>NC_073256.2:81635000-82885000 GCF_029289425.2 Pan paniscus | reverse complement strand
TTATACGGTAAAGGAAGCATTTGTCTGTGTTTTAATACAAGTGACCTAAGCATGTTCAGAGGTAGAAAGAAGAAATAAATAGAAAAAATGCAAAGAGAAGGGACTGGGTGAAACCACAGAAAAAGGTGACTGCAAGAAAATTCCCAAGTGCCAAGGACTGGCAAGGCAGATAGATATTCTTGAAATAATCTACGGCTGTGTTGCCAAACTAGTGAGTGCTTAGGGAATGCAATCTTAGTTTGATAGTCACCTACACAAACCATACATTAGGAGATACCCTATATGTAAGCAAACTTCGATAACACATTATAATTTACTGTTGATTATATATGGACTTCTCAAGTGGAATAATATTCAACATATTTATATTAAGAGAAAATTAATTTCATCAGAGTACATAATTATTAAGATTTAAGACTATCAGATTTAGCAAGCAAACCAAATCCATGTTGCTTTTTATTGGGAAAAATGATTTGGCAACTGGCCACTCCTTTTCTGTCTTTCTGTGAGATGGTAAAATAAATGATTTGAAATCAGCTAAAAAACGAAAATTAAAAAAGGCACTTTGGTCAAGAGTGTAATTTGTCAACTGCAAAGATAGGACTTTATTTTAAATGTAAATCATCATAACATTCAATATAAAATTAGGAGCACTTACGTGCTCCTCACTGAGTGAATTAGCTCATTATAAAAAAATTAATTTTAATTAACTTCACAAGTTAGCTGCTACTCTTTATACTTTGGTGGAAAATACATATCAAAATATATTTTGTGAAGGGCTGAGATATGTTAAATGTTACTATAAACCCAGGATTATTCAGCAATTCATGGCTGACACAGAAACTCTTTTATAATGACCTAATTCAGAGAGCTAAGCAAAATTCCCAACCCTAGCACTACTAACAATACATATATCAAAATTAACCTAATTTAAAATATATACACTTACTTATAGAGTAAAATTCTAACTGATGGCTCATAAAACAAATCTCACAAACTTAAAAACACTGAAGTCATTAAAAGTATATTCTCTCCAGCTGGGTGCAGTGGCTCATGCCTGTAATCTCAACACTTGGGGAGGCTGAGGTGGGAGGATCATTTGAGGCCAGGAGTTTGAGACCAGCTGGGCAAAAAAGTGAGACCCTGTCTCTAAAAAAAATTTTGTAATTAGCTGGGCATGGTAGCATGTGTCTGTAGTCCTTGCTACTGGGGGGAGCTGAGGCGGGAAGATCACTTTAGCCAGGGAGGTTGAGACTGCAGTGAGGCATGACCGTGCCACTGCATTACAGCCTGGGTGACAGAGTGAGGCCTTGTCCCAAAAAAAAAAAAAGAAAAGTATATTCTCTTACAAAACAGAATACAAACTAGAATTGAATAAAAGAAAGCTCTCAGGAAAATCCCCTGATACTTGGAAAATTTTTAAGTCCACTTCCAAATAACTAATGGGGGTCAAAGAAAAGTCACAATGAAAATCAGAAAACTGAATGAAAATTAAAACAACACATAAAAATTTGTGATTTACAGCTAAAACAGTACTCAGAGGGAAATGTGTAGCACACTTAAATGCACAGAAAATAAGTAAGGTCTCAAATCATAATCTAAGCATCGACATTAAAAAATTAGAAAAGGGGGCTGGGCACGGTGGCTCATGCCTGTAATCCCAGCACTTTCGGAGGCTGAGGCGGGCAGATCACCTCAGGAGTTCGAGACCAGCCTGGCCAGTATGGTGAAACCCCGTCTCTACTACAAATACAAAAATTAGCCAGGTGTGGTGGTGTGTGCCTGTAGTCAGTCCCAGATACTTGGAAGGCTGAGGCAGGAGAATCACTTGAACCCGGGAGGCGGAGGTTGCAGTGAGCCGAGATTGCGCCACTGCACTCCAACCTGGGCGACAGAGAGAGACTCTGTCTCAAAACAAAAACAAAAAAAAAAAGAAAGAAATTAGAAAAGGGAGAAAAGTAAGCACAAAGCAAACTAAAGGAAGCAAATAGTAAAGATAAGAGCAAAATCACTGAAACAAGAAGAAAAGCAGAGAAAAAAAATCAATGAAAACTAAAGCTGATTCTATGAAAAGATCCATAAAGTTGATAAACATCCAGCCAGACAGATTAAGAAAATATACAAATTACAAATATCAGGAATGAATGAGAAGCCATCACCACAGATCCTACAAACATTAGAATAAAAAAGAAATATTATGAACAACATTATGCCAATAAATAAATAAATAAAATGAATAATTTCCTTGAATGATTCAAATAACCAAAGCTCACATAAGAAATAAACTGAATGTCTCTTTGTCTATTAAATAAAGTGAAGTCATAGCTTAAAACTTTCCCAAAAAGAAGATTCCCCACCCAGATGGCTTCACTGGTGAATGCTTTTTTTTTTTTTTTTTTTTTTGAGATGGAGTCCCGCTCTGGCAGTGACGCGATCTTGGCTCACTGCAACCTCCACCTCCTGGGTTTAAATGATTCTCCTGTCTCAGCTTCCTGAGTAGCTGGGACCACAGGAGCACATCACCACACACAGCTAATTTTTTTTTTTTTTTTTTAGTAGAGATAGGGTTTCACCATGTTGGCTAGAATGGTCTCGATCTCTTGACCTTGTGATCCACCTGCCTCAGCCTCCCAATGTGCTGGGATTACAGGCGTGAGCCGCCACACCCAGCCTTCACTGGTGAATTCTAAACACAGAAAAAACATTTTCCAGCTAGGCGATGTGGCTCACACCTATGTATTCCCAGCACTTTGGGAGGCCAAGGTGGGAGGATCACTTGAGCTCAGGAATTCGAGACCAGCCTAGGCAACATAAACATAGTGAGACCCTGTTTCTACAAAAAATAAAAAAAATTAGCCAGGTATGGTGGTACATGACTGTAGTCCCAGCTACTCAGAAAGTTGAGGTGGCAGAATTGCTTCGGCCTAGGAGGTCGAGGCTACAGTGAGCCGTGATTATGTCACTGTACTCCAGCTTCTGCGACAGAGCAAGACTCTGTCTCAAAAAACAAAAGAAAAAACATTTCCCAATTCATGTTATCAGGCCAGAATTACCCTGACACCCAAACCAGACAACATTATAAAGAAATAAAAAACCAGAATATCTTATGAGCCTAGATGCAAAAATCTCTAACAAAATACTAGCAAATCAAATTCTACAACATGTATAAAAGACAATAATACAGCTTGGTTTTTCCCAGGAATGCAAGATTGGCTGAATATTCAAAAATCAATCAATGTAATTTACCATAGGTCAGAAGGGTAAAGAAACCACATTATCATCTCAATAGATGCAGAAAAGCACCTGACAATATTCAACATACACTCACAATGAAACCTCTAAGCAAACAAGGAATAGAACATCCTCAATGGGATAAAAGAAAAATCAACTAAAAGCCTACAGCTAACTTAATGGTGAAAGATTGCTTTCCATCTGAAATCAGAGACAAGACAAGGATGTCTGCGCTCATGAATTCTTAACACTGTACTGGAGTTCTTAAACAGTGCAAAAGGCAATTAAAATAAATAGAAGGCATCAGATTGGAAAGAAATAAGTAAAACTAACTCTACTGACAGATGCTATGATTGCCTACATTAAAAATCAAAGAATCTACAAAAAAACTACTAAAACTAACAAGTGAGTTTAGCAACCACACAGACTACAGACAGTAGCAAGCACACAGACTACAGACAATATAAAAAATTTACCTGTATTTCTATAGACCATCAATGAACAAATGAATTAAAAATTTTTTAATGTAACATTTTAAAATAGCTTCAAACCACATGAAATATTTAGGGAAACAATTAACAAAATATACACAAGATCTGCCACCAAAAACTACAAAATATTGCTGAGAGAAATTAACTAGAAGCAATAAATGGATATACACTGCCCACTCATGGATCAAGAGGCTCAATATTATTAAGATGCTGGCTGTTTCAATATTATCTGTAAAGTTAATGGAATCCCAATGAAAATGCCACCATGCTTGACATGACAAAGTAATAGTAATAGTAATAATTACTTACTATAACATTATTTACTTACTATAACTTATTACTAAATAATAATATTACCATATTACTATAGTGATAGTAAAATATGCGAAGAAGTTGAGTCGTCAAAAGATCTTGAAAAAAAAGAACAAAGCTGGAGGACTCAAACTTTTCAATTTCAAAACTTACTACAAAGCTATAGTAATCAAGAGACTCTGATACGGGCAAAAGGATAGACATATAGAGCAATGGAACAGAGAGAGACAGAGAGATTGAGAAAGAGGACTTTCACAGATTGGAGGAGACTAAAGAGACATGAACTAAATGCATTATAGGATCCTGGACCAGAGCCTAAAATACAATAAGGACATTAGGAAAAGAAAAAAAAACCTGGTAAAATTCGAACAAGGTATGTAACTTAATTATCGGCACTGTATCTAAGTTAATTTCTAATTTTGATCATTGTGCCATGATTATCTAAGACGTTAACGTCAGGGGAAACAAGGTGAAGGATACTCTCTACACCATCTTTGCAACTCTTTTAGGTCTTAATTTCACAATAGAAAAAGCTTTTTTTAAATGAGGTATCACTGCACTTTCAATAAAATAACTAAAAGTTTAAAGATGCATAATTTCAAGTGCTGATGAAAATTCAGAGCAACTAGAAACCTCATACTTTTCTGATAGGAATGCAAAATGACAAAACAAAATTGGAGAATGTTCTGGCAGTTTCTTACAAAGTTAAACACTTACTATTCAACCCAGCAATTCTATTCCTAGGCACTTACCCAAAAGAAATAAAAATTTATGTTCACACAAAGATCTGTAAGTGAATGTTTCTAACAGCTTTATTTATAATAGCCTTGAACTGTAAACAGCCCAAATATCTATCAACTGGTAAATGGATAAACAACTGTGATACCTTCAGAAAATGTAATACTATTCAGTAATAAAAAAAATAAGCTACTGACATATGCAACAACATGGATGAATCTCAGAAACACTATGCTAAAACACAAATGTCAGAAAAAAGGCAATATTTTCATGCCAGAAACGAGATCACAGATTGGCATGGGTGGACGAGTAAGTAAGAGAACTGACTAACTAATCATCCTGTTAATCAATTGGAACTATGAGATACCATTTTTCAAAGTGGTTTTTAATTTTACCTTTTAATTTATTTTTATTGACATTTTTCTTTTGGTGTATACGTTTTAACATTTGACATGGACAGTTTCATGTAAAGTTACAAATAAAAACCTGAATAAAGAACTTTAATAAATAAAGAACTGAGAAAGACAACAAAATAAAATACTGTACAAATAATTAAAATGAGAAATATTTACTTTAAAAGGGGTGATACTTTAAAGTTGCATGAATAACACATTTTTATATTTCATTAGTAACTACTATGCCTTATAATGAGATCTTCTTAGGTAAGATAAGGGTGCAGTGTTAAGATTCAATTTTATTAATTTCTTTGGAATAAAAGATCAAAAAAAGAACAACAGGAGTACTTAGAAAAGTCAGCAGCAGAATTAAAGTTAGCCAAGATAATGAACAGACATTATGTGGTCTTAGTCATCACACTGCTCTGTACTACATATTTCAAATGTAATGTTCCCGCCTTCCCTAAAATGTAGTAGCTACGCTGGGTGCAGTCGCTCATGTCTGTAATCCTAGCACTTTGGGAGGCCGAGGTGGATGGATCACCTCAGGTCAGGAGTTCAAGACCACCAACATGGTGAAACCCCATCTTTACTAAATACACAAAATTAGGCGGGCGTGGTGGCACATGCCTGTAATCCCAGCTACTCAGAAGGCTGAGGCAGAACTGCTTGAACCCGGGAGGCGGAGGTTGCAGTGAACTGAGATTGCATCATTGCACTCCGGCCTGGGCAAAAGAGCGAAACTCCATCTCAAAAAATAAAAATAAAGATAAAATGTAGCATCCACATACAAAATAAACTGATACTCTTTAAGTCATGAGTTTACTTGCTTTGAAAATATCATTAAAAGAGTTATACTGTATTTGATAAAATAGTATGCCTTTTCTATTTCATGGCATGAAGACGGCATTAAATAAGCCAACTAAACATTACTATTAAAAACTGAAATCTAAGAAGCATTTTCTCCATGCTCATTAGGTCAAGCAATTCTAAAATAATGTTTTATAACTCAATAACCCAAATTTATCCTACTCACTTCCACCAATTAAAGGCATACAGAACACAATAATTGTATTGTTTGAACTAGAAATAATCTTAGAGGTAAGATTTTAGAAAACTGCGCTATCCCAATGTTTTCCAATGTTTCACTCAGTTAAGCACATTTTTCATGGTAACTAGTTATTTCTATCAATTTATAATTTAAATTTACTGTAGCAAAGATTGCGCATATGGCTATTAATCCCATGTCCTTCTTCTGAGCATAAAGAAAGTTAAACTTCCCAGCCTCCCAAGCAGTTAGGTTAGAACCTATAACTAGGTCTGAACAATGGAATGAAGGCAAAAATGATCTTCCTCCACATCCAGGCCAGGCCCCAACAAAATCCTCAATTTGTCCCTGGATAAGAAGAAAAGGACTCTAAAATGAAGGAATGAAACAATGGATCCCTGAGTCACTTCTTGGAGGAGAACCACCCAAACAGCAGCATCAGAGTGGGACAAAAGTGGATGCCTAACAAGAGAGGCCTTAAGCTTCTAAGAATTTGGGTTTGTTTATTATTACAGCACTTTCCATTAAATGCCTGGACTAATGCCTTCACTTTAATACCTGTAGTTTAAAAGAAAATATTATAGCACTATTCATAAATGGAAAACTAGTGTTTTTCTAATATATTTTCAAGTAAACACTTATCTATTAAAACAAGAAATGTTAGCTAGGCATCATCCAAAATCATTTCATTGATAAAGAAAGTAATAAGAGTTTCACTCTTTCAAAACTGTGAGAAAATTATTCATGAGGTGAAGATAGGAAAGGAACAAATCTTTTGGGAAGAAAAAAAGAGCTATTAAAATTAAAGTAGGCTGGGCACAGTGGCTCACACCTGTAATCCCAGCACTTTGGGAGGCTGAGGTGGGTGGGACACCTGAGGTCAGGAGTTTGAGACCAGCCTGACCAACATGGTGAAACCCCGTCTCTAATAAAAATACAAAAATTAGCCGGGTGTGGTGGTGCATGCCTATAAATCCCAGTTACTTGGGAGGCTGAGGCAGGAGAATTGCTTGAACCTGGAGGCAGAGGTTGCAGTGAGCCAAGATGGTGCCATTGCACTCCAGCCTGGGTGACAGAGTGAAACTCTGTCTCGAAAAAATTAATTAATTAAATTAAAATAAATTAAAGTGGGCCTCAAATATATCTTCAAAAAAATCAATATTTAACAAGCAAAGGCATAATACATAAGAATTCTCTTTTTTTATTACTGTACTTTAAATTTTAGGGTATGTGTGCACAACGTGCAGGTTTGTTACATATGTATACATGTGCCATGTTGGTGTGCTGCACCCATTAACTCGTCATTTAACATTAGGTATTTCTCCTAATGCTATCCCTCCCCCCTCCCCTCACCCCACAACAGGCCCCGGTGTGTGATGTTCCCCTTCCTGTGTCCACGTGTTCTCATTTTTCAATTCCCACCTATGAGTGAGAACATGCAGTGTTTGGTTTTTTGTCCTTGCAATAGTTTGCTGAGAATGATGGTTTCCAGCTTCATCCATGTCCCTGCAAAGGACATGAACTCAGCCTTTTTTATGGCTGCATAGTATTCCATGGTGTATATGTGCCACATTTTCTTAATCCAGTCTATCATTGTTGGACATTTGGGTTGGTTCCAAGTCTTTGCTATTGTGAACAGTGCTGCAATAAACATACATGTGCATGTGTCTTTATAGCAGCATGTTTTATAATCCTTTGGGTATATACCCAGTAATGGGATGGCTGGGTCAAATGGTATTTCTAGTTCTAGATCCCTGAGGAATCACCACACTGACTTCCACAATGGTTGAACTAGTTTACAGTCCCACCAACAGTGTAAAAGTGTTCCTATTTCTCCACATCCTCTCCAGCACCTGTTGTTTCCTGACTTTTTAATGATTGCCATTCTAACTGGTGTGAGATGGTATCTCATTGTGGTTTTGATTTGCATTTCTCTGATGGCCACTGATGATGAGCATTTTTTCATGTGTCTGTTGGTTGCATAAATGTCTTCGTTTGAGAAGTGTCTGTTCATATCCTTTGCCTACTTTTTGATGGGATTTTTTTTTCTTGTAAATTTGTTTGAGTTCATTGTAGATTCTGGTAATGCCACACATCTACAACTATCTGATCTTTGACAAACCTGACAAAAATAAGAAATGGGGAAAGGATTCCCTATTTAAGAAATGGTGCTGGGAAAACTGGCTAGCCATATGTAGAAAGCTGAAACTGGATCCCTTCCTTACACCTTAAACAAAAATTAATTCAAGATGGATTAAAGACTTAAATGTTAGATCTAAAACCATAAAAACCCTAGAAGAAAACCTAGGCAATACCATTCAGGACATAGGCATGGGCAAGGACTTCATGTCTAAAACACCAAAAGCAATGGCAACAAAAGCCAAAATTGACAAATGGGATCTAATTAAACTAAAGAGCTTCTGCACGGCAAAAGAAACTACCATCAGAGTGAACAGGCAACCTACAGAATGGGAGAAAATTTTTGCAACACATGAGAATTCTAACTCAACATCCAATCTTCCGATTCTATCACTCATCTATTCCTACAATACATAACACCTAAAGAACATGAAATGTGTATCTTTGATCTACTTTTATTCTGTTTAACTAAACGCTAAACAAAGACCATCCTAATATATACAACAGCACTTTGTAACTGCGGGTTCCACATCTGTGGATTCAATCAACCACAATTCAAAAACATTAAAAAACAAAAAAAATGGATGCTTGCATCTGCACTGAACATGTGAAAAGTCTTTTTTTCTTGTCATTATTCCCTAATTAATACAAGATTACAACTATTTACATAGCATTTTCACTGTATTAGGTATTACAAGTAATCTAGAGATGACTTAAAGTATACAGGAAGATGTGTGTAGGTTATATGCGAACACTTTACCAATTTTATATCAGGAACTTGAGCATCCATGGATTTGGGTATTCACAGGAGATCATGGAACTAATGTCCCATGGTTACCAACAGACAACTATATATAACAAGTTGTATAAAGCCACTCTTTCGAAGTATTTGTTGTGTGATTACTAGATCAAACATTTTTGAGAGTACATAATTGAAAGATAAATCAACAAATTATGAAACTTGCTAGAAAGTTTCTATGATCATGTCTTCTTTTTCCCAAAGGAATTCTTGCAATGAGCAGGTATATTGCATATATAAATTAAACACAAAATCCCCTCCCAAAACTGTTTTACATCCTTTATTTCTAAGACATCTTACTAGTTTATTTTTTTTTAATTGTAATATGGGTTTTATCATTTTTATGAGGAAACAAAATATTCTAAGTACCAGTTTCAGTAAAAACTTATCAACTAACATGAGCTTTTCTCTGCAACTGGGTTATCAACATCAGAGGATGAAATATTTATAATAAAAACAAATGGATAGTATTCTGAAGAAGAAATGCTTTCTAGCCTCTGTTATTATATTTATTCTTAAAATACCTCATATGCATTAAGTTACATACATGCCTTGCTATAGAGGCTATGATTCCTACTATTTTCTACTCCCCAATATTTTAAAAAGTTAAAAATAATTTAGCTTATTTTAAAAACAAGTCAGTAGAAATAACGTACTTATCAGATTTCCTTTTGCATCCCTGAGAGGAGCACCACCTCCACCTTTTCCCCAGGGATTATATGTTCTCATTTCAGCTTCTAATTTAGCTTCATATTCTTCTTTTTCTTCACGTTCTTTCTTCCTTCTTTCTTCTCTTTCCCGAATCTTGACAACATAAGATATATTTAAAATAAACGCTGACAAGTATTCTGATACAAGAAGTTAGTAATACCAGATGTTATTTTTTGTATTAGAAAACAAGCAAAAAAAAATTTGCTTTTTTTTTTTTTTTCCAGTATACCCCCCTACAAAGGTTAAAATCACAAATATATGTAATACTCAATGTTAAAATACTTTAGGTCAGGTGTGGTGGCTCATGCCTATGGAGGCCAAGGCGGGCAGATCACTTAAGGTCAAGAGTTCAAGACCAGCCTGGCCAACATGCAAAACCCCATCTCTACTAAAAATACAAAAATTAGCTCGGTGTGGTTGCACACATGTGTAATCCCAGCTACTTGGGTGTCTGAGGCACAAGAATCACTTGAACCCAGGAGGTGGAGTTTATAGTCAGCCAAGATCATGCCACTGTACTTCAGCTTGGGCAACATTATGCAAGACACTGTCTTTAAATAATAACATTAAAAATAAAAATAATTCAATGGCTAGAATACATAGCCCCTGTTCCTCTATATACACCAAATGACTTTCTAGCCACTAAGGTACTTCAGACTCAACCAACTCCTCCTTCCCTCCCCTAGTGTCTACCTGAGCCATTCCCTCTCTAACCCTGCCAGTTCCATGGGACCATCAGATCTCCCTACGTTCCTTTTTCATCTATCCTTTCAAGGGGAATGCCCAGCCACAAAGTCTACCCTCAACCTTACCAGACCTATTTTCCCTAGGCAAACTCTATTCCCAGAATTCAGAGGTCGGAGGATCAACTCTCTCTGGGGAATGCTTGGCAACTTTAATTACAGGCATACCTCATTTTATTGTGCTGAATTTTATTGTGCTTTGCGGACATTGCATTTTTTTTTTTTTTTTTTTTTTTGAGACAGAGTCTCGCTCTGTCACCCAGGCTGGAGTGCAGTGGCGTGATCTCGGCTCACTGCAAGCTCCGCCTCCCGGGTTCACGCCATTCTCCTGCCCCAGCCTCCAGAGTAGCTGGGACTACAGGAGCCCGCCACCACGCCCAGTTATTTTTTGTATTTTTAGTAGAGACGGGGTTTCACCGCATTAGCCAGGATGGTCTCAATCTCCTGACCTCTGATCCACCCACCTTGGCCTCCCAAAGTGCTGGGATTACAGGCGTGAGCCACCACGCCTGGCCACAGATATTGCATTTTTTACAAATTGAAGGTTTGTGGCAACTCTGCATTGAGGAAGTCTATCAGTACCATTTTTCCAATGGCATGGGCTAATTTCATGTCTCTGTGTCACATTTTGGTAATTCTCACAATATTTCAAACTTTTTAAATTATTATTATATCTGTTATGGTGATCTGTGATTGCTGATCTTTAGTGTTACTATTATAATTGTTTTGGGGCGCCATGAATCACACACACATAAGATGGCAAATTTAATGGATAAATGTCATATGTATTCTGACTATTCTACCAATCAGCTGTTCCCCTGTCTCTTTCCCTCTCTTTGGGTCTCTCTTTTCCCGATAGAATACTGAAATTAGGCCAAATAATAACCCTACAATGGCATGTATAAGTGTTTGAGTGAATGAAAGAGTCACATCTCTCACTTTAAATCAAAAGCTAGAAATGACTATGCTTAGTGGGAAAGGCTTGTCAAATGCATAGATAGGCTGAAAGCTAGGCCTCTTATGTTAAATAAACACTTTGCCCAGTTGTAAATGCACAGGAAAAATTCTTGAAGAAAATTAAAAGTGCCACTCCAGTAAACATATGAATGATAAGAAAGTGAAACAGCCTTATTGCTGTTATAGAGAAAGTTTTAGTGGTCTAAATAGAAGATCAAACCAGCCCAGCATTCCCTTAAGCCAAAGCCTAAACCAGAGCAAGGCCCTAACTTTCTTCAATTCTATGAAGGCTGAGAGAAGTGAGGAAGCTGCAGAAGAAAACTTGCAAGTTAGCAGAGTTTGGTTCATGAAGTTGAGGGAAAGCTGCCATCTCTATAACATAAAAGTACAACATGGGCTGGGCTCACACCTGTAATCCCAAAACTTTGGGAGGCTGAGGTGGGCAGATCACTTGAGATCAGGAGTTCAAGACCACCCTGACCAACATGGCGAAACCCCACCTCTACTAAAAATACAAAAAAAAAAAAAAAAAAAAAAATTAGCTGGGCGTGGTAGTGGGCACCTGTAGTCCCAGCTACTCGGGAGGCTGAGGTGGAGGTTGCAGTGAGCCGAGATCGTGCCACTGTACTCCAGCCTAGGCTGGGCGACAGAGTGCGACTTTGTCTCAAAATAAAAATAAAAAAAAAAAAGTACAACATGAGGCAGCAAATGCTGATGAAGAAGCTGCAACAAGTCACCCAGAAAGTCTAGCTCAGATAACTGATGAAGGTGGTTCCACTAAACAACAGATATTCAATGGAGACAAAACAGCCTTGTATTAAAAGAAGACTTTCATAGCTAGTAAAGAGAAGTCAATGTCTGGTTTCAAGCTTCAAAGGACAGGCTGACTCTCTCATTAGAAGCTAATGCAGCTGGTGACTTTAAGTTGAAGCCAATGCTAATATACCATTCTGAAAACCTTAGGGCCCTTAAGAATGATGCTAAATCAGCCAGGCACGGTGGCTCACAACTGTAATTCCAGCACTCTGGGAGGCCGAGGCAGGTGGATCACGAGGTCAGGAGATCGAGACCATCCTGGCTAACATGGTGAAACCCCGTCTCTACTGAAAATACAAAAAAAAAATTAGCCGGGCATGGTGGCAGGCGCCTATAGTCCCAGCTATTCGGGAAGCTGAGGCAGGAGAATGGCATGAACCCAGGAGGCGGAGCTTGCAGTGAGCTAAGATCGCACCACTGCACTCCAGCATGGGTGACAGTGCGAGACTCCGTCTTTAAAAAAAAAAAAAAAAAAAAAGATGATGCTAAATCTACTCTACCTGTGCTCTAGAAAGGAAACAACAAAGCCTGTATCGCTGCACAACTATTTCAAGAATGGTTCACTGAGTATTTTAAGTCCATTGTTGAGACCTACTACTAAAAAAAAAGAGATTCCTTTCAAAATATTACTGCTCATTGACAATGCACCTGGTCAACCAAGAGCTAGATATACAAGAAGGTTAATGTTGTTGTCATGCTTGCTAATACAATATCCATTCTTTAGCCCATTAACTCATGGAGTAATTTTGACACTGAATTCTTACTGTTCAGGAAATACGTTTCATAAAGCTATAGTTGCCACAGAGAGTAATTCCTCTGATGGATCTGGGAAATCTAAACTGAAAGCCCTCTGGAGAGAGTTTACCATTCCAGATGCCATCAAGAACATTTGTGAGTCACGGAAGGAAGTCAAAATATCAACAGTATCAGAAGTTTGAAAGAAGTTGACCCTAATGGATCACTTCGAGGGATTCAAGACTTCAGTGGTAGAAGAAACTGCAGATGTGGAAGAAATAGCAAGAGAACTGGAATTAGAAGTGAGGCATGGAAGACTTGAGAGAACTGCTGCAATCTCATGATAAAATTTTAATGGATGAGGAGTTGCTTCTTATGAATGAGCAAAGAAAGTGGTCTCTTGAGATGGAGTCTACTCTTGGTGAAGATGTTGTGAACACTGTTGAGATGACAACAAAGATTTAGAACATTATATAAACTAAGTTGATAAAGCATCAGCAGGGTTTTGAGAGGACTCTAAACTTTGAAAGAAGGTCTACTGTGGATAAAATGGTATCAAACAGCATCGTATCCTACAGAGAAATCTCTCATGAATGGAGGAGTCAATTGATGCAGCAAATTTCACTGTTGTCTCATTTTAAGAAATTGCCACAGCCACCCAATCTTCAGCAACTGCCACCCTGATCAGTCAGCAGCCATCAACATTGAGGCAAGACTTTCCACCAGCAAAAGGATTACGATTTGCTAAATTTTTTTTAGCAATACAGTATTTTTAAATTAAGTTTACATAGCTTGTTTAAGACATGTTGCACCTTAATAGACCACAGTATAGTGTAAAGATAACTCTACATGCACTGGGAAACCAAAAAATTCATGTGAATCATTTCATTGTGATATTTGCTTTATTGCAGTGGTCTGGAACTAAACCTGCAATACTTCTGTAAAGCTGTATTAAGCACAAAAAACAAATGCATTCTTATCATCACTAAGTATAAGCGCAGGGTTGTTCTGTAGAGACATACAGATAGGCAATAAACAAGTGTCTACATTTTGGAAAGTCACTTTTAAACTCATAACCATATGCACAGTAAATTTAAGCAACCTTTTGCTCCAGCATAGCCAAAGAAGTCATCACACACATCAAATAGACCTCTAGAGTTGAAAAATCTAGTTTTGTCAGTGGTGTTTTTAATATGCTCATGCAAAAACAGATTCTGAATTTAAAATTCAGTCTTTTATTTGTAGAATCCTAACATATAAAAAAGGTTGGTAATTCTGTAATTTTAAAAATCTATCTTTCAAGAAAGTTGCCCATGTAAAAGTTGAACAAAAGTACTTTTAAAAGAAATCCAAGTGTAATTCTATAGAAAAGTAACCAAGTTAGAGTCCCAGGGTCCTCTCAGATGGTAAGGGAATTCCCACAAAGAACCCCATACATTTGATAGTTACTCTTAAATTCTCTGCAAATATTACAAACTACGAAAGAACCCATTATCCTCCTCTGTAAACATGAACTACTACCTGTATTCCCCATTTTGGTTTATAGCCTCATTATTCTCCTAGGAATCATCTTCAAACCCTCTGTTCTCATTCCCTATATCTGAGTCCTGTCAATGAAACCTGAGAATTGTCTCTTAGATGTCTTCCCCAACGTCCCCATCTGGTTCAGGGCCTCATCACCTCCTTACTGGACTATCTACTAAATAATTTCTCTGCCAATCTCTTCCCAATTGTCCAAATCACAACCAATTATCTTCATAAAATATAAATCTGCTCAAAGCAAACAATCCTTTCATACTTTTCTTGGCCTAAAATTTCCTTCCTTCAGCTGTCCATAACCAGATGAAACTGAAAACCCCTTATTAGCTAGTCCTTCACAATCTGCTAGAACAACCTAACTAACTCTCCAGCCCCTTCTTCCACCCCAATTCCATTCTCTGTATACACCAGCAACTTCTAACGTAGTCATTGCACAACATGCAGCTTAAATATCAACTACTGTGTGAAGCTCTCCCAACTGCCCCAGGCAATTATTTTCCCTATCTTATGCTTCCAACAGCGTTTTACTGCATCCACTTCAAAACTCAGCATTTTGAATTATAATTAACTGTTTTTTTCCCCTCCCCTGCCACACTCTGAGCTCTAAGGGACCACCATGCTTACACTTAAGAGGTTCAACAGTAAATGAGTAAATGAATCAATACCTGCTGCTGCAAAGCCTCTTGGTAAGACTGAAGTGACTGTTTGGAAGGTTTCGGTTTATCTTCAAAAATCAATCCTGAATTTATCACTTGATCACTTGTAATCTTCAGTTCATTCTGTCCAACCGTATTCCTACATCAAATACACAATAAATAATTTAAATCCATTGACGACAAAGCAAGAAGAAAATACAACAGTTTTTTGAAATAGCATGGCATATAAATACATTTAAAAATACAGAAGGATATTTCTCTATAGGCCAAAGAGGAATCCTTAAGTGACCCCTTCCTTAGCTCCTTCCTGCCTTTGCTTTGACAATCCTTGCAACTTTCAAATTCACTGCATCTATTTCTTAACCTAGGTAATAGTTACACAGGAGTGAAAAAAGTTTGTGGTAATTCATTGAACAGTACACATATGACTTAGGCGGCTTCCTGAACAAACAGAAATAATAACACAGCCAAAGTCCCTCAAGTAACACAATAACTAATGATTTATTTTTAAATGATTTACTAATAAAATTACTTCTTAGCTATTTCAAGAATAAAACAATGTAATTACAGGAAAAAGTCTGACTGTCTCAAATAAAATTAATATTTTTGAAAAATTCACAAGGAAACATAAAAGAAAAAATGTTAAACATATTGTTGTTACATAAATCACAAGCAATAAAGTGCTGGGTTTTTTTTGGTTTTTTTTGGGACAGGGTCCTACTTCGTCACCCAGGCTGGAGTGCAGTGGCGCCATTACAGCTGACTGCAGCCTTGATCTCCTGGAATCAAGCAATCCTTCCACCTCAGCCTTTCAAGTAGCTGGGGGTATAGGTGCACATCACCATGCATGGCTCACTTTTTTTAGAGACGAAGTCTTTCTACGTTGCCCAGGCTGTTCTTGAACTTCTAAGTTCAAGTGATCTTCCTGCCTTAGCCTCCCAAAGTGCTGGGATTACAGGCGTGAGTCACTGCACCCAGCCAACATAACACATGTTTAAGTACAGGAATATACTGACTTTGAAGACAGTAAAACATTTTAGAAATCTAAATTATAAAAGATAAATTCAAATACTGATTTCATAATTTTTTGTTTTCTTTTGTTTTGAGATGGAGTTTCACTCTTGTCGCCCAGGCTGAAGTGCGATGGTGCCATCTCCACTCACTGCAACATCCGCCTCCCGGGTTTAAGCGATTCTCCTGCCTCAGCCTCCCGAGTAACTGATACTACAAGCACCCACCACCACGCCTGGCTAATTTTCGTATTTTTAGTAGAGACGGGGTTTCACCATGTTGGCCAGGCTGGTCTCTAACTCCTGGCCTCAAGTGATCCACCCACCTCGGCCTCCCAAAGTGCTGGGATTATAAGCATGAGCCACTGCGCCCAGCCTGATTTTATAATTTTAAAAAAGCTTTCTCTTCTCCAAAAATATCACTGCTTTAAAAAATGAGTTCCATTGTGTATTTACCTTTTCTAACTTATTTACAATCTTTTATTAGGATAAACAAGTATGTTTGTGTATACTGTCACATTGGATTATGAGTGGCTAAAAGGGAAGATGAGGTAAACTAGATCAAATAGTTCCTAACTGACTATATTTTTTCAGAGCAAGGAGGCTCTTTGTGTAAATGAATAAAGAAGGTTGACAGGGTCTATGTGAATAAACTCATTCTCTCAAAATACACTGTTTATAAATCATACGGTGGACAGGTTCTCTCAATATCTGTTTCACTCATGATCCCTCCCGTCTATATTGCCCACATACTCACAGACCCAAATTCTTAACCTTTATCTATCAACTCCTCCCTGACTCCCCCAAAAAGGGGGTTTAAGGATTTATGTAGTCAGATCAGGATGAAAGGGAGGAAATGATTGGGGTATTAAGTATAGTCATCCCGTGGTATATCTGAGGGATTGTTTCCAGGACTCTCTGCCTATACCAAAATCAGAGTATACTCAAGTCCCAAAGTGAGCCCCATGGAACTCCCACATAAGAAAAGTAGGCCCTCCACATACAAGGGTTTCACATCCCACAAATATTGTACTTTCTATTGAAGTTGGCTGAAAAAAATCCACATGTAGGTGGACTCATACAGTTTAAACCTGTGTTATTGAGTGTCAACTGTATACAATTAAGTGATTTTTAGTAAATTATAAATGAGTTGTGCGATCATCACCATAACCAGTTTTAGAACATTTTTATAACCCAAAAATATCCTTCATAGCCATATGCAATCAATCCCTACTCAACCCTCAGCCCCAGGTAATTATTAAGTAAGTAGCCTGCTGTCTCTATAGATTTGTACTTCCTGGACATTTTATATAAATGGGACCAATATAGTATGTATAGATTCATTTAGCATAACATTTATAAGGTTCATCCATATTATATCATATCAGTAGTTCATTACTTTTTATTGCTGAATAGTACTTCATCGCATGAATATAACACATTTTGTTTATCCATTCACTCACTGATGGACACTTGAATTGTTTCCACTTTTTGACTATTATCAATAATGCAGCTATAAACATTCACATCCAAGTCTTTGCATCTACATGTATTTTTATTTCTTTTGATTACATGCTTAGGAATGGAATTGCAGTATCATATTCTTTTTAAGGAACAGCCATTTCCTGCAACTGCTTTTTGTATATTGATTTTGTAATCAGTAATTCTGTGAAAACTTTCATATTAATTCCAATATTTTAACCATATATTATTTTGCAAATAACATCAGTTTTCTCTCTTCCTTTCTAATCCTTGTGCCTTCCTTCCTTTCTTTCTCTTATTTTTGGCCTTGCTGAAATTAAGCCCTGTGA
Source organism: Pan paniscus (assembly GCF_029289425.2). Classification (NCBI taxonomy): domain Eukaryota; kingdom Metazoa; phylum Chordata; class Mammalia; order Primates; family Hominidae; genus Pan; species Pan paniscus. Next base: position 82,866,869 of record NC_073256.2, on the reverse strand, counting down.
AAGGAAGCAATGATAGAATCTCAAAAGGAATATTTTAAATCTATCATCATTAAATAAAATACATGATGTAAGTTTTTCATGTTTATAGGCTCCCTTCTAACCTATTTTATTACATTTTTAATCACTAATGCAATTATTTTAATGCTTGTCCTTTGTCTATTGGGATATCATATAGCTTTCTTCTTTATTCTGTTAACATGGTAGATTACAGTAGTTTATTTTATAATCATATTGATTATATCTAACACCAATAGGCTCCAGTATTCAGACACTATCCTAAACACTTCACATATTTTAACCATTCAATCATCAGAAAAACCCTGTGAGGTGATACCATTATTACCCCAATTAACGGACAAGGAATAGAAATAAGAAATACACCTCAAGCTAATGAATGGTAAAAGCAGGATTCAAACCAAGGCAATCAGGCTACAAAGTCCATGCTCTTAACTGATATACTCTACTAAATTTAATCATCCTATATTCGAGAGTAATTCTAATTCAAGATCAATAATCCTTTCTCTATACTTTGAGGTTCAGTTTTAGGATCCTTGTGTCTGTGCTAATGAGTGTAACTAGCTTGTAATTTTCCATTTCATACTGGTCTTATTAGGTTTAAGTATCAAGATTATGAAAGTCTCATAATAGTAACCGGAGAGTATTCCTTCATTCCACACTCTGTATTAGCCTGTTTAAGACTGAACCCGGCCAAGAAGCTTTTTTTTTTTTTTTTTGAGATGGAGTCTCGCTCTAGTCGCCCAAGCTGGAGTTCAGTGGCGTGATCTTGGCTCACTGCAACCTCCGCCTTTCAGGTTCAAGTGATTCTCCTGTCTCAGCCTCCCGAGTAGCTAGAACTACAGGCATGTGCCACCACGCCCAGCTAATTTTTGTATTTTTAGTAGAGATGGGGTTTCACCATGTTGACCAGGCTGATCTTGAACTCCTGACCTCAGGTGATTCACCCGCCTCGGCCTCCCAAAGTGCTGGGATTACAAGAGTGAGCCACTGCACCCGGCCAACAAATTCTTAACTTATTCCATCACCAAAGCTGAAAAAGATCAGACAGTTAATAAAACAATTTCCCAATTCTATTTTGGTTCTTCTTTTTTGAATTTTCTCCTCTATTACTGTAGTAAGTGGTTCCTTTTGTTACTATACTTTTAGTGGTTACCCTAGAAATATAATAACACACCCATCCCTATGAAAGACTAAAGCTAATCAAAATCTTTACCATCCTCTCAAATGATACAAAGATTAAAGCATGCTAAATTAATAAAGTCAATGGAAAGAAGACAGATTGTGTGTACATCAAAATAGTTAACAGAGTCACAGGTTCCTTCCACCTCTCATGCTAAAATGCTTGGAAACAAACAAATATTTGAAAGTCATTGGTTTGTAAGATAATTCAGCTGGTCACTCAGTTATCTAACTTTTATAACAAGTTTACACTTTTTAATGTGGCCTTCGGAAAAATTTAACAGAGAAGAACTTAAAAACAACTATACTGAGGATGGGAATTAGGATTAACTATAAATGGGCATGAAGGATCTTATTGGAGGGATGAAAATGTTCTAAAGCTGATTTATAGAAAGCACTTCTAGAATGGCAGAATAAGAACTTTAAGAAAACCTGCTACTCCATTAAAGCAATGAGAACACGAGTCAAAATTGTCAAAACCAACTTTTTAATAATTCTGGTGCCATGTACTGAATTGTGTTCTTACATCAAAGCCCTGCGTACTATTCTGATGGTATTTGGAGCTGGGGACTATGAGAGGTAATTAAGTTTAGATGAGATCAGGAGGGTACAGTCCTCGTGATGAGATTAAATGTACTTAAGAAAAAATGGGGAGGCGTGAAATGGAGTGGGGGAAAGACCAGAGACCTTGCTCTCTCTACCATGTGAGGATACAATGACAAAGCCAGGAAAAGGGCCCTCACCAGGAACCAAATCTGCTGACACCTTTATCCTGGACTTATATGTCTCCAAAACCAAGAAAAAATGTCTGTTGTTTAAGCCACCCAGTCTATAATATTTTGTTATAGCAGCTTGAGCTAAGTAATTTGGAAATTCACGGAAGGCTTGGAACAATCCCAGGAGAGTTTTTGTTTTTTTGTTAAGGTTGGTTTTCAGTAAGAAAAGTAAACTTTGTAGCATTTGAACTTGCCCTTGACCTTTCAATTTCTCCTTAGCTCTATCATAAACTTAAAATCCAAACACTGCCCAAAGACAGTTGCTGTGAAAACCAGTAATCTAGTATCCACTGGACAGGTAGAATAGGTCTGGAATTCCCCAAAAATCCAATCTCTAGAAAAATCTCACTTTTGACCTGTCTGGCAGCTCCCAGGAAAAGCCCCATTCACAGAGCCTATATTTTACCAGACTCAGAACTCACTATCCTGGGGTTTTGTAGAAAATAATCAGCAGTAATTACTTAACATCATAGCTATCTAAAACAGTGATACCAGCCAGGGCAAGCAAAAGACTGACCAATAAAATTAAAAGAAAAATCTGGGAAATAACATGCCCATGGGGTCTTGAAAAGCTCCAACATATTCCTGAGAATTTAGAAAGCCACATGCATGTGCAATTATATGGATGCCCGAGGAAGCTCTGAGAACACCTCTCATTTCTGGCTGGCATTGAGACCCTGTGCAAGTGGGATGTGAAAGCTAAAACAAAGATGTAAATTGCCAGGGTACTGAACGCATGCCCCAGCACACACACACAGAACCAGTTGGCATAGGCTGGGAGGTTTATTGGGTCAAAGCTTTTAAAGAAATCTCAGTCTAATCATGAACTATTAAGCTATCCTAACAGAGACTTCAGTGGCCACATATGACAAAGAATACAGACTTTACAAAGGGTACTTAGAAAACAGCAACAACAACAACAAAATACAAACAGCAACAACAACAAACCACAAGGAGGAGGAGAATCTAATTTCCACAGTAGCCACATTATGTTTCCTAAATGTTCAGTTTTCAAAAAAGAAATTATGACACTTGCAAAGAAATAGAGAATTATAAGCCATACATACGGGGAAAAAAGAAGTCAACAGAAAATTTCAGAGGAATCCCATGCCTTGTATTTAATCAACAAAGATTTTTATTCAGTTATCAGAAATATGTTGACAGAACTAAAAAATATATATCTAAAGAAATAAAGTGGCTGGACACAGTGGCTCACGCCTGTAATCCCAGCACTTTGAGAGGCCGAGGCGGGCAGATCACCTGAGGTCAGGAGTTGGAGACCAGCCTGACCAACATAGCAAAACCCCGTCTCTAGCAAAAATACACAATTAACCAGGTGTGGTGGCGCATGCCTGTAATCCCAGCTACTCAGGAGGCTGAGGCAGGACAATCTCTTGAACCTGGGAGGCAGAGGTTGTAGTGAGCCGAGATCAGGCCACTGCACTCCAGCCTGGGCAACAAGAGTAAAACTCCATCTCAAAAAAAGAATTAAATTGTGAAAACAATGTTTACCAAATAAAATTAACAACAAAGAGATAGAAATTACTTTAAAAAGAACCAAATAAAAATGATAGAGCTGAAAAATATAACTGAAAAGAAAAGGGAGCCAAGAGCACATTCGAGCAGGCAGAAGAAACAATCAATGAACTTGAAGACAGGTCAATTGAGATTACCCAGTCTAGAACAGAAAGAAAAAGACTGAAGAAAAATGAACAAAGCTTCAGAGATCCTGTGAAACACCATAATGTGTACCAATGGGGGTCTCAGGAAGAGAAGACACAGAGAAAGGGACACAAAGAATATTGGAAAAAATAATGGGCAAAAATTTCCCAAATTTGATGAAAAATATTAATCTACAGATCCAATAAGCGCATCAAACTCCAAGTAAGAAAAACTCAAAGGGATCCACACTTATACAGCCAAACAGCTGAAAGATAAAGACAAAGAGAAATCCTGAAAGCAAGAGAATAACCATTCATCACATACAAGGGATCCTCAGTAAGATTAACAGCTTATCAGAAACCATAAAGGCTAGGGGATACCATATTGTGTTAAAAGATAAAGAATGCCAACCAATACAATTCCATACCATCAAAATTATCCTTCAAAAATGAAAGCCAAATTAAGACATTATTAAATACAATTCAGAGAAGTCATCACTAAGAGACCTGTTCTGTAAGAAACACTGAAAGGAGTCCTTCAGCTTGAAATGAAAGAACACTTGACAGCAACTGAAGTAAGCACAAACAAATAAAGAGCACCAGTAAAGATAATTACATGGGCAAATATAAAAGATATTACAAATGTAAAGACGTTTGTAACTTTATTCTTCTCTATTTGATTTAAAAGACAACTATGGATGGGCGCAATGGCTCACATCTATAATTCCAGCACTTTGGGAGACCAAGGTGGTTTGAGGCCAGGAGTTCATGAGCAGCCTGGGATACATAGAGAGACGCCTGTCTCTACAAAAAATTAAAAAAATAAAAAATTAGCTAGGCGTAGTGGGAGTAGTAGCTACTTGGGAGCCTGAGGTGGGAGGATCCCTTAAATCCAGGAGTTTGACACTGCAGTGAGCTATGATCATACCACTGCACTCCAGCCTGGGTGACAGAGTGAGATCCTATCTCCAAAACAAAACAAACAAAAAATTTTTTTTAATTAGCTGAGCATTGGTGGTATGCACCTGTAGTCCCAGCTACTCAGGAGGCTAAGGTGGGAAGATTGTTTGAGCCCAGGAGTTCAAGGTTGCAGTGAGCCATGATCATGCCACTGCACTCCAACCTGTGCAACAGAGTAAGACCCTGTCTCAAAAAATAAATTTATAAATAAATAAAAGACAATTGCATAAGGCAATAATTATAAAACTGTGTTGAGAGACTTAAATGTATAATAGTGTGATTTGTATGACAATAATAGCATCAAGTAGAGGAAAAGGAATGACCTTATATTAGAGAAAAGGTTTGCGTACCATTGAAATTAAGTTGCCCTTAATCTAAACTCATTTATTTTAAATTAAGATATCAATTTTAATCTGTAGGGAAACCACAAAAAAACTCAAAATTATGCAAAAGGCAACAAAAAAATCAAAATTGAATGCTATTAAATATTTAACATAAAAGAAACTAATAGGCCGGGTGCGGTGGCTCATGCCTGTAATCCCAGCACTTTGGGAGGCCAAGGCGGGTGGATCATGAGGTCAGGAGATCGAGACCATCCTGGCTAACGCGGTGAAACCCCGTCTCTACTAAAAATACAAAAAATTAGCCAGGCGTGGTGGCGGGCGCCTGTAGTCCCAGCTACTCGGGAGGCTGAGGCAGGAGAATGACATGAACCCAGAAGGTGGGGCTTGCAGTGAGCCGAGATCGCACCACTGCACTCCAGCCTGGGCGACAGCGAGACTGCGTCTTAAAAAAAAAAAAAAAAAGGCCGGGCGCGGTGGCTCACGCCTGTAATCCCAGCACTTTGGGAGGCCGAGGCGGGCGGATCACGAGGTCATGAGATCGAGACCATCCTGGCTAACACGGTGAAACCCCGTCTCTACTAAAAATACAAAAAATTAGCCGGGCGTGGTAGCGGGCGCCTGTAGTCCCAGCTACTCGGGAGGCTGAGGCAGGAGAATGGCGTGAACCCGGGAGGCGGAGCTTGCAGTGAGCCGAGATCGCGCCACTGCACTCCAGCCTGGGCGACAGAGCGAGACTCCGTCTCAAAAAAAAAAAAAGAAAAAAAAAAAAAGAGCCTGGCCTCGGTGGCTCATGCCCGTAATCCCAGCACTTTGTGGGGCTGGGATCACTTGAGCCAGAAGTTTGAGACCAGCCTGGGAAACATGGCAAAACCCTATCTCTACAAAAAATACAAATATTTAGCCAGGCGTGGTGGCATGTGCCTGTAGTTTCAGCTCCTTGGGAGATTGGAGTGGAAGGATTGCTTGAGCCCAGGAGTTTGAGGCTGCAGTGAGCTCTGTGATCACACCACTGCACTCCAGCCTGGGAAAGAGAATGAGACCCTATCTCTTAAAAAAAAAAAAAAAAAAAAAAACAAGAAGAAAAAGAAGGTAATAAAGGAGGATTAGAGGAATAAAAAGACATATAGAAAAAAATTGCAAAATGGCAAACATAAAAACCAGGAAGTAACTGCATTCTGTCTACATAGAGACATCTTTTAGATTCAAAGACAAATAAATTGAGAGTAAATACGAAAAATCATACACCATGCAAACAGTACTAAAAGAGAACCAGAACAGCAACATTTATATTAGAACTAAAAGCACTTTATGACAAAAACTGTTAGCAGAGACACAGAAGAATCTCTGACACTAATAAAAGGGTCAAATCTTCAGTAAGACACAATTGTAAACATATGCATATAAAGAGAGACCTAAGAAACAAAACAAAAACTGACAGAATTGAAGAGAATAATACACAAGTCAAGAATAATAGTTGGAGTCCGGGTGTGGTGGCTCATGGCTATATTCCTCGTACTTTGGGAGGCTGAGGCAAGAGGATCACTTGAGGCCAAGAGTTCAAGATCACACTGGGCAACACAGGGAGACCCTGTTTCCACAAAAAATAAACAAATCAGTCAGGTGCAGTGGCACATGGCTGTAGTCCTAGCTGCTCAGGAGGCTGGGGTAGGAGGATTGCTTGAGCCCAGGAGGTTGAGGCTACAGCAAACTATGGTCTCACAACTGTATTCCAGCTTGGGTGACAGAGCAAGACTGTATATCAGAACACACACACACACAGAGCAAGACTGTGTATCAGAACACACACACACAAAGTAACAGTTGGAGATTAAATACTTCACTTCTAATAATAGAACAACTACACAGAAGATCAAGGAAATAAAAGAAATAACACTATAAGCCAACTAGATCTAAGAGACACTTATAGAATAATACACTCACCAACAGGACAATACACATTCTTCTCAAATGCATGTGGAACATTCTCCAGGACAGACCATGTTAGGTCTTAAAATAAGCCTCAATAAATTAAAAAGGACTGACTGAAATCATACAAAGTTTGTTCTCCTACTGCAATGTGATTATATTAGACATGAGTAACAGAAGGATATTTGGGAAATTCACAATTATGTGGAAAGTAAACAACACATTTCAAAATAACCAACAGGTTGATGAAGAAATTTTAAAAAATTGGAAAATATTTTGAGAGCAATGAAAGTGAAAAGACAACATGCCAAAACTTAAGGGATGTAGCTAAAACAGTACTAAGAGGAAAGCTTATAGTTGCAAGTATACATACCAAACAAAGGGAAAGATACCAAATCAATAATCTAGATTTTCATCTCTAGAAACCAGAAAAATGAGAGCAAACGGAACCCAAAGTAAGCAGAAGGGAGGAAATTTAAAAGATTACAGCAGAAATCAATGAAATGGAAACTAGAATAACGACAGAAAAAAAAAAAACCAACCAAACCAATAGTTTGTTATTTGAAAAGATCAACAAGATTGACAAATGCTTAGCTACACTGACCAACAAGAAGGCTCTGAATCTTCTATTAAAATCAGGAATTCTGTGATGGGAAGAATGAGGTCAGAAAAATAAATAAATAAATAAATAAATAATAAAATATAATCAGAAATTCACAAAGGGGCATCACTATTAATCTTTTAAAAATAAGAAAGGACTGTAAGGGAATATTATCAACAATTATATGCCAACAAATCGGATAACCTAGATGAGATGGACAAATTCCTAGAAATAAAAACCTATCAAGACTAAATCATGAAGAAAAAGAAAATCTGAATAGACCTATATAACTAGTTACTAAAGAGACTGAATCTCTAATCAATAATCACTCAACAAAGAAAAGCCCTGTACCTTATGGTTTCACTGGTGAATTCTATCAAACATTTAAAGAAGAACTAATATAAATCCTCAAACTTTTTCAAAAAGTTCAAGAGGAGGGAACACTTCCTAATTCCTTCTATAAGCCCAACATTATGCTTATACCAAAGCTAGACAGTATAAGGAAACTACAACAAGATCACATATGAACACTGATGCAAAACTCCTTAACAAAATACTAGCAAACCAAATCCAGCAGCATATTAAATGATTACACACCATGACTAAGTGGAATTTATTCCTGGAAAACAAGGATGGTTATGGTTAAACATAAAAAAATCAATCAATATACCACATTAAAAGAATAAAGGGGAAAAAAACATGATCATCACAATACAGAAAAAGCATTTGACAAAATTTAACACTTGCATCGTTAAAACTCAACAAACTAGGAATAGAATGAAATTACCTCAACATAATAAAAGCTATCTATATATATGAAAAACCTACAGCAAACATCATACACAACAATGAAAGACTGAAAGCTTTTCCTCTAAGATCAGGAACAAGGCAGGGATGCCCGCTTTAGCCATTTCTATTAAACATAGTACTGGAAGCTCTAGTCAGGGTAATTAAGAAAGTAATTAAGAAAGAAAAATAAGGGGCCAGGCACAGTGGCTCACACCTGTAATCCCAGGACTTTGGGAGGCTGAGGCAGGCAGATCACAAGGTCAGGAGTTCGAGACCAGCCTGGCCAACATGGTGACACCCTGTCTCTACTAAAGATACAAAAACTTAGCCGGGCATAGTGGTGCACGCCTTTAATCCCAGTTTCTCAGGAGGCTGAGCCAGAAGAATCACTTGAACCCAGGAGGCGGAGGTTGCAGTGAGCCAAGTTCACAACATTGTACTCCAGCCTGGGTGACATGGTGAGACTCTGTCTCAAAAAAAAAAAGAAAGAAAGAAAAATAAATAAAAAGTATTCAAATCAGAAAGAAAAAGTAAAATTATCTCTGTTCACAGATGTTATCATCTTATTTGCAGAAAATCCTAGATTCTACAACAAAACTATTAAAATAAATGAATTCAGTAAAGTAACAGGATACAAATCAACACCCAAAAATCAGCTGCATTTCTATACACTAACAATGAACAATTTGAAAAGAAAATTATGAAAGGAATTCCATTTATGAAAGCATCCAAAAGAATAAAATATTTAAGAATTAACTAAAGAAAGACCTATACCTATACAATGAAAACTATGAAATATTGCTGAAAGAAATTTTAAAAGACATAAATAAATGGACATATATCTTATGTTCATGGATCAGAAGACATGACACTGTTAAAATGTCAAAACTACCCAAAGATTCAATACACTCACTACTCACTACCAAAATCACAATGACTTTTTTGCAGAAATAGAAAAACTCATCCCATAATTCATATGGAATCTCCAGGGATCCAAAATAGCCAAAACAATTTTGAAAAAGAACAAAGCTGGAGCACTCACATTTTCTGATTTCAAAACATTCAAAGCAACAGTAATCAAAACACTGAGGTACTGGGATAAAGGAAGACATACACACCAAGGGAAAAGGATAAATAGCCCAAAAATAAACCCTCGTATATTTGGTCAAATGATTTTCAACAAGAATGCCAATATCTCTCAATGCAGAAAGGATAGTCTTTCCAACAAATGGTGCTAAGAAAACTGAATATCCACATACAAAATAACTAAGACAAACCCTTATGCAATACCATAAAAAAAATTAACTCAAAATGACTCAAACAGCTCAACATAAGACCTAAAATTATAAAACTCTCACAAGAAAATATAGGGCAAAAGCTTCAGGATGTTGGATTTGGCAATGATTTCTCAGACATGACACCAAAGGCACAGGCAACAATAATAAAAATAGACAAATTGGACTTTATGAAAATTTAAGAATTTTGTGCATCAAAAGGCAATATCAAGACAGAATGGGAGCAAATATTTCCAAATCAAATACCTGATACAGAATTAATAACCAGGATATATGGAGGACTCTGAAAACTCAACAACAAAAAACAACCTAATTCAAAAATGGGCAAAGTACTTGGAAAGACAATTCTCCAAAGATGATATACAAATGGCCAAGAAGCATAGGAAAAGATGCTCAACCTCACTAATAATTAGGGAAATGCAAATTAAAACTACAATGAAATACCATCTTACACTCATTAGAATGGTTACTATAAAAAAAAGAAAAAGAAAATAAGTATTGGCAAAGACGTGGAGAAATTGGAACCCTTGTGCCCTACCGGTGAGAATATTAAAAAGTATAGCAGTTGTGGACAACAGTATGGCAGTTCTTCAAAAAATTAAACATAGAATTACCATATGACCCAGCAATTCCAGCTCTGGGTACAGACTCAAAAAAATTGAAAACAAGATTTCAAAGAGATATTTGTAAACTCATGTTCACAGCAGCATTATTCACAAATAGCCAAAATGTGGAAGCAATCCAAAGTGTCCACTAATGGATAAATGGATAGATTTTAGATAGGCAAAATGTTGTATACAATTACAATGGATTATAATTCAGCCTTAAAAAGGAAAGAAACTCTGAAATATGCTAAAAGACGGATGAACCTTGAGGACATTATGCAAAGTGAAATAAGCCAGTCACAAAAAGATAAACATTGTATGATTCTATTCATATGAGGTACATGGAGTAGTCAAAATCAGAGACATAGAATGGTGGTTGCCAGAGAACGGAGGTAGGGGAATGAGGAGGTACACCATTATTATTTAATGGGTATAGAGTTTCAGTTTACAAGATGAAAAGAGTTCTGAAGATGGATAGTGGTGATGGTTGCACATTATGAAAATATTAAATACCACTAAATAGTATACTTTAAAATGTTAGGATGGTGGCTTTTAGGTTATGTGTATCTTAACAAAATAAAAGTGGGGAAAAAATTATTCTTTTAAATAATAACTTACACAACAGGTTGTGCTAGTTGGTGGGTGACAGGAGCACTAACATAAGCTGCAGGCTGTACGCCCATCATTCCTGAACCATCTTAAAGAAAAAACAAAAAAACAAAAAAAGTTTATTTAGAATAATCATTTAATAATATTTTACTTATTCCTCCAGAAAAAGGTGCATAATCAAAATGTTACATAGAGAAAACCATCAATATTTCCTTCTGGGCTAGAAGTTAGCAAAGAACAACATAAGAAAACACAATCGTTATTTCTTAAACCAAGACGAAAAGGAAATAACTATAAAATATAACTGGGCTTTAAAATAGGGCATTTATTAAATCAATATATAACATCTGAATTAAGCAAAGTTGTGCTTTTCTCATTTTGATATTTTTTGTTCACACAAAAAAACAATTTTCCTTATTGAGCCAAGCGGGGAGAAAATGCTTACCCTATAGATAACTTACAATAAGCAAGACTGGGATCGAAAGTATTCCTGGCCCCATAAAAATAGTATGCATCATCATAAGGAGTTCGATAGTTAGTAGCCAAAGGTGGTAGTAGGGGAGGTGGAGGCAGAGGTGCAATCCTGTATGAAAAGGAAGATGAAAAATTCCTCTCATATTTCATTGCAATTTTTTTAAAAATCAAGATATTACTCTTTTGCAAAAACAGTACTGAAAATCCTATCACTACTTTAGAAAAAGTCACCATCTTGCTCCAATCATTCATCAAAAATTATGACTTAAAAAGCAAATACTATTACATAGGATTTCACAATTTCAGGTACATTTATGTAAGATAAAAACCTGGGTTAATATTCAATCAATTAATATCCAATAGGCACTATGTGCCAGTATCAAATAAAGACAGACATGGTCCCTGTCCCTCAGGAGTAACATGAAAATAAACAACTACAGTCAAGTACAAGCAAATTAAATAATTAATAATAGTACAAGCAAATTAAATTAAATAGTAATATAGCCCAAAAAATGCAGATTGCTATAGGTACAGGAGAAGGGACATTTAAATCACATGAGGGAGAGAAAGAAAGTACATGTAAGGCTTTCCAGAAGAGGCAACGCTTAAGCCATGCTACTGGAGTGAGCTTGTGTGTGTTAGAGGAAGGACAATCCAGAAAGAGAAGGCAAAGAGCCACAAAACAGTGTGAGTACAAATGGTTCAGTCTGACTGAGGAAACGAGTGTATTTCTTAATAGTAAAATAAAAGCAACTTAAATACCAACAGTAAAGTATTGACACAATCTTTAAGTATTTCATAAATTTAAAACTTCTAAAAACCTCTACATTAGCACTTCATTACTGATTAGGAAATATCTCTGTATTGCTACCAATGCAATATTTTTCAGTAGTAAAAATGGCAAAGGCAAATTCCTTTAAATGAATAGAAAGAGATGGCGGCACTCTAGAATGTTCTCACTGTTGTATGTATCTTAACAGGTTCTCCTTTGTCATATACTTCAAAATAATTCCAAAGAACTAAGAAGGCACGGAAGTTCTCTTCAGTAGGGAATATCTTTCACATTTACTAGCCACTCAATGTGTCTAAACCTTATACCATTCCTCACAACAAAGATACATCAACAAAAATGTAAAATAACTGTTATGAAAGGGAGCTGTCATCATTAAATCGAATTTCATAGAGATTTATACAAGCTAATCCTCACAACCCTGTAATTGTAAACATGAAAAAAATATACTACTACTCCACTTTTACAAATGAGAAAATTGAAGTTCAACAAAGGTGTGGTTTGCCCAAAATCCAGATAGGAAAGCCAACCATTTCAATCCCTAATTCAATGCTGAGACCACCATAAAATGCTCTGTTAATTCCAATGCCTCCTATTCCTGAGTCAGGAAGCCATCAGATAAAAAACACAAAGCCCCTGATAAGTATAGTAAACACACTTCCACAGTTGGTTAGTAACTAAAAGACCAACTTCTACTGAAATAATGTAGTCCAGAAAATATCAGTGTTCAAAAAAGTTAAGAAAAACACCTCTAAATTTAAATATATTTTATAATTAATACACTAACAGTGAACAAAAAATAAGCCCAGGCCCTACAAAGAAGAAAGTATAGCCCAGAAAATATCAGTGTTAACAACAGGATTTTCTTTATGTATATTCTATTATAGTGTGATGCCTTTCACCTACAGAAATCAAATCTTTACCCCAATACTTAAATTACAGGTTTTATAATCTCAACACTTTTTATTTCAGGTATTTGAGTTACACAGCCCATAAGTAATCACAGAGAATGAGCTGAAGGAAACAGAAGCTAAAATAAAATTATATGTGTAAAAGAGCCACATTAGAAACTTTTTCTGCACAAATTGAAGAATTCAATGTTTGCCAAGTGGAAAGAACAAAATTGAAAAAAATGTACAACTTTTATATGTTAAAAGATATCAAAAACAGACATCCCAAAATACAACCCAAAACTAAATAAATACTAAAATGTACTTAGTAATTCATTCTAAAGATACAAAATCATCTTTAAACAATAAAATGTTTTAAGAATTACCCTTTTTTTATAATAGCAGAGAAAAAAACAAATTTCAAGAGAACTTATTTCACAAACCTGTTAACTGTACAAAATCTCTGAAGAATAACGTCATCCGCTTCAGCATATCCTTCTAAACATAAAATATAGCAATACCTTACCTAATTCCCAAACACAAAACATTTAAACAAGCACCTGGGAGACACCATTTCACCAAGGGCGCTGCTGAGTCCACTGCGCAAATCTTCATTTTGAGAAGGAACAGGATGAACTGATGGGATGGGTGGGACAGATGGGGCAGATAAAGGAGGGAGAGGTGTCTGGAAAGCTATTCTGGGTCTTTCAGGTGGTATCATCTCTTCAAAGTGTCTTGGTGCCACACTAAACTGCTTTAGTCTATCAGGCTAAAATAAGAAAAAAAATCTGTTTGTTACATATAATCATAAGTTTAAAGGTGGAAGGACCTCAAAAGACCTCCTATCCCAGCAGGCACTTAAGACAGTCACAGAATAACAGAATTTTACAGCTATAAAAGACTCTGAATATCTATCTATCTATCTGATTTATTTATTTATTTATTTTTGAGGCAGAGTCTCACTGTGTCGCCCAGGCTGGAATGCAGTGGCACGATCTCAGGTCACAGCAACTTCCACTTCCCGAATTCAAGCAATTCTCCTGCCTCAGCCTCAGAGTAGCTGGGGTTACAGGCACCTGCCACCACGCACAGCTAATTTTTGTAGAGAAGGGGGTTTCGCCACATTGGCAAGGCTGGTCTCGAACTCCTGGCCTCAAGTGATCCGCCTGCCTCGGCCTCCCAGAGTGCTGGAATTACACGTGTGAGCTTCTGTGCCCAGCCAGACTCTGAATATCTAATGCTTATTTTATAAATGGGTAATTGAGGCTCTCTGAGAAGTAATATATCACCTAAGGTCTCACTATTAGTAAATAATTAAGCAAAGACTAGAGTCAGATATTAATTTTAAATATACCTGTGGTATTCTTTTTATGTACTAGGACACTGTGCTACTTCTCTAATTGCCATTTCTGTGATAGTATTCTGTAAAACAGGGTCAGCAAATGCTTTCTGTAAAGGGCTAGACAGTAAATAGATTAAGATTTGCAAGACTACATAGTCTCTTCATAATGAGCAGACTCAGCTATGGTGCTAAAGCAGCCACAAACAGTATGTCAAGGAATGAACAAGGCTGTGCTGCAATAAAACTTTTTTTTATGAAAACAGGCAGCAAACAAATTTGGTCACAGGCCACACTTTGCTAATCTCTACTTTAGAACATCACTTATGTGCCCTTTTCTAAGATTTGCACATCAAAAGTAAACCTAAAAGTAAAGGCCTAACTGTTGCCTCTAATTACTTATTTATTCTCATAAATCAACTTGACACTGTATAGGAGCTTCAATTCAAAGATAAATAAGGTCTGTCACACACTAGTGTAACCATAAATACAAAATTTAACATGCCAACATATTACATTAAAAAGCTCACCTTTTAAAAGGAAACTTTTGATTGATAAAAGAAAATATATTTAGCTTTGAAATTTATCTTCTTTTTTTCCTACCATGGTTATCTTATCAGGAATGATTTATCAGGTTAACCTAGAAGCATACTGCGAGTGATGCTGGTGCAATATGAAACTTTTCCAAATAGATAACCCACAGGATATATTCTCAGCATAAGTAAAAGCAAATCAAAAGTTGCCTACAGGTAAATAATTTTAAGTTGCTGCATCCTTTTTAAGAATGAGCTTTTTAATGAAATTAAAGGTCTTAATCATCATTCAAAGATGAAACAAGACTTGTATTAGAAATAAATATTACATAACCAACTACAGAAAAAATAAATTGTGGTAAAAACAATAAATTACCTCCTCCTTACTTAACTGCAATGATGTGAGTAATTCATTCCACTTAATGATGAGAATTGCAAAATTAAAGTAAAAATAAGATTATTATCTCTCTAATGTTACAATAAGTAACAATTACTAAAACGCTTTAAAAATAAAGTCGTCAGTTTTCTCAGAAATCACTCCAATATAAGAAAAGTAAGTGATCAAGATGTATTCAAGAAAAATATTAACATCAATTGTAAATTTAACCAAGATAACTTTCCCATGGAATAGTACATGTGAATAAAGCAGAGAGAACTAATTTAAACTTTAAAAAAATGACACACAAATGAAAAAGGAAAAATTACCTCAAGGAAATAACAGTTAAGAGAATTTACACTTTATGAGAACTGAATTTAGTTAATTTTATTACTGTTCAAATTGGTCTACTCTCTTTTTCTCCCAATATTCTCTATCCCCACCTGCCACCACATTTGAGGATCATTTGATGAAAGATTAAACATTAAAAGATGCCAGAAACCCTTACCGATTTCTCAGGGTCTTGTGCTCCAGATGCTGCAACCCTGAGTTCTAAATCTTTTTCTCTAAACAAAATTAAAGTTTTACATATTAAAAAGATATAGTAAACTATCAAAATTATAAATCATCACTGAAAGAAGCTTATACACAAAGTCTATGCACTACATCTACAAAAACAAATAATTCCTTTAACTGACATTACAGCCTTAAATAATACTGAAAGCCAAATTTTTTTACTTGATACAAAGTAAACTAGAATTCACATGTAACTAACTTGGACTATGTATCTCTAAGCCAATGCCTAGAGTATTTCAAAGACTAATTCACACAAAATAAAACACAAAAATAAAATCTTTACCTTGTAAAACAAAAAAACCTCTTTTAGGGTACACATATGTTTTCAGTTAGCAAAAGGAAGGGTAAAAATTTAAATATATCTACCATACTTCCTAATAATAGGGTTTTTTTTAAAATGATGTTAAAGATAGCTAACATCAAACAGTAGATATTGGCTTCCTCTGAGATAGAGGGAAAAAAGGCAAAAACTGAGAGATAACAGGTCTCAAATTCTCTCAAAACGAGATCTCTATTCCTAATTTTGTTGTTGTTGTTTTTGTTGTTGTTTAGTCAAGAGTCTCACCCTGTCGCCCAGGCTGGAATGCACTGGCGTTATCTCAGCTCACTGCAAACTCCGCCTCCCAGGTTCAAGCAATTCTCCTGCCTCAGCCTCCCGAATAGCTGGGACCACAAGCGTGTGCCACCACGCCCGGCTAATTTTTTGTATTTTTAGTAGAGACGGGGTTTCACCGTGTTAGCCAGGATGGTCTCAATCTCCTGACCTTGTGATCCGCCCACCTCGGCCTCCGAAAGTGCTGGGATTACAGGTGTGAGCCACTGTAATTTCTAATTTTAATCTATATTTAAAATTTCTAATTTTAAGCTATATTTAAAATTTCTAATTTTAAACTCTATTCCTAATTTTAAACTATAATATCTCATAGGTATTTCAACAAGGAAGACTACAAACAATGATACCTATGTACAACATAAATACTTGTGATTTACCATTCCTGTAGAATTGAGGAAGCCACTGAAGATTTTTGAGCAGGGTGCCAGTTTGATTAGTGTATTTTTTGAGAGTTAATATTACACAGTGTGCTGGATCTACTGGAGCAGGGAGAAGGGAGTTGGGAAGACTAGTTATTAGTTAGGAAGCTATTGCTGCAATCCAGGTCAGACGTAGAGAGGACTTATCCAACAATAATGGCTCTGAGAATAGAAAGAAGGAGGGGGCCTCATATGAAGTGAATACGAGAGGACAAGGAATCCAAGTCATAGTGAGATTTTGAGGCTCCATTATTGGGCTATTAATAG
The DNA here is from genome assembly GCF_029289425.2 of Pan paniscus. NCBI lineage: Eukaryota > Metazoa > Chordata > Mammalia > Primates > Hominidae > Pan > Pan paniscus. Next base: position 82,849,829 of record NC_073256.2, on the reverse strand, counting down.
AAAATGAAGAGGGACAGTTGGTTTTGAGATGCTCATTTGGGATGGAAATGTTAAATTTATAGGATACAATTTTTTTTGCATGTATGTGTGTGTGCATACCATTTCATATGGCAAAAAATACTTTTATATTTGTTACTATATATGGGATAATCCAATGGGCATATCTATAACATTAAATGCTACCTTAAATCAAAAACTGAAGAAATCAATGAGGGAAGTAAAAGGGCTATTACAGAATATATAAATACTCTCACTTGCTACTTATGACCAAAAAAAAAAAAAAAAAAACTCTCTTAGTATTTATTTTCCTTGTTGATTTAGCATGTAGAGATGAAAATATAAGTGATTTACAAATCAAACATCATATTAGAACGACAACTCCTTATTTAACCATCATGTCATTTTACACAAATGCACTTTAAACTCAAAATATCTCTTTTAAATGCAAACCTTTCATTACCGTCTCTTGTTCCTCTGTTGCTCAGCCATTTGTTCCAACAGTTCTAGTCTGTATTTCTCTTTCCTTCTCTGAATAAGTTCTCGATCTTCACCTCCTAGATAGTGGTATGAGAAAAATACAATCTTAACTCTTAAGCATCGTATGCAATTAGAAAGTTAAGTCCTTAAAAACTCCATCTTAATTGTATCATATAATTACTAATATGCAAGAAATACAGAAGGAAAAAAATCACATGAATCAGTCCTTCTTCAATTTCTTTTGTAATTAATGGGTACCTACTATGCGTCAAACACAAGATACAGTAATCATGCCCATGCCTCCACCATTAGTCAAAAATTTTCCTAAATAACAGAATGTTCTTATCCCAACTCCATTTTTCTAACAATCTAAATAATATTTCCATTAATATCTTCCATAAGTCTTATAAATTTAACATTTCAATCGCAAACGAGCATCTCAAAACCAACTGCCCCTCTTCATTTTCTACTAATGGCCCAATACTGGAGCCTCAAAATCTCACTATAACTTGGATTGCTTGTCCTCTTCTATTCACTTCATATGAGGCCCCTCCTTTCTATTCTCAGAGCCATTAACCTTGGATAAGTCCTCTCTACATCTAACCTGGATTGCAGCAATAACTTCCTAACTAATTACCAGTCTTCCCAACTCCCTTCTCCCTGCTCCAATAGATCCAGTACACTATGTAATATTAACTGTCATAAAATACACTAATCAAACTGGCACTCTGCTCAAAAAACTCAATTCTACAGGAAAAAATACAAACCTCTCACCCTGGTATTCCTTATACAAAAATCCAGTTAATCAAAAATTTTGAATGCAGAGAAGATTATTATTATTGCATATGTTAATGCCACAAAATAACCTCTTAATCTAAATATGCAAGATCTGGAACACTACAAAAATCACAGGGTATCAAGAATGCAACTGAAACAGCAATTTCTGTACTGCCTTCATTATTGGTCTCCAACCATCAGTGGGCACACAGCATCTCAGTTTGTCCATTAAGCATAGATGTCAGCAAAAGTGAAGCCCCCATAGAGGTAACATAAATTGCATTAAGGTTAATAACTGTGTTTTATAATAAAAGTAAATATTCCCATTTCACTTCTGACCATGATAGAATAACCAAGCACAAGACTTAACCTCACAGTTTAAAAAACAAATAAACAACAACAACAACAACAGAAACACTAGAAAACTGTGCAAAATACACAAAATAATTGTTTTCCAGATACTGGACAATAGGTAGTGCAGAATTGTAATTGAGGTGAGCCCTATAATCACCCAATTTCTGCCCAAATGAAATTTCCAGACCACAGATACAGGTAAAGAGGTAAAGAGAACCCAAAGAGGGCCAGGAAACTGAGCTAAATTGAGTAGATAAAGAGCAAAATTCAGGAAGGCTAAAATGGCTAGAAGTTATGGAGCAAAGATCCAATAGGAAGCATAAAAAGAGCTCCAGAAATCCACAGGAGGTCCCTTCAGACTTTGCAGTGTGCTAGTTTGTGCATTCACAGAGTGAAATTCCATTTGGCCTGGCAACAAACTAAGAAGGATATAAACTGAACAATTCTCAGACCTGAAACAAAGGAGCAAAATTCAAGCTCCAGCCAGCTATGTTCTTGGTGGTCTCTCAGGGAACATGTCAGAAAGGTCACTCTGTAGTAGTAAGACTAAACTATTCTCTGAAAGGAAAGCTACTCTAGAGGTCCTTAGCTAAGCTTAAAACTGAACTTAGATCAAGTTGGTCTTTAGTGAGGGAGAAGGAAAGGAAAAATCATTTGGGAAAATATTCAGACTGCAGAAGCAGCCTGCTTGAAAAGTCACAGCAACAGGCAAAAATAAAACAACCTGGGGGAAAAAAAAAACCTCAGACTGCACCTGGACAGATAAGCAAACAGGATCTAGCACAGAGCTCTTTGTTCTTTGTCTAATTAGTGAACTCCCAGGAAAAAGTTTCCACCCCAGTTTAGGCATATTCATGGTGGGAACTTGCATGGGGATGGGGCGGGGGTGGCTTATCTAAAACAAACCCACAGTTATACAAACAAGACAAGCCGATTTCTGCTTGCCTAAAGACGTACCCACAGCTGTATAAGATAACGGGAGTAGCACAGACAGCTTTACTGATAAAATAAGTTACTCAAACTCCTACAGAGATGAAGAGTTTCTTACAAAAGCTTTTTAATTCAGCTGTAACCCCGCCATCCACTTGGGACTCCCCTCTTTCCTGCAGAGAGCTTTTTTTCTTTCACTTATTAAACTTTCACTCCAACCCCACCTTTGTGTCTATGTTTCTTAATTTTCTCGGATATGGGACAAAGAACCTGGGGTACTAGTTCAGACAATGAGAAACTGCTACATTAAGGAGCATGTGTGAGATTGCAACATTAGTAACAGAGAAATGCGACAATGGTAGGCAAAATTTTTTAAAGATGGCTACTATGTTCCCTGCTCCCAGCTGAATCCCTGTATAATTCCCTCCCCTTGAGAATGGGTAGGACCTGTAACTTACTTGTATACAATAGAATATGGAAGGATGGAAAAATATTTGCAGATGTAACTAAGGTACCAAATCAACTAATTTTGAAGTAATTAAAAGAGAGATTATCTTAGGTGGACCTGATATAATCAGGTGAAAGCCCTTAGAAGAAGGACTGGGCCCTCCCTGAATTTAGAGATTCTTCTTGCTGGCATAAAGTGAGTAACCATGGTGAGGAAGCCCACATGACAAGAACAGCGGATGGCCTCTAGGAACTGTGGGCAGCCTCCAGTGGGTATCCAGTAAGAAGCCAGGGCCCTCAGTCATACAGCCACAAAGAAATGAATTCTGCCAACAACCTGAATTAGCTTAGAGGCAGATTCTGCCCCACTCAAGCCTCTGGTTAAAAGGCAGCCTGGCGGATACCTTGATTATAGCCTTTTGAGACCATTAGCAAAGGATCTGTTCAGTAAACCATGCCCAGACTTGACCCACTGGAGTTGCTGCCTGAATGCAATTTTCAAATGTTCACTAGAAAAACTGGGATCAAACAATACAGAAGACCTGAAAGAGATACTTTTGTGACATTCAGGCACAAAACATGGCCCACATTCCAGACTTTCAAAGGAGACTATACAAAGCAAAAGCTGCAAGCTATTGGTGAAGGGACAGAAAATCAGCTTGGACCCAGTATCCCACACTCTTATATAGCAAAGGCTTGTTACTGTTAGGGGAAGGGCAAAAAAATCTGGTGAAAAATCTGATGCAAAACCCTCCTCAGACACAAAGAAGAGTTTAGCTATCATCCTGGGCAAGGACAGTAATGTTGAGAAAGACCCATCCCTGAGGCCCAGATGCACAGGACCAGTCCAGCATCAAGTAACAATCAACAGCAATATACTGCGGAGAAGGGGGAAGTGTGGAGGGAGAGATGCCCTCACTGTCAAGGACATGAAGGTCTTGCTGAAAACTGGGGAAAGTGCAGGAACACTAAGAAAAATCTCTCTGGCACTCCAGGCCTCACACGAAGGACAAGATAGAGAATTCAACACTTCTCTCTAAGCAATCAATAGAAGCAGATAAAATTCATTAAGGATATACAAGACATGAACATACGATGAACCAACTTGACTTAACTCTTTTTTTTTTTGACACAGGGTCTTACTCTGTCACCCAAGTTGGAGTACAGTGGCACAATCACGGCTCACTGCAGCCTCAACCTCCCAGGCTTAAGCAATCCTCCTACCTCTGCCTCCTAAGTGGCTAGGACTACAGGTGCATGCCACCACACCCAGTTAATTTTTTTATTTTTTACTTTTTGTAGAGACATGGTCTCCCTATGTTGCCCAGGTTGCTCTCAAACTCTTGGGCTCAATCAAGTGATCCTCCTGCTTTAGCCTCCTAAGATGCTGGGATTACAGGTGTGAGCCACCACACCCAGCCTTAAATGACATTTATAAACTACTATACTCAACAACTGCACCATGCACATTCTTTCAAGTACATACTAAACACTCACCAAGACAGACTATATTCTGAGCCACCCAAAAAAAAAAAACAAAAAACTTTGTCAAAGAAATTAACAAACTTGAAATAACTGAAATTAATCTAATTATATTCTTGGATCATAAGAGGCTTAAATGAGCAGTCAATAACAAAAAGACAGAAGGAAAATCCCCAAATGCTTGGAAATTTTAAAACATACTTCTAAATTACCTATGGTTCTCTTATAAACCCCACAATACATTTCCTATTTAGCTCTAAACTAAATCAATGATCTCACTTTTTAAATAAAGCAAAAGGTCCCAAGTGACATCCTTGGGGCAAAATTATAGGAAGATAAATTTCAGCTCAATTGAAATAAGAGTATCACAACAATCACAGCCATCTGAAGATGGAATGTCCTGTCTCTGGAAATCATAAGTTTCCTATAGGTATGTACAAACATAGTTTTGGGGGGAAAAGATCAACCAGGAGATAAGTCATTGAATTAAATGACTTTAACAGTTTCAAATGTTAGAGTCCATTGTCTTACCAAATATTCATCTATAAATCCTGGATTGCATTAGTGATAAACTCATGCCATTCATCTTTAAAAGGTCAGGGTACAATAATCCTTTTATTGATAAAATTATTTATCAGTAGGCTCTCAGCTCAGAAAGACATTTCTCTTATTTTACCATGTTTTATAAACTACATCGGCCGGGAACAGTGGCTCACGCCTATAATCCCAGCACTTTGGGAGGCCAAGGCAGGCACATCACTTGAGGTCAGGAGTTTGAGACCAGCCTAGCCAACATGGTGAAACCCCGTCTCAACTAAAAATACAAAAATTAGCCAGGCATGGTGGCACATGCCTGTAATTCCAACTACTCAGGAGACTGAGGCACAAGAATCGCTTGAACCCAGGAGGTGGAGGTTGCAGTGAGCCAAGATCATGCCCCTGCACTCCAGCCTCAGTGATAGAGCGAAACTCAATTTCAAAATTAAAAAAAAAAAAACATAAGAATATAGCCTTTTAAAATAAAATAAATAAATAAAAACAAAACAAAAAGAATATAGCCTTTACATGGTACTGATTAAACTGGTCAATTTTCACCTACAGATATTACACTAGAATTCTAGGTGGCATGCCATTTTTCTCACAATAGCCATTCACAAGGGAACAAAAACCTGACAATATAATGCAATAATATGTCTCTAAACCAGTATTTAATTTACTGACTGTTTTTACGTTGAATGAATCTAGAGTTAATTTCTTCATATACTTTACTAAAACCAAATTTCAGTTCATTTTTTTCTAACAGTTTTCACAAAAAGACCTCTTTTCTATTACATATTTAAAGGTACAAACCAGAAACAAGTCTCTCCTCACAGTTTCTGGTATTAAATTTTGCCAAGTGTAATATAGCAAAACAAGCTTATATTCAGCAATGACCTTGACTTCCAATAAATAGAAAATTTAGACCATCATCATGATTTGAACAAAACACCTTCTCAGAAACTACATGAAAAGAACAAAGGAAAGAAAGGTTTAATTTGGAGAAAAGAAACTAAAATACACAGCAGTTTTGTACTAGCTAAAGAAACTAGAAAGAAGAATTAAGGAAAAAACTATCATAAATAAAACAAAATACTTTTTAAAAGCAGAATATAAGAAACAGCCACACTGCAACAGAGTGCTAATAAAATATGGAATTAAAAGCTCATTACTGATTGGTAATGATCAATCCATTTTGCAAAAAAAAAAGATTACTGAAACTAATAATTTCATTATCACCTACGGAAGGCACATCACTAAATAATTTAGCTTTAAAATTATACATAGATGTGTTCATGAACATCATGAATAAAAATAAAAAGATACATAAAATTTAAAAAATACAAAATAAAATTATACAGAGCTATATATGTTAAATGATTAGAATAGTACCTAGTGTAAAGTAAGCACAAATATTTTCTACTATTAGTAAAAATAGTATTAATTACAACACTGAGTTCTCACTTAAAAAAGGATTATAAGACACTCTATACAAGTCCAACTAGTTGGAAGTTTTGTGCCTACCAAAGAGCATCCCTGCAAAAGGACTACAGGTATCTTGATTAGTAGATTTGGATGTTTCATTGTCTGGAGCACTAAAGAAAAAAAGACAGAGAAAAAGAGTAAATTAAAATCCAGATAATTTTCAGGAAGCAAAATTTTAGAGTAAAATGTAGCTATGAATTATTAGCCTTTCAAAGTACTATGGACATTAAAATATTTACAAATTTTTAAGGTTAAGGTAAAATCATGGCATTCTATCTCTTTATACAGTGCAACTCCAATGTATTCAGGCTTAAAAAAATAATAATAATTTGGCCAGGCATGGTGGCTCACACCTGTAATTCCAGCACTTTGGGAGGCCTACGTGGGTGGATTGCCTGAGGTCAGGAGTTGGAAACCAGCCTGGCCAACATGGTGAAACCCCGTCTCTAATAAAAAATACAAAAAAATTAGCTGAGTGCGGTGGTGGAGGCCTGTAATCCCAGCTACTCAGGAGGCTGACACAGGAGAATCACTTGAAACCAGGAAGCGGAGGTTGCAATGAGCCGAGATAGCATCATTGTGCTCCAGCCTGGGCAACAAGAGTGAGACACATATCAAAAACAAAAACAAAAACAAAAACATTCAGCTTGCTTCACTGGCTGTATAGGTTCTCAAATAAAATCTTTTTCAGGCTGGGCGTGGTGGCTAACACCTGTATTACAGCACCCTGGGAGGCCAAGGCAGGCAGATCGCTTGAGGTCTGGAGCTTGAGACCAGCCTAGCTATCACGGTAAAACCTCGTCTCTACTAAAAATACAGAAATTAGCTGGACATGGTGGCGCACGCCTATAATCCCAGCTACTTGGGAGGCAGAGGTAGGAGAATCAATTGAACCGGGAAGGCAGAGGGTACAGTGAGCCAAGATCCTGCCACTGTACTCCAGCCCGGGTGACAGAACAAGACTCTGTCTCGAGAAAAAAAAAAAAAAAATCCTTTTTCATAAAAAAACAACTACCCCAGTAAAAAAAAAAAAAAAAAAATATATATATATATATATATATATACACACATACATATATGCATGTAAGACCGGGAGCAGTGGCTCATGCCTGTAATCCCAGCATTTTGGGAGGCCAAGGCGGGCGAATTACCTGAGGTCAAGAGTTCGAGACCAGCCTGGCTAACATGGTGAAATCCCATCACTACTAAAAATACAAAAAAAGTAGCCAGGCGTGGTGACGCACGCCTCTAATCCCAGCTACTCGGGAGGCCGAGGCAGGAGAATCACTTGAACCCAGGAGGCAGAGATTGCAGTGAGCTGAGATCGTGCCGCTGCACTCCAGTCTGGGTGACAGAGTGAGACTCTGTCTCAAAAAAGAAGAAAAAGAAAAAGAAAAAAAGTAAGTGCACGTAAATAAAAAATAAAAAAAAAAAGAAGAGAAAGAGTGATCTATGCACACACTTAGAAAAGATCATCCCTAAAAACACTCCTTCCTGGCCATGCGCAATGGCTCATGCCTGTAATCCCACCATGAGTTTGGGAGTTCAAGACCAGCCTGGACAACGGAGATCCTGACTCTACAAAAAAATTTTTTTAAAAACTAGCCAGGCATAGTGGCACATGCCTGTAGTCCCAACTACTCCAGAGGCTGTGGTGGGAGGGTCACTTGAGCCTGTAAAGTCAAGGTTTCAGTGAGCTATAATATGTCACTGCACTCCAGCATGGACAACAAAGCGAGACTCTATCTCAAAAAAAGAAAGAAAAAAAAACCTTTCTTGGAAGATAGAAACAAGGGAAAAAAATTCCAAAGGAAACTTAATCAATTAGAACAAAACAGCAAATTATCTTATTGCAAGCAGTGTTTATATATTACTTTTCTTAGAAAAAAATAGACATCTTTCTTGACATATGACATTATCTTCACTGTATACTATAGATTCAAAACCATTTATCCTTATGTACGACACAGGAATGCCACCAAAATGATAAAAAACTGTAAGTAGAAAGAGAACATAAATATAAAATACATACAATTTCCTTTCAACATGACAGAAATATATGAGCACTAATTTTACAAAGTAGGCATAAAAGCTATCTACTTGATAAACTGAAAATCAAAAATAAACTTTTGAAAGAAAAATTCACACCACAGGAACATTTCCAATTTTTTTTTTTTTTTTTTTTTTTTTGAGAGGGAGTCTTGCTCTGTTGCCCAGACTGGAGTGCAGTGGTGCGATCTTGGCTCACTGCAAGCTCCGCCTCCTGGGTTCACGCCATTCTCCTGCCTCAGCCTCCCGAGTAGCTGGGATTACAGGGATTACCAGGGATTACAGGGATTGCCACGCCTGGCTAATTTTTTCTTTTCTTTTTCTTTTTGTTTTTGTATTTTCAGTAGAGACTGGGTTTCACCATGTTGGCCAGACCAGGCTGGTCTTGAACTCCTGACCTCAAGTGATCCGCCTGCATCGGCTTCCCAAAATGCTGGGATTACAGGCATGAGCCACCAGGCCCGGCCACATTTTCAATTTATTTCCAGTCAAGTTGCATCACCATGACTCTAAGATATTTTAAGTTGATTTTTAGTCCATTAAATTATACTTATTTCTTTTTTTATTTCAAACAAATTTACATACTTTGTAATGATAGGGACTTCTTCAGAACACCTTGGCACACTTTATAACCAAAACTTGTTCTTTAAAAGAATGCTGTAAAGTACTATCGATTTTCATTTAGTACTACCTCCCCACCTTTCTTTTCCTTTAATTCACTTCTCACTAAGAAGGAAGGCTATTAATTTACTGTATCTTTCTACTTTTTCAGTTAGCCAGTTTTAGGCACATTCTGTTTCACAATGTAATGACTAAAGCGGAGAATTTATATTACATACTGTACCTTTTATTTTCAGCAGATGAAATTCTTATGTTTGACTGTTCTATAACATCTCCATCATGTTCCATAGGAGGCATATTCCCTCGTCTGTTCCTGTGCATCCTTAAAAACACATTAGCTTATAAAGCATGTTCCACATACAGTGGACCTTCTTATAACAGTTTGGTGTTTTTACATTTGATGTTGGCAACATTAAAAGGAACAAAGTGTTATAATGAAGTTTTACTATAAATGCATTATAAAATTAAATAGAATTTGTATGATCTGCTGGTTAATGAGACACTAAGAGTTTAAACGTAATAATCTTTTCTAAAAAGATTATGTTATTTTAATGTACTTGCTATAAATTTTTATTTTTAAAACTACAAATATACTAACACTTTTTTATCATTCAATTTAAAAGTGAATAACTGAACACCTACTGGGTATTCGGACACAGTCCCTGCACTCACAAAGATTATAGTCAAAATTCAAAATGAGAACATTTTTAAAATCAAAATTCATAGAGTCTGTGAATTATTTCATTGTACGTATAACCTTCTTTTTTTTTTTTTTTTTTTTTGAGACGGAGTCTTGCTGTGTCGCCAGGCTGGAATGCAGTGGCACAATCTCGGCTCACTGCAACCTCCACCTCCTGGGTTCAAGTGATTCCCCTGCCTCAGCCTCCCAAGTAGCTGGGACTATAGGCTCGCACCACCATACCTGGCTAATTTTTTGTATTTTAGTAGAGACAGGGTTTCACCATGTTGGCCAGGATAGTCTCGATCTCCTAACCTTGTGATCTCCCGCCTTGGCCTCCCAAAGTGCTGGGATTACAAGCATGAGCCACCGCGACCTGTCATAACCTTTTTAACTTAAAAATACAGCAGCAGTCTTATCAATAAATTAAATAAAATATAACAAACCATGACATTTGCTAACACTGTAAATCACAGGAAAGAATAAATGTTACTGATAGGTGAATGGAAAATATAAACAGAGAAAATGATTAGCTAACTTTACTTACGAGGTCATAAACAACAAAAAGAAAGATTAGCATGTTTTCTATTTTCTTCTTTAAAAACCTTTTTGGAAAATAATAATGAAAAAATGTTTTTCAATCAATCTTTTTTCCATTTGGCAAACACTGCTTTTATTTTTAGCTTAATTTCTCATACCATAGAAACCAACATGACTTTTTACACCAACACTTATCGGCATCCGTGAAAATCAGCATTTCATAAGCATTTCAAAGTTTCTTTACATGGCTGTTGAGTTACCCAACTATATTGTCTTTCTCAAGAGGACTATTACAAAGAAATATGGTTGTTAAAGCAGTATTCAGTATTTTAGGTGAATTTCATTATTGGATTAAGAAAAATGGCAATTTTCCGGAAAAAAAAAGAAACTTCTCACTCTCCACAGAACCAGCATATAAAATTCTTTCTTCCCTTGTTTCCATCATACAAGCCACTGTCAATATCATCTGTGGAGAAAACACTATTTGGAATTTTAATCTTAGTAACTATGACATGGCATACGCATGAATGGCTTCCATTTTTTAATCGATCACAGATCACATACACACATTCTGATGTGTGAATGACACATCAGTTTAGTGTCATTCCCTACTTCTACCACTTAACAAACAGGTAAATACAAACTCAAATTCAAATTTGTAATTAACACTGCCAGGCAACCAGATTTAATTATACTGGATATTTATATATAATGCAGAAAAGCATTAACAGAGCAGGCCTGAGACTGCCTATCCTCAGAAAATCCTGACTGTACAGTTGACCCTTGGCTGGCACCTGGGAATATAGATTTTGGGAGAGTTACAACCACTGGCAGAACTGATAAGAGCAGCTCACTGTGCTTAAACTGTTTACACAAACTATAGTTTATGCTAAACATTTGCTTTTCTTCAGGAAGTCTGGAATTTTGGTACATGCCAGGTACAGGGTACCTATGTAACCATCCCACAATAAAAACCTTGGGCACCAAGTGTCTAATCGCTTTCCTGGCAGACATTTCCTTATATTGTTACAATTCAATGCTGGAGGAATTAAGCATCTCCTGTGTGATACCACTGGGAGAGAACCCTTGGAAGCTTGTGCCTGGTTTCCTTCAAACTTTGTTCCATGTGCCTTTTACCTTTGCTGATTTTGCTTTGTATCATTTTGCTGTAATAAATTATAACTGCGACTACAACTATACCCAAAGTCCTTATGGATCCTCCTAGCAAATCACCCAACCTAGAGGTTTTCTTGAGAACCCATGACACAACACAAAAAGTAAATTCACTGGTGTAGTAAAGAGGTATCTATGCCAAAAAAAAATTACATATAAAAATAATCTTTATTTATATATATATATATTCTTTAATAACAAAGAAATCTTTATTACAAATTTTTTTAACAGAGGCCGGGCACGGCGGCTCATGCCTATAGTCCCAGCTACTTGGGAGGCTAAAGTGGGAGGACTGTTTGAGCCTGGAAGGCAGAAGTTGCAGTGAGCCAAGACTGTACCACTGCACTCCAGCCTGAGCAACAGAGTAAGACCCTGTCTCAAAAAAAAAAGAAAAAAATTAAATAGAAATTTAAAGTTACAAATTCTTAAAAGCATAACTTGGGGTCCCAGAATTAAAGGCCACTTAAATATACAAAAGCTTTTTCTAAAATTAACATAGGGCTTGTGGCTTCCTTAATTATTAGTTAAGTTTTCTGAAGATAATATTTAGATTAATAATTCTAGCTTATCTTTATACCACCACTGCACCCAAGGTATCCACACTAAAAAATCTTTTACAGTCTCTTCAGTGTATATAGATAGTAAAGCAAACACCATAAACACAAGAGGTCATTTTCAAAGTTCATCCTAAATTAATTTAAGAAATGATCTTATTTATGTATAAGGTTAAGGTCTCTTTGCTAAAATCTACAGCAAAATCAAAAGATTTCCTAGTGAACAGCACATATGAAAGATGTTCTAAGGTATACCTTTCATTGAAGAAAAAATCATTAACAAGATTATAAAAGTCCACTCTGTCACCAATAATTATAAGATCAAGACCGAAAAATGTTTAAGAGGCTAAAAAAGAGCAGAAATAAGCATTTCACTAAAAAGATAATAAAATCTTAGGGATACTATTCAATTTTATGAAATGACACATGATTTGTTTATCTTTTTTAAGTCAAGGAAGAATTACTGTTTACAAATATAGATTTTATAATTTTTTTAAAATTACCAATGTAAGACCTAAAAAAAAGAAACCTTGAAGGGAAATTAAGCTGAAAAGACAAACTATAGTTTGGTAAGTTAGCCACCTTATTCTCTATTAAAATATCCCTACAATTTTTATGGCATTTCCTTCATTTACTAAAGTGGCCTTTATATTTCTAATAAATTTAGCATTTAATCACCCAGAACTAGCTCTGTTAGTTCATTTAAAACAGCTTTTATGGTCTTACAATTTATTGTTGTAACCTTTTCTGAACAAAAAAAGTCCTCTCTGAAGAAAGCAACTAGTAAGAATCAGCAGTGGTTTTACCACGGCTACATCTCTATTCAATCATCTCAACATTAAAGGAAAACAGACAGATGATAATATCCAAAAGTAATGCACTCACTAAATGTCTAAGAACCATTTGATTCTAATCAAAGTTCAGGGGTTCTGTTTAGGTTCAGTTTGTCCCTGGAACCCCTTTATGTTTCACTGTGAGAGTACCAGATTAAGACTATCCTTGTGACCCAAAAGTAATCTATCTAAATACTCTCCCAGCAAATTACTAACCAGGTCCAAGCCTACTTAGTTTCCAACATCAAACAAGATCAGGCACATTCCAGGGTGGTACAGCCATAGAAAATCTATCTAAATATTCTATGGCTTTTAATATATAAGTTCACTTACCACACCTTAACATGTTGGGTTTTGTCACAAAGGGACAGAACTCATAACTTTGAAATGCAAATCAGATATGATTGAGGGAATAAAATAACTGCAAAATGGTCTCACCATCCTACTAACTAAAAAAAACAAGGTATTTTAAATGAAAAAAATATTTTTCTCCCTATTTCCTTGAAGACATGAGTCAACAACTCTAGTTGATCAGGTAAAAATCTTAATACCCAAAGAAACCAGGTATAGGGTACAGGCCAAGTTTATCCTAAAAATGAACACATGTTAATCTTTAAAAAAAAAAAAAAAAAAGAAGAAGCTAATGAAACACTCGGAGATGTTAACTGTGGACAATCATTTTTCTCTTTGTTTTCCATTCTTTCCCAATTTTTATATTTACTTTGGTAGCAGTGTTTTCTGTTATCAACCCCATCTACTCTGTACCTGGTTTCTTTGGGTATTAAGAAGTAAAACTTCTTTTATTCATTAACATTGGTTAAAGTAAAAGATAATAAAGTAAAATATTAACTTCTACAGTTCAAGTTAATAAATAAGACTAGGATTACTATATTTAAATAGAGCTTATAAATTTCAAAGTATCTTAAGACATGCTATTACATTCTACTTTAGAAAGCTCCTAAAACATGATAAATTTTACTTGAATTGGTAAATATGCATAAATAAACAACACACATACACACACAGAATGCAACTATCAATTACAGTGTTAACCACCTTGTTAATTAAGAACGCTGTCAGTGATTTCATGATATGAGTTTAGGAAGGCAACATCATTTTCTGAGAAAAGTTTTAGCTTTCCCATATTTAAGTATGGGGAAATATTTCATTAATAATTATGGTATATGAAAAAAAGTAAATGTTTATAGGGTAGAGAAAAATTGAAACCAAAAATAAAAAATTATTATAAACCAAAACTAGAATTTACCAGATGCTGACTTTTAGGAAAGGAAAAAAAAAAAAGACCAAAGAAAACTTAGAAGAATGAAGGAAAATTAACTCTGCACTTCTCATAATACATTATAATTATTTTTTGTCAAGAACTTCTGATCAAGATTGCATAGTATGTTAAGAATAAATGCTTGGAGCAAGAGATGAAACTCAGTTCCACATTTCTTTAGTCTCAAAATTTTCACAAATACAGTCATTTCTCCTAAACCAGTCTATTTATAAACTACTGAATGACTGGTCTTTTTTTTTTTTTTTTTTTTTTTTGCTGGAAATAAGGAATCTATAAATCTGAAATAAAGAAATCCAATTTTAAATTCAATTGTTAAAGAGACACATAAGAAAAAACACTTGGAGATGTCAGAGTTGATATAAAAACGAAATAAAAATACATAAAATATGATTTATATATTGAAGAAACACTTTAAAGTATTTAACAAGAATTATTCTCACTCAACCTCATGTTTAATCTATTCTTAAATAGTATTTGGAAAAGTTTATATTGAAGGAGTTCATTTTATTTTGGGATACATAAGAAGATATGAGAGTTCTCAAATAGAATGATATTCATTTGTTAGTTCATGTATAAAATTATCACAGGATATAATTATAAAAGTAATAAATTAAAATATAAAAAAAAACAAAGAAGCAACCATTATGTTTCTTAAAATTCCAAACTTAAAAGGGTATGCATTACATTCACCCTAAACGTAAACAAACACCATAAAGGGAAAAGAAGTTCTCATGTACAAAGGAGACATTATCACCAAGAGTCAAAGATTACTTGCAGTTCCCCAATTGAGTTATTTTAGTTTAGTCAGCCTTTAATTACCTTACATATAAGCATTTTCAAATATAACATTATAGGATTTGGAGAATTTTCTGAAGTATAAACAATTAGATTCAGATCAGAGAAACTATAATTGCCATTTCCAAATTCTAATCCTTCATTCAAATTACCTAAATCAAGGTAAATATTAAAAATATTGTGTGAGGACATAACAGCTACAGAATGTAGAAGACAAAGAACTGTAAAAGCTTTGTATTGTAATTAATAGTTAGAATATTGAATGTACAGCACTACCCCAAAAACATTTTCTAAAATACTTAAAAACTAATCTATTTGGACTAGCAAATAAAGCAGGTCCCAAAAGCTACTCAAAATGTATTAACACTTGTCAAGTAAACAAGTCAATGACAAATATGAGACCCTGAGGTATTCCTATCTCCAAAACAAGTTAGGTTAAACTATGGCAAGTATCAATGTATGATAAATACAACAATAAAACCTCATTGTAGCAGTTAAGAAATTATAAATAGTGTCACAAAAACATTCAAAGGAACTGAAAACCATCTGAAAATCTGACTGAAAAAACTTATGACTACAGGAGTAAATTGTATTTCATCTATTTTAAGGTATCCTTTTTCCACACGTTTTATTTTATTCATTTATTTTTATTGTTGTTGTTGAGACAGAGTCTCGCTCTGTCGCCCAGGCTGGAGTTCAGTGGCACAATCTCGGCTCACTGCAACCTCTGCCTCCCAGGTTCAAGCGATTCTCCTGCCTCAGCCTCCCGAGTAGCTGGGATTACAGGCACGTCCCACCATGCCTGGCTAATTTTTGTATTTTTAGTAGAGATGGGGTTTCACCATGTTGGTCAGTTTGGTCTCAAACTCCTGACCTCAAGTGATCTGCCTGCCTTGGCCTCCCAAACTGCAGGGATTACAAGCGTGAGGCACAACCCCCGGCCACACTTTTTTTTTTTTGGAGACAGAGTCTCACCTTACCGCCCAGGCTGGAGCGCAGTGGCGTCTCTGCTCACTGCAACCTCTGCCTCCCAGGTTCAAGTGATACTCCTGCCCCAGCCTTCTGAGTAGCTGGGATTACAGATGCGCACCTCCATGCCTGGCTAATTTTTGTATTTTTAGTAGAGACAGGGTTTCACCCTGTTGGTCAGGCTGGTCTCAATCTCCTTACCTCGTAATCCGCCCGCCTCGGCCTCCCAAAGTGCTGGGATTACAGGCATGAGCCACCATGCCTGGCCACATTTTAATATTGGAAGTCAGAATAGCCAATGACCTGGTTTTATGTCAAGTTATTGCAGTTATTTTTCCCCTCATCCAAGAGCACTATGAATTGAGAAAACTCTGAATTCTTGCCTCAAGGTTTCTTTGGACGCTACTGGCAGTATGAATTCGGACTGTGAACTTCAATCATTACTAATTTACTCTTCAAATTCTCAAGGAAGGTTGTTTGTATCTTTACTCTCTACTCATTGCCAAGGTTGGGATGTGGACATTTCCTCTCTGTCCCTTTCTGTGGGAATGACTACTTCCAATTCACATACTTTTACATAAAGGGTGTAGCCTTTCAGTTTTCCAACTTTACAACAGGGCCCCCACCTTGAGTGTTTTCTTTTTCCCCTCAGTGGGACATAAAATAATGATGCATCTTAAAACTGACAGCATCTTAGAATTAATTATGATAAATCAAAACTGCTTCTCCGTAGTATAATGATAAAAAGTAACAACAGCAAATATTAACAATTAATTTGCTATATTAAGCAAATAAAATAAAAATGAAGTTGTAAATACCTGTCATTTGTATACACTCTCGAAAGTCTTCTATCAAAATCACTTTCATATCTAAACCTCTCATCCATTTCTTCACTTACTTCAGGATCTTGGTCTGGTCTATGATACCGTCTATCAAAAACACGATCCTCATTAAATCTGTGAAATCTTCTATCTGGAATGCCAGCCTTGCTTGCAAACCTTTGATGTTTTAGGTTGGAAATGCCCACTTCTTCATTTGCTTTTTTAATAATTCTTCTATTCCTTAATTCGATTTCATCATCTAGTTGTCGGTATCTGTCCTCCTCTAGTCGTCTTTGGTTCAGAAGTTCTTCATATGCCTCTGAAGGAGTTAAGACATCTTTTCTAGGACCCTCTGAATTTTCACAAGATGTCTGTATTTGTGAAGTTAGATCAGGCTTAACTTGACCAATAGGTTTTTTATTTCTCTGACTCTTGGGCTGTTCAATTAAAAAAGAAAAAAGAAACAAAACTTGATAAGAAACTATCTCTTATAAGGTAATTAAACCCTCAATTTATACTTAGTCTATCATTTCAACTCTGATGTTTATTTAATCACCCATATATATATATATATATATACACACGTTTTTACATTAATGTTCACATGAGCTTTACTTGTAATAGCAAAAACCAGAAATAACTCAAATGTCCATCAACAGGGGAATGGATAAACAAGCTGATACAGCCATGCAATGGAACATTACTATGCAATGAAACGGAATGAATCATCCATACATTCAACAACACAAATGAACCTCAAAATAATCATACCGAGTGAAAGAAGCCATATCTCCAAAACTAGTATATCCTGTATGATTCATTTATAGTAAATGATCAAATGTAAACTAGTCTAGGGTGATAGAAGTCAGGTCAGGAAGATCTGGAGACAGTATGGGAATGAGTGGAGGACAGTGAGGACACACAGATTCCAAAGGGTCCCAGAACCACTTTGGGGGATACAGGATACGCTCGTTATCTTGATTGTGGTTTACATATTCTAAAACCCATCAAATTGTACAGTTTATGAAAAGCTTATTACATAAAAATTCTAGGTGGAGGCCAGTGGATTGCTTGAGCCTGGGAGTTCAAGACCAGCCTAGGCAACATTAATCACCCATATATTTTTTTAGAAAAAAAAATTTCAAGAAAATTTTACCTTTCTGTGGCAGGGCCCGGTGGCTCACGCCCGTAATCCCAGCACTTTGGGAAGCCGAGGCAGGCGGATCACAAGGTCAGGAGTTCAAGACCAGCCTGACCAACATGCTGAAACCCCAACTCTACTAAAAATACAAAAATTAGCCAGGCGTGGTGGCAGGCACCTGTAATCCCAGCTACTCCAGAGGCTGAGGCAGGAGAATCGCTTGAAGCCAGGAAGTGGAGGTTGCAGTGAGCTGACATTGTGCCACTGCATTCCAGCCTGGGTGACAGAGCAAGACTCCGTCTCAAAAAAAAAAAAAGAAAAAAGAAAAGAAAAAAGAAAGAGAGGATAAACTAAATGCAAATTCCTATCCCAGGAGATATTACTTCAAAATATTTCAAATTAAATTCTCAACACAAAGGATATAGAAAGTGGTAAATGTTTTGGCCCCAGATACATCAATCATCCTTCTTTTTTTTTTTTTTTTCAGACCAGGTCTCACTCTGTCACCCAGGCTGGAGTGCAGTGAGGCAATCTTGGCTCACTGCAACCTCTGCCTCCCAGGTTCAAGCGATTCTCCTGCCTCAGCCTCCCAAGTAGTTGGGATTACAGGCACCTGCCACCATGTCCGGCTAATTGATCCTTAAATTTTGAAAAAAACAAACATAGCTAGGAATTGTCATCATAAAAACTCATTTAAATTTTTAAAAATAAATGAAAATCACTTAACAAAACTGATCTCTAAAATTAAATCTCCCCAATTAAATGTTAAAAGTTCTTCAATATGAGATAAAATAACTTCCAAAACTAAATATTTAAATGTCCTGTGTTTGGTTTAATTTGGCTTAATTTTGCAAGTATTTACAAAAAAAAAGTAAAATGTCTAAAATAGAAAAAGCTTTTCAAGTACAAAATATTCAACCTGTGGTAGTAGCAGTAGAGATTTACTTCAAAAGCAAAACCTACCTCAGTACTCTTTTCCACCTGCCTGAACTTTTCACTGGATTCTTCCTTACCCCTGAGAAACTGATTGTATTCTTTGTTACGTTCAAGTTTCAACCTTTCCTTAAAATAAAAATCAAAAGGCAATGTTAAACTTCAACTTCAGGAAAAAAAAAATCCCTCAATGTCCTATCAGAATGTCAAATCTGAATCATACATATCAGAACTCTTACCCAGAATCAAGCTTTACTAATAATTTCAAGGACAGATGTCACTGAAAGGCATAGGAGAAGTCGAAAGAGGTTTGA
Source organism: Pan paniscus (assembly GCF_029289425.2). NCBI lineage: Eukaryota > Metazoa > Chordata > Mammalia > Primates > Hominidae > Pan > Pan paniscus. The sequence continues at coordinate 82,830,618 of NC_073256.2, read as the reverse complement.
GGACACCCATACAGCTCCCCAGGTCTTTCTTGTCACATGAGAATATGCATGACTACATGCTTTGGTCCATTAATACATGAGGTCTCTAACAGAAGGGAGTTGCTTCGTTCATGAAACATCTCCATTTTACACTCCAATAGTTAACAGAGCTTAGATGACATTTTCCAAAGAGCCATGCCACATAAATCCATAGATTCCAGGTTTGATTCCCAACAGCAATCCTAGACAAACCAGGTGTATTCTGCCAAAAGCATTCAGAGATAAATCTCTCCCACTAGTAAACATGATGATTGTGTTTGCCAGGAGATCTGTCATTAGCATGTTTCCAAAGAGATATGATGGGGTTACCTTCCTTCTTTCCTTCTCAGGGACACCTCCCTCTCCTAATGCCCAACCCACTCCCCCGAAGCACCTGCTGCTAACCATTTGCTTTCCAAGGTTAAAAAATGATCCTTTATATTTTAAACTTAAAAAGAAAAATTATCACAGATTATAAAATATTATAATGAAATGTTCTGTTAAAACATAAATATATAAGATTAAAAAATGTTCTTAAATTTTAATACTCCCGTGTCGCTAAAACAACACAATCTAAAAAAGTACTAAAGAAACTAGGTCAGCTGGGAGCAGTGGCTCACGCCTGTAATGCCAGTACTTTGGGAGGCTGAGGCGGGTGGATCACGAGGTCAGGAGCTCGAGACCAGCCTGGCCTACATTGTGAAACACCATCTCTACTAAAAACACAAAAAATTAGCGGGGCTTGGTGGCAGGGGCCTGTAATCCTGCCTCCAGCTACTCAGGAGGCTGATGCAGGAGAATCGCTTGAACTGGGGAGGTGGAGGCTGCAGTGAGCCAAGACCCCGCCACTGCCCTCCAGCCTGGGCAACGGGGTGATACTTCGTCTCAAAAAAAAAAAAAAAAAAAAAAAGAAACTAGGTCTGTCTTTTGAAATTTATTAACTGTCCATTTTGTCTTATATACTATTTCATGATCTCTGATATACTCTGGTGAGACCTGAGTCACTACAAGAGGTGTACAGTGCTTTATTACTTTCACCTCTAAGGAATATGGACGTGTATTAATGGAGTGTCAGAATCACACATTCAAAGAACCCTTACCCTCACCCTATATAAAAGCTCACTATAATTTCACATCCACTTATTCCAATAACTGTGTTACATAGCATAAACTTTATAGTCAGAAATCAATGCTGAAAAAAGTGAATTCTGAATATTCAGTTAAGTATAACTGAATACAGCAAAAGAATCAACATATTAAAGAAATATAAAATTATATGGTTACAAATGTTGTGTTCAAGAAAATTTTTTTAAACAGCAGAAATATGACTCCACGGATTTTTGAAATAGAAATATATTCAAGTATGGGGAAATGATGTGATCTTCCATTTGCATTTAAATCAGCAGTATGTTCTTTAATGATTTTGATGCCTCAGAAAACTGGTACCCACAATAACTACTCCTATCCACCTACCTTAGCAGATAACCTCTCACCAATAGGAAGAGAAACTCCCAAAGTAGATGGATCTGTTTCACTCGTAGATAGAAAATTTTTCTGTATATATACACATTAAAAAAATATATTACCTAATTGCCTTTATAAAATATGTTGCATAAATGTGTCTTTGCATTCTATATTCTAAACTAGTATTATATTATGCAGAGCAAATGAATGAAATGGAATGAAGACAGAAACTACAAATCTATATAGACCATACCAAAAGCATTTGGAAAAAAGAGAATTTTCTTCCAATCAACAACTCCCTGAAAGGGAAAATCAGGCCTTAATTTTCATGTGCAATATACATGTCTATTGATTCAAGATGATTAGAAGCATGAAAAAAAATTTCCCAATTTCGTCTTCTAAGCACGTACTCTTCATTATCAGTGCTCTACTGTCTTTTTGTTCTCAAGGCAAATTTAAACTTCCTCACAAATATCTTAATGCATGCCACAAGTTTTTTTTCTATTTTTCCTATAATTATGTGAGTGAATATCTACTGAAATGCCAATAGATATAAACTATGAATGTTGTTTATGTGTTCCTCCAATCTTGTTCATTAAGCATTTAAGTAATGCAGTGTAGTAGAGGCAGCATTAGACTAGCAGTCAAAAGACCTAGGATCTACAACTAGCCCAAGCACTTATCAGTTGTGTAACACTGGGGAAGTCACTTAACTTTTCTGACAGACACTTTCTTCTTCTGTAAAATGAGAATAGTACCTGCTCTGCCCACCTACCAAAGCTGGTATAAGGATGAAGGAGGACAAAAAATATAAAATCGCTTAGAAAGCCGTAAAGCAAATACAAAGAACTGGAAAAAAAAAAAAATACACATGATCCCCAATTGGTAAAAAAATACATATGATCTCCAACTTTCTGGTACTGTTACTTAGCAGTCAAATACTTTGGAATAATTTACTTCACTTCATTTCAGTTTCCTTGTCTATAAAACAGAAATAATGCCATCTACACATCACTAGGTTATAACGATAAAATCAATCAATAATTGTCAACCTGCCTAATTCCATGCCTTTTATTTATTCATTAAACAAGCAATTAGCAACCATCTAATACTATGCAGATACTATTTTCAGGTGGTAGGGATACAAATATATTTTCCCTATATTCAAGGGATTTACAATTCAGTAGCAGAAACAGACATGTAAGCAAATAACCACAAAACAACGTATTAACTACAATAGCCTTGTATTCAAAACATTATGGAAAGATAGTAATTAGCAAAACTAAGTGATTAATAAAGTTTCATTAAATCTGGCCAGGCAGGGTGGCTCATACCTGTAATCCTAGCAGGTTGGGAGGTCGAGGCAGGCAGATCACTTGAGCTCAGGAGTTCGGACCAGCCTGGGCAACAAGGCGAAACCCCGTCTCTACTAAAAACACAAAAAATTAGCCGGGCTTGGGGCCGCGCGCCTGTAGTCCCAGCTACTTGGGAGGCTGAGGCAGGAGAATCACCTGAACCCAAAAAGCGGAGGTTGCAGCGAGCCAAGATCAGCACCACCGCACTCTAGCCTGGGTGACAGAGTGAGAATCTGTCTCAAAAATAAATAAATAAAGTGTCATTAAATCTGAATTTACAAATGAGTTGTGCTACAAAAGCTAATTTGAAAGTTGGCTGTATGGAACTCTAAACTTACCTGACAAGGAAAAAATAAGACACATGACCAGATCCCTGAGTGATTTTACCTCCTATATACTGAAGTACACTATAAACCTAATTATTTTGTAGAGTTATAAATGCATGAAAAACCCATTCATAGTTCCAACCAGGAAGATAGATTTAACATCCTCACTCCTTCACTGGGCAATTTCCCAGTCCAAACATGGGTCAAGAATGATGTTTGAAATTTTCAATAAAATGAAAAGAATAAACAATAACAACAACACAGGCAGGGAGTGGTGGCTCATGTCTGTAATCCCAGCACTTTGGGAGGCCAAAGTGGCCAAAGTGGCAGGAGGGACACTTGAGCCCAAGAGTTCAAGACCAGCTTGAGTATTTAAAAAAAAAAAAAAAAAAAAAAAAACTTTTTTTATTACCCTGTCTCTACCAAAAAAACTTTAATTCTTAAAAAAAGAACAACATAGTGAGTTTTTTCAAAAAGCTAAATTTTAATCATTCATTCATTCATTCATTCAATAAATACTGAGTGCCTACCATGTGCCCAAACTTTCTGATACATTTGGGATTGAAAAAAACAGATAAAGATTCCTGTCCTCCAAAAGCATACATTCAAGCTGGGGAAAATGAAAAAGAAATAATAAACATAATGAGGAGTAATTATACAGCATGCTAGAAGGTAATAATTACTGTGACAAAAAGGAAATTAAAAGGACAGGCTACGGATAGTGCAGGTTTATCAGGCATGAGGGTGGGAAGAACAGAAATCAAGAATTCTCTTTTGGACATGGTCTACATAAGATATCAGGTAGATTTCAAAGTGAAAATGTGAATTATGCAGCCAGCTAGAAAACTCTGAAGTTCAGGATGGAGGTCTGGGCTGGGGATATTAATTAACTGACTCAATTTAAAAACTGTTCCCCTGAGAACATGTCTTTTCTGTGTTCAGATGGTCAAGCATCTTTTATTCTAAAAACAGGAAACCATCTCTGGGCAGGAAGGGCACAGGAAAAAAAAATTAATTAAAACTCGAAAAAAGATGGTAGTTGTTTGTTTTAATAACTCTTCTTGACAAAATTAAAAGATTTGATTTTTTTTTAAAACTCAAATATCCATGCAATCCAAGTCTGGAAGCCACAAGAGATACGAGTGGGACTTGGAAACCATACATATTTCAGGGGGTCCAGGAAGCTGCAGCCAGCTGCCTATAGTCTGCGTAGTTTTCTTTTTCTCTTGCTTTCCCTTCCATTCCCACCTTCTCAAATGTGAACAAAAGACTGTCTCTCTAATTTTAAGGAAATGCTGCTCCTCTACAAGACTATATTCTTTTTTTTTTTTTTTTTTTTTTTGAGACGGATTCTCACTCTGTCGCCCAGGCTGGAGTGCAGTGGCGCGATCTCGGCTCACTGCAAGCTCCGCCTCCGGGGTTCACGCCATTCTCCCGCCTCAGCCTCCCGAGTAGCTGGGACTACAGGCGCCTGCCACCACGCCAGGCTAATTTTTTTGTATTTTTAGTAGAGACGGGGTTTCAACGTGTTAGCCAGGATGGTCTCGATTTCCTGACCTTGTGATCTGCCCGCCTCTGCCTCCCAAAGTGCTGGGATTACAGGCGTGAGCCACCGCGCCCCCGGCCGACTATATTCTTAATAATCTCAAAAAACTGGCCGGGTGCGGTGGCTCATGCCTGTAATCCCAGCACTTTAGGAGGCCGAAGTGGGCAGATCACAAGGTCAGGAGTTTGAGACCAGCCTGGCCAATATGGTGAAACCCCGTCTCTACTAAAAGTACAAAAAAATTAGCCAGGCATGGTGGTGGACGCCTGTAGTTCCAGCTACTCCGGGAGCTGAGGCAGAAGAATCGCTTGAACCCAGGAGGCTGAGATTACAGTCAGCCAAGATCGTACCACTGCACTCCAGCCTGGGCGACAGAGCAAGACTCTGTCTCAAAAAAAAACCAAAAAACAAACAAAAAAATCTTAAAAAACTCCTTCACATCCCTTTGAATTTAAAGATTTGTACTTTCATGACGGCAATTTCTTCTCATGTCCCCCACCACTATCCTTTTTAAAAATCTTACCTAGGGAGTAATGCAAAACCTACAAGAGAAAATGGTAGATATCTGATACCAGAGGAAAACTCCACCCAATAAGAAGAAGTAGGGAAGGGGAAGATAATGAGGTATAAGCCCAGGGAGTCAGGCTGGAACACGAAAGACATGTGCCATGCTAAGGAATTTGAATTTTTATCCTGGAGGCAGTTAGGGGATACTGACATATTTAAACAAGTTAGGGACTGAATCATTCTGGAAAATAGCTTGGAGGGTGAATTGAAAATTAGCGCGAGGAAATCAGTTAAGAAGTTGGGCAGCAATTTAACACAATGAGAGTCTCTACATGCAGAACTAACTGTCCTAAAACACAGTTACCATGCTCTTCACAAGCTATTTAAGAAAGTATGATGCTCATCACTGACTATTACATATAACAAGTTAAAAATCCACTGCCTTCTAATTTGATCCTATCCTATATACATCATTATTTCTTACTACTCTCAAAAAGAATGATACTCTGACCCAGTCAGGCTGGTAAACCTAATATGCCTCATTCATACAAAGCTAAAGTCTACCCTCTACGTCCTCCTTTACTCTATGCTTTCCATCTGAAAAGCTTTCTAGCTTCGATTCTCTCTCCAGATCACCCAAATCTAGATTGCCTCACAAAATAGAAATTCCCACTATGAGGACTATCTTGATCATTATATCCTTCTTGTAGTTACCACTTTCTGAATCGTATGAATGTTATCTCTACAACTAAATTCTAAGCCTCTTGAAGACAGGATGCATACCTGATATATCTTCATAATAAGTGTTTAAAATATGTTAGTTGAATGGTGAATCTGTGAGATTCCTTTTAAAACCAGTTTTGTAAAACCATAAACTGTTTCTTTTTGTTTTCCAATATAAATGGACAATGCAATCTATAGATTTTGGTGGAAAAACAGAGTAATCCAAATTCTCACAACATGTAGTTCAAATATCTTGGATATTCTACTACTCTATTAATCTTACTGTGATTAGTGTAATTTGAGAAACAAAAAATTGCATGCTGAAAACAGACTTAACCACAGAATATTCAAAAAGAATGCATAAGAAAGCAATAAACACAAATGCAAAGCAGGAATCAAAAGTAATGACTATATTAACGGAAAATTATAATGTGTATGCTGTCATCTGCTAAAAGCAAGAATACAAAATGGTGCCATTCAAACATCTCAAAATCACAAATGAACCCGTTTTCCTAATTGGTTTGAATCTCATAAATGCAAATGATTGCAACCTTCTAGATCGTTAAAAAAAAAAAAAAGAAAGAAAAAACTGAAGGAGGACGTACTGCAGACAACCCTACCTTTCTTTTCCCTTGTGTAATGCCCTAAAGTCAAGGGAAACAAACCATTGACAAAGTGTATTAAGTCAAAGTTCATTCTCTCCATGTGTAAATCAGAATAAGAGACATTTGTACACTTGGAACAAACATAAAACAGTAAAAATCTAAAGAATATTTTGAGATGACAACAAATATCATAATTGTTTAAAATAATTTTATAACCTAAATTGAAAACTTACAATAAACCTTACTTTGGCCATTATATAATTTAACAAAAATACTCAAGAGTTCTGCTAAGTAAAACATGAGATCATAAAACAAAAGCTTTAGTGGCTAAATAATTAAATGTAATTTTATAAGCTTGGCTCATAGGAAAATAATTAGCAACTAGAACTCCATATGTCATTTTAATACATAGTTGGGGGGTGTAGAAGAGTGGGAAACCATGATTGGACTACTTCAAACCATGACAACTTTACAGAAAACATGAAAAACCATAATTAACGATCTCACTTAAAATTAGAATCCACTGCCTTAGTCAAAAGGTCAAAAGTCTGTATTATTCTACGGCACTGGTTCTCAGCAATATTTTTTTCTCTACCAATGTCATATATGCCACTTAACTTTGACTATACTACTACTTTGCTAGTACCACTGAAAACCTAAAAATTAACATATATGACTAATACCTTATGAAAACAAATTTAGGAGCTGAATTCTGAAACATTAAACCCAACTCATTAATAGAACTCATTACCTGAGTAAGATAACGTCTGTAATCTTGCCGCAATTCTTCTTTTAATTTATGTTTCTTCCGTTCATAGTCTTCTCCAAGTGGTAAACTTAATCCATAATCAATTCCTAGAAAAAAAACAACTTCTTAGTATAATTCATTTTCAAACCAATCTCAAAGTTCTACTTCCTATAACAAAGCACAGTAAGAAGGAACAGAATTATGCTGATTCCAAGAGTAGGATTAGGGTAAGTTTTTTACTTAAAATGTCTCAATAGATAATACATTCAGATAATCAAAAATATTATCAAAAATATCATTCTCACCCATGAGCCCTAGCCACCCTGTTCTCCTGTCCAGAACAACAAACATTGTTATTTCTTGTCTCCATGCAGAGAATTTTTTAATACACCTATAAACAGATACTTTTATATTATCATATACATATTTATATGCATGTGTGCATTATATTTACTTTTTCCTCCAGTTAAGACAAGTAGTCCAGCATTGTTTGGCATCTTGCTTTCTCAAGAACAGCAAAATTAAAGAAAAACTAATTATCTTTACATCTTCACTTAATTATACCCTAATTTCTATAAAAATAAATACCAACAACAATTTTAATGCATCATTTTCAGTCTAGGAAAACTAATAACATGATTTTTTTAGCATACAAGAATATCTTTAATATAACATGTTTCTGAGAAAAAATTATTAGGGCCATGTGTTGCTTAGAATGACATTTCTTTTTTTTTTTAATTTTCTTTTTGTATCAAAGAGCATTCAGATAGGATGAAATTCCTAAAAACTTCTAAAGTTAAACCACTTCTGATTTCATAAAAATGGATATTAATTTTTATTGTGGTAAAATGTATATAATATAAAACCTACCATTTTAATCATTTTAAGCATTCAATTCAGTGGCATTAAGTACATTTACAATGTTGTACAACCATCATCACTATCCATTTCCAGAATTTTTTCATCATCCCAAACAGAAACTCTGTAAATGGATGTTAATTTTTGAAGAAAAACTTCGAATTTGAGTAGTATTTCCTTACACAAAATTTAAAAATCAAATTACATTTAGGGATGATGACAATGATGACTGTACAACTTGTAAATATACTAAAAACCATTGAATTGTACACTTTAAATAGGTAAATGTTATGGTGTGTAAATTATATCTCAACAAAGCTATCAAAAATCAAATTATATACTTTTCAAACCTTCAATAATAAAATACTATGTCAAGAAGCATAGACATTAGATGAGTATTCAGATCTGAAGCTTCATCCCTTTTTTAGTCCTACTATATACATAATACTATAGTATTAAAAAATTATCATTTCTAAACAAAATAAAACTTGGCTTTTTTTTTTTTTTCCTCTCTTTAGACAGGGTCTCGCTCTGTTACCTAGGCTTGAGTGCAGTGGCGTGATCAAGGCACATTGCAGCCTCAACCTCCTGGCCTCAAGCAATCCTCCCATCTCAGCCTCCCGAGTAGCTAGGACTACAGGCATGCACCACCACGCCTGGCCAAAACTTTCCTTAAAGATTCAGCTATGAGCACTATAGATGAAATAAAATTTGACTGTAGTTTATAAACTGATATAAAAATCACCATTTTGTGCCTTATTTCTCACAATGTAGCTGAATGATGGGAACTTTTCAAGAATGTGTCATATCACTGCTTTACTACATCACTGAAACATTTCAGGCAGGGAAAAGGCCAGTGTAATATAAACATAAGTGGATGTTTATGGATTCTTACAGAATACTAAAATCCACTTACCGCTATCAACACTGGAATTCTCTTGATAAACATTTCTGGCCTATTTAACTCCTTGATGATAGAGGGTATAACAGAGGATTCCTTAGGGACACCTCTTACACATGCTTCTAACTCTCTTCCAAAAGAAACTAAAGCATTCCATATGCTTGGAATTTTAAATCATCCTAGAAAGGAACTGTTTCCTTTTGAAGGAATCTAAACCTTTTTTTAAAGATACAGAATTTAAGCCTAAGGAGAGAAAGTTTTGATTCTCATGTTCAGAATGGAACATCATATATAAAACTAAACTATAAAATCTATGAAGGCAAGGCCCATGCACTATTCAATTTTATAATGCTGGCACATAACTTTAACCCAAGAAAATGTTCATTGAATAAATCTGCAAATGAATATATGAATGAGTGCCTGAGACAGAGGAAGAAATGAGAAAAGGTGAGGGGGAACAATATACTATACTTAATATTCCATTTCTCCTGTTAGCGGTCTGACTGCATAGAGAGAGGTAGTTACCAAAGTTACATATCACTAGTCACACAGGGTCACAATGGATGTTCTATTGTGCCAAGGAGTAAAAGACAACAATGCTGCCAGGATGATGCCAACACACTACCTGCCCATCCAGGAACAAGCAATTTACAAATTTACAAAAAGTGTATGTTTAAGGTGGCTTTTACTGCTGTTTTTCAATTCTACTTGGGGGTTTATGTGGAAGAATGGAAAGAAAAACATAATTCATTTTCATTTACATTATTATTCATATATACATATATATATATATATATATATTTTTTTTTTTTTTTTGAGACGAAGTCTCACTCTGTTGCCCAGGCTGGAGTGCAGTGGCACAATCTTGGCTCACTGCAACCTCCACCTCCCAGGTTCAAGTGATTCTCCTGCCTCAGCCTCTCAAGTAGCTGGGATTACAGGCACCTGCCACCACACCTGGCTAATTTTTGTATTTTTAGTGGAGGCGCGGTTTCACCATATTGGCCAGGCTGGTCTCAAACTCCTGACCTCATGATCCGCCCACCTTGGCCTCCCAAAGTGCTGGGATTACAGGCCTCAGCCACTGCGCCCGGCCTATTATTCATATTAAGTTAAATTTTTATTTACTAAGAGTATTTGTTTTTCACTATTAATTCAAATAGTATTGTAAAATTGTCTTGACAAGTAACAATATATAATGCCTTCTGAGTTATTTATAACTTTATTAATTTAATGTTTAGTCAACAGAAAACACTAACTTTTTAATTCTTATTTTTGTCATCTTGTACCAACATTTTATGGCATTAGAGGTAAGTCACAGACATAAAATTAGGAACTGTATAGAACAATGTAAATATCCTATTCTTTTAAACCATGCATTAACAATAGCATCTCAATTGACTTAATGAGCTAAGGAACACAGTGAGGCTTACTTATTGTGCCTGTTGTCTTCTGATGGATCTAGCAGCAAGTAAAGCATTTGTGTCATTTTAGGGTTATTTGAAGTGATGTCACTTCATCAAGTATAACATCAATGACCCTAAGATAGTTAACATTATGCTTCAGAACTATAGTAATTAGAAGTATTTGGTTTCTATAGCAGTTGTGGCTTACATAAAATACTTAAGACTAAAGTATATAACTTCTTCATAATTAATTTACCTTCTAACAGAGCATTCATCATAATTACTCTATGAAACAAATTACCATAGAACATTTACTTTCTTTTCATTATTATACTACCATGAAAAAGCATTATGTAAAAATAATCAAAAGACAAATTATAGGAAATAATAATAGGCCTTTACACAATGGGTGACTTACAAGGAGATGTGACTAATTGAGGAGACACTGTACTCTTAAATTTCAGCTATAAAGGTATCACTACAAGGACCCATTTCACTCATACAAAATGAATAAAAACTGTAGAAGAGTATCTGTGATTTAGTTTACAATAGGATAAACCTAAGACAAAGAGGAATGATAATTAAAACTACAAGGCTGGGTGCTGTGGGTCACGCCTGTAATTCCAGCACTTTGGGAGGCCGAGGTGGGTGGATTACTTGAGGTAAGGAGCTCGAGACCAGCCTGACCAAGATGGTGAAACCCTGTCTCTATGAAAAGCACAAAAAAAGTAGCTGGGGGTGGTGGCAGGCACCTGTAATCTCAGCTACTCAGGAGGCTGAGGCAGGAGAATAGCTTGAACCCAGGAGGCAGAGGTTGCAGTGAGCCGAGATCGCGCCACTGCACTCCAGCCTGGGCAACAGAGCGAGACTCTATCTCAAAACAAATAATTAAAACTACAACTAGACAGATGCAGTGGCACAAACCTATAGTCTCAACTACTTAGGAGCCAGAGAAGGGAGGATCGTTTGAACCCAAGAGTTCAAAACCAGCCGGGGCAACATACCAAGACTCTATCTCTACAAAAAATTTAAAAATTAGGCATGGTGGCCTGAGCCTGTAGTCCTAGCTAGTCGAGAGGATGAGGCAGGAAGATCCCCAGAGCCCAGGAGTTTTAAGCTGCAGTAAGCTATTATGGTGCCACTGCACACGAGCCTGGATGACAGAGCAAGATCCTCTCCCTTAAAAAAACTGGGTGGTGGGGAGAAACTACATGTTTTAAGACCTTCACACATTTGTATCAAAACATTTTTAAAAGATTAATGGGAGCATTTAAATGATTAATATAAGTATTTCAACAATATTGATTATTGTTAATAATACCAGTAATGGTTGTTAAACGATAATAAGTTAGTAAGAATTTCTTTTAATGAAATAAACACAAATATTATGCCTAGAAACAGTTTAGGGAGATAAAAGATCTTTTATAGATCACTTTCAGGTGACTTTCTCTTAATTTAATATTACTAGTATTCTGACAAACTCCTTATTAAAGACATTTTTTCATTAGCTTATATGAACTAAATCATGTACATCCTATGTGTAATAAAAAAATTGGACTGTTACTTTCTCTGGGCTTGGAAAAGAAAAAACAAAAAAAAAATTGAATCCTTTGTCTCCAGTTTCTGGGAGGTAACCTCTAAATCCTTAAAAGTTTCCAGACAATGGGAATGTCTTTATTATTCACAGTGGACACCTTGGACCACACCTAATAGTTTACACTAACAACGTAAATCATTGTGAGCCCCTAGTGGGTTTGACCTTAAAATTTACCAGATGATGGGAATGTCTTTATTATTCACAGTGGGTACCCTGGATCATACCTAACAGTTTATACTAACAAGTGAATCATTGTGAACCCCTAGAGAGTTTATGCTACAGAGATGACAAAAACGGGAGCTGGTCATGCCAGAAAAACCAACCATGTGATTTGAGGGTTGGGCCTTTGTGCCATGTGACATCAGCCAGGCCTAAGGGGAATGAATACAGCAGGGCTGGAGATCAAGCCAAGGAGCAACGATTCAACCAATCATTCCTACATAAGGAAAATCCAGTAAAAACTCTGGACACTCAGGCTCAGGTGAGGCTGATTGGCAATATTCTGTATCCTGTCACATACTGATGTGCTAGGAGGGTAATGTCTCCCTGAGACTAACAGATACTTAATGTTTGGACCGTCCCAGACCTTACCCTATGTGTCTCTCCCTTTGGCTATTTCTAATTTGTATACTTATGCTATAAAACTGTGACCATAAGTATAGCGCTTTCTTGAGTTCTGTGAGTCATTCTTATGAATTATTGAACTTGAGGGGATAGGGGAAACCCCCAAATTTATAGCCAGATGGTCAGACCTGAAGGTGTCCTGGTGACCCTTGAACTTGCAGCTGGAGTCTGAAGTGAAGGCAGTCTTGTGGAGGCCTATGCCCTTAACCTGTGAAGTTTGGTCCAACTCCAGGTAGCTGGTGTCAGAAGTCACTGTAACGCTACCTCAAATCCTTTTATGAAAGGTATAAATGGTGGTAGAAAGAGCCACATGGAATTAACCATGAATATCATCAGTATCTAACAGAAAAGAATTTATAAAATCATAGTGTTGTATGATAGTTGTACTATGAGCTATCAATAGATTGTTTTCATTGGATAAAATGAGTATGTCCAGTTTATATATCACTGATTACTATACTATGCTTAATTACTTATTCAAACTACGATGTTACAGTGCTTTAAGTCAATACCTCATTTCCAAATCTGACCTATATTAGACCTGTTTTTTATAATTCCTAAATGAGACCACTTAAGGAAAACCCTTAGTTGCCAAATAATTTTACATTTTTCCCAGTGTGAGAAACTATTTATTTGAGTGAATTTTAAAGCCACAATTAATCAGGCAGGAGGTCAGTAACTAAATGCTTATGCAGTATAAAATTAGTCAATTATATATTGCTCTTTAATAAAATTCCATGTGCATCAAATGGTTTCAGATGGCAATGGAAGAAGCATTCCATGAAAATTAAAGTCAACACACCCAAGAGAATTGGTTTTATTTTTGCAATGGGGACATTAACCCGTTGGTTTAAAACAACTTTTCCAAGCAGTAAGTGCTGCGCACTGTGCTAGGCAATGGAAATACAACGGGATGCAAGTTGGCATATCACTGTGGTACAAAAGAGAAGCTGAATAAGTTCAAAACTACTCTTCAAGAGGAGAACAAATCCTCTAGAAGCACATGACAGGATTGACCAACCCAATCTAGCAGAAGTATTAAGATGGCAAATTTATCATATAAGAAAAAAAGAAGCCATCAAAGGGTTTGAAGCAGAGACTAATATGATCAGATTTGTTTTATGCAAATATATAGAAAACATAGAGATTTGATACACGGGGCTAGACTGTAAAACAAAACAACCACCAAAAACACTAGGAAGCTTTTACAAAAATCTGACAGACAACAGAGGCTTCATAAAAGAAAGTCAGTGGGATTACAGCAGAGTGACCTTACTTGAGATTTATGCATTAGAATCAACTAGACTTGTGTAACTGCTTGATATAGGAGACAGGAGAAGACAGGAATCAAGGATGACTAGGCAGCCAGCTCAGTGAGATGGGGAGCACTAGAAAGTTTGACAAGAGTATAAGTTAATTTTGCAAATTTTGATTTTGAGCCCATGCCATACATGACCATACAAGTACAGATGTCCAATGGAAAATCAGACATATGGGTCAAGTTCGCAATAGAACCTGGGACTGGGGATACAGATTCAGAAGTCATGAACACACTAATAGTAAATAAAGCCCTGTGAGCGGATATGGACACTCGGGGAATGTATAAGATGAGAAGTCAGCCTAGGTCAGAGGCCCAAGTAACACCAATTAATGGAAAGGCAGAGGTCACCACCTTTCAGTTATACTGTTAACTCTCCATAATATGTGAATGTAATGATCAAAGAATAATTCCTAAGACAATTCAAACAACTACATTTTTTTTTTAATTGAGATGGAGTCTCTCTCTGTCACCCAGGCTGGAGTGCAGGGGCATGATCTCAGTCACTGCAACCTCCGCCTCCTAGGTTCAAGTGATCCTCCCACCTCAGCCTCCCGAGTAGCTAGGATTATAGGCCTGCGCCACCATGCTGGGCTAATTTTTTTGTATTTTTAGTAGAGATGGGGTTTTACCATGTTGGCCAGGCTGGTCTTGAACTCCTGATCTCAAGTGATCTGCTGGCCTCAGCCTCCCAAGTGTTGGGATTACAGGTGTGAGCCACCACGCCCAGCCCGAAAAACTACTTTTAAAAAGATGGAAGGCCAGGCACAAGTGGCTCACACCTGTAATCCCAGAACTTTGGGAGGCCGAGGCAGGCGGATGGCTTGAGCTAGCGAGTTCGAGACCAGACCAGCCTGGGCAACATAGCGAAACACCACCTCTACAGAAAATATATGTATATAAAAAAAAGTTAGCCGGCATGGTGGTGCTCACCTGTGGTCTCAGCTACTTGGAGGCTGAGGAGGGAGGATGAATCACTTAAGCCTGGACAGTGGAGGTTGCAGTGAGCCAAGATTATGCCACTGCACTCCAGCCTGGGCGACAGAGTAAGATCCTGTCTCAAAAAAAAAAGATGTAAACGAGAAAAAGAAATTAATATTTATTGTGTACCAATTACGTGCCAGCCATCTTTTCACCTATTTAACTTTCGCCCATAACGACTTTTTGAGATAGATGTCATAAGATAAGGAAACAAAGTGTAGCTCCTGACAGGTCATAAAGGCATCACAGCCCAATCCAAAGCAAGCTGTAACCCTAGAATTTAAAAGGGATTCTGTCTAACCTTAGCGACCTTAGTGCTTGAGATAACCTACTATTAAACTTTTTAAAAATTATCTCTTGGAATAATTAAAATTTAGATTCATAAAAACGTAGGGCTGGAAGATAATCAAACTTATTTCACAGAAAAAAAATTGAGAGCCTTAGAGATTAAAAAATTTTACCAATATATAATACTTTAGTTCACTAATGCTGTATATTAATAATTTATAAGAGATTCAAAATGGAAAGAGTTATCTATCTGATATTAAAAGTAGGGCACTCACTTTGAGCTATTTGTCTAATGCAGAGACAAAGCTTACTGACTATCCA
Organism: Pan paniscus; assembly: GCF_029289425.2. Classification (NCBI taxonomy): domain Eukaryota; kingdom Metazoa; phylum Chordata; class Mammalia; order Primates; family Hominidae; genus Pan; species Pan paniscus. Next base: position 82,815,032 of record NC_073256.2, on the reverse strand, counting down.
GTTTCTTGGCCGGCATCCCCTTGTATCCACTGGCACACAAAAACAATTTAGGAGTATACCTACAGCCATGAAAAGGTGTCCATTTGAGAACAATGCTTTAATCAAATGAACTTATCATAGTTGATTTTCTTTTTGTGAAAAAGTTTGTCATCATCAATAAATCACAAAATGCACGTTGAAAATATTCATACAGGTCGGGCACAGTGGCTCACGCCTGTAACCCCAGCTTTGGGAGGCCGAGGCGGGCAGGCAGATCACCTGAGGTCAGGAGTTCGAGACCAGCCTGGCCAACACTGCGAAACCCTGTCTCTACCAAAAATATAAAAAATTAGCTGAGTGTGGTGGCATGCACCTGTAATCCCAGCTACTTGAGAGGCTGAGACAGGAGAATCGCCTGAACCTGGGAGGTGGAGGTGGCAGTGAGCCAAGATCGTGCCACTGCACTCCAGCCTGGGCGACAGGGTCAGACTCAGCCTTGAAGAAAAAAAAAAAAAAAATTATATATATATATATATTCATACAGACTGGGCACGGTGGCTCAGGCCTGTAATTGTAGTACTTTGGGAGGCCAAGGCAGGAGGATTGCTTGAACCCAGGAGTTCAAGATAACACTGAACTATGATCATGCCACTGCACTCCAGCCTGAGTGACAGAGAGAGAGAGAGACCCTGTCTTTAATAAATAAACAAAAATTTTTACATATTCATACATTTTCTTTTTTTAAAATGTATACCTACCAACAAGCCAAAATGTGGTAAAAAGTTTCCAAATATTTTCATACCATACCATAATCAAAGCATTAGTATGGCTACAGTATTAACTTCTTTACAATTCCAACATGATCATCAATAATTAAAATAGTCTTTCACCAAACAGCATTTTGTACCCTTTAAGCATATTTCTTTAATTTTTAAATAAGCAAGTTCACCATTTTCAATCAACAAATAAAAGTTTCTCTTCTCTCTCTCTCTCACACACACAAATTCCTTTCAAAGTTTTCAATTTTTAAGTTATGTTATACACACCTTCTTCTATAAGTTCCACAAATCATAACCAATGCAGTATCACATAAAACAAGTACAAAGTTTTCAGTATGAGTTCTATTTCATATGTAGACTATATTGACTTACATAAGATTCCAGAAAGAAAAACTACTAGGATTCCAAATAAATCTTTTTTTCTGACAAGACAAACCTCTTTCAGAAGAGCCCACTAAGGATATCTTAAAATAAGTTTAGCACATCTAATGACATACCTAAGGAACCCCTGGTCTGTTGACTATTTGGTGGTATGTTTTCCTTAGCCATAGAGATCAGTATCTTACTGTTTTCAGAAAGCTTCTCTGACAACTTTCCCTGAAAGAGACATAATGTTTACAAAAGCAAGAGGAAAAAAAAACCATGAAATATACAACTCATCTCAAATTTTAATTAAACAGCTTGATGAAATTACACAGTACATCATAGAAGAAATTAAGTGTAAAGTTTGAGGAATTAGCCAAAGGTATTTTAATTTTATAATAGATATTCTAATATTTAACTCATTCACTTACCAACAAATATTTACTGAGTTCCCATTAAGTGCCAAACATTTTGTCAAGCATTGAAAGTATAAGAGTTTTAAAAAATAGAAGAATTTCTGCCATCATGAAGCTTATAAACTATTGGGGGGACACATAATGAACTCAACACATGATTAGATTATGTGATATGTAGACAGTGGCAGGAAGTGGTTATGGAAAAAAAAAAACCAGATTAAAGTAAGGAGGCCCAGAAATGCTGAGGGACTATAAGGCCTCACTGAGCAGGTGATATTTGAACTAAGACTTAAAATTATTTATGTACAAATTAATGTTAGAAATTATAACAAAACTGTCTTTAAAGCTATGTACTCCAAATTATGTAACTCCAAAGCCATAAGCTGGTCCTAACTACTGGAGAGTGGTTAAGAGATAGACTCTGGAGCTGCATAAAGGTTCCACTCCTGAATCCACCACTGTGTGGACCTGGACAAATTACTTAACTCCTGTGAGCTTCACTTTCTTAATCCATAAAACAAAAAAAATTCACCTGCTTAACAGGGATATTATGATTAAATAAAATGATACATATAAAGTCCTTGGCATTCCTGGTACATGACAGGTTATCTGGAAGAAAGGCAACCTATTATGTTGGTTCCGAGGACAAGCACTGAAGCCAGGCTGCCAGGGGTCAAAGCCTAGTTCCACCAACTCTACTGCCTTAGTCTCATTACTTAACTTGCCTCAGTTTACTCATCTGGAAAATTACAATAACAGCACTTACCTCATAGATTACTGTGAAATATAACCTCTTAAGAATATGCCTTGTCCATAGCTAGTACTCAATAAATGTTAGCCGTGTGAGTAAAATTGTAATCAGGGTATCTATATTATTTATCATCTCAGCCAAGGTACCTTTGTCCAGGACAAATGCTAAACCAGAAAAAAACACTCGACAACAGGTAAACCAGGATCATCTTGAACAAACCAATATATATGGTTACTGTCATTATGATGAACCATATGGCACAGATTAAACTACATGCTGTATCTTATTACATACACTGAGCCCTGAGAAGGTGCCACAACACTCTAATCAGTGCTGCATTCTCAGAGCTTAGCATAATACCTAACACAATCTCAGTAAGTATTTGCTAAATGGATAAATCAGTTTCACCTAAACAAGGAAAGCTTTAAGAAAGCCTTTCAGACATTGCTTTAAGAAACAATTATTTTAGGCCGGGCACACTGGCTCATGCCTGTAATCTCAGCATTTTGGGAGGCTGAGGCGGGTGGATCTCAAGGTCAGGAGTTCAAGACCAGCCTGGCCAACATAGTGAAATCTCAACTCTACTAAAAATACAAAAATTAGCCAGGCATAGTGGCGGGCACCTGTAGTCCCAGCTACTCATGAGGCTGAGGCAGAAGAATCACTTGAGCCTGGGAGGCTGAGGTTGTGGCGAGCTGAGATCACACCATTGCAGTCCTGCCTGGCCAACAGAGCGAGATTCTATCTCAAAAAAAAAAAAGCAATTATTTTAAGAAATTTATATTAAGAAACACAAATAGTACAAAATAATAAGTTCACTTTTTCAGATTTCAAAAAAACTTTTTAAACTAATTAAATTGAATTTTTTCACATAGACTATAAACTTGCTTTTACAACTATTCTGTTTATGTTGTGGAAGTTCTTTGTAATAGAACTGGTCTCATAATCATTTTATAACCAAATAATTCTTCAACAAGAGATAAGAGAAACACTGTGAGATATAAACCACCACAAAAGAAAAACTGCATTCAAAATTACTGCAATCTTGTCTGGAGTCAGGCTCCTAAAATGACAGCATACTACAAAACAGAAGATTCTCACTCATAGAAGAGGATGTTTTGTATTTACACAGGAGTAATCTCCATAGACAATTATAATAAAACATGTTCAAAGAAAATTATTAAATTTACCTTCATTTCCATGTAAGGTGGATCACTTTCCAACTCTGCTTTGTCTTCGGCCAATCTGGCTTTTTGCTCTTCAATAAATTCATCCAAATTATCAGCCATTTTGCAGATTCTTTAAAAAAAAATTTCAGTGAGCATATCTATATCACAGTATATTTAGCCTAATTATCAACATGTAGGCTTAGTCCACATTTAGTTTTCAATCTCACTTATCAAATTGAGAAATTCAAACTTAAGATTGATCATAAATATGCCTGCCTACTGCCTCTCCCAGCTTCCCCAAAAAGCCTACAATATACTTTAAAATATCTGAAATAAAAAGAAAATGAAAAACTACCACCACCCTCCATATACACTCCCTCCCCGGCAAAAAACAAAGGCAAGCAAACAAAAAGCTCTTTAAATACTTAAGCCAAAGCACTTTAAAAAAAAAAAATTTTTTTTTTAAATATTGGGAGATAATTTCTGACTTACAGAGAAGTTACAGTAATAATACCAAGAACACACAAAGAGTCTTTATTAATTCCCTATTAAGATTTGGCTCCACTTGCTTCATCCTTTGCTTGTGCACAGAAGGTCATTCTCTCCATACACACAAACACAATTTTTTCTAAAATTATTCAGAGAATAAAGTACATATATCATAGCCCTTTGCCCCTAAGCTCTTCAGTGTGTGTGTCTTAAGAATTGGGTTATTTTCTTATATAACCTCAACATAATTATCAACTTTTGTAACACTGATTTTTTAATCTATTGTCCATATTCCACTTTTGTCAACTGACTCAATAGCAGCCTTTACAGCCTATTTTTCTCTTTCTAATTCGGGATCCCATCTAAGTTAGGTACTGATTGCATTTCACTGCTATATCTCTTTTGCCTTCTTTAATTTGGAATATCTATCTCTACCATCTTTCTTTGTCTTTTACCAATTTACACAGGTAAAAGAATCCTGTGTAACAGAACATCCTTTTCAATAGAACATCCCTTATCTAGGGTGTGCCTGATGTTTCTTAATGACTAAATTTAGATTATGCATTCTCACGAGAAATATTAGGTGAAATTTTAAGGTGTCACAAAGAGAAGGCACATGATATTTACCTGCCCCTTGTTAGTGATGTTATTTTTTATTATATGGTCAAGATGTTGTCTAATTCCTGAACTGCTAAACTGTTCCTCAAAGTACAAAGTACCATATTTACATTCCAATGTATAAGAATGTATGTGGGTTGTAATGACAATTGCAATTTCTACACATCCTTGCCAGGGCGTGATATTTTCAGTCATTTTTATCTTAGTCATTCTATTGTGTATTTATTTAGTGGTTATCTCTCTGAGTGTTTTAATCTGCATTTCTCTGATAACTATGATGTTGAGCATCTTTTCATCTATTTTTTTACCATACATATAATCATTGGGAAAGTATCTACTCAAATCTGCCCTTTTGTTAAAATTAGCTTTTCTTTCTTTCTTTCTTTCTTTTTTTTGAGACAGGCTCTCTCGTTGTTTCACAGGCTAGAGAGTACAGTGTTGCCATCATAGTACACCTTCAGCCTTGAACTCCTGGGCTCAAGCAATCCTCCCACCTCAGCCTCCTGAACAGCTAGGACTATAGGCAAGCACCACCATCCCTAGCTAGTTTTTTCATTTGTTTGTTTATTGCAGACACAGGATCTCACTATGTTGCCCAGGCTGGAGTGGTATGATCATAGCTCAATGTTACCCCTTCAATTCCTGGACTCAAATGATCCTCCTGCCTCGGCCTCCCAAAGTGTTCCAACTAAAGGCATGAGCCACCAAGCCCAGCACGTTGTTTTATTACCATTGAATTGTAAGATTTCTTTATATATACTTGATAAAAGTCGTTTATTAAACTTGCTTTATTTTTACAAAGCAATATTTTACAAAACTTGCTTTGTAAAAATATTTTCTGCCAATCTGTGGTTTGTAAATTTTCTTGATATATTTTTAACAGTGAAAGTTTATAATTTTTATCAAGTCCAATTTATCAATTTTTAAATTTGTTTGTACTTTTTGTGTCCTATCTAAAAAAAAATCTTTTTTTTTTTTTTTGAGACAGAGTCTTGCTCTGTCGCCCAGGCTGGAGTGCAGTAGCGCAATCTCACTGCAGCCTCCGCCTCTTGGGTTCAAACAATTCTCCTGCCTCAGCCTCCTGAGCAGCTGGGACTACAGGCGCCCGCCACCACGCCTGGCTAACTTTTTGTATTTTTTGTAGAGACGGGATTTCACCGTGTTAGCCAGGATGGTCTCAAGATGGTCTCAATCTCCTGACCTTGTGATCCACCTGCCTTGGCCTCCCAAAGTGCTGAGATCACAGGTGTGAGCCACCACGCCCAGCTAAAAAAAATCTTTGCCTAACCCAAGATCACAAATATTTTCTTTTATGTTTCCTTTTAGAAGTTTTTAGTTTTTTCTCTTACATTTAAGTCTGTGATCCATTCAAAGTTAATTTTTGCAAATCTGTAAGTGTCAAGGCTCAACTTTTTTGCATATGAATAGAGTATTCCAGCACCATTTTTTGAAAAGACTAACCTTTCTTCATTTAACCTAGAATTTTTTTCCAAACACATCTTCCAAAGTCCCATTAAAGTTAGCATCTAATTGGGTACGTAGACAAAAAAGAAGCCACTAATGATCAAAGTTTTAAGGCCTGGAAGCTAAATGTGGATAGAATCTTGGACAGAAGTAAGTCAGAGCAAGTTGGAAGATTTAGAAAGGTTTGGTTTACATATGTTAAGTTGGAGCTAGTAAGATGTGCTACTGGAAATTTACAGTAGACGGTTAGAAATTCAAGATTCAAATTCAAGAAAATGAACTACATTAACTATGTATTTTAAAGGTAACAGTTGAAGCCACAGTAAATGAGCACAGGCAGGGAAAAAGAGAGATGACCCAGAACTAAACAACAGCCAATGTTCACTTGAGGGAGTGACAGAAGAATTGAAGCTGGGGGGGAAAAAAAAAACAGAAGGAATAATTAAATAATAATTAAAACAGGGATATGAAACAAACCAAATCAGCATAATTAGTTGAGGAAAAGAGGAAAGAGGTACAAAATAGAACTGGTAAACAATATCAAATGCAAGCAAGTTAAAGAAAAAAAGTATCCCCTGAACTTAATGTTTGGGACAATAATAATTTGTAAAATATATATATATATCATTGTAGAAAAGCAGGCTTCACCTAAAAGAATATGTTGAAACTTATAACAGGTAAACAGTACCTAATGTAAACTTCACGCCATTATGTAATACCAAAAGAAACACTGATTTTAAAACATAGCTGTAGGCTGGGCTTGGTGGCTCACACTTGTAATCCCAGCACTTTGAGAGGCTGAGGTGGGATCACTTGAGCGCAGGAGGTCAAGACCAGCCTGGGCAACATAGTAAGATCTTGTCTCTACTAAAAATAAAAATAAAATTAGCCAGGCATAGTGGTGTATCCTGTAGTCCCAGCTATTGGGGAAGCTGAGGCAGGAGGATTGGATCACTTGAGCCCAGGAGATCAAGGCTACAGTGAGCTTATGAGCATGCCACTGTACTCCAGCCTGGGCAACAGAGCAAGACCCCATCTCAAAAAAAAACACTAAAAATAGAAATATATATATATATATTTACATATATAGTTTTAGCAAAATATATTTCAAATCAACAAAAGTTGATAAATTCTGGCCAATTTCTTTTGTTGTTTTTTGTTTTTTAGAGATGAGGTCTCGCTCTGCTGCCCAGGCTAGTGTGCAGTGGCACGATCATAGTTCATTGTAACTTTGAACTGCTAAGCTCAAGTGATCCTCCACGTTGGCCACCAGAATCACTGGGATTATAACTGCCAGCGACCACACTCAGCTTATTTCAGCTTTTTTTTTTTTTTTTGAGACGGAGTCTCGCTCTGTCACCTAGGCTGGAGTACAGTGGCGTGATCTCAGCTCACTGCAAGCTCCACCTCCCGGGTTCATGCCATTCTCCTGCCTCAGCCTCCCGAGTAGCTGAGACTACAGGTGCCCACCACCATGCCCAGCTAATTTTTTTGTATTATTAGTAGAGACAGGATTTCACTGTGTTAGCCAGGATGGTCTCAATCTCCTGACCTCGTGATCCGCCCGCCTCGGCCTCCCGAAGTGCTGGGATTACAGGTGTGAGCCACCGTCCCGGCTTATTTCAGCCATTTTTAATTTGCTAATAGTCACGAAAGATTTTTCCTAGTAAAAATTCTGAACTCAACAGCAAACAAGTTTTCATGTTTAAAAAAATCAATCCTCAAAATCCTCTAATCTTCCTAAATATTCTATGTCTGATAGGAATAAAATGATGAGATAACGCATATATTTTGCTATAGAATTTTGCACAGAATTTAAACAGAAATGTCATTTATCTAGGTTGGGGGCGATGGCTCACGCCTGTAATCCCAGCACTTTGGGAGTGTGAGGCAGGTGGATCACCTGAGGTCAGGAGTTCGAGACCAGCCTGGCCAACATGGCAAAACCCCGTCTCTACTAAAAATACAAAAATTAGCCAGGCATGGTGGTATATACCTGTAATCCCAACTACCGGGGGACACTGACACAGGAGAATCGCTTGAACCAGGCAGATGGAAGTTGCAGTGAGCCGAGATCATGCCACTGCGCTCCAGTCTGGGCAACAAAGTGAGACTCCATCCCAAAAAAAAAAAAAAAAAAAGAAAAGAAAAAAAAGAAATGTCATTTATCTAAAAAGAAAAAAAAAACAGTAACATGCCACCTTCACATGGAACTAAGGTTTCCATACAACCTAATAACAATTATTAATTTAACATGTTCATTTACATGTTGTTCTAACCAGGCTTTGAAAGATCTCCCTCTTGAATTTATAGATGCTTATCTTTCTCTTTACTGTAATTATTTAACATTATAAATTATAGAACTGATTTTAACTTACAGTAATCAAAAGTACAAAAAGTACAAATAAAACATACTTTTAAACAACCATAGTAAATATAGCATATGCCATAACTAAAACATAAGATTTATCCGAGATATAAGTACATTTCTAATCATTTCTAATTTTGTCCTATATCTAATCCGATTAGATTATAATGACTTTAATATTAAAGAGTCAAAGACACTAATGAGTTTTCTCCTAGTAATGATCTCCAGCCAAAGAACACCAGGAAAACTACTACAGTTAAGTTGGATGTACTACTCATTGCATTAAGGAATGCACGGAGAACACACACCATGGGGAACCCTGTGGTATCGTGGTAAGAGGGTATTGGAAAAGACTTATATGTGTTGGGTGATTTGGGGGAAGGCTTAATTTAAGGAAGTGGAGCTTTGCTCAGGATTGAACAGTTCGAAGTGGGGTTAATTCTATGATGGTACCACTCAATAAATCTAAAATACAGGGGGAGGCTAATGCTGTAACTGGTAAACAAGCAGTAGTCACTCACATCAGCTGGGAAAGGGAATGTTTGGTATCTCGGTTCTTGGACAATATTTACGTTTTGTCTGTGTTTGGAGACACTGATGGAATGTTTTTGTCTTGATCCATCATAGACACAGAGTGGCCTTATCTGATGTTGACATTCTGTACAATAGTTTATCTTCAACAGAAAAACACAAAGTTACTGTGAATGCCAGGCTAGTTTCTAGCAATACCAGTTTCTAGATATCACGGCCACTTTTCTTTTTCTCACTCCTAAAAGCATGTGGTAACTTACATAAAACATATTTCAACTACACAATTATTCAAGAATTACTTGGTGAATCACAGAGACTGGGTTAATAAATATGGCATAGGTACAATACAGAGTAAGAAAGTTTATAATTTAAGGATTAAGTTGCCAAAAATAAATCAGCTGAAAGAAACCTAAATGAGATTATTTATATATGACACTCTACAATATAAAGTCACTCACAACTTTTTTCAAGACATCATGGCCAAGTATTATTTCTCCAGTAGCTGTGTACATAGTATGTAGATGATAAACAGTTTTCAGGAAAATAGTTTAATTGAAAGAACTGAGTTTGAAATATACTTCTATCACTTATTGATCTCAACATGAATGACCTCAAGCATGTTCCTTAACTGCTCTATGCCTAATCTATAAAACAGAAATATCATTTATTCTAGTATATTATGAAGAAAAAAGAAAATAATGCATATAAAAATTATGACAGAGAACCTAACACTTAGAAATCAACAGATCAGGCCAGGCGCAGTGGCCCATGCCTGTAATCCCAGCACTGTGGGAAGCCAAGGAGAGTGGATCACCTGAGGTTAGGAGTTTGAGACCAGTCTGGCTAACACAGCAAAACCCATCTCCACTAAAAATACAAAAATTAGCCAGGCATGGTGGCACACCTCTGTAGTCCCAGCTACTCAGGAGGCTGAGGCAGGAGAATTGCTTGAACCTAGGAAGCAGAGGCTGTAGTGAGCCCAGATCACGCCACTGTACTACAGCCTCGATGACAGAGCAATACTCTGTCAAAAAAAAAAAAAAGAAATCAACAGATCAATTCTTTTATTGTTTATCGTTGTATCTTTACAGTCTTTGCATATATGAAGATTTACCTCTTAAAAACAGAGCCTGCAGCCGCGTTGTGGCTCACACCTGTAATCCCAGCACTTTGGGAGGCCGAGGCGGGCGGATCACGAGGTCAGGAGATCAAGACCATCCTGGCTAACACGGTGAAACCCTGTCTCTACTAAAAGTACAAAAAATTAGCCAGGCTTGGTGGCAGGTGCCTGTAGTTCCAGCTACTCAGAAGGCTGAGGCAGGAGAATGGAGTGAACCTGGGAGGCAGAGCTTGCAGTGAGCTGAGATCGTGCCACTGCACTCCAGCCTAGGTGACAGAGCGAGACTCTTGTCTCAAAAACCAAAACAAACAAACAAAAAACAGAGCCTGCAAACGTAAAGTATGCTGAGATTTAAATAATCAATAATTGATACTTGGTTATCATAATCCACACCAACATCTCTAAACCTTAACCTTTGGCTCTTTATGCTTATCATATAGATATAAGCAGACCAGAGCATACCCATTCTGCTAAGTCTAGTCAAATCCAATAAACAAACAGAACCCAGTTAAAACGGAGTTTGCCCAATTCCTTCTCCCAAATCCATCAGTCACAAAAAGATGGGAAAATGTTGCTCCTATCCTTTTCCCTCTCAAGGAGTGGAGTACAAATTTCCTCCCCACTATGGGAGCATGAGAAATGGAAAATGACTTCCCTCCTAAAGCAGGACATTGTGCTAGAGGCTGGCGTAGTCAAAAATATAAAATGTGGCTGGGCACCGTGGCTCACGCCTGTAATCCCAGCACTTTGGGAGGCCAAGACGGGCGGATCGCTTGAGGTCAGGAGTTTGAGACCAGGCTGGCCAACATACTACGAATAAAAAAATTAGCTGGGTGTAGCAGGAGGCTGAACCATTGCTTGAAAACGGGAAGCAGAGGTTGCAGTGAGCCGAGATCACACCACTGCACTCCAGCATGGGTGACAGAGTGAGACTCTGTCTCAAAAAACAAACAAACAAACAAACAAAAAACAAATATATATGTGTGTATATATGTGTGTGTATATATATGTATATATATAAACATGATTCTTGTCCTCAAATTTGGACAAGATAATGCCCCCTGCTACAGAGGCTGACAGGGGTTTAGGAGCTGAATGTGAGATATCCATAATGGATACACCGGAGATACGAAGAAATCAATCTGAAAATGTCTAGAACTCAGAATAGAACCCAGGCTGGAAATAAAGATCTAGCAGTGTTTAAAATAATCATTAAGGCTGTGGGAGAAGAGTTTTGTCTGGAAAAAGAGACCCTAGAGTAGGGGAACAGGACCTAGAACAGGTGTCAAAGTGTGATAACATGTGCGGTGGGGGGAGGGGCCAGTGAAAGAGCTTTAGAAGAAAGGGAGGGACAAAGTGACCAGGACAATGTTTCTCACTTCTCATCCATCCAGAGATCCATCTACCGAATGAAAGGTTCTCCATCTTTCTCCTGGCAGATGGCATCGACATGAGCAACTTCCTCCCATGGGTACACCAAAATTTTGACAAATTTCCCTAAATATTGCTAAGATGTAAATACTGTTGCTGGGGGAAAGAGAGGGAGGCTAGGAGACAGGATACAAAGAGAGAGTGAATAAATATATAAAACCATGTTGAAGTCTTTCAGTAGCTATTAATAATACACCCTTAATGGTGATTAACGGCAGTAGCATAAATTAGCCTTTGGGTTATGCCAAATTGCTGAAACACTTGCTCAAACACCCTTGCCTGCCACTCAGGAAAGTACATCAGAACCTAAGTCAGAATGATGTTAAAAGGATAATCTGAAATCTGCTCAAATGTGTAACAGTGAAATCATATTTGTCTGAAAGCTTCATTTGAGAAAAACTGTACCGAAAGTAGCCTGTTTCAATTTACTCTGTCTAAACTCACCCACTCCCTCCCAGGCGGCCATCTGGCAGAAGACCCAAACTTGAACGGGCACAATGGCTCAGGGCCGTAATTCCAGCACTTTGGGAAGCCGAGGCAAACGGATCACTTGAGGTCAGGAGTTCGAGACCAGCCTGGCCAACAAGGTGAAACCCCCTTCTCTACTAATGCCACTGCACTCCAGCCTGTACAACAGAGCGAGACCCTGTCTCCAAAAACAAAACAAAACAAACAAACAAACAAAACTTGATCCTTGTGGAGCATTTCAGCAGACATTTAATCACCAGAAAGCTAGCGACCTCCTAGGGAGAAGAATGATATGGAGAAAAGAAAATACCTCAATAGCTTCCATGGAGCTTGTCAACATTACAAGTCATTCCTTCACACAGAATAAAGCCTAATTTAGGCTTTTTATAAATTCCTATCGGTTGCTTTTAAGCCTCTGCATTTTCCAAGGTGTTTGGAAAGTAGGTGATGGTTTACTTCAGAATTTAGTCTTCCCCGCAATCCTAGTTAAGCGTCTTAATCCTACAATCTTGAGAGCTAGCCTCTCTCAAAAGATGAGTCCCATTAATAACATGTACTGACAACTGGATTCGAGTCCCACATAAGATTCCTAAAATCAAGGCAGTTAGAAACAAGAGGTTCAAGCTCAAGCAGTCGGGCAATCACGGGGGGAAATACGGTCACAACGGTACGAGCTACGGTGAAGATTAAATAAGTTTTACTAGCAAAGCAGTGCGCACAAGCGCTCCCACGTTAACAATAACAAGCACCGAGGGGCAAGAAAGGCGCTCGGGGAGGCTTGACGGAGCAGGGGAGGCTTGGCCGTTGGGGAGAGAAGGCGCATGGGAACCAAGGAACCGCTCGCCCCCGGGCCCTGGAGGTGGCTGACTAGGAAGCGTCGTCAGGCAACCAGCTATCAACAACACCGCGGGCAGCAGCGACCGCAGTGGCCCAGGAATCCGGACCGTGTAACCAGGGCACCTCCCCGAGCCCGGCAGCTGCAAGACCCCTGCTCACAGAACTCCCGCCCCCAACCCTCATAACTCGTAGTCACCGATGCCGGCCTCACGGCGGCGAAATCCCAACTCTCCACACCCTTAACTCGGGCACCTCCCCCACCGCACCCAGCCGCCACGAGACCCCCTGCCGACAAGAAACCCCCACCCCCACCCCCAGATTCCAGAGCCTGTAACTCTGGCACGTCGCCGGCCTAGTTGCCTCGAGACCTACGCCCCGAGGGAGCCACTGCCCCTGCCCCCGCTCCGGGGCAGCGAATGCAGCCCCAGGACCCTCCACCCTCAACCTACACCACCCCAGGCCACACCCCGCCGCTCACGCTCCCCATCCGCGGCTGGCTGACTCTTACTCAGGGGAGCGGGCTCGCGTCCGGGGAGACACACAGTGCTCTAGAGGATCGTCGCGGACCGAAGAGGTTACAGCGGCCACCTGGCGCGGGAACAGCATGACAGACCTCCGGCCGGGGCTCCGCCCCTCAGGCCCAGCCCTCCGCTCGCCCTTCGCCAACCGCCGGGTACGGCCCCGCCCCACTGCAGGCGGCCGCGCGGCAAGACATCGCCCCCTGCTGTCCTGGAGGCCGCATAGCTGCCCGCTGCTCTCGGTTCGCCAGTACGCTGGCCGGGGACTTGGTCAACTCGTTCTCCTGCTGTGCCCAGGGGCTATTAAACTGTGGGGGCCACTTCTCAGGCTAAATCTATTCCAGCCTCTCCAACCTCCCATGCACCAGCCAGCTTGGGAACAGTGTAAGAGCCTGGAAAGAAAAATGGGGAGGGGTGGTAGTGAGAGGAAAAGTGTTGGCATACCTCTCAGGGCATTACTCCTAGCCCAGGAGTGTGGTCAACATTGGGTCCTGGGCTTTCATTACCATTTTCAACATATTATTCAGTTCACCCCAATACAATCGCATATGGCCATATGCTACCACTAGAAAAGAGACCTCTAGTTTCCCAGGAGAGTGGAACTAAGGGTAGGTATTAATGTACTATTTTACCCTAAATTTCTTTGTAAGATGGTTTTAAAGGAAATTTTCTTCAACGGAAAGTCAGTGCCAAAACAGCAAGCTGTGGTGTGGATTCAATAATTCTAATGTTTTTGTCTTAACTGATTATTACAACGCATTGTAACAGTTATAGAAGCACCTACGGAGACTTACAGACATAATGGAAGGAATGGTAATTGGAGTGTCAAGAAAGAGTTCGTGGTCGATCTCACTGGACTGCATTTTTAAAGATTAATAGGAGTCCCCAGGCAGAAAATTTACGAAAGAGCGTTTCAAGCAATGCTGACCACATATGCAAAGCCAAAGTAAAGATATCTGCATTGCTAGAATGAAAAGTTTCAAGGGGGGACTAAAAAGAGATGAAGCTGGAAGAGGTGCATAGGGGCCAGGTTGTTAACAGCTGTGGTGCTATCTTTTCTTTTTTCTTTTTTCTTTCTTTCTTTCTTTTTTTTTTTTTTTTTTTTTTTTTTTTTTTTTTTTTTGAGACTGGCTCTAACAGGCTGGAGTGGCGCAATCTCGGATCATTGCAACTTCCGCCTCCTGGGTTCAAACGATTCTCCTGCCTCAGCCTCATGAGTAGCCGGGACTACAGGCGCACATCATCATGCCCGGCTAATTTTTTTTGTATTTTTTTAGTAGAGACGGGGTTTCACCATGTTGGCCAGGCTGGTCTTGAACTCCCGACCTCAAGTGATCCGCCCGCCTCGGCAGCCCAAAGTGCTGGGATTACAGGCGTGAGCCACCGCGCCTGGCCTGTGATGCTATCTTTTCAGGAAAGAAAAGAAAAAAAAATCTTGAACACCTATGCTAGGTGCTAGGAGATAAAACAAGGAACGCAGACCTGCTCCCTGTGTCTTGAAACTTAAAATCTTGCACGGATGGAACAATGAGATGGAGAAAAAAGAAAACCTAAAACACGTGAACTAATTAAAAAAATTAAACATTGTATTAACTGTAGGAAGAAAACAAACCAGTTGCCGAGATTAATTACGCTTTGGGAACAAATGCGGTTCACAGGAGTGCCAAAGATTTAACTGTAACCTGTTACGAGAACGGTGTACTGGACATTTTCAGATCAGTAATGGCACATTATATATACGTAGATGTTAACTTTTACCAAAGCGCAAAAAAGCAATCAAGGAGTACCCACTGCCTCCTCGCATCGATAGAAAAAGCCCATCTGCAAGTGAAGTGCCAAGCCACCACGAGCCCGTTAGCTTTTACGCATGTACAGTGAGTCATCTTGAAGTAAACGGGAATGCCATGTTTATCTTCCTCTCAACCAGCTTCCAGAACGACTTTTAGCTCAGTTGTACAACAGACAGCCTTACCTTTTAGTCTTTCAACAAACTTATCTCATTTAAGGTACCTATACCCACACAAAAACACTTTCCGCCCTCCACATCCCGCTCTTAAGGCTCCAGCTACCTTTAATATGGCGGAGGCCGAGCCTGCGCAGTAGAAGCAGAGAAGGCAAATACCAGTTTCTGGAATAACGTTACATGCCCTTCTTCCGGTGCGGAAGACTATACCATTCCCATACCCTATAACTTTGTTCTATTTCACACATATAATTTTCCGAGACAAGATGTTCTCATTTAAGCAACAAGAAGATTCGTCTCTCGCTATTACTGTAACTGCTGTTTATATCGTCATGTCCCGGATAGGTCCCTGTCTTCCCTGAATGGTCTCTACCAACTTCACCTCCGGTTCTAGGTGTCATGGCTGCCCCAAGAGTCTAGGTAAGAGTTTGTTCCCGTGGTGCGGAGGGTCAAGGCCCACACCCGGAAACCTAGCGAGGTAAACTTGCGTCTTGGTTGTGGAGACGACAACTTCTCCGCTTCCTCGGCGATGGCGGCGTCCGGGAGCGGTATGGCCCAGAAAACCTGGGAACTGGCCAACAACATGCAGGAAGCTCAGAGTATCGATGAAATCTACAAATACGACAAGAAACAGCAGCAAGAAATCCTGGCGGCGAAGCCCTGGACTAAGGAGTGAGGAGGTCCCTGGCGAGACGCAGGGGAGGGAAAGGGTGGCGGAGTTTAAGAGACCCAGAGGGAGAGGGAGGTAAAAGGGGTGAAGAGCTTTCACCGACTGGGAGGGGGACAGAATATGCGTCTTGGATCTGCAAGTAGAGCCTAAGCCCTCCGCTGGGGCTTTCACTCCCCTTTCTGTCGCTTTAATCCATTTGCCCCCGGGTGATGTAAGAGGAGAACAACAAGCGGTGATTTAAGTTGTCACTTCTGAACATCCGTATTGTCATATATGCCACACACCCTACCTTGAGCCCAGTGTCGACATGCACCTTGTTTGGGTCTTCAACTAATCCCAAACTGGGGATTGCAGCTGTTTTCAGAAATCGAGTCAGCAGCCCAAGGTCTCAAAAATAGCTATGAGCTATTTTCTTTTCTTTTCTTTTCTTTTAATAGAAATGGGTCCTCGCTGTGTTGCTCAGGCTGATCTCGAGCTTCTGCCTTCAAGCGATCCTCCCGCCTTGGCCTTCCAAAGTGCTGGGATTACAGGCGTGAGGCCTGGGCCTATAATAGTTTTTTGATTGCTGGTAATTATTTCGGAGGCACACGGAGGCTCTACCTGGTCTCTAAAATGTTACTCCACCAGTTCCCATAAGCCAGAAATTATAAAAATAGAGCTTAAGACCTTTTGCCCTTCAACAATATCCATTTTTCCCTGGGAGTGGTGACAAGTCGAGGGATCTTTACCCATAATATTTATCTTTTCCTGAGAGCATCTCCTGAGAGATTTCCTGCTCTCAGGAAAAGATAATTATTACGGGTTATGTTTGAGAGTAAAAAGAGCACGAAAGCTAATGGTTAGATAGAAAGGAGAGCTGTGGTCAACAAGAGGACATACTTCTACTGCCTCACAGTTTTTTTTTTACAAGGCTAGCCTTGTCTCTCAGTATTCAGATTCCACAATGGTGAACTGCGGAAGCACCTAGCTAGAGATTTCCACGTCATTTAATTTTCATGACAACCCAGTACAGTATATCCATCCTTTTTTTTACAAATTAAAAATCAAGCAAATACGTTATGTAATTTATGATCATACTGACATAAGTGAACTCTCAACTGAGCAATAGTCAGACCTAAGATCAAATCTCACAGCTGTCACTAACTAGTTGATTGACCTTAGGAAATTTACTTATCCATCTTCATTTGTCATAATATGGAAATAAGACCTACTTATTGGTATTGTCATAGAGATTAGGTGAGATAATGTATAAAAAGAGTCGTCTAGAATGTATGTAATAGGAGCACAGTAACTTGTCTTTCTTCTTTTCTCCAGTAAAGGGAGAAGCCAAGATTTCGATTCATGTCTTGACTTCCAACATGAGGTCTACACATTTTTCAGCTTTTGGTTGAAATCTGGCAAAGCTTAGGAATTAAATTTGGATTCTTTCTGTGGGCAGACATCTAAAAAGGCTTTGTAGAGACGTTGACTGACTGCTCTGTAAGGCTTCTTAAGTTGCTTGGTTATCTGCTTGCTTCTGTAACAGGCTGTGCATTTTAGGTTCGTGTACTCTTAAATATTTGGAAACTGTTGGCCTGCCTCACTGTCTAATTGTGGCTCTAATTATATTCATCCTAGCTGTCTTGGGCTGCATTAATGAGACCAAAATGTAATTTTATTCAAGAGTTTAATTCACTGATGACCAACTCTGAAATAGTGATCATAGGAGACTAGGATATTAGGGCTACTTTTTAATTTAAGGCTGATATAACAGGGAAGCCCACCCTTCAACACTCTGTTCTTTGAGAGTAGGGTTAAGAGACAGGTTAATAATGCTGATAACAGCTAGCACTTATTAGGGTTCTAGTATGTGTAAGGCACTAAGCACTTTATATACATTATTTCATTTATTTCATCCTAACAACAATTATGAATATCCCTATTTACAGAAAAGGAAACCTAGGCACAGATATTACAGGGTTGTCCCAATACCACAGCTAGGGAATGGCAATGTCAAGATTCAGACCTTAGCAGATGAATGTCAGAACCCACATTCTTAACCATTAGGCCAGAAGGTTAGGCCTCAGAACAGTTAGGCACAACCATCCAAGCAGTCAGAATCCAAGATTGGGTGATTCCAAATTAATGGAGAAAAAGTCTATTGAACTGGTCATGTTACTCCCTTATTTGAATAGCATATTAAAAAAGTATTTCAGACTTTTCCCCCTCCCCTAAGGGGGATACGTTGCTGCACTATGACATACTTATTGTTTCCAGCCTGCAAAAACTGTCCTTTTATACTTTTTCTCCCCGTAGTCTACACTCCCTTTCCATCGCTCTAAATTCCTTCAATACTTACTCTTTATCTTCATAAAAACTTTTCTGAAATTTTACTTTATATAAGGAATTTAATTACATTGTGATTTTGTTTTGCAGTCACCATTACTTTAAGTACTGCAAAATCTCAGCATTGGCTCTGCTGAAGATGGTGATGCATGCCAGATCGGGAGGCAACTTGGAAGTGATGGGTCTGATGCTAGGAAAGGTGGATGGTGAAACCATGATCATTATGGACAGTTTTGCTTTGCCTGTGGAGGGCACTGAAACCCGAGTAAATGCTCAGGCTGCTGCATATGAATACATGGCTGCATACATAGAAAATGCGAAACAGGTAAAAATGTTGTTTCTTATAGTTTAGTAATTGCAAGTTAGAGTCTCAAGGTGACTTTTGAGTTTCTAAACTTAAAATTATCCCCTTTACATGAAATTTTATATTTAAATTTTAATGATTTATATATAAAATGTACGAGATTAAAAGCCTGATAAGATTTATAGCATGGTTTTTTTTGTTTTTTGTTTTTTGTTTTTTGTTTTTTTTTCGAGACAGGGACTCACTCTGTTGCCCAGGCTGGAGTGCAGTGGCGTGATCTCGGCTCACTGCAACCTCCATCTCCTGGGCTGAAGCAATTCTCCCTCCTCAGCCTCCTGAGTAGCTGGGACTACAGGCGTGCACCAGTAGGCCTGGATAATTTTTCTGTTTTTAGTAGAGATGGGTTTTCTCTGTGTTGGCCTGGCTGGTCCCAAACTCCTGTCCTCAAGTGATCCACCACCTCAGCCTCCCAAAGTGCTGGGTTTACAGGCATGAGCCACTGCACCCGGTCTATGGCATGGATTTTATTTTCTTTTTAAATAAACTCTCACACTTATTATCAGATACATGTTTAAAATAAAAAATTTGGAAACAACCTAACTCAGTTCCTGAGTATAAAACTGGCTAAATAAATTATGGTATATCCATCAGTGGACTGCCAGGCAGCCTTTAAAAGAAAAAAAAATAAAAAGGTAACCATCATATATATTGATGATTTATATGAAGCAAACTCCAAAGCAGTTTATTGAGTGAAAAAACAAAGTGTAAAACATTATTATGTTATGTGGTATGCTATTGTGTGTGTTTTTATCAATCTATATATGTGCAAAGAATATGTATTCTGTATACAAAGAATATCTCTGTAAGGGTAAGCAATTGCCCATAGATTTCGCATCTGGGCTGAGAAAACTGGGTAATTGAGGAGAAGGAGATGGGAAGGAGACTGGTTACCCTTATTGTACTGGTACCTTGTAAATTAATTAAAGAGTAATCTTAAACTTTTTTGCCCCTTCATTTGTTAGGTTGGCCGCCTTGAAAATGCAATCGGGTGGTATCATAGCCACCCTGGCTATGGCTGCTGGCTTTCTGGGATTGATGTTAGTACTCAGATGCTCAATCAGCAGTTCCAGGAACCATTTGTAGCAGTGGTGGTAAGAATTTTAAAACCAGTTTAATGAAGTTCTTTATGAAGATTTGCTGAAGCAAGTATACTGAGAAATAAGAACAGTGTAGTAAAGAGAAATTGCTCTGGTATCAGTCTGCCTAGGTTTCAATGTGAATTCCATCTCTTAGAAGCTGGGACTTTGAGCAAGTTATTTAACCACTGTGTATCTCGCTTCTCCCCTCTGTAAATTGTGGGTAGTCATAGCATCTATATCGCAGTGCCAGCTCATCATAGGCATTCAATCAGTGTTGACTGAACTGAGTTAAGCAGGAATTGCTAGAGCAGCTCTTATTATGTTCAGGGTGTTTTAAGTGCAATCCAGGTTTTATGAGGAAGGTAGGAATTATTCACCTCTTAAAAGGACAAAAGAAAACTTTTTAAAAATAGATGAGCAAACCTTCAAATAATATTCTTAAATGTTATAATAATTTGAATCTCTAAGTTAGCTGTGAGACACTTATATTACCCTCTTACTGAACTTTTATGGTTTTTTGGTTTATTCTTATTTGGTTATTATGTATGTATATAGTGTTATATGTATGTATACATTTCTAGGTTTATAATGTTTAAAAGGCATACAGTTTTATATCAGCAAATATTAAATATATCTTTCTTATAGATTGATCCAACAAGAACAATATCCGCAGGGAAAGTGAATCTTGGCGCCTTTAGGACATACCCAAAGGTAACTTTTTTTTTTTTTAAGAGTTAGAGTCTCGCTGTGTTACCTAGGCTGGAGTACAGTGGCTATTCACAGGCATGATCATAGTGTACTACAGCCTTCATCTCCTAGGCTCAAGCCAACTCAGCCTCCCAAGTAGCTGGGACTGTAGGAATGCTTAGTAATTTTTAAAATTATAAGTCCTTACATTTTTTTAATTCCAAATATTTGACTTATTATTAAAGACATTAGCAATATCTCTTGTTATTAAAACAATTTAATAATATTTACAAAATAGTAAACTACCACAAGCTGTCCCTAGCAAAGGGTAATACATTTATGTTATATATTGTTAATTTTACTGGAAAAGCAGTCTTTATTTATTAATAAGTATCTGTGTGCCTGTGGCATTCTGCCAGGTACTAGAGAAAAAACAAGCTAAATCTATAGGTCTATTTCCTTCCCTGGCAGGAGGCTGCAATCTGAAATAGTTATTAGAACAAAAGTACATCACCTAAGGAGAAGAAAAATAAATCTGTAAGCAAAATCCAGCCTACAGCCACCAAACTGGGTGGGGGGAAAGTAGAAACAGTATTTTTTTTTATTAGAATGCTCATGTTAAATATTTGCCTCCGAAAGTTAATAATCCTATTATTAGAAAGCTCCATAGAAAACATGTTTTTCTCGTTTATATATATATATATATATATATATATTTTTTTTTTTTTTTTAATCTTCTGTTTACCTCATTTTTGTTTAGGGCTACAAACCTCCTGATGAAGGACCTTCTGAGTACCAGACTATTCCACTTAATAAAATAGAAGATTTTGGTGTACACTGCAAACAGTAAGTAATTTAAAAACATATCTGGGCCAGGCACGGTGACTCACACCTATAATCCCAGCACTTTGGGAAGCCACAGTGAGAGGATTGCTTGAGGACAGGAATTCGACACTAGCCTGGGCAACATAGTGAGACCCCATCTCTACAAAAAATGTTATAAAAGTTAGCCAGATGAAGTGGCACAGTCCTGTAGTCCCAGCACTCAGGAGGCTGAAAGAAACCTTAGATATCAACCAGTCCAAGCCCCTTATTTTACAGATGAGAAAAAAGGCATAGACAAAATGCATTTCATGATAGCTTTTACAATAATAGTATATGAATTTAGGTAAATGTTTGCATTTTTAAATTTTTTTCTTTTGCATTTTTTATTAATGTTTCAAACTAGCATGTCATTTGCCTTTTAAACAACCTAAACTTTTTTTAATGTACAAGATACTTGGCCTATATAAAATTATAACAAGTGAAAGATGGGTTCAGGACCAGCTGACACTAGCATGTCTGCAGCCCTCAAAATATATAATTTCTACTGAACAAAGATTCTTTCTAATCTTTGAAAGATTTGAAAGACTAAAGAAGCCATATTAAAAAGTTAAAGTTATAAAGTGTAAGAATTCTTACTAAAAACCACTGTATTACATACCCTCCCCCCACCCCCAAGACATAGTCTTGCTCTGTTGCCCAGGCTGGAGTGCAGTGGCGTGATCTTGGCTCACTGCAACCTCCGCCTCCTAGGTTCAAGCAATTCTCCTGCCTCAGCCTCCCAAGTAGCTGGGATTATAGGTGTGTGCCACCACACCCAGCTAATTTTTGTATTTTTAGTAGAGACAGGGTTTCACCGTGTTGGCCAGGCTGGTCTCAAACTCCTGACCTCGTGATCCACCCGCCTTGGCCTCCCAAAGTGCTGGGATTACAGGTGTGAGCCACTGTGCCCGGCCTACGTACCTTTTTTGATGGTGAATTTTATGATGTATGAATTATATCTTAAATTATTTTAATGTTAAAGAAGCCAATGGGGACAGTTTTCTCTACCTTCTAAATATATCTCACCACCTCTTTTACTATCCTTTTCACCCAAGCCATTGCCATCTGGAGCCTCAATCAAGCACTTGCCTTCCGGCCAGTCTTTCTACTTGTGCCCTTCACTTCTTAAAGCTCTGTTTTCAGCCAGACTGATTCTGTTAAGATGTAAGCCGGATCATACTCTTCCTTTTCAGAATGACTTCCCATCTTACCAAGAACAAGATCCTTAGTCCTTATCACAGACTGCACAACTCTGTGTGGTCTGGCTCCTACAGCCTCTGTGAGCTCATCTCCTATCACTGAACTTCTGCTGGTCTGCAATCCAGCCATATTGACTTCCTTATGGTTTGTAAAATGTGCCAGCAGGCTCATGGCTCAGAGCACTGGCACTTGCTGTTCCCTCTGCCTAGAACGCTCTTATTTCCATGTGGCTCACTAACTGCTTTAAGCATTGAGTATCTGTTTACAGGGTCGTGCTAATAGAAAATGTTCATTAGTTCATTAGGCATGATCATGGTGTAGTATTTTACCTATGTAAAGTAACACCTCTGTTTCCTCTTTCCCCGCTTTTTCTTCTTAGCAGTGTAACCATCTGATATGTTTTGACATCTTTTTTTTGACCCCTTTAGAATGTGAACACAAATTTACTGCTGTATCCTTGGATTTAAAACAGGGCATGCCACATAGAAGAGGGCACCAAAAAAAATTGCTGCTTAAATGAATAAATGATTATCTACTGCCCTCTTTTTCTATACCACTTATGCCAACTTCAAAGAATACTTTGGCTACCCATGTGCTACTACTGCTCTAATTTTTCTATTTAGAAGTTCTTAGAAAATTCTAGAATTTCTAAAATTGAATTCTTAAATATATGTGGTTTTCAATAATCTCTGACATATTTCTGTAAATACAATTCTCTTTTCTTCCTTTTTTTTGGTTCCTGTTTTTTTATTTCAGATGGAGTCTCACTAGGTTGCCCAGGGACTACAGGCACATCACTGTGCCCAGCTGTAGAAACAAATATATATTCAGATAGAAGTTTAGTGTTAATTATTTAATTTGCTCTATTAAAAAGAATTTAAATGATTCATGTTTGAGAGAATTGCTCCTAAGCCTGGAAATACCTTTGCTGTTGATACTTTAATCTTCAGAGGAACTCTCAATTTTTTTTATTTATATTGAGTTGTATCAAAGGTTTATACTTCAAAACAAAAAAAGATTGAGACAGTTTATGTTTTCCGTATTCAAACAGATCTACTTTCCCTGTTTGTCTATTCCGTTAGTTTATCCTTCTGTCTTCCTTAAATAACTTTTTTTTTTAAGATCGTGTTGCGTACCAATCCTTAAATAACTTTCTTTTGGCAAATACCTTACCTTGCCACTCTGAAATATGAGCCTACCAAAGAGGGATAGCTACTTTGCTAGCGGCCTACATTGCTAAAGACTAGAATTTTGAACCTGGAATTGCTAAAATGTTCTTCTTTTTTTTTTTTTTTTTTAATGGAGTCTTGCTCTGTCACCCAGGCTGGAGTGCAGTGGTGTGATCTCAGCTCACTGCAAGCTCTGCCTCCCAGGTTCACGCCATTATCCTGCCTCACCCTCCCGAGTAGCTGGAACTACAGGCGCCCACCACCATGCTCGACTAATTTTTTGTATTTTTAGTAGAGATGGGGTTTCACCGTCTTAGCCAGGATGGTCTCAATCTCATGACCTCGTGATCTGCCCGCCTCAGCCTCCCAAAGTGCTGGGATTACAGGCGTGAGCCACCGTGCCCGGCCCAAAAATGTGCTTTGTGTGTGTGTGTGTGATGGAGTCTCACTCTGTCGCCCAGGCTGGAGTACAGTGGTGCCATCTCGGCTCACTGCAACCTCCGCCTCCCAGGTTCAAGTGATTCTCCTGCCTCAGCCTCCCGAGTAGCTGGGATTACAAGCACACACCACCACACCCAGCTAATTTTTTTATTTTTAGTAGAGACAGGGTTTCACCATGTTGGCCATGCTGGTCTCGAACACCTGACCTCAGGTGATCCACCTGCCTCAGCCTCCCAAAGTGCTGGGATTACAGGCGTGAGCCAACACGCCCAGCATGATGTGTTTAATTTATTATGTTTTATTTCCTCATGCTAAACTTTAATCCGTAAGCATTTTTGCACTTTGGGAGTCTGAGGCGGTGGATCACTTGAGGTCAGGAGTTCGAGACCAGCCTGGACAACATGGTGAAACCCTGTCTCTGCTAAAAATACAAAAAATTAGCTGGGCATGGTGGTGGGCGCCTGTAATCCCAGCTACTCGGGAGGCTATGGCAGAATGATCACTTGAAGCTGGGAGGCAAACGTTGCAGTGAGCCCAGATAGCACGACTGCACTCCAGCCTAAGTGACAGAGTGAGATTGCGGCTCAGAAAAAGCATTCTGTTTTTAAAAGCGTGCCTATGTGTCTTTATCTTTCGCACCACTAACCTCTGAGTCTGAACCTCTGTCTCTTCTCATCTTCCCTGCTGCAGTGGCTTCCTTTGTGGAATCCCTGCCTCCAGTTTCTCTCCTATAATATCTCCTAATGGTACTATAAAACACCCCTTTGACTGTATTATTACTCTACTCAAGTACCTTCCATTCTACTCAAGCACCTTCCAAGAGTCCCAGGTATCTACAGGATAAAGTTTAAATTTCTTTTTTTTTTTTTTTAAGACAGAGTCTTGCTCTTGTTGCCCAGGCTGGAGTGCAGTGGCGCGATCTCGGCTCACTGCAACCTCCGCCTCCCGGGTTCAAGCGATTCTTCTGCCTCCGTCTCCCAAAGTTTGGCCGAGCACTGTGGCTCCCAGCACTTTGGGACGCCAAGGCGGGCGGATCACCTGAGGTTGGGAGTTCAAGACCAGCCTGACCAACATTGTGAAACCCCATCTCTACCAAAAATACAAAAATTAGCTGGGCATGGTGGAGGGCGCCTGTAGTCCCAGCTACTCGGGAGGCTGAGGCAGGAGAATCGCTTGAACCCGGGAAGCAGAGGTTGTGGTGAGCTGAGATTGTGCCATTGCACTCCAGCCTGGGTGACCAAGCAAGACTCTGTCTCAAAAAAAAAAAAAAATTCTTAACCTTTTGTGTAACATCCTTCACCACCTAGACCCCAGCATAGCTTTCTAAGCTTCCCCTCACATAATTCTTCTCTTGCTAAATTTTCCAGCTAAACCCATTGCCTTATTATCTCTTACATGTCTTTCCTTTTTGTGTGTTGATGCTCTCTGCCTAATGCCCTCCTTGCTCTCCACATATCCATACCATAGACTCAAAAATGTTTACCCTACACCTTGCCTTTTCCCTGAGGCTTCTCAGGCAGTTCTAGCTTGAGCTCCTCTATATGAAGAATACTTATTATCTCTAACCCTTAGTTGGTAGGTGATTCATTTTATATAGCACTGTAGCATCACTTATTGTTATTCAATGTATATCATTATATTTAATTTTGATGTGGGTTTAGACCACATCCCCCATATAAATGTTGAGTTCCTTAAGGTAAAGATGTCTCATGCTTTTTTATATCCATTGATACACAGAAGCATGTGTAAGTTTAAGATGTAAGTTTACATCTTAAAAATATATGTATTTTTCAGACATTTAACTAGATTTTTCCTTACTATGCCCTGATGATAAATAAGGCACCTTTGAAAGTGGGAGCAATTATTTTAGATGTCTTAAGGACCTACCTTAAAATTTGCTTTTCAAAAAGCAGTAGGTCCTAACTGGGGAATTAGGAAGGTAAGAATGGAATCCACATGTCATTTTTATCATTTTAAAGAGGCTAACAAAAATTATAGTTGACCCTAGAGAGGCAGCTTATTAAGTTTATGTGCTGTTGGCTTGAATTTATGAACTCAGTAACAGGAATAAACTTGTCATTCAGAAGTTTTGACTGGTTGTTAATAACATTTGGGGAATTTCTGGGCTCTACAGAAAAAAAGGAATAAAACAAGAAGTTTAGTAGGAGATTTGGATCCACAACCCTTGAAGTGTGAGGAAACCATGGTTAGCTATTGCCTTATTGGAATAAAAACTAAAATGTGAATATTTGAGAATAAAATGTAACTCACTTAAATCTGGCCATAAGTTTTATGTGACGTAGTTGAATTTTTTTTTTTTACTTACTAAATTTTATGCTTTTATTTCATAGATATTATGCCTTAGAAGTCTCATATTTCAAATCCTCTTTGGATCGCAAATTGCTTGAGCTGTTGTGGAATAAATACTGGGTGAATACGTTGAGTTCTTCTAGCTTGCTTACTGTAAGTACTATACTTGTAAAGAATGCATTTGAATTTTATCTAAGCTCCATAGCTGTTTAATATCTGAAACACTGTTTCACAGAAAGGCTGTACCTGACTTGGCCAAGACACCAGGGCTAGGGTGGGATTCTGCACCACCACAGCTGGATTAGGATTCTAGGCCAATTCAGGATCTGTGTCATGACCCATAGAGACCAAGTCTAAGTAGCAAACAGAGTGTCCAGATCAGGGTGAGATCTGCCCCTGCCATAAGGAGATTTATGGATTAAAAAAATACACATATTGATTTTTGTGTATCAAGTGTCTCAGCTTGGACTCTGGTTACAAGTAACAGGATACCTAATGAAACGAGCTTAAACAAGAAAGGGAATTGTGTAAGTTGCAAAGTTGAGGAATAGGGCTTAACTCAGGCACAGCTAAGTTTGCATTCAACCAATATTATGAGGTCTTGTTTTTTTCTCTCTCTCTTAGCATTGATTTCATCTTAGTTAACGGTAGTTTCAGGCTTCATGTGAAAGCAAGACGGCAGCTTTAGCTTTAGACCTCCAAGTTTCTCAGCTTCACGTTCAAAAAGAAGGTCAAGATACACACACACACACACACACACACACACTCTCTCTCTCTCTCACACACACACACACACACACTCTCTCTCTCTCTCACACACACACACACACACACACACACACACACATTTCCGGGCAAAACTTCATTGTGTCTGACTGGCTTTACTTAATCACATGCCCATGTTTAGTCCTGGTGTGGGCCAACTGAATAAGCTTGATGAGCGGCTTGGGCCACGGCAAGTGCTTTACCGCTGAGCCGCAGCGTAGAAAACTCCTTCAGGAGCTCAAGGACTAAAAATGGGGAGGAGAGCTTCCCAGAGGGAATCAGAAGAGCATTACTTTAAAGCAGTAGATAGTAGGAGAAAAAAAAAAGAGGCCGGGCGCGGTGGCTCACGCCTGTAATCCCAGCACTTTGGGAGGCCGAGGCGGGCGGATCACAAGGTCAGGAGATCGAGACCATCCTGGCTAACACGGTGAAACCCCGTCTCTACTAAAAATACAAAAAATTAGCCGGGCGAGGTGGCGGGCGCCTGTAGTCCCAGCTGCGCGGGAGGCTGAGGCAGGAGAATGGCATGAGCCCCGGGGGGCGGAGCCTGCAGTGAGCCGAGATCGCGCTACTGCACTCCAGCCTGGGTGAAAGAGTGAGACTCCGTCTCAAAAAAAAAAAAAAAAAAAGAGTATCACTGAATTTTTTCTGATAATATCATAAAAACTTAACATATTTGGTAGGATATTTAACAAACTTCTCTATATTTAGAACTTAGGAACAATTTTTTTATTTTTCTAAAAAAGTAGGCCATTTCATATACTGCAGTATATATAGTGGTTAGAACCACAGGATTTAGAATTAAATAAACTGGGTTTGGAGAATATGAGCTACAGCAGCAGGAGTCATAGCAGGACCGGCACTTAGAAGTTTCTTATGCTCTTTGATGGAGTATTGGTTGAAAGGAGTACAGCTGAAACTGTAACCAAAGGAGGCATTACACTTCCAGAAAAATCTCAAGGTAAAGCATTGCAAGCAACAGTAGTAGCTGTTGGATTGAGCTTTCAAGGAAAAGGTGGATTCAACCAGTTAATGTGAAAGTTAGAGATAAAGAATTATTCTCCCAGAATATGGAGGCACAAAAGTAGAGAACTACTTTGCAACTCTTCAGGTTTATTCAGTTGACCTGGAAGGCCAAGGTTTTTTTTTTTTTTTCTTTTTCTTTTCGAGACAGGATCTCTGTCTCTGTTGTCCAGAGTAATGTGGTGGCATGATCTCAGCTCACTGCAGCCTCAACCTCCCAGGCTTGAGCAATCCTCCTGCCTCAGCCTCCCAAGTAGCTGGGACTACAAGGGTGAGCCACCACACCTGGCTAATTTTTGTATCTTTTTGTGGAGACAGGGTTTTGCCATGTTGCCCAAGCTGGCGTTGAACTCCTGGGTTTGAGCAATCTGCCCGCCTTGGCCTCCCAAAGTGCCATTACAGGCCGTGAGCCACCATGCCCAGCCAGATTATTTCTTATTTAGAGATGCTGACATTCTTAGAAAGTATGTAGACTGAAGTAAATCACTATTGAAATGCCATCAACATGAAGCTGCTCATTGCACTTAAGTTCTGAAATATTTAATTATGTAAATAATTGCCATATCTCTTCTATAATAAATGATATCTATACTAAAAAATAAAACTGACTTTGAAAACAACTCTGCCACTTTACTAGTTCTGAATGACTTTCAGAAAGTTATTTAATGTGACTAAGCATTTCTTTGTTGTAAAATGGTGATATACTACATACATCATTAAGTACTCTGAGAAAATTAAATGGGCTACTTTATATAAAGCAATTAGCAAAGTGTCTGGCATATAATAAAGCCTCAATTAATGATTTTTTTTAATTTGGTGCATTATATTCATGGGAAAAGACCTCACTTAAGCCTATTATTTACTGGAATTTTTTTTTTTTTTTTTTTTTTTTTTGAGATGGAGTCTCACTCTGTCACCCCGGCTGGAGTGCAGTGGTGCAATCTCAGCTCACTGCAACCTCCACCCCTCCAGGTTTAAGCAGTTATCTGCCTCAGCCTCCGGAGTAGCTGGGATTACAGGTGCGTGCCACCACGCCCGGCTAATTTTTTGTATTTTTAGTAGAGACGGGGTTTCACCATCTTGGCCAGGCTGGTCTTGAACTCCTGACCTCGTGATCCACCCGCCTCAGCCTCCCAAAGTGCTGGGATTACAGGCGTGAGCCACCGCGCCCGGCTGGAATTTTTTTTAGGCTAGTCAAGTGAAGCAGTGTATTTACTGTTATTTTAAATACAACTCTGACAAGCTTTCTGTTCTTTTTTTCCTTTTTTCCTTTTATTTTATTTTATATTTTATTTTATTATTTTATTTTACTTTATTTATTTTATTATTTTATTTTGAGACAGGGTCTCACTCTGTTGCCCAGGCTGAAGTGCAGTGGTGCAATCACATCTCACTATAGCCTGGACCTCCTGGACTCAGGTGATTTTCCCACCTCGGCCTCCTGACTACAGGATGTACACCACCATGCCTGACTAATTTTTTATATTTTTTCATAGAGACAGGGTTTTGCCATGTTGTCCAGGCTTGTCTGGAGCTTCCGGGCACAAGCCTTCTGCCCACCTTGGCCTCCCAAAGTGCTGGGATTACAGGCATGAGCCACGGCGCCCAGTATCTGTTCTTATTTCTTATCCTTAGTAGTCAGAAGTAGCAAATTAGGATGGAGAATGATCATAATAGCAAATATGTGTTACATGCTTCCTATGTGCCAGACACTGCTAAGTGTTTTATATGTGTTGTTTCCTTAGAGGCAAGTATATTAATAGCAGCCAGAAGTGACACCTGATGGCAAGGGGAGAAAACACTGTTAAGACCAGAACAGTCTGAACCTTTGTATAAGGCAAGCAGATCTACCTACTCAGCCCAATGTCTGTCCCTGTATTCCAGCACTGCATACATGAGGACATTAATAATCAAGAAAAGGTTAAATTACATTTCTCCCTTGTTGTTTTATGTATAGTACATTGCAGCATTTTAAGAACAAATATGTAGATATATGTTCAACTTCTCTCTTCCCCCAGCTAAGGACGTTAATTATAGCATGTAACCTAAGTTATTTTCAAATTTAAGAAATTAGTTTACTATATTCATTTTCTGCACATTTGAAATGTAATTGGATATCTTTTATTGTCATTTTAATAGTATAACTATTTCTGGTAGCCTATATTTTTATGGCTTAAATAGCTCTATAAACTTTAGGGTTTTTTCCAAGTCTGTGGGAGGAAAATACATTGGCTTCCTAAACCATTTAGATCCAGACCAAATGAATATAATTGCATCTTTTAAAAAATATTAAGTTTGTAAAAATCATTGGAAGAACTGGTAGCATTTTAAAGAGCCCCCTATAGTAAGCTGTGATGGCAGCAAATAACTTTTCTTGTTTGGTGACTGACTGTCTTTCCTTGCAAACTGAGCAAATAGAACAACATACTACTTTTTGCCAACTAGTTTATTTCCTCTTCATACTCTTCTATTGAAGATCTAGGAAAGAAATATAATGTATACTTAATAACTTTGTGAAATTTTTTTTGTGTTTTAGACTGCAATTAAAAAGTGATACCCCATAAAAATATTGGTAAAATATGTAATATTATAGTTTCTCAAATGTA
Source organism: Pan paniscus (assembly GCF_029289425.2). Lineage (NCBI taxonomy): Eukaryota > Metazoa > Chordata > Mammalia > Primates > Hominidae > Pan > Pan paniscus. The sequence goes on along the minus strand of NC_073256.2, from coordinate 82,784,265 downwards.
GATATACATGTGAGCATATAGCAATGCTCTTTAGTTGTGGTTATAGCTAAGTGAAGAGATTATAGATGTGTTTGTTTACTTCTTTATATTGCTCTACATTTTCCAAACTTTTTGTATAATTATTAATTTTGTAACCAGAAAAGTGTTTTTTTTTTTTTTTTGGAGAGAGTTTTGCTCTTGTTGCCCAGGCTGGAGTACAATGGCGCAATCTCGGCTCACTGCAACCTCCGCCTCCTGGGTTCAAGCGATTCTCCTGCCTCAGCCTCCCGAGTAGCTGGGATTATAGGCTCCTGCCACCACGCCCGGCTAATTTTTTTGTATTTTTAGTAGAGATAGGGTTTCATCTTGTTAGCCAGGCTGGTCTCGAACTCCTGACCTCAGGTGATCCAACTGCCTCAGCCTCTCAAAATGCTGGGATTACAGGCATGAGCCACCGCGCCCGACCCATAGAAGCTTTTAAAATGTTATTTTTATAAATATTGTCATAAGTACTAATTCTGAAAGTTCCACAAAAACAATAGCAAAATTAGCTAATATTACTAAGCCTTTACTAGGTGTCATGAACAGTCCCAAAAACTTTATATGCATTATTTCATTTAACCTTCACAGTAGCTCTAAGGTAGGAATTATCGACTCCCTTACCATTTTCAGAAGAAAACCTGGAGGCATACCTCAGGCCTTCAACTAATCTGCCATAGTTCCAGAACCTGGACTTAGGTCTGTATACTTCAAAGCCTGCCATAATAACAAATAATTAGATTTAAGCAGTCAAGGAGAAAAATTCCAAGTAATCTTTAAATTATAAAAGGGAAAACATCTATCTACACTTGAACTGCCTGAATTTGGAAGCAGATTTGCAAATGTAATTTGACTTCTCTCCTCACTGACTATTCACTCAGATTTTGCAGTGGAATTCTTTGCAAATGAAATATTCTTTGTAGAAAATTAGTTTACATTAAAATATACAGATTTTTAAATGGTAGACTTGTGTTTTGCAGTGACACAATACCACTTTCCCCACAGAATGCAGACTATACCACTGGTCAGGTCTTTGATTTGTCTGAAAAGTTAGAGCAGTCAGAAGCCCAGCTGGGACGAGGGAGTTTCATGTTGGGTTTAGAAACGCATGACCGAAAATCAGAAGACAAACTTGCCAAAGCTACGAGAGACAGGTAAGAGTAAATCTATAAGATTCCTGTTGCCCCTAACTCTTTTTCTTTCAAAATTTGCAAACATTAGTAGTATTCAGATTCCTTATGGCTCAACTTAGTTACAACTTAGAATGGTACCTGAATATTAACTTCTTGGAAACTTTAGGAGTTGTCAGACACAAGTTTTAACTTTGAAAATTTAGGATACCTCAGGTAAGAACATGAAAAGGCTTAAATCAAAGTTCTAAGCAGTGTTACGGAACACTCCCAGTCACCTTTTCTAGGTTCAACTAGAAAGTGTGACAAAACCAGCCCTTAAGTGGATCTTTAAAGTGTGTGTGTGTGTGTGTATGTGTGTGTAACTAGGATTTCTTTTTTTTTTGATACAGAATCTCGCTCTGTCACCCAGGCTGGAGTGCAATGGCATGATCTTGGCTCACTGCAACCTCCGCCTACCGGGTTCAAGCGATTCTCCCGCCTCAGCCTCCCAAGTAACTGGGAATATAGGCACCTGCCATCATGCCTGAATAATTTTTTTGTATTTTTTGTAGAGATGGGGTTTCACCATGTTGACCAGGCTGGTCTTGAACTCCTGACCTCAGGTGATCTGCCCACCTGGGCCTCCCAAAGTGCTGGGATTACAGGCATGAACCACCGCACCCGGCCAAAATTAGGATTTCTTAAATTTACAAGATGTTAATATTCAGATATTACAGAAGTGATTGTCTCTCTCTTAAATTGTGCTTCTAAAACAGTAATTTAGTATCCCAAATTTTACTACCGAAGATTTTATTAGGAACAAATTTGGGATGTGTTCTTTAATAACTTATGAAATAATTATGTGGACCTTCAGATATATAGGCTATACAAAGTTGCAAAGATTAATAACATTTACTTGCACAGAAATTTGAATTTTAGGCCGGGCACAGTGGTTCACACCTGTGATCCCAGCACTTTGGGAGGCCAAGGCAGGCAGATCACCTGAGATCAGGAGTTCAAGACCAGCCTGGCCAACATGGTGAAACCCCATCTTTACTAAAAATACAAAAATTAACCGGGCGTGGTGGCGGGCACCTGTAATCCCAGCTATTCGGGAGGCTGAGGCAGAAGCATCACCTCCACCCAGGAGGCGGAGATTGCAGTGAGCCAAGATGGCGCCATTGCACTCCAGCCTGGCCAACAAGAGCGAAACTCTGTCTCCAAAAAAAAAAAGAAAGAAAAGAAATTTGAATTGTAATGCAATAATTAGGGGCAGAAAGGAAGGAAGAAACATATTGACTTCTATACACATTTATATGTTGGTATCTATTTTAAGAACTGGTTTGGTTTATAGGGAAAAGAAGAGAAAAGAGTAGCTAAAGTGTATCCTGGGATTGGAGGTCATTTTGGGTTAGCCTTATTTCACTGCCATCTTCTCAGTGGGTTTTTAGAAGGTAGAGCTAGTGGCCTGCATAAAAGTTGCGTTTTTCGGCTGGGCATGGTGACGCATGCTTATAATCCCAGCCCTTTGGGAGGCCAAGGCAGGCATATTGCTTGAGCTCAAGAGTTCGAAACCAGCCTGGGCAACATGGCAAAACCCCATCTCTGCAAAAATTTTCAAAAAAAATTAGCTGGGCATGGTGGCGCAGATCTGTGGTTCCAGCTACTTAGGAGGCTGAGGCACAAGAATCACTGGAGCCTAGGAGGCAGAGGTTGCAGTGACCCATGATTGTGCCATTGCACTCCAGCCTGGGTGACAGAGTGAGACTCTGTCTCCAAAAAAAAGTATTTTTCGTTGGCATCAGGAGTCATTTTAGATACTTGCTTTGAGTGTGTGTTTTGTTCATCTGTCTTTATGTATGTCATTTATCAGTTTATCTACATTTATTAATTATGAAGCAAAAATTTTACTATGGCAATGTCTTCAATTATATAAGAAATAGAACAGAAGTAGTAATCAAAAGTAGAGAATTTTCCTTTTTGGGGTAGCTTTACAAGAATTGCATCTCTTCTGAGTATTGGTGGGGTTTTGTCATTTCTTTTGCCTTATACTTTTTATCATTTCTAAAATCTAAGGCCTTCACCCGCTAACCTAAGTTTGACTTCTGATTGTTGGAGGATGCCTGTGATTATTTCAGAAAAAAAGCATAGTATTCTTTAAAATTATTTGTCAAATTATCCTAAGTAATAAACAAGGAATAACAGATTTTAATGTAATATAATATTAGAATCAATCTCTAATTACAGGTTTGCATAATTTTACTCACCTTCTAAAACAGAACAATTGTATCAAATTTTACGTTGTCATTCTCTTGTGAAAGTTCTAGTAAGTAATGAAATGGTCAAAAAGACATGGGGAAGACTAATAAAATCACAAGGGAAAACTTCAGATTGGGGTGGTTTGAGAAGTATGAATAAAACTAAACTCATTGGAGTTACATGGATGGATTGGGGCTGATCTTGTGTGTTTGAAATAGTTTTCAATTTATGACATCATGTGATGTGTGTTTTTTTTTCCAGCTGTAAAACTACCATAGAAGCTATCCATGGATTGATGTCTCAGGTTATTAAGGATAAACTGTTTAATCAAATTAACATCTCTTAAACAGTCTCTGAGAAGTACTTTACCTGAAAGACAGTATGAGAAAAATATTCAAGTAACACTTTAAAACCAGTTACCCAAAATCTGATTAGAAGTATAAGGTGCTCTGAAGTGTCCTAAATATTAATATCCTGTAATAAAGCTCTTTAAAATGAAATTGTCCTTTGATTTTTTTGTGGGAAGATTCGCAATATTTTTCTAGTATCCATTACGGTTCTTGAATATGAGAGAAAATATATTTATTAGAACTTTCTATTTTTAAGTTTAGACTATCTAACTTAGTCAATTTCAGCATTTCACTTGCCATACTGATTGTCAGAACCACTTTTCAATTTGTCCCTTCTTTTGACTGTCTGTAAGTAAAATATAATTTAACAGTTCATTATTTTAATAATGTATTAGGAACACTTTTAATGTTCCTACAAAACATTAGCTGAGTAGTACCATAAATTATTTTCCTGAAAATCAAATACTTATTAGAGACAGCCTAGCACAGGGTATCTAGTCCTTCAAATATTCATCACATACCTTTCCTGAGCTGGCGACTGTTACTCTCTGGAAATATGCTGAACAAGCTAGACATGGCCACTGTCCTCACAGAACTTCTGGAGGCTAAAGCTTAATTAACAAGAACTTAAAGATACTGCTGTGAGGGGAGAAATAAAGTGTGTTGGGGACTCATGGGGAGGAATGCATGTCCTCAAGAGGGGTTAGCAAAGTTGGCTTCCTGAAGGATGTGGCCTGACCGTTAAGTTGAAACATGAAAGGATTAGCCGGAAGAGAGTAACAGGGAGGTGGTTACTATTACAGGCAGGGAGTACAGCAGTGTGTAGAAGCTCAGAGGTAGAAAGCAAGAACCTAGAACCTTCAAGGAAATGAGATTCAGTTAGACTTAAGATTGGTAAGTAGGGCCAAGCATGGTGGCTCACGCCTGTAACCCCAGCACTTTGGGAGGCTGAGGCAGGAGAATTGCTTGAGCTCAGCAGTTCGAGACCAGCCTGGGGTAACATGGCAAAACGCCATCTCTACTAAAAGTACAAAAAAATACCCAGGTGTGGTAGTGCGCGCCTGTGGTCCCAACTACTTGGGAGGCTGAGGTGAGAGGATCGCTTGAGCCAGTGGCAGGGGGTGGGGGTGCAGTGAGCCGTGATCGCACCACTGTACTCTAGCCTGGGTGACAGAGTGAGACCCTGTCTGAAAAAAAAATATATATATATATATGTGTGTGTTTGTGTATGTGTATGTGTATATATATGTATATATGTCAGTAGGACTTGGGGAGTGACGAGATGACTTCAGAGGTAGGACCAGGGTAGATCCTGCGGTGGCATTCTGGAGTTTATCCTAACAGCATTAGGGAGTTAGAGAGTTTTAAACAGAGCAAAAATGTACTAGATTGTCTTTTCTAAGAGCTTCCTGTTGAGAGATTTGGCAGTAAAGCCTAGATGACAGCAAATGAGATAACCCTTGGAGAATAAAGAATGAGAAGAGGGCCCAAGACTGAATCATGGAAACATCAGATATTTAAAATGGGCAGAGGAAGAGGAGACCACAGGAGCCAAGGAGTAAGAAACCTTTAAAAAGGAACTTACGGCAGGGCATGGTGGCATGGCCCATAATACCAGCATTTTGGAAGGCTGAGGCGGGAGGGTCACTTGAGCCCAGCAGTTTGAGACCAGCCTGGGCAACATAGCAAAACCATCTCTACAAAAAAATACAAAAATTAACCAGGCATGGTGGCATGCACCTGTGGTCCCAGCTACTTGGGAGGCTGAAGTGGGAGGATCACCTGAGCCCAGGAAGTTGAGGTGGCAGTGAGCCATGATTGCACCACTGCACTCCAGCCTGGGGAACAGAGTGAGACCCTGTCTCTCAATTAAATAAGTAAATAGGAACTTACCAGTGACTTCACATGGTACAAAAGGTCAAGGAAAAGAAAACATGAGTTTTGTTAGATTTAGCAATGAGGCAGATTTTTGATTAAGATGAGGAAGCCAATTAATATCCAAATACTTGGTTGCTGATATATTAACATTTTGGTCTGTTTTATATCCCTTTAAAGGAGGCAACCCCCCCCTCCCCCCAGTTTCAGACGGCACAACCTGACCTCTATTTTTATGCCCTTTAAAACAAAAATCATGAGCCAGGAGCGGTGGCTTATGCCTAAAATCCTAGCACTTTGAGAGGCTGAGGTGGGTGGATCGCTTGAGCTCAGGAGTTCAGGACCAGCCTGGGCAACAAGGTGAAACCCTGTCTCTACAGAAAAAAAGAAAAAAAAACATTTCTGCCTCCAAAGAACAGCCAAGATCTGCAGTTACTGCCACAGATAGATATAGCAACACCAGCATCATATTGAGTCATTCTCGGAAAACGAATTGAGGTTTCTCTCACAGACATGAATAAATGGTTAAGGTTTTGACACGAAAAAGTAAGGAGTCATTGAAGTCACCATGAAAACATATTAGCAGTTTTCATTCCAAGACTTGAATACAGTTATTCATATTTAATTTGGCATTCCACATTTAATTTGACATTGGTGAACTTATTATCTTGGAGGCTGGGCACGGTGGCTGGCGCCTGTAATCCCAGCACTTTGGGAGGCCAAGCTGGGCGCATCACTTGAGATCAGGAGTTGACTTCAAGTTGACCAAGTTGACCTGACTTGAATACAGTTATTCACATTTAATTTGACAATCCACATTTAATTTGACACTGGTAAACTTATTAAGATTATCTTGGATGCTGGGTGCAGTGGCTTACGCCTGTAATCCTAACACTTTGAGAGGCCGAGGCGGGTGGATCACCTGAGGTCAGGAGTTTGAGACCAGCTTGGCCAACATGGCAAAACCCTGTTTCTACTAAAAATACAAAATTAGCCATATGTAGTGGCGCATGCCTGTAGTCCCAGCTACTCGGGAGGCTGAGGCAGGGCAGTGCTTGAACCCAGAGGTGGAGGTTGCAGTGTGCAGAGATTGCGCCATTGCACTCCAGCCTAGATGACAGAGTGAGACTCCGTCTCAAAAAAAAAAAAAAAAAATTATCTTGGTGGGATGGAAAATACCTATGCTTACAACAGAGAATTACCAGGGAAAGAAAGCTTTTCAGTCCTAATTTCATTGGACTCATTTTGAGAAGCGTCAGTATTTCAGTAATGATTCCTTGGTTGGAAGTAACCACAAAACAAAACAAAAAAGTAACTTAAAAAGAATATATTGGCTCATTGTCAAAAAAAAGATTCTGACTTCACTCTGATTGACCTAACAGGTCATGAGCCCACCTCTGGGATTACATACAGCAACTGCTGAGATCAATTAAGGGCTACTTCTAGAGCTGGGAATAGGGACAATAAACCAAAATGCACAAGCAGTGGGTCAATTGATGCCACAGACACAACCACCAATGTCCCCTCAAGCAACCACCCAGCCCACGCAATAACAGCCCCAGAGTGAGGCATTTGCATTTCATTTAATGTAGCTACTTTACTAAAGAGATCCTTTACAAATATTTTTAAGCACTTCTTTACATTTTAATCTATGTTCATGATTACTTTTGGTATTAGTGTTCAGTTTATAACATTGAGCTTTTAGGAAATCAGGGTTCAATTTGCAGCCACCATTTAGAAACTAAGTTGGGGTTGACTAAACTAAGTTGGGGTTGCCTTCTCCTGCAAAGCATTGTCTTACAGCCTTGAGCTACTTAAAGTTGAAAAGGCCATTTTTCCCAAGTGAAGTCTGTTTTTTGTTCAGTTTCAAATTTTTCAGAGATAATTTCCAAAGCTCTTTGGTGATAATATACAGGAAATGTCAATTATCATAAAAAATCCCAATGTTCAAGTAATAAAATGAGCCACAGCAGGACTAGAAGCCCAGGCTGGAACAGAGATGGAGTGAGAAGTCACTGGATATGGAATGGGGATTGGAGCCAGTTAAGGAGGACAGTGAGATACCAGAATCAAGGATGTTCCAAATTTTCCAGCTTGCTTTAATATCTCAAGGTCCTAGTTCCAAAAAGTCAACAACATGACCTTATATATATTGTTGACATGTACAATATGCCTGTAGTACCATTTTATGTTACACTGTCCAGTTATATGAGTACTTCAATCTGCACGTTTTATTTATTGATTAACAACAACACACCACGCAAGTACTGCCAAGAACAAAAAAGCCAATAGGGGAAGAATAGCTGTTTGCGCTCCATTTCCAAATTGTTTCTCAATTTGGAAAATAAGCTCTGAGACCAAACATCATGTGCTCTGTTAGAGGGATCAAGTCTGAAGATTGTTGTCACAAATTAGTATGACTACCTTGTATTCAGGACTTTGAAAAATCACTGCATTGCACAATAGAATAAACTGCCCCACAGAGCAGCCACTTAAAAATAAACACAGAAGAGAGCAGGAGCATAAGGAACTTTACAGTGAATCAGAGAAACTGTTGGAGGGTAGGTGTGCTGCATATTGCAGAGTTTCAAAATTTCCAAAAACTGTTCTGTGAGTGATGAGGTACAGATGCACAAGCCATGCATGCAGAGAAGAGTTCATTTATATTACTAAGTCTGCACTGTATCCACATGTAGCTGAGTAAACTCAACTGAACACAGATTGTTAAGTATCCAAGGTTTCTATATTTATGGATTGTTTTAACTATAACTTAATATACCTATATGGTGAGTAATGTGGTTTTTTGTTCTAGTTTTGAAGACAGGAAGATATACTACACAGAATGACAGCTTTTATTTTTGCTCATTCTTATAAAATATAATTCTGTTTAAATTATAATGAGATCATAATGTCATTCACTGTTTAATAATCGATGTATCTATGCCATTGTATTCATAAAATACTTGTTAGAAAATTACAAGTCTAGTTGTGTGTTCTCTCATTTTGGCCTATTTTCAGTACAAGCTCCAACAGCAAATAAATTTACTTTCTTGGGGCCAAAATGCTAGTTTAAGTAACTACTTCTGAGATAATCAGTCTATAGGTTTCTAAAGGTTTCTAAAATTTTTATCCATATACTACCAGAAGAAATACCATTTATCTTTGTAAACATAAAGTTATAACGTACTTTAGAAATCTAATAACACAAGAAACTCAGGTCAACTGTGACCAGATTGGCATACTTAAACTTTTGATCTCAGAAATAATATTACAAAAATAAAATCAGGAACTCTATCATTTCAGGTCATTTGGGAGGAAACAGCTAAAATCATAGCTTGATAACTAACACCAATGATTAATTGCTTTTTCAACATGTGGATTATCTTGGTGCCAAAAATTATGGAACAACTGCTTAACAAATTGGAGAGTCCCTGATGTCAATGCTCATATTTTCTTTGGATTATACTAAGCAATTATGCTAAAGTTTCTAATGACTGAGTAAAATGGTATTTGTGCCTTGGGCACATTTTGATGAACTACAGTTGTGCTTTTCAAAACCTAAGAGTCATATGCTTTAAAAAGTATATTGTCTACAATAAATCTTGGTTTAGACTTTATATTAGATTTCAGAGGATTATTATATGTACCTATTGTACAACTATAAATATGTTTACCATTGATAGTTGTTACTTTAAACTACTTACCTTCCTGAAAAATCAGTTGGTATAAATTCATCTCCAAATAAATGTTTAACTTATATGATTCATTTTTGTTCCTAGCACTTGCTACTTCATACTCCATCCTTAAATTCAGTTGAATTTATTCTGTGTATCATTGATGTTGCTAAATAAGTCCTTTAAAACACATATAGAATTAGCTTTAACTTTTTACTTCAACTCCTATATAATCCATCTATCATTTCTTGCATATCTTTTCAGTATAATTGAAGCTATCTTAAGGTTCTGGGCTTAGAAAATAAAGTAACACAAACTAGGCGAATAAATTAATATGCGATTTTGTTTGTTTGTTTGTTTGTTTTGAGATGGAGTTTCACTCTTGTTGCCCAGGCTGGAGTGCAATGGCGCAATCTCGGCTCACTGCAACCTCCGCCTCCTGGGTTCAAGCGATTCTCCTGCCTCAGACTCCCGAGTAGCTGGGATTACAGGCATGCGCCACCACGCCTGGCTAATTTTGTATTTTTTAGTAGAGACGGGGTTTCTCCATGTTGGTCAGGTTGGTCTTGAACTGCCGACCGACCTCAGGTGATCCGCCCACCTCGGCCTCCCAAAGTGCTGGGATTACAGGCCTGAGCCACCACGCCTGGCCAGAAATTAATATGTGATCTTATATGTGAGGACACATCATGTTGAATAAGTACAGCCATCTGAAAGGTTCTGTATCAGCACTCTAGGAAAGGGGGTAAAAGTTTTATAAAAAGAAGAGTTGGGGAGGGGAGGGAGAGAGAGAGAGGAAGAAGAAGAAAGAGAAGAAGGAGAAGGAGAAGAAGAAAAGAAGAAGAGGAAGAGGAGGGGGAAGAAAAGGAAGGAAGGAAGAAGGGAGGGAGGGAGGAAGGAAGGGGAGAAAAGAAAAAAGTGAAATGTTCTGTAGCTTGAAGAAAGTTACCTTGATAGGCCACTGATGTCAGAATTACAAATGAACACCACTTTTTAGGGAAGATTATGAGTCTAACTAGTCTTAATATTTAAGGTAAACACTACATCACTTAAAACTATGGAATGTTGAAATGGTAATTCATATAGACAGACATCAACATTATAGACTTCTAGTTATCCCAAGATCTGAAAATAATTAACACATGCCTTACCTACACCAGAAAGCAAAACTAAAACAACAGCTATATTGAATCTGACAATTGGGAACACAAGTTGAAATATATTTCCAAGTTCTCAAGACCCTCCTGCTTAGATTTCTAAGGGCATCCTTAATACTATTAATTACACTAATATCACACTACAAAAACAGTATTTTTTCATCTTATAAAGTAGCAACTGCTCTCTCCTTCAAACTCTAAATATAATACATACAATAAAGTTAGTATTTTCCTGTTAACAAAAGGAAAATTTACATTCTGCCTTATGAGTTAAATACTATGACATATTAATACCAAAATCCAAATTTCTCACTGTGACCAAAAGGCCCTTTACATCTGATTCCTACTTTCCTCTCACCCATTCTCCCACTCCTTCACTGTCTTCCACCCACACTGTCCTCTGGGTCCTTATGCTCACCCAGCTCTTCCCCACTCCAAACCTTCACAGTGGCTGCTTTCTGGACCTGGAACACTTCCTTGCAGGCTCTCACACACCTGGCTCCTCATTCTTGTCTCAGTTCAAATGCCCATCTCCCTCATCTCAAGGAAATACCTTTCTCCTTCCCTTCTTCTTCCCTACCCCAGTTACACAATTTCATTACACTCTATTTCTTTCTTTCACAGAATTTACTGCAATCTCAAATTATTTGGATGCTTGATTTATTAGTCTGTCTCCCCTTTCTAGAATGTAAGCTCCATGGGGGTGGGGACTTGTTCTAACTCACCTTTGTATCCCCAGCACCTTAAGCAGTGGCACCTGGCAGTCAACCCAAAAATATCTGTTCAGAAAAGAAATAACTTACTGCACATATTTTTTTTGCTTTTCAGAAACATCAACAATATACTGCATTTTTAGAGGAGGAAATTAAATGTGCCCACACTTTTTTTTTTTGGTTTTGTTTTTGTTTTGTTTTGTTTTGTTTTGTTTTGAGACAGTCTTGCTCTGTCACCCAGGCTGCAGTGCAGTGGTGCGATCTCGGCACACTGCAAGCTCCCCCTCCCGGGTTCACGCCATTCTCCTGCCTCAGCCTCCCCAGCAGCTGGGACTACAGGCGCACGCCGCCATGCCTGGCTAATTTTTTTGTATTTTTAGTAGAGACGGGGTTTCACCATGTTAGCCAGGATGGTCTCCATCTCCTAACCTCGTGATCCACCCGCCTCTGCCTCCCAAAGTGCTGGGATTACAGGCATGAGCCACCGTGCCTGGCCTGGTACCCACACTTTTAAAGTGACTTTATTTTTTTAGAAATGGGGTCTTGCTATGTTGCCCAGACTAGGGTACAGTAGCTATTCACAGGCACAATCATAGTGTACTGCAGCCTCAAACTCCTGGGCTCAAGCAATCCTCCTGCCTCAGCCTCCCAAGTAGCTGGGTCTACAGGCATGCACCACTGTGACTTTTGTTACACTGTGAGATCATTATAAAAATAAGTACTTTTTACCAAAACTTCTTAAGAGGTTTAAAATAGGAGTAAAAAAAAGGCTTATTCTATAAAGGATCACTACTGTAGAAATATATAAAAGGACACACTACTATTAAAAAAGCACCAGCCACTTACAAAAACAATCATGGAGGAGTGGAACTCTTTTCAAACGAGCTTACCAAAAAAAGCAAACAGGAACCAAAAAGTGAAGCAATTAAATAGAGGTATACAGATATATAACATGTTTTCACTTATTTTATTTTGAAAGATATGAGGATAGAGTATATTACATTGCTGAGTTTCACTCTTAGCCCCTATCCATCACAAACTAATTAAACTTTTGCTGAACTTATTATTGGCCTGATAAACTTAAGCAAATTTGGTCTTGAATCTCCAGAGGTTCCCCATCTCTGGTACAAAAGACAGTTTTTTTGAAATTCCTAAAACAAAAGCAGGGAACTGTTCCTGAAACCTAATCTAAACTTTTTCTAAAATTGTATGTGCATGTCTTGCAAATGCTACCTGAAAACTCAAACTAAAATTTTAGACTCTATTGATAATAAATGTTACAGAAATTGAGATAAAATGTTACTTAAATTAGAGTGCTAGCAGCAATGTTTACAAAATACTTTTCAGAAAGCTTCTTTTCACTTTAAGGTAAAATCTTTTTACTTTAAGGTATAATATTAAATGTGTCTTTAGGCTGGGTGCAGTGGCTCACGCCTGAAATCCCAGCACTTCAGGAGGCCGAGGCAGGTGGATTGCTTGAACCCAGGGGTTCAAGACCAGCCTGAGCAACATGGTGAAATCTCATCTCTATAAAAAATACAAAAATTAGTCAGGCATTGCAGCACACCTGTAGTCCCAGCTACTCGGGAGGCTGAGGTGAGCGAGCTATTGAGCCCGGAGGGTCGAAGCTGCAGTAAGCTGTGATCCTACCACTGCACTCTAGCCCGAGTGACAGAGACCCTATCTCAAAAAAAAAATGCGTCTTTAAGGTAATGAAACTGATTTTCAGCTGAGATCCTTAATTTATAGCCACATCTCACAAGTTATATTTATTTCAATTTGATCCTCTAGTGATGAGTGCAAGTGAACCATTTTAGAAAAGAGTCTATATTAAACATAATAGAACTGTAAAAATAGAACTTGAGAAAATCTTTGTGTATTAAAATTAATATAACTTTTAAAAATAGAACTTCACAAAGTCCTTTCACATCTGTTGTTAGTTAATAATGGGGACGTGGAGAGAAAGCTAGATTTGAAAGTCATGCTGAGATTAAGTGGACATGGTTTGGTGACTAGTATTAATATGTGAGAGTACTGGAGATGGCTCTCAGGCTCTACATCTGTAGTAGGGTGAACTGTGAGCAAGACAGGATCTAGAGGAAGTCTATCAGATTTGTGAAGGATGGAAATGAGTTCAGTTTTGACAGCTTGAGTTTTCAATGCCTCCAGGACATTTATATCCAGGTGGAATGAATGTCTAGCAGCCAGTTGGATGCATAGGTCTGGAACGCAGAAGAAATACCACGGATTGTTTTATATATAATCTATGTAATAATCATTTATATTTATAAAATACATTATATAATAAATTACATAAATCAGTTACTAAATTATTTTTTAAAAATCACTTATTATTAGGGCTCATATTGTGTACATCATGGCCTTAGAGGGCTCTTAGTATCTTCTACAGAAGCTCCCAATGAAATGATCATCTTCAGGTTACAGGATACCTTGAATAGAGACTGCTTCATCCATAACCAAAAGGGTTTTGTTTGTATTGATTCTACAGCTTGCAGCTTCTGATAGATTAGATAGATAGATAGATAGATAGATAGATAGATAGATAGATCAATATATACTTGCTTAACTAAGCTTCCTGTAGTCACTTTCTTTTCTCTCCTCTGAGTTTCCATTTGAAATGTCCTATAAAAATAGGAATGATGTCCCAATTTTCTGAATAAACCTCTCCTTAAGGGAATTTTCCATTGCTCCTATTAGGTATTTATTGCTATATAACAAATTGCAAAACTCAGTGATTAAAATTACACATATTGTTTCACAGATTTCGTAGGTCAGGGATCTAGGTCCTCTGCTTCAGAGTCTCTCTCACAGTGCTGCTATCAAGGTGTTGGCTACGGATGAGATCTCATCTGAAAGCTCAACTTCCTAGCTCAGACAGTATTTGTTGGCATTTAGTTTCTCATCGGATTGACAGTCTCAGTTCCTCACTAGCTGTTGGCTAGAGACTATCCTTAGATCCTTGCCATATGTGCTCTCCTAAATGGCAACTTGTTTTTTCAAAGACTGCAAGCCCAAAATGTAATAAAGTCTGCTAACAATACAGAAGTTACAATCTTTTGTAACCTAATCCAGAAAGATAGTCTATCAGCTTTGCCTTATTCTATTAGCTAGAACAGGTCAGTAGGTCTACTCCACATTCCAGAGGAGAGGATCACACAAGGGCCTGGATATCAGGAGGTGAGATCGCTGAGGCCATCTTAGAAGTCTGCCTACCATATAACTAATATTTACCAATCTACAAGATCAAGACAAAAAGAGGCATTAACAAAAAATTTTTCTTTATGGAGTTATGTGATGTTACACATGTCTGGGCCCTTTAACTTGCTGGTTTCTCAATGAAAGATAACTAATCATTAAAGCTGGTGTGCTGTATGTACTCTGGAAGGTCAAGAAATACATATGGGCTACAAAGAAAAATATATGAAATATAAAGTATGTTTCCACCTAAGGTTTCTTGGAAACTCTGGTTGAGGCTTTTACAAATGTGCTTTTTAGCATCATTCTTCCAAAAGTACCTTTTAAAATGATTCTCAAGGCTTCACAATATATATATTTTTACAAATACTTATTTCCCAACATCTGTAAAAGTGTAAATCTTAGAGTATTTTATGGTGAACTTACAAATTTGGTACTGAAGACAAGTATTTCTTGCAGTCTGCCAAATTTCTGCCACATTGGAAAATACACAGATGATTGTTTAACATTCTGTGCCATCAGACAGGAATTATATTTCACATCTTTTTTTTTTTTTTTTTGAGACGGAGTCTTGCTCTGTTGTCAGGCTGAAGTACAGTGGCATGATCTCAGCTCACTGCAACCTCTACCTCCCAGGTTCAAGCGATTCTCCTGCCTCAGCCTCCTGAGCAGCTGGGACTACCTGGCAATACAGGTGGGTGCCACCATACCCGGCCAATTTTTTTATTTTTAATAGAGACAGGGCTTCACCATGTTGGCCAGATGGTCTCGATCTGCTGCCCTCGTGATCCATCTGCCTCGGCCTCCCAAAGTGCTGGGATTTCAGGCGTGAGCCACTGCACCTGGCCTATATTTCACATCTTAATGAGAAAATACTTTCTCTTAACTTGTTGCATCAAAAAAATAATTAGTAATTCGGCTGGGCACGGTGGCTCACACCTGTAATCCCAGCACTTTGGGAGGCCGAGGCAGGTGGATCATGAGGTCAGGAGTTCAAGACCAGCCTGGCCAAGATGGTGAAACCCTGTCTCTACTAAAAACATAAAAAATTAGCCTGGTGTGGTGGCGCGCACCTGTTCTCCCAGCTACTTGGGAGACTGAGGCAGGAGAATCACTTGAACCCAGGAGGCAGAAGTTGCAGTGAGCCGAGATCGTGCCACTGCACTCCAGCCTGGGCGACAGAGCGAGACTCCGTCTCAAAAAAAAAAAAAAAAAAAAAAAAATCTTATTGCTAAAAATAGGAGAAAAAAAATCATAATTCTATCACCAAGAAACAACCACTATATCCTTCTAGACATTTAAATATGTTTTATTTAAATGTTATTTAATTTAAATATGTTAAATGTGTTAAATATTACCACAAATGAAATAATACTCCGTTTTATAATGATATATGCAATTGTTCCAAAAGGAAGATTTCCAGAGCAACTGATTTTCAATGAGGCATTGCTAAACAAGGCTCCTAGCAAAGTAATGCTAGCGGCAAGTTGACCAAGTGCTACACAGAGCAATGGACCAGCCCTGCATCATTGTTAAAGCTGTTATCCCCAAATGAATGAACTACAAAACAGATAATTGGGGGGCATCTAATTCGTACCCCTCTAGTAGTGTTTTAGCCATATTACGTTGATCATTCTTTTCTTTCTTTCCTTTTTTTTTTTTTTTTTTGACAGAGTCTCGCTCTGTTGCCCAGGCTGGAGTGCAACAGCGCAATCTTGGCTCACTGCAACCTCTGCCTCCCAGATTCAAGCGACTCTCCTGCCTCCAGCCTTCCGAGTAGCTAGGATCACAGCCGCACACCACCATGACCAGCCACCCTTTGTATTTTTAGTAGAGACGGGGTTTCACCTTGTTGGTCAGGCTGGTCTCAAACTCCTGACCTCATGATCCACCCGCCTCGGCCTCCCAAAGTGCTGGGATTACAGGCATGAGCCACCATGCCCAGCCATTCTTTTATTTCTTATCCTTCTGTGGCTTTTTATTCTGTTAGGTACCCCCTCTTTAAACTCCCTCTCCCAGTGTCTGAATCTGAATTATGAGTTTCTGAATCACTGAATTATTGTGCTTCTCAGGACAAATCTTACCTCTGATGATTCTTTCTATACCATCTTTACTAGTTTTTCTTCCCTCTTTTATCCAAACTAGTTGGCATAGCTACTAACCCACTATTTCGCTTTCCTTATTTTCTCCCTCACTACCATTTATGGCCTCATGGTTTAAATAATCAGGTTTATATTGGAGACTATTAAAACCTTTCTCACCTCACACTTAACGTATGTAAACCAAACTCATCCACTTCCCCTCAAATTACTCACCATCTCTCCTCTTTCCCCAGTATTGTTCCTTTATCATAGCTAACATCTGGGAATTATCTTCAACTTCTCCCCTCCCTTTATACTATCCAGTCTCTATTAAATCATATTTCAAAATATCTCCTAAATTTTTTCATTCTTTTCCATTTTCTTTGCCTTCACTCCAACCCAGGCCAAGATTGCTCTCACAACTGGACTTAAGCAAAAATATCCTGAATGGGGTTAGGGCTCCTTTGCCACCATTCCCCCACCTTCCTAGGATACTCTGATTGTAATGGTCAGGGGGATAAAATGAAAGGAGAAGTGGGCTTGAAATCAGGAGGCCAAGAAGTTCCCTCTCTGCCACTCCAGGTGTGACCTTGAGCATGTTGCTTTCTTCTTTTGAGTCCTGGGAATTTCCTTATCTGCAAAATGGCAATTTGGATTACCCTCATGAGCTCTAAGCTGCCTTGCATTCTAACAATCTTCTGCTCTGACACGTCTTTGCTCAAAGAATGGCAATGACGACCTTTTCTCCACCAGAATCACAGCTGGTACTCAAATGTTTTCCAGCTTGCATTGTCCCTTACATCCAGACTGCTCACTTCACCATATCCCTAATGAGCCCCAGGCTTTCCACTATAAATGTCAGTTCCCTGTACTATTGTTCTTCTTCTGCAATTAAATTACTCATTTTGCAAACGTTTATGGAGTAACTATTAATGAACAAGGCACTTTGCTAGGTCCTGGAAATAGCGAGGTAAACCACATAATCCTTGCCCTCAAAGAATTTACCACCTCATTGGAGATATGGCTAAGTAGCTAACATGTAATATTGTATTAAGTGCTATGCTGGAAAAAGTAATACATCTCAGCTGTTTGGGGGGAAGAAAGGGCATTACTTAACAAGATGGGATACCCAGGAAGACTTCGGAAAGGCTGCACTAATTCCAAACTGAATCTTTAAATCTTAAAAGGAAAAATAAGACTGAAGGAGGTGAGAAAGTGTGTGCTATGCCTACCTTGAAGGGCGGAGAAGAGAGGGGAATTATTATTATTTTTATTATTAAGAACAGGGTATACTGAAAAACACTGGAGTGTAGAGGGCAGGCGGCAAGCGGTGAGGTTGGTCATGATAAATAGCCCTCAATGTCACCCTAAGGAGTTTGAGGTTTCACCGAGGAAAGGATGGAGTACAGGCTGTATTCTGAATCAGATAATTCCTTTCCTGGTCTGTTATTGGGAAAAGGTGGTTGTTGGGCACTGAAACGGTCAAAGCCGATGGCAGGATAATCCGGTAGGGGGAAATGGTGGTCTGCCAAAAATTGTTCCGGCTACTAATTGGTCCACTAAAACAATGCGGTGACCGATGCCTCACGGCCTCTTCAAGTTAACAGGACTCTAGTCGGAGTCGGCCTAGTGACCACCGTCAGTGCCCATCAGCGCCCGGCCGCCGCCTCACAGGGGAAGGACCCACCGGGGAGGGAGCAGCCTGCGACGTCGCGAGATTTCTCGTGAGCGGCGCTTGGACAGCGCGTCTGGTCGCCCAGCAACCGCCGCTGGTCGGCGTAGGGACCCGGCGCCGATGAAACCCACCAAACTGGAGTTACCTACCGGACTGTCCCGCGAGCGGTGAGCTGCCCGCGGGGAATAAGCGTGGGGACCGAGGAAACCCTAGAACCATGTTTCTCAAACTTGCCTGCCAGTAAGACTTTCCGGGACATTTGTTAAAATGCAGATCCTTGGGCCCTATCTTTAGACATACAGAATTTCCAGAAAAAATAGTCTGGAAGTCTGTGTTTTTAACAAATGGTTAGCTGGCAAGATTGTGAAACAGCTCTAGAGGAGGGAGACACAGGTGGAGGGGTGGTCGCGGGGCTGAGGAAGCAGCCCGGTGGGCGTGGAGCTGAGTTTGAAAGGGTTTTGAAAAGCCTGAGGGCTGGAGCCAGTGATTTAGAGCATCTGGAAGCCACTGAGCCGCCTAAGTGGAAGTATAGATACTAACAGAATTCAGAAAACGTTGTCCACTGCCTCTAGTCTGTGGGAATTCCAGTAGATGAAAGCCAAGGGGTCCATTAAAATGGATTCCACCCATGTAAGAAACCTGCACATGTACCCCTCAAACCGAAAAGCTGGAAAACAACAACAAAACGAACAAACAAAAAAACAAAAAACAACAACAAAAAGCTAACAATAAAATGGATTCCTAGAGCCTGTAAAGAAGCTCTAAGCTGTTCCCACCGGTGGCCTGGGAGAGAGAGATCTAGTAAGAGGAGTCCCAAAGTAACACGAGATATCTAGAAGGTGGAAAGTAGGCAAAAGCAGTTTCTCAAACTTTAGAACACAATCTCTTTTAAAAGAAAACCAAAGACACTTCACAAGTGCGGACATTATTTTTATTATAATGTTCTAAAATATATCCAAATCCACTTTAGGTTCAGTTTAAGCTCCTGAAGCTTTTAATTTTCTAAAACAATAAAAACTACCAATACAGTTTAAATTAATATTGTTTTTAACAAGATGAATGGTGGTGTTTTGATGAAACTAAATTCTTTCTTATGGACTGCTACAATGCAAATTCTTTTGAGTTAACAGTCTATTATTTTGTGTTGTGGGTTGATTCAGTTCTCTCCTTTTCCATATTCAAGCCCCTAGAAAGTTTTCCTATAGCTTGCTGATGAGGTCCATTGACCTTCCCTTGGTTTAATAAATACTTCACTTACATACAAAGTTTGCCTCTGTCCTTTTCCAAAATTATCTAAGGTCATTAATTTTTATCTATGTGAACACCAGTTTATACACTGAAATCTATAGACGGAATCCATTTCTAAAGTAAAAGTATTAAGAATATGTCATTTCAAAATATGCTGCTCTGGCATATTGACTATATTTAGATAAAAGCACTTGAAAAATTGCTGGGCATGGTGGCTCACACTTGTAATCCTAGCACTTTGGGAGGCTGAGGTGGGAGGATCACTTGAGATCAGGAGTTCCAGACCAGCCTGGCCAACATAGCAAAACCCCATCTCTACTAAAAATACAAAAATTAGCCGGGCGTGGTGGTGCATGCCTGTAATTCCAGCTGCTCGGGAGACTGAGGCAGAAGAATCGCTTGAACCCAGAAGGCAGAGGTTGCAGTGTGCCAAAATCGCACCACTGAACTCCAACCTGAGCAACAGACCAACACTCCATCTCAGGAAAAAAAAAAAAAAAAAGCACTTGAAAAATGACAGGTAAAAGACGATTGCTCTGACTTTTATTCTGTTTTTTGTTTTTTGTTTTGAGACAGGTTCATGCTCTGTTTCCCAGGCTGAAGTGCAGTGGCGCAATCACAGCTCACCACAGCCTTGACTTCCCAGGCTCAAGCAATCCTCCTGCCTCAACCTCCCAAATAGCTGGGACCACAGGCGTGTACCACCATGCCTGGCTCATTTATTTTTGTAGAGACAGGGGTCTTGCCATGTTGCTCAGGCTGGTCTCGAACTCCTGGGCTCAAGCAATCCTCCCGCCTCAGCCTCCCAAAGTGCTGGGACTACAGGTGTGAGCCAACACACCCTGCCTGTTCTTTTTCTTAAAAGCAGGAGAATAAATTTTTATGTGAAAGATTTCCTCCCTATACTAGAAAGTGTCATTCTTACCATCAAGGACTAGAAGCTGAAGCCAAGGAAAAGCTGTACAAACAAATGTTTTTACAGGAACCCTTCACCAATCAACTACCCTAGCCCTAGCCCAAGCTCCTTTACCTTGTCACATTTTCTTTTTTCTTTTTTTTTTGAGATGGAGTTTCGCTCTTGTTGCCCAGTCTGGAGTGCAATGGTGCAATCTTGGCTCACCACAACCTCTGCCTCCTGGGTACAAGTGATTCTCCTGCCTCGGCCTCCCGAGTAGCTGGGATTACAGGCATATGCCACCATGCCCGGCTAATTTTTTTGTATTTTTAGTAGAGACAGGGTTTCATCATATTGGTCAGGCTGGTCGCAAACTCCTGACCTCAGGCGATCCACCCACCTCGGCCTCCCAAAGTGCTGGGATTACAATCATGAGCCACCGCGCCCGGCCACATTTTCACAATTTACTATGCTCTTATTTTTTCTTTTTTTTTTTTTTTTGAGACGGAGTCTCACTCTATCGCCCAGGCTGGAGTGTAGTGGTGCGATCTGGGCTCACTGCCACCTCTGCCTCCCAGGTTCAAGCGATTCCTCTGCCTCAGCCTCCTGAGTAGCTGGGATTATAGGCATGGGCCACCACGCCCAGCTAATTTTTGTATTTTTAGTAGAGATGAGGTGTCACCATGTTGTCCAGGCTGGTCTCGAACTCCTGACCTCAAGTGATCTGCCCACCTCGGCCTCCCAAAGTGCTGGGATTATAGGCATGAGCCACCGCACCCGGCCTACTGTCCTTTTTCTAACTTAGTATGCAAGTATACAACTCTGCGTCTTTGGGTCTCCATTTCTTATGAAGGCTCTCATGCCACATTAAACTTGTATTAACTAAATTTGCTTGTTTTTCTCCTCTTGATCTGCTGTATGTCAATTTAATTCTTAGGCTCAGCCACAAAAAAAAAAAAAAAAAAAAACCCTAAGATGGAAGAGGTAAGATTTTGCCTTCCCTACAAAATAGCATGGCCATTCATGAGGTTTCAGGTGATCCAAATTTTCTGTTTTAGCCAAAGTTAGAAAACAGAGCCTGAAGTAAAAACTCAAGTGATAGGCTGGGCATGGTGGCTCACACCTGTAATCCCAGCACTTTGAAAAGCCAAAGCAGGAGGATCACTTGAGCCCAGGAGTTTGAGACCAGCCTAGGCAACATAATGAGACCCTGTCTGTAAAAAAAGAAAAGAAAAACCTCCTTATTAAGTTTAGATGAAAAAATTCCTGGCAAGGCATGGTGGCTCATGCCTATAATCTTGGCACTTTGGGAGGCTGAGGTGGGAGGATTGCTTCAGGCCACGGGTTTGAGACCAGCCTTGGCAACATAGTAAGACCCTGTCTCTATAAAAATTAAAAAAATAAAAAATTAGCTGGGCATGGTGGTGTACACCTGTAGTCCCAGCTGCTCAAGAGGCTGAGGTGGGAGAATCACTTGAACCCAGGAATTTGACATTGCAGTGAGCTATAATCACACCACTGCACTCCAGCCTGGGCAAGAGTGAACCCCTATCTGTACCAAAAAAAAAAAAAAAATTAAAATCCTAAATAAAATATTAGCAAACTTAATTTGTGTATATATGTTATTCTGACTAAGTTTGGTTTATCGCTGGAATGCAAAAAAAATTCAACATTAGAGGTCTACCAGCCTGGGAAACATGGTACAACCCTGTCTCTACAAAAAATACAAAAATTAGGCTGGGTGCGGTGGCTCACGCCTGTAATCCCAGCACTCTGGGAGGCCGAGGTGGGCGGATCACGAGGTCTGGAGATGGAGGCCATCCTGGCTAACACGGTGAAACCCCGTCTCTACTAAAAAAAATACAACAAATTAGCTGGGCGTGGTGGGAGGCGCCTGTAGTCCCAGCTACTCAGGAGGCTGAGGCAGGAGAATCACGTGAACCCGGGAGGGGGAGCTTGCAGCGAGCCAAGATGCACCACTGCACTCCAGCCTGGGCAACAGAGCAAGACTCCATCTAAAAAAAAAAAAAATTAGCTGGCATGGTGGCATGAGCCTGTAGGGCATGAGCTACTCGGGAGACTGAGGTGGGAGGATTGCTTGAGCCCAGGAGGCAGAGGTTGCCTGAGCCGAGATTGCACCACTGTACTCCAGCCTGAATGACAGTGAGACCCTGTCATACACACACACATACAAAAAGAACCATTAGAAGTCTATTAATGTATTTCACCACATCTCCTAATGCAAAAGAAAAACATTTCATAACCATCAACATTCATTCATGATTTAAAAAATAACTTTACAAACTATGAATATAAAAGAACTTTCTTAATCTGAGTATGGCTATCTTTTTTTTGTTTTTTTTTTGAGATGGAGTCTTGGTCTGTCGCCAGGCTGGAGTGCAGTGGCACGATCTCAGCTCACTGCAACCTCCTCCTAACGGGTTCAAGTGATTCTCCTGCCTCAGCCTCCTGAGTAGCTGGGACTACAGGTGTGCGCCGCCATGCCCAGCTAATTTTTTTTGTATTTTTAGTAGAGACGGGTTTTCACCATTTTGGCCAGGATGGTCTCGATCTCTTGGCCTCGTGATCTGCCCACCTCAGCCTCCCAAAGTGCTGGGATTACAGGCATGAGCCACGGTGCCCAGCCGAGTATGGCTATCTTAAAAAAAAAAACTTACAGCAAATATCATACTAAAAAAAAAACTTACAGCAGATATCATACTTGGTGAAATGTTGCAAGTATTTCCTTTGAGATCATCAATAAGACAAGTGTATACGCCCTCATCGCTTCTATTCAACATTGTTCCTAGAGGTCCTAGCCAGTGCAATAACACAATAAAAAAGAAAAAAAAGAGATAAAAGGTTTGGGAAGTAGTAGACTGTTACTCATATATAATCTGATTGTCTACATGGAAAACCCAAAGACTCTATAAAATAAAATTAATGTGTCCTTACCAGTGTTGCTGGATATAAAATCAATATTTTTAAAATACTGCATTTCTATACAGTGGCTACAAACAGAAAATACAATTTCTAAAAGAATAACATTTGCAATATCAACAAAAATCTATGATCCCAATAACTCAAAAATAAAAACTCGAGCTGGGCATGGTGGCTCATGCCTGCAATCCCAACAGTTTGGGAGGCCGAGGCAGGTGGATTGCTTTCGCCCAAGAGTTTGAAATTCCCCTGGCAACTTGGCAAAACCCCATCTCTACTAAAAATACAAAAATTAGCTGGGCATGCTGGCGCAGGCTTGTAGTCCCAGCTTCTCGGAAGGCTGAGATGGGAGGATCCCTTGAGACTGGGAGATGGAAACTGCAGTGAATCAAGATCAGGCCACTGTACAGAGCGAGACCCTGTCTCAAAAACAAACAAACAAATGAAAAAACAAAACAAAACAAAAAACTTATGCATGGCCTTAAATATAAAAGAAAAAATTTTAACTACTGAAAATCATTAAATTAGCACTACCAAAATGGAGAGACTTACCGTACTCATGGAAAAGAAGACTTGATATTAGAGAAATGTCAGTGCTTCATGAATTGTTTATAAATTTGCAATTCCTAACAAAATCATGAAAGGACTTTTCATGAAATGAAAAATTGATGTTAAAGTTTATATGAAAGAGTCAAGGACCAAGAATAACCCAAGTAGAGAGAGAGATTATTAATCTATACTAATTAAGACCGTGTTGTCATGGAGATAAATATATAAATAATGGAAGAGAAAAGAACCATAGAAGAGAAAACACCCCAAGTACTGGGGTAATTGGTTCTCATAAGGAAAAAAATATTGAATATCTCACTTCCTACACAGTAATCAACTCTAGATAAAGACCAAAATGCATCAAGGAAAACTTTAACATGTTCAGAAGAATATATAGGTCTTTTTTTTCTGAAATTAAGGTAGGGAAGGAGTTATTAAATAAGCCACAAAAAGCACAAAACATGAGAAAAATAGTGATACATTTGACTATATTAAAAAGTAAAGCTTCTGTTTTTTAGAAGATACCATTAAAAGCAAACTAACAAGTGAAAAAGAGAAAAGACAAGCTACAGTCTGGGAAAAGACATTTGCAACACATATTATCAATGAAATATTAGTATCTAATAGAAATGTGTGTGTGTTCTAAAAATTTCTTAGAAAAGCAGAACTCAGTAGGAAAAATGGGCAAAATATAAGAAATAGCAATTAACAGAAGAGAAACTCCACATGGCCAATAATCAGGAAAATACTCTCAGTCTCTCAATAAGTAGAGAATGGCAAATTAAAACACAGTAGTGAGATATCATTTTATACCCATCAGCTTGGCAAAAAGTTAAAGATTGCCAATATCAGGTGCCAACAATGGTGCAGAGCAGTGGGAACTCTTTTACTTGCCAGTGGTAAAATTCCTTTGGAGAAAAATTTGGCAGTATATAGTAAAGTTGAAATGTCCAACCCAGAAGTGGCCACTCCTAGTTTTAAACCTTAAAGAAGCTCTTGCACATGTGCTAAATGATATATACAAAATCATAAAGGCAACATTGTAAAAGTGAAAAAAAAAGAAATACTCAAAGATCAATCATTAGGAAAAATTAATTTCTTACAATGGAATATTGTATAGTAAATATTGTAGAGCTACATACATCAACCCAGATGACTCTCACAAACAAAACATAAAGCAGAAAAGAAAGCTAAAGACAGAATAATATCATTAATATCATTGATAACATGTAAAATTGTGAAAAACAGTACTATATATGGTTTAGGTATACATACATCTGTAGTAAAAGCATAAAAACATGAATAGTCTAAATTTTAGATAAATCCTAAATTTAAGAGAATGAAGAGGAAGAAAGGTATAGAGGGGTTTCAAATGTATTTGTAATGTTTTATATTTTAAGCTGACCTGTGGGTCCATGGGTGTTATACTATTCTTATACTTTTATCATGAAATATTTTATGAAATATTTTCAAGGTAATGTTATTTTTATTGAATTAGACACTTTGTTCAGAATATAGTATCATATTTGAAATGTGGTCTGAAAAGTCAACAATAAGCTTAAAATTTTGTTATAAAAATAATCAGATATATGCAAATTTCAAAAATCTATGAAGATTTTATAATTTTTTTTTCTGCTCAGTTCTGAGGCTTAAGATTTTATAATTTTATTCTGTAGGCTATACTTTGCATTTTGAAGAGTCTAAGAATACATTCCATATCTTCAAATATTTTATTGTGGGCAATTTATAATAACATAGCCTGGGTAATGCCAATGTGTGAGTATACAAATTTAATTTATAGTCTACTGAATTCATTTTTCCTTCTAAGCACTGATTTCATATACAGAATATTGTTCACATTGAGGTATTTTATTGGTTAAATTCCATATACACTGGAATAATGTTTAATTTTAAACTGTGTTTTTGGTTACATTTGTAGTAAAAGAATGTGAAGCACAATTGGGGAAACTGGGATATTTATCACTTAAATAGCTATACTTCCTGGGCAATTGAAAAAATGGGTTACCTCAAATCTATAGACAATATATGGCAATATTTTATTTACTTATTTAGAGACAGTCTCCCTCTGTCACCCAGGCTGGAGTGCAGTGGCATGATCATAGCTTACGCTAACCTGGAACTCGTGGGCTCAAGCAATCCTCTTGCCTCAGCCTACCGAGTAGCCAGAACTACAAACACGCACCACCGCCCCCCGGCATGTTTCCCATATTTAACAGTCCTGATATATTTCTGGTGATACAGTTAAGATAACCTTATCTGTGAACAAACCAGTAACAGAATAATAATAATGATAGCAAATGTTTATTGACCTATGTACCAGGTACTGTGCAGAACACTCTATAATGATTATTTCACCAATCCTCACATTATCCCTTGGAAATAGGGACTATTATTATCCTTATTTTGTAAGAAATTGAAGTAACCTGCCCAAGATGCCTAACTAGTAAGTGATGAAGCCAAAATTTGAACCAGGCAATCTGGATTGAAAAACCCTGGATTGGCCGAGCTCAGTGGCTCACGCCTGTACTCCTGGCACTTTAGGAGGCTGAGGCAGGCAGATCACCTGAGGTCAGGAGTTCGAGACTAGCCTGGCCAACATGGTGAAACCCTGTCTCTACTAAAAATACAAAAATTAGCCGGGCATGGTAGCAGGCGCCTGTTAATCTCAGCTACTCGGGAGGCTGAGCCAGAATTGCTTGAACCCAGGAGGCGGAGGTTGCAGTGAGCCGAGATCGCGCCATTGCACTCCAGCCTGGGCAACAAGAGCAAGACTTCATATCAAAAAAAAAAAACAACAACAACAACAAAAACAAAACACAATAAAAAACCCTGGATTATGTTGCCTCTTTGTGGATTATGGTTGTACTAATAAAACATAAATTTCTAGGCCAGCTTCATTTTCAAGTATTTTGCACCATTGTCCTATGTACTTAAGGTTTTCACACCATGTGTTCTGATTTAGGGGTTTCAGACATATGGTCTCTATGGGTACTATGGGAAAAGGAGCCAAGAGACCTGGTCCCTTTCTCAACTGTCACTAGCTTGAGTAGCTTAAGATAAATCTCTGGGACTTAGTTTCTTTTTTTCTTTTCTTTTTTTTTGTTGTTGTTGAGGTGGAGTCTCGCTCTGTCGCCCAGGCTGGAGTGCAGTGGCGTGATCTCGGCTCACTACAAGCTCCCCCTCCCAGGTTCACGCCATTCTCCTGCCTCAGCCTCCCACGTAGCTGGGACTACAGGCGCCCGCCACCATGCCTGGCTAATTTTTTGTATTTTTTAGTAGAGGTTTCACCGTGTTAGCCAGGATGGTCTCGATCTCCTGACCTTGTGATCCACCCGCCTCGGCCTCCCAAAGTGCTGGGGACTTAGTTTCTTCACCTGTGAAATGAGAACATTGGAGGATATTCCTCGAGGGCCTTTTTTACTCCAAGAGTGAATAATAATCCTTTAAAAGATGCTCATAAGGCCGGGCGCGATGGCTCACGCCTGTAATCCTAGCACTTTGGGAGGCCGAGGTGGGTGGATCACGAGGTCAGGAGTTCAAGACCAGCCTGGCCAAGATGGTGAAACCCGTGTCTACTAAAAATACAAAAATTAGCCGGGCATGGTGGTAGGCGCCTGTAATCCCAGCTACTCGGGAGCCTGAGGCAGAGAATTGCTTGAACCCGGGAGGCAGAGGTTGCAGTGAGCCGAGATCACGCCACTGCACTCCAGCCTGCGCAACAGAGCGAGACTATCTCAAAAAAAAAAAAAAAAAGATGCTCATAAACCAGGCGTAGTGGTGCACCCCTGTAGGTCCCAGCTGAGACATAGGCAGGAGGAACACTTGAGCCCAGGAGTTCAAAGATTGCAGTGCATGGCTCGGGCGCAGTGGCTCATGCCTGTAATCCTAGCACTTTGGGAGGCCGAGGCAGGCCAATTGCCTGAGCTCAGGAGTTCGAGACCAGCCTGAGCAACACAGTGAAACCCCGTCTCCATTAAAATTAAAAAAAAAAAAATTAGCCGGGCATGGCGGCGTGTGCCTATAGTCCCAGCTACTTGGGAGGCTGAGGCAGGTGAATTGCTTTAACCAGGGAGGCGGAGGTTGCGGTGAGCCGAGATTGCGCCACTGCACTCCAGCCTGGGAGACAGAGCAAGACTCCGTCTCTAAAAAAAAAAAAAAAAAAAAAAGTGGGGGCCAGGCACGGTGGCTCACTCCTGTAATCCCAGCACTTTGGGAAGCCGAGGTGGGCGGATCTCAAGGTCAGGAGTTCAAGACCAGCCTGGCTAACATGGTGAAACCCCATTTCTACTAAAAATACAAAAATTTGCTGGGTATAGTGGCACATGCCTGTAATCCCAGCTGCTTGGGAGGCTGAGGCAGGAGAATCGTTTGAACCCAGGAGACGGAGGTTGCAGTCAGCCAAGACCGTGCCACTGCACTCCAGCCTGGCGACAGAGCGAGAGTTGTCTCAAAAAAAAAAAAAAAAAAGGTTGCAGTGCACTATGATCATGCCTACATGCCTGTGAATAGCCACTACACGCCAGCCTGGGAACCATAACATGAGATCCAGTCTCTTAAAAGAAAAAAGAGGTCGGGCGCGGTGGCTCACGCCTGTAATCTCAGCACTTTGGGAGGCCGAGGCGGGCCAATTGCCTGAGCTCAGGAGTTCGAGACCAGCCTGGCCAATATGGTGAAAACCCATCTCTACTAAAAATATAAAAATTAGCTGGGCGTGGTAGCACGCTCCTGTAATCCCAGCTACTCGGGAGGCTTGAGACAGGAGAATCGCTTGAACCTGGGAGGCAGAGATTGCAGTGAGCTGAGATTGTGCCACTGCACTCCAGCCTGGGTGACAAGAGCGAAACTCCGTCTCAAAAAAAAAAAAGAAAAGAAAAAAAGATACTTGCAATGATTCAAATACTACTCAGGAAGAAAAAAAGATTTAAAAGTAAAAGTGAATGAGTAATGAGTATTGTGCGTTTAATTTTGATGCTTTAAATCTTTTTATGAAGTTATGTCTATAAACTTAGAAAATACCTCAGTGCCCCTAAAAATGTCTATAAACTAGCTTATCAAATAGTTTCATATAAGGGAATTATTTAAAGAGTAAGTCAGAATAACTTTTCCTTAAATTGCTATGATATCATAATGCTCCTTTTTTCTTTAATCTTCAGAAAGTTGGAAATAATACCTAAACCTACTTCTTGACATGGTGTCAAAACAGAGCTTTTGCTGAGAGTTTGATTTATAAAGAAATTATGGTTCGACTGACCTTGGATCTAATTGCCAGAAACAGCAATCTTAAACCCCGAAAAGAAGAAACCATTTCACAGTGCCTGAAGAAAATAACTCATATAAATTTTTCAGACAAAAATATAGATGCAATTGTAAGAACTTTGAAATTATTTCCTATTTTATATAATTAATAATGTAAAATTTAGGAATTGGTTTGGGGGCATACCTAATATTTTAACTATATTTTCATTATTCTTATTAACTTTTTTTTTTGAGATAGAGTCTCTCTCCGTCTGTTGCCCAGGCTGGGGTATAGTGACATGATCAAAGCTCACTGCAACCTCCACCTCCCAGGTTCAAGCGACTCTTGTACCTCAGCCTACCGAGTAGCTGGGATTACAGGCATGTGCCACCATGCCCAGCTAACTTTTGTATTTTTAGTACAGATGGTGTTTCACCATGTTGCCCAGGTTTACCATGTTGAGTTCTTGAGCTCAGACTTCTGAGCTCAAGAAGTGATCCGCCTGCCTTGGCCTTCCAAAGTGCTGGGATTACACACGCGAGCCACTGCACTCGGCCTTATTAACTTATTTTTATCAGTAAGCTTTATATTGTGTTTTTATTTTAACTTCCTACTTGTGATTTTAAATTTGTTAAAATTAAATCTATAAAATATACTATTGTGATTTTTAAGTACATAGATTAAATATATGTATTACAGTTCTCCTACAACACTGTATAGTGTAGCAAACTAGATTTGAAAGTGTATGTTGGGAAATAATTTCATAAATACTAATTACTTTTGTATTATTGTAAAACCTTGAAATATAAATTTTTTAAATATACCAAAATGTTAAGAAGTAAGTATGTGAGTACCATTTTTCAAAAGTTTAACAGTGCGGGAAGGTTGGGAAGGGGATGAGGGATAAAAGACTACATATTGGGTACAGCATACACTGCTCAGGTGAAGGATGCACTAAAATCTCAGAACTCACCACTAAAGAATTTATCCTGGCTAAGCGTGGTGGGTCACACCTGTAATACAGCCTGGGCAACAAAGTGAGACTACGTCTCAAAAAAGAAGAACCTATCCACATAACCAAAAACCACCTTTACCCCAAAAACTATGGAAATAAAAATTAAAATTCACACAAGAAAAAAAGAGTTTAACAGTGAAATCTTTTTTGCACAGAATTTAACTGGTTATGTAAATGTATGTTATACTGGGTCAATTACATCAGACAAGTTTATATTTATCTGGATATAATCTGAAACTACATTTTCTCAGCACTAAGGTAATTCTTGGCTGTAATTTGGGAAACTTTAAAGGCTGCAATAACACTCTTAGGCCATTTGTGTTGGTATCTGTTGTCTACAGTAAATGCTAGACTACAGGTGAGCTAAATTTTCTTGGAAACACAGGAACTACCTGAGGGCAGAAATCATGTCTATTGTTTCACATCACTCTAAATCCCTCATCCATTACAATGCCTGACTCATGTACTTAATAAATATTTATTGAACAAATGAAAGAAATACTAATGCCCCAGGCAAAATGATCAATTAAATGCTTGGTTTTTTTGTAGGGACCCCAACCCAGCTCCCATTCTAGATCCCTTTCTGGTTTCCTGGTGATCCTTCTTCCCATGAATTCCTTTGCCCAAACCTAATGTTTCTCTTTTGTTGCCCAGAACTCTCTACCTCATCATATCATGTAAGACTACTTTCTCTGGAGAGCCCCCAGTAAAGCCCCTATTTCATACTCTGTCCTCACATCAATCAGTGCTCCTCCAGGGTGGATGATTTTTGTTAGAAGGAAGGCAAATTGGTTAAAGTAATTCACACTAAAATGAGAATAACTTCTAAACTTACAGTTTCCAACACATAGCTGTATTTTAAAAGAAGTTAACTTAATGAAGGCTGAGAAATTTTTGAGCAGAACTTCACTTTACCGCTTGTCTATTTACTCTAGGCTGATCTGCCATGACACAAGAAATGGCAGCCTTTTAAAAAATCCCTTTAATTATTTTATCTCAAAAGTAACTGGTAGCTGGGCATGGTGGCGCATGCCTATAATCCCAGCTACTCGAGAGGCTAGGGCGCTAGGATCACTTGAGCCCAGGAGTTTGACACCAGCCTGGGCAGACCCTGTTTCAAAAAAAAAAAAAAAAAAGTAATTGATGTTCTTTTTCATATAATATACATATAATAAGAAAGAATGTAATCCTATTCAGACACAATCACTTTTAATATTTAGGTAATATCCTTTCAGTCTTTTATTCATATAATTTTACAGTAGTGGGTCATATTGAATGTACTATTTTCACTTAACTATATATTATGAATTTCACTTAACTATGTATTAGATATTACTGAAGAAACAAAAGGATATTTAATGGTTCTACAGTATTTCTTTTGATAGCATTATCATAGTTTTTAAAAAATTAATCTATGAGGCTGGGCGCGGTGGCTCACACCTGTAATCCCAGCACTTTGGGAGGCCCAGGCAGGTGGATCACGAGGTCAGGAGTTCGAGACCAGCCTAGCCAACATAGTGAAACCCCGTCTCTACTAAAAATACAAAAATTAGCCGGGCATGGTGGCACACACCTGTAGTCCCAGCTACTCAGAAGACTGAGGCAGGAGAATCGCTTGAACCCAGGAGGCGGAGGTTATGGTGAGCCGAGATGGCGTCACTGCACTCCAGCCTGGCCAACAGAATGAGACTCCATCTCAGGAAAAAAAAATAATAATAATCTATTATTCTTGGATATCTAGATGACTCCCAGTTTTCAGTATTATAAACCACAATAGTTGACTTCCAATTCTACAGAAATATTAAACCTTATTTATAATGTTGAGACAATAATTTATTCAATGCTCCAACTTCCAGAGGAGCCTAATTGCTTCCAAGGAAAATTGCTTGCACTGGGAAAATCTTAACAATTCCAGTTTTATTGATATAATTACAGAATTTCTAAAAAAAGAAAAATATATTACAGAATTTCTTTTGTAATCAGTCTAGTCTTGTTTTAACTGTGCCAAGAACAGAGAAATACTGTTCTTTTATATTAACCTTAGAGAAATTTGTAGAATAATCAACTGAAAATTTTTGTTAAAAACAAACTTTTAAGTTTTCAGGAGAAATTACATTTGACATGTTTTTGTTTCCCTTTTAGGAAGACCTCTCTCTTTGCAAAAATCTTAGTGTTTTATATTTATATGATAATTGTATTAGTCAAATCACTAACCTGAATTATGCCACAAATCTGACCCACTTGTACCTACAAAACAATTGTATTTCATATATAGAGAACCTCAGGTCATTAAAGAAACTGGAAAAACTGTAAGTGCTTTTATTTTTTAATAATGTATCTGATTTTTATGATTATGGTACTTACATTTTTTTGCATGAAGGCATTTCCATTTTTTGCATTAAATTCCAAAAGTAAATTCAATATGAAATTGATATGATTTCATACTTATATGAAAAAAAACCATATGATTCCCACATGGGTTTTGTGGAACAGACCTCAATTTCTATTTTCTCGTACTATTATTAACAAGAAGTAAATTGTTTCACATATAATATTAATAATTTGTGTTTCATTAAGCCTGATATACTTTTCATTCTGGGGAAGGGTTGTCTTAAGGGCTAATAGGGATACTTAAAACATCCTCATGTGGGCTCAACTGATAAAAGAAGTTTCCATGGAACCCAGATGAGTTATGTGCCTTTCAGAATCATATATCTCATACCATCTGCGTCATATAATTGATCCAATTGATGTAAACTTGATTGTAAAAAGGCATTTACTACCTATAGTGATTATAATTAGACAACGAAGATTGGTGGATCCAATTTCCCCAGACTGGAATAACTATCATGCTCCTCAAAGAAACGGCTAAAAGCCTCAGAATGGGGACACAAGAGTTGGCTGGTGAATGCTTATTAAAAATGCAGAGCACTGGGTTCCAACCTACATATCCAAATTAGAATCTCCAGGGGTTAGGCCCAGATATCTTCATTTTTCCTTTTATCTCTTGGTTTTGAGACAGAGTCTCGCTCTGTCGCCCAGGCTGGAATGCAGTGGCGCAATCATGACTCATCTCAGCCTTGATGTCCTAGGTCCAGGTGATCTTCCCACTTCAGCTTCCTGAGTAGCTGGGACCACAAGTATGCACCACAATAACTGACTGGCTTGCTTATTTATTTATTTATTTATTCATTTAGAGATGGGATCTCCCTATGTTGCCCAGACTGGTCTTAAACTCCCAGGCTCCCAAAGTGCTGGGATTACAGGTGTGAACCACTGTGTCTAGCCGTGAAATCTTCATTTTTTAAACCTACAACCCAGAAATGGTTATTATCAAACTATCTACCAGGGCTTTTCATATGTTAGGCAACATATGAATTGTATGTTGCAATTTGCTCACTTTTTTAAAAAGCAAAAAAAAAATGTACTTTTAGACTAAATTAAGTGTAAGAATATAATTTGTTCTCATTTAGATAAACCAACCTTTCATAGATTCAATATAACACAACATTCCACATTTATAATTTTGTTCAGCTCAGTGATTTTGTTATTACACTTTTGTCACGTTTAATAAAGACCATGACATTCTCAGAATGTCTGTTTAGAATTATGTCTATGTTTTGCAGGTATCTGGGAGGCAATTACATTGCTGTCATAGAAGGTTTAGAAGAATTAGGAGAACTAAGAGAGCTTCATGTTGAGAATCAGAGGCTTCCCCTTGGGGAAAAGCTTCTGTTTGATCCAAGAACTCTTCATTCTCTGGCAGTAAGTTCACATTTGAATATTTTGACAAGGAATATAGTGATTAACAAGTTATAATGAAACAGGAATGTGGTGAAGGTATATTTGGACATTGTACATCCTCTTCATGTTATATGGCCAGCTCAGAGCTTATCTGAGGACTGAAGCTGATTTTCTCATGTACAATCTCAGAGACTCAGCATTTATAAAGTGGGATAATAAAACCTGCCTCTTTGGGTAACTGGAAGGATGAAAAGAAGAATGTGAAAAGGTATGTTAACTGAAGTTCTAATACAGATGTTCATTCATTCATAGTGTGGACCTTGGTGATTATCATGGCTCAACACTTTAAATTTTAGGAAAAAGCCTAAGGAGAGAGGAATGTGCAATTATTTGGAAACTTTTAAACAATCTAGTAGAGAGCCATTAGAATAATAAGTTGTTTTCTCCTGGGATCCTGATTTGATTGTAGATTGCTCTACCACATCAGAACTATGTAGGCCTGGGAGCCCTGGGGTTGGGGCTCCAACTGTGTCGCCTGAAACCAGTCACATTGGATGGAGGTGCCACAATAAATTGAGAAGCCAGAGGGTACCACTTAGGCTCCTGCTAATCCTCAAAACAAGAGGCTTGTTGGGACAGGCTAACTTTAATTCTGGGGCAGGAGACATAAATGGGACATGGTAGTTGTTTTACAGATTTCATCAGTTTTATTTTATTTTATTTTTATTTGAAAAATTAAAAAAACCCTGTCGCCCAAGCTGGAGTGCAGTGGCATGACCTCTGCTCACTGCAACCTCCACCTCCCCGGTTCAAGCAATTCTTCTGCCTCAGCGTCCCAAGTAGCTGGGACTACAGGCGTGCGCCACCACGCCTGGCTAATTTTTGTATTTTTAGTAGAGATGGGGTTTCACCATGTTGGCCAGGCTAGTCTGGGATTACGGTGTTGGGATTACAGTCGTGAGCCACCGTGCCCAGCCTCATCAGTGTTATTTTAGAGGGCCCAGAAATAGAGGATAGTGGATGGATTTTGACCCAAATTTATAAAAATTAAGAGGTAGTTCTCCCAGTACTTTAGTATTAGGAAATATTTTTTCTAAAGGTTGGCTGTGCATGGATGCCTCCATGTTTTTTTTAAACTTAAACTAACAAGAACAGATACTACACTTGATCTTAGCCAAAAGGCCATGAAGTGATGATTGACTCCATCTTGGTAGAGATTCCTGAGCCTCATAAGATGACTCTGATTTAGTGTTACAGCAACACTGAAATTCCTGTTAATTAGCTAATTATTATTTTAAGTAGTTCCTGAACATATGGATTGATAAGAGAAAACCATATAGACAGGTAGAGAGAAAAATAAAAACCAGATATTATTTTATTCCTGGTCATGTTTCCTATTTAGTAAAATAAAGACAAAAACTATTTCTTCCTATGTAAGCACAAATCTTTTTTTGAGACAGAGTTTTGTTCTGTCGCCCAGGCGCGATCTCTGCTCACTGCAACCTCCACCTCCCAGGTTCAAGTGATTATCCTGCCTCAGCCTCCCGAGTAGCTGGGACTACAGGCGTGTGGCACCATGCCCAGCTAATTTTTTGTATTTTTAGTAGAGATGGGGTTTCGCCATGTTGGCCAGGCTGGTCTTGAACTCCTGACCTCGAGTGATCC
Organism: Pan paniscus; assembly: GCF_029289425.2. NCBI lineage: Eukaryota > Metazoa > Chordata > Mammalia > Primates > Hominidae > Pan > Pan paniscus. The sequence goes on along the minus strand of NC_073256.2, from coordinate 82,748,822 downwards.
GCCCGCTTCACCTCCTAAAGTGCTGAGATTACAGGCATGAGCCACCGCACCCCTATGTAAGTACAAATGTTAGTAATATTTAGCACAAAATGATAATTTGCTAAAGCTACAGTAAGCATTTTTTCTATATTGTGTTACTTGTTTATTGGGGCATCTTTTTTTCTTTCTTTGCTTTTTGATTCTTGGCTTCTTTATTCTATAAGTTTATTTTGTATCTTGGAAAAGAAAAATATGACTTATGGAGGAATTATAGGGAGAACGGGTAAGTTATATGACATACTGTGGTTCTAAAACTTTCATCTGAAAAAAAAATGCAATAAAAAGAATTTCATGGCTTTTGATATTTTTGCCTAAAGAACAAAACAACCTGAACTGATCAAGCTTAAACTTTTCAAAGATTAGGATTTCTGGTTCCTATATACAGTATTTAGACTATTTACTAATGCTAACTTCGTTATTTTTCTTACAGAAATCCCTCTGTATATTGAATATCAGCAATAATAATATTGATGACATTAGAGACTTAGAAATACTGGAGAATCTTAATCAGCTCATAGCCGTTGACAACCAACTTCTGCATGTGAAGGTAGTGTAAAGAGAAATTAATTTTTAAGATATTTACATGAAATTATGATTGAAAAATGTTTTGTAATAGCTATAAAATAAATATATCACATTAAAAACTACTCTGGATTTGTTCTAAAATTAGCTAATGAATCCCTACTTCTCAATGTATTTATGTGTATAATTCTGTCCTCTTATTTAGTTTTCTCCTTTATACTCCAATACCTGTATCCCTCACCAACAGAATAAAAGTTTCTCTGAGAAGGGAAGTATCTCTTCTTTGCATTATTTTCCCATCAAACTTTTTCTTCTAGAGACTAGATTTCTTGCCCCTTAAGCCTGATCTCCCAATGAATGAGTTTCCAGTAACTGTGACTAGACCTGAACTCTCTCTTGGCTACTTCTTTTTGGGGAAGTACTTGAAATGATTCTGACTGAACTTACTCTAATTTCTACCAGCTATATTAATGTCATGTTATATCATATCATGCCATATTCATTCAATTATTCATTTAATCAAATATGTATTGGCCACCTAAATATTTGTCAGGCACTAATACTACTCAGTGTAGAACAAAGGAAGGAATATACGGTCTTGATCTGCAATAAACCTACAATCAACTAGTAATGAGACTACAATATGATACTGTTTTTATAAGTATTGTGATAGCCCTAAGTCAGCCTAGGGCTATAGAAGGCTTCCTCGAAACAGTCATCCATGAGTTGAGCCATTGCTATGACCTCAAAGTTTCTGGTTTGGCAACGGAATGAGCTGTGGTATAATTTCTTGACATACGAACCACAGGAAGGAGAATGAGCTTCTTTCTCCCAAAAACAGCTTTTGTTTTCAGAACTACTTCCACACAGCCATTTGGTGACCCTAAAAATGTTATGTCGACCTTGTTTCCAAATTCAGACCTATTACCTGGTTCATCCCAAAGCTGTTATAAGCAATATATAATTATGAAAATAAATATATGTATTCTAGCACAAATGAATTCCTCAAAATATCTAAAATGCAATTGAATAATCAGGGTGGATGTTTAAAATAAGAAGACCTTAGGAAGCACAACTCAATTAGTTGTTTCAACTTACAATGTGAAAAATGTAAGACGTTCATGGGATAAATTCTGAATTAAAATACATTTTACATTTTTTTTTCTTTTTATTTTGAGACGGAGTCTGTGTTACCCACACTGGAGTGCAATGGCGAGATCTTGAATCACTGCAACCTCTGCCTCCCAGGTTCAAGTGATTCTCCTGCCTCAGCCTCCCGAGTATCTGGGATTACAGGTGCCTGCCACCATACCCAGCTAATTTTTATATTTTCAGTAGAGATGGGATTTCACCAGGTTGGCCAGGTTGGTCTTGAACTCCTGACCTCAGGGGATCTGCCCACCTCGGCCCCCCAAAGTGCTGGGATTACAGGTGTGAGCCACCGAACCCGGCCCTTTATTTTATTTTTTGAGACGGAGTCTCACTCTGTAGCCCAGGCTGGAGTGCAGTGGCGTGATCTTGGGTCACTGAAACCTCCGCCTCCCAGGTTCAAGCCATTCTCCTGCCTCAGCCTCCCGAGTAGCTGGGACTACAGATGTGCACCACCATGCCTGGCTTATTTTTGTATTTTAATAGAGACAGCGTTTCACCATGTTGGCCAGGCTGGTCTCGAACTCCTGAGCTCAAGTGATCTGCCCGCCTCAGCCTCCCAAAGTGCTGGGATTCTAGGCATGAGCCACTGCACCCAGCCTGGTAACGGCCATTACTTTTAAAGAGTTATTCTATTATGCTTTTTAACTCCAAACAGAGAAAGGGGAGTTTGATAACAGGGCAAAACTTCTAGCCTCTAAATAATCCCAAAGGAGGTTTTTCTGCATGACATTAAGACAAAGATGTTTTGCCTACATGATTACTCTTAGACCATGTTAATAATGCATAACCAGAATAAATGTGCAGCCAAAATAAATACCTTCATTGTTGCTGATTATTCTAATGACCAACATCTGAATCCTCTTTTTTTTGAGACAGAGTCTCACTCTGTCATCCAGGCTGGAGAGCAGTGGTGTGATCTTGGCTCACTGCCACCTTCACCACCTTGGTTCAAGAGATTCTCCTTCCTCAGCCTCTCGAGTAGCTGGGATTACAGGCATGTGCCACCACACCCAGCTAATTTTTGTATTTATAGTAGAGATGGGGTTTCGCCATGTTGGCCAGACTGGTCTCGAACTCCTAACCTCGGGTGATCCACCTGCCTCGGCCTCCCAAAGTGCTAGGATTACAGGCATGAGCCACTGCCATGGCCCAAATCCTCTTTAAAGACTGAACTTGATATCATCTCCCCTGTGTAGCTTTTCCTGAACCTCCCCATCAAGTTAATCTATTAAAAAATATTTACAGTAGTCCCAACTTATCTGTGAAGGCTACATTCTAAGACCCTCAGTGGATGCCTGAAACCATGGGTAGTATCGAATGCTACATATATTAGTTTTTCCTAAATGTACATATCTATGATAAAGTTTAATTTATAAATTAGGCATACTAAGAGATTAACAACAATAATAATAAATGGAGGCTGGGCGCGGTGGCTCACACCTGTAATACCAACACTCAATCAGGAGATCGAGACGATCCTGGCTAACACGGTGAAACCCCATCTCTACTAAAAATACAAAAAATTAGCTGTGCATGGTGGCAGGTGCCTGTAGTCCCAGCTATTTGGGAGGCTGAGGCAGGAAAATCACTTGAACCTGGGAGGCGAAGGTTGCAGTGAGCCGAGATCTGCCACTGCATTCCAGCCTGGGTGACAGAGCAAGACTCCGTCTCAAAAAAAAAAAAAAAAAAAAAAGGAACAGTTACAATGTCAGCATCACTACTTTTGCACTTTGGGGCAAGTGAAATAAGGGTTGCTTGAACACAAGCACTATAATAGTGACACAGTAGATATGATAACCTAAGTGACTAATGGGTTGGTAGCATGTATAGAATGGAAATGCTGGACAAAGGAATAATTCATGGCCCCGGGCAGGACAAACAGGCCAGTGCAAGATTTCATCATGATACTCAGAATAGCATCCATTGTACTCAGCTGGGCTAGATGGCTGATGCCTGTAATCCCAGCATTTTGGAAGGCCGAGGCAGGCCGATCACTTGAGGCCAGGAGTTCAAGATCACCCTGGCTGACATGGCGAAACCTTATACAATAATTTGCCCAGAGCAGTGGTGCACACCCTGTAATCTCAGCTACTCAGGAGGCTGAAGCAGAATTGCTTGAACCCAGAGCCAGAGGTTGCAGGAAGCCAGAATTGTGCCACTGCACTCCAGCCTGGGCGACAGAGTGAAAAAAAGAGCATCCATTTTAGAACTTACAAATTATTTTCTCTGGGATTTTCCATTAAATATTTTTGGACCACAGTTGACTGAGGGCAACTGAACAAGGGGGTGGTGGGAACTACTATAATATATTACATGTGCCAGGCACTGTTCTAGGTCCTTGGAAAAACACATCTTAAGATACTGGAGATACATGATAAATAAGACAAAGTCTCTACCCTCGGCCAGGCACAGTGGCTCACGCCTGTAATCCCTGCACTTTGGGAGGCTGAAGTGGGTGGATCACTTGAGGTCAGGGGTTTGAGACCAGCCTGGCCAACATGGTAAAACTCTGTCTCTACTAAAAAAAAAAAAGAGGCCGGGCGCAGTGGCTTACGCCTGTGATCCCAGCACTTTGGGAGGCCGAGGCGGGTGGATCACAAGGTCAGGAGATCGAGACCATCCTGGCTAACATGGTGAAACCCCATCTCTACTAAAAATACAAAAAAATTAGCCAGGTGTGTGGGCGCCTGTAGTCCCAGCTACTCGGGAGGCTGAGGCAGGAGAATGGTGTGAACCCGGGAGGCATAGCTTGCAGTGAGCCGAGATCGCACTACTGCACTCCAGCCTGGACGACAGAGCGAGACTCCATCTCAAAAAAAAAAAAAGCCTCTACCCTCAAGGCGTTTACTTTACAGAGGGACAAGGGAGGAAATGGTAAAAAAAAATACATAAGCAAGGCCGGGTATGGTGGCTCATGCCTGTAATCACCGCACTTTGGGAGGCCAAGGCAGGAGAGGATTGCTTGAGGCCAGGAATTCAAAACCAGCCTGGACAACACAAGAAGACCTTTTCTCTACAAAAAAATTAAAAAAGAAATTAGCAATTAGCTTCGTGTGATGGCATGTGCCTGTACTTAGGTACTCAGTCCCAGGTACTCAGGAGGCTGGGGTGGGAGGATCGCTTGAGCCCAGGACAGGATCCCTCGTCCCAAAGTGCAAGACTGCAGTGAAGCAGTGAACTGTGATTCACCCACTGCACTCCAGACTGGATAACAGAGTGAGACCTAAGCAGAGAAGATTTTGAAAAGTGCTATGAAGGAATTAAATAAGATAACAGAAAAAAAGGAGTCAGCGGATATTTTAGATCAGGTTATTACGAAAGGCCTCGGAAGAAATGACATTTACATTGAGATCTGAAGGATGAGAAAGAAGATATGCAAAGAGCTAGGGAAAGAACATGCCGGGCACTAGCAAAAGTAGATGCAAAGGCTCTGAGGCCAAAGAAAGCTTGAGTATCCAAGGAACACTGTAGTATGGTACCCAGTGCCTAGCTTAGTTTCTGATACATTGTAGGTGCTCAGTAAATACACTGTTGAGTGAATGAAGAGGCAACAGTACAATATGAGATTAGAAAGGAAGGCACAGAGGCCAGATCATAAAGGTCATTTTAGGATACGATCACAAGTTTTTACTTTATTCTAAGTGCAATAGAAAGCCACTGAAAGCATTGTTTTCTTTTTCTTCCCTTCCTCTGTCAACTGAAGGATTTTTTTAAAAAAAAAACAATTCTCTATTGCTATATGAAGAATGAGTTTCAAGAATGACAGCAAAGAGATAAGTTGGGAGACTACTGCAGAAGTTAAATAAGAGAAGATGGTTGCTTAGAGATGAAGAGGAGTGGGTGGGTTTGGAAGTAATGAGTTATATTTTAAGGTGGAATTCATATAACTTGTTGATGAGCAGGATGTAGGCATAAAGGAAGGGAAGGAATCAGGATGACTCCTAAATTTTGTGTGAGGAACCAGGAAGACACTGGTAGCCTTTATAAGGAAGAAACAGAATAATTCCACCTCGTAAAATGCCTATTGGATATTGAAATGGACATGTCAAGTAAGCATCTGGAGTTTAAGGGAGAAGTAAGATTGGAAAGTTTGAGAGTCAACAGCATTTACATGATATTTAAAAGTCATGGCATGGGGTGAAAGACAATAGAGACAGAGAAAAAAATGAGACCAAGACCAATCACAAAAACACTCCAGTATTTAGAGATCAGTTCCATCAGGAGTCAATGATGTAGAAGAAGAGAAAAAGGAGTTTCAAGAAAGAGGGAGTGGCCACCTGCACTGAATGATATTGAATGGTTAACATGAGGGCAGAGGAGAGTTTAAAGAATGCCTGGATAGAATACCTGAACAACAAAGTTAGAGGGGACCAGTTTAATTTGTGAAGAAGTTGAACCACAGAGTCTGTGGGTCAAAAACCACAGCAAATGGTAATGCTAAAAAAAAAAAAAAAAAAAAAGCGGGTGGATTTCATGAAAGACTAAACACTGAAATGTTAGCCAATATTTCTCTCCCTCTCAGGCATACAAGTAGGCTCTACTCTCAAAACCCTGCCTACATGGCTTTAAAACGCTGGGCAAAAGTTGGTGAATTCATTCCTCTTTAGGGAAACTGACTAGCTCAAGAGAAAACATCTCCCAATCCTGACATTTAAGAGTTTCAGAGGGAAAATGCCAGCTGCCTGCCCAGTTGCCCCACAGTGAGACAGTCAACAAGCCTTGCCCTTGCACAGAAAGCTCTCATTCACTTTCATGAATAAACAGGCAGCTCAGGATTAGGAGACCTCTGAAAAGAGCCTCTAAAATCAAAGAGAGAGAAACGGAAACAAAAAGAAAGAATTCCGAAGAAATAAATCGTGTGGAAACAGGAAAACAATCCTTTAAAATCCCACTATAATTTCCTAAGAGAAATGAAAAAGATTCCATAACCTCAAAATAAAAGCAAGATTCTATTTTTTAAAAGAAACATGAATAACAGAGCACTTAGAAATTAAAAATAGGATGAGGAAATTAAATATTCAATATAAAGTTTAAATGATAAAATTGACAGTCTCCCAGAAAGAACAAACAAAAAGAACTGAATATAAGCAAGTAAAAAAGAAACTTAAAGAATTAATTCAGAAGATCCAATATATGACTAATAAGAGTACCAGAATCAGAGAATAGGTATCTTAGTCCATTTTTGCTGCTATAACAAAATACCTGAGACTGATTAATTTATCTGCAGAAACCTACTTCTGGAAGTGCTGGAGGCTGGGAAGTCTAAGATCAAGGCAGCAAAGTTTGGTTTCTGGCAAGGGCTGCTCTCTGCTTCCAAGATAGAGCCTTGCGGCATTCAGAGGGGATGTGTCCTCATACAGCAGAGGGATGAAAGGAGCAAAATCACCCTTTTATAAGGTTCTAATCCATTCATGAAGGCTCTGCCCTCATAAATTAGTCACTTCCTAAAGGTCTACCTCTTTTTTTTTTTTTTGAGACGGAGTCTCGCTCTGTCACCCAGGCTGGAGTGCTGTGGTGCCATCTCGGCTCACTGCCAGCTCCACCTCCCAGGTTCACGCCATTCTCCTTCCTCAGCCTCCCGAGTAGCTGGGACTACAGGCGCCCGCCACCACGCCCGGCTAATTTTTTGTACTTTTAGTAGAGACGGGGTTTCACCGTCTTAGCCAGGATGGTCTCAATCTCCTGACCTTGTGATCCACCCGCCTTGGCTTCCCAAAGTGCTGGGATTACAGGCGTGAGCCACCACACCCAGCCCCAAAGGCCTATCTCTTAATACTACTGCATTGGCAATTAAGTTTCAACATATGTCCAGGAAGAATAAGGCAGGGGGAAAAAAAAGTTTCAACATATGAACTTTGGGGGACATATTTGGACCACAGCAATAGGGGGAAAATGGAGAAATATGTTTTTAAATTATATCTTAAGATAATCTAATGGGCCATGATGTAGTAACCAGGACCAGAATTGCCCTCCATAAAAACAAACAGAAACCTAGACAAAATATGTGAAACTTTTTCAGACCTTGGACAATAGGCAGCACAGGCCTGTTGTCCCTAAGAGAAAAAACAAGATGAATATTGACCACAGTGCAGGGAGAGGAACAGCAAACAAGAACCACAAAAATCTTGCTTTCAGATGTAGTCTTGTGAAAAAAAAAAAAAAAAAAAAAAAAAAAAGAAGCATGAAAATGTAAATCATAACCAGAGAAAAATCAGTCAAAAAAAAATACCCAGAAATGACATGAAGGATAGAATTAGGAGATAAGACTTTAAAAAAAAATTATAAATATACTGTATAATTTAAAGAAATCATGAACAGAAAGGGAAGAGAAATGGAAAGTGTGGGGAAAACATAACTTCTAGAGCTAAAAAATATTTCTTTCTTTCTTTCTTTTTTTTTTTTTGAGACAGAGTTTCGCTCTTGTTGCCCAGGCTGAAGTGCAATGGTGCGATCTCAGCTCACTGCAACCTCCGCCTCCGGGGTTCAAAAGATTCTCTTGCCTCAGCCCCGCCTAGTAGCTGGGATTACAGGCACCCGCCACCACGCCCAGCTAATTTTTTTTTTTTTGTATTTTTAGTAGAGATGGGGGTTTCACCATGTTGGCCAGACTGGTCTCGAACTCCTGACCTCAGGCAATCCACCCGCCTCGGCCTCCCAAAGTGCTGGGATTACAGGCGTGGGCCACCAAGCCTGACTAAAAATATTTCTAACATAAAAAATTCATTGGATAGGATTAAAAGTAGATTAGCCATTGTACAAGAAAAGATCAGCGAATTTAAAGACATAGTATTAGAATTATCCAAAGTAAAGCACGGAAAAAAAAAACACTGAAAAAAAAAAAAGCGGGGGCAACAGAGCAAGCCCCTATCTCAAAACAAAACAAACAAGCAAACAAACACAGAACAACAACAAAAGTGGCCCCAAAATTGCCAAATTTGATGAAAATTTTAATCCCTGATCCATGAAGCTGAACAAAACCCAAACAGGAAAATCCCAAAGACAATTACACCAAAGTACACTACAGTAAAATTGCTAGAAAACCAATGATAATAAGAATATCTTAAAAGCCAGGCACAGTGGCTCATGCCTGTAATCCCAACACTTTGGGAGGCCAAGGCGGGCGGATGACTCGAGGTCAGGAGTTGATGACTAGCCTGGCCAACATGGTGAAACCACGTCTCTACTAAAAATACAAAATTAGCCAGGTGTAGTGGCTCATGCCTGTAGTCCCAGCTACTTGGGAAGCTGAGGCAGGAGAGTTGCTTGAACCCGGGAGTCAGAGGTTGCAGTGAGCCGAGATCGTGCCATTGCACTCCAGCCTGGGCAACAAGAGTGAAACTCCATGTAAAAAAATATATATAGACATCTTAAAAGCTACCAGAAGAAAAGATATTTAAAAGATATTTTATGTACATAGAAAGATAAGAATTATTACAAGCTTCTTGTCAAAAGCAATGCAAGCCAGAAGATCATGAAACATATTTAAAATGCTAAAAGGAAAACACCCTTGTCAACTTAGAATTATATATGTCCAGTGAAACCATCCTTCAAAAAAATGAAGGCAAAATAAAGAAAAATAAAACCTGAGATAATTTTTTTTTTAGACAGAGTCTTACTCTGTTGGCCAGTCTGTAGTGCAGTAGTGTGATCGCAGCTCACTGCAGCCTAAATTTCCTAAGCTCAAGTGAACGTCCTGCCACAGCCTCACTGTAGCTGGGATCACTGATGTGTGCAACCACACACGCAATAAAATGAAGGCAAAATAAATAATAACCATATAGCATGAGGTTTATGACATGTAAAAGTAAAATAAACTAACAATAGCACAAATGACAGGAATGGAGAAAATAGTGGTATATTGTTGTAAACTTTTACATTATACGTGAAGTAGTACCATGCTATTTGATAGTAACCTGTGCATATTTAAAAATGATTGTTTTAAACCCTGAAGCAACTACTAAAATATAGTCGAAGATTTTTACAACTAATAAGCCAATAAGAGAAACTCAAATGTCACAAAAAAGTAGGGGATAGGAAAAGAAAAAGGAAATAAAGAACAGATAAGATAAATAGCAAGACAGTAGTCTTAAACTCAGCCAATATCAATAATTATATATTAATATTAATATTAATAATTATATTAATGTAAATAATTTAAATAGTTCAATTAAAAGGCAGAGATAGTAGAACCGGATTTTTTTTTAAATCCAATCTTAACTGGGCATGGTGACGCCTGTAATGTCAGCACTTTAGGAGGCCAAGGTGGGAGGATCACTTGAGCCCAGGAGTTCGAGAGCAGCCTGGGTCTTGTTATCTATGCTTTAAAAAAAAAAAAAAAATCCAATGGTACTCTCTAGAGAAACACATTTTATATATAAAGATATGTGAGTTAAAAATAAAATTATGAAAAAAATATACTGCAAACACAAATAATATGAAAAATGAAATGGCTACATTAATATAAAATAAAAGATTCTAGGACAAGAAATATTACCAGAGATACATAAGGAAAATTTATAATGATAAAAAGTGCCAACTCTTTAGGAAAACATAACAATCCTCAAAGTTATGCTCCTAGCAATAGAATTACAAACTATATGAAGTAAAAATTCACAGAAGTAAAAGGAGAAATGGACAAACCCATAATTATAACAGAGATTTCAACACTTCTCTTGCATTGGTTGATAGAACAAGCAGATAGTAAACCAGTAATGATATAAAAGATAGGTATAACATAACCAACCAACTTGATCTAATTTACTCTTATAGAACATCCTACCTTAAAATAGGAGTTAGAATATTTAGAGCTGGGTGCAGTGGCTCACACCTCTAATACTATCACTTTGGGAGGCTGAGGCAAGTGGAATTTTTGAACCCAGGAGTTCAAGACCAGCCTGGGCAACATAGTGAAACCCTGTCTCCACTAAAAATACAAAAATTAGCCAGGCATGGTGGTGCACACCTGTAGTCCCAGCTACTCAGGAGGCTGAGTTGGGAGGATCATTTGAGCCTACGAGGTGGAGGCTGCAGTGACCAAGATCACACCACTGCACTCCAGCCTGGGCAACAGAGTGAGACCCTATCTCAAAAAACAAAATTATCAACATAATCCATATGAAATGAAACAAAGTCCATAGAAATCACAAAGAAAATTAGAAAATACTTGAACTGAATGAAAATGAAAACAAAACATTTGAAAATTTGTGGGATACAGTAAAGTAATGCTTAGAGGGAAAGTTATAGCTTTGAATGCTTATAGTAGAAAAGAAAAAAAATTATAAAATGACAACAAGAATGAGGGAAAAATACAAACAATAATGATAATAAATTTAAGATGAAGAAAAATTAAAACAATGCTCTAATCTTGTACCTCAAGCAGCAAGAAAAATACATGTAAATTAAATTCAAAATTAATTTGAAGGAAGGAAATTAAAACGAAGGAAAAAAGGAAATAAGGAAAATAACAGCAGAAATTAATGAAATAGAAATACAGGCAACCATTAGAGAAAAATCAATGATGCCAAAAGCTGGTTCTTTGCAAATATTAATAAAATTAATAAACAATCTAGGCTGTTCAAGAAAACAGAGAAAACACAAATTAACAATATCTGGAATGAAAACTATGTCACTACAGTTAAAAGGATAAGAAGGGAATGTTGTAAAGAACTTTATGCCATAAAGTTGGCAGCTTAGTTAAAAACATATTACTTGCAAGACATAAATACCAAAACTGACATAAGAAACAGAAAGTCTGAATAGCTCTGTATCTATTAAATACATCATATTTCACAAATAAAAACCTCACCACAAAGAGAACTCCAAGACCAGATAACCTCACTGATGCACTTTATCACACAATTAAGAAAGAAATGATACCAATCTTACACAAATGCTTTCAGAAAATAGAAAAGCAAGGCCAGGTGCAGTGGCTCATGCCTGTAACCCTAGCACCTCAGGAGGCCAAGCTGAGCAGATCTCTTGCGCTCAGGAGTTCAAAACCCAGGCTGGGCAACGTGGGGAGACCCCATCTCTACAAAAAATACAAAAATTAGCCAGGGCTCATGCCTGTAATCCCAACACTTTGGGAGGCCAAGGCAGGAGGATCACCTGAGGTCAGGAGTTCGAGGCTAGCCTGACCAATGTGGCGAAACCCCATCTCTACTAAAAATAAAAAAATTAGCTGGGTGTGGTGGCACATGCCTGTCATCCCAGCTACTTGGGAGGCTGAGGCAGGAGAATCTCTTGAACCCAAGAGGTGGAGGGTGCAATGAGCCAAGATCATGCCACTGCATTCCAGCCTAGGCAACAGAGTGAGACTCCATCTCAAAGAAAAAAAAAATTAGCCAGGCATGGTGGTGCCCATCTGTAGTCCCAGCTACACAGGAGGCTGAGGTGGGAGGATCATATGAACCCAGGAAGTCGAGGCTGCAGTGAGCTGAGATCATGCCACTGCTCTCCAGCTGGCCGGGGGAACAAAGTAAGACCCTGTCTCAGAAAGAAAAAAGAAAGAAAACAGAGAAGCAGGGACTACTTCCCAACTCATGTTATCAAACCAGCAATATTACAAGAACACTAAAGAGCAATATACCCTATGAACAGAGAAGCAAAAATCCCTACTAAAATATTAGCAAATCAAGCCCAGCAATATATAAAAAAAAAACACACAATGACCAGGTGAGGCTTATCTCAGGAATGCAAGATTGTTTTGGCATTCAGAAATAAATGAATGTAATTCACCAAACAGAATAAAGGAGAAATATTATATGATCATCTCAATAGATGCACAAAATGCATGATATTCAGCACCATGTATGATTTTTAAAAATTATCAGCAAACTGTAAATAGAAAGGAACTTAACCTGATAGTAGGCATCTATATAAAATCTACATAACAACATACTTAATGATGAAAGATTGAATGCTTTCCCTAAGATTAAGAATAAAGGAAGGATGTTTGCTATACCACATTACTCAACCTTAGAGTTGCACCTGTCTTAGCCAGTGCAATAAGGCCAAAAAATGAAACAAATGACATTGCTTGAAAAGGAAGAAACAAAATGTTCTTTATTTGCAGACTATGTGATTGGGTACATATAAAATGATAAGAAATCTGCAAAAAGCTATTAGAACTTATGGAGTGTATTTAGCAAAGCCATATGCTTAATGGCAAGGTCAATATGCTAAACGTAACTGTGTTTCCATTGACTAGCAGTGAACAACTAGAAATGAATTTTTTTTAAATGGCATTTATAACTTCATCAGATATATAAAATACTTAGGGATACATTTTTAAAACTGTGCAAGAGCTGTACAATAAAAACACAAAATATTGGAAGAAATTAAAGAAGATCTACATAAATGGAGAGAGATACCATTTTCGTGTATTAGCAGACTGTATTCTGGTTTTGATTTTTTGTTTTAATAGACTTTTTTTCTGGTTTTGATTTTTTTATTTGAATAGACTTTATTGTTTAGATTAATTTTAGATTCATAGCAAAATTGAAAGGAAAGTACAGAGATTTCTCATATACTGCCTGCCCCTACACATGCATGGTTGAAGGCTCTGTATTCTTAAAGTGCTAATTCCTTTTCAATTGATCTATACATTCAACATAATCCCAGTCAAGATCTCAGATTCTTTTCTCTTAGAAATTGACAAATCAATCCTAAAATTTATAAGAAAAGGCGTAAAAAGAACCAATTGGTAAAACCATCACAGGCATGGTAACTCATGCTTATAATCCCAGTACTTTGGGAGGATGAGGCAGGAGGATTGCTTGAGCCCAGGAGTTTGAGACCAGCCTGGGCAATATAGCAAGACCCCTCCTCTAAAAGGTGTTTTTTTTTTTTTTTTAAATTAGCTGGGAATGGTGGCCTATAGTACCAGCTACCCAAAAGGCTGAGGTGGGAGGATTGCATGAGCCCTGGAGGTCGTGGCTACAGTGGGCCATGATTGTGCCACTGTACTTCAGCCTGGGCAACAGAGTGAGACCGTGTTTCTTGGAAAAAAAAAAAAAAAAGCCAGGCACAGTGGCTCACATCTGTAATCCTAGCTCTTTGGGAGTCTGAGGCTAGAGAATCACTCTTTTTTTTTAATTAGCTGGGTGTGGTGGAACATGCCTGTGGTCCCAGCTACTCAGGAGGCTGAGGTGAGAGGATCTCATAAGCCCAGGAGGTTGAGACAGCAGAGAGCCATGATCATGGCACTGCACTCCAGCCTGGGTTTCAAAGTGAGATCCTTTCTCAAAAATAAAATAAATAAAATAAAATAAAATACATTTGGAGACTTACCCTACCTGATTTTCACAACTTTAAAGTTACGATAATCAAGACAATGTGGCATTGACATAGGGTGGCCATGAAGATTAAGGAAACAGAACAGTTTATAAATAAACTCACACATAGAGTCAACTGATTTTTAAGAGTCTCGCTCTGTTGCCCAGGCTGGAGTGAAGTGGCACAATCTCAGCTCACTGCAACCTCCGCCTCCTGGGTTCAAGCAATTCTTCTGCCTCAGCCTTCCAAGTAGCTGAGATTACAGGCACATGCCACCACACCCAGCCAATTTTTTATATTTTTGGTAGAGACAGGGTTTCGGCATGTTGGCCAGGCTTTTCTTGAACTCCTGACCTCAAGTGATCCACTTGCCTCAGCCTCCCAAAGTGCTAGAAATACAGGTGTGAGCCACTGTGCCCAGCCAAAAATTCCAGTATTTCAATGGAAGAAAGGATAATGTTTTCAACAAATGGTGGAACAACTGGATATCCAAATAGAAAAAGTGAACCTTCACCCTTTACCCCATGCACAAAAATTTACTCAAAATGGATCATATCCAAATTTAGCTGCTAAAATATAAAACTTCTAGAAAAAATATAAAGATTTCTTTAAAAGAACGCAAAAAGCACAACCCATAAAAATTGAGTATTCCACCTAAACAGGAGAGTAAACTAGGAAAAGGGAAGACATGGTATCTAGGGAACAGTAGAAAAGCTAAGGAAATTCACAGAAGTGAAGGTAAGTCTTAGGACAGCAGCTGTACGGTAGGCTAGAAGGCACCCAGCCCATGTTGCAACAGACTGAACTGTGGTAAGTACATAGAAAACTAAGAAATTAGGCAATTTTTAACTCTAGGGAAAAGAAGAGGCAATCCTAGTGTACTATGTAGTTTAGCTGTGAAGAATACTTAATTGAGCTTAATAATATAGTCACTGAAACTTGGCCAGGTGCAGTGGCTCACATCTGTGATCCCAGCACTTTGGGAGGCCAAGGCAGGAGGATTGATTGAGCTCACGAGTTCGAGACCAGCCTGGGAAAGATGGTGAAACCCTATCTCTACAAAAAATACAGAAACACCAGACAGGCATGGTGGCACATGCCTGAGTCCCAGCCATTAGGGAGGCTTTGGTGGAAGGATCGGTTGAGCCTGGGAGGTCAAAGCTGCAGTGAGCCATGATCATACTACTGCACTCCAGCCTGGGTGACAGAGTGAGACTCTGTCTCAAATAATAATAATAATAAGACACTCAGTGAAAATTAATTAACAATGTTAGTATAACTCTACTGACATAGTGGGAGAAGGGAAGTGTAGTAGGGGTTGGAGGTAGTACTTATGAGAATTAAATCATCATGTTTCATAGTAGAAATTTAGTAGATAAATATCTAAGATTTAAAAATCAAAAATAGCCATTGTTATTTAGAAATGTGGACATAAATGTGTGTAGAAATAGCTGAAGAAGTTGAAAGTGGTTTTGTTATAAGCCCTGACATACTCTTTAAGTTTTGTTATAAACCCTATGATCTTATTTGATATTTTAACTGTGTTGATTATCTCACTTTAATTTTTTAACATAATTTAAATAGAGAATGGTTGGTGAGGAAACTTGATCAATATAACCTTGTTATTGTGTATCACCATATCCCTCATTAGACTGAGTAGCTTTGAATGCAAGGAATTTTGATTTATTTACTTCAGGGTTACCCAGAGCCCAGCCCAGTGCTTGGCACATAGCAGGCACCTACTGTATGTTTATAGAACAAATGAAGAAGGGCACAAAAAAATATTCTGGAGAAGGAATGCAAACCATTCACTGAGTTCCAGCTGTTGGTATATACCAAAAGTTGCTTTTCCCTCCCATAGAGTGAAGATATCCAAGGAGTAAGAATAAAATCTTAAGTTCTTTTACTTCCACCATGAAGACACAAACAATTAAAAATGCCTGGACACAGCTTCTTGGCATTCTGAATATAGACATTGCCCAGGATATGTTTGAAATGTGCTTTTTGTGGGTCATTTTAAATAATCTTCTGAAGGCTTAGTCAAAGGACATGTTGAAGCCTAGCATCAGAATATTAACTCGTTTTTCTGTTATGTATTCGTGGGCAGCATCTCTATATTTGGCTTTAATTTTTTCCTTCTTTTTGTTCACTGACATTGTCCAAAAGCTACTGACATCAAACCCTGTGCTATAGGCGAAAAATCTCTCATGCCATATATAAGGTCACTGACATCCATCCTGAATCGTCAGCAACAGACAGCTTTGTGCCATGGGGAAAAAGAAATGGACATCATTAGAGAATCCTAACAAAACCACTGTAATTACCCAAGGTTTTCAGCACTTAGAGCAGCTGCTTTTATATGGACCTAAGTTCCTTAAGTGTGCCTACAGAAAATACAGGAAATAACTAGTGTAGTTCTTACACAGGAAATTATCATTTTAAAGTTATTACTTTTGCTGATAATTTACCATTATCTCTAAAAGTAAATATTCAAAATTTAAAATTAATATTCAAATGTTTTTAAAAGGAACCTTAGTCACACCATTGTATTATTATAAATATTGTAATAGATTACTCCATACTATGAAAGTCCTGTTAATCAATATTGCAGATAGATTTTTGCGAAGTATTATAAACTAAAGCATGTTAGCAATTTGTGTGTATCTACAAATTGTCTTCTTGTAGTCTTGTTCCATCAAACTGAATTTATATATCTTTTGGCATAGAAGACACATTTTGTAAGTGACTACTTTAAGAAAATATGAAAAAATAATGATCCCTTAGGATGGTTAAACAACTTTGAATCTTTCAACCAAGATTCTTGTTTGAGCAGTGAGAAAGGAAGATATTTAAAGGAACACATGTAGCAAGGAAAAGTGCTACCAAGGGACTGAAATTCTTGAGCTCTGTGGAAAGAAAAGAGAGAACTGGATTTCCAGGAAATATAAGCATTCTGAAACAATGCCATGCCCTAGCTTACTGAGGGTCCTAGAGCCACAAGGGAGTGGCTGCATTAGAGGCTGAGGCACAGGATATGCCTCATTACAGACGCTACCTGTAAGAAGCTGGGTAGCCAAGCAACTTTTGGCCCTCCTGCTGCTTGAGATTTCATTCCCTCTCCTCTCCTCACATCTTTAGACCCACAACTGCCAAGGACTCCTTACCACCAAGATCCTCTAACTCTGCCTTCATCTCTGCTATTCCTTAATCCAAAACTGGTCCAGGGCAGGGACTTCTAGACAGGAGGATATATAAATGGAGAGAAGGGACAGAGGAGGAAATAGAAGAAAAGAGAAGATAGTCTTTCTTTTCTCTCTCTTTCCATGTCTGCAGCACCTCTAATTAGCAACTTCTTCAAAAATGGTTCCATCTTATTTCTCCCTATAATTCCTGTCCTGCTTCTAGCCTTAGGTCACCTGCCCCTCTCTTGTTCATTCATTCATTCATTCATTCATTCATTCATCTCTTATACATTCATTGAAAACACCTACTATGTGGCAGTACTTGCTAGACAATGGGGGACACAAAAGTGAGCAGAAAACAGATATGATCCCTGGCCTTGAAGAATTCTCAACATTCAGGGGAAGAGAAACATTAAGCACATAATCATCCCAAAACAAATATAAAATTGCACAAGTACCACAAAAATGAAGTATGTGTCTCTGCAAGCCTATTATAAGAGAGGGATCTGTCCTAGTTAGAGAGGTCACTAAAGGCTTCTCTAAGGAAGGGATAGCTGAGCTCTGAGAGAAAAGAAACATTTATCAGGCAAATAAAACAGCATGTGCCAAGGTCCTGGGGCAGGTTGGAGCATGGCAAATATGAGGGATAAGAAGCTGAGATAGTGAAGGTGGAACATAGTGCAGAGGCCAGCGGGTAGATGGGCCACATAGGCATGAAAGAGAGTTTTGTCTTTATCCTTAGAACAATGAGGAGCCAATGGAGGTGTTTAAGCCAGGAGTGAAGTAACTGGAGATTAGCGGTTTGAAAAGATCTGCATGGCTACAGTGTGAAGAACAGACTGGAAGAGGCCAGGCTAGTTACAAAGTGAGAGATGATGGAGACTTTAATAAGGTAGGGATGGAAATGGAGTGGACAGATTGGAGAGCTGTTTAGGAAGTAAAGTGGATAAGACTTGGTTGTGAGTTGGATATAGGGAGCATGGGAGAAGGAGAGGTCAAGAGTGATTCCTGGGCTTCTTGCCTTGCACAATGAGAAATAAAGAAGTCAAGAGTCAAGTTTGAGAGATCATGAGTTTTGGTAGTGTAGGGTTTGAAGTGCCTTTGAAATGTTCCAGAGAAAATGTCAAGTACATAATTGGACATATGAGGCCAGAGCTCAGAGGATAAATAAATGTGAATCTTCAGCGTATTAAGTGGTCACTGAAACTACTATCATCGACAAGATTGCCTATAGTCGGGAGGGGAGAGAGTACAAAGAAATGCTCAGCTTGGCCTCCCACATAATTTGGTTCTTCCTCTTGTGAATAGATTACCTCTCTTTCTTTAGGGTAACAGAAGTTTGACTATTATCATAAATGTGGCCATTCTTTTTCTATAAAGGGTCTAAGTATAAATAGAGAAGGCAATGGGTTACGGGAGGCAAACTTTTTTCTAGCTGTGATTTTACATTCTGCTGTGGTCCAGGGAAGGGAAACAAACACTGTTTGAAAGGAATAAACATAGATTATAGAAAAGGAGTCAAGTGAATTGGTCCCCAAGGTTCTCCCACCAGGGACATATGCTCCTGCTCCCCAGTGAGAGCTCTCGCTCTCTGGAAACGTGCTGATGCATTATGGGGAAGACTGTCACTGCATAGATGTTCTTATAGCATTGCTTTTATTAGTTAGATGTTCTATTAGTTAGATGTTTTATTAGTAGTTGCTTCTATTAGTTAGATGTTTTATTAGTTAGATGTTCAGTTCTCGGTATGTGGCTGAGATTAGCGGTTTGAAAAGATCCACATGGCTACAATATGAAGAACAGATTGGAAGAGGCCAGGTTAGTTAGGAAGTGAGAGATGGTGGAAACTTTAATAGAGATTTCCCCAATGTATGAAACAGCCTTTTCATACACTGGGGATTTCTGTAGTCAGAGGTTTGTTACTTGTGGAGTCAGAGATTCATGAAGGATCCATGCAAGAATGTAGAATCACAAAGCCATGGAGTGGTGACCAGGGTACGATATTCCAAAGAATTGAGACTGGGAAAGTATGTGATTGGCAATGTGTGGATCAGTGATAAGGCTAGCAATGCCTTTTCAGTGGCACCAGATTGCAGGAGTGCCCAGTGGTTGAAGAAGCAACCAGCTGTTATCCACACTATAGCCATGCAGTAGACTAGGCCAACTCCAAGTGGGGACCTAGACCAGCAGCAGCAGCAGAAATGCAGAATCTCGGCTTCTGTCTCAGACCTAACAACTCAGAACCTGCATTTAAATAAGATCACTCAGGATTCTTAAGCACATGAAAGTTTGAGAAGCATTAGTCTGGATCAGTCTTCAAGAAGTTTGGCAATGGTAGGTAAGAGATAAAATAAACTCCAGATAAGAGGGAGATACTGGAAATGGAAATGGAAGGGAGAGAAGATCCCAGGAAGAAAAGGCTGGGAACAAAAGAACTACTTAACCTGGGGAAAGAGGTGTGACTCTTCCTTTGTTGAGAAAAGTGGAAAAGAAGAATGGAAGAGGAAGTGTGAAATCAAAGGCAGATAACTGAGAAAACTTGGTGGATGGATGACCCACTTCTCCCCAGTAAAATTGGTGGCAAGGTCAACCACTGAAGAGAAGGCGAAAGAGAGGTTTTAGGCCAAACAATACTCCATAGTGTAGAAACTCCTTTAACTTACAGGGCTCTAGTTTAAATGACATTTACTTTTGGTTAACATGTCTTTGCATGTTTTTCCTGTACCTCCTTTAAACAGATATTCATCAATGTATAAAAATTATTAGATAGTTTAACAACAATTTACAATAAAACTTTTGCATTTGTACAAGTAGCCTGATGAGGCTAAGTTGAGCCATGAACTTCACTAGGGCCAGCATTATATAGCTTGCTGACACTATTAAGTCAAATAAATATCATGGCTCCAAAAATGTATAAAACTTGAAGAACAAAAAAAAGTTTAATCTTTACCTATAGTTTTTAAGTCTGTAAAGTTTGCTAAATCAATACAATGATCTGAAAAGTTCATCTCAAAATCAGATATATTAGTGATTTACTTCATTGGTTTTCTGATGACCATTTATCATGAGGTATAGAATCTTCAGTATGAATGAGGGAAATAAAAAATTTGACATGTTTGCCTCTTATATGAACTAAATATCTGATTTATAAGACACAAACGAACAAACTTCTATGGCCTGTCATGTTTTCTCAGTTTCTAATTTATTCAACCTCTGCTCAATATTGATCCTGACAAGCAGAGTGACCCAAAGATAAATTTATTCATTGCACAGTTGAGTCAGGAACAAGCCAAAAATTATAGATTTTCCCAGGCAGATGATGACAGGCAGTCAGAGGGATGACAAATGGCTGTCTTTAGATTTAGTAAGGACGGTTGGTCCAGACATTTCCGATAAAGATTGGAGTATGCTGGTCAAATACAGGTTCATCAGCGGTCATCATTAATGGTAGAGAGAGCATTGCTGTGCTGCAGACGCCTAGAAAGGAGCTTAGGCATCAGCCCTGCAGGGGAAATAGAATTTGCTCCTTAGTATTTTGCAGCACTCCTCTAAGTGATAGCATGACATGATCATTTATCAAATAGAGACTGTCCAGAAAAGTGTCTGCTTCCTTTAGTAACTTATTGAAGAGCAGGAAAGTGAAAGCTTTTTATTAAAGACAGGAAGGCAATGAACAACCAGAGCGTATCCAAAGGGTAATCGTATTTCAGCACAGGATTAGTTTAGTCTTAAATAAACATACACTGGAGGGAGTATGTCGAAGGTCATTTATCAAGTAAAGAACAATTAACAAAACTCTAAGCACTCTTTTTATCTATATTAATTTAACATTCTCTAAGTGTTTGTATTAACTTTTAGATGATGGGCATCACATTCAACACTGTAAAAAATGTGATGCATAATCCCTTCCTTATAGGTTTTTAGAGTAAGAGAAATACAATGTAACTCTCACGTAAAATAAGATAGTTACGGCTCTATTAAACCCTGCCAAACAAATGCTGTTGGGGAAGGCATATTCCAGAGCCCAGAACTGAAGGCTGAAGTTATAATTTATGAAGATAACTTTCTTATAAAAAGTCAACTACTTATTTGTCAATAGGTCAAGAAGTTTCTTCTTCCTTACTTAAAATGTTTTCGCTCTCTGTTGACAAAAATTAAGAGAAAGGGAATTAGTTAAGAGGTAGCAGGGCAGGCAAACAGGCAGAGAACTGACACATTTATTACTTTCTTTGTTCCAGGCACTTTATATGCCATGGCAACTAATCTTAATTAACCTCAAGTTATAGATGAAGACATATATTTGCCTAAGGTCACACAGTAAGCAGCAGTGCCAGGAAGTTTAGGATTGCCTTATTTTTAAAAAAACAATGTCTTATATTTTCACATAAATTACTTATTGGAATCCCTCAAAGTCTAGTGCAGACTAAATTTAGGGTATATATCCAAAGAAAGTGAAATTACTATTTTAAAAGCAACATGTGCACTCCCATGTTCTTTGCAGCAATATTCACAATAGCCAAGCTATGTGCACTACTTTTGTTGAGTAATTCATTACAGATTAAATGTATCTGATATTAAAAATAAAGAACAGAAAAAATAAAGAAAAATAAAGAACAGAACTTTGGCCACTTATAAGAAATACTCAAAGTGTACTTCATTATCATTAAGTAGCAGTTAAGATAAAATACACTTTTTAGAAAGCGGGGAAGGGGAGAAAGCAAGACATAACAGACAAAGTACTGAGGAAAGAGTGACACTGGATAGGAAAAGAAACCCAAATAGGGACAAAGATGCTGTGAAAAAAGCAAACTGAGACAGTTAGTTCTTAAGTTCTGTTAATCTGTTTTCCTTACATTTATTTGGGTTGTAGACCATGGAATAACTTTATTATTCCTTGAACTATCAGTTAGCTGATTTTCTTCTTATAAGCTATAAAAACATGCAAATATTTATGATATAATGTAAAACAAAATTGTACTCACAGTACAATTATGACAATTAAAAATATGTACCCTCCCGAAAGTCCCTATGCTCAAAAAGATTAGAAGGATACATAACAGCATATTAAAAGTGATCTTTGCATGATAAGCATACAAATGATTTTTTCCCCCTTTCTTCCATTTTTCCCTTTGGTAGGTGTTTGTTTTTTGGTCTTTTTTTTAACACTTAAAAAATGAATATGCATTCTTTGTAAAATAAAAAGCAACAACACACATTCCTTACAATCACCAGGGACTGCTTACTCACTACCCCTTAATTGCCTAATCTGTAAACTTCTATGAGCTACACTAAGAATACGGCATCTTCTGCAGGAAAAAGTTTTTTCTGAGCTGGAGTGGGGGCCATTTAAGGGAGTATGACAGAGAACAGTTGTGTGGCCCTCAACTTAGGACCTCATTTTTTTGCCTCATCTTCAGTGCCTTCTATTATCAGTATAGATTGTTTTATTCAAAATTTAGTTATTATGCACCTTCTAAGTACCTGGCTCTGAGCTAGAACTCCATGAAAGCAGTAATTACCTTTAAAAACAATAACTGACATGCTAGAAGTACTGGTAAATATGAAATGCTTGTGCTTTGCTTTTTCTTCTCTAATTATAGGATTTGGAGTTTTTACTGAACAAGTTGATGAAGCTGTGGAAAATTGATCTAAATGGAAATCCTGTTTGTCTCAAACCAAAATACAGGGACAGACTGATATTGGTGTCCAAATCACTGGGTACATATTTATATTAATATAATTTTTAAGAGAATGACACCTAGTTAACTTTTTGGTTATTTTACCAGCAAGCTTTCAGAAATATAAATCTGACATCTGGATCTGTGAAAATTGTCAACTTTAAATTCAATATTTTGAATAAGAGCAAAAGTTAAAATTGACAAATAAAGCATGAAAAACATCTGCTGTTCAGAAGTAATGAAAGCACCTGATACTTATTCCTTAAGAAGGATATTTTGCTATTACCAATAAAAATGGTTAGTCATAAATGTGTAGAACTTGCTGACCTTTTGCCAAACTTTCGTTAGCACAAATCCTTTGATGATCCCAAGAGACTCCTTAGCTCTTGGTTCTGTAGATAAAATTGATCAAAGTTTTCATTGCTTGACATTTGCCAAATGTTACCCTAAGAACATACAGGAATCCCTTTCGTTTGATAGGAGAGCTGGGTGACGAGACCCTTTATGAGATCCTTACAAATAACATTCCTGAATGTGCACCATACTGGGGGAAATGGACAGAAACACTCGATTAATAGTGACCAAGTGACACAGCATCAGAAAGATGGGCAGTGACCTCTCACGAAGGCTATGGGAGTCATTTTATGTTTTTTAGGTTACCCAGTCCTCACCAAATAGAGTGACAATCCACATATTTGGTTTACTTAGCATGAGTGGAAGCAAATTTTGTATTGAGAGAAACTTATTAAAATGAAATAAATCTCATAGTTCTATAATCTTGAATTCATTACCTGGCTCCCAGTCTTCAACCATGTTCACACCTATTAACTTCAAATAAGAACATCTGAGGCCGGGCGCGGTGGCTCACGCCTGTGTTCCCAGCACTTTGGGAGGCCGCGGTAGGTGGATTGCCTGAGATCAGGAGTTTGAGACCAGTCTGGGCAACACGGTGAAACCCCATCTTTACTAAAATACAAAAGAATAGCCAGGGGTGGCAGTGTGCACATGTAATCTCAGCTACTCGGGAGGCTGAGATAGGAGAATCGCTTGAAACCGGTAGGCGGAGGTTGCAGTGAGCCGAGATCACGCCATTGCACTCCAGCCTGGGTGACGAAGTGAGACAATGTCTCAAAAAAAAAAAAAAAAAAAAGATCATTTGCTAAAAATGAGATGGAGACAGGTTAACGGAGGCATAGTTTCCTAGTCATTCCTCAGCTCTGTTTGGGACATTAACATGAGGAAGAAGAGATTACAATAAAAGACTTGGAATTTTCATTCCTTATCTTTATAGTATATTTTTAAAGTATGTATTGATTACATATATCTCATCCAAAAATATACTAACAAGCTATATAATTATTAATAAAAATAGATCTGGAAAGACATCAATAAATATAAGTGGCTGGAAAAACTGAGCATCAAAGAATGACCTTTAGAGTAGAGGCGGGGTTTCATTATGTTGGCCAGGCTGGTCTCGAACTCCTGACCTCAAGTGGTCCACCCGCCTTGGCCTCCCAAAGTGCTGGGATTACAAACATGAGCCACCGGCCCAGCCTGACGCCACTGTTAAATTAGGGAGAAAAGGTTAAGGAGGGATGGCTAATTCTAGTTATCACGACTGTGAAAGTATTTACTTTCTATCAGAAAGGCTATGTTTGAGCACAAACGCAGAAGCCTCACTCTTCGTTCTAGCAGTTTACTTTTGCGCACTTATTCTCCATATAAGGAAAACTGCAAGTAGCCTAATTTCCGCTTCAGGAAGTTAAAGACATTAACTTGGCAGAAATAGGCTTAGTCCGGGAAACAGAAAGCAAGCAACTTGTTCACGGAAACGTTTCGGTTCTGCGACGCATGCGCTCTGCCTCCAGGAAAGTGGCAAACATGGCTGCACGAATTGGCGGCCCGGCCCACTCTGGTCACGTGTTGGGAGACAGCGGCGTGGCAGCTGCCGTGGCGACAGGGACAACAGGCCTAGGGCAGTCAGAAGGTTTCTGGTTCCGGTTTAACTTTCGGCCTCCGTCTCGGGGCTGAAGTTTGTGAGCTGTAGTATTGAGTCCCATTTGAGCTATTCTCTTTTTCCTGAAAAATGGCACTAAGAGGGAGCTGGATGAGCTGAAACCATGGATCCTTTCACAGTCGTTGATAACTACAATTAGCCACTCTTCCTTAACCTTTTCTCCCTAATTTATCAGTGATGTCAGGCAGGGCGCGGTGGCTCACGCCTGTAATCCCAGCAATTTGGGAGGCTCCAAGGTGGGTGAGAAGACAGTGAAGAGCGTGCTGGGTTTCTCAGAGCCTCCAGTGTTCACAGCAGCACTGAACTGCTGTGGGGAAGAGCATGGACAAGAAGAAGGCAGCCGATCATCTGAAACCTTTTCTTGATGATTCTACTCCCCAATTTGTGGACAAACTGAGGCTGTAGGAGGAAGGCGGAAGCTCTAGGCATTCCAAGTCTAGCAGTGACGGAAGCAGAAAACGAAAGCTAAAGAAGGTGTTTGGTGATAACTCTTGGCTCTCCAAGGAATCATCAGGAGTAAAGAAGCAGCGAATACCCCATTTTGAGGAGGTGGAAGAAGAGCCAGAGGTGATCCCTGGGCCTCCATCAGAGTCCTGGCATGCTGACTAAGCTCCACATCAAACAGATGATGGACGCAGCAAAATGACAAATCCAGGAGAGGAAAAAACAGCTGCGCTTCATTAGCCCCCCTACACCTCAGCCAAAGACTCCTTCTTCCTCCCAACCAGAGCAACTTCCAACTGGCCACACTATTCAGCCCTCCCAGGGTGCCACTTTCATGAATGATGCCATTGAGAAGGCAAGGAAAACAGCTGAACTACAAGCTCGAATCCAAGCCGGGCTGGCACTGAAGCCAGGATTCATCAGCAATGCCAACATGGTGGGCCCGGCTAATCTCCATGACATGGGCATTGCTTCCCCAAAGGGGGAGTTAAAAGACCAAATTAAACCTACACCACTGATCCTAGATGAGCAAGGGTGCATTGTAGATGCAACAGGCAAGGAGATTGAGCTGACACACTGCATGTCTACTCCTGCCAATATTCGTGCTGTTCCCTCTTCAGAGGGAACCATTCAAGCAACAGCTAAAAGAAAAGCCATCAGAAGACATGGAGTCCAATACCTTTTTTGACCCCGAGTCTCCACTGTCGCTTCCCAGAGCCAGAAACGCACTTTTAAATTCCATGACAAGGGCAAATTTGAGAAGACTGCTCAGCGATTAAGGACAAAGGATCAACTGGAGAAGCTTCAGGCAGAGATTTCACAAGCAGCTCAAAAAACAGACATCCATACTTTGACTAGGCTTGCCCTTATTGCTCCTAGGAAGGAGCTAAAGGAAGGAGATATCCCTGAAATTGAGTGGTGGGACTCTTACATAATCCCCAATGGCTTTAACCTTAGAGAGGAAAATCCCAAGAGAGAAGATTATTTTGGAATCACAAATCTTGTTGAACATCCAGCCCAGCTCAATGCTCCAGTTGACAATGACACACCAGTTACTTTGGGAGTGTATCTTACCAAGAAGGAACAGAAAAAACTTCAGAGACAGACAAGGAGGGAAGCACAGAAGGAACTACTAGAAAAAGTCAGGCTGGGCCTGATGCCTCCTCCAGAACCCAAAGTGAGAATTTCTAATTTGATGCGAGTATTAGGAACAGAAGCTGTTCAAGACCCCACAAAGGTAGAAGCCCATGTCACAGCTCAGATGGCAAAAAGACAGAAATTGCATGAAGAGGCCAACTCTGCCTGAAAACTCACAGCAAAACAGAAAGGTCAAGAAAATTTAAAAGCTTAAGACATTTCACAGGGGGTACACATATCTGTATATGGAGTTAGAAATTTGAGCACCCCAGCCAAGAAGTTCAAGATTGAGATGGAGTTAGAAATTTAGCACCCCAGCCAAGAAGTTCAAGATTGAGGCCAATGCTGGGCAACTGTACCTGATAGGGGTGGTGTTACTGCACAAGGGTGTCAACGTGGTAGTAGTGGAAGGGGGCCCCAAGACCCAGAAGAAATTGAAGCATCTTATGCTGCATCGGATAAAGTGGGATGAACAGACATCTAACACAAAGGGAGATGATCATGAGGAACCTGATGAGGAAGCTGTGAAGAAAACCAACAAATGTGTACTATTCTGGGAGGGTACAGCCAAAGACCGGAGCTTTGGAGAGATGAAGTTTAAACAGTGTCCTATAGAGAACATAGCTCATGAGCATTTCAGAAAGCATGGGGCTGAACATTACTGGGACCTTGCGCTGAGTGAATCTGTGTAGAGTCCACTGATTGAGACTACTGCAAGCCCTCGCCTCTCCCCTCTTGCCTTTGTCTCTTCTGTCCTCTCACTTATTCTGTTTCCCAACCCACTCCCACTTGTATGATCTCAGAACTGTGCCAAGCAGACATTGGGACAAAGGGAGAATATCTTGCTCCCTTCCCCAGTCAGCCTGGTGTTGCCCTTTATTCCCCTTATGTGCGTATGATTAAAGAGTTTGTTTAAATAAATAATAAAAAAGAATGACCTTTATTGTAAAGTTATAAGTACTAAGATGTTTGACAATTTCTTATGGTTTGGAGAGTACTAGCTAGTTCAGTGGAAAAAAAAGTACATGAAATAAGATATGGAGACAGTTTTACTTCTAGATTCTGTGGTTCTAGTTTATATTCTTTGTTTCAACATTTTGTTTTTTACTTTGGGTATAACACAATATTATGGCTTATGTTTAAGTGGTAGTGTTAATATTTTCAGTAGTACAACTAATATTTTATCAGAATATTGTCATTATCCCTGAAAGGATGTGTGATCTAATAAATTTTACTACATCCTTTCTACATTCTGGGATCTAGTGGATTACATGGATAATGAGAGAAACTATCTAATTTTCAAAACTACTATACATAAATTTTATTAGAAAAAATCTATCAAGCAGAGTCCTATGGAAAGAAAGAAAAAAATTTTGAAGAAAAACACCATCCTTCTATTAAATGAAGATCATCTGTGTTCACGTAATTAAAGAAACAATATAGGCAATATAAATATCCTATAATAAGGGAATTGTTCAATATTTTATAATATATCCATAAACAACAGAACACCAGCCATTAAGGAAACATAAGCCATATTTAAGGAAAAAATGGTAAAATGTTCACAACACAATATTAATAAGCAGGATGCAAAACTAATATAGAGGATTCCAATTTTATATACATATATAGAAAATAAAAACATGCTAAGAAATATACAAAAGTGTTATCAGTGATTATTTCTCATTGGGGAATAATTTTTTTATTTTTTGTGTGTTTTCCAAATGTCTTACAACTTGCAAAAATTATTTGTATAATTTATGCAGCGCAATTTCTATCACACCTCTGTAATCCCAGGGCTTTGGGAAGCCGAGGATCGTTTGAGGCCAGGAATACAAGAGCAGCCTGGGCAACATAGTGAGATCCCATCTCTAAAAAAAAAAAAAAAAAGCTTTTAATTATCCAGGCATGGTGGCACATGGCTATTGTTCTAGCTACTCGGGAGGTTAAGGCAAGAGGATCACTTAAGCTGAGGAGTTTTGAGGTTGCAGTGAGCTAAGATCATGCCACTGCATTCCAGCCTGGGTGACAGAGTGAGATCCTGTCTCAAAAATAAATAAATAAACAAACATAATAAGGGGTATGGTCAGGCACGGTGGCTCATGCCTGTAATCCCAGCACTTTGGGAGGCCGAGGCAGGCGGATTGCTTAAGCTCAGGAGTTCCAGGCCAGCCTGGGCAACATGGCAAGACCTTGTCTCTACTAAAAATACAAAAAAATAGCTGGGGATGGTGGTGCACACCTGTGGTCCCAGCTATTCGGGAGGCTGAGGTGGGAGGATCACTTGAGCCCCAGGGGGCAGAGGTTGCTGTAAGCCAAGTTCACTCCATGCACTCCAGCCTGGATGACAGAGCGAGAACTTGTCTCAAAAAAAAAAAAAAAAGGGGGGGATAATAATTACAGAGCCTTTTAATGTTTTATTTAATGATATTTCCATTGTTTATAACAAGCACATATTCTTTTTGGAATCAGAAAAAAATCTATAAATAAAATCTCAACAAAAGTACATGCATTGTATAATTAATGTATTTTAAAAACAAATTTATTTCAGTCTATGGTGTAACTTAAGTTTCTGTGCTCTGAACCAGAAGTGCATATTTTGACTTATGTTTATATGTATATATTGTATTTTTTAAATGTATGTATTTTTCTCCAGAATTTCTTGATGGAAAAGAAATTAAAAATATAGAAAGACAATTCCTAATGAATTGGAAAGCATCCAAAGATGCCAAGAAAATCAGCAAAAAAAGGAGCAGTAAAAATGAGGATGCAAGCAATTCACTCATAAGTAAGCACTCTGTCACTCATTAGGTGACTGCTCTTCTAGCAAAGGAAATATTCTAGGCAACAAAAAAATGCCAACAAATAAAATAGTTTTTGTTTAGTTTTTTGTTGTTGTTGTTTTATGGGGTTTTTAAAAACTTATTTACTTAGTTGTACATAAGTACAATTTGTCTTGTATTGGAAATTTCACCTATAATGTTTATGTAAATGGTAGCCACTATGAACAACAGCTGTGTTTGGTTTTGTGTAAACATAGAGCCACAAGGGTGGGGAAAAATGTATAATTGTATACCTGGCAAAAGTGCATGATATCAGCTATGTAAATTGTGAAACCTAAGCCACTAGTATATTTGTTAAGTAACAGTGCAAAAAGGCCAGGCACGGTGGCTCACACCTGTAATCCCAGCACTTTGGGAGGAAGAGGCGGGTGGATCACCTGAAGTCAGGAGTTCAAGACCATCCTGGCCAACATGATGAAACCCTGTCTCTACTAAAAATACAAAAAATTAGCCAGGCG
The DNA here is from genome assembly GCF_029289425.2 of Pan paniscus. Taxonomy (NCBI): domain Eukaryota; kingdom Metazoa; phylum Chordata; class Mammalia; order Primates; family Hominidae; genus Pan; species Pan paniscus. Next base: position 82,719,074 of record NC_073256.2, on the reverse strand, counting down.
TGGTGACAGGCACCTGTAATCCCATCTACTTGGGAGGCTGAGGCAGGAGAATCGCTTGAACCCAGGAGGCGGAGGCTGCAGTGAGCCGAGATTGCGCCATTGCACTCCAGCCTGGGCAGCAAGAGCAAAACTCCATCTCAAAAAAAAAAAAAAAAAGTGCAAAAATCACATTTTTCATCAGGATAGAAAATAAAAATATATCACAACCACATCTGTGGACTGTCTCCCTTCTTATGCACATACTCCAACACCTGAAAATTTGGATTATAATATACCTAAAGTTGTGTTACAAAGGACATACCAACCTCCCTTGCCTAACTAATGCAACAAAATGTAACTAAGAGTAATGTGTAACAGTTATCTTAATTTTGGAGCATCCAAGAACTGACTAGTCTGGCGGGGCACGGTGGCTCATGCCTGTAATCCCAGCACTGTGAGAGGCTGAGACAGGCAGATCACCTGAGGTCAGGAGTTCAAGACCATCCTGGTCAACATGGTGAAACCCCATCTCTACAAAAATACAAAAATTAGCCAGGCATGATGGCAGGTGCCTGTAATCCCAGATACTCGGGAGGCTGAGGCAGGAGAATCACTTGAACCCGGGAGGTGGAGGTTGCAGTGAGCTGAGATTGCGCCATTGCACTCCAGCCTGGGCGACAGAACAAGACTCTGTCTTAAAGAAAAAAAAAAAAAAGAACTGACCACAGATTTTTTAGCCCATGACATTGCAATGAGCCCCTTCCTCCTTTCCATGATAGTGTTTGAATGCTAATGTTCTTGTTCTACAACTGACTAAGGGAAGGCATAAGGACATAGTGAAGGGGCTAGGCCAGGGAAATAGGAAAAGGGAAATGGGGACACTGTAGTGAGGCTTTATGCTAGGCTTCATCCTAGCAGAGCTGCTAGGATAGGATAGCATATCCTAGGAGCTCTGTCACTCTAGGACATGGTGTCTGACATGAGGAGGAGCACGGGTGGAGAGGCATGGAGCTCTAGTGATTTTGCCATATCATGTTCACTGAATACGAACTATGGGCCAAGCATGGTGGTTCACACCTGTAGTTCCAGTACTTTGGGAGGCTGAGGTGGGAGGATAATTTGAGCCTAGGAGTTCAAGATCAGCTTGGGCAACACAGTGAAACCTCATCTATAAAAAAAATATTTAAAAATTAGCCAGGCATGGTGGCATGTGCCTGTCGTCCCAGCTACTTGGAAGGCTGAGGAAGGAGGATCACTGGAGCCTGGGAGATCAAGGCTGTAGTGAGCATGATTGTGCCACTTCACTCCAGCCTGGGGAACAGAGCAAGACCCCATTGAAAAAAATAAAGAATATAAATTATGGAAAATCATTAAGTAGAATGGGATTTTCTTAGTTGATAATATACTCATGAGTATATTACAATATACTGTGTTGCAATGTGAATTTCTCAAGATCTGAAACTTCTAAAATAGTCAGAAGGCATTTTTCCTCTGTTCATTCCTGGCTGGCTGTGAAGGGCAGAACTAGACCTAGGGTAAGGATTCTAGTATTTTACATATTTTCAGTATTACACCAAAGATGTCACTTTTTAAATATTTAATACCAGCCCTCACCCCAGAATTGGGCCAATTCTAAAAATAATGTAGTTTCTTTCATTTTAACTGATTTCAAAAATTCTTCCTAATTTAGGGACAACTACATTAATTAATTGTTAACTTCAATGAAATTTGACAAAATAATAATATGTCTTTAAATTTACAACTTAAAAAAATTATAGTCTACTAACCAAAGCAATCTATACAATGCAATCCCTATAAAAATACCAATGACATTCTTCACAGAAATAGAAAAAAAATCCTAAAATGTGTGTGGAACCCCAATAACCAAAGCAATACTGAGCAAAACCAACAAAGCCAGAGCCACCACACTACTAGACTTCAAGATATACAACAAAGCTATAGTAACCAAAACACCATGGTACTGGTATAAAAACAGAAACATAGACTAGTAGAACAGAATAGAGAACCCAGAAACCAATCCACTTAGCTACAGCCAACTGATTTTTGACCAAGGTGCCAAGAACATACATTGGATCACAGCTCACTACAGCCTCGATCTCCCAGGCTCAAATGATCCTCCTGCCTCAGAACTCCCAAGTAGCTGAGATGACAGGTGTGTGCAACCATACCCGGCTAATTTTAAAATATTTTTTGTAGAGATGAGGTCTCACTGTGTTGCCCAAGCTAATCTTGAAATCCTCGGCTCAAGCTATCCTCCTCTTCAATAAATGGTGATGGGAAAACTGGATATCCATATGCAGAAGAATGAAACTAGACCCCTAGCTATCACCCTATGCAAAAATCAACTCAGTATGGATCAAAGACCTAAATATAAGACCTGAAACTATAAAACTACTAGAAGAAAACAGAGGAAATGCTTCAGGACATTGGTCTGGGAAAAGATTTTATAATAGAACCTCAAAAGCACAGGCAATGAGAACAAAAATAAACAAGTGGGATTATGTCAAACTAAAAAGCTTCTGCACAGCAAAGGGAACAATCAAGAGTGAAAAGACAACCTATAGAATGGGGAAAATATCTGTAAACTATTCATCTGACAGGATTATTATTCAGAATATACAAGAAACTGAAACATCTCAAAAGCAAAAAAACAACAACCCAGTTTTAAAATGGGCAAAGGATCTGAACAGACATTTCTCAAAAGAAGACATACAAATGGCCAACAAATATAAGAAAGATATGCCCAATATCACTTAATCATCAGGATGCAAATCAAAACCACAATGAGGTGTCATCTCATCCCAGTTAGGATGGCTATTAACAAAAAGACAAAAAAATAACAACAGGTAGCCAGGCACAGTGGCTCACGGCTGTAATCTCAGCATTTTGGGAGGCTGAGGTGGGTGGATCACTTGAAGTCAGGAGTTCAGGAACGGCCTGGCCAACATGGTGAAACCCTGTCTCTACTGACAATACAAAAGTTAGCCAGGTGTGGTGGTGCACACCTGCAATTCCAGCTACTTGGAAGGCTGAGGCACGAGAATCGCTTGAACCCAGGAGGCAGTGAGCTGAGATCGCACCACTGCACTCTAGCCTGGTGACAGAGTGAGACTTAGTCTCAAAAATAAAAACCAAATGCTGGTGATATGGTTTGGCTGTGTCCCCACCCAAATCTCATCTTGAATTGTAGCTTCCATAATTCCCATGTGTTGTGGGAGGGACCTGGTGGGAGATAATTGAATTATGGGGGTGGTTTCCCCCATACTGTTCTTGTGATAGTGGATAAGTCTCATGAGATCTGATGATTTTATAAGCAGTTTCCCCTTTTGCCTGGCTCTCATTCTCTCTTGTCTGCCACCATGTAAGACGTGCCTTTTGCCTTCTGCCATGATTGTGAGGCCTCCCCAGCCATGTGGAACTGTGAGTCCATTAAACCTCTTTTTCTTTATAAATTACCCAAGTCTTAGGTATGTCTTTATCAGCAGCATGAAAATGGACTAATACAGCTGGTGAGGATGCAGAGAAAAGGGAGCTCTCTTATACACTGTTAGTAGGAATGTAAAGTTGTACAACCACTATAGAGAACAGAATGGAGGTTCCTCAAAAAACTACAAATAGGGGGCTGGACATGGTGGCTTACAACTGTAATCCCAGTGCTTTTGGAGGCCAAGGCAGGAGTATCAGTTGAGACTAGGAGATCAAGACCAGCCTGGGCAACAAAGCAAGACACCATCTCTTCAAAAACATTATTTTTAAAATTAGCGGCCAGGCGAGGTGGCTCATGCCTGTAATCCCAGCACTTTTGGAGGCCAAGGCAGGTGGATCACTTGAGGTCAGGAGTTCAAGACCAGCCTGGCCAATATGGTGAAACCCCTTCTCTACTAAAAATACAAAAATTAGCCAGGCATGGTGGTGCACACCTGTAGTCTCAGCTACTGTGGAGGCTAAGACAGGAGAATCGATTGAACCTGGAAGGCGGAGGCTGCAGTGAGCCAAGATCATGCCATTGCACTCCAGCCTGGGAAACAGAGCGAGACTCCATCTAAAAAAAGAAAGAAAGAAAATTAGCTCAGTGTGGTAGTACACACCTGTAGTCCCAGCTACTCAGGAGGCTCAGGCAGGGGGATTGCTTGAGCCCAGGAGCTTGAAGCTGCAGTGAGCTATGATCATGCCACTGCACTCCTGCCTGGACAACAGAGCAAGACCCTGTCTCTTAAAAAAAAAAAAAAAAAGCAAGGGTGGGCGCGATGGCTCACGCCTGTAATCCCAGCACTTTGGGAGGCCAAGGCAGTTGGATCATAGTTCAGGAGTTCAAGACCAGCCTAGCCAAGATGGTGAAACCTTGTCTCTACTAAAAATACAAAAAAAAATTAGCTGAGCGTGGTGGCACACGCCTGTAATCCCAGCTATTCGGGAGGCTGAGGCAGAGAATTTCTTAAACCTGGGAGGCGGAGGTTGCAGTGAGCTGAGATCACACAACTGCACTTCAGCCTGTGTGACAGAGCAAGACTCCGTCTAAAAAAAAAAAAAAAAAGCAAAACAAAACAAAAACCTACAAATAGAACTACCAGATTTTCCTTGAATTTAAAAAAATTCCTTGAATTAAAAAAAGAAGAAGAACTACCATATGATCTAGCAATCCCACTACTGACCATTTATCCAAAGGAAAAGAAATCAGTGTATCAAGGAGACATCCACACCCTCATGTTTGTTGCAGGAGTATTCACAATAGCCAAGATACAGAATTGCCCTAAGTGTCCAACAGATGAATGGATAAAGAAAATGTGGTATATATACACAATGGAATACTATTCAACTATAAATAAGAATGAAATCCTGTTATTCGCAACAACGCGGATGGAAATGGGGGACATTATGTTAAGTGAAATAAGCCAGAAACAGAAAGTGAAACGGTGCATGTTCTCACTCATCTGTGAAAGCTAAAAAAAAAAAAAAAAAAAAAAACCAAAAAGTTGATCTCATAGAATTAAAAAGTAGAACGAGGATACTACAGACTGGGAAGGCCAGAGGGAATAAGGCAAGGGAAGAGAGAGATTTGGTAAAGGTTACAAAATTACAACCAGATAGGCGGAATAAACTTTAGAGTTCTATAGCAGCTGTCCCCAACCTTTGTAGCACCAGGGACTGGTTTTGTGGAAGACAATTTTTCCATGGACCAGAAGTGTGGTGGAGGGGGATATTGTTTTGGGATGATACAAGTACATTACATTTATTGTGCACTTTATTTCTATTAACATTGCACTGTAATGTATAATGAAATCGTAATTCACCATAACGCAGAGTCAGCAGGAGCCCTGAGCTTTTTTTCCTGCAACTAGATGATCCTATCTGGGAGTAATGAGAGACAGTGATAGATCATCGGGCATTAGATTCTCATAAGGAGTTCACAACCTAGATCCCTCACATGCACAGTTCACAATAGGGTTCATGTTCCTATGAGAATCCAATGCTGTAGCAGATCTGATAGGAGGCAGAGCTCAGGTGGTAATGCGAGTTATGGAGAGCAGCTGTAAATACAGATGAAGCTTCATTCGCTTACCTGCCACTCACCTTCTGCTATGCGGCCCAGTTTCTAATAGGCCACAGACCAGGACCATTGGGGTTGGGGACCCCTGCACTATAGGATGACCATAGTTAACAATCATATATAGTTTCAAATAGCTAGAAGGAGAATATTGAATGATGCCAACACAAAGAAATGATAAATGTTTGAGATGATGTATATGCTAATTTCCCTGATTTGATCACTATACATTATATGTATTGCAACATCACTATGTACCCTATAAATATGTACAATTATGTCTCAACTAAATTTTTTTAAATTAGCCATTTAATTTTCTCAAAACAGTCCTTATTAATCTCTTTATAATCTAGTGTGAGCCCCAACTAACAAAAACCATCTTTTTTTTGATAGAGTAACACTCTGTCACCCAGGCTGGAGTGCAGTGGCACAATCTCAGTTCATTGCAACCTCTGCCTCCCAGGTTCAAGCAATTCTCCTGCCTCAGCCTCCTGAGAAGCTGGGATTACAGGCATGTGCCACCACACCTGACTACTTTTTGTATTTTTAGTAGATGGGATTTCACCATGTTGGCCAGGCTGGTCTTGAACTCCTGAACTCAAGTGATCCACCCACCTTGGCCTTCCAAAGTCCTGGGATTACAGGCATGAGCCACTGCGCCCTGCCCAAAAACAATGTTTAAAGTCATATAGATAAATTAGCAACAAACTATCTGAAAAGAAATTATGAAAATAATCCCATTTACAATAACAACAAAAGAATAAAATACCCAGGAATAAATTTAATTAAGGAGGTGAAAGACATATGCTGAAAACGACAAAACATTGATGAAAGAAATTAAACAAGACATCTTCTGCAATGTCTGCTTATAAATTTTAAAAGAAATTAAACAAGACACAAATGAAAAGACACCTCATGTTCATGAACTGAAGACAATATTGTAAAATATCCATAAGACCAAAAGTGATCCACAGATTCAATGCAATTTCTATCAAAATCCCAATTGCATTTTTTATAGAAATAGAAAAAAGCAATTCTAAAATTCATATGGAACCACTGAAGACCACAAATAGCCAAATCAATCTTAAGGATGAAGAACAAAGCTGAAGGCACCACATTGAAATATATTACATAGATACAGTAATCAAAACAGTATGGTACTGGCAGAAGACAGGCATATAGAGAAATGGAACAAAATAGAGCGCCCAGGAAAAAAATCCATGCATATGTAGTCAATTGATCTTTGACAAAGTGCCTAGAATACACAATGGGGAAAGAAAAGTCTCTTAAACAAATAGTGGTTTTTGTTCCTCCAAAGAAGACATACAAATTTCTCCAAAGAAGACATACAAATGGCCAACAGGTATATGAAGAAATACTCAATGTCAGTAATCATCAGAGAAATGCGAATCAAAATAGATATGAGCTATCACCTCACATCTGTCAGGATGGCTTTTATTTTTTTTTCCGAGACAGAGTTTTACTCTTGTTGCCTAGGCTGGAGTGCAATGGCGTGCTCTCAGCTCACTGCAACCTCCGCCTCCTGGGTTCAAGCAATTCTCCTGCCTCAGCCTCCCGAGTAGCTGAGATTACAGGCATGTACCACCACACCCGGCTAATTTTGCATTTTCAGTAGAGATGGGGTTTCACCATATTGGTCAGACTGGTCTCCAACTCCTGAACTCAAGTGATCCACCTGCCTCAGCCCCCCAAACTGCTGGTATTACAGACATAAGCCATTGTGCCCAGATGGCTATTATTTTAAAAAAGGCAACACGTGTTACAGAGGATGTGAAGCAACTGGAACCCTTGCACACCACTGGTGGGAATGTAAAATGGTGCAGCCACTATAGCAAACAGTATGAACGTTCCTCAAAAAGTTAAAAATAGGACTGCCATATGACCCAACAATCCCACTTATGGATATTTATCCAAAAGAATTGAAATCAGGATTTCCAAGAGACATCAGTACTCCTATGTTCATTGCAGCACTATTCACAATAGTCAAGATGCGGAAACAAGGTACATGGACATTGGACAGATGAATGGATAAAGGAAGTGTATATTAAATGGAACACGGAATACTATTCAGCTTTACAAAGAAAGGAAATTCTGCAATATGTGACAACATGGGTGAGCCTTGAGGATATTATGCTAAGTGAAATGAGCCAGGTCAAAGAAAGACAAATACTGATTCAACTTATATAAGATATCTAAAATAGTTAAATTCACACACTCAAAGAGTGGAGTACTATTGCCAGCAGCTGAGGGGAGGAAAGGGAGACTTACTAATCAATGGGCATAAAGTTTCGGCCAAACAAGATGAATAAACTCTAGAGATCTACTATACGACATTGTACCTAAGGTAAAAAAAATAATGTATTGTACATTTAAAACTTTGTTAAGAGGGTAGATTTTGGCTGGGCGCGGTGGTTCACAACTGTAATCTCAGCACTTTGGGAGGCTGAGGCAGGCAGATCACTTGAGGTCAGGAGTTGGAGACCAGCCTGGCCAATATGGCGAAACCCTGTCTCTACCAAAAATACAAAACAATCAGCTGGGTGTGGTGGTGTGCCCCTGTAGTCTCAGTTACTTGGGAGGATGAGGCAAGAGAACTGCTTGAACCTGGGAGGCAGAGGCTGCAGTGAGCCGAGATGGCACCACTGCACCCCAGCCTGGGTGACAGAGCAAGACATCATCTCAAAAAACAAAACAAAAAAACAACAAAAAAAAGGAGGGTAGATCTCATGTCAAATAGTTTTGCTACAATTTTTAAAAGTCCATATAGAATGTTATAGTATGTAAGCTTCATTTCAGACCTTGTGGTAGTTGCTGTTATGATAATTATTAATAATTAAAAATGGAAAGCACTCGGAATTAGAAGGCAAAGAAGAGGGGGCAAGGGAAGAAAAAAGAACTGACATTTATTGTGCTAAACATTTCAGATATTTACATACATTATTGCATTTAATCATTATAACCTGTGAGGCAGAAGATCATTATATGCATTTTGCAGATGAGAAAGTTCAGTTTCAGCAAATGAAGTTTACAAAGCTAGCAGGGGGCACAGGCTAAATGAAGCTGGGATATAAGGACAATTAATGTTCTAAAGCAATAATGCTCTACTTAGAAATTCACTTCAATTTGCTGGGAATTTGGGAAAATAACAGATGTGGAAATATGTGATATGTAAACAATTTTTATAACTAAAAAGGAGCTAGAGGAAATAGGATAATACAACAAATTTCAAAATTTTAAAGGGAGTACTCAAATAGATTACATAATTTACTATATTGAAAAATGGTCTCGGCCAGGTGCGGTGGCTCATGCCTGTAATCCCAGCACTTTGGGAGGCTGAGGCGGGCAGATCACCTGAGGTCAGGAGTTCACGACCAGCCTGGCCAACATGGTGAAACCCCGCCTCTACTAATAGCACAAAAATTAGCCGGGTGTGGTGGCAGGTGCCTATAATCCCAGCTACTAGGGAGGCTGAGGCAGGAGAATCACTTGAACCCGGGAGGCAAAGGTTGTAGTGAGCCGAGATCGTGCCACTGCATTCCAGCCTGGGTGACAAGATGACACTCTGTCTCAAAAAAAAATGGTCTCTAAAATCAATTAAAATAAAATTTAAAGTGAACACACTGAGTAGCTGCAGCAGAAAATTTTCTGAGCTTTTCTCAGGAGTACTTGGTTATTCTTCCTTGGCCATTTGTAGGTCCTCCCTCCCCTTTGCCCATGTTTGCCATCCCCATCCAAACAGATGGTACAAACCTGGAACTCTCAGGCTTAAAAGCAGTGACATCCCTGTATATACGTATGTAATATACAATAACTCTATCCTTTTGTATATGTCCAATAGCATACTATATGGTCTTTATGCAAAGACTCTTTTATAACTGTGCAAGAGAAAGGGAAAGCATAAATTAAAATCTAGAAAATATATTATGTATTTTCAAAATCTACAGTATACCTACCTTTCAGGTCTTTAGAAGAGTTAAGATGAACTTTTTAAAGGCACCTCTGTGCAACCAAATACATTGTAAGGGAACAGGAATTCTTAAAAAGATGGTAATAATTTTTGTACTTCCTAATCTTTTATGTATTTTTGATAGCCTTGTAAATTTGGAGCTCTATATTGGGGATTATGGTAAAATTATAGGAATTATTATAACCTCTAACTTCAAGGATCTTACAATTTAAAAATCTTATCCTAAGTATAGCCATATAGCTATATAACACAAAATTGTAAACATACTTTAATATCTTAATAAAATCCAAAATATTATACTCACATCTTTTAGCCCTTTCTTTTATAGCACTTCTATAGAAAAATTCATAACAAACATTTAATAAACATTTATTAAGCACCTCGAATGTGTCCAAGAATATGCCAGCCACTGTGGATTAGAGGTGAATAGGGCTGTCCCTACTTAAAAGGAAATTACTGCTGGAAAGGGAGGAGGATCTGAAAGCAGGTAAATGATATGGAATGTTAAGTGCCAGAATAAAGGTATGGACATATCCCCAAAACGATACACGATTAATTTACTCCCTACAAGTTAAACAATTTGAAAAAATAAACTAACTCAGAACAGTAAAATTAAGGGCAGTTAATATTTATATTAATGTTGGCATGCTCATTTTATTTTAAGAGTTGATCATGAACTTTCCTGTATAGGTTTTTGTATATGAAAGTCTGTGCTATTTTTTCCTTGGGTTATTAATTTTATTACTAGTTTTACTGTGTATTCATTTAGCTTTATTTAATTTTTAGATAATCTAATATTGTTATACCCTTTTTTAAAATTTAGTTATTAATTTCAAAGCAGAATGCTTTTATTTCTTTGTGTGCTACAGGTAACTTCAAAACAATGCATCATATAGTTCCTGTTTATTACCCACAGGTGGGTAAGCCAAAATTAGTCTTTTTCTCTGAAATACAGAGATACCCTGTAAATGCAAATGCATCTCCAGAAAGTTCCTGAGAAGATTACACTAAAATTATTGAAGAGATGGGGTAGGTTCTTTCAAATATTTATGTGACTTTATCTTTTTGGTGGGGAGGAGACATCTTCACAGTAAACAAAGAGGAACAGAGGCCATCCAATCTGTCTCCTAGTTCTTTGTTCTCAATCCTTTTTGGCCAAACATAGAAAGAAAGAAAAAAAAAGTTCATTGTTGGTCTGCCCAAACACTCAGAAAGTTACGATGGGAAGGGGTGTTTCCAGAAGACTTTGGTGTTAGACTGGATACACCCACTGAGGTAAGGTAGGAGACTCAGAAAAGTCCCAGAGGCAGTAGGTAAAGATGTCTCAATGATCAGGGATTCTGTCAAAGGAGCCTGAGGCCTAGCTGATGATGACTAGTCCACCAGTGGGTGGGCGACTTCAGAGCGTATGGTTGCAGAAAGTCCAGAGGCCTACAGAATTAGACTACTTTCACCACTTCTACAAACCAGATTTTTAAACTGTTGTCTCTGAAGGAGGCAGAAGTTTCTCCTGATGAGGAAAAATTTGCTTTTTGGTTTAAAAAAAGGTATTGCTTTGATGGAAAAATAAACCAGAGCTGGGGACAGTGGTTCACGCCTATAATCTCAGCATTTTGGGAGGCTTAGGTGGGCAGATCATTTTAGTCCAGGAGTTCAAGACCAGCCTGGCCAACATGGAGAAACCCCTTCTCTACAAAAAAAAAATACAAAAATTAGCTGGACATGGTGGTGCGTGCCTATAGTCCCAGCTACTTTGGAGGCTGAAGTGGGAGGGTCACTTGAGCCTGGGAGACAGAGGCTGCAATGAGCTGAGATCGCTCCACTGCACTCCAGCCTGGGCAACAGAGTGGGACCCCATCTCAATAAATTAAATAAATAAATATCCATACCAGAAAGTAACTTCATTTATATATAAAACATGAGACATCTGCCATATGCTGGGCAACACTGAATATAAAAACTCAAATGAGATAATCCTGATCTCAAATATTTTGCCACAAGCTAGCTGGGGAGTCAAATATGATATAATTACTCTATAGTGTGATAAATGCTATGGGCTTTAAAAACCAGATCCTAATACATCTTATAAATTTTGCATTAAACTTATTTTTTCATTTATAATCAATACAATGATTGCTCTATTGATCCTTCCAACCAAATAAGATTAGTGATCGCAATATACTAAAGGCCAATAATAGCATATTTCATTGAGAAAGTAAACAGAGCCAGGGGACATACTTTGGAATCGTTTTCCTTTTCCCAGAACTGCCTGCTGAAGGTCAAGTGGGCTTATCATGACACCCTCTTTGAAGAGTCCCATCGAGGGATGATGATTTAGAATTGCCTAGTACAGCCCACCTCAAGAAGCCCTGTGACCATTACTGCTGCACTGTCCTACCCCTATTCCCTGCAGAGTGGCTCAGGCTTGCTGGGATGCAGTCTTAGGAGAGAGAAGGTCTGTGGGTATGGAAAATGCTTTATTTGGGGAGAAGTGAAAGGACATGCAGGGAGTCCTCGTTTTGGTCTTGCCTCCTCTCCATTCACAATAAAACAGGAGCTATGTGAGACATTTACTGCTTATGTCCATTGTCATTATCACCAAACCATTGCCTACTTGTCCATAGCACCACAATAGTTTCTTAAAGATTTACACAACTGTTATCAATTCCACAACAGTGTTCTTAAGTTTTGTTTCTTTGCCAAGCATTTTGAAAAATCTTGCTAGTATATCATCAAGGAAGAAAATAAAACAATAAAAATGTACACAGCCTCAGAAAACAATGTTGATGAATTCTATACATTGCCACGTGCATTGTTAGATCAATAGTGAGCTGTGGCCCATTCCACATATTCTGTAGCCCCAAGCAAAGCTCAAGTCACTAGGAGTACACTGATAAAACATCAAATAAATCACTCTACCCTCATTTTCCTAACTACGAACACTAAATACAGAACTAAATGCATTTTTTAAAATACAAACTACTATGTACTGCAAAGATAGGCTATCCTAAATGAAGCCTGCAAACCAAAAGGGTTCTGTGAGAACATAAGAATGTCCTGCCTCTGCCACCATCAAGTGAAGCCAATTATGTTCAATCCTGAGTCTTCAATTTTATCCTGTGAAAAAGCATTACATAAATTTTTAAATGCTTATTATTTCCTCAGGCAATACTTTCACCTTAGGTATGCCAAAATATTGTTTTAGTATATCAAAAGATTTAATCCGTATTAAATGAGATTATCAGTTCTACCTCTCTTTAATAAAAGGTAATCAAATATATTACAGAGTTTCATCAAACTCTGATACAGATTTTCAGGGCATGCCTTTTGCTAATTTTAGCAATTTAACATAAATCTAGGAGATAATCAAAATAAAGCTAGAAGGTCAGTAAAGTGTTAAAAACAAAATACTCAGCCTAAACACAAAGAACAGATTTTTAGTTTCTAGAAAATTGATTAAAGCTACCCCTTGCCTTAATTACTTTAAGGGAAAGAATGAGCTGGCATCAGCAGACGTGTCCCTACACTCTATATTTAATATTCAAGGTGGGGAGCCTGCTCAGAGGTAGAAATAAGCTTACAGTGCATCTTCCAAAAAGCTAAAGGTATGTGCCCCACACTCCTTTAGGGTTCTACACACTGGGGGCTGTGCCTGTATCCTATGTGGAGCCAGTGAAGCAACATCTGTCCAAAGACAGGGGAATGTTTTCCACCTCTTTTATAAATGTGTGCAATCTGTGCTCATGTATGTTTATACAAGCCTGCTTTCTCTACTGGGAGGAAAAAGTCAGACTCATTGACGTTGTTTTTGACCCTCAAACTGAACTTGATACTATCAATGTATACTTTAATTAAAGATTAGGTCAAACCTATTTTTTATTTAAAGGCTGATTCTGAACAAATGCCTTCACTGTTCAATTTTTAAAAATATGGTATTAAACAAACAAAAAAGTACACATTATTGCTTCTTTCTGTGTTTGTCACAGTAAATACTTCTGACAGATGTTTCCTCTCTTTGCAAACATGCTAGGAGGTGCCTGAGCCTTAGTAATTTTAAAATAGACATTAAATGCATTTATATATTGCATATAAAATCCACCGAGAATACTGTGTAGCACCATACAATGAAAAACTAATTGTTACTTGATTATTTAACTATCTTTCAAACCCAAGCAATGTTAATAGAGTCAATCCATCTCTTTTGTTAATGTAAAAATAGTAACTTTCTAGCTGGGTAAAAATGCCCTTAATTTCAGATACCTTTAAGGAATACAAATCACTGGGACCCATAATTCACAGGAAATATTCACTGTATATTATTTAGCTATTTATAAAATACCTAGTACCCTTTGTTAGAATATGGAAGCATTAGGTTTCTTTGAATTAAAAAGTGAACTCGAATAACAGTTAAAACAACTTTCCTTCACCACTGTTAAGGTTATATTTGAACAGTTGTAACAACAGATCTATGTGCTTAGGAAGGAATTTTTAAAATTCAGATATTTTTAGTCACAAAACTCTGGAATGATGTTATATAAACTCACTTGCAAATTTTGCTTTGTTAAACATAACAGTCTATTTAATTTTATATGCAAAATAAGCTTATGTGTATCAGTAATGTAGGTATAATGTTAATATTTGGATTTGCAGTTCTCAAAGAACCATTTTGAAATTAGGATACTCCCCTCTTTCCCAAAAAAAGCACAATAGTGGTAAGCAACAGTGTTTTTAGGCTGGGTGAGGTGGCTCATGCCTATAATTCCAGCACTTTGGGAAGCTAAGGAAGGAGAGAGGATTGCTTGAGGCCAGGAGTTCGAAACCAGCCTAGGCAACACAATGAGACCTCATCTTCATAAGAAAAAAAAAATTCAGGTGTAGTAGCTTGTCTCTGTAGTCCCAGCTACTCGGGAGGCTAAGGTGAGAGGATTGCTTGAGCCCAGGAGGTTAACGCTGCAGTGAGCCGCAATTGTGCCACTGCACTCCAGACTGAGCGACAGAGCAAGACCTTGTCTCAAAAATCAAAAACTTTTTTTAGTTAAAACAGACTAGTTTTAGTTAAAACAAGCTAGTTTTTGTGACTTCTGATCTCAACTCTGTCAATGGTTTACTCTGTGAACAAGAGTTATATAAGATCTAATTCAAAAGAATTATATTATTTTCCATTTTAAAATGCCTATATTTTGAAAGCTGAATCTTCATTATCCAAACAATTTTTTTTTTTGGAGACGGAGTCTCGCTCTGTCACCCAGGCTGGAGTGCAGTGGCGTGATCTTGGCTCACTGCAAGCTCTGTCTACCGGGTTCATGCCATTCTCCTGCCTCAGCCTCCCGAGTAGCTCGGACTACAGGCGCCTGCCACCACGCCCTGCCAGTTTTTTGTGTTTTTAGTAGAGATGGGATTTCACCGTGTTAGCCAGGATGGTCTTGATCTCCTGATCTTGTGATCCACCCGTCTCGGCCTCCCAAAGTGGGGGGATTACAGGCGTGAACCACCGCGCCCGGCCTATCCAAACAAATTTTAAAAGACAATGGAACTCTTTTAAGAATAGTATAAGCCCCATTTTATAGATGGGAAAATGAGGCTTGAAGAGGTACAATCAGAAGGACCCAACGTCACACAGTTGCCATGAGCAGGGCTAGGACTTGAACACAGCTCACTGACTCCAATAGCCAACCTCTCAAGTACTCTGCTGGGGACTCTCAAAGAAAACCACCCTTAGGAACAGGAAGGGATAATAAGTGAGAACAGGTGAGGGGGTGACTAAGGTGAACTGGTAAGCACATGCCCAACTAAAGGCAACTGTAGCTATTCAGCTCCACAATGGTGTGGCCAGATGGACATGCATCGCACTAGCTGGCAAGTGAGATATCTCGATTATGAAATCATCTGATTTTTAAATATTTAACTTTTTCTTAAAAAATAACATGTACTAGAATGGATAAAAAGAAAAAACAAAAGCTGGTAATGCTGGCTAGGATAGGGAGCAACTGGAACTCTTGTGTACTACTGGCTGGAATGCAAAAATAGTACAGACACTTTGGACAGTAGTTTGACATATTCTTTTATTATGTATTTATCTTTTGAGAGACAGGGTCTCATTTTGTTGCCCAGGCTGGAATGCAGTGGCTCAAACACAGCTCACTGCAGCCTCAACCTTCTGTGTTCAAGCAATCCTCCTGCCCCAGCTTTCTGAGTAGCTGAGACTACAGGCATGTTCCACCACGCCCATCTAATTTTTTTAATTTTTTTGTACAGACCGGGTCTCACTATACTGTCCAGGCTGGTCTCAAACTCTTATACTTAAGCAATCCTCCTGCCTCAGCCTCCCAAAGTGCTGGGGTTGCAGATGCGAACCACTGTATCCAGCCAGTTTGACATATTCTTATAATGTTAAGCGGGCGTGGTGGTACATGCCTGTAGTCCCAGCTACTTGGGAGGCTAGGGTGGAAGGATCACTTGGAGGATCACTTGATCCCCGGAGTTCAAGCCTGCAGTGAGCTATGATCACACCACTGCACTCCAGCCTGGGCGACAGAATGAGAGCCTCCAAAAAAAAAAAGAAAAAAGAAGGTAAACATACATTTAACACTTCTAGCAGCTAGTGGTTCACTCCTGGTTATTTTCCCAAGTTAAATGAAAACGTATACTCACAAAAACCTGTACCTGAACATTTATAATATTATTCATAATCACCAAAAACTAGGAACAATCCAAAGGTTTTCTTTTTTTTTTTTTTTGAGACGGAGTCTCACTCTGTCGCCCAGGCTGGAGTGCAGTGGCGCAATCTTGACTCACTGCAGTTCCAAAGGTTTTCATCTGAGGAATGGATAAACAAACTGTGGTACATCTACACAATGGAATACTATTCAGCAATACAAAGGAATGAACTAGTGATACACTCAACAACGTGGATCTCAAAAGCATTATGCTAAGTGAAAGAAACCAGACTCAAAAGGCCACATACTATATAATATGCTTCTATTTGTATGACTTTCTGGCAAAGGCAAACTACAGAGCCAGAAAACAGATCAGTAGTTGCCAGAAACTGGAGGTGGGAGAAAGGGTTGACTGCAAAGGGTCAGCACAAGATAATTTTGGAGAATGAGAGTAATGTTCTGTATCTTTATTGCATTGATGGTTATAAGACATATGTTTATGAAAGCTTGCTGAGCTGGGTGAATTTACACTGAAAAGGGTGAATTTAACTATGTAAATTACAATTTAAACAATGAGAGAAATAGTTGAAATGTGAAAAAAGTACCAATTAATCTACTGTTTTATATACATATAAAACATTTATATATAAAAACAATATGGAATAAATTGATATGTATGATTATTTTGCATTATAAGGACAATCTGGGTGCAAAATATAAGAAGCCCCAGACACCTCAAATTTGCCTCATCTTAGACCTGGTCCACCTTCCCTCTAATATTATTTCCATACCTCTCACAAATCATAGATTTTTCACATTCTTCGCTACACCAAGAGGAAAATCTTTGTTTCTGCTTCCTTTTCAAAGCCCGACAAGATTCACACTGTTTGGTGATTAATCATTAGCCTTTAATATTGTTATTGTGTCCTAGATTCTGTATGTTTGCTACCTTTTAGGGATACTTTCATTTTTTTAATTTAATGCTTTTTTTTCCCTCTCTATAAATACAGGAATCTCTCTTTGAAGCAATCTGAAAGCTTGCTGACAAAAAATGATGTGCATGAACCTCACCTCTTCCATAACCCCGAAGAAAAAGAAAATTTGTTTGTGGAAAATGAGTAAATTCAGCCTCAAGTGACAGGAAACGTTTGATTTTGTTTTTAACCTTATAGGACTAGGCAACAATATCTTTTGTGGGTTTGTAGCTTTATGGTATCTCATAATATAAGAAAAATTTTTAAGTTATTGTTTGATTTGCTGCTTTATAGAATCTGAAACATTGCTTTCCACCTGTGAATTCAGGGATCTAGTTGCTTTATTCCTCATTACATACAATTTACTGGGAAAATATGTACTTTTTCATTCAGCAATAGAAGTCCCTTCGACGGTGCGATCACAGCTCACTGCAGCCTCAACCTCCTGGGCTCACAAGATCTTCCCGTCTCAGCCTTCGGGGTAGCTGGGACTACACATATAAGCCACTGCACTGGGCCCCTTTTTGAATCAATAGAATATTGGTGTACTTCTTTCTAAAGTGTAAATCTAATTACAGTTATTGGGTGGGAATTGAGATGAAAGTCTAAGTACCATTCTGACTCACTGATGTACTTAATTTGTGGGCCAGTACATCCAAATAGTGCCACCGGGACTGCTGACGGCTTGGTTACAGTAGTTCCAACTTAGAAATCTACTGGAAAGTATGAAGTGATCGTGCATATACAAGAGCGCCATTTCTGTAGTGACATTTTAAATTTGATATTCCGTTTGACCCCAAAGAATATAAGAAAATATCCTGCTCTTGGCTTGAGCCCGAGAGTTGGAGGCTGAGGTGAGCCGAGATGGCACCACTGCACTCCAGCCTGGGCGACAGAGACCCTGTCTCAAACACAAAAACAGAAAATGTCCTACTCGGAGAACTGCAGGCATTGTTTCGAGTGTGTTCTAATTATGTTGCTGGAAAGTACTTAGATTTCACCTACGAAGGCGACGGGTCCAGGACCTGCAGAAACCGCTGCGGATTGGGGCGGCCGGGGGCCCACGGCTTCCTGGGGCGGCTCTGAACAGGCCTTGGGGCGCAGCGTCCGCTTTCTAAAGAAGCCTGGGATCGGGTCCTGCCTCGCTGCAAGTCACGCTTCCCGTGGGTCCACAAGTGCAAAACCAGAAAAGAATGTTTCGCCCAAATAATTAAAGAGCGGTGGCCCCCGCGGGGGCAGCGGAGGCGGTCAGCAGGGTCCCCGTCCCCGGGGAGAAGTGCCCACGATCCAAGGGCTGTCTGCTCTAGGAACTTCTTAAAGAATTACAGACACTGAGAGCATTCGGGGTCTGGTAGGAAGTGCAGTGTATCTCCCAGCTTTAGGGTAACTAGGACAGCATGAATCTTTTACCTTGTGGTAGAATAAACGGCTAGCGCCTCGATGTGGCGCGCTCGACTTTTCCTCACAGAGCCTAAAAGTCACGCTCAACCAAACTGCAGCGTTCCCGCCTCAGCTGGGCACCAGCCTGGAAGCGGCCTGGAATCAGACTGGACTCGAGGAGGTAAGACCTCGGCAGCGCGAGGTTAACCACAGGCCTCACCCGCGGCCTCCAGCCCGGCCCCACCGCAGCCGGCGGCAGACACCCCAAACTCTCCACACGCCGCCCTCAGCGAGGCGCCTCGGGGAAAGCAGCGTGAGGCAGTGAGCCGAGGGGCGGGGCCAGGAGGACGCCCCGCCCCCGAGCCCGCCCCGCCCCCGAGCCCGCCCCGCCGGAGGGTTTGATTAATGACCCTCTAAGCCGCCTCAGCCCCCGGCGTAGCCTCTCGGGTGGGCCAGGTCCTCCGCCCGACCTGCCTTAGCCGGTCGGAGCACACACGCCTGGCCGCGGGGCGCCCGCATAAAAGTCACAGCCAGCGGAGGTTGGAAACAGCCGTCGACTTGGGCATCGGCCGGACGAGGATGGAGTGACCAGCGCGGCCCTGGCCACACAGGCCCTGCTCCACGCCCCTCGCCCGCCCGCACGACGGAGCGGAGTTCCACTCAGCCGCTCCAGGAAAGGTGAGGGGCCCGTCAGACGCGTACTGCGCAGCTGTCGGGCTCGGAACGGTGGCGGGTGCCGTACTCCGAGGTGAGGCTAAGGGTCCCCCGCTCCTCGGGCAGAAATCCCCCCTGGCGTGAAAGGCCGAGGGCGGCTGGTGAGCCGTGGTTTTCCGCGGCGTCGGCGAGAAGGAGCCGCGCCACCTCTCGTGCGTGCCGGGTTGGATAAAGTCACCCAAGCGCGAACGAGTGCTGATCCTGAGCTGTGCTTCCGAGATCTTTCTTCCCTGGTAGAGTAGACCTTTTGCTTAATTTGCCCCTGAAAAGCAAAGCCGGCACTGCGCCTCTTCTTATCCTTCTAGGAAGCCCAAGAACTCCGGAGTTCCGCAACTCTCCCCAGACGTCCGGAAGCAAATCGCGTCCCAGGCAAAACGAGCTCGCTTGAGAGCGCCCTTAGCCCCGTTGGGCTGCTGGTGGGCGCACGGGGAGAACCAGGGGGCTGCGCCTCTCGGGTTAAGCCCGACCGCCCCCCGGCCTCACCGCACCTTCGGTCCTTCGCAGCGCGCGCGGCGCGGGAAGCTGCCATGGACCGCGGCCGCCCAGCGGGCAGCCCCCTCAGCGCTAGCGCCGAGCCCGCGCCCCTGGCCGCCGCCATCCGCGACTCGAGTCCCGGGCGGACCGGGCCGGGGCCGGCGGGCCCCGGGGGCGGCTCGCGTTCCGGGAGCGGGCGGCCGGCGGCGGCGAATGCGGCGCGGGAGCGCAGCCGGGTGCAGACCCTGCGGCACGCTTTCCTGGAGCTGCAGCGCACGCTGCCGTCCGTGCCGCCCGACACCAAGCTGTCCAAGCTGGACGTGCTGCTGCTGGCCACCACCTACATCGCGCATCTCACCCGCAGCCTGCAGGACGACGCCGAGGCGCCGGCGGACGCCGGGTTGGGCGCCCTGCGCGGCGATGGCTACCTGCACCCGGTCAAGGTAAGCGGGCGGGGCGCACCGCGGGGCTGGGGCCGAGACCAGGACACCTTGATCTGCCCTGCCAGTCATCGTCTTGGGTAGATGCTCTAATTCCTTTTCGGGTGAGGCGGGAAGCCGACCGGGAGAACGACCTCGGCCCGCGAGGGTACTGGTGGCAAGGTCCCCGCCGCGAGAGCCTGCTCCTTCGCAGTTCACAGGTGGCTGGAGAGGCGTTTAAAGCCGGGGTGGCTTGGTAAGAGTCTCGCAGGCCTCTTATAGGATGCCTCCGAAGGATTTTTGTGCCTACCAAGGTGAGAAATGGGGGCTTGGTTGCACATCCTGATAATGTTTAATATCTGAGTTATATGTATGACCCTCTGAGAGTTTTTAAGCATCTTTTATTTACGTAATTACGCTTTGATTTTTATGGGATATTTGAAAGATTTCACTGGAGTAATGGCCCTAAGTGATTCTAGGAAAACACTGTTGAAATTTTTTGGTAAAACTAATAAGAACAAATGAGACCATTCTGCATCTCTATGGAGTAAAATTTCAGTCCGTTTAAATAAAGGTTAAATATCATAGACTTGAAAGCTACCAAAAGTGTTAGAAAAAACTAGTGTTTTTAAATACGTTCGTAATAGATTGGCATGTATGTTGAGTGAATTGATTACTAAATTCAAAGTCTCATGTACAAAATTAGACAAGAGAATCCATTTTGCGTAATTTCTTTACATATTGGTAAAATGGTCACAGTTTTCACTTAACATGGTATATATGATTATGCTTCGTTACCTATTGCAGTATTCAGTTTTTGCATCATCCTCCTCTTCTAGATTTGATTGTTTTGAAACCTTACACTGATTTTTCTGTTCCAAATGCATCATCTCATTACTTGCTAAACCTAAATTTTCAGTTTTGGCTCCACCACCCTGAAATATTTGGCCACACGCGCGCATACACACACACACACAAATGCAAAGTTAAGACTTAAGACTTAGCTTTAAGTATATCAGTGTTCAATAAATTATTTAATATGGTAAAGCACACCCTCTGATATTAACTGAACTTACAATTCTGTGGTAAGTTTTAACAAAATTTACTTTGCAAATATAATCATAATGATAGACTTAAATGATTTCAATATTAAATATGAAGACATTAAATATTATAATTACGATAGACTTTATTTCATTTGTAAGTTTTATAATCTCAGCAGAAAAGTCATTATTAAGGGGTTTTGTATTACCGTGTTCATTAGATTGCTATTCGAATATACCATTAATATTAAATTTCTTTTGACTTGACATTTGCCATATACTCTAAGGAAGTTTATTTTAACGTTAAGTAGACTGTAATACAAAGAGCATCTGTTAAATACTTTATGGGAGATATAATTCAGAATGAGAAGTCAGGATGCTTTTCAACTTATTTTCTTGGAATGCTTTTTTTGAATGAATAATGTTGGAAGCATCATTTCCATGTAACAATAAGCATAGCAAGCGTCTTTTTGCACTTGATTCATGTACCAAATGTTTTTGTAATCATAACTGTTTTGATTTGTAAATATTGATTGTTTTTATTTTAAAAGACAACTCTAGAGATAATGATCCAAAGCCAAGGATTATTTTTTTAAATGAAATTAATGTTGCTTGAACAAGTGACTAAAATCAAGCATGTTTTAAAATCAAACATTTATTGAATTCCTACTATGTGCAAAGCACTATTTTAGGGGAGTGAACACAATAAGACTCAGTCCCTTTCCTATATGAACATATTATTGAGACAAAGACAAAGAAACAAATAACAGTGTTGGAAGTGAGAATGTTATATTTTCCATAAAAGAACTATAATTATGTGCTACGGAAGTTCAGAGGAAAGAGATGTTATGTACATAATTGAAACCGCCTGTTAACTGTTAACACATTATTTTACAGACACTACCAAAATGTTTAAACATTGTCTACCTTTGATTAATGCGAAAGAAATTAAAATATCCTAACTATTTATACTTTTATGGTCAACTAAAGGCTCATTATAAACTATTGTTTTGTAAAAAGTGTTCTAAAATGACTTCATTTTTCTGCCTTACAACATAGTGTTAGGTCTTACCCTGATGATCAAAGCTTTTTAAACATTTCAAGGCCATTATTTTGAATCATCAGTCCTTATTATCAGTATTGTTAGCACATTACCACTGTTGGGGATTTACTT
Organism: Pan paniscus; assembly: GCF_029289425.2. Lineage (NCBI taxonomy): Eukaryota > Metazoa > Chordata > Mammalia > Primates > Hominidae > Pan > Pan paniscus. Next base: position 82,696,707 of record NC_073256.2, on the reverse strand, counting down.
TAAGAGCATTTCATAGCAAGACTTCCTCTCTACTAAGAATTTTAAAAATTAGGTGGCTGTGGTGTGTGCACCTGTAGTCCCAGCTACTGGGGAGGCTTATGCGAGAGGACTGCTTGAGCCCAAGAGATTGTGGCTACATTGCACCACTGCATGCCTGGGCAACTGAGCAAGACCCTGTCTCAAAAAAGAAAACAAACATCTCAAATGAAACTGGAAGTTTAAGAGACTGGGAACCTGGTGCATAGCCTGAAATGGCAGTTTTTAATCCCTGTGGGGTATGAGCAATTTATTTCCATCAGCATCAGCTGCCCAAAAGGCAGTGATTCGCTAAGAAACAGGAGTGTATTTCAGATCTCTACATTGGCAGAAAAACACAGATGACTTTATTATTGTGCCCCTTATTTAATAATCATTGTCTATGATAGGTAAACAATAATTGAAAAAAATAGATAACAGGGTTTTGTTACTTTTGAGTCACTTAATTAAGTGCTTTTTTGTTGTTGTTGTTGTTTGAGATGGAGTCTCTCTCTGTCACCCAAGCTAGAGTGCAGTGGTGCGATCTCAGCTCACTGCAACCTCCGCCTCCCATGTTCAAGTGATTCCCCTGCCTCAGCTTCCCGAGTAGCTGGGACTATAGGCGTGCATCACCACACCTGGCTAATTTTTGTATTTAGTAGACACGGAGTTTCACCATGTTGGCCAGGATGGTCTCGATCTCCTGACCTCATGATCCACCCACCTCAGCCTCCCAAGAGCTGGGATTTTTAAGGTCTTCAGTTTCAGGTTCAGTTCTAGTTAATTATGAGTTTGCTAAATTTTCTAAGCTTAATGAAACTACAGTAAATGGTTTTAAAGATACCCTATGAGGGAAAGTAGAGCTAAGTAAGGATTGTGTTAATCTGCACAATCCTGAAACAAACTGTTGAAAAGAAAATGTAAATCAGTCAACTGGCTTTTTTGGCATCCTGATGACATGCAACCTAACCAATATTCTATGTGCATTTTAATTTCAGACTCTTAAAACTGTGTGTCTACATTAAATTAAGTTCAATAAAATCATTACAAGCCTTTTTGAAAATCAAGGACACAATATTCTTAAAAAAGAATATTTATTTTATTAATCCATGAAAAAGGAGGCAAAATTCCACATATACAATTTTAGGTTTGCTTCGTTAATTTTATCCTAGCAAGGATGAAATAGACGCCTTCATTTGTCTCCACACTTGGCTGAATGATTTAGAGCAATTCTTTTTTTTTTTTTTTTAGCAATTCTTAACACAGTGGGACCTGGATAGCATGTAAGAGGACCACCAGTAGAGCATTCAGTAGTATTTTAATTTTATTTGCTTTCAAGTGTATTTAGTTCATATAATTCTCAATTTACATTTGACATTTGAGCATGAGATTTTTATGCTTATGAAAATGGGGCAGGTAAAAGGTTTCAAAGCACTGGTATATAATGTAGCCACAAATTCTGCACTTAAAGTTGATATCTGTGCTACATTATTCACTATATGTATTAGTCTGCCATAACAAAATACCACAGACTGGCTCTTTTAAACAACAGAAATTTATTTTCCCACAGTCTGGAGACTGGAAAATCCAAAATCAAGATGCAGGGTTTAGTTCCTCAGAAGGGCTATCTTGCTAGCTTGTAGATGGCCCACTTCTCTCTGTGTTCTCACTTGGCCTCTACATGTACACTGAGAGAGAGAGAGATTCCTCTTTTTTTTTTTTTTTTTGATATGGAGTTTCACTCTTATTGCCTAAGCTGGAGTGCAGTGGTGTGATCTCGGCTCACTGCAACCTCCGCCTCCTGGGTTCAAGCAATTCTTCTGCCTCAGCCTCCCAAGTAGCTGGGATTATGGATGCCCACCACCACGCCCAGCTAATATTTGTATTTTTGGTAGAGACAGGGTTTCACCATGCTGGCCAGGCTGGTCTTAAATTCCTGACCTCAGGTGATCCACCCACCTCGGCCTCCCAAAGTACTGGGATTACGTGAGCCACTGCATCCAGCCTTTTTTTTTTTTTTTTTTTTTTTTTTTTTTGAGACGGAGTCTTGCTCTGTCGTCAGGCTAGAGTGTAGTGGTGCGATCTGGACTTACTGCAACCTCCGCCTCCTGGGTTGAAGCAATTCCCATGTTGCCCAGGATGGTTTTGATCTCTTGACCTTATAATCTGCCCGCCTCAGTCTCCTAAAGTGCTGGGCTTACAGGCATGAGCCACTGCCCCTGGCCCGATTCTCCTCTTCTTAAATGGGTATTAGTCCCTCATGAGCTAATCTAACTCTTTTTACCTCCCAAAGGCCTGGTCTTTAAATCCCATCACCTTAGAGGTAAGAGCTTCAACATGTGCATTTTGGAGGGACACAAACATTCAGTCTGTAACACTACAGCACTGGGGTCTTCAGCATAATGAAGGACTTTAATCTGATATAACAATGCCAGATCTTGATATATCAGATAAACCTCACTCCAGTTTCTAAAACATTAGTTTGGCTGGGCGTGGTGGCTTACACTGTAATCCCAGCACTTTGGAAGGCTGAGGCGGGCAGATCACTTGCGGTCAGGAGTTTGAGACCAGCCTGGCCAACATGGCAAAACCCCATCTCTACTAAAAATACAAAAATTAGCTGGGCATGGTGGCACATGCCTGTAATCCCAGCTACTTGGGAGGCTCAGGCAGGAGAATCACTTGAACCCAGGAGGCGGACGTTGCAGTGAGCCAAGATCTGCCACTGCACTCCAGCCTGGGTGACAGAGCAAGACTCCGTCTCAAAAAAAAAATAAAAATAAAAAACACATTAGTTTATCTTTGGCAAAGATCCCAGGAACAGGACCACTGACAATGATACACCTAGAATGTATAGGAATGCATATGTATTATTTTTAAAAATTGAGTCCAGGCATGGTGGCTCACCACCTGTAATCCCAGCACTTTGGGAGGCTGAGGCAGGAGGATCACTTGAGCCCAGGAGTTCAAGACCACCCTTGAACTCAAAGCAACATAGTGAGACTCTGCCTCTGCAAAAACAAACAAACAAACAAAAAAACAAGTTTTTAATTAGCCCAGCGTGGTAGCGCGCACCTGTAGTCCTAACTCAGGAAGCTGAGGCAGGAAGATTGCATGAACCCAGCAGGTTTAAGCTGCAGTGAGCCATGATCACACCACTACCACTCCAGCCTGTGCAGCAGAATGAGACCCTGTCTCATAAAAAAATAATAATAATAAAATAAATTTAAAAAAATAAAAATTAGGACTTTGGTTGGTTGCCACAGAACAAAACTTTCCAGATAGTATCACATGCCTACTTATTCTTTATGGCTATGTTTTACATTTGGAGTCCCAGTTTAGGTGAAAATAACTGTGCTCACAAGTGCAATGAGAGTTTATATTATTCCATCTAAGATCTAACTCTGCTTACATTCTATTAACTCTGTAACAGAAGTAATAGTCCATTCTGACTTAATTGGTCTGGGGTGTGACTTTGCCATCAGTATTTATTTAAAGCTCTCTGGGTGAGTCTAATATTAGCAACTTGGGCTGCGAACCCAGAGCTCTTAATGTTCTTTGGCATGTTAATAATTGTACCTCTATTTGAGCACTGTGGATTATCTGCCAGGCATTTAAAAACATTTTATGGTGCTATGTAACTAGCAGTTGGCCTGTGTGTGTTCGCTGATGAAGATAAGTAGCCTGCTTACATAAGGCAGCACTTGCTCCCTGGAGAGTGTGGGACCAGATTGCTGACCTTTAGGAGTTGTATTTTTTTTTTTTTTTAGTCCCTCTCTGTAGTAAAAAAAACAAAAGTAGTATTCTAAGGATCTTAGAACTTAACTGATTATATGACACCTGCCTCCCTCCCAAAAGAGTTTTATTCTGAAAGAACTACTCATGTAATATGTTTTTTCATCATTATGTCTGTCTGGCAATAAATTATATTGTTTGAGAGATTGCCCACCATAAAGATGAATTTAGAAAAATCACCATCAGTAATTCAAATGTGATGATTACCAAAAGGTTAGAGCTAGATGATGTCGGGGGGAGGAGCCAAGATGGCCGAATAGGAACAGCTCCGGTATACAGCTCCCAGCGTGAGAGACGCAGAAGACGGGTGATTTCTGCATTTCCATCTGAGGTACGGGGTTCATCTCACTACGCAGTGCCAGACAGTGGGCGCAGGTCAGTGGGTGCGCGCACCGTGCGCGAGCCGAAGCAGGGCGAGGCATTGCCTCACTTGGGAAGCGCAAGGGGTCAGGGAGTTCCCTTTCCGAGTCAAAGAAAGGGATGATGGATGCACCTGGAAAATCGGGTCACTCCCACCCGAAAATTGCGCTTTTCGGACCAGCTTAAAAAACGGTGCACCACGAGATTATATCCCGCACCTGGCTCGGAGGGTCCTACGCCCATGGAGTCTCGCTGATTGCTAGCACAGCAGTCTGAGATCAAACTGCAAGGTGGCAGCGAGGCTGGGGGAGGGGCGCCCGCCATTGCCCAGGCTTGCTTAGGTAAACAAAGCAGCCTGGAAGCTCGAACTGGGTGGAGCCCACCACAGCTCAAGGAGGCCTGCCTGCCTCTGTAGGCTCCAACTCTGGGGGCAGGGCGCAGACAAACAAAAAGACAGCAGTAACCTCTGCAGACTCAAATGTCCCTGTCTGCCAGCTTTGAAGAGAGCAGTGGTTCTCCCAGCACGCAGCTGGAGATCTGAGAATGGGCAGACTGCCTCCTCAAGTGGGTCCCTGATCCCTGACCCCCGAGCAGCCTAACTGGGAGGCACCCCCAGCAGGGGCACACTGACACCTCACACGGCAGGGTATTCCAACAGACCTGCAGCTGAGGGTCCTGTCTGTTAGAAGGAAAACTAACAAACAGAAAGGACATCCACACCAAAAACCCATCTGTACATCACCATCATCAAAGACCAAAAGTAGATAAAACCACAAAGATGGGGAAAAACAGAACAGAAAAACTGGAAACTCTAAAACGCAGAGCGCCTCTCCTCCTCCAAAGAAACGCAGTTCCTCACCAGCAACGGAACAAAGCTGGATGGAGAATGACTTTGACGAGCTGAGAGAAGAAGGCTTCAGACGATCAAATTACTCTGAGCTACAGGAGGACATTCAAACCAAAGGCAAAGAAGTTGAAAACTTTGAAAAAATTTAGAAGAATGAATAACTAGAATAACCAATACACAGAAGTGCTTAAAGGAGCTGATGGAGCTGAAAACCAAGGCTCGAAAACTACGTGAAGAATGCAGAAGCCTCAGGAGCCGATGCGATCAACTGGAAGAAAGGGTATCAGCAATGGAAGATGAAATGAATGAAATGAAGTGAGAAGGGAAGTTTAGAGAAAAAAGAATAAAAAGAACTGAGCAAAGCCTCCAAGAAATATGGGACTATGTGAAAAGACCAAATCTACGTCTGATTGGTGTACCTGAAAGTGACGGGGAGAATGGAACCAAGTTGGAAAACACTCTGCAGGATATTATCCAGGAGAACTTCCCCAATCTAGCAAAGCAGGCCAACGTTCAGATTCAGGAAATACAGAGAACGCCACAAAGATACTCCTCGAGAAGAGCAACTTCAAGACACATAATTGTCAGATTCACCAAAGTTGAAATGAAGGAAAAAATGTTAAGGGCAGCCAGAGAGAAAGGTCGGGTTACCCTCAAAGGGAAGCCCATCAGACTAACAGCGGATCTCTCGGCAGAAACCCTACAAGCCAGAAGAGAGTGGGGGCCAATATTTAACATTCTTAAAGAAAAGAATTTTCAACCCAGAATTTCATATCCAGCCAAACTAAGCTTCATAAGTGAAGGAGAAATAAAATCCTTTACAGACAAGCAAATGCTGAGAGATTTTGTCACCACCAGGCCTGCCCTAAAAGAGCTCCTGAAGGAAGCGCTAAACATGGAAAGGAACAACCGGTATCAGCCGCTGCAAAATCATGTCAAAATGTAAAGATCATCGAGACTAGGAAGAAACTGCATCAACTAACGAGCAAAATCACCAGCTAACATCATAATGACAGGATCAAATTCACACATAACAATATTAACTTTAAATATAAATGGACTAAATGCTCCAGTTAAAAGACACAGACTGGCAAATTGGATAAAGAGTCAAGACCCATCAGTGTGCTGTATTCAGGAAACCCATCTCACGTGCAGAGACACACATAGGCTCAAAATAAAAGGATGGAGGAAGATCTACCAAGCAAATGGAAAACAAAAAAAGGCAGGGGTTGCAATCCTAGTCTCTGATAAAACAGACTTTAAACCAACAAAGATCAAAAGAGACAAGGCCATTACATAATGGTAAAGGGATCAATTCAACAAGAAGAACTAACTATCCTAAATATATATGCACCCAATACAGGAGCACCCAGATTCATAAAGCAAGTCCTGAGTGACCTACAAAGAGACTTAGACTCCCACACATTAATAATGGGAGACTTTAACACCCCACTGTCAACATTAAACAGATCAACGAGACAGAAAGTCAACAAGGATACCCAGGAATTGAACTCAGCTCTGCACCAAGCGGACCTAATAGACATCTACAGAACTCTCCACCCGAAATCAACAGAATATGCATTTTTTTCAGCACCACACCACACCTATTCCAAAATTGACCACATAGTTGGAAGTAAAGCTCTCCTCAGCAAATGTAAAAGAACAGAGATTATAACAAACTATCTCTCAGACCACAGTGCAATCAAACTAGAACTCAGGATTAAGAATCTCACTCAAAACCGCTCAACTACATGGAAACTGAACAACCTGCTCCTGAATGACTACTGGGTACATAACGAAATGAAGGCAGAAATAAAGATGTTCTTTGAAACCAACGAGAACAAAGACACAACATACCAGAATCTCTGGGACGCATTCAAAGCAGTGTGTAGAGGGAAATTTATAGCACTAAATGCCCACAAGAGAAAGCAGGAAAGATCCAAAATTGACATCCTAACATCACAATTAAAAGAACTAGAAAAGCAAGAGCAAACACATTCAAAAGCTAGCAGAAGGCAAGAAATAACTAAAATCAGAGCAGAACTGAAGGAAATAGAGACACAAAAAACCCTTCAAAAAATTAATGAATCCAGGAGCTGGTTTTTTGAAAGGATCAACAAAATTGATAGACTGCTAGCAAGACTAATAAAGAAAAAAAGAGAGAAGAATCAAATAGACACAATAAAAAATGATAAAGGGGATATCACCACTGATCCCACAGAAATACAAACTACCATCAGAGAATACTACGAACACCTCTATGCAAATAAACTAGAAAATCTAGAAGAAATGGATAAATTCCTTGACACATACACTCTCCCAAGACTAAACCAGGAAGAAGTTGAATCTCTGAATAGACCAATAACAGGAGCTGAAAGTGTGGCAATAATCAATAGTTTACCAACCAAAAAGAGTCCAGGACCAGATGGATTCACAGCCGAATTCTACCAGAGGTACAAGGAGGAACTGGTACCATTCCTTCTGAAACTATTCCAATCAATAGAAAAAGAGGGAATCCTCCCTAACTCATTTTATGAGGCCAGCATCATTCTGATACCAAAGCCGGGCAGAGACACAACCAAAAAAGAGAATTTTACACCAATATCCTTGATGAACATTGATGCAAAAATCCTCAATAAAATACTGGCAAAACGAATCCAGCAGCACATCAAAAAGCTTATCCACCATGATCAAGTGGGCTTCATCCCTGGGATGCAAGGCTGGTTCAATATACGCAAATCAATAAATGTAATCCAGCATATAAACAGAGCCAAAGACAAAAACCACATGATTATCTCAATAGATGCAGAAAAGGCCTTTGACAAAATTCAACAACCCTTCATGCTAAAAACTCTATTGATGGGACGTATTTCAAAATAATAAGAGCTATCTATGACAAACCCATAGCCAATATCATACTGAATGGGCAAAAACTGGAAGCATTCCCTTTGAAAACTGGCACAAGACAGGGATGCCCTCTCTCACCACTCCTATTCAACATAGTGTTGGAAGTTCTGGCCAGGGCAATTAGGCAGGAGAAGGAAATAAAGGGTATTCAATTAGGAAAAGAGGAAGTCAAATTGTCCCTGTTGGCAGACGACATGATTGTATATCTAGAAAACCCCATTGTCTCAGCCCAAAATCTCCTTAAGCTGATAAGCAACTTCAGCAAAGTCTCAGGATACAAAATCAATGTACAAAAATCACAAGCATTCTTATACACCAACAACAGACAAACAGAGAGCCAAATCATGAGTGAACTCCCATTCACAATTGCTTCAAAGAGAATAAAATACCTAGGAATCCAACTTACAAGGGACGTGAAGGACCTCTTCAAGGAGAGCTACAAACCACTGCTCAAGGAAATAAAAGAGGATACAAACAAATGGAAGAACATTCCATGCTCATGGGTAGGAAGAATCAATATCGTGAAAATGGCCATACTGCCCAAGGTAATTTACAGATTCAATGCCATCCCCATCAAGCTACCAATGACTTTCTTCACAGAATTGGAAAAAACTACTTTAAAGTTCATATGGAACCAAAAAAGAGCCCGCATCGCCAAGGCAATCCTAAGCCAAAAGAACAAAGCTGGAGGCATCACACTACCTGACTTCAAACTATACTACAAGGCTACAGTAACCAAAACAGCATGGTACTGGTACCAAAACAGAGATATAGATCAATGGAACAGAACAGAGCCCTCAGAAATAACGCCGCATATCTACAACTATCTGATCTTTGACAAACCTGAGAAAAGCAATGGGGAAAGGATTCCCTATTTAATAAATGGTGCTGGGAAAACTGGCTAGCCATATGTAGAAAGCTGAAACTGGATCCCTTCCTTACACCTTATACAAAAATCAATTCAAGATGGATTAAAGACTTAAACGTTAGACCTAAAACCATAAAAACCCTAGAAGAAAACCTAGGCATTACCATTCAGGACATAGGCATGGGCAAGGACTTCATGTCCAAAACACCAAAAGCAATGGCAACAAAAGACAAAATTGACAAATGGGATCTAATTAAACTAAAGAGCTTCTGCACAGCAAAAGAAACTACCATCAGAGTGAACAGGCAACCCACAAAATGGGAGAAAATTTTCGCAACCTACTCATCTGACAAAGGGCTAATATCCAGAATCTACAATGAACTCAAACAAATTTACAAGAAAAAAACAAACAACCCCATCAAAAAGTGGGCGAAGGACATGAACAGACACTTCTCAAAAGAAGACATTTATGCAGCCAAAAAACACATGAAAAAATGCTCATCATCACTGGCCATCAGAGAAATGCAAATCAAAACCACAATGAGATACCATCTCACACCAGTTAGAATGGCAATCATTAAAAAGTCATGAAACAACAGGTGCTGGAGAGGATGTAGAGAAACAGGAACACTTTTACACTGTTGGTGGGACTGTAAACTAGTTCAACCATTGTGGAAGTCAGTGTGGCGATTCCTCAGGGACCTAGAACTAGAAATACCATTAGACCCAGCCATCCCATTACTGGGTATATACCCAAAGGACTATAAATCATGCTGCTATAAAGACACATGCACACATATGTTTATTGCGGCATTATTCACAATAGCAAAGACTTGGAACCAACCCAAATGTCCAACAATGATAGACTGGATTAAGAAAATGTGGCACATATACACCATGGAATACTATGCAGCCATAAAGAATGATGAGTTCATGTCCTTTGTAGGGACATGGATGAAATTGGAAATCATTCTCAGTAAACTATCGCAAGAACAAAAAACCAAACACCGCATGTTCTCACTCATAGGTGGGAATTGAACAATGAGATCACATGGACACAGGAAGGGGAATATCACACTCTGGGGACTGTGGTGGGGTGGGAGGAGGGGGAGGGATAGCATTGGGAGATATACCTAATGCTAGATGACGAGTTAGTGGGTGCAGCGCACCAGCATGGCACATGTATACATATGTAACTAACCTGCACAATGTGCACATGTACCCTAAAACTTAAAGTATAATAAAAAAAAAAGAGCTAGATGATGTCAATACATACAGACATTTAATCAGGATGTTCTCTTAGTATCATACCAAATATTCTAATATTTATGACTTCTAGATACCGTTTTTTAGCTAGATAAGATGCATAGATGGGGCTGGGCTTGGTGGCTCACGCCTGTAATCCCAGCACTTTGGGAGGCTGAGGCGGGTGGATCACTTGAGGTCAGGAGTTCAAGACCGACCTGGCCAACGTGGTAAAACCCTGTCTCTACTAAAAATACAAAAATTAGCCAGGCGTGGTGGTATGCTCCTATAATCCTAGCTACTCAGGAGGCTGAGGCAGGAGAATCACTTGAACCCAGGAGATGGAGGTTGCAGTGAACCGAGATTGTGCCACTGCACTGCAGCCTGGGTAACAGAGCGAGACTCCGTCTCAAAAAATATAGATAGATAGATAGATAGATAGATAGATAGATAGATAGATAGATAGATAGATAGTTGACACTTTTCATTGTGGTCATTTTACATCTATAGACACATAATACCACACAGAACTTTTTAAAATATAGTGCTCACTTCGGCAGCACATATACTAAAATTGGAACTTTTAAAAATATTTTTAAAGCCCAGGATCTAGTTTTAGGCTTAATTTTGTTTTAGGTATAGTTTAAAATTAAAACATTACGGGCAGATATATTTTTCTACACTTTAACTATATTTATTTTTCATGATTTCTTGCAGTTCTTGTCCATAAGCACACATATTACTTCTAAAATGTTAATCAAAGTCTGAGTATATTTTTGTTTTTTACTGTTAGCATTAATAAACATTTTTTCATGTTGTTTCTTATACTTCATACTTATAATTGTTATTAGCTACATAATATTGCATTTGCATTGGGCTGTTTACAATCTTTAACATTGTAGACCATGTTAATATATGTCATAGATACTAACTTTTGAATTCTTGTTGAAATAATCTTTTTCAGAAATGGCCCATGCGATCAAGATTGTACGTCGGTGCTACTGGTCAGTTTCTGAAGCATTCTGTTTCTGGAGAAAAAACAAATCATGACAACACTCCAACAGACTCACAGCCTTAGGCTCTGGTGGGGGCTGGTAGAAGTGGTGGCTATCGTTTTTAAATACTATGACATAATTCTATATTTATTATATGAGACATAACAAAATTTCTGAAAGTTTACATGTGAACCCATAGTTGGATGTTCAGGTTTATCTGTCTAAATGTGGAATGAAATAATCAGTGTTATATAAAACACACAGCTTATCTGTTCAGTGTGAGAGTCGCTACTATATAGTGCAAGAGAAATTATTAGAAAAAAGAAGTCACATGAAAGCAAACAATTGTGTATATAGCTAAAGAATGCAATATAGATATTGCTATAGTGTATCTGTTACAAACAGAAAAGTTCATATCTATTGGTGCAGTCTTCCTAGTTTAAAAAGATAAAAATCTGTGTTTATAATATACGAGTATTCCTTTTTTGTGAAAATCATACTGTTCTTAAGTTGATCTAAGACACCATTTCAATTGAAGAAAACTGTTGCAGTAATATGAAGATGCAATAAATTCAATAAGTAGTTACTTTTCCCTCTTAGAAAACTTGTTTGGAGTATTAGAAATGGTTTGCTCAGAGGACAGGGCTTGGTCACCTTCCTAGAGGGTTATTCTGTATCTTACAGTGTTTGCAACTTGTGGAAGGCACTGGGAATCCCTGCAGTCCAGTGTGAACAGGAGACCAGGTGTCAGCGGACAGCAGAGTTCACAATGTAGGTGCATGTCACCACACCTGGCTAATTCTTTTATTTTTTGTAGAGATGGAGTCTCACTGTGTTGCCTAGGCTACTCTTGAAATCCTGGCTCAATAAATCCTCCTGCCTCACCTACCAAAGTGTTGGGATTACAGGCTAGAGCCACCGTGCCTGGCCCAGTTTTATTGTTTTAATGTGAATATACTCATAATGTGACAGAAGCATATCTTTTTGCAAGAAAGATATATAATAAAATTCTCTACATATTAATATGTAGAAAAGTACTTGCATATTTAAATATTTGTAAACATATTTACCTACTCATGGAAAGAAATAAAAAGTAAAATGAGATTTGGATTCAGCCATTCACTATTATAACTTATTGAGATAAGAAGTGCTAAAAAGAATCTTTATCCTAAGGAATGAAATCAAAACTTCTTCAAAGTTACCTCAAACTGAATTGTAAACACTAAATTTAACAGCAAGAATTTCAGAAAAATGATTTTCTTGCTAATAATCCTTAAGATTTATTAGTTTGGCTAGTTTTTAAAGCATTTAACTGGGGAAAAAACTATGTGTTGAATAATTAGATTTCTAAGTCATCCTGTTAAATAGTTAGTAGAGCTTTGCCTTTGATGGTATTACTTTTTAATTCTTCTCATCCAGTTACAAGTTGTATTAATGCCAAAGAAGTGTATTTGTTACAGATTTTCACAACATTTTATTAAATTGCTAGATATGATGATAGGTTTTGGTATGTTTACAGAGGAGAAATTGCATATTTTCACTCAAAGATTCAAAGGAGCATGCTGTTTTAATGCTTTAATGGTGAATGGTCATGATAAGAGGTATTATAAAAATAAAGTACTAATTTGAAAATTAGTGTGTTAAATTTGCGTTTCTCTCTTTGGATATTTAACAAACACCGAAGCTACTTTTGAAAATCTTTTTAGACGATAGATACCTACTTGGTGTTAGCTTCTTTTTTACTGCGTTTTTTTTTTTTTTTTTTTTTTGAGACAGAGTCTCACTCTGTTTCGCAGGCTAGAGTACAGTGGCACAATCTCCACTCACTGCAACCTTGGTGTTGCTTGGGTTGAACTTGGGTTCAAGCGATTCTCGTGTCTCAGCCTCCTGAGTAAGTGGGACTACAGGCATGTACCACCATGTCTACCTAACTTTTGTATTTTTAGTAGGAGACAGGGTTTCACCATGTTGGCCAGGCTGGTCTCAAACTCCTGACCTCAAGTGATCCGCCTGCCTCGGCCTCCCAAAGTGCTGGGATTACAGGCACGAGCCACGGCACCCAGCCTCTGTTGTTTTTCGAGATGGAGTCTCACTCTGCTGCCCAGGCTGGAGTGCAGTGGCGAGATCTCAGCTCACTTCAATCTCCACCTCCCAGGTTCAAGCGATTCTCCTGCCTCAGCCTCCCGAGTAGCTGGGATTACAGAGGCGCGCCACCATGCCCAGCTAATTTTTGTATTTTGGGTAGAGATGGGGTTTTGTCATGTTGCCCAGGCTGTTCTCAAACTCCTGGCCTCAAGTGATCCACCCACCTCAGCCTCCCAAACAGCTAGGATTACAGGCATGAGCCACCACTGAGGAAATAATCTAATACACACAAAACATCTCTTTACAGTGGCCAACATGATTCACTTAGAAATGAACACGTGATTTATATTTGTTATCATGACAAGACAAGTGGCTTGTTGGCTCCATGTATAATTATATTGTTCTTATTAGCTGGCAGGGAGAAGAAACCACAAATCAGACTGCTTCTGATCTCAATTTATGTATTAGATATTTTGAGAGATGGCTTAATCTAAATGCTCTTTTCTTACTATGTGTGGGTTACTGCAAATTATATCAATTGTGTATTTTATTTGAAAAGCTATGAACTTTGACTCCTCTAGCACTAGCAGATTCTGTCTTAACCTGGTGACAAATTAATGAGGTTTTTGTTTTTTGTTTTGTTTTGTTTTTTGAGACAGAGTCTCGCTCTGTCGCCCAGGCTGGAGTGCGGTGGCACGATCTCAGCTTACTGCAAGCTCCGCCTCCGGGGTTCACGCCATTCTCCTGCCTCAGCCTCCCAACTAGCTGGGACTACAGGTGCCCGCAGCCACACCCAGCTGATTTTTTTGTATTTTTAGTAGAGACGGGGTTTCACCATGTTAGCCAGGATGGTCTTGGTCTCCTGACCTCGTGATCCACCCACCTCAGCCTCCCAAAGTGCTGGGATTACAGGCGTCAGCCACCGCGTCCGGCTGAGTTTTTTTAAATCATTGCTGGTGGCCGGGTGAGGTGGCTCATGCCTGTAATCCCAGCAGTTTAGGAAGCCAGGGTGGGAGGATCACTTGAGATCAGAAGGTCGAGACCAGCCTGGGCAACATGGTGAAACCCCTTCCTTCTCTACTAAAAATACAAAAAAAAAATAGCAGGGCTTGGTGTGTGTGCCTATAGTGCCAGCTACTCATGAGGCTGAGGTGAGAGGATTGCCTGAGCCTGGGAGATTGAGGCTGCAATGAACCATAATCATGCCACTGCACTCCAGCCTATTATGGCTGGAGGATGTGATTGATTACCTAATTTCCCAGATGATGTAAGACACAGTATAGTATTGCTGTTTTTCTCTGATACATGCACTTTTGATTTTTTCATTTTGTTTTTGTTACTGTCATTTTAAAATAACTCAAAAGCTAAGATTGTACAATTTTAAAAGCACTAGGAAAATACTGTAAAGTTGTGTATCTCAAAGATAATATGTACTTTTGTTATGTGATGCTAGCTGGTGGTCTTATATGCAGCTGTTGTACTGAAAAATAAATGTCGCTTAAATCCTGTAGATTTGCTGCCTATAGACTCTGAGCACTGCACAGATGGCACTGCAGCACAGTTGGGAATGAGGGACATTAAGTATTCTTGCCTAACTACATAAACCTGGGAAAGGTTTCCCTTTTTATGTTTATACAAGTCTTAATTTCAACTCATAAGACAAACCAGCTCAGTGAAATATACCTCAATCACTCAAATGCTTTCATTATAAATTATACCTTAGCATTTTAGCTGTCATAAGGTTTTAAATAATAAACTGAAGAATAATCCTAACTACTAAAGATTATGTCAGTAGTCATTTCTTGTGCATATGAATGTTACTAAAGAATCTCATGCATTCCTGCCCTCCCAGGGCCAAGAAGTATGTCCTAGGGATGAACTTCAATCACTCATCTTCATTTTTTTTAGCCATTAGAAACTGGGGGCCATTTCAAGCAATGTGATGTCTAAAGAAAAATTTATTTTAACCATTTTTATTTTCAGATAGACTCTGAAATCACTAACTTAAAAATGTTAAATGTATGCTATTATAAGGTTGTTTAATTCCATTTTTTTTTTTTTTGAGACAGAGTTCCCTCTGTTGCCCAGGCTGGAGTGCAGTGGCACCATCTTGGCTCATTGCAACCTCCGCCTCCCGGGGTCAAGCGATTCTTTTGCTTCAGCCTCCTGAGTGGCTGGGACTACAGGCGCCTGCCACCATACCCAGCTAATTTTTGTGTTTTTAGTAGAGACAGGGTTTCACCATGTTGGCCAGACTGCTCTCGAACTCCTGACCTCAAGTGATCTGCTCGCCTCAGCCTCCCAAAGTGCTGGGATTACAGGCGTGAACCACTGCACCTGGCCAAAGTAGCTTAATTGTTTATGTAGATGGATATATGATGTGGAACAAAAAATTTTTTAAGGCCAGGTGCAGTGGCTCATGCCTGTAGTCCCAGCACTTTGGGAGGCTGAGATGGAAGGATCACTTGAGGCCAGGAGTTCAAGACCAGCCTGGACAATGTAGTGAGAACCCGTCTTTACAAAAAAATTTTAAAAATTAGCCAGGCATGGTGGCGTGTGCCTGTGGTCCCAGCTACTCAGGAGATTAAGGTAGGAGGATTGCTTGAGCCCAGGAGGTGGAGGCTGCAGTGAGCCATCATTGTGGCACTGCACTCCAGCCTAGGAGACAGTAAGACCCTGTCTCAGGAAAAAAAAAAAAGAAAAAAAAAAAATTTAATTAAGCTGTATTTTTAAAAAGTAGGCCTATGCAAGAGTGTCCCTACTCTGTGTGTAGAACATCTGTACCACCTTGTGGCCATAAGACCCTGTACCAGAGTCATCTTGAAACATGGGCTACAATCAAGTAAAAATAATGGTATGCAATGGCAGAGGCAGGCGAGTCAAGAGAGGAGGAAAGGTGTGAAGCTATTTTCAGATCCCCCATTTAGAAAGAAGAGGCCAGTTCCACCAGTGTCCAGTCCTGCTATAGTGTGTGGTTATAGGGACACACAGGAGAGACTGCCTCAAAGAGGAGACCTGACTTTAGAACCAGACCAGAACAACTAAAGCTGCCAGTGCTGAGCCACACTCGGTCTGAGAGGTCCAGAGAGCAGCCACACCTGGTGTAATGAAGACTGGGCCCAGGTGGTCTTGTTTTCCTCTCCAGCCAGCCAGTGCCAGAGACTGGACACTGGACAATGTCTAGGGTGATGGTGGTAGTGGAGATGGCTTAACAGAAGACAGAAAACTTGCCATAAGCAATGACTACTGGTCTCTCTTCCCCTAACCTATGCAAGCCCACCCAGACTTGTGGCTACTCTAGGGATACACACTTTGCTTACATTAGCACATTCCTTTTCTTTGTTGACAGGAAATAGAGCTTCTTGCAGGAATGGACAGTATGGTTCAGTGGTGGGAGGTAAGAGCTTATTTTTCTTTTTTTTTTTTTTTTTGAGAACGGAGTCTCGCTCTGTTGCCCAGGCTGGAGTGCAGTGGCTCGATCTTGGCTTACTGCAAGCTCTGCCTCCCGGGTTCATGCCATTCTCCTGCCTCAGCCTCCCATTATTTTTCAAGATAGAGGTTTAATCAAACTTGAGGAAGGGGGAAAGGGGAGGTAAGAAGAGGTTGAAGAAGAAATAGATCGTACCAAAAGACTTAGCTTCTACTTCTTAATAGGCGATGAGTTGGGGACTTTTTTTTTTTTTTTTTGAGAAACAGTTTTACTCTTGTCACCCAGGCTGAAGTGCAGTGGCACAATCTGGACTCACTGCAACCTCTGCCTCCCAGGTTAAAGTGATTCTCCTGCCTCAGCCTCCTGAGTACTGGGATTACAGGCATGCGCCACCAAACCTGGCCAATTTTTTGTATTATTAGTAGAGACGGGGTTTCACCATGTTGGCCAGGCTGGTCTCGAACTCCTGACCTCAAGTGATCCACATACTTCAACCTCCCAAAGTGCTGGGATTACAGGCGTGAGCCACTGCACCCAGCTGAGTTAGGGACTCTCACATTAGTAAATATCCTTAGGGCATGCAGCAGTTTAGAGGAGGGAGGAGATAATATATTTTTCATTGCTAAACTGATCTGTGGCCCTCAGCCTCCCTAACTCATTGACTTAAGGGCCTCTTGGTTAAGGGCAGATTCCTCCTAGAATGAAGTCACTGTACGCCTTTGAAAATGCAAAAATAGACTGGGCGCAGTGGTTCGTGCCTGTAATCCCAGTACTTTGGGAGGCCGCGGTGGGTGGATCTCCTGAGGTCAGGAGTTCGAAACCAGCTTGGCCAACATGGTGAAACCCCATCTCTACTAGAAATACAAAAATTAGCTGGGCATGGTGGCAGGCGCCTATAATCCCAGCTACTTGGGAGGCTGAGGCTGGAGAATTGCTTGAACCCAGGAGGTGGAGATTGCAGTGAGTGGAGATAGCACCATTGCCCTCCAGCCTGGGTGATGAGAGCAAAACTGTCTCAAAAAAAAAGAAAATGCAAAAATAACTTTGAGAGTCCCTAGCAAGCAAGATAATAGACTTAAATTTCAGACTTTATGAAGAGAGAAAATGGAATTTTAAGTTCCAAAAGCTGCCCTCTATGTATAAGCGCCAAGATTGGAGGTCTATAAATGGAGTTTTACTAAAGGTGCTAACAGGGAAGGGAGGCCAAGGCACTGAGAGGTAGTGGAGGTGTCAACCTCCACTGGTGTCCATCTTGAGAAAAATAGGGAAGTGTGGGGTAGTGAAAAATTGGAGACAAGGGCTGACCTTGCCACAGTTCTCTAGATAAAGCCCAACAAAGCCCTAGATTCTGCCCAGAGCCACACCCTGGGCAGGCAAGATGAGCAATGGCTGAGGGAGGGTCCTGAGGGCAGCCCCACACCGCAGGCTGCCACAGGTCACAAGCTGCTGAGAGTACTCAGGCCAGGATGCCAGCACACGGGAGGCCACAGAGTACAGGGCCCCCAAAAGGGGAGATTGTAAGCAGGACACAGGATCTCAGCAGTGGATGCCAGCATGACCCTGAGGGACCAGGTGGTGACAGACACACTATGTCAGAGTGCAGTCTAGACCCAGAGGACAGACAGCATGGGAGCCTGCAGTCCCTCCCTCCATGTCCTTTTGATTCACAACTACTCCCTGAAGCCATCTAGGGATGAATGGAGAAGGACAGGCAGGAAGCCCATTGAGTGTAAACAGCACTGATAGAGCTTCATCTTTTACTTGGCTGAATATTTAATGAACAGAGACTAACATCAAAAGGGATCTGTTTGGCAGGTGGAGTGAGGATTCTAGAACAAGATGAGGTTGGATACAGGACATAAAGCTACGTTATTTTCCTCACATTCCAGTCATGGTATGGACATTTTAACCCAATTATACAGTAGAGATGGACTATCTGCATCAACAGTTTACACCTAATTGCTCAGTATTCCAACTTATCTGACCTTATAGTTTAGAACACACCAAAATGACTGTGGTGATACTGAGGACCTTCCTGGACCTTTGCAAATGGATTAGGAAAGAGTCTTGAGAAACTTGCCCAGCGTTGTCCAGCTAATCAGAGGCCAGATTCAGGCCCAGACAGTATGGCTCCGAGAGCCTGGTTCCTGTCCTAGACTACCTACTCCGTTAGTGCCTGGATGCTTAAAGCACTTGAGTTTGCACCCCTAGTTTGGTTGGAAAACACGGTCCTTTGCTGCAGGTCTCTCACTGTGGTAAGCACTTGGTATAGGGTTTGTTCTCAATACATTTCCCTTGCCTTTTGCCCTCTTCCCCTTAGCTCACAAAGTTGATATGAAATAATAGCTGAGGAAGTGCATGTAGGCAGCTCAGTGCAAGCTAGGTGTGTCTTCCCTGGCTCATTAGCTCCATTTGATGAAGAGTTAAACATGTAAGGTGAAGCGTGACACAAAAACCCGCAAGCTGCCTTAAAGGGAAAGATGGCTAATTTTGACTACATAAAAATAAATTCACAAAACAGAAGACAAGGTCAAAAGACAAAACACAAGCCAGAGGAAAAAAATCACAACACATGATAAAGCAGTAAATCTCTTTACATAAAATCAGTTCTCAGATTTCAAAAAAGCAAAACACCAACAACTTAGTGGAAACTTGCACAAAGGAGCAAAGACCGAGCCCCTGCACTCCAGCCTAGGCAACAGAGCGAGACTCTGTCCCCCCTCCCCCCGCAAAAAAAATAAAAAAGAAAAACTTCCACAAATGGTAACAAACAGCAGTTCATAGAAAGAAACCAAACAGGGCCGGGCAAGGTGGCTCACGCCTGTAATCCCAGCACTTTGGGAGGCTGAGGTGGGCGGATCACTTGAGGTCAGGAGTTCGTGACCAGCCTGGCCAACATGGTGAAACCCCGTTGCTACTAATAATAAAAAAATTAGCCATTCATGGTGGCAGGCTTCTGTAATCCCAGCTACTCAGCAGGCTGAGGCAGGAGAATCACTTGAACCCAGGAGGCGGAGGTTGCAGTGAGCCAAGATTGTCCCGCTGTGCTCCAGCCTGGGCGATAGAATGAGAATCTGTTTCAGGAAAAAAAAAAAAAAGAAACCAGCCAATATATTTATGAAAAGATACACAAGTTCAGGCATAATTAAGAAATATACATTTAAAAAGCAATGGAAGAACATATTTCACCTGTCAATGATACAAAAAATACTCATCATTAGTGAAGGTGAGGAAATGAGGACTTTTGTACTGTTGGAAGCATAAACTCTTTTAAATGTAATTTGACAGTATCTCCCACTATTATAAGTATACACACTCTGACTTAGCAATGCCATGTTAAAAAATTTCCCTACCAGGCCAAGTGCAGTGGCTCACACCTGTAATCCCAGAACTTTGGGAAACAAGGCGGGTGGATCATGAGGTCAGGAATTCGAGACAAGCCTGGCCAAGATGGTGAAACCCCGTCTCTACTAAAAACACAAAAATTAGCCAGGCGTGGTGGCATGTGCCTGTAATTTCAGCTACTCAAGAGGCTGAGGCAGGAGAATCGCTTGAACCTGGGAGGCAGAGGTTGCAGTAAGCCAAGATTGAGGCACTGCACTCCAGCCTGGGCAGTGGAGCAAGACTCCCTCTCAAAAAACAAAAAACATACAAAAATCCCTATTGATATACTTACATTTGTAAATGTATGTAAGAATAATTATTGCAGGTATTCATCATTTTTACCTTATAATTTGTAGCCTTGACAGTTTTCCCAGCCTTCAGTATTGGCTGCACCCAAGTAACCTATCAAAAAATGCAAACCTGAAGATGTAACATACTTGCTCAAATCCCTTCAGTGGTATCCCATGATCTAAGGATGAAGTCTAACCCCTTAACTTGATTTATGAACCCTCTTCCTATGTCACTGCCCTCCACTACTTCCTATTTTACATTTTAATTATTAGTAAACACATGCGCGCACACACACACAGCTAGCTATTTCACGCTTCAGTGCCTTTGTTCATCAATCATCAGTTGGTCCACAAATTTTTTTATTTTTTTATTTTATTTATTTATTTTTTGAGACAGAGTCTCACTCTGTCGCCCAGGCTGGAGTGCAGTGGCTCGATCTCGGCTCACTGCAAGCTCACTGCAAGCAGCCTCCCGAGTAGCTGGGACTATAGGCGCCCGCCACCACGCCCGGCTAATTTTTTGTATTTTTAGTAGAGACAGGGTTTCACCGTGTTAGCCAGGATGGTCTCGATCTCCTGACCTCGTGATCCACCCGCCTCGTCCTCCCAAAGTGCTGGGATTACAGGTGTGAGCCACCATGCCTGGCCCACAAATGTTTTTGTAATGCTACGGCAGGCATTGTTCATTGCTTACTAGATTAGTTAGGAATTGCATTCAGCTGCTAATAAGAAAGACTCAACTATAGTGGCTTTAGTAAATTAAAAATTTATTCTCTAAAAGAAATCCAGGCCGGGTGCTGGGGTCTCACGCCTGTAATCCCAGCACTTTGGGAGGCTGAGGCGGGCAGATCACGAGGTCAGGAGTTCAAGACCAGCCTGGCCAACACAGTGAAACCCCATCTCTACTAAAAATACAAAAAAAATTAGCCGGGCTTGGTGGGCGCCTATAGTCCCAGCTACTTGGGAGGCTGAGACAGGAGAATCGCTTGAACCAGGGAGGCAGAGATTGCAGTGAGCCGAGATGGCACCACTGCACTCCAGCCTGGGTGACAGAGCGAGACTCTGTCTCAAAAAAAAAGAAAAAGGAAAAAAAGAAAGCAAAGAAAAGAAATCCGTAAGTAGGCAGTCCAGGACTGGTAAGGTGGCTTAGTGTAATTAAAGCTTCCACTTACTATTTTTTTTTTTTTTTTTGGCGACAGAGTCTCGCTCTGTCGCCCAGGCTGGAGTGCAGTGGCGCGATCTCAGCTCACTGCAAGCTCTGCCTCCCGGGTTCACACCATTCTCCTGCCTCAGCCTCTCGAGTAGCTGGGACTACAGGTGCCCACCACCACACCTGGCTAAGTTTTTGTATTTTTAGTAGAGACAGGGTTTCACCATGTTAGCCAGGATGGTCTTGATCTCCTGACCTTGTGATCCACCTGCCTCCACCTCCCAAAGTGCTGGGATTACAGGCGTGAGCCACTGCGCCTGGCTGCTTCCACTTATTTTTTATCGGCCAGAACTGGGTCATAAAGTCACCCCCATGTGTAAGGAAGGTATATCAGTTTGAGTTTGGCTGCAGTATCTGCTTTAGCTAGTTTAAAAAGAAAGGGGCTTACCAGGTGATGAAGCTGAGCGAGCTGTGATTGAGCCACCACACCAGCCTGGGTGACAGAGCAAGACCCTGTCTCAAAAAAAAGAAAAAAGAAAAGAAAAGAAAAGGAGAGAGAGAAAGAAAGGAAGGAAGCAAGGAAGGGAGGGAGGGAGGGAGGGAAAAGAAAGGGAGAGAAAGAAAGAGAGAGAGAAAGAGGGAGAGGAGAGGAGAGGGGAGGGGAGGGGAGGAGAGGGGAGGGGAGGGGAGGAGAGGGGAGGGGAGGGGAGGGGAGGAGAGGGGAGGGGAGGGGAGGGGAGGGGAGGAGAGGGGAGGGGAGGGGAGGGGAGGGGAGGAGAGGAGAGGAGAGGAGAGGAAGGAAGCTTATAGGTTATTAGTGACTTACAGAATCATGAGATGAAACTAAGCTGGGCTGGATTTATAGTAACAATTTCTAAATCCATTCCATGGAACTGGGCTGCCAAGGTAGCTGATACTTCTGCCATGATCTGAACTCTGCTTGCCAAACAGGAAGCTGCCCTATAGTGGCTGACTCCAGAAGCATGCTGCCTTTGCTAGACATACATGATGGTTAATTTTTTGTGTCATATTGATTGGGCCAAGGGACGCTCAGATCACTGGTTAAACACTATTTCTGGATGCTATGGACCGAATGTGAGAGAGGCTGAAACAGGAGGCTCAAACTGTTGAGCCCAGGAGTTTGAATCCAGCCTGGGCAACAAAGTGAGAACCCATCTCTAAACACAAAACAAAAAGTGTCTGCCAGGGGCAACTAACTCAGTTGTAAGAGATCAAGGAAGGCAAAGAGGGATGAAAAGAACCTTCTAGGCTGGGCACAGTGGCTCACGCCTGTAATCTCAGCACTTTGGGAGGCCGAGGTGGGTGGATCACGTGAGGTCAGGAGTTCGAGACCAGCCTGGCCAACATGGTGAAATCCTGTCTCTACTAAAAATATATAAACTAGCTGGGCGTGGTGGTGGGCGCCTGTAATCCCAGCTACTCAGGAGGCTGAGGCAGGAGAATTGCTTGAACCCAGGAGACGGAGGTTGCAGTGAGCTGACACGGTGCCACTGCACTCTAGCCTTAGCGACAGAGTGAGACTTGTCTCAAAAAAAAAAAAAAAAAAAGAAAGGAAAAGAAACCTCTAGACAGAGGAAAAAGCAGGCAAGTAAAACATGATACTTTGAAGGAAAGTGCATTGAGGAGGGGGGTGGGGGTGGATTCTTCATATATATTATTTCATTTAACCCACAAAATCCTTGGAATAAGTACTGTATTACTTCCAATTTTCAAATCAACGAGGACCTTGAAAGGCATGTTAAAGGATTTGGACGTAAGGGTTACCAGAAATCTTCTATAGAAATGCTGAGGTGTTGGGTGCTGGGGAGCTCCTGGGAAGCACAGACTTCCCAAGAACATGAAACTCCATAAACGTACTAAAAAACAAAACGGACCAGGAGAGGTTATTTGCAATGTATATCTGTTAATTGATAAAAGATCAGTATCAGGCCAGGCACAGTGGCTCATGCCTGTAATTCCAGCACTTCGGGAGGCCGAGGCAGGTGGATCACTTGAGGTCAGGAGTTCGAGACCAGCCTGGCCAACATGGTGAAACCCTGTCTCTACTAATAATACAAAAATAAGCCGGGCTTGGGGGTGGGGGCCTGTTATCCCAGCTACTGGGGAGGCTGAGGCATGAGAATCGCTGAATCGCTTAAACCCAGGAGGGGCAGGTTGCAATGAGCCGAGATACACCACTGCATTCCAGCCTGGGTGACAGAGTGAGACTCCATAAAAACAAAAAGAAAGAAAGAAAGAAAAAAGATTAGAATCCCATACATCAATTTTTAAAAATACAAAAACATGATACTTTGCCGGGCATGGTAGCTCACTTTGTGCAAAGGGTCTCACTTTGTGCAAAGGGTCTCACTTTGTGCAGTGGCACTATCATGGCTTACTGCAGCCTCGACCTCCTGCGCCCAGGCGATCCTCTGTCTTCAGCCTACCGAGTAGCTGGAATTATAGGTCTCAACATCTTAGCACATGTATCTGGGTTGTTTTCAGAAACCTGGACCCCCACCAGGTGGATCTGCTGGCATGTAGACCTCAGATGCGGGGGAACTAAGGACTGAAATCTGACCTCCGTTCTTTGTTCTAAATTTCTTCCTGAGGGGTCTGGAAGAAGTCATGCCCATGGGCCAGACTGTAACTTCCTTTCTGGTGACCCCAAGTTTTTAGACAAAACTTCACTTACTTAACCCACCACAAACAAATCAGGGAGTGTTTGAATCCACCTATCGTCTCTAAGCACCTCTGCTCCAAGATACCCCACCTTGGCGAGGGGGAGGGTGGGGGGGGGCGGGGGTTGGTGGGGTGGAGGCCCTAGATAAGGTATAGCAGCTAGCCAGAGAGTAAAGGCTTATCCACATGAGAAAATGTTCTTTGTTTGAAGAACTACAAGATTTATATATGATGGTTGTTGCAAAATGGAAGATAGTCATTCATTTTCTTTTCTTTAAACAGGGCCTTGCTGTTTTTGTGTCCTGTGTGGTTATCAAGGGGGTAGGGAGCCCATGTCCATGTGTAACCTCACCAGTGGACCAAAGTTTCCAGGTTCCTGGGAGAGGGCTCATACACACAGAAGGATGACACTCTCTAAAAGGTGACTTTTGTCTTTTGGGGCACAGGAATCTCTGACATATACGTATGTAACACACAAGAACATGTATGTAAATACACACACACGTGAAGGATATTCAAATCAGTTTTCTACCTGGCTGCAATTGCAACATTATGCCCTCTAGTTAACTGTTCCTTCCAGTTAATATCTTCCTTGTCGATCATTATTTTTTTCCCCTGGAGACTTTTGAGAACAGCATACTTATTGTCCCTTAAAAATGAGATGGTGGCCAGGCACGTGGCTCAAGCCAGTAATCCCAACACTTTGGGAGGCCAAGGTGGGCAGATCATGAGGTCAGGAATTCGAAACCAACCTGGCCAACACAGTGAAACCCCGCCTCTACTAAAAATAGAAAAATTAGCTGGCCGTGATGGCACAACCCTGTAGTCCCAGCTACTCGGGAGGCTGAGGCAGGAGAATTGCTTGAACCCGGGAGGTGGAGGTTGCAGTGAGCCAAGATTGTGCCACTGCACTGCACTCCAGCCTGGGCGACAGAGCGAGACTCCGTCTCAAAAAAAAAAAAAAAAAAAAAAAGTGAAGCCGGTAAAATTTCAGAAAAGGGTTGCTGATTCCTTATAGTAATTTGTTGAAAGCTTTAATGGGATGTTAATTTCAGGACATAATTTATATTATATTATCGCTGAGGTGTGAATAACATAATTTAACGTTAGTTTGAATGTTTCAATTACTTCCACATTCTGGACTCTCTGTGTAATCATTCTTGAATACTTTTTTAAGAGTTAAAAAAATTATTATTTTATGTAACAAGAAGCCTACGCTGGAGTGGCTCCCTGGCTAGTTCATTCTATTTAATTTGGTGACTATTAGATGTCTTTATGTTGCTGGGCTCCTTCTCTTTTCCACTTTGCCATCTCAGATAAACTCCCCTCATTTAACAAGACATTTGCAGCAGGGCCAGGTGTTCTTTCAGTGTCTAGATGAGAATATTAATGGGAAGAAGAGGCATTTCTTCCCATATGTGTCTCTTCTTCACAGAAGAAAACCTTCCCTCAAGTTCCCTAGCAGACTTCCCATCAGGTCTCATTGGCCAGCTTGAATAATTTTAAAACATTCCTTTGCATTCAGAATTTGTAGTATTTAAGTAGTTATTTGCAAAGTTTATTCATAACATAAAATGTAGATGTTTAAACAGAAAAGGAAAACACTAGTGTCTCACATTGACAATTAAAGCCACTGTGGCTACCTCATTATTTTGGATCCTGGCAGAAATCATAAGTATAAGTAATTTAGTTAATTTTCACCAAAATTATCTCAGTAAAGTTCATATATTTCAAGTGTTTAAGAATCAATTTTCATTTAGATCAGTGCCCTAGTTTCTGACAATTTAATGTATTTTTCCACAGATTTGGAACTTTAACCTTGACGAGAGGTATAAATACTATGATTATCTCAATGTCAATATTATGTTTAAAAATAATTCTGCTTGAGGTAAAAGAATCTTATATAGAAAAGTCATGCATTTATGACTAGGGTCATTTACATTTCTCTTGGATTAACTCTATTTTGACATGCTTACTATTGAGCAAGGAAAAGCACAAGGATGTGGTTATTACAGCCAACTTCCTACCAGTTCCAACCCCATTTTCTGCTGCAAACATCTAGGGGACATGGGAGGCTCTCTAAATCATTCACTAATATGAAAAAGGGCCGAGGGCCAAATGTATTAAATTACTAATGAGATTCACGTATGTAAGTGCAGACTATAGATTATGACAGCCCATAAAAAATAATACCCTATATGTCCCTGAATCGACATGTATGTCTATCTACAAAACGTAAACTTCCTAAGGTAATCATGATTATATTATCAAAGAAGCGCTATTTTTTAAAAGTTACTTTTGATAAACTAACTATATCACATTTAAACCATGAAACTTTCCCCTTGAAGTGGTTTTAGTTGTGTTTGCAATTGTCAGCATTAGCTCAGTTCAGCAACTTAGAGACCAGTGACCCCCAGGGAGGCACTCATTGCTGGAAAATGCTGAACTCTTTTTATAATGCCACTCAGGATGAAGAAATAATGGACTGATGGGGCAAATCTTAGAAATGGTCTATTTTTGCACCCTGCAGAGAAAATGTACTACTTTAATAGTATTTTTTCAATTTAATTTAATTACAAAATCAATACATATGCATAATAAAAATCCAAATAGGAAAGAATGATATAATAAAAAATAAAAATATCACTCTCCCCACAAACCCAAATTTCACTCCTAGAGGCATTAATTATAAAATTACAAACAGGTTATTTTTTGTTTTTTTGTTTGTTTGAGACAGAGTATTGGTCTGTCATCCAGACTGGAGTACAGTGGTGCGATCTCAGCTCACTGCATCCTCCACCTCCTGGGCTCAAGTGATTCTCGTGCCTCAGCCTCCCAAGTAGCTGGGACTACAGGCACGTGCCATCACACCTGGCTAATTTTTTTGTATTTCTTTTGTAGAGACAGGGTTTCACAATGTTGCCCAGGCTGGTCTGGAACTCCTAGGCTTGAGCAATCCACCGGCCTTGGCCTCCCAAAGTGTTGGGATTACAGGTGGGAGCCACCACGCCCAGCCACAAACAGGTGCTTTTGTAGTCTCTTAAAAAAAAAGTCCTATGCATTAACAATCATATATATGCTTCTTTTTTCTTTTTCTTTTCTTTTTTTTTTTTTTTTTTTTGTGAGACAGGGTCTCACTCTGTCACCAAGGCTGGAGTGCAGTGGTGAGATCAGATTCACTGCAGCCTCGATGTTCTGGGTTCAAGCTATCCTCCCACCTCAGACTCTATGTAGCTGCAACTATACCACCAGGCACGCACCACCACACCCAGATAATTTTTTTATTTTTTGTAGATACCGGGTCTCCTTATGTTGCTCAGCTGGTCTTGAACTCCTAGGCTCAAGTGATCCTCCCTCCCGCCCTGCATTTTTAAAATCTAACCAAAAATGTAGTCTTTCCAAATACCTTCTGCACTTAGCTTTAAAATTTTTAAATATCTTGAAAATTTTTCCAAATCAGCACATATGTGTGATTCATTTATTTATTCATTCAACAAATATTTATTAAGTGCTAGGGACTGTATTAGGTGCCAGGAATAAAAAGGTGAATAAGACAAGAACTTTCCTCTTACAGGATTTATATGCAGTGAGGGTGTAAAAGTATGTAAGTAAGTAAACAAGAAAATTGCAGATTATGCTAAGTGTTTTTTTTTTTTTTGACAGAATTTCACTCTTGCTGCCCAGGCTGGAGTGCAATGGTTCAAGAAATTCTCCTGCCTCAGCCTCCCGAGTAGCTGGAATTACAGGCATGCGCCACCACGCCTGGCTAAATTTTTGTATTTTTAGTAGAGACAAGGTTTCTCCATGTTGGTCAGGCTGATCTCGAACTCCCGACCTCAGGTGATCCGCCCGCCTCGGCCTCCCAAAGTGCTGGGATTACAGGCGTGAGCTACCGCGCCCGGCCTATGCTAAGTGTTAATGAAGGAAATTAAAAGGGAGATGTGTTGGAGTTGGCCCACTTTAGACAGGTAAGGGAAATGTGGCCTCTCTGAGAAGTTGACATTAAAATTGAGATTAAAAAAAAGGAAAGAAGTCAGCCATTCAAAAATCTGGGACAAGAGAATTCCAGGCAACAGTAAAGGCCTTAGGATGTGAAAATTATTTGACATGTTCCAAGAACGAAGAGTAGGCCATGGTGACTGGAGCATCACCAGAAAGGAGAAGCAGAAAATGAGACAGGCCATGTGAAGATAGGTGGATTTTTTTCCTTTTTAAAATGTCTTTTTAAAAATTATTTATTGTAGGCCAGATGTGGTGGCTCACGCCTGTAATTCCAGCACTTTGGGAGGCTGAGGTGGGTCAGGATTCTGAGACCAGCCTGGCCAACATGGTGAAATCCTGTCTCTACTAAAAATACAAAAATTAGCCAGGCAGTGGTGGCAGGCACCTGTAATCCCGGCTACTTGGGAGGCTGAGGCAGGAGAATCACTTGAATCCAGGAGGTGGAGCTTGCAGTGAGCTGAGATCACACCACTGCACTCTAGCCTGGGCGGCGGAGTGAGACTCCATCTCAAAAAAAAAAAAAAAAAATTGCTTATTGTAGTAAAATACATGTAACAAAATTTACTATCTTAACCAATTTTAAGTGTATGGTTCAGTGTTATTAAATACATACCATCCATAGATTAGGAGAAAATATTTGGAATATATGAAGAACAAAAATTACAATTTGTTTTGCTAGGCTTAGATATTCATACTCTATGTTACTTAAGGCAAATTGAAATTTTGTACTGGATTTTGTATTTGTTTCTTAGATTTCCAGTTTTTAAAGGAGAGATTGGCCAGGTGCTGTGGCTGATGCCTGTAATCCCAGCACTTTGGGAAGCCAAGGCAAGAGGATCGCTTAAGGCCAGGAGTTGGAGACTAGCCTGGCCACTCTCTTGTCAGTATCCCTTGATGCACAAAATTTTTTAATTTGATGAAGTACAATTTATTTTTCCTTTTGTTGCCTGTGCTTTCGGTGTTATAGCCAAAAATCACTGCCAGATCCAGTGTCATGAAGATTGTCCCCTATGTTTTCTTGTAGAATTTTATAGTTTTAACTCCTAAATTTAGGTCTTTAATTCATTTTGAGTTTTTTTAAATATAATATCGGATAAAGGTCCAACTTCTTTATTTTATTTTATTTTATATTTTTGCATTGGATATCCAGTTTTCCCAGCACCATTTGTTGGAAAGTCTGTCCTTTCCACATAGATGGTACTGGCACCCATGCCAAAAATCAATTGGCCATACACACAAGCGAATATTTTAAAAGTACAATGGGAAATGATGGACACTAGTAATCAAGGCTTCTAGGCAACTCTGAGTCTCTAGATTAACTTTCTTAAACCCTTTTGGAGATGATAGACTCGAAAGGGAAAAGGGAGTTCTAAATTCCAAAAATCCCTTTACTAACAGCAAAACATAAAGTAGTGAACGTTAAACTTTGCATTTTTCCAACAAGAAACTATAGGAAAAAAAGTTTTGCATAGGAAGAGGAAACTCAAGAAATGAACTCAAAGAAGAGAGGAAGTCAAGGAAGTCTTCAATAGAGATGAAAAAATACAAAGGCTTCAACAGAAAAAGAGAGAGAGGAAGAGGAAGAGGAGAAGGAAGAGAGGAGAAGGAGGAAGAGGAAGAAGAAGAAGAGGAGGAGGAGGAAGTGGAGGAGGAGGAAGAAGAGAGGGAGGAAGAAGAAGAGGAGGAGGAAGAAGACAGGGGCCTGGTGCAGTGGCTCACATCTGTAATCCCAGCATTTCGGGAGGCCAAGGCAGGCAGATCACTTGAGGCAAGGAGTTTGAGCCCAGCCTGGCCAACATGGTGAAACCCCATG
This sequence comes from Pan paniscus, assembly GCF_029289425.2. NCBI lineage: Eukaryota > Metazoa > Chordata > Mammalia > Primates > Hominidae > Pan > Pan paniscus. Next base: position 82,666,839 of record NC_073256.2, on the reverse strand, counting down.
TCTACTAAAAATACAAAAATTAGCCAGGCTTCATGGCAGGCGCCTGTAGTCCCAGCTACTCGGGAGGCTGAGGCAGGAGAATTGCTTAAACCCAGGAGGCAGAGGTTGCAGTGAGCTGAGATCCTGCCACTGCACTCCAGCCTGGGCAACAGTGCGAGACTCTGTCTCAAAAAACAAACAAACAAACAAAAAACAGAAAAAAAAATTGTGGTATACTCAGATAAGGGAATACCATTCAGCAATAAAAAGGAATTAACTATTGTAACACACAACCACATGGATGAATCTCAAAATAATTATGCTGCATGAAAGCAGCCAGACCAAAACACAGTGCATACTGGCCCATCAAATTGTATAGATTAAATATGTGCAGTTTTTTGTATGTCAATAATACCTCAATAACACTGTAAATAAAGTATATTCTGAATGATTTCATTTAAACTAATTATAGAAAAAGTAAATTGATCTATAGTGACAGAAAATAATTCAGTGGTTCCCTGGTGCAGTTGAGGGGAGTGATGTGAGGGTGACTTTTGGATTAGGGAATGAAGAAATGTTTAGGGATGATGAATATGCTGATTATTTTGAATGTGGTGATGGTTTCACAGGTGATGGTTTCACATATGTCAAAACTTATCTGATTTTTCATTTTCAATATGTGCAGTTTTTGTATGTCAATAAAGCTATGCTAAAGAAAAGCTATTTTTGCTTTTGTAACAGAAGTGGAACTGGAAATCTGTATCCATTCTTTGTCAGAATTCCTCTATCTTTCATCATATCCTTGTAATCTTCTCTCACTTTGAATAGTAATGAGAACTGAGCTCATGGATTCACAGCAATACGCTCACACTTTAAAGTCTCCCCTGTGTGCAGACACTATTAGCAGCCCACCAAACAGGCGTCTCCCTTCCCTTTCTGTCAGAGTCCACTTTCCCATATTATAAGCTGATAATGCCTGGACTTGTAACCCAATGAAGGCCAGTGAGACCTGAAAACAAGTCTACTGTGGGCATTCTGGGGAAGATTTTCCAACCCGGTTAAAAGAGAAACATGTGAAATGTCCCTCCTTCCCACCTTTGAATGTTGTTATATGAAGACATAGCTGGGTGCAGTGACTCACGCCTGTAACCCAGCACTTTGGGAGGCCAGGGCAGGTGGATCACTTGAGGTCAGGAGTTCGAGACCAGCCTGGTCAACATGATAAAACCCCATCTCTACTAAAAATACAAAAATTAGCTGGGCATGGCGGGAGGCACCTGTAATCCCAGCTACTCTGGAGGCTGAGGCAGGAGAATAGCTTGAACCCAGGAGGTAGAGGTTGCAGTGAGCCAAGATCCTGCCACTGCACGCCAGCCTGGGCAACAGAGCAAGACTCTGTCTCAAAAAAAAAAAAGAAAAAAGATATGTTTACAGCTATGGGAGGCTTTTTGCAACTATGAAGGGAAAACCAAGAATCTCAGAGAATTCAACCAGCAACCCTGACAGTGTTTTCCTGCTAAATCAATCAACCCGAGAGCCATCTACCTCTGGATTTCTTGTAATATAGAATAATATACTCCTCATTTTCCAGAAGCTACTTTAGTTGCATATTTTGTTACTTGCAGTTGAAAACATACATTTAATGACATTATTAATTAAAGTAACTGACATAAGATGATAACCTGAAATGGGTGGCTGCACAGTTTTGGCAACATCTAAATTTTAGTCAAGATATTTAATTGTATCCTTTCTGAAGAAAGAACATAGTAAGTCAATAAGGCAGTGGCCCCTTCCTAATCTGTCCACCCGGCTCAGTAGAGGTCAATGAATGCCCTGTGAATGCCTGCAGGAGACAACACAAAGCTGTTAGCAACGCAGGAGCTATCCTCTCTGGAACCATGGCAGGGGAATTGTCCATGTTTGCCTCCAGTTATCATATGGCCCTGGGCTCAGTGACACCAAGAACTTGCCTAAATTGTTGCCTTAGCATCTATGGATTTAATGTCCAAACTAACTCTCACTTATACCTTTTAGTAATGGTGGCTCCCACAGCTTCCCCTTCACACTGGAGGTGACAGCCCAGGTTGCAAAATTAGGTTGTGGAAGCAACATCCAGCCAGGAATCTTAGTCCAAGAAGCAGGTTGAGGTCCAAGTCACTGCTTAACAGGAGAAACGGCTTCCATTTGGAGGCCCAAGCAAAGATTTTTAAGCTCCTGTGAAATACTTTGCAATCCTTTGTTAAAGGAGGTACAATCACAATTTGTTTTGCTAGGCTTACTAGGCTTAGATATTCATACTCTATGTTACTTGAGACAAATTGAAATTTTGTACCGGATTTTGTATTCGTTTCTTAGATTTCCGGTGTCTAAAGGAGAGATTGGCCAGGCGCTGTGGCTCATGCCTGTAATCCCAGCACTTTGAGAAGCCAAGGCGAGAGGACAGCTTAAGGCCAGGAGTTGGAGACCAGCCTGGCCAACATAGGGAGACCCCCGCATCTCTACGAAACGTTTTAAAAATTAGCAGGGCATGGTGGTGAGCACTTAGCTACTCAAGACTGAGGTGGGAGAATCTCTTGAGGATCCTAGAAGATGGAAGCTGCTGTGAGCCATGACTGCACTACTGCACTCCAGGCTGAGCAACAGAGGGAGACCCTGTCTCTAAAAACAAAACCAACCAACCAAAACACAAAAACAAATTGGCCGGGCGCAGTGGCTCACACCTGTAATTCCAGCACTTTGGGAGGCTGAGGCAGGCGGATCACGAGGTCAGGAGATGGAGTCCATCCTGGCTAACATGGTGAAACCCCGGCTCTACTAAAAATACAACAAAATTAGCTGGGCGTGGTGGCGGGCGTCTGTAGTCCCAGCTACTCGAGAGGCTGAGGCAGAAGAATGGCGTGAACCCGGGAGGCGGAGCTTGCAGTGAGCCGAAATCGAGCCACTGCACTCCAGCCTGGGCGACAGAGAGAGACTCCGCCTCAAAACAAAACAAAAGCCAAAAATATTAAGGAGAGATGACCTATCTTTAAATGAGTCAATTGTTTAATCATATGCTTTCATGTGTATTCTTTCTGGCAACAAGATCATAAGCCTTTCTCCTCCAGCATCAAGCCCAGTGCTTTGCAGTCAGGATTCTATAACACAATGAGAAAAACAGAAGTAATAAGACGTGAAAATCAACAGCAAATTATAACATGTTCATAAACAAGGTAGGTAACTGCTTTATGAATGCTATATATATGTTTTTTGCTTTGTTTGTTTGTTTTGAGACGGAGCCTCACCCAGGCTAGAGTGCAGTGGCGCGATCTTGCAACCTCCGCTGCCCGGGTTCAAGCGATTTCTCGTGCCTCAGCCTCCCGGGTAGCTGGGACTACAGGCACGCGTCACCACAATCGGCCAATTTTTTTGTATTTTTAGTAGAGATGGGGGTTTCACCATGTTGGCCAGGCTGGTCTCGAACTCCTGACATCGGGTGATCCTCCCGTCTAGGCCTCCCAAAGGGCTGGGATTACAGGCTTGAGCCACCGCGCCCGGCCTTTTAGGGCATATTCTGCTCGTTTGCATCCACTGCAAACTGGTAAATTAGACATTGACTAGCTCTAGCAGAGTTACTCCTGAGCCTGAAAAGACCCTGCGGGAAGTCACAAAGCCCCCACATAAACTTGCTGTGTGGTACACAGCGTCGCCGCACCGCGCAACCAGGGAAGAGGGCTAAGGTGCGGGTCTCATCTCCCCTCCGCCCCCTCCCCAGAGCCGGTGCACTCAGCCCCCCCTTCGCACCCGCGGAGGGGCGGGGCCGCGTACCGGAAGAGGCGGGGCCACCGGAGTGCCTAAGAGCTGCTTTCGGATGTCGCTCTTCCTTTCCCGCGCGACCGGCGAGGGAGGAAGAAGCGCGAAGAGCCGTTAGTCATGCCGGTGTGGTGGCGGCGGCGGAGACTGCGGGCCCGTAGCTGGGCTCTGCGAGGTGAGAGTGATCGCGGTCTTAGGTCCAACTCCTCTAGGTGCCGGGTTCCTCCGCCATATGGGTGCCGAGCGCGGCCCCTGTCCCTTCCCCGGGCGCAGCGGAGCGGGCGGCTGCTGCGTAGGCCAAAAGGCTACGCTCCCGGTGCCCCCAAGGCCCACGAGCTTTCCCCACAAGCTATCTGCGCAGTCGCGTTTTGTGAGTAACCACCTGGAAGGCTTAGCTGACCTTTCTCCGTCAACACCGGTTCGCTGTCCTCTGCTCAGAAACTGGGCAAGGGCCTTCTGACTTAAGGAGGTGCCTGCAAGGGACCGTCGGGGGGCTTCGTGCTCCACCCGGTCTTGGCCAGATCTCTCTTGTGTCCCCAGCAAAGTTGTGCTTGCGGCCTTGGCGGTTTCAGTCTCTTAGTAGGCAGCTTGTTTTCCTTAAAAGGGAGCGTTTTATAAATAGGAAGGTGATTATCCCTTAGGTGTCAGGACGACCCTTAGTTAACCGTACTTTGTGAGTGGCTTTGAAACTGTAATAAGCGCAGTTTACTGAGTCATTACTAGTCTCGACCCATTCGTAGAGCTAGTCGGTATTTGTTCCTGGACCTTCCTTCGTAATACGCTCTAAAGTCAAGGCATGGAGGTTGGAGAACAACACGTGCAAGTATAGGAGGCCCTTAGGCTAAATGCCTGCTACACACGGAGATGCTTGTATTTACATAGAGATGTGTATTTCTGGACATAATACAGAAGAAACCGGTCAGCAACTGGGAGGCTGGGAAAACCTGTTAGCTATTCAGAAACTTTTTTTTTTTTTTGAGCCAGAGTCTGTTCTGTCGCCCAGGGTGGAGTGCAGTGACGCGATCTTGGCTCACTGAATCCTCCACCTCCCGGGGTTCAAGCAGTTCTCTGCCTCAGCCTCCCGAGTAGCTGGGATTACAAGCGCCTGCCACCACGCCCGGCTAATTTTTGTATTTCTAGTAGAGACGGGGTTTCACCATCTGGCCAGGCTGGTCTTGAACTCCTGACCAGCCTGACCACTCGTGATCCACCCGCCTAGGCCTCCCAAAGTGCTGGGATTATAGGCGTGAGTTACCGCGCCCGGCCATAGAAACAAATTTTAAAATTTCATCAGTGAGACTCCGTATGGTTTTTTTTTTTCTTCAAATTTGAAATGCATTGCTTCGTCTGAAATAATCATTAACTGTTAAGACGAATGTCATGGCTTATCCTTGAAATATTTTAGGTGTTATTATTTTTGAGGCTTCAGTAGCTTGAATTCTGTTTTCACTGGTAAGTGCTGGGACTTCTAAAAATTTTCAAACTAAATAATTGATAAAATTGGTAGTGCAGGAAAGTTCTGAAGCATAATACAAAAGAATCCACCGATACATTTGAGAACTATAATATTACCAATACTAGGGTATCTATTGTTTACATTTCCCTGCTTCCTATTCATAGGTACCCACCGTTTGGAATTTTGTGCCCATCAGTCTTTTGGGTTTTGTGGGGAAGGGGGGTGGTGTGGATAGCTTTGTGGGGTTTTTTGTTGCTTTTTTGAGATGGATTCTCATTCCTGTCGTGCAGGCTGGAGTGCAGTCAGCACACTGCAACCTCCATCTCCCAGGTTCAAGCGATTCTCCTTCCTCAGCCTCCCGAGTAGCTAGGATTACAGGCACCCACCATCATGCCCAGTTAATTATTGTATTTTTAGTGGAGACGGGGTTTGGCCAGGCTGGTCTAGAACTCCTGACCTCAGGTGATCCACCCGCCCCGACCCCACAAAGTGCTAGGATTACAGGCAGGAGACACCGTGTCCGGCCCATTTTTTAAGCTTTGTAAAGACAGGATTATGCATGTAGTTGTCTGTAGTTCCTGTGAATCATAATATTAAACTGAAACTTTTTTTGTTTCAGTTAATTTTTTTTGAATTATTCAAAACCAGTAGTTCATATTCCTAATACTGATTGTGTGAAACATTTTCAGCATTTCAGCACATGAAAATGATTGTTTTTGCAAGCTCCAACCTTGTATGTCTTCATAAATCATTTCGTATTGCTGCCTGGCTCAATGATTTATTCTCCTGGGGTGCTGTATGACATGATTTTTTGCCCCAGTCCATGTTCTTTGCAGTTTTTAGTTAACTTGGGACTTAATTTTACAGGAATGTGTCCAGTAAAAATGCCAATATAGGTATCCCTGCTCTGAAACTGCTAGGTTTGCCGTTATAATGTTTTTAGGTGAAGGTCTTCACGTTAGTTTTTATACATCTAACCTGGCTCATAGCTCATCCTCGTCGAGCTGTGAGACAGAAAAGCAATGGCTGTGTACTCACTATGACCATTATGTCTTAAAATCAAAACTGCCACAGTGAAGGATATCATAAAATGTTTCCACCATTTTCCTGCCAGTGCTAATGGCTCCTGTTTCCAGTTTAGAATAAGCTCATTTTTGGAATTACTAGGTGCTAATGAGACAAACATACTCAGTTACAGAGGTTTGGGTTTGTCAGTACTGACTATCAAAAAAGCAGAAACAGGTAATAGAATAATAGTACTTTTTTATTAAAAAGTGGTTTGGGAGTCTGAAAGGTAGGTTGCAAGTACAGTTCCTAAAGGAATGAGATTCTCTTCTTGGACCATTCCTACATATAAGATGCCCAACAAACTGCAAATAAAAATGGGAATTCGAAATGTAATATTTAATTTCCAGGTGCAAGAAAGCCTTTGAGGTGAAGGTGTATGAAGGTCATCATAACAGATGTTTTCCAAAAACTTGTAGAAGGTTGTGAAAAAACTACTAGGATCACACGGCATGTATTGAGGTACCTAAATTTAATTAATGTTAGTTATGTGATGTATTCTTGACTGATAGGTTTAATAGCTGGCACAATGATGACTTAAATTACTTTTTGCCGTTTACCCAGCTGAGGGTGTCTTTGAAGAAATAATTTTAAGACTGAGATGCCAGTACTGTACATTGATTAATTACTGACATGTATGTAAGGCAATAATTTAATTAAGGGTGAATATTCTTTCTTTTTAGCATATAGGTTGCTGTAGATGAATGTTCTTAGCTGTCATGTTTAAAAATACTTCTGCTTCGTTACCTCAAGTAAGTGATTTGTCAAGCAACTATGTCTGCTGACAGTTCAGAAAGCATCTGATAAACTTAAGGGTGGGGGCAGATTCTTGTTGAAGTTGCTTTTGCATGTGTGGTATTCTCAACATTAATTTTTTGAGGGGCACTTGTGAATATTGAGGTTATATGAGAACTTTGAGTATGGAATGATTTTCACTGTGGTTTCTGACTTTGTTTTGGAGGTGTGGCATGCAGCATTTTGGAAGGAAAATTGAAGACTTGTTCAAGAAAACATGAACAGAAGCAAATGATGAAAATGAGCATTTTACTTGATGTTGATAACATCACAATAAATTATGGAGAAAAATACATATTTGGCTAACTTTTAATTGCTGAACAATAAAGTGTTTTCTTTTAAATCAACTCTAAATAGCTCCATTCTCATAGTCACTAGTCAGACCTGTTTTGAACATATTCGAAAGATTATAATCTTGTCAATAATTAGCTTATTTATGGGTGGTGATTCTCATTGAGGCTGACAGCTGGGGAGACATTGCTTGTACCTCTAGGTTCCCTGTCTGGCTTCCCCTTCAGAGCCTGCTGTTGTACCAGGTGGTTGAATCTTAAAACTCTTTAATACCAAATAGCAATCAAATTCCCCCTTACAGATAAAGGTTTCACCTTTTTTATTCAGTTTGCTTTCATCTTTGTGAACAAAAAAGTCATCCTAATACTAGTACATGTAATAACTAAGCAATATGCTATGTTAAGAGAAATGACTGAGCAGACTAGTCTGTCTAGGACTAAATTGGCAAGAATTCTAAAGCTGAATTTATATCTGGGTGAAGGTTTAGAGCTAAATCTTTTCTCCTGTTGAGTACTAGCTTATAAATTCCTTTTACCAAGGTTATAATTTTTATATGCTAAATGGTATAAAACCTGTTTAGCAACATCTTAGTCATTTCCCTCAGTATAGACTTGGGGCGTACAAGTGCAGTTCTGTTGCATAGGTATATGAAGTAGTTTGGAGTCTGAGCTTTTTGTGCAGCCATTATCTGAATGGTGTACATTGCACCCATTAATTTTTCATCCTGCACCCCACCCCCTTCTAATTCTCCAATAACCTTTAAAATACCGTTGGCATATTTAATATTAATGAATTACCTCCCATAATTGTTTCTGAATGTACACTTCTACTCTTTAATGAGAAACTTAAACATTTTAATTTTTTTGTGGTGAAGTAACCATCTTTGAGACTGAGGTTGGGTTTTTTGAGCTGGGGAGATTAAGGTGGCAGTGAGCTATGATTGCATCAGTACACTACAGCTTGGGTGACAGCTATATATAAATATAGATAAGTAAATAAAAGCCATCTTTGTGCCATGCATGGTGGCTCACTCCTGTAATCCCAACACTGGGAAGCTGAGGTACTGAGATGGGAGGATGACTTGAGACCAGCCTGGGAAACATGGCAAAATTCCATCTCTACAAAAAATGCAGAAGTTATCCCAGGGTGGTAGCATGTCCCTGTAGTCCCAGCTACTCGGAGGCCTAAGGTGGGAGAATTACTTGCAAGGTCAAGGCTGCAGGGAGCTGAGGTGGCGCCACAACCCTCCAAACGGTGACAGCCCGTCTCCAAAAAAAAAAAGTTTTTAAACTTTCCAATTGTAAAAGGATTCTAGTTTTATAAAATAGGAATGTGTTTTGCCTTCCCCCCAGAGAGCCATACATGTTTGAAATGTAGTATTTGAGAAGCACAAAATAAACATCTTAACATTATAGAACTGTAATATGTAAATATTTTGTTGAAAACTACCTTTGTCACCAGTCGTGTTGGCTCATACCTGTTGTCTTAGCACTTTGGGAGACCGAGGCAGGCAGATCACCTGAGGTCGGGAGTTCAAGACCAGCCTGGCCAACATGGTGAAACCCTGTCTCTACTAAAAATACAAAAATTAGCCAGTCATGGTGGAGTGCACCTGTAATCCCAGCAGGAGAATCACTTGAACCCGGGAGGTGGAGGTTGCAGTGCCAAGATCACACCACTGCACTCTAGCCTGCGTGACAGAGCGAGACCCCATCTCAAAAAAACAACAAAAACACTACCTTTGGCTTCTGAAAACTAATACTGTTTACTCCCTGCTACTAGTAGGTATTCAGTAATAGTGAACAACTTCCTCCGGGTCCTGTAGAGAGTGGGAGAGGTCCAGCTGTATAGTTAAGCATCTCTGTTAAGGGACCAATTTTGAAAGAATTGATGCATGGTAACATCTTGGTTAATAAAGTGGCAATTTGGTAATGACATTTTGCTTTTCTGTGAATAGAACTGATCTTTTATTAAAGTTATGGAAACTGAACTAAAAAGGATTTATAAATTTTACAAGATGGATTTGTTTTCTCATGGTGCCCCTATCTTTTCAGAGCAGATATCTTCCCTCCAAAAATGAGGACTAGATTTGCAAGTTGGTTTCTTTGCCTTTTGGAGCCTTTCTTGTAACCAGTTAGGGTTAGAGAGCCAATTTATAAGTTATTGGCTCCTTGTTTCCGTGTAAAGTATTTTTTTCATTTAACCTAGCGTATACATATGGAAAACTTCCAAGGCTTTTCCCGATTCCATATTTAGGGCTTCTAAAACAGTAGTATGTAATGGACAGGCCAGTAATAAAGTATGAAAAGGCCTTACATTTGAAGCTTCGGGTTATATAAAGTATTTACTCATCAGTTTAGCAAGTTCACAAGTGGAAGAAAAATGTTTTAGAGTAATTTGTAGGTAAAGAGTTATTGCCATCTTGTGACAGTAGAGTGAACTACATAAAGGTTGCCATTTTACACACTGCTCAAATTGCAACATTTACATTTTTATCTGTTCACCACTGGTATTCTGGGCTAACCAGGTTTTTCTTTATAGTATTCTCCTTGACAACTTTATCACTTTAAATTGTCCACATTGTTCTAAGCTTTAAAATTCTGTTGGTTTTAGAGGTTTGGATTAGTATTTATCCCATTAGCAATTAGTTTTGAGGGGACTATATTTTATATTTTTAAAAACAGTATTGTAATATATTCCTGTACAGAGTATTATCAAAGCATTACTTCAAAGTCACTCTCAAAATAGTCACACTTTTTCTCCACTGCTTAAGTAGGAATGAACAAAAATTCCTCAAATTGCTTATTCATCACTAGAGAAAATAGTTGTCCCAGGTCCATATGTGGCAATAAATTGTTCCAGCTGTTGTTGGCACTGAGTCAGATAGAGATCCCTTTGCTCTAAGTATTCTTCATTATACAGTTCAAATGGAAATACTGCATTCGGAGCAACACAAAATACAGTGGCCCCTAAATGAAGAAGATAATAGAGTGTAAATGACAAATACTCCTTAAAATGACAAGTATGAAATCACATTTTCAACCAAAATATTTTAATGGAATCTTAAAAATTAAGTCTGAGCCCATGTGGTTCTGTGAAAAATAAAAGTTAAAAAATTAAGTTCTGACCTATTCAGTAGAGTATTTCAATAATCATTATTGAAATCTGACTCTTGTTTTCTGAAACCCAGAAAGCAGGTTCAGTAAGTGCACAAGCATTGGTACCAGGGCCAATGGAAGAAGTATGTTGATATTTATATTTTAAAGTTTGGAACTAGAAACTTGCCTTCTACTGAAATAGTCATTATAGTTTTGAAGCTGATGAGTGATGTGAGGAGGTGACAGGAGTAGGGAGAAAAGGTACTGGAAGGTAAGGAAATACTAATCTTTATTTGATAACGGTTAAGTGGACGATCAAAGATAAAGACATTGTAGTACATTTCTCAGTTGTTAAAACCATTCACATAAAGGCAGACAACATAAATCTATGGAAGGGTTTCAAGACCATTCTAGGGGAAAGGACAGATTCACTTTGGATTTGGCCATGATTTCCTGAATGTGACATCAAAAGTACAGGCACCAAAAGAAAATACACATAAATGGGACCATATCAAAATTTAAAACTGCATAAAACAATACAATCCACAGTGAAAAGGCAACCCATGGAATGGGAGAAAATACTTGCAAATCATATCTCTGATAAAGGGGTCTATAAATCCACAGTAAGAAAATAATCATTAAAAAATAGGCAGAGAACTAATATCATTTCTCTAAAGAAAAACAAATGACCAATAAGCACATGAGAAAGATGTTCAACATCACTAATCACTAGGAAAATACAAATCAAAACTACAATGAGCTACCACCTCACACCTATAAGGATTTATTATAAAAATAAAAAACAGAAAATGACAAGTGTTAGAGAGGATGTGGAGAAATTAGAAGCTTTGTGCACTGTTGGGAATGGAAAATGGTGCACCCACTGTGGAAAACAGGATGGCGGTTCATCAAAAAGAGTAAACAATTACTGTATGATACAGCACTTTCACTTCTGGGTATATACCCAAAAGAACTGAAAGCAGGGTCTTAAAGAGATATTAGCACACCCACGCTCATAGCAGTGTAATTCACAATAGACAAAGGTGGAAGCAACAGAAATGTCCATTGACAGGTGAATGGATAAACAAAACATTCTATTTACATACAATAGGATGTTATTCAGCCTTAAGAAGGAAGGAAATTCTAATACATGCATAATATGGATGAACCTTGAGAACATTATGCTAAGTGAAATAAGCCAGTTATGAAAGGACAAATGTATGATTCCACTTATATGAGGTACCTAGAATAGTCAAATTCATAGAGGCAGTAGAGTGATGGCTCCCAGGAGGAGTAGAGGAGGAAACGAGGAATTACTGTTTAATGGGTACGCAGTTTCAGTTTGGGAAGATGAAAAAGCTCTGGCGACGAAGAGTGGTGATGGTTGCCCAACAGTGTGAATGTGAATGTACTAAACACACTGAACTGAACATTTTAAAATGGTTAAAATAAGTAGATTTTACATTTTACTTCAATTTAAAAATTGACCATGAGGAGGTAAGCTCTTCTCTTTTATTCATTAATTCATTGAACAAGTACTTAATGTGACAGGCCAAGAGTACAGTTTAGCAACTGTGCCAAGCAGTGCCCACCTTCCTAGAGCCTCATAAGAACAGCCTCAGACTTCTGACTGCTTCCTTTCCTACCTGATCTTCTCTGAAAGCTTACTATCTCTTAAGAACACTGCTTTCCTTGTGCCTCTCCAAAATGAAGCTTTTTTTTCCCAAACATCCCATATACATAGTGTCACAAGACACAGTCAGAGCCTAGCTTGCTGCCCCTCTGCTGCTTCCAGACCATTCTTTCCCATGCTTTCCTTTTGGTAAAAAATTCTTTCTCCTTTGATGCTCAGTGCCACCTGGTTTTACTATCCTTCTCCTTCTATAGTCAACCAGCAGCTCTTAGCACTTTGCTCAAAATCTTCCTTTCTCCCCTAATACCTGACATTCAGTGATTTTCATGTGGATAACCCATTTAACTCCCTTGCGATGTCCCACCTTTCCCTTCCGCCTCAGCCATACATCCCACGGTCATAGGAAACTAGTATCACCAGAAACTTACTTCAAAACCTTGAGTTCCCACTTACTTCAAAACCACAACCCACTCCCCTACTCTACCTCCTATGCTTCCAGTTCACTTGCTCAAATGTTTCAGGTCTACAGAGACCCCCAATCTGCTTCCTCTAATTCACTTCCTTCCTTAACCAGCTTAAAAGTCCCTCCCTTTAGCCAGTCCCTCCACTCCTTTGCCCCTCAGCACCACTCTGCCACACTCACCTATCAAAACCTCAATTCTGCACGAACCCAACCATTCACCTTGTGCTGGCACGAAGGCTGCTAGGCAGAAAATCACACAACTGGCATTTCTTCTTTTCCCTTTAAGTGAATCACAGTAACTCCAAACGATCACCTGCCTGGCAACCCTGCTGAGTTTCCCTCGGACACTTCTCTTCTAGCCCCCACAATAACTATTATATTCCATTCTTTCCTCCTCAAACCTTTCATTTTCAGCTGATGACATCAAGTAAAGTATATGGCCAGACTTACAAACCTACCTGGTTCTGTATCCATTTTCTTCCCATCTGTAAAATGGCCAATACATGTACCCTGGATCCTAACCCCTCTCACCTTTTTTGTACTTCACTTGTTGATCTTCCTGTCTTTCTATAGTGTTATTAGTTTACTCTTTACTGCACATCATATGATTTTATACCTTCTATCTTAAAAAAAAAAAAGTTCCTTCCTGAACCACACATCCTTCTCCAGCAATTCCCTCATTTCTTTCCTCATCTTCATAGTTTGTCTATGTGTGCTGTCTCCATAGCCTCATCTCCATTCCCACGCCACTGAAATATCTCTGATCATGGCTACCTACAACCTTTAGGTTACCAAACTGAATCTTACTCAAACTCTCAGTAGCATGTAATTCAGTTGACCACTCTGCCCCTTTCTGGAAAAACTCTCATTTCTTAGAAAGAAAATCACACAACACTTGATTTTCTTTCTACATTCTAGGCTGCTTCTAAGCCTCCTTTGTTAGTTCCTCCTCCACAACCCCATTTATAAATATTGGAATCTTCAAGGGCAGTCCTGGGGTTCCCACTAGTCTCCATCTAGGTGATTTCATCCATTCCTTGGCTTTGAGTACCACCTCTATGCTGGTGATTCCTAAATTATATTCCTAGGTTAGAACTTTTCTCTAAGCTCCAGATTATTTTATCTCTCTATTGATATATCCGTAGGATATCTCCTTTTAAAAAAAAGTTATATATATACTCACACTTTTCCTCCACTGCTTAAGTAGGAATGAACAAAAATCATATATATAAATATATAAATATATAAAAATATATATAAATATAAATATATATAAATATATATAAATATATAAAATATATATAAATATATAAATAAATATATAAAACTTTTTTTTTTGAGACGGAGTCTGGCTTTGTCATCTAGGCTGGAGTGCAGTGGCGTGATCTTGGCTCACTGCAACCTCTGCCTCCCAGATTCAAGCGATTCTCCTGCCTCAGACTCCCGAGTAGTTGGGATTACAGACGCGCACCACTACGCCCAACTAATTTTTGTCTTTTTAGTAGAGACAGGGTTTCACCATGTTGGCCAGGCTGGTCTTGAACTCCTGACCTTGTGATCTGCCCACCTTGGCCTCCCAAAGTGCTGGTGTGAGCCACCGCTCCTGGCCATTTATTTTATTTTTTTTAATTAGGGTCTTGCTATGTTGCCCAGGTTGGTTTCAAACTCCTGGGCTCAAGCAATCCTTTCGCTTTGGCCTCCCAAAGTGCTGGGATTACAGATGTGAGCCACTGTGCTCAGCCTATAGAATATCTCAAAGTTATATCTATAATTTGATTTTTCTCCCAGCTCTTTTTCTTTCTTTCTCCCCAATCTTGGTAAATGGCATGATTATCCACCCAGCTACTCAAGGCAGAAACATGGGAGTTTTCCTTAATTACCCCCTCTCCTCCCTTCCGCTGCCCCCAACTCTTAAATCTAGTTCATGAGCACAACCTATTGGTTTGTGCATCTAACGTGTATCTCTAATTCACTAATTTCTTTCCATTTCTACTGACTCTACCTAGTTGAATCTCTCATTATCATCTAACTGGACTACAACAACTGGTCTCCCACTTTCTGCTCTTAACCATTCTCCATACCTCCAACCCATTCTCCATACCAACTCCAAACATGGTATTTCAAAAATATAATTGATCACATTAGTTCTCTGTTCCTCATTGCACTTGGATTACAATCCCAATTTTCTACCATGGTCTGTCTGGTCTTACTTTCCTCTCTAACCTCAACTACGATGCTTACTCTGCTTACTATGTTTTAGCCACCCTGGCCCTCTTTCAGTGTTTTGAAAACACCTGCATATGTGGTTGCCCTCTAATTTGACTTCTCATTCTTCAGCTATCTGCTTAAATAAATATCATTTCCTTAGAGAAGTCTCCCTAAAATCCAAAGTAAGTCCCTTCCATTGTTCTTTCTCATAACATCCTGTTGATTTTCTTCATAGCATCGATCTCAATTTGTATTATATATTCATTAGTGTCTTTAGTTTTTTTTTTTTTTTTTTTTTTTTTTGGATACAGGGTCTTACTCTGTTGCCCAGGCTAAAGTGCAGTGGCATGATCATGGCTCATTGCAGCCTTGACCTCCTGGGCTCAAGCCATCCTCCCACCTCAGCTTACCGAGTAGCTGGGACTACAGGTATACACCATCACACCCATCTATTTAAAAAATTTTTTTCTATGTAGATGGGAGGTCTCACCATGTTGACCAAGCTAGTCTCGAACTCCTGGGCTCAAGTGATTCTCCTGCCTTGGCCTCCCAAAGTGCTGGGATTACAGGCATGAGCCATGATGCCCCGCCATGTGTTTACTTTTTTTTTTTTTAGACAGAGTCTTGCTCTGTCACCCAGGCTGGAGGGCAGTGGTACGATCTCGGCTCACTGCAACCTCCACCCACCAGGTTCAAGCAATTCTCCTGCCTCAGCCTCCCAAGTAGTTGGGACTATAGGCACACACCACCACACCCGGCTAATTTTTGTGTTTTTAGTAGAGATGGGGTTTCACCATTTGTCCAGGCTGGTCTCGAACTCCTGACCTCAAGTGATCCGCTGCCCCGGCCTCCCAAAGTGTTGGGATTATAGGTGTGAACCACTGCGCCCGGCCCATGTGTTCACTTTTTAATGTCTGTTCTCTCACTAGGCTGTAAGTTCTGCCAGGGCAGAGACTGCAACTTTTTTCACTACTATGTAACTAGTGCCTAGCACCTAGTTATCATTCAATAAATATTTATTGACTCACATATTGGAAAAAAGATCACGAATATTTAGTTCAAATAGTGATAATTATGAGGCATATTATGAGAACATATAACACACTATAATTTTAATACATCAGTCCTCAAATTATAATTAACCTCAAATTACCTTTACAGTTTTACTTTAATATATACAGCCATACCTCAGAGATATTGCAGGTTCAGTTCCAGATCACCACAAAAAAGTGAATATCACAATAAAGCAAGCCACGTCAATTATTTGTTTTCCCAATGTACATAAAAGTTATATTTACCCTATATTGTAGTCTACTAAGTGTGCAATAGCATTATGTCTAAAAATAAGATGCAAACATACCTTAATTTAAAAATGCTTTATTGCTAAAAAATGCTAAAAATCATCCTCTGCCTTCAGAAGTCATAATCTTTTTGCTGGTGGAAGGTCTTGTCTCCATGTAGATGACTGCTGATTGATCAACATCAGCATACAGTTTGTTGAAGGTTGGGATGGCTGTGACAATTTCTTAAAATGAGACAATAATGAAGTTTGCTACATCAATTGACTCTTCCTTTCATGAAAGATTTCTTTGTAGCATGTGATGTTGGTTTTTTTTTTTGGTCATTTTTATTTTATTTATGTTTTTTATTACACTTTAAGTTCTGGGGTACATGTGCAGAACATGCAGGTTTGTAACATAGGTATACACGTGCCATGGTGGTTTGCTGCACCCATCAACCCGTCACCTACATTAGGTATTTCTCTTAATGCTATCCCTCCGCTAGCTCTCCCCACCAACAGGCCCTGGTGTGTGATGTTCCCCTCCCTGTGTCCATGTGTTCTCATTGTTCAACTCCCACTTATGAGTGAGAACATGTGGTGTTTGGTTTTCTGTTCTTGTGTTAGTTTGGTGAGAATGATGATTTCCAGCTTCATCCATGTCCCTGCAAAGTACATGAACTCATTCTTTTTTATGGCTGCATAATATTCCATGGTGTATATGTGCCACATTTTTGTTATCCAGTCTATCATTGATGGGCTTTAGGGTGATGTTGTTTGATAGCATATTTACCCACAGTGGAACTTCTTTCAAAATTGCAGGCAATCCTCTCAAACACTGCCACTGCTTTATCAACTAAGTTTATGGACTATTCTAAATCCTTTGTTGTCATTTCAACAATGTTCACAGAATCTTCCCCAGGAATAGATTCCATCTCAAGAAACCACTTTCTTTACATCCGTAAGAAGCAACTTCTCATCCGTTCATGTTTGATCATCAGTCTATAGCAATTAAGTCACATCTTCAGGCTCCACTTCTAATTCTAGTTATCTTGCTGTTGCCGCCACATTTGCAGTTACTTCCTCCACTGAAGTCTTGAACCCCTCAAAGTCATCCAGGAGGGCTGGAATCAACTTCTTCCAAACTCCTGTTAATGTAGATATTTTAACCTCCTCCCATAAATCATGAATGTTCTTAATCACATCTAGAATGGCAAATCTTTTCCAGAAGGTTTTCAATGACTTTGCCCAGCTCCATCAGAAGAATCATGACAGTGATGGACTTAAGAAATGTATTTCTAAAATAACAAGTCTTGAATGTTGAAATTACTTCTTGATCCAGGGGCTGCAGAATGCATGTTAGCAGGCATAATAACAACATTCATGTCCTTGTACATCTTCATTAGAGCTCTTGGGAGGCCAGGTGCATTGTCAATGAGCA
Organism: Pan paniscus; assembly: GCF_029289425.2. Taxonomy (NCBI): domain Eukaryota; kingdom Metazoa; phylum Chordata; class Mammalia; order Primates; family Hominidae; genus Pan; species Pan paniscus. The sequence continues at coordinate 82,649,342 of NC_073256.2, read as the reverse complement.
GTAATCTTTTGAAGGGAATCCTTTTTTTTTTTTTTCTTGAGACAGAGTCTCACCCAGTCACCCAGGCTGGAGTGCAATGGTGCAATCTCGGCTCACTGCAACCCCTGCCTCCCAGGTTCAAGCAGTTCTCTGCCTCAGCCTCCTGAGTAGCTGGGATTACAGGCACCTGCCACCACACCCAGCTAATTTTTGTATTTTTAGTAGAGACAGGGTTTCATCATCTTGGCCAGGCTGGTCTTGAACTCCTGACCTTGTGATCCACCCGCCTCGGCCTCCCAAAGTGCTGAGACTACAGGCATGAGCCACCACACCCAGCCCTGGGAATCCTTGTTTTCTGAGCAGTAGATCTTCACAGTGGGCTTCAAATATTCAATAAACCATGTAGTAAACAGAAGTGCTGTCATCCTGGCCTTGTTGTTCCCTTTCTAGAGTACAAGCAGAGCATAATTAGCATAATTCTTAAGGGCCCTAAAATTTTCAGACTGGTATATGGACATTGGCTTTGACTTAAAGTCAGCAGCTGCATTAGCTCCTAACAAGGGAGTCAGCCTGTCCTTTGAACCACTGAAGCCAGGCATTGAAGTCTCCTTTCTAGCTATGAAGGTCCTAGATGGCATCTTCTTCCAATAGAAGGCTGTTTTGTCTATATGGAAAATCTGTTGTTTAGTGTAGCCACCTTCATCAATGATCTTAGATAGATTTTCTGGGTAACTTGCTGCAGCTTCTCCATCAACACTTGCTGCTTCATGTTGTACTTTTATGTTACAGAGATGGTAGCTTTCCCTGAGCCTCATGAACCAACCTCTGGTAGCTTTTGACTTTTCTTCTGCAGCTGCCTTACCTCTCTGAGCCTTCATAAAATTGAAGAGAGTTAAGGCCTTGCTCTGGATTAGGATTTGGCTTAAGGGAATGTTGTGGTTGGTTTGATCTATCCACACCACTGAAGCTTTCTCCATATCAGCAATAAGCCTGTTTTGCTTTCTTATCATTGGTGTGCTCACTGGGGTAGCACTTTAAATTTCAAGAAGTTTTTTTGTTTGTTTGTTTGTTTGTTTTGAGACGGGGTCTCCCTCTGTCACCCAGGTTGGAGTGCAGTGGCATGATCTTGGCTCACTGCAACCTCCCCTCCTAGCAAGACTCTGTCTAAAAAAAATTGAAAAAACTATCAATATACCTAACTGAAATTCATTATGAGAAGAAAAGTAACTAAAGGTGAAAAAAATCTTCACGTGGTTTTTTCTCTCTCCCTCCCTCCCAAAATAATAAATGCTATTTATTTATTTATTTATTTATTGAGACAGTCTCACTCTGTCTCCCAGGCTGGAGTGCAGTGGCACCATTTCAGCTCACTGAAACCTCTGCCTCCTGGGTTCAAGCGATTCTCCTGCCTCAGCCTCCTGAGTAGCTGGGATTATAGGCGGCCGGCAACAGGCCCAGCTAATTTTTTTGTGTGTGTGTATTTTTAGTAGAGACGGAGTTTCACCATGTTGGCCACGCTTGTCTTGAACTCCTGATCTAGGGTGATCTGCCTGCCTCGGACCCCCAAAGTTTTAGGATTACAGGCGTGAGCCACCACGCTCGGCCTCCCTCAGTAAATACTTCAAGAAAGTCTTGACAAAATAGTCACTGTACTAGTCCATTTTCATACTGCTATAAAGAACTGCCCCAAACTGGGTAATTTATAAAGGAAAGAGGTTTAATTGACTCACAGTTCAGCATGGCTGAGGAGGCCACAGGACACTTACAGTCATAGTGGAAGGTGAAGGGGAAGCAAGGCACCTTCTTCACAGGGCAGCAGGAAGGAGAAGTGCCAAGTGAAGGGGAAAGAGCCCCTTATAAAACCGTCGGATCTCATGAGAACTCACTCACTATCACAAGAACATCACCCCCATGATTCAGTTACCTTCATCTGGTCTCTCCCTTGACATGTAGGGATTATGGGGATTACAATTCAAGATGAAGTTTGGGTGAGGACACAAAGCCTAACCACATCAGTCCACCCCAACCCCTCCCAAATCTCATGTCCCTTTCACATTTCAAATCCAATCATGCCTTCCCAACAGTCCCCCAGAGTTTTAATTCATTCTAGCATTAACCCAAAAGTCCAAGTCCAAAGTCTCATCTGAAATAAGGCAAGTCCTTTTCACCTATGAGCCTGTAAAATCAAAAGCAAGTTAGTTACTTCCTAAATACCATAGGGGTACAGGCATTGGGTAAATACACCTGTTCTAAATAGAAGAAATTGGCCAAAATGAAGGGGCTACAAGCCCCATGCAAGTCCAAAATCCGCGAGGCAGTAATTTTTTTTTTTTTTTTTTGAGATGGAGTTTTGCTCTTGTTGCCCAGGCTGGAGTGCAATGGCATGATCTCATCTCACTACAACCTCCGTCTCCCGGGTTCAAGCAATTCTCCAGACTCAGCCTACCAAGTAGCTGGGATTGTAGGCACCCACCACCATGCCCAGCTAATTTTGTATTTTTAGTAGAGACAGAGTTTCACCATGTTGGCCAGGCTGGTCTCCAACTCCTGACCTCAGGTGATCCACCCGCCTCAGCCTCCCAAAGTACTGGGATTACAGATGTGAGCCACTGTGGCTGGCCAGTCAAATCTTAAAGTTCCAAAATGATCTCCTTTGACTCCATGTGTCACATCCAGATAATGCTGATGCAAGAGAGGGGCTCCCACAGCTTTGGGCAGCTCTGCCCCTGTGGCTTTGTAGGGCACAGCCCCTCTCCCCACTGCTTTCACAGGCTGGTGTTGAGTGTCTGCAGCTTTTCCAGGTGATGGTGCAAGCTGTTGGTGGATCTACCATTCTGGGGTCTGGAGGACAGCAGCCCTCTTCTCACAGCTACACTAGGGAGTACCCAGTGGGGACTATGTGTGTGGGGGGTCCAACCCCACATTTCCCTTCCTCACTGCCCTAGCAGAAGTTCTCCATGAGGGCTACATCCCTGCAGCAAACTTCTGCAGGGATATCCACACATTTCCACACATTGTCTGAAATCTACGCAGAAGTTCCCAAACTTCAATTCATGACTTCTGTGCACCCGCAGGCCCAACACCACGTGTAAGCCACCAAGGTTTGGGGCTTGCACCCTCTGAAGCAACAGCCTGAGCTATACGTTAGCCCCTTTTAGCCAAGGCTGGGATGCAGGGCACCAAGTCCTGATACTTCACAAAGCAGGGAGGCCCTGGGCCTGGCCCACAAAACCATTTTTCCTCCTAGGCCTCTGGGACTGTGAGGTGAGGGGCTGCTGTGAAGACCTCTGACATGCCCTGGAGACATTTTCCCCATTGTCTTGGTGATTAACATTTGGCTTCTTGTTACTTATGCAAATTTCTGCCCTGCTTGAATTTATCTCCAGAAAATGAGTTTTCTCCTTTTTACTGCATAATCAGGCTGCAAAATTTCCAAACTTCAATGTTCTGCTTCCCTTTTAAATGTAAGTTCCAATTTCTGATTATGTCTCTCAAGTTCAAAGTTCCACAGATCTCTAGGGCAGAAGCAAAATGGCGCCAGTCTCTCTCTTTGTAAAACACAGCAAGAGTCACCTTTACTCCAGTTCCAAACAACTTCCTCATCTCCACCTGAGACCACCTCAGCCTGGACTTCATTGTCCATATCACTATCAGCATTTTGGTCAAAGACATTTAACAAGTCTCTAGGAAGTTCCAACTTTCCCACATCTTCCTATCTTCTTCTGAGCCCTCCAAACTGTTCCACCCTCTGCCTGTTGTCAAGTTACAAAGTCAAGTCCACATTTTTGGGTATCTTTATAGCAGCACCGCACTCTCTGCAGTACCAATTTACTGTATTAATCTATTTTCATACTGCTATAAAGAATTGCCTGAGACTGGGTAATTTATAAAGGAAAGAGGTTTAATTGACTCACAGTTCAGCGTGGCTGGGGAGGCCTCAGGAAACTTACAATCATGGCAGAAGGTAAAGGGGAAGCAAGGCACCTTCTTTCAAGGCAGCGGAAAGGAGAACTGCCAAGCGAAGGGGGAAGAGCCCTTATAAAACCATCAGATTTGTGAGAACTCACTCACTATCATGAGAATAGCATAGGGGAAACTGACCCCATGATTCAATTACCTCCACCTGGTCTCTCCTTTGACATTTGGGGATTATGGGGATTTCAATTCAAGATGAGATTTGGGTGGGGACACAAAGCCTAACTGTGTCAGTCACTAAGTAAATATATTCAGCCATATGGCTGGGCGTGGTAGCTCACACCTGCAATCTCAGCACTTTGGGAGGCCAAGGAAGGTGGATCACTTGAGGTCTTGACAGTTTGAGACCAGCCTGGCTAACATGGCAAAACCCCATCTCTACTAAAAATACAAAAATTAGCTGGGTGTGGTGGTGCATGCTTGTAATTCCAGCTACTCAGGAGGCTGAAGCAGGAGAATCGCTTGAACCCAGGAGATGGAGGTTGCAGTGAGCCAAGATTGTGCCACTGCACTCCAGCCTGGGTAATGGAGTGAGACTGTCTCAAAAACAAAACAAAACAAAAAACTCAACCATATTCTATCACAGGAGTCCTTAATATAATAATACTATAATTCTTCAATTCAAAGACATATATTTTCATCTTATTACCGTACTCCAGTTGTATCTTAACAATTGATGGCATGGCATGGTAAAATTGGCAGAATTTTTTCTTTACAGCACATAAAATAATGTGTCTTAGACTTAATGAAATGTGGTCTTAAACATAGACTAGGAGAAGCATGTAAAGATAAAGCAAATTGATAATCTTCAATAAACCTGACAAAAAACAAGCGATGTGGAAAGGATTCCCTATTTAGCAAATGGTAGTGGGAAAACTGGCTAGCCATACGCAGAAAACAGAAACTGGACCCCTTCCTTACATCTTATACAAAAATTAACTCAAGATGCATTAAAGGCTTAAATGTAAAACCTAAAAGCATAAAAACCCTAGAAGAAAACCTAGGCAATACCATTTAGGACATAGGCATGGGCAAAGACTTCATGACTAAAACACCAAAAGCAATTGCAACAAAAGCCAAAACTGACAAATGGGATCTAATTAAGCTAAACAGCTTCTGCACAGCAAAAGAAACTATCATCAGAGTGAACAGGCAACCTACAGAACCGGAGAAAATTTTTGCAATCTCTCCATCTGACAAAGGTCTAATATCCAGAATCTACAAGGAACTTAAACACATTTACAAGAAAAAAAAAAACCATCAAAAAGTGGACAAAAGATATGAACAGACCCTTCTCAAAAAAAGACATTTATGCAGCCAACAAACATATGAAAAAAAGCTCATCATCACTAGTCATTAGAGAAATGCAAATCAAAACCACAATGAGATATCATCTCACAACAGTTAGAATGGTGATCATTAAAAAGCCAGGAAACAACAGATGCTGGTGAGGCCGTGGAGAAACAGGAACGCTTTTACACTGTCGGTGGGACTGTAAATTAGTTCAAACATTGTGAAAGACAGTGTGGCGATTCCTCAAGGATCTAGAACCAGAAATACCATTTGACCCAGCAATCCCATTACTGGGTATATACCCAAAGGATTTTAAATCATTCTACTATAAAGACACATGCACACGTATGTTTATTGCAGCACTATTTACAATAGCAAAGACTTGGAACCAACCCAAATGCCCATCAATGATAGACTGGATAAAGAAAATGTGGCACATATACACCATGGAATACTATGCAGCCATAAAAAATGAGTGCATGTCCTTTGCAGGGACATGGATGAAGCTGGAAACCATCATTCTCAGCCAACTAACACAGGAACATAAAACCAAACACCACATGTTCTCATTCATAAGTGGGAGTTGAACGATGAGAACACACGGACACAGGGAGGGGAACATCACACACTGAGGCCTGTTGGGGGTTGGCGGGGGCAAGGGGAAGGAGAGCATTAGGACAAATACCATGCGGGGCTTAAAACCTAGATGACAGGTTGATAGGTGCAGCAAACCGCCATGGCACATGTATACTTATGTAACAAACCTGCATGTTCTGCACATGTAACCCAGAACTTAAAGAGAAAAAAAAAATAGGTGGGACACGGTGGCTCACGCCTGTAATCTCAGCACTTTGGGAGGTCAAGGCAGGCAGATCACCTGAGGTCGGGAATTCCAGACCAGCCTGACCAACATGGAGAAACCCCATCTCTATTAAAAATACAAAATTAGCTGGGCGTGGTGGCGCATGCCTGTAATCCTAGCTACTCAAGAGGCTGAGGTTGCTTGAACCTGGGAGGCAGAGGTTGCAGTGAGCCGAGATCATGCCATTGCACTCCAGCCTGGGCAACAAGAGTGAAACTCCGTCTCAAAAAATAATAATAATAATAAATAATAATAATTTAAAAAAGAAATGCTAATTAAAAAAAGATAAAGCAAATTGAAATGAAAAACATATATATATCCTCCCTAACTATTATTTAGTATTGGTTGGGAACCAGCGTTATTCTCTTTTGGTAAATAAAACTAATTCAGGATGATATTTAACCTCTTTTAGGGGCCATAAATCTCTATTTCATAAAAATTAATGCTCTATGTTCCTAGGAAAAAAATGTATAAGGCACACACATATGTACATTTGTATATTATTTAGGGATTTGCAAGCCCCTATACCAAGCATCTATGGATCCTAGATTAAGAATGCTTGACATTTATAGAACAAAGACAATTATAGAACAATTTATAGAACTTTAGACAATAATAGAACAAAGTTCTAATATTTGAATGGATCTCTGCAAACAGGTATTACAATATAAATGTAATTTAAAGCAAATGTAATCACCAGCACATACACACAGGAAAGCTAGTGTTAATACATTCTTTAAGTCCCGGGGCTGGAACCAAGGTTTGGTTTGAAGAATGGTATCGCTAATCAAAATTAATGTCTCATCTAATTCAACCAAGAACTTTGGGAGAATAACTCTCCTTTACCCTTACCTTAAAAACCTCTTTTGCGTGTTTATTAGCAAAAGCATAATAAGTGCCATTCATTTCAAAAAATTAAATGCTATAGACATAGTATTAAAACTAGTAATTCAGCAAAGGTGGTGATACAAGATAATCAGATTTTCTTTTCTTTCTTTTTTTTTTTTTTTTTTTTTTTGAGATGGAGTCTCACTCTGTCACCCAGACTGGAGTGCAGTGGTGCAATCTCAGCTCACTGCAACCTCCACCTCCAAGGTTCAAACGATTCTCTTGCCTCAGCCTCCTAAGTAGCTGGGACTACAGGCACCTGCCACCACACCTAGCTAATTTTTGTACTTTTAGTAGAGACGGGTTTTCACCATATTAGGCAGGCTGGTCTCGATCTCCTGACCTTGTGATCCATCTGTCTCGGCCTCCCAAGGTGCTGGGATTACAGGTGTGAGCCACCACACCCAGCTGATGATCAGATTTTCTTTTGCTATCTTGCCTAACTCCACTGTGGGGGATTGTTTGATACCTAAATGTTGCAAGTTATTTTAAAAGGAAGATAAATTAAAATCATTTTATGTGTTGTAGTAAGTACTTTTTCCCCCAGAATTCTTTAAGCAATGCAAATGTTCAAATATGAAAACAATCATGCATAATAAGGAATTTAATATCAGATGATGATACTACCCAGAAACAGTTAATAAATCCCAAATTAAAACAGGCCTTACCTGGTAGAGATTTGTTATTCTTTAAAATAATATTTTAAAAATATATGTAACATTTTAATTTAACCAACTAAGAATATTTAAGGTTAAATAAAAGTTATTTGTAGTGATCATTAATAATTTAATTCATTACCGTATTTCAATGTGAGGGATGTTTCAAATAGTAAGGCTGCAATCAGCACATCTTCTTTAAGCACTTTGTTCCTTAAGTTCAGTCGTGCATGGGCTTCAGATAGGAAAACGCTAAAAAAGAAAATAGTTGCCAAAGAAAATATGTTGATATTATAAAAATAATATATATTTTGGCAGGAACAAACCGAGATATATATGAACCTTAGCCACACCTAAAGCATATTCTTACTTTAAAAAAATTTTTAGTTTCTTTTCAAAGGATTTTTTTTCCCCACCGACTTAAAGAGACTGTTCCAGAACAAGCCAGTATCCTTTTGGTTTCCATCCTGGCTTTTATTTATCATTCCACACTCCCCTCCCAAAGTTTTGTTCAGATAAATACACAGTTGGGAAAATTAATCTAACTAAATATCTTTTACAGACAAATCCTTGACTTTTTCTTTTAGTCCTTCATTTATCTAAAATCCTCATAGGTTTGCAAGATTTTTGTTTGCAATTTCAGCATTGGAAGAGATCTTGGAATTCAAAGTTCAAACTTTCATCAGAAAACTAAATTTCCTCTACAACATCCTGGGCTATTCATTTTCCAGTCTCTTTTGGACCTCTCCTAGCATTCATGGCTTCATGAGGCAATCCGTTCCTTTATTTTTAATTTTTTAACCAGCTTCCATTACCTGAAAGATCTCCTTCAAGCAAATGTGATGTATCTGAATGACTGCTGAACTTGGGAATCAGAAAACCTAGGCTGAGTCTCTAGAATTTACTAGCTGTATTACTTTGTATAAATCATTTAATGTATGAGATTTTTTGAAACTCAGCTGTAAAAGGCAGATAAGTAAAGGCATTTGAAAGTTTTGCAACTAACTATAACCATAACTAACTATAACCAAGATTCTATCAATCTAAGCTAAAATTAGTTTCACTGCAATTTCTACCCACAGGTCTCTTGTTCTGTCTTCTGAGACCTCTTAATATGATGCTCTTCAGATATGCAAAGATAACTTTTCGATTGCTCCGTGTTTTCTCTCTTCCAAGTTAAATATTTCTAGTTCCTTTACTATGCTATGAAACATAATTTTCAGCTCCTCACCATGATGGCTACTCTCCTCATGACCTAATTTGGTTAATACTCCTTTTCAGTGCAGTACGACAGCAGTTTTGACCGTCACAGTAGAGATAAGGCATAACTAGCATTTTGTTGCTCTTGATATATATTCTATTAATATGACCCCAACTCTCAGTATTATTAATAGCCATATTACATTATTTACTCTTATTAAACATAAAAAGAATGAAATATCAAATCCTTTTCATATCTTTTCATATTAAGCCACATTACCATTTTCTCATCAATTCACACTTATACTAGGGAGTCTGGGCATCTAACAGAGGGCTTTACATTTATCCTATTAACTTTCTTCTTTTAGATTAAGATCACAGTTCAAGCTTGTGAAGTTCTCTCCAATATTGCTCATTTATAAACGTAATTATCATGTCTCTGATATCCTCATCCAAGATCCTTCTAAAAATGTTGGCCGGGACAGAATATGTATAGAGCCTTTAGAAAGTATTGTTCAGCTCCACTTCTCTAGAAAAGCAAAGATGCTTGTGATTAGGTACCTGTCTGTAGAAATGGCAAAAAAATTCAAGGTTTATGACTCTTCTAGCTAGGGGTTTATTTACTCTGCTGTTTCACAAACCACCCTTAGTATTTATTTCTACAATGTGAAAAAGTAGAGTTATCATATTAAAATTAACTACTTTATTTTTGAAATAATAGCTGCATCACAGCTTCACTGTGTTGTGATGTAGCAGTACCATAGTTTAAACAGTCCCCTACTGATAGACCATTTCTTTATTTGATATAGTATTAAAGTGTAATCTCAAAATAATTGTTAAGTAGAACCAGGAGTAAAATAATTCATTAAATAAATAAATATATTGTTAAAACTGCAATATAAAATAAGACAGATGAAGAACTGGCAGAAAATGTCAAGTATAAATCTGTAAGATTTAGACATGTTTAGTTAATTTCCCCAACTGTATATTTATCTTCATAGAGCTGAAAAAATGCTAAAGATAAGCCAAGTAGAAGTCAACTCTTTGATAAATGTTTCAAAATGGAAAACAGAATTACATAATGCTTTCTGTTTCCTGAAGTAATATTTAAAATACTCAGATCAAATTACACTGTTTGCTTTTTTTTTTTTTTTTTTTTTTTGAGACAGAGTTTCACTCTTGTTGCCCAGGTTGGAGTGCAATGGCCCAAGCGCAGCCCACTGCAACCTCCGCCTCCCAGGTACAAGTGATTCTCCTGTCTCAGCCTCCCAAGTAGCTCAGATTACAGGCATGTGCCACCATGCCCGGCTCATTATTTTGTATTTAGTAGAGACAGGGTTTCATCACGTTAGTCAGGCTGGTTGTGAACTCCTGACCTCAGGTGATCCACCCAACTTGGCCTCCCAAAGTACTGGGATTACAGGTGTGCACCACCGTGCTTTAAGAGTTCTATTTTCTCATAATGTTCTTTTCTCTTAGTAAAAATATGTTTTGTATTTGAACTCACATAGTCTCAGTTTACATATGAAAAGATATATATATATATATATATATATATATATATTTTTTTTTTTTTTTTTTTTTTTGAGACAGAATCTTGCTCTGTTGCCAGGCTGGAGTGCAGTGGCACAATCTCGGCCCACTGCAACCTCCGCCTCCAGGGTTCAAGTGATTCTCCTGCCTCAGCCTCATGAGTAGCTGGGACTACAGGCATGTGCCACAATGCCAAGCTAATTTTTTTTGTATTTTTTTGGTAAAGACAGGGTTTCACCATGTTGGCCAGGCTGGGCTCAAACTCCTGACCTCAGGTGATCGCCCCACCTTGGCCTCCCAAAGTGCTGGGATTATAGGCGTGAGCCACTAGGCCAGGCTTTTTTTTTTCCATTGAGAAGGGGGTCTCACTCTGTCACCCAGGCTGGAGTAAAGTGGCATATCTAGGCGCTCTGCAACTTCCACTTGATGGGCTCAAGCAATCCTCCCACCTCAGCTTCCTGAGTAGCTGGGACTACAGGCACCTGCCACCAGGCCCAGCTAGTTTTTTGTATTTTTGGTAGAGACAGGATTTCACCATGTTGCCCAGGCTGCTCTGTTTGTTTGTTTGTTTGTTTGTTTGTTTTAAATACAGATGAGGTCTCACTATGTTGCCCAGGCTGTTCTCGAATTCTTGAGCTCAAGTGATCCTCCCACCTCAGCCTCCCAAAGTGCTAGGATTACAGGTGTGACCCACTGCACCCAGCCCTGAGGCTGGTCTTGAACTGAGCTCAAGCCACCCGCCTGCCTCAGCCTCCTAAAGTGCTGGGATTACAGGCATGAGCCACCGCGCCTGACCAACACCCATATTTTTTTTCTTTTTTGAGACAGAGTCTCGCTGTGTCGCCCAGGCTGGAGTGCAGTGGCATGATCTCAGCTCACTGCAACCTCTGCCTCCCGGGTTCAAGCAATTCTCCTGCCTCAGCCTCCCAAGTAGCTGGGACTACATGAGCGCACCACCACGCCCAGCTAATTTTCTGTATTTTATTAGAGACAGGGTTTTACTGTGTTGTCCAGGCTGGTCTTGAACTCCTGACCTCAGGCAATCTGCCCTCTCGGACTCCCAAAGTGCTGGGATTACAGGTGTGAGCCACCGTGCCCGCCCAACAGCCACATTTTTAAAAACAAGGATTTGCATTTGAAATCAGTGCACTTTTCCCAGACATATCTCATACGTGGCATCCAATAAAAATCAGTTTAGTAAAAAAATTATTAGAGATTAAAATGATGTAACATGATATAACAAAAGGAATTGTGAAGCCTTTAGTCCTTTTGGAACAAGGCCATTTACAAACCAACCAACTAGCAATCAAGCAGAGAAACAAGTGAAATAGGTAAATTAGCAATTTAATTAAACACATCATTTGAAACTCAATGCTGATTTTAAAATCTTGAATTGAATACCTACAGATATTTTAATGCAGATGCTGACAGCTTTGATCCGCATACAGAGCCTGTTCTGATTCTGCGACTTGCTAGATAATAGCCATGGGTCATTCTTTCTGCTTCCAAGCTGAATTCTACATTCAAATTCTTTGCAAAAGCCAATAGCTAAAAAGTGTGAAAAATCCAAGATAATCAAGCTTTATTATGGAATCAATATAACAGAAATCAAAAGTATACTGGCACTTTATTTTTACAAGTTTGCATATTTTATTACATAAAAAAGAGTAAATGTCTGGGGCCATCCTGAAGTCACTGAACACTTTAAATCACAGTGTTATACTTGTAAACGATATTAAAGTTTACCCAGAATAATCTCCTCCCTCTCAGTGCAGAAATGTTCTGTGCAATATATTTGAATGACTTTACAACGTCTTTGCTCCCAGTGAAAGGCTCACCTCCCTCAGAAGCTAACTTTCCTTTGAATAGCTTTAATTCTCTGACAGTTTTTTCCTCGTAAGTTTCTCTCATTGGCCTAGAGCTACTTGCCCTCCTTACTTCCCTTCCTTCCTTTTAAAGAACACAACGTTTGGTATGAGGGGAAACATTGTGTTAACTGCTTTGAAGGTGGGCTTTGGTGATTGAGTAAGATTTGGGTAGAGAATAATTCTGCAACACATGATTATCACTGTTTTTTTCTGAGTTTTGTGCTTTTTTTTTTCTTTCAGAGTCAGTGATTCCTAGTTCCCAAAGTTCTTCTCTGTGACGTAATTTCCAAATTTTTTACTATCCTAGTTATTTTCTAGTTTTTTCAATTCAGATAACTGCAGGAAAAATTAACTATAATAAGGTTACTGTTTTTTTCTGACACTACCTACACCTGGAGAAAGGTTGCTATTAACTATAAAATTTATATGTTTTTTTTTTATTTATTTTGAGACAGAGTTTCGCTCTTGTTGCCCAAACTGGAGTGCAATAGCGCAAACTCGGCTCACTGCAACCTCAGCCTCTGGGATTCAAGCGATTCTCCTGTCTCAGCCTCCCGAGTAGCTGGGATTATAGGCGCGTACCACCACCCCTAGCTAATTTTTTGTATTTTTGGTAGAGATGGGGTTTCACTATGTTGGCCAGGCTGGTCTCAAACTCCTGACCTCAGGTGATCCGCCCACCTCGGCCTCCCAAAGTGCTGGGATTACAGGCATGAGCCACCGCGCCTAGCCTATTTTATTTATTTATTTTTGAGACGGAGGCTTGCTCTATCGCCCAGGCTGGAGTGCCGTGGCACGATCTCGGCTCACTGCAAACTCTGCCTCCTGGTTCAAGTGATTCTCCTGCCTCAGCCTCCTGAGTAGCTGGGACTACAGGTGTGCGCCACCATGCCCAGCTAATTTTTTCTTTTGTTTTTTTTGTATTTTTAGTAGAGACAGTTTCACCATATTGGCCAGGCTGGTCTTGAACTCTTGACCTCAGGTGATCTGCCCGCCTCAGCCTCCCAGAGTGCTGGGATTACAGGCGTGAGCCACCAGGCCCGGCCTAAAATTTATATTTTAAATTTAACTTTTAAAAAAGCATAGAGACAGCTGGGCACGGTGGCTCACACCTGTAATCCCAGCACTTTGGGAGGCCGAGGTGGGTAGATCACGAGGTCAAGAGATTGAGACCATCCTGGCCAACATGGTGAAACCCTGTCTCTACTAAAAATACAAAAAAATTAGCCAGGTGTGGTGGCGGGCACCTGTAGTCCCAGCTACTCAGGAGGCTGAGGCAGGAGAATCACTTGAACCCAGCAGGCGGAGGTTGCAATGAGCCAAGATGGCGCCTCTGCACTCCAACCTGGTAACAGAGCGAGAGAAGAAAAAAGAAAAGAAAAGCAAAGAGACATGTCCTAGATTGGACATGTCCTGGATTGGATGTATATCCTGGCTTCTTTGTTTTCTTTATTCTCCACAACTCTCTCCAGGCTTTCATAACTGGATATACTATTAATAGTATCAATAACCCTCTCTAAGTTCTCTCTAAGATGGCATGATGATGAGCCACCAATATCCTCCTTCAGGAAAGGACTTGTTGCCCCAGCTACTGAGAGTGCTGTCAGCCCCTTCAGGGATTGCCTCAGGACAGTCCACATCACATGAGTGATTGAGGCAGAAGTGGGGGAGGACATTATAAAGTCCGTAGGTATTGACAGAAAAGCCCTCTCAAATACACATTGGCACACTAAACTCCATCTCAGTCTGTGTTCTGGAGAGCTCAGGCTGCAACAAATTCCATCCACTTTGATTTGTGTAATAGACAGATTTATCTTCCAGAGAAACCATTTTTACTATTTCACTTTTTACTATTTTACAGTTCACTCTACAACTGTTCTCTATAGTCTGACAAACCAACTATAAAATCTTTTGCCTGTGCAAGACTTATTGTAAATATGCCAAAATCCTATGACTCCAAAGTACAATTTTTGCTCCAGTCAAGCTGGTCTTATCGTTTTCCATGTATACTAATTTCTACTTTTAAGTCTTTACTCCTACTGTTAATTCTACTTGGAACACCTATCTTTTGTGCATCTAAATTTTACCCTTTCTTACAGCCCAACTAATGTCCAGCCTCCTCCATGAAGTTTTCCCAGCTCCTGCATTCTACATGGATATCTTCCGTTCTGAATTCCTAAAATACCTGAGTCAGCACCACTTAGCTTAGCACTTAAATTGTTCCTTAACTATTTTATGTATCTTTTTTTTTTTTTTTTTTTTTTTTGAGACGGAGTTTTGCTCTTGTCGCCCAGGCTGGAGTGCAGTGGCACAATCTCGGCTCACCTCAACCTCTGCCTTCCGGGTTCAAGCGATTCTCCTGCCTCATCCTCCTGAGTAGCTGGGATTACAGGCATGCGCCACCATGCCTGGCTCATTTTGTATTTTTAGTAGAGACGGGGTTACTCCATGTTGGTCAGGCTGGTCTCCAACTCCCTACCTCAGGTTTCTGCCCTCCTCGGCCTCCCAAAGTGCTGGGATTACAGGCGTGAGCCACCTTGCCTGGCCTGTATCTTGTTTTTAATCTCAATTAAATGATAAACTAAAGAGAAAGTTTATATATCTGTGAGAATATAAAAGAATGGAAATAGGCTCATATTTGTGAAGTATTCAGTAAATACCTGAATAATTAATAAACCTAGATTGTTTTGGCTTCTCAGGTAAAAAAATGGGCAACATTTGTCAGGGCCATTAGCCTGTCCATATTTAGTACCCTAACTCCTACAGACTACTTTTTTCCTATATAATAAAACCAAAACCAAAATCTTATTATATTATAAATGTTATTCTTTTTTCTATTCTAATCTATGTGAATAAACAATATTCATAATTCATTTTTAAGACGATTTCACCTTTCAACCTTTTACTCATGCAGTATGCTCACAAGGAAGATAGATATGAAAAAAAATTTTAATGACTCAGACCTCCACTTTCTGATATTCCCTGCCTTTTATCTATCATACCCAGAGAGGTGAACTCTACTTGGACAGATTTTTGAGTAGTTAAAAAGGTTTCAGTTGTAAATATGTGAGCACCTTTAATAGCTATGAGAATTATTACTAAATTTACATCACTTACTCTCAGGTTCTCTGAACATGTCACATATGTTTTGATAATGTCAGGGTAATTAATTAAAATGGGTTAGTGAATCATGCTATATATCCCCTAAAGTCAGGACTCGAAGGTATTCATCTAAGGACAATCCCTTTGAATAGACAGTAAAATGTAAATAACTGTATATAGCCTATTATAATTTTCTATAGAAAAATTCTATGTTGGTTTTCTTTCGTTGAGATTCTTTCAGCTGTGCTGATTTGGACAATGGTACAAAAATAAACTGAAAATTTTAATATTCATTACCTAACACAGTTGTTTCTTTAATTATAGCCCTAAATAATTCTAAATAATTTCTTTCTTTTTTCTTTTTCTTTTTTTTTTTTTTTTTTTGAGACAGGGTCTTACTCTATCACCCAGGCAGGAGTGCAGTGGTGCGATCTCGGCTCACTGCAACCTCCAACTCCTGGGTTCAACTGATTCTCCTGCCTCAGCCTCCCGAGTAGCTGGGATTACAGGTGCCACCACCACGCCCAGCTAATTTTTGTATTTTTTGGTAGAGACGGGGTTTCACTGTGTTGGCCAGGCTGGTCTCGAACTCCTGGCCTCAAGTGAGCCACCCGCCTGGGCCTCTCAAAGTGCTGGGATTATAGGCATGAGCCACCACACCAGCCTAACCCTAAATAACTTCTATGCAATGTCCTTAAAATGTTTAAAAGCTGGAACCAAGATGGAATAAAAGAATCCTAAATAAAGAAAATCCAGCACTCAAAAGGACTTCTATATAATTTGAGAAACATTAGCACAGGCATTCTGGGTAACCGTTTTATCCACCTTTACCTTTTCAAAATCTTCAGTTGTGAACTGTCTAGAAGCTGCATAAAACAGCCCTTCAGGATTAATGGCTTTGTTCAAAGTGTGTTGCACAGTAGGAAGAAATGGGTGGCAGGGAGATGACTCATTGCAGTTAATCAATAAACCAAATGCCTCCACAAGGTTAGCTGGAATCAAACTGCAATCCTACATCAAACCAAAAGGTAATAGGCAAACATTAAACTTTATAATTTTCACAATTTGGAAATAATTAATTACAAAGTAATTATTATATGTTATTATTAAAGTTATTTATCATATTAATTATAATTTAAGGTAATTTTTTAATAATCTGGGAACTTTTTGGTGATTGATTTTTTTAAAGCCTCTTTAGTAAGTATTTTCTTATACATTATTCATTAAAGACTCTCTAGTTACCTATTCAAATAGTAATTTCCAGTGAGCAGATATCTGATCTACATGGTTAAAAAACATTACAATTTTTAAACAACTGGGTCATCATGTAGTTCTGGTACTCAACAAAGTATACAAACAGGTTAATAACAAAAATATTAAGATGTATTAAAATTTATGACTTAATTCCTTGAACAACATTCTAACAATAAAATATACATATACCTTACCATCTGACCAATTAGAGTGTTGATTTTCTGTGCATTTCTCCTTGAAGATGAATCCATATCAACAAAAGACCAAAAACTGCACTGAACTGGAAAAGTCATCTGTTGATCAATATCCTCCCCAAACTTCTTTCCTGGGATGTACACTGTGATGCTTCTGCTCTCCAGAACTAAGTCAGAAGACATTATCCATTTGTTATTTAAGTTCATTTTGGTCTAAATGTCTACAAATTGCTAACATATTATTATATATAATTATACTGTGTAGACTTTGGATAGTGAAAGAAAGTAAATTTGACTGTTTTGCAAGACAATGCTCTAAGTTCTGCCATAAAAAATATGTATTTGAAGCCTTATGTGTCCCATGACTTGATGAGAACCAGGAGTCCAAAGCATGTAGCTGGAATTGTGGCTGGGCACCCGAGTGGACTAGGCAGGGGGCTAAGAGATTGGTCATATAATACAGACTTACAAGAGAGGCTAAAATTAAATCCTGTTCTTTTATGTGGGGAAAATGATAGAAAGCAGGCCATCCATGTGGGAGTGAGAGAGGAAAAGACAGAGATAATATGAACTACAATGACTGGGGGGAAATATATCTCAAATTCAACATGTTCAAAGCCAAATTCATTGTCCCCTCACCTCCCACTTAAAACCTAAACAAAAAATATGGAGCACTTTGGGAGGCTGACACGGGGGGATTGCTTGAGCCCAGGAGTTTGAGACCAGCCTGGGCAACGTGGCAAGACCCTGTTACTACAAAAAATTAGCCAAGCATTGTGGGATGTTACCGTGGTCCCAGCTACTTGGGAGGCTGAGGTGAGAGAATTGCTTGAGCCCAGGAGTTGGAGGGTGCAGTGAGGTATGATGACACCATTGCACTCCACCCTGGGCAACAGAGTAAGACCCTGTTTCAAAAAAAAAAAAAAAGAAAAAAAAAGAAAGAAGAAGAAGGAAGGAGGAAGAAGGAGAAGAAGAAGAAAGAGGCCAGGGCCATCGCCGAGGACCATGTATCATTTGATTCCATTTATAGTCAGCCATCTATATCCAAAGGGTCTGTCTGCATCTGTAGATTCAACCAACCACTGATGAAAAATATTCAATAAATAAATAAAACAATAACAACAATAAAAAACAACACATTATAACAATTTGCAAAGCATTTACATTGTATTGACTATTATAAGTAATCCAAGGATGATTTAAAGTATATGGGAGGATGTGCATAGATTATATGCAAATACTCTGCCATTTTATATAAGGGACTTGAGCATCTGTGGATTTTGGTATCTGCAGAGGCCCTGGAACCAACCCCTGGAGAATACTGAGGGAAGACTGCCTATGCAATGTTCAGAATAGGCAAATACACAGAAACAGAAAGCAAACAGTGTTTGCCAGGGACTGTGAGGGAGTAGGTGACGGGAGACAGGGACTGGGGGTTGACTGCTAATGGGTATGGGGCTTCCTTTTGGGGTGATGAAAATATTCTGAAGTTAGTGGTAATAGTAGCACAACTCTGTGAATATTCTAAAAAGCACTTAACTGTACACTTTCAGTGGGGAATTGTATGATGTGTGAAATCTCAATAAAACTGTTACAAAAAATATAATAGTAGTATTGCCATTCTAAATAAAGAAAAATTAAAATTTTATATTGACATAAATTTTACCTTTTATCTTTATATTGTACAATACTTTTATCTTTATATTGTATAATGCAAATATATGGGCATTTACCTCATAAGTGGAACCAATAGTATTTTGCATATGCATATGTATTTTGTTTTTACCAGAACAGTGGAAATGCTGCACAAAACAATTTTTATTTTACTTCTTGATATGCATACATTTCACCAACACTCTCTACCTTCAGCTTACTGATAAGTGAGGAAGGACTGAGAAGACAAGGAACTATGGATTTGCCCTATCTTTCCCTTTCCTCCTGTGTCATTTTCAGTGTAAGTGGTTGGCAAATACAGGGAAGCAACCAAGTAAGAAAGAGTATGATATGGCTACTTGGTCATTTGTGTTTCTTGAAAGGCCTTTGCCTTCTTTCTGTATTAGAAGTACATCTAGTTCAAATGAAAAGCATGGCCACTTGGGGTTATTAGCACTCCCTCTTACTCAGTTGAAAATGTGTTGATGTGGAAATATAAGCACTGGCTTATAGTGCACCCATGACACATGGGAGTCCAGCAACAATCAGAGAAAGTACAAATTAAGTGTGTTATGAATGCTGCATAGTGATCACAAATGCTGTATGAAATAGGGCAGGAAGGCACAGTAAAAACAGGCATCCATGTGTCTCCTCTACTCACAGTCAAGTGCCATTATCTCGTTGGACTTCCTTACAATACAAAGATAAAATTATTAAAAATTTGAATATGATGACAGCAGAGTTTTAAACCAAATGCCAAGTTCTTGTGGGGAGAGGACATACTAGCAGGGCCAACTTCATGAGTGTGGAACAAGTGCAGTTGTACTGAGGCCCTCCTCTGTAGCAGCCAGATGTTCCACCATCCTTTGATGAAAAAAACTCCTTTTCCCACTGACTAGCTTTGGTGCTGTAGTCAAAAATCAATTGACTATAAATTGTGGGTCTAGTTCTACACTCTCTGATATGGGTTGGCTCTGTCCCCACCCAAATCTCATCATGAACTCCCACGTGTTGTGGGAGGGGCCTAGTGGGAGGTAACTGAATCATGGGGGCAGGTCTTTCCTGCACTGTTCTCATGATAATGAATAAGTCTCACAAGATCTAATAGTTTTAAAACGGGGAGTTTCCCTGCACGAGCCCTCTTCTCTTGTCTGCCACCACGTGAGATGTGCCTTTCACACTCTACCGTGATTGTAAGGCCTCCTCAGCCATGTGGAACTGTAAGTCTAATAAACCTCTTTCTTTTGTAAATTGTCCAATCTCAGGTATGTCTTTATCAGCAACATGAAAACAGACTAATACACCTTCATTTTGTTTTTATTGCTTTTTTTTGTAGAGATGGGGTCTCAGTGTGTTGCCCAGGATGGTCTAGAACTCCTGGCCTCCAGCAATCCTCTTGCCTCAGCCTCCCAAAGTGCTGGGATTCCAGGTGTGAGCCACTGGGCCCAGCTAATTTCTGCATTCTCTTATAAAGTGAAGCAATATGCTATGTGCCCTGAGCACACTTGTACATTCATGCTGGTATGCTAAGAAGGCAAGGTTCTGACTACTCTTTGCCCAGTCCATGGCTGTCCATATCCTTGCTAGTTATAAATCTTGCCCAACCAGTATTACTCTAATACAGAACCAGACAATGACATTATAAGGAAAAAACCCTACAGACCAATATCTCTCATGAACATAGATTTAAAAAATCCTCAACAAAAATAATAGCATATCAAATCCAACAATGTAGAAAAAGAATTATACACCATGACCAAGTAAGCTTTATCCCAGGTATGCAAGGCTGGTTCAATATTCAAAAATCAATTAATGTAATCCATCATATCAACAGGCTAAATGAGAAAAATCATATGACTGATGATGGCAGGAGGCAGACAGGTTCCTGGGCAGATAGGGGCAGGTCCCTGGTGGAACCCAACCTTCAGGCAGGAGACAGCCTGAAGCCTGAAAACCAGGCTGCCAGTTCTGGGTGGAGTCCACCACCTGGAGTGAGAACTTCCTTGATGCCTTTCAGCCAATCAGATGGTGCTTTTTCTGGGCCCACCCATGGACCAATCAGCATGTACTTCCTCCATTCTTAGCCCATAAAAACCCCAGACTCAGCCGGACTCAAACACAGGTTGGGACTACCCGCCTGGGGGTACGAGCTACCCACTTCAGGTCTCCTGTCCACTGAAAGCTGTTCTCCCATGCAATAAAACTCTTCTCCACCTTGCTCACCCTCCAGTTGTCCACATAAGCTAATTCTTCCTGGACGTGGAACAAGAACTTGGGACCTGTTGAATGGCAGGTGTGAAAAGGGCTATGACATTCTCCTGGCAGGCTTGCTGAGCTGCAAGTGGGAGCGAAAAGGGCTGTAACACTTTCCTAGCCAGCTCACTGAGCTGTGAGTGGTGACACACTCTTGTTTGCTGGACTGCAGGAGTGAAGAGCAATGACCCTTCTGGAGGCCCAGACCTCAGGATTTCCTGAGTCAGAGCTGTAACACTATAATCCTCCTGCCTTCTGCCAGCCTTGGGTGGCTGCCCCACAACAGAAAGTGGCGATGGGCTGGGCCAGCCCAGGAGCCACAGGCTGGAGTGAGGCAGTGGACTGAAAGAGCTGTTAACGTGTGCCCTACCATCTGCTGAGCTGTGGGCAGCAGGAATGAGAGAGCTGTAGCATGCTTCCCTGCAGTCCCTTGGGGCTCCACCGTTGCTGGTGTCTCCAAGTTTTCAGGTGCCATCCCGTTCCCCTCATCCAGACACCAGGGCCCTCGGTAGAAGCCACTTGCAGTATGCCTGTTCCAGCTACAGCCTTGCATGAAGCCAGCACCTGTGCCAGCCCCTGGAGCTGCCTGCCCTGCCACAGCGGCTGGTGTGCCTGGCTATGTGCAGTGGCCGGACCCTGTGCTTGCTCACTCACACACCCCTTGCTGCTCCGCTCCTGGCTTATCCTCAGCAGGCATGGGATCTGGACTGGTAGTGTGAGCCAAGTGCAGCCTGCCAGGCTGAGTGAGCAGAACAAGCCCAGCAGGCAGGAGTGAAACTCAAGCAGAGGTGCTGCTGGACATAGAGGTTTCTGGCTTGAGAAGCAACACCCGAAGGATCCTGTGGCATGATCATATTAACAGAGGCAGACAAAGCATTTGACAAAATCCAATATCCATTTATGATTAAAAAAACCTCTCGGAAAATTAGGAATAGAGAAGAACTTCCACGGATAAAGAATGTCTACAAAAAATGTACAGCTAACATCATACTTAATGGTGAGAAACTTGAAGCTTTCCCACTCAGATCAGGAACAAGGTGAGGATGTCCTCTCTCAACACTACTTTTCAACTTTATACTGGAAGTGGTAGCTAATGCTATCACTAGACAAGAAGAAGAAATAAATCTGGTCCATTACAAGCTCATGTGTTAGCACACTGAGAGCAAAGGCTAAAACTGGGCATTTGCACATTAAATTTCTGTTTAGCTTATAAAACCAAAATGAGAAATGCCATCTAACATAATTTCTCAAACCCTCAAACAACTGCAATACTATCTTAACTGTTAAGTATCTCAACATGGATGAGAGTATAGGTTAAACAGGTGAAAATTAATTTAAAAAATATTGTTTACCTGTTTGAAGCTGTTCAAGTTTATCTTTTTTGTGTGAAGCCAAGTCTCCTATAAAGCAGATACCACCTTTAGCTAGCAAAGCACTGCCAGCCTGAATGCTAACTGCTCCAGTTCCATACTTATTCCTGGATAGAGTGGGAAAAATTTCAGTAGAGACTAGATGACGTATACCACGGGGGACAAGGTTTATGCTAAAATTCAGAAGCCTAGGGGAAAAAAAATAAACTTTTCATTACTATTATTTAATTTTCAAAAGTCACAATGTATTAAATTTAATTTTATTCTGTGTTTACTGAGCACCTGTGATACACCAGCTATTGTGCTAGGGATAAAAATATATATGACTAACATGGTAAAATCCCGTCTCTACTGAAAATACGAAAATTAGCCAGACGTGCTAGTGCATGCCTGTAGTCCCAGCTACTCAGGAGGCTGAGACACAAGAATCATTTGAACCTGGAAGGCAGAGGTTGCAATGAGCCAAGATCGTGCACTCCAGCCCGGGCGACAGAGTGAGATTCTGTCTCAAAAAACAAAACAAAAAAATATATACGAGACTTGGACCTTAACTTGGAAAGCTCACAGTCTAAAAAGAGAGACATAAAAAACTAAAACACAATGTGATAAGTACTAAAAAATGTCTTCATCCTGGTGACAGAGCAAGACTCCGTGTAAAAAAAAAAGTCTTTAGAACATCCATGGTGGCCAGGCATAATGGCTTACAACTGTAATCCCAACACTTTGGGAGGCCGAGGCAGGCAGATCACTTGAAGTCAAGAGTTCAAGACCAGCCTGGCCAACATGGCAAAATCCTATCTCTACTAAAAACACAAAAATTAGGTGGGCCTGTAATTACACGCCTGTAATCCCAGCTACTGGGAGGCTGAGGCAGGAGAACTGCCTCAACCCGGGAGGTGGACATTCCAGTGAGCCGAGATCACTTCACTGCACTCTGGCCTGGGTGACGGAGCAAGACTCTGTCTCAAAAACAACAACAACAAAAGAACATCCATGGGAGTATTATTTCTTCCTGGAAGGGAGTCAGAGAAAGTTACAGAGAGATGACATTTGAATTAGGCCTTCTTCTTTTTATGGATTGCTTTCTTTTGCCTATTCAGAATTTTTGCATTAGGCTTGCTAGTGTCCCATCAAAACTATCACTCTGCTGTTTCTGTCATGGCAATTATGGGGTTTTTTGTTTGTCTTTGTTTTCTTTTGTTCTGTTTTGAGTCTCTCTCAGTCGCCAAGGCTCTAGTGCAGTGGCGTGATCTCAGCTCACCGCAACCTCCGCCTGTCACTAGGCTGGAGTGCAATGGAGCAATCTCAGCTTCCAACCTCCACCTCCCAGGCTCAAACGATTCTCCTTCCTCAGCCTCCCAAGTAGCTGGGACCACAGACACAAGCCACCGTGCCTGGCTCAATTTTTTGTGTTTTTTGGAGAGACGGGTTTCACCATGTTGCCCAGGCTGGCCTTGAACTCCTGAGCTCAAATTATCCTCCTGCCTTGGCCTCCCCAAAAGCACTGGGATTACAGGCTTGAGCCACTGTGTCCAGCCAAATTTTTTTTTTCTCTTAAGAGACAGAGTCTCACTCTGTCATACAAGCTGGAATGCAATGATGCAGTCATAGCACACACAGCCTCAAACTCCTGGACTCATGCAATCCTGCCTGCTTAGTCTCCCAAGTAGCTGGAACTACAGGCATGAGGCACCTGCCTGTCTCATGGCAATTGTTGATATGTCATTTTGGTTTCTAACCTCTTTGCTAATTGCCTCAGTCTCTTCATATCCCAAATTTAAATTCTGAAAAAGGAATATGATTACCTTAGCTTAGCTTTCAAATCCTTGCCACAGAAATTACAGCTTCCTAGTGCAATCACCTATGATGAGTAGACATAGACATGTGACACAAAAGGGGGTGATACAAAAGTAGGCATAGACATGCAGTGCAAAAGAGTGAGATGTGGATAGGTAGATGGTATAAAATATGTCTAGCACATGTACTATTCTAAGGAATTTGGATGTTTGAAGATATATAAAATGAGAGAGAGAGAGTGATATTTAGAAAGAAACCTTTGCAAGCCTATAAGGAGTGGTTTTCAACCACAGCCTGCACTAACCTTACCTGGGGAGATTTAACAAATTCCAATGCCAAGTGCCACCCCAAACCACTTAAATTAGAAACTCTGGGGGTGAGACACAGTGATAAATATTTTTTAAAAGTTCTCCCAGGTGATTCTAATAGGCAGCTAGGCTGAGCACTTAGTGATATGGAACAATGAGCCTCAAATTTGGCTACACATTGGAACTGGCTAAGGAACTTTTAAAACTACTGATACACAGAAGGTCACAGAATACAAAGTCAAAATATAAAAATCAATTGTATTTCTATATATTCATAGCAAACAATTGAAAATGAAATTAAGAAAACACTACCATTTTAGTAGCATCAAAAATATCAAATATTTTTAGAACCAATTTAACAAAATATTTGCATGACCTTTATAAAAACATCACTGAGAGAAATTAAAGAAGACCTAAATAAATGGAGAGATATGCCACATTCATGGATTGGAAGACTCAATATTATTAAGATGTTAATTCTCCCCAAAATTGATTTACACGTTAAATACAGTTCCAATCAAAATACTCAAAGGCTTCTTTTTGGTTGGTATTAACATACTGATTTGGCTGGGCTCAGTGACCCACATCTGCAATCCCAGCACTTTGAGAGGCCAAGGCGGGAAGATCACTTGAGCCTGAGAGTGCAAGACCAGTCTAGGCAATATGGTAAGACCTCATCTCTACAAAAAACTAAAAAAATTAACCAGACGTGGTGGTTCACGCCTCTGTTCCCAGCTACTCAGCAGGCTGAGGTGGGTGGATCACTTGAACCCAAGAGTTTGAGGCTGCAGTGAGTCATGATTGTGCCACTGCACTCCAATTTGGGCAACAGACCGTGACCCTGTCTCAAAAATAAAAATAAACTGATTCTAAAATTTATTTAAAAATGCAAAGGATCTAAAATTTTTTTAATCTTTAAAATGAAGGATAAAGTTGCATTACCTGATTTCAAGACTGAACATAAAGCTACAATAATCAAGGGAGTGTAGTATTGGTATAAGTATAGAACAATAGATCAAAGTATTAGAAAAGAGAGTTCAAATAGATTTACATCCAGTTCAATTTTATACCCAGATTCTGCCTAGTTCAATTGAATTTGAACAATGGTATCAAAACAATTTAATGGGGAAAGGAAAATCTTTTCAACAATTAGTGTGGAAAAATTGGATAAATGCATAGGAAAAACATTAACTTTAACTCATACCTCCTACCAATCTCTGGGAGATTAAGGCAGGAGGATTGCTTGAGCCTGGAAGTTTGAGACCAGCCTAGCAAGACTTATCTCTACATAAATAAATAAATAGTAAACTAAAACTATAATGCTTCTAGAAGAAAACATTTAAAAACTCTTCATGACCTTGGGATAGACAAGGATTTCTTCTTCTTTTTTCTTTTTTGAGACAGGGTCTTGCTGTGTCGCCCAGGCCAGAGTGCAGTGGCACAGTCTCTGCTCACTGCAACCTCCGCCTCCCGGGTTCAAATGATTCTCCTGCCTCAGCCTCCCCAGTAGATGGGATTACAGGCACTCACCACTATGCCTGGCTAATTTTTTTTTTTTTTTTTTTGTATTTTTAGTGGAGACGGGGTTTCACCATGTTGGCCAGCCGGCCTCGAACTCCTGACTTCAGGTGATCCGCCCACCTCAGTCTCCCAAAGTGCTGGGGTTATAAACATGAGCCACTGCACCCAGCCAGACAAGGATTTCTTAAACAGAAGTCAGAAAACGCTAAGCATAAAAGTAAATAATAAATTGAATTTCATCAAAACTTAAAAAGCCTGCTCATCAAAGATACCTTTAGACAATTTTTAAAAAGCTTTATATCTGGAGAAAAATTTTATAATACATATATTTGGCAAAGGACATGCATCCAGAACAACTAAACTAACAAATGAACAAACACTTTATAAAAACAGACACTTCATAAAAAGAGATATATGAGTGGCCAATAAGCACATGAAAAAGAGTTCAAATCAATAGTCATCTCGGAAACGCAAATTAGAACAATGACGTATCATTTCATTCCCACTAGTATGGCTAAAATGCAAAGGGCTCACAACACCAAATGTTGATGAGGATGGAAACAAGAGGAACTCTTTACATTGTTGGTAGGAATGTAAAATGGTACAACCACTTTGGAAAACTGGCAGTTTCTTTCTTTTTTTTTTTTTGAGACTGAGTCTTGCTCTGTTGCCCAGGCTGGAGTGCAGTGGCACTATCTCGACTCACTGCAACCTCCACCTCCTGGGTTCAAGCAGTTCTCGTGCCTCAGCTTCCCAAGTGTAGCTGGGTCTACAGGCGCATGCCACCATGCCCAAATAATTTTTGTATTTTTATTAGAGATGGGGTTTCCCCACATTGGCTAGGTTGGTCTCAAATTCCTGACCTCAGGTGATCTGCCTGCCTCAGCCTCCCAAAGTGCTGAGATTACAGTCATGAGCCACTGCGCTCAGCTAACTGGCAGTTTCTTATAAAGTTATAGGCCAGGCACAGTGGCTCATGCCTGTAATCCCAGCACTATGGGAGGCCAAGGCGGGTGGATTACCTGAGGTCAGGAGTTCGAGACTAGCCCGGCCAATATGATAAAAACCCTATTTCTACTAAAAATACAAAAATTAGCCAGGTGTGGTGGCATGTGCCTGTAATCCCAGCTACTCGGGAGGCTGAAACAGGGGAATTGCTTGAACCCAGGAGGTGGAGGTGGCAGTGAGCCAAGATGGTGCCATTGCACTCCAGCCCGGGCAACAAGAGTGAAACTCCATCTCAAAAAAAAAAAAAAAAAAAGTTATACATATACCTTATGACCCAGCAATTCTTCTCCTAGGTATTTACCCAAGATAATGAAAATACGTGTCCACAAAAAGACTTGTGCAAGAATGTTTACAGCAGCTTTATTCATAATAGTCAAAACATGCAAAACCAAATGTCTTCCACTACGAGAATAGATAAATGAATTTTGGTACATTCGTATAATGAAATGCTACTCATCAACAGAAACAATGAACTACTGATGTACACAATTGGATCAATTCAAAAATATTTTGTTGAGTAAGAGAGACTAGACCCAAAAGAGGATGCACCCAGATATGATTTCATTATCTGAAGTTCAAGAACAGGAAAATTAATCTATGGTGACAGAGATCACCAGTGAAGATAGGAAATGATTGGAAGAGGGAAGGAGGGAAATTTCTGGGGTGATAGAAATGTTCTATATCTCATTGTGGTGGTGATTAAAGGAGTGTATGTTATTTGTCAAAACTCAATGTTTTTAGTGATGATAATAAGATCTGATTATTTCACTGTATGTAAATTTTACCTAAAAAGAAAAAAACAAACCAATCTCTCACACAGCCCCAAATATCATTTAAAAAGTCAAAAGGTTAATGGCAAACAGAAAAAGAAAGGCCTTAATTTACATGCATCACAAATCAATAATAAATAGATAAACAACATAATAAAAACAACAATGATCAAGAATGGGAGGTTCATAGAAAAATAATACATGTTTAATAAGTTTTATATGATGCAAAAATTATTTCCAATTAAATAAATGCAAATTAAAATAAAATACAATTTTCCACCTATCAGATTGCAATTTTTTTTTTTTTTTTGAGACGGAGTCTCGCTCTGTCACCCAGGCTGGAGTGCAGTGGTGCGATCTCGGCTCATTGCAACCTCCGCCTCCCGGGTTCTAGCAATTCTCCTGCCTCAGCCTCCTGAGTAGCTGGGACTACAGGCATGCGCCACCACACCTGGCTAATTTTTTGTATTTTTAGTAGAGACGGGGTTTCACGGTGTTAGCCAGGATGGTCTCGATCTCCTGACCTCATGATCCACCCACCTCAGCCTCCCAAAGTGCTGGGATTACAGGCCTGAGCCACCACGCCCAGCCCAGATTGCAAAATTTTAAAGTTGGATAATGAGGTGAGAGGATCGCTTGAGCCCAGGAGTTCAGCCTTAGCAACATAGGGAGACTTTGTTTATATAAAAAATTAAAAAATTAGCCCAGTGTAGTGGCGTGCGCCTCTAGTCACAGCTACTCAGGAGGCTGAGGCTGGAGGATCACTTGAGCCCAGGAGGTTGAGGCTGTTGTGAGCCATGATCATGCTACTGCATTCCAGCCTGGGTGACAGAGTGAGACCCTGTCTCAAAAAATAATGATAACAAAAATATAAGTTTGATAATATCCAGAGCTGGTGAGGCTGTGAGGAAAAAAATTCTGTCAGTAGAAGAATAAAGTGGTACAATCTTGGCATTTGGTACCATATTTACATCACCAGTGGCAATTTAATTTTAGCAAAACATAATCTGTTCAATTAAATTACTGTTAATTTCAATTTTATTTTTTTCTATTTTAAATTCATTTTGTAAATTTATTTTTTGCTTTGGAATTGCATACAAGATACTAAATAGGGAGCTTATTTCTAACTTTGTGAATATTTAAGCAAGTTTTAAGGAAAGGGTACTTGCTAGTGGGGAGCCACAAAATGCTAAGTAGAGGCTTACTCCAAAGTTAGGATGATGCTCCCCCCAAACAGTAATTATGGCACTTCTGACAGCCTTATCTGGATGCAGTGAGTCAATATTATTGATGGAATATTGAAGAAAAATAAGAAAATGGTTAGTTTGTTCCTTAGGGGGAAGATTATTCAAAACAAAGTACAGAAAGAGAATACAGAGCTAGGGAATAGGGGGAAAGGAAGGCTGGGAAGGATGCATTTATTTACAAAGGTCTGAGTGGGGAAATAGGTTGAAAATTGGAGTAATTCAACTTATCACTTATCAATTTATCTTTCAAAGGTTTTGAATTTTATTGATAAAGATTGATTTAAATACTTATACTGGCTCAGAAAAATTCTAAATATTCTTGTAATAATGCTCATGGAAAGGATGTATGCACATCTGTGACCAATTAATATTTGTAAAAATTCATGTCACATATATACCTGTCTATGAGTAGAGTATCACTTGTTATAATTAAAATATCCAGGCAATCTTCCAGTTCCTTGTTACGGTCAGTTGTCTGTACTAGACTCATCAACAAACAGAGCTTGAGCAAATTGTAAGTCCCAGGAGGGGTAATTTGTGATGCAAAGATATTGGCAAGTATTGCTGTAAACTTCCAGCATGAGCTGGAAGTTAAGGAGAGGAGACACCTGAAGTTGTCACTAATTCCTGAAGGAACTGAAAGTAAATATTAACATATATATTAGAAAGGGTTTTAAAACAAGGCAACATTATAGATATTTGACTCCCTTTATCTAAAATGTTATCAAATTATAGTTCTAATAATACCATATTCTTTTTTTTTTTGAGACAGGATCTTGTTATGTTTCCCAGGCTGGTCTTGAACCCCTGGCCTCAATTGATTCCCCTGCCTTGACCTCCCAAAGTGCTATGATTACAGGCCTGAGCCACCGTGCTTGGCCTTTAAATTCTTAGAATGATATTAAATTATGGTTCGAGGTCATGCTAGTTTACCATTTCTACCTCAGGGAACGTAATAGAAGGAAGAAGTCACCCCTTGTGTCCACATAGATTGGCTGTGGGTTGTAGGCAAATCCCTCATTCTTCTCCTTTTAAGATCTATGTGAGCAAACCAGATCGTGGAGTGCCTGCATTGCTGTGTTTGCTCCTATATTTCTATGTAGCACCTTCAGAGAGGAATAATAAGCAGAATGGGAAATATTTGAATGTTGCTGTTAAATAGAAAGATTTATATTCCACTACTTTGAAAGCGCTGTACTGTAGTATACTGTAAAATTCTAGATCTTCTCCATCCTCTCACTCTCCACCTCCTGAAAGGAATGAGTGATTTATCCAATTGGTAATTTGGGTGGAACAGCTGTGCGTGTATAACCTAGTCCCATTCTCCTTCTTTCTGGGCTGCCATCAAAAAGCAGTGATTTCCTCTAACTAATCCATGCCCATGGACTAAAAGAGGCCTACTTTAGTCCAGCTCTTGCCACATTTGGGTAGTTAAATACATCTCATTCTGGAGTTCAGCATAAGAAAGCACACTCTCCACCTACAGAAAAGTCATGTTCTGCTACCAAATCAATAAATTTTTAAACACTTAGCAGAAAAATATTTAAAAGATCACTAAACCCTCTATAATTCATCAGTGCTTTCTTTCTTTAACATTTTTGTTCTTTTAAGAAGCTTTTCTCTTCAAGTAAGTAGAAGTATTTAGAATCTACTTGCATTTAAATTCAACTTGGGTCTCTATTACTACTGATGATTATCCACAGTATGGAGGCTAAAGAAACTTCATCTTGGGCCAGGCGTGGTGGCTAATGCCTGTTATTCCAGCACTTTGGAAGGCCAAGGTGGGCGGATCATGAGGTCAGGAGTTTGAGACCAGCCTGGTCAACATGGTGAAACCCCATCTCTATTAAAAATACAAAAATTAGCTGGGCGTGGTGGTGAGCACCTGTAATCCCAGCCACTTGAGAGGCTGAGGCAGGAGAATCCCTTGAACTCTGGAGGTGGAGGTTGCAGTGAGCTGAGATTGCGTCACTGCACCCCAGCCTAGGTGACAGAGCAAGACTGTGTCTCAAAAAAACAAGAAAAGAAAAAAAAAGAAAAGAAACTTCATCTTGGAAGCTAATCTGCTATGTTGACTTCTGATAATCTGCGAAAGCTCGGAGATTTCCAGTTGATCTATTGTTCCTCATGCAAGAGCACATACTTACCATAAATCCTGCCCTTAGATCAATCAACCTTGATAAATTAATACTTACTGTAAATCCTGTCCTTAGATCAATTCCTATCCAATCCCTCTGAAGCATGTGTACTCTTTCCCTATCTAATTCCTGGGTCTGGGGGTAATAGCATGGAGATCTACCTGTCTTGTGGCTGCCCAAGATCATGCTTCTGTCCTTAAGTTCACCAGTAAAACCACCCTATAATGACAAGCTGGACTTGTCTGCCTCCTTTGTTTTCTCAGGTTCTTCTGCATTTGGGGATCACTTTGAATATATATAGCCCATTCAGGGAACATACGGATTACAAAAAAATCCAACTCTATTCAAGATTTAATCAGCCTTTTCTATATTTAGATACTTGTGAGCCAAGTTAAAAGAATAGGTCTGCTCTCCACTTTTGTTTACATAATGCTAACGCATGTTGGAGTTGTTAAAGGAAATTATCAGTAATAAAGGTGATATTTTGGTCCTCATCTGCCTTTATCTTATTTCTTGATTTGGTTCAGAATTCAGTTGAGGAAAAGGACGCTTTTTTTTTTTTTTGAGACGGAGTCTCTATCACTCAGGCTGGAATACAGTGGCACAATATTGCCTCACTGCAAACTCTGCCTCCCAGGTTCAACTGATTCTCCTGCCTCAGCCTCCCAAGTAGCTGGGATTACAGGCACCTGCCACCATGCCCAGCTACTTTTGTATTTTTAGTAGAGATGGGGTTTCACCATCTTGGCCAGGCTGGTCTTGAACTCCTGACCTCGTGATCCGCCTGCCTCAGCCTCCCACAGTGCTGGGATTACAGGTGTGAGCCACAGCGCCCAGCCAAGGATGCTACTTTATTAAGCTCTCCTTCTCAGACCACAACAGTTAATCCAGAATTGCCTTGGCTAGTGGTATAGAAAAATCCTTTGACTAATCTCTAACCTTGAAACATTTTTCTCATTATTAATTATTTAAAAAATTAAAATAAGGCTTAGCCCAAAGAAATAAGTCCTATATGCTAGAAAGTTTCCACAACATTATCCTGTTTTATTTCCTTCATGTACTTATTATCTGAAATTGTCTTTTGCTTACTTTATATGTATATTGACTGTCTGCCATGTGACTTAAGAGCAGAAACCTTGACTGTCCTGTTTACAACTGTATTCTTAGTGCTTAGAGGAATGCCTAGCACATAGGCAAACAATACTTATCTGCTGAACAAATAGATTTAAATTTAAATATTTGTTAATATATAATACTAAAATTTTCCTTACCTTTTGAATTACAAAAAGTTATGCTATTTGCTTCTATACAGACAGCAGTTTGTGAGGTTTTTACACAGGTTGGTATTCCAATAATTTTATATTCATTTCCTATATTCATTTTATTCACTGATTCATCTAAAATTATTAAAGACAGAAGAAAATGCATATTCACTAAATGAACTTTGTACATGAACATATGGTTCAAAGATCCAGAACTAGTAAAACAATTCAGTAGTTGAGTTAGGAGTATTTACTTTTGTTTAGGATAATATCCATATAGAGTGACACTAATAATATAAACTGATGCAATTTTATTGCTGATAAATTTTTATTCTTATGTGCTATGATGAATTAACTTCAAGAAGCATGTGATATAGCAACTAGACACTCTTCTATAATATGGTCAAAAGAAAATAAAATTATTCTATATAAGATGAAACATTTTTCTATTCAATGAAAAGGAATGTTAATAAAAATGACCTTATAAATGATAATTTTATTTGAGAGGAAAATAATTTTCCTGTCTACAATACCTGTAAGTACTTGTAAAAACATTATTTAACCTATAAAATATGTGGCTTTTTGTTTGTTTTTGAGACAAAGTCTCGCTCTGTTGCCCAGGCTGTAGTGCAGTGGCACAATCAGTTCACTGTAACCTCAAATTCTAGTGTTCAAGCAATCCTCTTGCCTCAGCCTCCTAAAGTGTTGGGATTACAGGTGTAAACCACCATGCCCAGCATGTAAGATATTCTTATCTGTACTTTATATATGAAGAAACTGAGAGGTTACATGGCTTGCACAAGGCTAAATAACTAGTAAGAAGCAGAACTGAAATTCACATTTAGGTTTGCCTATCCTCAAAGTCTGCCCTCTTGCATTATACTAGGTTCCTCTCTCATACCTAGAGCTTGGGCAACACTTTGGATGAGTTCAAAATTTATTTTAAAAAACACACTAAAAATTTTGATCCTCCATTCCACAGTTAGAAGTTGGTTGGTTGTAAAGCTATGAAAGAAAGGTTTACAGGGAGGAGCAAGGGTTAACTTATCTCTGTGAAGATCAGAGTGGTCTTCCTTTTTTTCTCTTTTCTCTCTAGCCCCAGAGAGCTGAACAATAACTCCAATATTTATGTAAGACACACACACAGAATAATAGGAGATCCCATTGTCTTAAAATAACTGTGACCCTGGGACTTAGCTCAGTGCTTGGGACACATTAGGTCCTAATATCATTTTAAGTGAGTGTTGTATGACTGAATGAATAATTGATAATATTAACTAAATATGACTCTTTTAAAACACTCAAGAATTAGAAGACTTGTGATTCTTAAGCTATAGAAGTAACATTTATAATTTATAAGCATAAACAAGTCAATTGCTTTTTTTCTTTTTTGAGACAGAGTCCCGTTCTGTCACGCAGGCTGGTGTGCAGTGGCACGATATTGGCTCACTGCAGCCTCTGCCTCCCGGGTTCAAGTGATTCTCCTGCCTCAGCCTCCCAAGTAGCTGGGATTACAGGCATCCGTCACCACGCCTGGCTAATTTTTGTATTTTTAGTAGAGATGGGGTTTCACCATGTTGGCCAGGCTGGTCTTGAACTCCTGACCTTAGGTGATTTACCCTCCTAGGCCTCTCAAAATGTTGGGATTACAGGTGTGAGCCACCGCGCCCGGCCAGCTTTTCATTTATTATTTTTATTTTGTTGTTATTATTATTTTTTTGAGACAGGGTGTCTCTCTGTTGCCCAGACTGGAGTGCAGTGGCACCATCATGGCTCACTGCAGCCTCCAACTCCTGGGCTTAGGCGATCCTCCCACCCTCCCACCTTAGCTTCCCAGGTAGCTAGGACTACAGACACATGCCACCACATCTAGCTAATTTTTTATTTTTTAATTTTTTGTAGAGATGGGGTCTCACCATATTGCTTAAGCTAGTCTCAAACTCCTGGCCTCAAGTGATCCTCCCACCTCAGC
Organism: Pan paniscus; assembly: GCF_029289425.2. NCBI lineage: Eukaryota > Metazoa > Chordata > Mammalia > Primates > Hominidae > Pan > Pan paniscus. The sequence continues at coordinate 82,615,239 of NC_073256.2, read as the reverse complement.
CTCCCAAAGTGTTGGGATTACAGGCATGAGCCAGCCACTGTGCCCAGCCAATTACATATTTATAGCAATTTTTTTTTTAGTTCAAACAGAATTCACTTACCTCTTAGGAAAATTGTAAGTGATTGAAACCTAAATGGCTGGTTGTTAGAATATCCTTGAAAAGCACGAAGTGCCTTTGTGGCAATTATTTCAACTATTTGTTTATCTTAAAGCAAAGAGGAAAAAAGAATTAGATATTAGAATATATATTCAATTTAATTTCCATATTGAAATATCAGACACTATTTTAAAAATTATAATTACAAAATATAAATGCATATTACCACCAAGTACTCTAAATTTTCTGTCTTCTTGAAGTGAAGATGCACATAGATTACACAAAAAGTCATTTCTTATCGTTGCAGATTCTGTAGCACCAGGCACATGCACTCTTATATATTGAAATCCTGAAAGAAAACAGTGGTAACATACATTTGCTTTCAGATTTAGCTGTCTATTTTGTTTCTTTTGTTGTTGTCATTTTTTAATTTTTAATTTTATATATTCTTTTTTCTTTTATTACTGACACAGATTGTAGCTATTACAGTCCTTTAAAATTAGTCTAATTCAAAACGGAATTAATTCAGTTTTGCACTTGGGTTCAGGGTAGTTCAATTAACAGTTAACAGCTGTTTTTTGCAAGGCACTGTGCTAAGGCACTGGCAATATGGATGCTTAAGCACACAATTTCTATATGTGGCAGTGAGAAACAGATAATTTCCACCTGTGGTATTCATTTGCAGAGTGTTCAGAGAGAAGAGAGGAGGGTCAATCAACCCAATTAGAGGTGGTGGGGATAATTTTGAAGTCCTGCAGAAGGACTAAACTGAAGTTAAGCCAAAGGGTTGAGAGAGGACATTAAACGTTTCACTCACAACGTCATGAAATAATGTGTGAGAGGAGCAAGTACTTCAGCAATATAGGTGCACTTGTTAAGATGGGGGTGGGGGAGAAAAGGAGAAAAAATGCATTTCAAGATTATGCAAAGTAAATATATAAACATTAGGAGACAAAATTTTTATTCAATTTTTTTCTATTTTGTGTTTTATAACTAATTGTAAATATGATTTAGGATTAAACAATAAATTGTTCCTTTTTTTTTTTTTTTTTTTAGGGTCACTCTTTGTCATCCAGGCTGGAGTATAGTGGCATGAACACAACTCACTGCAGCCCTGACCTCCCTGGCCCAAGCAATCCTCCCAACTCAGTGTCTTGAATAGCTGGGACTACAGGCATGTGCCACCATGCTGGGCTAATTTTTGTATTTTTTGTAGAGACGAGGTTTCTCCATGTTGCCCAGGCTGGTCTCAAACTCCTGAGCTCAGGTGATCCTCCCTCCTCAGCTTCCCAAAGTGCAGGGATTACAGGTGTGAGTCACCATGCCTAGCCAATTGCTTAATGCTTTGATTTTCCTATTTAACATTTACCTTTTGAAAGAGGGCATGCTTCATCTGAACAAAGAAATCTTGCCCCTTGTGTATACTTGGTTACAGTTGTCATTGCAATCACAATTCCTTGCATCACATAAAATCTCTGAGATGTATAATCAAGTGGAAACTCACAAAGATCAAGACCATAACTTGGCAGGGGAGGTAAATGTGTTAATTTCAGCACTATATTAATCTAATAAGAACATAAAAATGGTATTAATGAAAATTGCAAATCCAATTTGACTTGTATTACAATATAGTAAGTATATTATAGAGTAAGTCAAGTAATGATATGTTAATGTTCTTAGGAACCAAAATTTTAAGCATTAGAGAAACGACATTCAAGTATAAAATTAAAGAAGTAAAAATCCTGTAATCTAATATTTTAATTGAAAATAGCATTATGAACTTTAAATTTTTCCTTAAATATACACAATTTCTGACCATATCCACTGAAAAGACTTAAAAAACAATGTCAACCAGGGCCAGGCACGGTGGCTCACCCTGTAATCCCAGCACTTTGGGAGGCCAAGGCGGGCAGATCACGAGGTCAGGAGATCGAGACCATCCTGGCTAACATGGTGAAACCCCTTCTCTACTAAAAATACAAAAAATTAGCCGGGTGTGATGGCAGGCGCCTGTAGTCCCAGCTACTCGGGAGGCTGAGGCAGGAGAATGGCGTGAACCCGGGAGGCGGAGCTTGCAGTGAGCCGAGGTCGTGCCACTGCACTCCAGCCTGGGCGACAGAGTGAGACTCCAGCCTTGGTGACAGAGTGAGACTCCATCTCAAAATAAAATAAAATAAAATAAATAAATAAATAAAATAAAACAATGTCAACCAGGTAGCAAAGAAGCACGCCTAGTGCCCAGATTGTGATCTCTTGTTAAGTTATCATTTCTCACTAAAAGGAATCAGGATTCCTTGGGGGAAATGGCTGATTTCAGGCCTGGGATAGAAAATATAGCAGATGGACTTGGGGTATGGTCTAACAAATGGCCTGTGTCAAAAGGACATAGGAGCAACCTTGAAGGGACCCCCAATGACAAAAGGTAGGCTAATATGAGCATCAAAAGGAATGACAAAGATTCACTGAAACATACCGTATATATTTAAAAGTTCATGAGTTCCTTATATTTAAAAATGGAAACCCTCCCCCTCAAAAAAAATTGGCCATTATTGGAAGCTGCTAGATTTCAACTCATTACTCTTTATAAAGGCAAAGAATCAAACATTTACCCTGCCTTTCCTGTACAAATTGTATTTCAGAGTAACTAAATAGCTGATGAGAGAAAATTACTCTTACAGAAGAATTTCAGCTAATTCAGAAAGAATGCTAAAATTAGAAAAATTACAGTTTTGCATCTCCTAATGAAATAACAAATTCTAGGCAATGAACATCAATGGCTGCTAAAACCATTAGGTGAAAGTTGATGGGAAACTGTATAATGGAGAGATGAGAATGACATCACAGGAACCCACTAATCAATTGTGACACTGTTAAAAGTGCAACAATAGATACTATATCCTCCTGATATAGCACAATATGTAATACATTACACTATTATGTATTCTTGTCAAGTGATTTGAATCTGAATCTAAAAAGCCTTTACAGTCATCTTCTATTTTAGAAATATGAGGTTGGGAAATAAGATAAATAGCCCTACAAGGAAGCAATTAGACAAATCAAGATTATATAACGTAAGACCAATTAGTTTCTTCAAAAAGGTAATGGTCTAAAAAGGGAGGGAGAGGAAATGGCTCTAGATTGAAAGAGACTTAGTGAGATGTAAGAACCAATTATAATGTGTGAACCTTGTTTTGGCCCTGATTTGGAACAAACCTATTTTAAGATATTCTTGAAACAATTGGGCAAATTTAAATGTAAACTGGATATTAGATAATACCAAGGGAATTATTGTTACTTTTGTAGGGGTGATAACATTCTGGTTACATAACAAAAATGTCCATGGCCGGGCACAGTGGCTCACACCTGTAATCCCAGCACTTTGGGAGGCCAAGGCGGGTGGATCACCTGAGGTCGGGAGTTCGAGACCAGCCTGACCAACATGGAGAAGCCTCGTCTCTACTAAAAATACAAAATTAGCCAGGTGTGGTGGCATATGCCTGTAATCCCAGCTACTTGGGAGGCTGAGGCAGGAGAATTGCTTGAATCTGGGAGGTGGAGGTTGTGGTGAGTCAAGATCATGCCATTGCACTCCAGCCTGGGCAACAAGAGCAAAACTCCTTCTCAAAAAAAGAAAGAAGAAAAATGTCCATAATTTTTACAGGTTGATACTAAAGTATGTAGGGATAAAATAATAGAATATCTGGGATTTGCTTTAAAATAATTTAGAAAAAAATTGATGATGCAGGTATGAAAAAATATGACATTGAATCTGAGTTGAGTGGTAGATATATGAAGGTTCACTGTATTATTCCCTTTACTTCTGGGTATGTTTGAAAAGTTTTATTATAAAAGTGTTTAATGTTGGCCAGGCGCGGTGGCTCACGCCTGTAATCCCAGCACTCAGGGGGCCAATGTGGGCGGATCATGAGGTCAGGAGTTCGAGATCAGCCTGGCCAACATGGTGAAACCCTGTCTCTACTAAAAATACAAAAATTAGCTGAGCGTGGTGGCGGGCACCTGTAATCCCAGCTACTCGGGAGGCTGAGGCAGGAGGATTGTTTGAACCCGGGAGGCAGAGGTTGCAGTGAGCTGAGATTGTGCCACTGCACTCCAGCCTGGCGACAGAGCGAGACTCCATCTCAAAAAAAAAAGAAGTGTTTAATGTTATAAAGGATAATACAAGAAATAAAGATGCCTATGTAAGATATTCTATTGAATTTTGAAAAAAAGTAGTATCCTTTTAAATAAAAAGTCTATGAATATAAAAATATTTTTTTACAAGTCATCATGTAAATCTGTACCTGTTTGCTTAGTTAAATGTAACTAAAACTTACTTGCGTTTCAGTCTGCAATTGTCCAATTAATGAGAGAGTCTTAACAGCAATAAAACAGACCTGTGATTTCAAACAAAAAAAGTTACCAAAAATTCCATGTGGCATAAAATTATTTCTTTTTTTGACTTACTGATTGAAAGACTTCAGCAGCTTTTAAAGGTTGGTGTAAAATGTGATTTCCAAGCTCAGCATCTAATTCAACAACATCAGAGGGATTTATTAAAATTTTGAATCGATAGACAGCATAGCTTTGTTTTGAATCTATGAAAATATACAAATGTAAAAGTCAGGATAGCTATGTGTAGGAGTTTATTTGAAAGTTTTAAAAATAACTCACCTTTGCTGAACGTACCATTGTAGTACTTGCAATCATCTATAAACTTTTGGAGGCCTCCACTTCTGTCAAGATAGATGAGGGCCGCCTCTTTCATTTTTAGATTTGACATTTACTCCTGGTTAATATTTCTAATTGATTAAACCACAATTGTTGATAAAAGCTATAGATGGCGAAACTCATAGAAAGGATGTGAAAACCTAGAAATAAAATTAATTTTATTTTTGAAAATCTCTAATAAGACTTTACAAATTATTAAAGTTGACAGTGAACTAAAACTAGGCAAAATTTCCAACTTAAAAACATTCCTACCCAATGAAAACAAAATTTTTGTTTTCTTTTGCCAAATAACTTCTTTTTTTTTTTTTTTTTTTTTTTTTGAGATGGAGTCTCGCTCTGTTGCCCAGGCTGGAGTGCAGTGGCGCAATCTCAGCTCACTGCAACCTCCACCTCCCAGGTTCAGGCGATTCTCCTGCCTCAGCCTCCCAAGTAGCTGGGACTACAGGTGTGTGCCACCATGCCCGGCTAATTTTTTGTATTTTTAGTAGAGATGGGGTTTCATTGTGTTAGCCAGGATGGTCTTGATCTCCTGACCTCGTGATCCGCCGGCTTCAGCCTCCCAAAGTACTGGGATTACAGGTGTGAGCCATCGCGCCCAGCCCAAATAACATTTTTATCAAGACTGTTATGAGATCCTCCACAAGATCGAAAACTTAAAAACAGGAACCTCAAATGTCTCTTAACAGAGGTACTCCCAAAAATGTTTGTTGAGATAAACAATATCTGATGATGAGGGTCCTTTCCAGGTGTTGTTTAAAAAATGCAACTGGTAAAAGTTGTTTCATAAATTCAATCTAAGTAACAAAATATAGTAGAATTAGTATTAACCTGGGAAACCTGAGAACTTGGTTCTAGACCCAGCATTTCCTGGTTGCTATGGGGAAATCATCTGACCTCTCTTGGCTCAGTATCTATCTGTAGGAAAGGAAAGTGTTGTATCAGATGATTAAAGCCCCTTCCAATTTTAAATATTGTGTCAGTGCCCAACATAAAACATTAAACCACAGTAATGAGTAAAGAATGGAATATGTGAAATTCATTGAAAGACAGCAAATACTAATTGGAAACAATATATGTCAGTAGTTGTAACAGGTGCTAGAAATAAAATGATTAATAGGTGCTAAAAATAAAATGATTAAGATTGGATCCTGCCTTTCAAGAAGTTGCTAGGCAGAGACAGAGAAGTCAGAAATAATGACTAACACGTTATTCATTCATTACCAGGTTGTTGTTGTTGTTTTTTTTTTTGAGATGGAGTCCCAACTCTGTCGCCCAGGCTGGGGTACAGTGGCACTATCTTGGCTCACTCCAATCTCCACCCCCTGGGTTCAAACGATTCTCCTGCTTCAGTCTCTCAAGTAGCTGGGATTACAGGCATGTGTCACCCGGCCCAGCTAATTTTTGCATTTTTAGTAGAGACGGGGTTTCACCATGTTGGCCAGGTTGGTCTCGAACTCCTGACCTCAAGTGATCTGCCCGCCTTGGCCTCCCAAAGTGCTGGGATTACAGGCGTGAGCCACTGCACCCGGCCTCATTACCAAATATTTATTTGGCACCTACTATAGGTTGGATACTAGATTGTCCTAGGCACTTAAGGATACTAAGATGAGTAAAATGTTGTCCCTAGCCTTCAGAAAGAGTGCAGTGAGAGAAGACATATATGTAAACAGTTACATGGCAATTTAAGTGCTGTAACAGAAATATGAATATACCAGGTAGCATGAAAGGAACAACATATATGAAATATTTCACAAAATTTGGGGTCATCCTTGTATATGGGTCATAACATTTTCCATTATTTTAAGACATTTCCATTGAAGATGGTGGGGTCATAGGGAAGAAGCTATGAATTCTACTTTAAGGTGACATTTCATAGACGACTATTTCACTAATTGGAGGAGAGGTGAAGAGAAAGAGAAAGTGTTCCAGAGATGGAGGTCACCTTCCACCCCCATTATCAGTTTTACACTACTGGATCCACACACCCATTACGTGGAGTTCAGGCTACTTTCCAAAGAAAACCAATTAAGACTGTCCTTTTTGCTACAACATAAAAGTGAAACTTTAGCGTTTATTTCTCTGAGGCCATAAGTACAATGATCTCAAAATGCGTGTTGTGTTCAGAACATCACGTCTTTGCTGCACTAGAACATTAGGTTTCTGGGGTGGAATGAAGGGCGACTATTGGTAATTAAATGGTTGGGTGAGGCCAGATTATGTACGCTTTTGAAGATTATATAGGCAAAGGGAAGCCATCAAAGTTTTTTTAAGGGGGTTAGTATTATAGTCAGATTTTTTTTTTTTTTTTTTTTTGAGACAGGGTCTCACTATGTTGCCCAGGTTGGAGTTGCAGTGGCGTGATCTCGGCTTGCTGCAGCCTCTACCTCCCGGGCTCAAGCTATCCTCCCTTCTCAGCCTGGGACTATAGGCACATGCCACCACATCCAGATAATTTTTAATTTTTTTGTAGAGACGGAGTTTTACTGTGTTGCCCAGGCTGGTCTCCAACTCTTGGGTAGCTGTCTCATCCTCCCAAAGTGCTGGGATTACAGGTATGAGCCACTACGCCTAGCCCATAGTCAGATATTTATTTTGGAAACCTGTGCCTGCTGCCAATGTGGAAAGTAGGTTGGAATAGCGGGAGAGCTGATAATCAGTTTCTGCCTATTGGAATATTCCTACAAGTTGGATGGCCTGATCCAGGGCATTAGGAACGAAATGGAATGGAGGAGATCGATTCTAGAATTTTAAAGATTGCACACTGGACCTGGTGATCAGTCTACAATACGCAGAAGAGTAATCGAAAGCTAAGTGGGGTTTTAATATGGGTATGGGTGGATGCTGCTGCTCTAATGGAAATACAGAGCCCAAGGAGAAGTGTTAAGGACATGAGGCAAAGTTCCCTTGAGATATCCTGACTTTGAGGACTCTTGGGATTCCCTGATAGATGTAAGCAGGAGGGGGCCATAAATCAGGGCCTGGAGTTCTGTGGCATCAAAGGAGTTAGAGCTAAGTCTGGGTGTCACTGCGTAAAGCGGAGGCCCTGGGGAGTGGACGCGTTTTCACGGAGGCATATTAAGTCGGGAAAAGACATAGAAGCCTGTGGAAAAGCGTTAAGTGAGGGAACAGGGATAAAATTCTAACTCCCTGTGTTCCCTTAGTCTAACGAACACCGAATGTTGCTGCACGTGGAACAGGCGCGGATTCTGTCTTCTCTCCGTGCCCTGTCAGCACCGGGGATGAACTGGTGAGGGGAAGACTGCAGGAAAACACTTCACAACCAAAGCGGATGAAAGCGAGTCCAGACTCATGAGGACCCCTCCCACTGACAGCGGTGACCTCGAGTTAGTGGGACCCCAGCGCTGTAGTGCTTTGCACTCACCTTGACTCCCACCGAGCTTGGCGGTTGCTCTCCGCCTGCAGCCTAGGCGGAGCGGAGCCCTAGCGCGCATGCGCGCACTTCCCGGCCGTTGGCTGCGTGCGCGGGGCCTGTCGGGACCGCCCGCGCCCTCCGGTCAGCAGGGGAACTAGCCGGGCTTGTTCCCTTACGTTTTAATATCTTCACTCTTGCTCCCTCCCAGCGAAGCAGAGAAAAGATAGGTCTACGTTTGGTTTTTGTTGTTATCTCAGGCAAATGATGTTGATGTTTAAAAAATTTAAAACGCTGCTTCAGGGAATGCAAAATGTCTAGTCACTTTGGAAGACATTCCAGTATTCCCTCGAAGGACTCAACATAAAGTTACCCCACGATCCAGCAATTCCACTCTTAGGTATTTATAAATACACCCAAGAAAATTGAAAACATATGTTCACACAGAGACTTCTACACGAATGTTCATAGTATTATTCATAGTAGACCCAAAATGGAAACAATATGAATGCCCATCACTGATCAATGGATAACTGTGGTGTAAGCCATACAATGGAATGGTTTTGGCCATAAAACGTGATGAGGCACTAATACATGCTACAACATGGATGAACCTGGCAAACACTATGTAAGAAGCCAGACACAAAAGGCCATATGTTGTGTAATTTTGTTTATATGAAATGTCCAGAATAGGCGAATCCATAAGGAAAGAAAGCAGATTTGTGGTTGCCCAGAGGTTGGTTGAGAATGCAGAATGATTGCTAATGCGTATGGGATTTCTTGTTCTTTTTAAATTGTGGTAAAATATACATAAAATATACAATTTTAACCATCCTAAAGTGTAGTTACACTACCTACGTTCACACTGTGCACTCATCACCACTATCTGTAGAACTGTTTTCATTTTCCCAAACTGAAACTCCATACACATTAAACAACTCCCCATTCTTCTCTTCCTCATCCCCTGGCAACCATCAGTCTTTGCTTCCTTGAATTCGACTACTCCAGGTACCTCATGTAAATAGAATCATACAGTATGTGTCCATTTGTGATGGGCTTATTTCACTTTGCCAAACATCTTCCAGTTTCATCCATGTTGTAACATGTTAGAGTTTCCTTCCTTTTTAAGGCTGAATAATATTCCACTGTGTGTGTACCATATTTTTTGTTGTTCAAGAATTCACACAGGTTTTCTTTTAGAAGTGATGGAAATGATCTAAAATTGATTGTGGTGATAGTCGCACAACTCTGAATCTACTGAAAGCCAGTTGATTGTACATTTTAAATAGTTGAATTGTACAGTACTTGAATTAAATCTTATTGAGGTTGGCCGGGTGCGGTGGTTCACGCCTATAATCCCAGCACTTTGGGAGGCCAAGGCGGGTGGGTCACTTGAAGTCGGGAGTTGGACACCAGCCTGGACAACATGGTGAAACCCCATCTCTACTAAAAATACAAAAATTAGCCAGGTGTGGTGGCGCGCGCCTGTAATTCCAGCTACTCTGGATTAATACTATTAGCAGACAGGATAATCACTTGAACCCAGGAGGCAGAAGTTGCAGTGAGCAGATATCGCACCATTGCACTCCAACCTGGGCGATAGAGCGAGACCTTGTCTCCAAAAAAAAAAAAAGAAACTGTTACCAAAAAACCCCAAACCCTTAAATTGTACCTGCTTCTCCACCATTAGTATTCCCTTTTTTTTTTTTTTTAAGACAAGGTCTACCTCTGTCCCAGGACTGGGGTGCAGTGGCCCAATCAGGGCTCATTGCAGTCTCAATCTCCTGGCTCAAGTGATCCTCTCACCTCAGGCTCCCAAGTAGCTAAGACTTCAACTGTGCCTGGCAAACTTGTACATTTTTTTTTGTAGAGACAGGGGTCTCATTTTGTTTCCCATGCTGGTCTCATACTCCTGGGCTCAAGTAATCATCCACCTCAGCTACCCAAAGTGCTGGGATTACAGGCATGAGCCACCATGCCCGGCCTCAACCTTTAGTGTTCTTGATACAGTTATCAACTCTGCTCCATTGCATTGGGTTGGATCATTTTCCATGAAAAAGTAATTGAGGTAATCCCTTTTCATATATAATAGGGGTGGCAAAACACCTCAGGGTTTGTTTCTCTGGGAGAATATAATCTATTTTAGTTGTGAGATAAAATACTTTTTCAGAGTAGAAATCAATTTACAACAACAATGAGGATGTTCAAATTGTCTTGTACTACAATTCTGTGGTAATAACTACAGTTTTAGATAGGAATAGGCTATGGTCTGGTGATGGCCATTGTATTTTAAAGTAGAATAAATTCTTCTAGAGGGTATCCATATATTTTAAAGTTTTTTTTTGAGATGGAGTCACGCTGTGTTGCCCAGGTTGGAGTGCAGTGGCATGATCTCTGCCTCCTGGGTTCAAGCAATTCTCATGCCTCAGCCTCCCGAGTAGCTGGGATTACAGGCACATGCCACCACGCCTGGCTAATTTTTGAGTTTCTCGTAGAGTTGGGGTTTCACCATGTTGGCCAGGCTGGTCTTGAACTCCTGACCTCAGGTGAACCACCTGCCTTGGCCTCCCAAAGTGGTAGGATTATAGGCATGAGCCACCGCGTCTGGCTATTTTAACGTTTTGATTAATCAGTTCATAGCATAACATCATTCGTTTCTGCACCAGAGTAATAGTTTTACATCAACCAAGTCCAGCAAAATCTTCTAATAGATTTTTATGTATTTAATACATCCTATAAAATATCTGCACAGTCAGGCATGGTGGCATGCACCTGTAGTCCCAGCTACTAGGGAGGCTGAAGTGGGAGGTTGCAGTGCATTATGGTTGCATCACTGGACTCTGGCCTAGGTAAAAAGTGAGGCTCTTAGAAAAAAAAATCTGTTAGACCTAAAATCAGAATTTAAAACCTTAAGAATTCAGCACATTTTATACATTGCAAACTCTCTGAAAATGATAGTGATATCTAGAGTCAAAATGCCATTGCTGCTTATTGCTACATACTTACAATACTTTATTTTTACAAAACATCACTAAACAGCAGGAAAAAATTACATGCAATCTGGTAAAATGGCTCAAATGTTAAGGTGGTAGAATTATGAATTATTTTTATTTTTGCCTTTCATATAGCTTTTTTGCCTTTTAATATTTTTCATTGAGGTATAATTCATATGTAGCAAAATGAACGGCTCTTACATATTGTCTTATGAGTTTTTGAGTTTTGAGAAACACAAAGCTTTTATTTTTTATTTTTTGTTTTTATTTTATTATTATTATTATTATTTTTATTTTGAGATGGAGTTTTGCTCTTGTCTCCTAGGCTAGAGTGCAATGGCTTGATCTTGGCTCACTGCAACCTCCGCCTCCCAGGTTCAAGTGATTCTCCTGCCTCACCCTCCTGAGTAGCTGAGATTACAGACACCTGCCACCATACCCGGCTGATTTTTGTATTTTTAGTGAAGACAGAGTTTCCCCATGTTGGCCAGGCTGGTTTCGAACTCCTGACCTCAGGTGATCCACCTGCCTTGGCCTGTCAAAGTGCTGGGGTTACAGGTGTGAGCCACTGCACCTGGCCAATTTTTTATTTTTAAAATTTTTTTCAAAGCTTTCTTTTAATTTTAATTTTTAAATTTTGTTTATTTTTGCCATGACATATTTTCATCAGATAATTAAAAAAATTTTTTTAGACACAGTCTCACTCTGTCACCCAAGCTGGAGTGCAGTGGTGCCGTCGTCTTAGCTGACCGCAACCTCCATCTCGTGGGCTCAAGGGATCCTCCCGCTTCAGCCTCTGCAATAGCTGGAACTATAAGCGCATGCCACCACACCTGACTTAACAGGTATTTTAAAGGATGTATTAAATACAGAAAAATCTATTAGAAGATCCTTCTGCCTCAGCCTCCCTAGTAGCTGGGACTACAGGTGTGCACCACCACACCCAGCTGATTTTTTTTGTATTTTTTGTAGACAGGGTCTCACCATGTTGCCCTGGCTGGTCTCAAACTCCTGGGCTCAAGCAACCTGCCCATCTCAGCTTCCCAAAGTGCTAGGATTGCAGGTGTGAGCCATCACGCCCAGCCAGCCTTGTAATATATATTAAAGTCAGGTAATGATGCCTCCAGCTTTGTTCTTTTTTTTTTTCTTTTTGTTTGTTTTTTTGAGATGGAGTCTTTCTCCGTCACCCAGGCTGGAGTGCAGTGGAGTGATCACAACTCACTGCAGCCTTGAACTCCCAGGCTCAAGTGATCCTCCTGCCTCAGCCTCCCAAGAAGCTGGGACTACTGGCACATGCCACCATGCCTGGCTAATTTTGAAATTTTTTTGTAGAAATGGGGTCTCTCTTTGTGGCCATGGGCTCAAGTCATCTTCCTGTCTTGGCCTCCCAAAGTGCTGGGGTTATAGGTGTGAGCCACCCAGCCAAGCTTTGCTCTTTTTGCTCAGGCTTTGTTTAGCAATTCAGGCTCTTTTTTGGTTCCATATGAATTTTAGGATAGCTTTTCTAATTCTGATAAGAATTGCATACAATCTATAGGTTGCTTTGGGCATCATGGTCATTTTAATGATATTAATTCTTCTGATCCATGATCCACGAGATGTTTTTCCATTGGTGTCATCTTCAATTTCTCTTTCAGTGTTTTGTAGTTTTCCTTGCAGAGATCTTTCACCCCCTTATTTACATTTATTCCTAGGTGTTTTTTGGTTGTTGCTGCTGCTTTGTTGCTATTGTAAATGGAACTGCCTTCTTACTTGCTTTCTCAGCTAGATCATTATTGGTGTATAAAAATGCTACTAGCTGGGTGCAGTGGCTCACGCCTGTAATCCCAGCACTTTGGGAGGCCAAGGCAGGCGGATCACCTGAGGTCAGGAGTTCGAGACAAGCCTGGCCAACATGGTGAAACCATGTCTCTACTAAAAATACAAAAAGTTAGCCGGGCGTGGTGGCGGGCACCTGTAATCCCAGCTATTTGGGAGGCTGAGGCAGGAGAATCGCTTAAACCCAGGAGGTGGAGGTTGCAGTGAGCCGAGATAGCGCCACTGCACTTCAGCCTGGGCAACAGAGTGAGACTCCGGCAAAAAAAAGAAAGCTACTGATTTTAGTGTGTTGATTTTGTATCCTGCAATTTTACGGAATTCATTTTTCAAACCTAAGAGTTTTGGGGTGGAGTCTTTTACTTTCTTTCTTTCTTTCTTTTTTTTTTTGAGACAGGGTCTTACTCTGCAGCCCAGGTTGGAGTGCATTAGTGGTGCAATCACAGCTCACTGCAGCCTTGACCTTCTGGGCTCAAGCGATCCTCCCACCCTTGCTCCCCAAGTAGCTGTGACTTGGGGAGCAAGTAGGTAGCTGTAGACGTGTACCAACGTGCCTGGATAATTTTTTATTTTTTTGTAGAGACAGGGTTTCACCATGTTAGCCAGGCTGGACTTCAACTCCTGGACTCAAGAGATCTGCCTGCCTTGGCCTCCTAAAGTGTTGGGATTACAGACATGAGCCACTGTGCTTGGCCAGGTTTTTCTAGATATAGGATCAGGCCAGGCGTGGTGGTTCATGCCTGTAATCCCAACACTTTGGGAGGCTGAGGAGGGAGGATTGCTTGAGGTCAGGAGTTCGAGACCAGCCTGGGCAACACAGCAATACCTCATCTCTACTAAAAATGAAGTTAGCCAGGCATGACTGGCTAGTTTATCACATATGATAAACTACAGGTGTGTGCCTGTAGTCCCAGCTACTTTAGAGGCTGAGGTGGGAGGATCACTTGAGCCTGAGATTGAGCTACAGTGAACCATGATTGCAGTACTGCACTCCAGCCTGGGCACCAGGGCTAGAACATGTCTCAAAAGAAAAAAAAAATCATCAGTGGAGAGGGTCAATTTAACTTTTTTTTTTTTTTTTTTTTTTTTTGAGACAGTCTCGCTCTGTCACCCAGGCTGCAGTGTAGTGGCACCATCTCAGCTCACTGCAACCTCTGCCTCCCTTCTGGGTTCAAACGATTCTCCTGCCTCAGCCTCCCTAGTAGCTGGTATTACAGGCACCCGCCACTACGCCTAGCTAATTTTTGTATTTTAGTAGAGATGGGGTTTCCCCATGTTGGCCAGGCTGGTCTCAAACTCCTGACCTCAAGCAATCCACCTGCCTCGGCCTCCCCAAAGTGCTGGGAGTACAGATGTGAGCCACTGTGCCTGGCCTAACTTCCTCTTTTCCAACGTGGATGCTTTTTCTTTCTCTTGCCTGATGGCTCTGGCTATGACTTCCAGAACTATGTCGAATAGAAGTAGTGAAAATGGGCGTCCTTGTATTGTTCCAGTTCTTAGAGGCAAGGCTTTCAACTTTTTCCATTCATTATATTACCTCTGGGTTTATCATATATGGCCTTTATTATTTTTAGGTATATTCCTTCTATGCCTTGTTTTGTTGAGGGTTTTTATAATAAAGAGATGTTGAACTTTATGAAATGCTTTTTCTCCATCTATTGAGATGATTATGTATTTTCTCCTTCATTCTGTTGATGTGATGTATCATGTGTATTGATTCGCATATGTTGAACCATCCTTGCATCTGTTACATATACTTGACATAGGATCAAGTATAAATCCCAGTTGATTGTGGTGTATTATCATTTTGATTTGGCTGTGATTCCATTCAGTCATAGGCTTTTCTTTGTTGGGAGACTTTTTGTTACTGATTCAATCTTGCTACTCATTACTGGTCTGCTCAGGTATTCTATTTCTTCCTGATTCAATCTTGGTAGGTTTTATGTTTCCAGGAATTTATCCACTTCTAAGTTTTCCTATGTATAGTTGTTCATAATAATTCCTGATAATCTTTTCTACTAGTGTGGTATCAATTGTAATGTCTCCTTTTTCATTTCTGATTATTTGGATGGTCTTCTCTTTTCTTGGCTAGTCTTGCTAGCAGTTTATCATCTTTCCCAAGAACCAACTTACTTCATTGATCCTTTATATTGGTTAGTCTATTTCATTTAGTTCTGCCCTGATCTTTATTATTTCTTCGCTCATCTTGGGTTTTGTTTGTTCTTGCTTTTTCTAGTTCCTTGAAGTACATTGTTAGATTGTTAATTTGTAACCTTGCCACTTTTTGGATGTGGGCATTTATTACCATAGGCTTCTCTTAGTGCTGCTTTTGCTGCATCCCACAGGTTTTGGTATGTCATGTTTCCATTTTCATCTGTTTCAAAAATTTTTTTTTCCACTTCCATCCTAATTTCTTTGTTGACCCAATGGTCGGTCAGTCATCCAGGAGCATGTTGTTTAATTTCCACATATTTACAGTCTCCAGAGTTACTCTTGGTATGGATTCCTGGTTTTATTCCATTGTGGTCTGAGAAGATACTTAATACATTGATTTTTAAAAATTTGTTGAGGCTTCTTTTGTAGCTTAACATATGGTCTATTCTAGAGAATGTTCTATGTGCTGAAGAAATGAGTGTATATTCTGCAGTTGTTAGATACAACGTTGTGTAAATATCTGATAGGTCTATTTGTCTAAAGTCCAGTTTAAATTCAGTGTTTCTTGATTTTCTGTCTAGGTGATCTAATACTGAGAAGGGGATATTGAAATTCCCCATTATTGTATTGCTGTCTATATCTCTCTTTAGACCTAGTAATATTTGCTTTGTTTTTAATCTGGGTGCTCCAGTGTTGGGTGCACATATATTTAGAATTGTTATATCCTCCTCTAGGCCTAGCATGGTGGCTCATGCCTATAATCTCAGCACTCTGGGAGGCCGAGGCAGGCAGATCACTTGAGGCCAGGAGTTCCAAACCAGCCTGGCCAACATGGTGAAACCCTGTCTCTACTAAAAAATACAAAAATTAGTTGGGTGTGGTGGTTCATGCCTGTAATCCCAACTACTCAGGAGGCTGAAGAACGGGAATCGCTTGAACCTGGGAGGTGGTGGTTGCAGTGAGCCGAGATTGCACCACTGCACTCCAGCCTGGGCAATAGGGTGAGACTCAGTCTCAATAAATGAATGAATGAATGAATGGGAAATCCCACTTTAAAAACAGACCTAATTTCCAAACTGCTTGTATGAGGGATGAAGTTATCAATTTTAACACTGTATTGAAAAGGTCATTACAGCATTACCAAAAATGCTCATGCCTATCCCTACTTTTCATAGAGTACATTATACACAAAAGAATGACTTACAAAATGTTTGTGTACAGTTCTGTAGTATCATTTGGCTGTGGAAAATCAATATATTTGTTACAAACATGCTAAAGATATTGGTAATGATAAATTTTTCAGTGATAAAAATTCAGAATATTTAAACTCTCATTCAAATGTTTACTCCTGCTGAAATGATATCTGAACAGTTTGCTGGCTTTCTTTGTAAACTGCATATGAAAACTTCATACAGAGGATCTGCTACCACTGTCTGCATCGTTGGACACCTATTCCCCAAGTGTGACAAATTTGGTAATTTTCAGTGTGTATTATGATGTGACAATGGTTGGGAAGCCCTATTTTGTACCATATGCAATAAAATGGGAGGTATGGGTAACATTAAAAATATTATAGTCTTCATTTAGACCTTTGGTATATTTTGATAATAACCATGAAATGGTTATTCGAAGGGCATACATTTTCCTAAAAGACTTATGCTATGAGAGAAAAGGTAAACTTGAAACTTAGAAAACATTTTGTTCTCTGATTATACACATAAGCCTATGATAATCTAGTAATTCATGTGTCCAAATAATTTCTGTTCACATTTTATTTTTCCCCTGCACACATATAAGTAATTCATTTTATAACGACCATTGCAACCATTACCAATTTCAAATAATGACAGACATTAGTTGATCTTTTTGCTGATTTTATTATACTATATAGATTTGTATTTCTTGTGATCTGAGAAACATCAAAATTCTATTTTAAATTTGTTCTTAAAAATATACAATATTGCACTTTAATTTTTGGCAGCTTAACAGGAATGAATGAGTACAAAAAATCATACAAGAAACTACAATTTTTATTTTGCTTCATAATAAGTAAAGAGCTTTGTGAAAAACAAAACTTACAGTAGTGCCAAATAAACCAAATATTTACAGTATAGATATTAAAGTCTTACCTCTAAAGGAAGATTCAGTGTATTGGATGTAAATATTATTAATATAAGAAAAGTCACCCCCACTGCCCAATTCTGCTGAACATTTTAAGCCAAAGAGTATTGGTGAGAAATGCTTCCGTGATTTCTTTCTCAAGACATACATGGAAGGGATGCTTGTTCTTGGAGCATCTAAAGTGGGTCATTAAACTTTTACAAAAATGTTTCCTCCATAACTTAAAAAAAACCTCTACTCTAAGCCAAGAATCCAAGGTAAGCTTATTTTTTATTTTTTAAAGTTCTTCTGTAGTTACTCTCTCTTTTTTTAAAATAAATAGAAATGAGGTGTCACTACATTGCCCAGGCTGGTCTTGAACTCGTGGGCTCAAGTGATCCTCCTGCCTTGGCCTCCCAAAGTGCTGGAATTTTATAGGCATGAGCCACCGTGCCCAGCCAGTTATTCTCCTTTACTTTTATAAGCATGTAAGTTAGTTGGTAGGTTACGATTTTAAGGTCTGTTTCCTGTGCTTTTTCTAAGATATATTGAATTGGATACTGAATACACATCTGCCTGATTTTCAACTTTTGTTACATTGTAATAAAACTGTATACATTTACTTTGACCCACAATTTGTTTTTACTTTTTTTTTTTTTTCTCTTAACTAGGGTCTCGCTGTGGCACCCAGGCTGAAAAGTGCAGTGGCACAATTTCAGTTCACTGCAACTTCCATCTCCTGGGCTCAAGCCATCCTCCAACTTCAGCCTCCAGAGTAGCTGGGACTAAAGGTATGTGCTACCATGTCTGGCTAATTTTTGTATTTTTTGTAGAGATAGGGTTTCGCCATGTTGCCCAGGATGGTCTCAAACTCCTGAGCTCAAATAATCTGCCTGCCTCGGCCTCCCAGGGTGCTTATAGGCATGAGCCACCATGCCTGGCCTATTATTTTACTTTTTAATTCCCAATTAGGCAAATATTCTAGAAAGCTCAATTTTTTATTTTACTTAACCAATTAGGAAAAGAGCTTTGAAATACCTATTTGCAAAAGCAAATACAAAGATTCAGAATGACTTAATAGCATACTAAACATTCAAAAGATGAATAGAACATAAATAGAATGTATTTGTAATATAAATATACGACAGACATTCATTTTTGGTACCACCTTAAAAAATCCAGTACATTTTATTACCCTTCAGATCTTTGGGAATACTTAAAAATCCTAACCATTAAGCCTTTTCTTTTCCTTCAGAGGAAAAATAATCCACAAAGTTGAACTGGTATTTCAAAAACAAATAATTTCCTTTTGTTACTTTTTCTTTTTTTTTTTGGAGATGGAGTTTCACTCTTGTTGCCCAGGCAAGAGTGCAATGGTGCGATCTCGGCTCACTGCAACCTCCGCCTCCCGGGTTCAAGCGATTCTCCTGCCTTAGCCTCCCAAGTAGCTGGGATTATAGGCATGTGCCACCACACCCCGCCAATTTTGTATTTTTAGTAGAGACGGGGTTTGTCCATGTTGGTCAGGCTGGTCTCCAACTCCTGACCTCAGGTGATCCGCCCGCCTCAGCCTCCCAAAGTGCTGGGATTACAGGCGTGAGCCACCGCGCCCGGCCTGTTACTTCTTAAATGATCTGCAGAATAAAGTTATTCCAATTGTTAACTAGCAGCCAATGTGTTAATTATGCTTTTACATTTTGATCATACCATGAACCAAATATTTCAAACAGTGATTTATCATGGAAAAATACGGTTTCTTCTTAAACAACCATGTACCAATTGCATAGTTTTGGTGTGATAACAAAAGCCATAGCAAAGAGTTACAAAGGTATTAATATATGTTAGCTGAACTGAAATTGACTGTTAAAAAACAGTCTATCTTGGGTAGATGTTAGTGTAAACTTAGAGGGAAAAAACAGTCAATAGCAAAAAAGGTTTCTTTAAAAATAGGTTAATGCTAAGAATAATAGCTTTTAAATTGTTTAAAAATAAGCTTATTAAACAAGAATATAAATTTTAATCAAAACGGCTCTTTGAAATGCCCTATTTTTCTTGCACATAGAAGAAAATACATTTTTTCATAGTTTTCATCATTACATATAAAAATGAGGCACTAGTTATACATATTTGAATATATTCACACAAATAGAAGTTTCAGTCCCATCTATAGACTTATTTTGCTCAATGGTTTCTGAATGGCAAACTGCTCACAAAAATAAGTCTTCTGAAGGAGGTGCATAAGAGAAACCAACGAATGCATCATCTGCCTCCAATACACTGGCATTCACTATAGAATAGTCAGAAGATACACACACAGAATATGGAACTGTTTCTTCTGTAAATGCTGTGTCAAAGTTTCTGATATCATCTGGTCCAGCCTAAAACATCAAAAGCACAGTATTATTCACCTTAGCTTTTCTTTCATTAATTTAATCCTTTATTTATTTATTTATTTATTTGAGACAGAGTCTCACACTGCCACCTGGGCTGGCATGCCAGTGGTGCGATCTTGGCTCACTGCAACCTCCGCCTCCTGGGTTCAAGCAATTCTCCTGCCTCACCCTCCCGAGTAGCTGGGATTACAGGCGCCCACCTACCGCGCCCAGCTAACTTTTTTCTATTTTTAGTACAGACAGGGTTTCATCATGTTGGCCAGGCTGGTCTCGAACTCCTGACCTTGTGATTCACCTGCCTCAGCCTCCCAAAGTGCTGGGATTACAGGTGTGAGCCACCGCGCCTGGCCCAATTTAGTCCTTTATTACAACTCCTTTATGAATTTGTGTGTTTATTCCTGGCAAGGTTAGATGTCTTCCTAATTCATTCCCTTGAAACACTTTTCTGCTTTTCCTTTCCTGACCTTTATTATTTAGGTCAAGTTATCTGTCCTCCTAAAACAGGGGTGTCCAATCTTTTGGGTTCCCTGGGCCACACTGGAAGAAGAAGAATGGTCTTGGACCACACTCACTAACATTAACAATAGCTGATGAGCTAAAAAACAAACAAAAAAACGCAAAAAAAGTCTCATAATGTTTTATAGAAAGTTTAAGAATTTGTGTTGGGCCGCATTCAAAACCATCCTGTGCCTCATGCAGCCCACAGACTGTGCACTGAACAAGCTTATTCTAACAGTTAAGGTTCTTTTTGAGTTGGGGGAGGAGAGAGAAAAGTAAGGAAGGCTCACAAACAGAGATTCATTGTTAATTTAAATCTCAAGGCTTGTCACTGATCCCCTTTCTCTCCACCCATCGCTGCCTCACACTACACCCAAGTTTAGAAAAAGGTCTCAGGTAGGTTTTCA
The DNA here is from genome assembly GCF_029289425.2 of Pan paniscus. Lineage (NCBI taxonomy): Eukaryota > Metazoa > Chordata > Mammalia > Primates > Hominidae > Pan > Pan paniscus. The sequence continues at coordinate 82,594,684 of NC_073256.2, read as the reverse complement.
GGATAGCATTTTGTATTTTTTTTTTTTTTTTTTTGAGACAGAGTCTTGCTCTGTCACCCAGGCTGGACTGCAGTGGCGCCATCTCGGCTCACTGCAAGCTCCGCCTCCCGGGTTCACGCCATTCTCCTGCCTCAGCCTCCCGAGTAGCTGGGACTACAGGCACCCACCAACATGCCCGGCTAATTTTTTCTATTTTTAGTAGAGACAGGGTTTCACCGAGTTAGCCAGTCTTGGTCTTGATCTGACCTCGTGATCCACCCGCCTCAGCCTCCCAAAGTGCTGGAATTACAGGCGTGAGCCACCGCACCCGTCCTAGCATTTTGTATTTGAGCTTCCATAAAATGCCTGTCCATCTGGTTTCTCAATTATGGGTGGGTAAAGCCTTCTGATGAATAAATGAAGCAGTTATAAGTAAAATAATAATTTTTTTGTTATCACTTATTTAATTAGGTTCTTGGTTATAAGTAAAATTGTGAAAGATGACTCTTACTGTGCTACAGAGACTGTCATGAAGCATTTGACTAGGGCACCCTTAGCTCTGGAGGGCTTCCAAGTCCTGATATGAAAATTAAGCATGATGGCTGCTTAGGCTCAAAGGCAGTGGTTAACTTTCCTTTACAAATCTGATACAAGCTAATAGACTCTACCTTTCCTACACACACACACACACACACACACACACGCACACACACACACACACACACTTTTTTGAGACAGGGTCTCATCCTGTAGTCCAGGCTGGAATGCAGTGGCACAATCACAGCTCACTGCAGCTTCGACCTCCCGGGCTCAAGGGATCATCCTGCCTTAGCCTTCTCCAAGTAGCTGGGACCACAGGCATGTGTCACTATACCTGGCTTATTTTTTATTTTTAGTAGAGTCAAGGTCTCACCATGTTGTCCAGGCTGGTCTTGAACTCCTAGGCTCAAGCAATCCTCCCACCTCAGCCTCCCAAAGTGTTGAGATTACACCCATGAGCCGCCATGCCCAGCCCCAATATATTTATAGATAAAAACTGGGATACAAATTCAGGTGATTCATTCTTAAAGTCCATCCCTGAATTTCTAGGTTATTTCTGCTCTACAGGGAAGGGAACCCTTAAAATGTTCAAGTCATTAAGTCTAACTGAGGGTGCCCTGATAGAAATTCAGAGTGGATATTATAAGCAAAGGATAACAGCCTGGTACATCTACAAACTGAGCAGAGACCACAAAAACCCAGAATGCTAGATCCTCCCATATGAGAAAATCCCCCATAGAGACAAAGAATGCTAGAAGTTTTATATGTATGTATGTACATACGTATGTATGTTTTTTTCCTCATCAAATTCTTATATACAATCCTTGAAGCATGGGCTCTTGGATTCTGGCTACAAAATTTGCTAGCTGTCCTTTTTTTTTGAGACAGAATCTCATTCTGTTGCCCAGGCTGGAGTGCAGTGGCGTGATCTTGGCTCACTCAAACCTCCACTTCCTGGGTTCAAGCAATTCTTGTGCCTCAGACTTCTGAGTAGCTGGGACTACAGATATGTGGCACCATGCCCAGCTAATTTTTGTATTTCTAGTAGAGACAGGGTTTCACCATGTTGGCCAGGCTGGTCTCGAACTTCTGACCTCAAGTGATATGCCTGTCTCGGCCTCTCAAAGTGCTGGGATTACAGTTGTGTAATTCGTTATATAAACTACTCTATCTCTATGAGCTTGTTTCTTCTTCCATAAAGTAAGAATACTATCACCTACCTCCTGAGGTTATTGCAAGGATCTGATGCGTTAATAAATAAAATTTCCAGAATCTAACATGTAGAAGGCACTCAAATGATGGCAATGTTCTCTGACTTGCCTTTATAATGCCCTCGTGGCTCATGGCTGGTACTGACAGGAATAATACAGGCTGAGCATCCCAAATCTGAAAATCCAAAATCCAAAATGCTCCAAAAGCCAAAAATTTTGAGCATCTACATGACAGTCACTGGAGCATTTTGAATTTCAGATTTTCAGATATGGGATGCTCAATCAGTAAGTAAATCCCAAAATCCAAAAAACAATCCCAAATCCAAAACGCTTCTGGTCCCAAACATTTCACATAAAGGATACTCAACCTGTACTATGTGGTTTATTAAGAGTGAGAGCGGGCCAGGCAGGGTGGCTCATGCCTGTAATCCCAGCACTTTGGGAGGATGAGGCAGGCGGATCACAAGGTCAGGAGGTCGAGACCATCCTGGTTAACACGATGGAACCCCATCTCTACTAAAAATACAAAAAATTAGCCCAGCATGGTGGCCAGCTATTGTAGTCTCAGCTACTTGGGAGGCTAAGGCAGGAGAATCACTTGAACCCGGTAGGCGGAGGTTGCAGTGAGCCAAGATCGCGCCACTGCACTCCAGCCTGGGTGACAGAGCAAGATTCCATCTCAAAAAAAAAAAAAAAAAAAAAAAAAGAACAGTTGAGGGCTCTGCCTTCAGAGTATCTGAGAGTTAGAGTTCAAATTCTAGTTCTGGAACTTTAATTTTGAGAAAAGTTATTTAACTTTTTTTGTGCCTCAGTTAACTCATCCGTATATATGGAAAATAACAGTACTATCTCATAGGATTGTTGTCAGGATTTAGTAAAAGGATACATGTAAAGTACTGAGAACACTGTATGAGAACACCTACTTCATCAAACCCTAGAATAGCTAACTGTTTGATCTTTGTTAATCTGCCAGGTGAAAAATGGTAACCTGTTATGGTTTAATATTGCACTTCTTCAACGGTCAGTATGAACTTCTTTTCATATAATTGAAAGCTATTTGTATTTCTTTTTCTGTAACTGCATGTTTTCTTTCTTTTGTCTATGTTTCTATTGGTTGTTGGTGTTTCTTCCCATTGACTAGTAAGAATGCTTTAGGTGTTAAGGAAAATTTTCCCAGTTTGTTATTTGCTTATAGTAATTTTTATGCAGATATTTCTAAATTTTATGTGGTCAGTGCTCGCTTCGGCAGCACATATACTAAAATCTTATGTAGTCGGTCGGGCGCGGTGGCTCATGCCTGTAATCCCAGCACTTTGGGAGGCCCAGATAGGCGGATTGCCTAAGGTCAGGAGTTCAAGATCAGCCTGGCCAACATGGTGAAACCTCATCTCTACTAAAAATACAAAAATTAGCTGGGCATGGTGGTGCACACCTGTAGTCCCAGCTACTTGGGAGGCTGAGGCAGGAGAACAGCTTGAACCCGGGAGGCGGAGGTTTCAGTGAGCCGAGATTGCACCACTACACTCCAGCCTTGGCGACAGAACAAGACTCTGTCTCAATCAATCAATCAATCAATGAAATGAAATGAAATTTTATGTAGTCAAATCTACCAACTTTTTTCTCTTATGGCTTCTGGGTCATGCTTTAAAAAGCATTCTTCACTTAAAGATTATACACAAAAACATTACCTTAGGTCTTGCAAGGGTTACTTTTAGGTTCCTGGAATAGGTGTGACTACAGGTGCGTGCCACCACACCCAACTAATTTTCACTTTTTGTTGTTGTTGTTGTTGTTAGAGACAGGGTCTTGCCATGTTGCCCAGGCTGGTCTTGAACTCCTGGGCTCAAAAAATCCACCTGCCTCAGCCTCCCAAAGTACTGGGATTACAGGTATGAGCCACTGTGTTCAGCCCATACCTAGGTTTTAATTCTTCAGAGGGTTTGGGAACCAAGGCAATGCATATCAAGGACCTAACACAATGCTGGGTACACAGTGGGCACGCGCTAGAAGTTAATTCCTTTTTTCTCCCCTCCACTTGGAAATGTATAACATAAATATGTCCTGGTACTAATATGCACCCTCACTCCAATATGTCCTTTCTGGACCCCTGTATTTTCATAGTAATCCCTTCCTACCACACCCAATCCCTTAACACTTAACTAGTTTTAACAACCATTAATAAGAGTGATTCATTGACCCAGAAATGAATATTTTCTTTCAGCTTACAGAATTGTTAGAATGATGCCAGCCTCTCCCCAGGTCCAGACCCACCTCTCAGATGTGGCTTCTGAATGACCCACTTGGAGCATGGCCAAGCCACTCCTATCACAGCTCAATACCACATCTACCCCCTTCAGGGCAGGACTATGCCATACTTTTAATTTAGGGATTATTTTCTATGCTCTACTTTTACTTTAAGGATTATTTGGGGGGAACCTCTAATTTGAAATGTTGGTGAGCCCTCTCCCACCAAGCAGTCAATTTTTGTTTTCATACTTTTCCAAAATTTTATATGTAATAAACAGAAATTCCTAAAGTAGAGGCTGAGGCCACAGAACTGTAAACTATTAGCTATGCAGAATAGTCAATATTTCAAAAAGGGAGTCAAAACCCTTAGCAAGTTGTATTCCAAGAGATGCCAAAATGAAAGCAGCAACAAAGTAAGTTTTTCTGAGGATTAAAGTGGAGGCAAGGATCAAAACCTGGGTGTACCCAACATAGAATGGAATGTTAGGATATGCTTCATAGTAACTTAGAGGATTTCAGATGGAGCTTCAATGAAATCCTACCTAAATACGGCTTATTTTGGAGGCACTTGTTTTGTGTTGGTTGTTCCGAAATGGTATAATGAGAAATCTTTTAAAGTATCAAAAACTACTTGTTGATAAGTTTTATAGCAAAAAAAGATTAAAATATAATAATGTACCCATTCATGGTTTGTATTAGCCCATTTTAGGTCACTGCTATTATCCTTTCTCTATCAGCTGCTGAGAGAATAAAATTAAGCAACCAATTCTTATTAGGATAAATTAAATATTTAGCAGTATAACCTCAATTTTGTGGGCTAAAAAAAGAGAATCCAGAATGCATTTTACCCATTGTAAACAGAGAAATAAACTGCTTCCAGTCCTTTTTTAATGTAGACTAGTTGAACACATATAATTGAAGTAAATACTTTATGCAACCTGTTAGATTTTGAAATAATTCTCAGTAACTGCTAGAAACATTCATCATAGAAATACTGAAGCTTAGCATGGTCAATAACCCCACTCTCCCTTTCCCTAGTAATTACCCTATTAAAATATAAAACACTAACCGATTGGAAAATCAACTAATTCATTTTATTCACTGAAAGAGTAAGCATCAAAGACTATTTCTGTCAACTGTTTTTCCCCCACAGATGCAATCATAAGCTATTATGAGGCATCTGTTTTTTTGCCTCACATTACATATTTTAATTCCACAACACTGAATGCTTAATATGCACTAAACATAGAATTATTTAACTCTTCTCTTTATATATTTTATCCCCTTAACTGTAATTTTCTTGAAGACAGAGCCCATGTTCTACTTGTGTTTTCTAACTAAGTTACCAATAAATATTTAATGGAAAAATTCCCAAACAGAGGGAAAAGAATTAAAAAAAGGTATTATTAATTAAATATCTACTGTGTGCAATGCACTGAGGTGCTTTACAAATGTTACCTAAATTAAACCTCACAGCTCATGTTGTGAAAGAAAAAAAAGTATAGAGAAGCTTAACTTCTAGTTAATCATAGAAGAGCAGGGATCCAATGCTGGAGCTATCTGAGTCTGAAGTCAATACTGTTTCCATTTCCAATGTTGCTTAGGAGTCCCTTCAACATTCTTCAACTTGCTTGATGATATATTTATTTGAATGTAATTAAATTCTGCTAAGATACTTAGTCTAAAGAGAAAAATAAAATAATTCTTAAGAGTCTTAGTTTCCTACCACAAACTCTAGAAATTTGGGACCGAAATTATTCCTAATGGAGTCATTCCTGGATGCACTACATGAAGTAAGTCAGTCTACAAATATTATGTATGTAGGTGTAAAATATTACACCTATTAATTAATACCAGCTATGAGCTATGTATAGAAATTAACCTGGAACAAAGCCTGATAGACTATTAAATAATACTTTCCTGATCTCCTTATCTGCTTTAATTTATTAAAAAAGTATTCCTGGCCGGGCACAGTGGCTCACGCATGTAATCCCAGCACTCTGGGAGGCTGAGGCGGGTGGATCATGAGGTCAAAAGATCGACACCATCTGGCCAACATGGTGAAACCCCATCTCTACTAAAAATACAAAAATTAGCTGGGCGTGGTGGCGCATGCCTGTAGTCCCAGCTACTTGGGAGGCTGAGGCAGGAGAATCTGCTGAACCAGGGAGGCGGAGGTTGTAGTGAGCCAAGATCGCGCCACTGCACTCCAGCCTGGCGACAGAGCAAGACTCCATCTCAAAAAAAAAAAAAGGATTCCTTAAGTTTTACAGCAACATCAAAAAACTTAAAAAAAGAAAATAAATTCACCTATGATCTTAAAACTCCAAATCAGTCTTGGTTTATATTCTATTCTAGTCCTTATCCTTATTTTTACTGCTATAATTATAAGTCACAAAAATTGTAATTACCATGTTTTCATGTAACTTTATAAGGATTTTCTAAGTGCTTGCTCATTTTTATATAATTTAACAAGAAAAGACAACAGAGCATAAGGAAACAGAATAATGACTCTGGAATCACGCATATATTGGAATCCTGGCTCTACTACTTTTCATCCAGCTATGAGACATCTCTGAGCTTCTATTTCCTCATTTATAAAATGTGTAATAAGAAAAACAGTAATAGTAGTAAGCTGGTAGCTTAAGAGTAAATTATATATTATAACACATACAAAGTGTATATCCCTATACAAAGGAAGCTATCATTAGTGACTAACATCATTACTAGCCTACTGATGATTATTAACAATTTCCCTGTTGTTATGTATTTACTGTATTTTCCAAAATTTTCCAACACTGTTAATAGTATAAAGCTCATCTTTAATATGGCTTTTTGCTTTAAACAAATTATCTTTAGGTGAAATGTTTCCATCAAGTAGATTTAACAAGTCTAGCTAACATGAACATTTTTATAATACTATCCTATTGTTTTCCCAAAAAAGTAACAATTTACATTAATATGATTTTATTAATAATGTTTGTCTATACCTGTTTTTTTTTTTTAATTTTATTTTGAGACAGGGTCTCGCTCTATCACCCAGGCTGGAGTGCAGTGGTGCAATTTCGACTCACTGCAATCTCCACCTCCTGAGTTCAAGTGTTTCTCATGCTTCAGCCTCCCTAGTAGTTTGGGAGTGTAAAGGCATGCATCACCACACCCGGATAATTTTTTTTTTTGTATTTTTAGTAGAGACAGGGTTTCGCCATGTTGGCCAGGCTGGTCTTGAACTCCTGGCCTCAAGTGATCCACCCACCTTGGCCTCCCAAAGTGCTGGGAGTGATCTGCCCACCTCAGCCTCCCAAAGTGCTGGGATTACAGGTGTGAGCCACCATGCCTGGCTGACTTGTTGAGTTCATTCTTTTCTTATACATGCTCCAAAGAAACACTTTACAATTACTGTGCTGGAAGATATTTTTATCAACCTAATCTAACTATAATCTTACTGGTCTCCCTGAAGTTATTAGTTATACTAGACAACCCTGAGTGACATATTTCACAAATATTTAGGTAATGACTCCATTTAATTCAGGTGATTCTGAGATCTAGTTGCAAACTTACAATGAACTGCTATTATGTTTCACGATTCTAGAAAGAAAGATTTGGATATATACTTACCACATTAGGATTAAATGGTGGTGGAATCTTCTTTTGTACAAGGTCAGCCCAGCTGAGTGATTCAAAAAAAGGATGATTCTGAATTTCAAGCTGGAATATTAAAAAAAATTTGTTTTACTAATGCCGAAGAATATATTAAGTACTAACTGCATAATTTTATGAAGCCAAACTATTACTATTTTGCCCCTCAATAACTCTTTTTAGGAACATGTGTATGTTATTTGTGTGGCAAAATGATGTTATTCATGTAAGCAATAGAAAGACTGAAAGAAAGTTACTTAGAATGACCTACTTAAACTTAAGTTGTATTCTCTTCACAGTCAGTTTCCTCAGTGGTAAAATGGGGATAACCTTTCTGCCCTTAATACTTCAGGGGAAGTATGTTTTCAGGATCAGTGTAAAGTATGGATGTAAAGTGCTATGAAAAGAATAAAGCACTACAGAGTTACAAAGAATTAGTGTTATTACTGGAGTAGGTGGGTAAAGAAGTTGGGCAGAGAGCTTTATACAGTGGAGTAGAAATAAAATCAGTCATGAGTTCTACTAATAAAAAAATATCCCACTCAGGGTTGGTATTACCAAACAATGGCACAGTATTGACTCTAGCTTTTTTTCCTTCAAGATGCCACAGGAGTGTATAAAGTAGGATCCAACCTAATTTGGTGGGTTAAAAAAGACTTCTTAGAGAAAGTGGTATCTCACCAGAGGTCTGAAAAATGAGTAAGAATTAAGCCAGACAAAAGAATGGGGAGAGCATGTTCCAGAAAGGCTCTGAGGTGGCAAAGAGGTTAGTATGGTCAAGAAAATGAGAGTCCAATATGGCTGCAGTGTAGGGAGGGATGGGACTGTCACATAAGGTGAATGAAGCTCAAGAGCTAAACTGGCTGTATCATATCAGGTCTACATGAAACATTTTGGATTTTGCTCTAGGGTCATAAGAAGCCATCAAGGGGATTTAGTTATGAGAATGTCACAACTGGTTTTTCTATTTGTTTGTTTTTTAAAGCATCAGGTTGGTGAGAAATGTTTTTTAAACCACCACCCTGGGCCAGGCGCAGTGGCTCACACCTATAATCCCAGCACTTTGGGAGTCTGAAGTGGGAGGATCACTTGAACCCAGGAGTTCAAACCCAACCTGGGCAATATAATGAGACTCCCATCTCTACAAAACAGTGTGGTGGCACATGCCTGTAATCCAGCTATTTGGAGGCTGAGGTGGGAGGATCACTTGAACCTGGGAAGTTGAGGCTGCAGTGAGCCGTGATCACACCACTGCACTCCAGCATCGGTGACAGAGCAAAACCCTGTCTCAAAAAAAAAAAAAAAATTCCCCCAAAACATCACCCTGGCTACAGGGAGAATTAGATTGAAGAGTCAAGACCAGATAAGGGAAAAATAGCAACCACTGTAACCAGACTAAAGATGACAAAGAGTAGGACAAGAGTAGTAGCAGTGGGGCTAGAAATGTCTGGATATGGGAAAGATTCAGGCAGCAAAAAGGAACTGGCTGTTTGTTGAATATGGAAGTAAGGAAGAGAGAAGAATCAAGAATGCCTCTCAGATTTCTGGCCTGAATAGCCACATGGACAGTGATGTCCTTTAATATGAAAGAGAGCACAGGGGGACAATAGCGGCATCTGAGGTACTCTCAGGAACTCCAAGTGGTGATGTTGAGCAGGCAGATACTATGTAAGTCTAGAGTTTAGAAGAGAGGGCTGAAGAGTACAGAAGATATAAATGTGTGAGATGAAAACATATAGATAACTAAAGCCATGGGACCAATTGAGATTGCCCAGGAAGACAGCACGGAAGAAAAGAGGGTTTAGGACGACAGGGCACTGCAACACTTGAAGTTTGAAAAGGAGCTTACACAGGAGATAATGGAGAACGGTCCAGAAATACAGAAAGAAAAGCCTGAGATGAGACGCACGTGTGCTCTTGCAGAAGGCTAGGGAACAGGAGAGTGTTGCAAGTTTAAATGCTGCTGAGGGTGGCATAAGTTGAGGAAAAGTAGTATCCAGCAATTCTACTGGCTATTTTGTGGTAGATTGAGAAATGAAAGAACTTGGGAAAGGGAGACTGAACAAAGAAAACTTCCAACAAGTTTGGCTAAGAAGGGAAGGAGATAGAGTAGTACCTCTCACGAGAGTAAGACTGAGGGTTTTTTTGGCTTAAGAAGCAACAGATTTGATAACATTTAATTACTGACTGGAAGGAACCAGAAAAAAAGGGGAGCAGTTATTTGTGCAAAACAAACAAACATGGACAGGGTTCCTTACAAATGGACAGGATACAGTGCACAGGTGGAAACAGACCTTTTCCACTACAATACGAAGAAGAAAATGACAGGATCCTGCAAGTGTATATAGGTCTGTGGATTTGATAGCAGGAAGCTAAGTTAGCTCCACCCTAATGGTTCTATTTTCCTTACAAAATAGAAGGCAAGATCATCTATTAAAAGTGAAGAAGAAGAAAAGGAATCTGGGAAGTCTGGAGAGAAGGTGTGAAATAGTTAATACAGAGAGGAAGAGAGTAAGCTACACAGAGAAACAAAGAGTATTACCAGACAGTGGGGAAGCACAGACGAGGTTCACAGTGCTTCCAATATGCCCAGTTTGTTACCTTCTTTAGCACTGTTCAGCAGCCCATGAGATGATAGTTGGATTCATCTAGAGCTGCAATCTCTGTCAATGAATTCAATAAATGGACCAAGGGACAAGGAGGTGTGAAATATTAGCAAGACTGTCTGGAACAACGGAAAGGAAGTTGTTGGCAGAGCTACCAGCTGAACTGGGGAGCGGGGGTAGAGCAGTAGCAGCAAAGTCTTTTATTCACAGCTCAAGTTCAAAATTGATAAGCAGCCTCCAAGAATATCTGAGAAAGCAATTCAAAAGTTCATATTCCTCAATATTTTTGTGCATTTACTGACACACTAACATAATGCCGGTAACTACACTACAAATTTAATTACCCTTATTTGAAACAAACATGCAGATTCCCTAATTATCTCAAAGAGGTCTCACCAAATTCTTAAAAAAAAAAAAAAAAGTGACTTAGTGTTCAAGGCAAAAGACATTACTTCATGCAGACAGGAGGCACTTAACAAATTCCTGCTAAAGGAAATGATTTAGACTTTAGATAGTCCCAAACCCTCAACAAAAAGCTTACTAGTTGGTTAGTCTCTGTGTTATTAGTTCATGAAAATGTTAGTATTATTTAGCAATAAAAACAGCAAAAGAAAGTTTAGGTAGTGAAAATATGCCACACAACACTTTTTAAAAAGAAGGGGAGGGGAATTTGTAATAAATGAAAATCAAGTAAATAATAGGGTGCGAAAGTGTATGTGGTGGATAGGGCAAAAGTGTATGCAACAGAAAGTGCTTTAAATACTACATAGTTTTATATAAATACAGGTGAAAACTGTGGAGACAAGTATGCTTTTTTTCCATGTTGCTATTCTCCGCATGTTGTATTCATTCCATTAAATACCATATAAAATAAAGCTTTATTTCCAAATTTTAAATAAGCTTAAATAAAGCTGGAGCTAGAAAAGCTGTTACATACAAAGTCTTCCTTGGCACCAAGTCGATTTTGCCTGTCTTTTTCTAGGAGTTCTTCCAGAATGGACCAGGCTGTAAGACTCACTCCTGGCCTCAAACTTAGGGGTTTGTGAAGGATATTGTCATACATTTCAGCAACATCTCGGCAATAAAAAGGAGGCTGGAAAAAAAAAAAAAGCAAAATAAACTTAGTGGTAAACAAATTATGCGCAAATGGGGTTAAAATGGCTTTAACCTTGAGGGAGCAGTCAGTTGAAAAAATGTATGGACCTCTTGGGACGTGTAGACACCTGCAGTGTGGCTTCCTGAAGCAAAGAGATTCTAAAACCAAACACATCACAGAGCTTAATAAGTGTTCACTGAATGAATTAGGGCCAGTTTGTTCAACAGCACCTTGTAGACAGCTGTTAAATTATATACAACTTGTAGTAGTACCTGTTTTAGAGAAAACCACCAACCTTATCATAGGCATAATGACAGAATCATTGGAAATAGAAGTTCAAGACAGATCAAACATTAATTTCAGACTTGGGAATAAACTCACTAAAACAAAGGGATTTCTAGTAGAGATGGAGGCCTGAAGATAATGTTTCTTAGGTACTTATGACACAGATAATATTATGACTGTACTTTGCAGAATTAAAAATGCCACCGCAACAGCCAAAAGACTTGGGGTATAGCTTCAACACAAGCATTAGCTAGTTAATCATCTAATTATAAAGGTTTAAAGTAAAAATAAAGACCAGGTGTGGTGGCTCACGCCTGTAATCCCAGCACTTTGGGGGGCTGAGGTGGGCAGATCGCTTGAGGCCAGGAGTTCAAGACCAGCCTGGGCAACATGGTGAAACCGTCTCTACTGAAAAAATAAAAAACCAGCTGGGCATGGTGGTGTACGCCAGTAGTCTCATCTACTCAGGAGGCTGAGGCATGAGAATCGGTTAAACCTGGGAGGCGGAGGATGCAGTGAGCTGAGATTGCGCCACTGCACTCCAGCCTGGGCAACAGAGCGAGACCCCATCTCAAATAAATAAAGTAACAACTTTTGAGAAAAAAAATGAGCTGTACAGGTTTCTGTACTCTGGGAATAAGAGGAAAGAAGATTATCATGCTACTCAGGTTCTATCTGCAAGGTTGTAATATGTAACCTACAAAACTACTTCCTTTTGAATTAATGTGTCCAGAGCACCAGAAACATTTTTCCAAAGAGGGAATTACCATGTAAAATGTTACTGTTCTTTTTTTTAAAAAAAAACAAAAAACAAAAAACCCGATTTATTCACCAGAGGACTGGTCTCTAATATTTTACCCTTGTGGGTTTGTTTTTACCTTTTAAATATTAGTTACCAGTATTTTTATAAAATAAGATGAATCTGACTTAAAACATTAAAATGACATTTTTTTCTTTTCAGTCTCTTTTTGTGAAAATTAGAAAAGTAATATATGCTTGTTGTAACAAATCCAAACAATACAGAAATTTACAAAATAAAAAGTGACGCCAGGCACAGTGGCTCACACTGGAAATCCCAGCACTTTGGGAGGCTGAGGTGGGCAGATCACTAGAGCTCAGGAGTTTGAGACCAGCCTAGGCAACATGGCGACACCCTGTCTCTACTATAAATAAATAAATAAATAAATAAATAAATAAATAAATAAATAAGCAAGCTAGGTGGGGTGGTGCATGCCTGTAGTCCAAGCTACTCAGCAGGCTGAGGTGGGAGAAGCATCAGAGCCTGGGAAGTCAAGGTTGCAGTGAGTCGTGATCATTCTACTACACTCCAGCCTGAGCAACACAGTGAGACTCTGTCTCAAAAAAAGTAAAAATAAAAATTAAAGTATACATAATTTTTAAAGTTAAGGGAGTTTTATAGGCTTGCCACTTTTCCTTTCCTTTGTGTAGGAAAGAAAAAGCTTATCTTTTAAAATATGACTTTTTTTTGTTTTTTGTTTTTTTTTGAGACGGAGTCTCGCTTTGTTGCCTATGCTGGAGTGCAGTGGCATGATCTCCACTCACTGCAACCTCCGCCTCCCGGGTTCAAGTGATTCTCCTGACTCAGCCTCCCAAGTATCTGGGATTACAGGGGCATGCCACTGTGCCAGGCTAGTTTTTGTATTTTTAGTAGAGACGAGGTTTTGCCATGTTGGACAGGCTGGTCTTGAACTCCTGACCTAAGGTGATCTGCCTGCCTTGGCCTCCCAAAGTGCTGGGATTACAAGCGTGAGCCACTGTGGCTGGCCAAAATAAAACTTCATTTTAAAACAATAAAAGTTTGATTAATAAAATGTATGTTTCAAATGTTCTCTTTTGAATCAACTGCATTTTATGTGCAATGATATATTTTCAAAGTCCTCTAAATAAATTTGAAGGATTCTGAAATATCAAGATGGCAAATAAATAGTGCTTAAAGGGAAATCAGGTATAAAGTGGTTTTCCAATGTTCTAAGTCAGCAGCATAACCAGAAAACTAGATCTTTTAACATGCAGGTCACAGTCAAGGGCAAAGAAGAGATGGTGTTGGCTTTCACAGGAATCTATCATTCGAAACTAGCAAGATAAAACAAACGCTCTGAAACGTACTTCATGTGCTGAATTTCACTGTAAGCGCCACAGTTTTCAATAAAAAGCAAATAGACACTCAGCTCAGGTCTTGGCTGACAGTGGCATTTAACATCAGCAGTAGCAGCAGCCTCAGGGATTCGCACATGGTTCCCAGCATGAGGCTGCTGGACACTTAAGGGACCACAAAGGGAGTCTAGGAACTATTCTAAACATGTCAAAAAGCCTACAGAAAAACATACATGTACTCTTATAAAGCTATTTGAGCTAACTAAAATGCCTACACTGTTTGCTTTGGGTTGGAATAATATTAACTCAATGTAGTGAAAAAACTTTATTCTCATTAATCAGAAGCTCTGGCCAGCCTATGTGTCTTTAACTAAATAAGAACTGGGCAAACTGACTGCATAAACATCACTTTTTTCAAGAAAATTTTTAAGACATGGTGTTTTCAGGGATGGGAACAGAGTGATCTCCAATGATGGGAAAAGCTGAGCGCCTGTGTATTAATTAAATCTATTAAAATAAAAGGCAAAAACCAAAAGATCTTCTGAAATACAGTAATTTATTGATAGATGTAAAATCTTTTTTTGTCCATTATCTTAAAATTAGAGTGATATTTGAGTAAACTGAATGGAAGCAGATAATTTTAATATTACAACCAGTTGTCTATTTCTAAAAATGCCAAGGGGGTAAGAACATCTGAAGTAGTTATTAGAATAGCAGAGAAACAATTATATTAATTCAAAAAAACTAGTAACAAAATAAAAAGGGTTTTTTTTTTTTTTTTTGAGACAGAGTCTCCCTCTGTCACCCAGGCTGGAGTACAGTGGTGCAATCTTGGCTCACTACAAACTCTGCCTCCTGGCGTCAAGCGATTCTTGGGCCTCCGCCTCCTAAGCAGCTGGGACTACAGTATGCACTACCACACCCAGATAATTTTTTGTATTTTTAGTAGAGATGGGATTTCGCCACGTTGTGTAGGCTGGTCTCGAACTCCTGGCCTCAAGTGATCTGCCTGCCTCGGCCTCCCAAAGTGCTGGGATTACCGGCGTGAGCCACCATGCCCAGCCTCTTTTTGTCCTTATTCCTAATGTGGTTTTGGGTTCATTTAACCAGGCTATTACTGCTCTGTTAGTGTTATCTAAGTGTCCATGAGATTCTTAAGGTGGGAGAGAGAGACAGACAGACAATCAAATCAATGATAATACATTGGAATAATGAGGTATAGAAATACATACCAATCCATACAGCATTTCATACAGAACAGCCCCAAGGCACCACCAATCTACAGTATTGTCATAGGGCTGTTTTCTAATTACTTCAGGTGCAAGATACTATAGAAAACAATAAAATATTAGAGCAAGTCAGTAAACAAATCAAGACAAAATTTATAAATAATTGAGAAATTTAACAAATTTTAGTTGTTGCTATCATACTGAAACCAAATTATCTAGATTTCCAGTGGGTTGGATATTCTCATTCTACACCAGTGGTTCTTAGCTAATGTCAACTAGAACACTTCAAAATACATGTATTCTGCATTTCTCCTTGGAAACTGTGATACAGTTAAAATAAATAAGAGTATCGCGAAGGTAGAATCTATAATTCCCAATAGGTGATGTAGGTATTTGTGGGGAAAGTCTTTCAAAGATTATTTTAGAAGTTCATTTGGTCATTATTCATGTTTTCCCCTTAAATAATTTTTTTGTTTTTTTGAGACAGGATCTTTCTCTGTCGCCCAAGCTGGAATGCAGTGGCACAATCACAGCTCACTGCAGCCTTGACTTCCTGGGCTCAGGTGATACTCCCACCTCAGCCTCCTGAGGAGCTGGGACTAGAGGCATGCGCCACCACACCTGGCTAGTTTTTTGTATTTTTCATAGAGACGGGGGGTTTAGCCATGTTGCCCAGGCTGGTCTGGAACTTCTGGGCTCAAGCAATCTGCCCACTTTGGTCTCCCAAAGTGCTGGGATTACTGGCATGAGCCACGGCACCTGGCAAGAATATTTAATGTAGCAATTATAATCCTTTTTTTTCTTTTCAGTAAAAAAGAAAGAATTGCATTCTCATTTGAGAATTATAACAGCAATTCTCTAACATATTATTTAGAAAACTTGTGTAAGTTGTAGATGTCTATTTACATTTTAATTTGTAGGAAATTTAGACTGATCACAACTTAACACATCTAAGACAGTGAACTTGAATTTTACATTCCAAAATATATTACCTCTTCCCATATGAAATACATGTAAGAAAATAATTTCCTCTTAAGCTTTTTTATGTGATCTAAAGAAATGGCAAAATATTGGGAGGCTGAGGCGGGTGGATCACAAGGTCAGGAGATTGAGACCATCCTGGCTAACACGGTGAAACCCCGTCTCTACCAAAAATACAAAAAATTAGCCGGGCATGGTGGCGGGCGCCTGTAGTCCCAGCTACTCGGGGGGCTGAGGCAGGAGAATGGTGTGAACCTGGGAGGCGGAGCTTGCAGTGAGCTGAGATCGCGCCACTGCACTCCAGCCTGGATGACAAAGCGAGACTCCATCTCAAAAAAAAAAAAAAAAGGAAAAGAAAAAGAAAAGAAATGGCAAAATATTTTAACTATGAAATTAATATACAATAACAAAGACTGTTTCTTCATCCAGAAGCCAAAACACAATGGTTATAAATATATACAAGCACTAGGGTTAGACAGAAAAAAGAAGGAAAAACCCATTTCAAGGTAAATATTTATTACTTAGAGATACTTTTAGTTAAGTTTCTGAACTCAGTTAGAAGCCATTCTCTCACACATTTTCAACATTGTATTTGCAAGTACTCCACGATAAAGATGAAATATTACGTGGTACCTAAAATCATTATAAATACCTTGGAATTTGGACAGTTCAAAATAAACTAAACTTGTTTATGTGTGTGAAGTATGAATAATAAAGCTTTTACATGATTTGTAAGGATCATTACTATTGTCACAAATAGATACTTTTTTTGCTAGCTAACATGATTAGAAAATGGGATGTTCTGATAAATAAATTCTGATTTGTGATTTGTTTTTCCATATCCACTGCTTTATTTTCTTCTAGTAAGCAAACACTTAATTTTGTTACAAAATATTTCAAGCATATAAAAAACAAGAGAAACCAATAAACTGCAACTGAGATATAGTCGTGTTAATATTTTGCCATATTTGCTTTAGCTCATTTTTTAAAAGAAAAACAGCTTTATTAAAATAGTCACATATCACACAATTCACCCATTTAAATAAAGTGTGTGATTCAATGTTGTTAACATAGTCACAGAAAGAACACTTTCATCACTGATTTGTGATTTTTAAAGGATTAGAAATATAATTTTCTACAATATTTACCTTAGAAGAAAACAAAAACAAAAAAAGAAATATAATTAAATGCATAAAGAAGCCTAAGGTAAACTTCTACCATTAAAAACAAATAAACATAATTTATATTTGTTGGATTATTCAAAAGGGTCTTGCAGTATCTAACAATCACAGTTAAAAATACCCAACTATCAAGGCATGATTATCAGGTATTTCCAGCTGGCTGGAAGCTGAAATGACAGTTTTTATTCTACTTTTCTTATTTTAAATTTATATATGCAATCTGTAATTCATATTTGCATTTTATACATGATTATATAAATGACAATGAGATATATTTCTTACCTCTGGTGTCCCACAAAATGTGGTAGTGGTGTCAGAAATAGCAATTCCTTCTTTACAAAGCCCAAAATCTGTTAAGACAACATGTCCCTGACAAATACAGGGGCAGTAAGATAAAACAATGCATAAATATGAATTGACAATTTTTCAGTTAATTTTTTTTTTTTTTTGAAACAGAGTCTTACTCTGTTGCCCAGGCTGGAGTGCAGTGGTGTGATCTCGGCTCACTGCAACCTCTGCCTCCTGGGTTCAAGCGATTCTCATGCTTCAGTCTCCTGAGTAGCTGGGACCACAGGCGCGTGCCACCTGGCTAATTTTTGCATTTTTAGTAGAGATGGTGTTTGGCCATGTTGCCCAGGCGTGCCACCTCAAGTGATCCACCCATCTTGGCCTCCCAAAGTGCTGGGACTACAGGCGTGAGCCATCACACCCGGCCAATAAATTAACAATTTTCAAACTCCTTTTATTTTGACATAATTATAGATCCACATGAAATTGCAAAATAGTATACAGAGGAAATTGTCATTGGTACAATACTATTAACCAGACTGTCAACCTTATTCAGTTTTCACTTTTTACATGCATGCTTTGTGTGTGTGTGTAGCTCTACGCAATACAGATGTATAGATTCGTGTAACCACCACCAAAGGAACTTCCCTAATGCTACCCCTTTATCTTTGCACTCTCTATCCCCTTGGACCCTGTCAACCACTAATCTGTTCTCCATCCCTACCGTTTTGTCATTTTGAGAATGTTATATAAATAAAATAACGCAGTACAGAATCTCTGAGACTTTTTTTGCACTAAGCATAAAAGCAACAACAAAAATTGAGAACTAGTAGATTTTTAAAAGAGAATACTTACTACTGAATCCAAAAGAATATTTTCTGGTTTCAAGTCTCTATCAAATTAAAAGGAAAGAAAAGCAAAACTGAATACAAACCGAAATAAAATATTGTTATATACAATTTTTACAAGTATATTTTAAAATTGTACCTGTATACTATTTTGATGGAATGTAAGTAACCCAATGCACTAGCAATTTCAGCAGCGTAAAACCTAGCTCTGTGCTCAGGAAAGGACCGTTCTCTTTGTAAGTGGAAAAAAAGCTGTCAAATTGGTTGTGGGGGTGGGGGGGAGAGAGAATGTTAGGATCAGTCACACATAGCATTAAACAAATATATTCGGTAAATACAAAGGTAGGAATTGTTCTTTGTTACTTTGAATGTGAGCTAAAAATGTTAACAAGGCACAGAAATGTGACCCCCCTTCATCCATGTCCCCACCTAACAATCATTCTCTCTCTTCAACCACGTGTCTTTGTTTACCCTTGCTAATGTCACTCATCTCCCATTTACTACTTAATGCAAAAATGTCCTCACCCTTCCAGGCAACTGTTCTGGAAAAGATTATCAATGAAGATCAACGATCTTGATATTGCCATGTAATTATCTTACAGGGCCTTTCTGGACTGTTTTCCATTTGAAAAAAACAAACACTATTCAGAGATTAAAAACTAGAGCCCAGCAGAACAAATATAACCCATATGAATATATATATATATATATATATATATCCATACATATAATTTACTTGAGCCAAATACTGTTTTTCAAAAAATCTGAATTAGTTGATAACATTAAAAACTGGGAATTTGGGGGTAAAAATTCATGGTTTTAGTTTTTTTTAAAAAAAGATAAGCTCTGGACCATTAGGCCTACACTTCACAGCAGCAGCAACCAGCTGCAGCTAAACAGCAGTTGGACTTTCTAGTTCATTTCTTATACTTCCTAATTTTTAATTTATTTCTTATAACCTGGCCTTTAACTAAGGTTACTGCCTGGGGGAAGTTTCCACTGGGTCCGTTGGCTTCTAAGACAAAAATCTCTCCTTGAGTCTTGGTGAATTCCATCTCTGCTCCTTTCTGGCCTCGGAAAATGCAGGGATGACAGGGTTTCTGCCCTTGGTCCACGTGTTATTTTTTCTCCAAATACCCTTCCCAGGTAACTTTATCCATTCTGTTGGTTTTAACCACCACCTCAATGTTGATGTCTCCTATGTGGACATTAGCCAACGATTTTGACTCAGGAAATCGGAAGTTGAGGCTCAGAGAGGCTTGCTCATCTGCCAAGTGTCATAAAACTTATTTGTTTTTATTCTACTTTGCTCTAAAAAAGATATGAAGTAGTATACAAAGCTAAGTATTCGTATGTCAAAGTTAAAATTTCTAAGTATGAACACTGGGGGAAAATAAGAGTAACAATGTATGGAAACCACACTCCTATCCTTTCTCCTCATCTTTAACCCTTGTCTACCTATTACCCACTCAACTTCTCCTCCACCCACCCTGGCATTCTATTGTATTTTATTCTCCTTTTTTCATTATCTTGCATCTTTCAGATGACAAGCCTACCTCTTTCAATCTTTGCCAGTGAGCAGTCACTGTACAAAAAGGTCTCAGAAGCAAAGCCCTAAAAGAGCACGAAGAAACCACACATAAAGCAGGGAGCTCACAGTGGGATCTCACCTGCACTTAGATGCTTCACATGAACATTTCAAAGACACAAGGTGGCACTTAATTAAGAATGGGCTCTGCAGTCGAGATATCTAGGTTAAATGCAGGGTCTGACACTTACTAGAACACTGTAACATTGAGACAGTTATTTAACCTCTCCGAACCTCAATTTTCTTATTTATAAATAAGAAAATTTCAGCCAGGTGCGGTTGCTCACGCCTTTAATTCCAGCACTTTGGGAGGCTGAGGCGGGTGGATCATGAAGTCAGGAGTTTGAGACCATCCTGGCCAACATGGCGAAACCCCGTCTCTACTAAAAATACAAAAATTAGCTGGGCGTCATGGCACGTGCCTGTAATCCCAGCTACTCGGGAGGTTGAGGCAGAAGAATCGCTTGAACCAGGGAGTTGGAGGTTGCGGTGAGCTGAGATCGCACCACTGCACTCCAGCCTGGTGACAGAGAGAGACTCCGTCTCAATAAATAAATAAGAAAGAAAATTTCATGGCATTTAATATTAATGCCATGGCAAATTAAATGGGCATAATAGTGTTTTCTGAAAGAGTTGTGATTTACTGACATAATGCATGTAAAATAATTGCAAAGTGCCAAGCCTCAATAAATTCTCTTTATCTGTCAGCACTTGGGCACACACAAAATTAGACGACAACCTTCAAGGTGAAAACAATGTGGGGTCACCTGCATCAATGAATCAGGATGCCTGAGAGATGGATAATCTTGCCTCTACACTGAAGAGTCTTAAGGGAATTTTTTTTTTTTTTTTGACACAGGGTCTTGTTCTGTCACCCAGGCTGGAGTACAGTTGTGTGATCATGGCTCATTGCAGCCGCAACCTCCTGGGCTCAAACAATCCTCCCACCTCAGCCTCCTGAGTAGCTGGGACTATGGAGGCATGTCACCATGCCCAGATAATTTTTGTTATTTTTTTTGTAGAGATGGGGTTTCGCCATGTTGCCCAGGCTAGTCTTGAACTCCTGGGCTCCAGTGATCCACCCATATCAGCCTCCCAAATTGCTGGGATCATAGGTGTTGAGCCACCACACCTGGCCTTAAGGGACTTTTGTGACAGATGCAGAAAGGTGAATAATCATTCTTTTTACAATCTTCCCCCAAAATGATCTAGGTGTGTCTGACCATCTTTCGGTTTTGCAGAATATTAACTAATTTTCCTTACAGTTCCTTTCTTCTACAGTTAAATGCTGAAATAGTCATTTTCTGCTCAGAGATTGGGGAATGAAAGATCCCTTTGTAAAGATATGACAATACCTATTAGTTAAAAAAATTTTTTAGACATTCACAGTTCAAAGACCAAACAAATTAGAAAGGTGTGAGGGTTGAGAGGTCAGCTGCCTAGATCCTGGAATCAGGCTGCCTCAGTTCAATCCCTGCCTCTGATACTAACCACATTACTTCTACAAGCTACCTAGCTTCTCTGTGCCTCAGTCAGTCTTACTATAGATTGTTGTGAAGGTAAAATTATATGTACAAAGAGCCAGAGTGATGGATACTAAGTAATACTCAATGGAAGTTAGTTATTATTGTAATTATTTTAATAGCAGCATTTCCCAAAGTGTATTTCAATATCCATCTGAATCAGAGTTTTGTGTAATACTTAAGAGATTGGTTGAAACAAAAAAGGGGACTGCACGGTTTTAAAAAATTCTCTTAAGACATCCAACTTGAGGAGGTTGAGGCTGTAGTGAGCTGTGACCACTGCACTCCAGCCTGGGTGACAGAGTGAGACGCTGTCTCAAAAAAAAAAAAAAAAAAAGATATCCTGACTTTGTTTAAGGCAGAATTTCTCAAAGTCTTTAACATGCTGAGGCATACTGTGAATCACCAAGAAATGGATATAACATGAAACATTTCCAAAACAGACTTTATCATAAAGTCTTTTTTTTTTAAAAAAAGAGATGGAGTCTCGTTCTGTTACCCAGGCTGCAGTGCAATCATAGCTTACTGTAGCCTCAAACTCCTGGACTCAAGTGATCCTTCTGCCTCAGCCTCCTGAGTAGCTGAGACTAAAGGTGCGAGTCACTGAGCCAAGCTACCACCACAGAGCCCCTTATTAGAGGATTATCTCATCTGATTAATAATTTGCACATCTTGGAAAATGAGAAGCTGGAGTAATATTTGTATGCAACTGTTGAGATAATTGCCTAAATTACAAATCACATTTTATTCTAATATTTCAATATGTTATTCTTGCTATACAGTTTAGTGACAAACCTGTCCATGAAGCCAGCAGCTTCATATCAAGGTTCTTTTATGAACCTTCTCAACTATACCATATGCTTAAAAGCTCTGTGTTACAATTCTCCACATCCTGTACTCAGCCAGTACCTTGAATATTATTGCTATAAAAAGCTACTGATTTTATACTGTCCTTTTAAAACTTACAAGAAAAACTTTGACTTTATGCTATTTTTCTAAACTATTAACATTAGAAAACTCATTATAAAACTCACCTCCCCTCCATTAACAAAATCCAGAACAAAATAAAGCTTTTCAGTTGTTTGGAAGGAATAATGCAATCCAACCAAAAATGGATGTTTCACATTTTTCAAGAGCACATTACGTTCAGCCATAATATGTTTTTGCTGGAAAAAAGGCAAAAGATCAATTGTATTATACACTAGAAAACAACTCTCTTAATTGAGAAAATGGGCTTGAGAGAAACAACAACTATTTTATTTTACCTCTTTTCTGTTGAGAACTATTTTTTTCTGTAACACTTTGACAGCATAAAATTTTCCATCCAGTTTCCGTTTTGCAAGAAGAACCTGTTATAGTTAAACATTAGTGTATACTATTAGAAATTTCAAATTTTGATAGAAATAATTCACTTGTCAATACATCAATACTTCTTAAATTCTGTAAAAAGAAAGTCCATAAGGGACCTAGATCATGTTTTTGTTTTAAAAATCAAGTAATCAGGCACCTTTTCTTTGTCACTTAATGTGTTGATATTTGAGATTTTTTAAACTAAATTTAAGTGCCCAAATCTACACTGCTTGAGAAGTTTGTGTGTGTATGCATGCATGTGCTCCAGCCCTGAATCCTGGAAGTCTCCTGTACTTCCAGGAGAAAATATTGCCTGTAGAAAATATTGTTATAAACTTCACGGCTACATTAACAAGGATAAGGAAATGTTTTTTAGGTAATCAAAATGTACTGTTTCATACTGAGATTTTTCTTAACAGGTTTTAAATTCAGAAGAGTTCAGAAGAAAAAGTGCCATGGATTTCTATAGTGGGCTGGGTCCCATGCAGAGGCTTTAAAGAATCTAAAGAAATCTAGAGTATCTTGCAGTGGTGCAATTTTCACTCACTTGCAGCCTTGACCTCTCCAAGGCTCAGGTGATCATCCTGTCTCAGTCTTCCAAATAGCTGGGACTACAGGCGTGTGCCACCATACCTGGCTAATTTTTGTAGAGATGGGGTTTCGTCATGTTATCCATTGCTATGTTGCCCAGGCTGGTCTTGGACTCCTGCACTGAAGTGATCTTCCTGCCTCAGGCTCCCAAGTAGCTGGGATTACAGGTATGTGCCACAATGCTTTTGTTTTTAATGACAGATAATGCTTTTGTTCTTAATGACAACTATGTCAAGCATTCCAATAGAATTTTGGGGATTTTGAGAGCAGGATTCATTTCTAACTTTCTATTGCTTATACTAGCACAATACTCAGCATGTAGCAGGTGGATAATATATATTTGCTGAGTGAATAAACATACATGGGTTTAATCGCATAGCCACAGTTTCTAGTCTCAAGGAAACCCAGAAAACAAACTAGAGTTACCAAAAGCTACAAATATAGCAAAATATGATTAAACACATACATATTCCATTTTTACTAAAGACTGAAGTACACTGTAAAAAAAGCACTTAAATATATTCGATGATTCTGATAACTTCATCTATGATACTTTCCTGTTAACCCTGGCCTTAAGTGATTCTCCTTCCTTGGTATGGCTATACTGTCAAGTTACATGATTCATCTGACACCATAAGAAAATAAGCAGGGTCTTTACACATTCGTTTCCTTCTCAAACTGTTATTTACACAGCTGCTCATTTTTGTCTTTCCAGCTTTGGCTTAAATAGCATGTCTTCTGAGAAGCTATGTAAGTGGGAATCTTCCCTCAGCTGCCTATTGTCCTTTGTCATTTCACCCTATTCTTCATTTCCTGCACTGCTGTTATTATTTGTACTTATTTACTTGACTGAATATTTTAAATTGACTATTCCCCCCGCCCAGATTGTAAGCACCACAAAGGTAGTAACCATGTCAATTTCCATAATTTTTCTAACCAGGGCCCAGAAGGGTATCTGGCACACAGTAGGTGTTCAACAAATACCTTCTGAATAAGTGAACTTTATTATAGAATTTGAGTAGATGCCTTTTCTCCCTAATTATTGTTAGTATTTTGAGGGTGGGGAAAGTATCTTAATTCCATATCCTGCAAACCAAAAAGTCCTGTGGCTCACACACATAAAGCATAAATTCCTTAAGTACTTATTTACTGAATGAGAAAATAAAAACACTTTAGGCTGGGGATGGTGACTCACATCTGTAATCCCAGCACTTTGGGAGGCCAAGGTGGGAGGATCACTTGAGGAAAGAAATTTGAGACCAGCCTGGGCAAGAGAGCAAGGCCCTGTCTACAAAAGAGTGAAAAAATTAGCCAGGCATGCTGGTGTGTGCCTATAGTCCCAGCTACTCGGAGGCTGAGGTGGGAGGATGGCTTGAGCCCAGGAGTTCAAGTGTGCTATGACTGCACCACTACACTCCAGCCTGAACAACAGAGTGAGACCCTGTTTCCAAAAAAAAAACCCAAAACCAAAACCAAATAAAAA
This sequence comes from Pan paniscus, assembly GCF_029289425.2. Classification (NCBI taxonomy): domain Eukaryota; kingdom Metazoa; phylum Chordata; class Mammalia; order Primates; family Hominidae; genus Pan; species Pan paniscus. Next base: position 82,569,904 of record NC_073256.2, on the reverse strand, counting down.
CCTCACAAAACACTCTTACCTTGCCAAAGCTGCCTTTTCCAATAACTTTTAAGAAATCAAAGTCAGTTGGTTTGGCACTGAAATAAATTAACAATAAGAATTAGCCTCCTAGAAATTGGAAATATTAACTTTTAAACATTTCTTAGCACCTCCCTCTTTAAAAAATAAATGTTAGGCACAAAACACTTCAGCCTATTAACTCTAGCTTTCCTGCTGAGTACTTCATCTTTCATGCACAGTAGGTAATATGAATAGTAATATCTACTTTCTGATCAGATAAAACATTTCATAACTTTATTTAAGCCTCATTAAGTTCTACTTAAGAGGAACTTCAATAATACTCTCTTTGGGAGAAAAGGATATATGCATATCCTATATGTAGAGTTTTGAACTTGAAATAGCTTCTATCTAAACCAATTTTATTAATCATGGTCCAATGTTGTTGAGGAAATTAAATAACTATATAAATAAGTGATACATTCTAAGGACTATATAACGTGGTAATTCTTCTGAAAATGAAGCTGCTAGTTGGATCACCTAGTAAAGACGCTAAGAATAATTTCTGATGGAGAAAAAAGTCATTATAGTGTTTCATATAAACCACTTATTGTACATTAAAGATAAAATACTTCTCAGCTTATTCTCATGAACAGTAATATAGGAAAACCAGGAAGAGAAAAGTAAGACTGCCCTTTTATTTATGTTAACTTAACCTATCAGGTAAAAACAGCATTGGCTGTTATGTAGACAAAAACACACGGCAGCAGAAAGGGGAGCTTAAGCAGCCAAAAGAGCCGTTTCCTCCAACATGGTCTGAATTCATAAGTTGTATGGGAAGAGGGGAATAAATCCATTTAGATTTGAAATTTGCTTAATTATCAAAAAAATCATTAATTCAAACATGAGAGTAAAACCAGAACTAGGTTAAATAATGACAGGTAAATATTAGTGAGATAAACACTTAACTATATTTAGATGTTTTTCTTCTTCAAAAACCTGCCTTTGAACTATTTTCTTCTTTAAAGATATGCAGAGGTACTGAAATAACTTTGTAAACAAATCTAACAGTGAAAAGCATGCAGGTCCCTCAAACAGTAAATAGGCGAGCTGAGGCCATACTCCAAGCCTCACTGTTAACTGCTGGAGATGAACCTTAACTTAAAGCAAATTTCCATTTTTGGCCAGGCACAGTGGCTCATGCCTGTAATCCCAGCACTTTGGGAGACTGAGGCAAGCAGATCACCTGAGATCAGGAGTTCCAAGACCAGCCTGCCCAACATGGTGAAACCCTGTCTCTACAAAAATTAGCCCGGCATGATGGTGGCTGCCTGTAATCCCAGGTACTCAGAAAGCTCAGGAGAGAGAACCTGGGAGGCAGAGGCTGCGGTGAGTGGAGATCGCACCACTGGACTCCAGCCTAGGCGACACAGCGAGACTCTGTCTCAAAAAAAAAAAAAAAAAAAAAAAAATCCATGTTTTGTGCTGCTATTTTTGTTCAATGCTATGAACAACAGAAAAGAATGCTTAAAACCAAACTTCCAGTTAGCATCGTATTTATTTGCTTTCCTTTGAAGCAAAAACTCTTCAAGTAAGTTTTGTAAACTCGTTGTCTCTACCTGCTGTCCTCTCCTCTAGTTCTCTTGTGAACCCTTTCTGATCAGGGTCTTATACCAACCACCACACCATTGAAACTGCTCATTAAAAGTCACCAATGACTTCATGAAATCCAGTGGTCAATTTTCAATCTTCATCTTACTTGCCCTATCAGCAACATTAACAGAGTTAATTACTCCCTCCTCTTTTAGGCACTCTTCCCCTGACTTCAGGAAACCATATTCCTGGTTTTTCTCTTATCTTACTGTCTCTTTCTCAGTCTCTGTTAGCAGTTCTTTCCTGATCTCATAATGTTGAAGTGTATCAGGACGCAGTCCTTGGACCACTTCTCCCGTCTGCCTATAATCATTCTCCAAGTAGAGCAAAAGGGTAGGGAAAGGGTAGGGAAAGCCTAGAATAAAAAAACACTTCAGAGTAAATGTAATATGCCTGTAAGGATAACTACAAGTAAGGGCAGCAAGACCACATTCCTCCTCCAATCCATGGCAGACATTACTAATCAATTAGCCTGGGAATATGGGGAGAAACTCGGTAAACAAAGTTTAATAGCCTTTAATATGCTAATGTCCATTATGACTCCTCTGGAAGAAGCTGGCTAACAACAGGGGTGCACCAATCACACCAAACACCAGCAGAATGTCAATTAGGCCTGCAAGGGTGCTTTTTTTCAGAGGACCTCATAGGACTTGTGGTCCCTTGGGAAATATGGTCTACTGATTTTAGACACACACACACACACACACACACCCCCCACTCACCCACCCAGAAAAGTGACAATGACAAAATAGCAGAACCCAATTAACAATCTGTGGATTAAAAATTCCTCAGGGCTATCCTAAAGCAGTGAAAAGCTGGAGCATACAAGCATATGACAGCACTGTATTCACTGTAACTATGGTTATATTTCAAAGGCCTACAGTTAAATTAGTGTAATTATACATATCTGCATATGCTCAAAAAAGATCTTCCTAAAATTCAGTTAAAAAATTGTTTGAAGCAAATTAAACATACTGAGGATTTCCAGACGGTCCCAGGTTGATGTTCTGTGAGGTAGAGTGTAGCTGTGAAGGTGGGGAAAGAAAAACAACATTCTCATTGGAGCTTCAAAAATTAATTAATGTTTTGAAATAAAATATTTATAACTGTACCACAAATATTTGGTTTGTTGCCATGCTAAAGAAACCCAAAGTCCTGATTCTCAGTAAGGGTATAGGCTTACTTGGAAATACACACAGACAAAAACATAATCATTTTTCTCATGGTAATTTTCAAGAACTGTTTTAAGAAAAAAGGTAAGCCAGAAATCAAGCTCTAAGTTGGCAAATAAATGAAATAAACTGAGGAAAGCTCCTTTGAGGAGGTGGGTATTGAAACTGCAATTTAAGAGGGATCACTTTCTAAAAAACTGGTTAAAAATGGCTTTTTGTTTTTCAAGTTTTCAAACAGTTTATCAAAGACAGAAATGATAGGATGATGACAATGATGATCGCAAATGCTGGGTTTTCAATTTTAATTTGATGGTAGGTAAATACAGACAAAGCAAACATAGACAGCAGTGTTTTTCTTTTCTTTCTTTCTTTTTTTTTTTTTCTGAGACAGAGTCTTGCTCTGTCGCCCAGGCTGGAGTGCTGTGGTGTGATCTCGGCTCACTGCAAGCTCCGCCTCCCGGCTTCACGTCATTCTCCTGTCTCAGCCTCCTGAATAGCTGGAACTACAGGTGCCCACCACCACAGCTGGCTAATTTTTTTGTATTTTTAGTAGAGACAGGGTTTCACCATGTTAGCCAGGATGGTCTCGACCTCCTGACTTCGTGATCTGCCTGCCTTAGCCTCCCAAAGTGCTGGGATTACAGTTGTGAGCCACCGCACTCAGCCTTTTCTTTCTAATTCTAGCACTGTGGTAGCGCCAACATTTTATACAGGCTTTTCTCTTTGCAACAGTTAACACAGTAAGCTTAAGCCCTGGTATTAATTTAGAAGCAAATCTTTATTTACCTAGTATGCTATGAAGAAATTTAAGTAATAAAAGATTCTAGTTCATTAATAATTAGCTCTAATTTTAACTCAAAAATCCCAGATTAATCTAGTAATCCTATCAGTGATCATTTTTTATAAAAGCCAAGTGTCAGTAAATTCTGCTTCACATAAATGAACTTTAAACCTCTTTATACATTCAGATAATTAAATCAGTTATAAATGTTTCAAATATGTATACTTTTACTAGTGTTCTATATAATATATAATTATACTTCATATAAGCTATAAATATAAAAAAGCTTTTAAAAACTTCTCTAATCAGAACCAATACTTTTTTTTTTTGTTTTTTTGAGATAGAGTTTCACTCTTGTTGCCCAGGCTGGATGGACTGCAGTGGCATGATCTTGGCTCACTGCAACCTCCACCTCCTTGGTTCAAACGATTCTCCTGCCTCAGCCTCCCGAGTAGCTGGGATTACAGGCATACACCACCATGCCCAGTTAATTTTTGTATTTTTAGTAGATATAGGGTTTCGCCATGTTGACCAGGCTGGTCTTGAACTCCTGACCTCAGGTGATCCACCCACCTTAGCCTCCCAAAGTGGCGGGATTACAGGCGTGAGCCACTGCACCAGGCCAAGAAAATTTTATCTTATCAAACTTCTTATTATAGACATATGTAGTATTTATTTTTACTTAAATTCATTTCAAATTTGTAATATCTAGAATATAAACTATTTTTTAAAATAAAGGGCAAATCATCTCATCCTTCAAAAGTTCTTAAGAAGTTTCTGAACGGGAGTGGTGGCTCACGGCTGTAATCCCAGCACTTTGGGAGGCCAAGGCGAGTGGATCATCTGAGGTCAGGAGTTCGAGATCAGCCTGGCCAACATGGTGAAACCCCATCTCTACCAAAAATACAAAAATTAGCTGGGTGTGGTGATGGGCACCTGTAATCCCAGCTACTCGTAAGGCCGAGGCAGGAAAATCCCTTGAACTCATGAGGCAGAGGTTGCAGTGAGCTGAGATAGCGGCACTGCATTCCACCGTGGGTGACAAAATGAGACTGTCTCAAAATAAAATAAAATAAAATAAAGAAGTTTCTCATGAAAAAACAACATTGGCATCAGTGTTGTAGTTACAATTCAAATTTATTTCCTGTTGTTTTACCTATACATAAAAAATTCATTAAATGAGATTAGTCCTGTTGCGGCATAGTTTTAACTAAGAGTTGCCTTTAATGTTTAAATATTACAGTGTTCCTTTCTACTACGTAACTGCTACAAAATAATCAAAACAAATCAATAATAAAAATGGAAGAAAAAATATTTCAGTGTTCCTTAGACTCTTACAATGTAATTCAAACTGAGTTGTAATTTCAATACACTTCTTCTGTTAATGAATGTGCAGATAACTGGTTTAATTTTCCATTCAATAAATTTTTCTTATAAAGATGAAGGAAGGCCAGGCGTGGTGGCTCACACCTGTAATCCCAGCACTTTGGGAGGCCGAGGCGGGTGGATCACGAGGTCAAGAGTTCGAGACCAGCCTGGCCAATATGGTGAAACCCCGTCTCTACTAAAAATACAAAAATTAGCTTGGCGTGGTGGCGTGTGCCTGTAGTCCCAGCTACTTGGGAAGCTGAGGCAGGAGAATCACTTGAAACCAGGAGGGGGAGGTTGCAGTGAGCCGAGATTGAGCCATTGCATTCCAGCATGGGCAATAGAGAGATTCCATCTCAAAAAAAAAAGATGAAGGAAGAGGATTAAATATAGTGCAGATTAAACAACATGAACAACTTCCAACTTGTCCCCTGAAGTATGTTAATATGTAATTAGATTTTATTATTTAGGCAAGGATTTCCCTAATGGAACACATTTCTAAAATGATGAAAAGTATTAGGATATCGAATTAGACAATTGTACTTACTATTTTTGAAGACAACATCTAGTCACTAAATTGAGGGTGAGGTATAATTTATTTAACAGAATGAATACTAATTGAGATCATTTAAGTTTCTTGACTTCCCTTGGCCTCTATTTTTCTCTGTATAAATAAGGGAGTAGGTCCAGATGCCCTCTAAAATATTCCAGCTAGGAACTTCACTTAGTTATTCACTTAAAAGTCCTTAATAGGCCAGACGAGGTAGCTCATGCCGGTAATCTCAGCACTCTGGGAGGCTAAGGTGGGTGGATCACGAGGTCAGGAGATGGAGACCATCCTGGTTAATACAGTGAAACCCCGTCTCTACTAAAAAATACAAAAAATTAGCCGGGCGTGGTAGTGGGCGTCTGTAGTCCCAGCTCCTCGGGAGGCTGAGGCAGGAGAATGGAATGAACCCGGGAGGCGGAGCTTGCAGTGAGCCAAGATCATGCCACTGCACTCCAGCCTGGGCGACAGAGCGAGACTGTCTCAAAAAAAAAAAAAAAAAAAAAAGTCCTTAATAAGTAGTTACAATTATACAACAAAGTATGGCTTTTTCCTTTTTTAAAAGAGATTCTTTTTATCTGTATTTTAAAACCTCAAGGGATTCTAGTGGAAGTTTCAGACACTATGGATGAAAAAAGAAAAAAAGGAACAAAACTCAGATTTAAAGCCAACAGCGGCAGAACCCAGAAATCTCTCAGCTTGGTTCTGTCTTCGAGTTGTCTGCAGCTGTCTTCCACTGCAAGGCAAGATAGGCTTCAAATAACCTAAACCTACCTAGTCTCACATGAGTAGCAAGCAAAACATGGAAAATCATGGTTACATAGATTTTAAAAACATTACTTGAAATCATTCATTTTTCAATTAAAAATACTAATAGTTGGAAAATGTCAAAAGTATTAGGAAAAAGGTTTTTTAAAATCCATAACCTTACCAATATATAATTTTGCAAATATTTACACTACTTTCATATAGTATTTGCATATCTTTTTAAAAAACTGACTGTAAATCATACTGTGTGAATATGCATATAAGTTTTAAATACTGATTTCATTTGATGTGTCAAAGCTTAACATCTGATCTTGAAAAATAATTTAAAATGTATAACATATATGGACAAACACTAAGTGATTGGTCAATATTTAGGTTGAGTCTAATATTGTTTTTAACAGATCATACTGAAATGAACATCTTTTGCTTTTTTCTGTGTGGATTATTCCATTTGCATCAATTCCTGATGTGAATATTTTTATATTTGATATGTACTGCTGAATTGCTTTCCAAAAGAGTTGCATAAAATTATGACACCAATGATGACCAAGGGTGCTTGTTTTACCTTACTGTTATAAGTTCTGCAATATTTTATTTACTGTACATTTTTTTTAATTTGGTAGAGCAATAAAAATCTCTCTAAGATTTTCATTTGCTAATAGCATCAACGTTGAACATTTTCCTCTATGTTTTTTTACTAAGAGTATTCCTTCATGCCCCATTTCCTTTTATCTACTATGGTGTTAAGTATCATTCTTTTCAAAAACCCATTTGTATGGGCTTTTCACACAGACGTTATTTCTTCTTATGCCTTATTTGTTACAAATCTTTTCCCAGTTTGTTGTTTCTCTTTTGACCAGCTACAGAGATTTTTTTTTTTTTAAGCTTTTTACATTGTCCTAGGAGCAACCATGTCACAGATGTAAAAGTTACATTTGTTCTCTTAACTGAGAATCTTCTTGGGGTATTGGAGAAGGAAAATTACTACTTTCCAGTAGTCACAAAAAAGGAATATGTCTTTTTTCAAAATGAAGGTTTTAGCTCTAGGACAGTAATATTCCAATGCACCATATTATCTTTTAAATCACAAAAACAGAACCATAACAAAATTAAAAGGCATTATAAAGAAAAACTGTATTTCAACCCATCATCTCTGATTTTCATGTATATATTTAATAATAGTTGTTTAAAAGTTTAAATTATGTAGATATAGTTATATAACATTTATAATAATTTAATTGCTACATAATAATACTTTCAGTTAAATTATTACAATTTACTTCTCCCATATAACCTTCTAAGGTAAATGTTGAAAACATCTTCATAATAAGGCACAAGCTTATTTTACTTATTGCTATCACAATCTAGTTTAAAAAACAACACTGGTCAGGCACAGCAGCTCACGCTTGTAATCCCAGCACTTTGGGAGGCCGAGGCAGGAGGATCACAAGGTCAGGAGTTCGAGAGCAGCCTGGCAAATATGGTGAAACTCCATCTCTACTAAAAATACAAAAATTAGCCGGGCGTGGTGGCAGGCACCTGTAGTCCCAGCTACTCGGGAGGCTGAGGCAGGAGAATCACTTGAACCCGGGAGGCACAGCTTGCAGTGAGCCGAGATCACGCCACTGACTCTGGCCTAGGCAACAGTGCAAGACTCCATCTCAAAAAAATAAACAACAACAACAAAAAACAAGGCTACCCTATTCTCTGTTAGGAACACACATTAATAATGTACATATATCACAGAAATAAAAGTTAGTTGATGCCAACTGGCATGTATGTATTGACTGTTCTGTATATAAAATCCTGACAATGCAGAGTAAGTGGGATGTAATGTGGTCAAGAAGGCCTCTTCTGTTGGCCAAAATTCAACATAGTTTCAAGGGTGGCAATAATGATAAAATAAGATGTGAAGTGAAGAAAGCAGAATATAAAACTGTATACACTGCATAATTAAAATTAAGTAATTTTAAAACCCTATACATTAGAGAAGATTGGAAAGAAAATCACCAGGATGTTAAAAGTTTTTAGGTGTGGGTGCAATAATATGGATAATACTTTTCTTTTTACCTATTTTCAAATTTGTCTGATTAACCTATATTACTTTTTAGTATAAAAAGTACTCATTCTATAGGTTTTATAAGAAATAGTGATCTGTGGCCTGGGCACAGCGGCTCATGCCTGTAATCCCAGCATTCTGAGAGGCTGAGGCAGGTGGATCATTTGAGGTCAGGAGTTTGAAACCAGCCTGACCAACATGGTGAAATCCCATCTCTACTGAAAAAATGCAAAAATTAGCCAGGCATGGTGGCAGGCGCCTGTAATCCCAGCTACTGGGGAGGCTGAGGCAGGAGAATCGCTTGAACCTGGGAGGTGGAGGTTGCAGTGAGCTGAGATCATGCCACTGCACTCCAGCCTGGGTGACAGAGTGAGACTCCATCTCAAAAGAAAAAAGAAATAGTGATCTGTAAGAGGTATATGCATTTGTTTTTATGTGTTCTACATAGTAGAAACTCTACTATGGATGAAATTACTTCATTTGAAGTAAGTGTCCTAAAGCCACTAATTTCACCTTTGGAATAGTATTTTTTCTATTAAGAAAGGCAATTCCTCTTACTACCTTCTGAGAACTTCTTTCATCCTCATCTTCAGATGGATCTGACTGGTGTTTTGGACTGTCCATTTGAAGGAATGCTCTGACATCTGGACTAAAAACAAAAATCAACTTTATTATAACTTCAAAAGCATTTCTACAGCCTTTCTCCCTTTTAAAATGAAAATCAAAATAGAAATAACTATATTAGTATTTACAGTAAGAAAGTCAAACAGAATCCATTAATATTCATTATTATAAATGTAATACGCAAATTATTTTTTTTTTAAATAGAGAAACCAATAGACAAATGGGCAAACATATAAACAGGCAGTTCATGGAAAAGAAAACCCAAATGGCAAGCAAATTTGTGAAGATGGCTAACTTCACTAATAATCAGAGAAATATAAGTTAAAATGATAATGAGATATCACATTATGTCCGTTACCTGGCAAAAGTTAGAAAGACAGATAATACCAAAAGTTGGTAAAAAAAAAAAAAAAAATAGGGAAAGAGAAATGTTCAAATATTGTTGGTGACAATTCAGAATGAAGCAACTTTTCTGAAAAGCAATCTGGCAATACTTGGTAAAACTGTGTATGCATTTCCCCTGGGCCCAGAAATTCTAATTTTTGGGGTAAACCATAGAAAACATTATGTGCCGCTGGCCAGGCACGGTGGCTCACGCCTGTAATCCCAGCACTTTGGGAAGCAGAGGCGGGCGGATCACGAGATCAGGAGATCGAGACCATCCTGGCTAACATGGTGAAACCCCGTCTCCACTAAAAATACAAAAAAAAAAAAAATTAGCTGGGCGTGGTGGTGGACACCTGTAGTCCCAGCTACTGGGGAGGCTGAGGCAGGAGAATGGCGTGAAGCCGGGAGGCGGAGCTTGCAGTGAGCCGAGATTGTGCCACTGCACTCCAGCCTGGGTGACAGAGCGAGACTCTGTCTCAAAAAAAAAAAAATTATGTGCAGGTCCAGTGAAAGGCATGTAACTATAATGTTCATTGCAGCATTTTCTGTAACAGTAAGTTAGAAGCAAAATAGACATTTACCACCAGGGAAATGAGTAAGTCAACTATGGTAACTGCCTATAGGGAATACTAGTCAACAGCGAGAAGCAAGAAACTATAACACAGTATCATTTATATATATATATAAAATACTCATAGACACAAAGCATCAGTCTGTTTACCAAAGATACACAGATATATAAGGACATATATCAAACACATTAAAGTGGGTATCATCAAGGGGGATGAGGAAATGGCTATGAAGATGAAGGATGAAGAGAAAAAAACGGACTAAAATTAGAGATGGCCCACAGATGGACTCATGACGACTGTGGGGAATAATTAAATCTCCATACCCGGCACCCTCTCCCCAATCTGTCCATAATTATTTAATCAAATAATATACATTATTTCCAGGAAACTCAAAAGATGAAAAATTATTTTTAAAAAGAGGAGGCCTTAGCCAGGAGTGGTGGCTCATGCCTGTAATCCCAATGCTCTGTGAGGCTGAAGCAGAAGGATAATTTGAGGCCAGGAGTTAGATACCAGCCTGGGCAACATAGCAAGACTCTGTCTCCACAAAAAATAAAATAAAAAACCCCAGGCATGATGGTGTGCACCTGTCATCCTAGCTACTCAGAACGCTGAGGCAGGGGAATCACTCGAGCCCAGGAGGCTGAGGCTGCAGTGAACCAAGATTGTACCCCTGCATTCTAGCATGGGTGACAAAACAAGAACTTGTCTCTAAAAATAAATAAACAAAATAGGAAAAAAATAAAAATAAAAAGAACTGGACTGGTGTAAATGTAAAATGGTACAGCCACTGTGGAAAACAGTTTGGCAGTTCCTTGAAAAGTTAAACACAGAGTTACCTTATGACCCTGCAATTCCAAACCTAGGCAAAGACCCAAGAGAAATAAAAACATATGTTCACATAAAAACTCATTCATGATTTCTCATAGCAGCATTATTCATAATAGCCAAAAAGTGGAAATATCCCAAATGTCCACCAATAGATGAATGGATAAACAAAATGTGGTGTGATCCATACAATGGGATATTAGCCATAAAAAGGAACGAAGAGCACTAACACATGCTATAACGTGAATGAAGCTCATAAATACTATGCTAAATGAACAAAGGCAAAAAAAAAGTCACCTACTATATAATTTCATTTTAATAGGCAAATCTGTACAGACAGAAAGTAGAATAGTGGTTGCCAAGGGTTGGGGGAGGAGATAATTTGGAGGTAAAGTTTCTTTTTAAGGGGATGAAAATGTTAGATTAGCTTTGGGGTGACAGAATTAGTGATGATGGTTGTAAAGCATCGTGAATACACTAAAAACTACTGGGCTGGGTGCAGTGGCTCACACCTGTAATGCCAGCACTTTGGGAAGCTGAGGCGGGTGGATCATGAGGGTAAGGAGTTCAAGACCAGCCTGGCCAACATAGTGAAATCTTGTCTCTACTAAAAATACAAAAATTAGCCGGATGTGGTGGCACGCACCTGTAGTCCCAGCTACTCAGGAGCCTGAGGCAGGAGAATCTCTTGAACCCATGAGGCGGAGGCTGCTGTGAGCCAAGATGGTGCCATTGCACTCCAGCCTGGGTGACAGAGCAAAACTCTGTCTCCAAAAAAAAAAACAAAAAACAAAAAACAAAAAACAAAAACAAAAAAACAAAAACTACTGAATTGTATGCTTTAGAATAATTAAAATGGTGAATTTTTAACTTAATAAAAAAGGTTTATAAAGTGTAGGGGTGGGGATTTTCAATCTTACCACATGGAAGCAACCACTGTTAACATTTTGGCATATTTTATTTCAGTCTTTTTCTCTGCACATTTAAGATCATAATATATTTAAATTTTCACTTTAAAATTACATAATAAACATTTCCCCATCTTGTTAAAAACTTTGTAAACAATCACTTTTGACAGATACATGATATATAACATGAATGTACTAAAAATTACTCAATGATTCTTCCACTTGAGGGTATGACTTCCAACTTTTCATTACCATAAACAATGCTGTAGTTGACAATCTTTGTGCGTAGTATTAGAACTCTACAACTTTCAGAACAGATTTTTAAAAATAAAATTACTCGTCTGAATTATAAACCATTTTACAGTATTAAACAAATACAGTTTGTAAGACTGATTTCCAGAGCAGCTGTACCAATTTATACTCTTCTAGCAGTATATGAACATCCTGAAGACTCTCAGGCTTGGTTAGCATTAAATGTTACATTTTATATTAACATCTTGGATAATTTGATGTGAAAAACTGTATTTTAAAGAGGAAGTACTCAGTATCGCTTACAGTAATAAGTGAAATGCAAAATTAAAGCAACAGTAAGATACCATTACCCACTCACCAGAATGGCTAAAATGGAAGACTAACAATACTAAGTGTTAATGAGGTAAGCAACGTGATTTCACATGCTGATGGAAAGTGTACAACTGGTAAATCACTTTGCACAACTATTTTGCATTATCCACTAAAGTTAAACACATACATATACCCTACAACCCACATGTTCTACTCCAAGATATATCAGAAATGTTGGCACATGTGCACCAAAAGGTATGCTAATGGCAATATTATTTATAATAGTCAGAAAATAGAAATATTAGTATCTGAAATGCCCATCAACAGTAGAATGCATCAACTGTGGTATACTCATACAATGGAACATTATACAGCAATGGAAATTAGCAAACTATAGTTATATGAGACAACATGGATGACTCTCACATTGCTGGGAAATAAGCCAGACAGATAATATATTGTATGATTCCATTTATATAAAGTTCAAAAACAGGGCACACACTAATCTGTTTTGTTAAAAGTCAGGCTGGTAGTTACCTTTGGGAAGGAAGAAAGAAACAGAGATTGAAAGAGGATGTGTCAGAGATCTCAGGGGTGTTCATACTATTTTCTTTTTTGGCCTAAGGGGATGATATAATTCAGTTACGTTTATTTCTCATAATTTATTGAGCTGTACAGTCCTGATCTGGGCACTTTTCTCTGTTATGATGCAATAAAATTAAAATAAGGTATTTCTGCTTCCATTTCATTTCTTAAATACATAAGGAAATGTTTAGTTTCTCTGACAGTAAGCCATTTCTGTGTCCTTCTTTGTGAACCATTCAATGTGTTTTGTTCTGTTTTGTTTTGTTTTGGTGTGTTAAGTGTTTGCATGGGCTCCTTCTATGTGAAATGTATTTATCTATCGTCCTTTATCATGGAAAGCTTTTTCTATATTTTTGGTTTTCAATTTTACTTACTTATGATTTGGGGGTTCAAAAGTTTTGCTTTGTTTTTTTGCTTTTGCTGTTTTAGAGATGGGTCTCACTCTGCCACCCAGGTTGGACTGCAGTGGGATAATCACGGCTCACTGTAGCCTGGATCTCCTGGGCTCGGGTGGTTCTCCTACCTCACTACCTCAGCCTCCTGAGCAGTTGGGACTACCGGCACATGCCACCATGACAGGCTGATTTTTTGCATTTTTTTTCTGGAGAGGGGGTTTTGCCATGCTGCACAGGCTGGTCTTGAACTCCTGGGCTCAAGTGATCTGCCTGCCTTAGCCTCCCAAAGTGCTGGGAGTAAAGGCATGAGCCACCGTGCACAAAGTTTTTATTAGTCAAATTTTTCATTGTTTTACTTTGTGATAATGTCATTCACTGACAATATGCTCAGAAAACCCTTTTTCATCCAGAGATGAGAGAAATACTAACATTTTATTATAGTTTGAAAATGATTTTAAAATTTGTTTTTAATAAAGTCATCTTAAAAATTAGCTTTTTTGGCTGGGCGTGGTGGCTCATACCTACAATCCCAGCACTTCAGGAGGCCGAGGGGGGAGATAACTTGAGGTCAGGAGTTTGAAACCAGCCTGGCTAACATGAGGAAACCCTGTCTTCATTAAAAATACAAAAATTAGCCAGGTGTGGTGGCACACACCTGTGGTCCCAGCTACCCGGGAGGCTGAGGCAGGTGAAACTCCGTTTGTTTTTTCGTTTTTTTTTGAGATGGAGTCTCACTGTGTCGCCAGGCTGGAGTGCAGTGGCACGATCTTGGCTCGCTGCAACCTCTGCCTCCCAGGTTCAGGCGATTCTCCTACCTCAGCCTCCCAAGTAGCTGGGACCACAGGCGCAGGCCACCATGCCTGGTTAATTTTTGTATTTTTAGTAGAGATGGAGTTTCACCATATTGGCCAGGATGGTCTCAATCTCTTGACCTCATGATCCGCCTGCCTCGGCCTCCCAAAGTGTTGAGATTACAGGCGTGAGCCACTGTGCCTGGCCAGAAGAAAAGCTATTTTAAAAGTACATTTCCTGCTGGGCACAGTGGCTCATGCCTGTAATCCCAGCACTTTGGGAGGCAGATCATCTGAGGTCAGGAGTTCCAACCCAGCCTGGCCCATTGATGAAACCCCGTCTCTACTAAAAATACAAAAATTAGCTGGGTGTAGTGGCTCACACCTGTAATCCCAGCTACTCAGGAGGCTGAAGTGAGAGAACTGCTTGAGCCTAGGGAGAGGAGGTTGCAGTGAGCCGAGATCACGCCACTGCACTCCAGCCTAAGCGATAGAGCGAGAGTCTGTCTCAAAAACATAAAAAATAAAAATAAAGTACGTTTCCTTAACAGTAATAACAGGTATATAGGAGGTGCTCAAGATACACTTGCTGACTGGCTTCTCTTCTTGCTCTCTTAAATTTCTACTGTCTTAAGAACAGCTTGATGTTCAAATGAAGAGCGTGAAAATTAAAATTCTGTCAACAACAGAAAAGATCTAGAAAATAGGAAATGTTGGCCGGGTGCGATGGCTCACGCCTGTAATCCCAGCACTTTGGGAGGCCAAGGCAGGCAGATTACGAAGTCAGGAGATTGAGACCAACCTGACCAACATGGTGAAATCCCGTCTCTACTAAAAATACAAAAATTAGCCAGGCGTGGTGGTGCACACCTGTAATCCCATCGACTTGGGAGGCTGAGGTAGGAGAATCACTTGAACCTGGGAGGCAGAGGTTGCAGTGAGCTGAGATTGCGCCACTGCACTCCAGCCTGGGCTACAGAGCAAGACTCCGTCTCACACACACACACACACACACACACACACACACACACACACACACACAAAGGAAATGTCACATTTTACTAAAAAGAAAATGCCAGTTAAAAAATTAAGTTTATCACTCCTGTAATCTCAGCACTTTGGGAGGCCAAGGTGGGCAGATCATGAGGTCAGTAGATGAAGACCATCCTGGCTAACACGGTAAAACCCCGTCTCTACTAAAAATACACAAAAAAATTAGGTGGGCGTGGTGGTGTGCCCCTGTAGTCCCAGCTACTGGGGAGGCTGAGGCAGGAGACTGGCATGAACCCAGGAGGCGGAGCTTGCAGTGAGCTGAGATCACACCACTGAATTCCAGCCTGGGCGACACAATGAGACTCCATCTCAAAAAAAAAATTAAGTTTAAAAAACTCTTGACTATTTTTGGGGTGCTGGAAATATCTTCTATCATGAATGGAATGGTGATGGTTACAGGGTGTATATATATTTAAAAATCCATTGAATTGTACACTCAAGAACTGTGTATTTCACAGTATAAGATTTTGGAAACTGGCAATTTAAAATAATCCAATTGCTTTTAGTTGAATTTTAATGCCAAATATAACATCTTTATAATACTGCACATCAAGATCCAGAATGAATACTTCACATATTATATAGTGTTAGGGGTTCTGAGTAACTTAAAATACTAGGAGAAGTAATAACCACTAACATTTATTGCATACTTATTCCATGCCCGCTCGTCAAAGGAAGAGACAAATTCAAGCTTTGAATGCATGAATTACATTTCACACAGCCAGTAATATGCCAATTCAAAGTAATCTCCAATGTATAGAGCAATAATTAGAGATTAGAAGGGTGGGTCTAAGGTGAAGATAGCATAGCGCATATCCCCAGGAAAAGGCATAATGTTTAAGAAAATAGTTAAACAAAGAGCCAAATAGTAAGACTTTTTACTGAGGAACAGACTAGACAAGGGAACTGTGAATTCAGGTATCCTACCAAATTTCATGCCCTTCTGCCACCTGCCAGAGGTGGCAGAGGATACCTGTTCTTACTGCACTGTCTAATGCTGGTGTGACCACAGCTGTGAGACCTGCCTGACCCTTGCCTTACCTGGGAGCATCAGGGGAAATCCATATCTCTGACCAGAAGACCTTGTCAGAGGAGATCTAGTTTTAGCATTTTAGTAATTTAGTAAATTCAATTAAGTAAATTTAAAAAGAAGATCAGAGGGCCTGTTCAGAATAGTAGAACGCCTCTGTGAGCTATAAAGAACCATATAAATGGTAATCATCATTTTTAGAACAATTACTCAAAAATACAGTTCTTCAATGTTGTGGTTCTGAAAAGACTGTTAAAGTGTGTCATATTTACACCATTGCCCATAGGCAACCTTTAGTTTACACAGATAGGTGAGCTGCGGAAAAGCTCTCCAAATATTTTATCCTCTTCATTTCCTCTTAGAATACTTTATACATACAAGTACTATAACATAAATTACAAACCACAATAAATGTAATGAATACTCATAAACCAACTACCAGACTCAAAAATGAAAACACAAGCCAAACCACAGATCTACCAATGTTTTTGTAGGTATTTCTGATACAACTCTCTATCTTCCTAGTTGGGAGTTACTGGCCTACAGAAAGAAGTTTAAACCTGTCAGCATGAGACACCCACAGGGCTGGGAAAGCGCCTTTATCTTAATGGCTGCTGGACTATTGTGTTGAGAAAGACTGGAGGCCTCATGTGGGTCAACAGAACACTGTCCCAAGTGAAGCAGAAATTGTGGCATGTGTGCCCAACCCCAGACAACTCCTTCAACCTCGTCTTCTTTCCAAAAATCTACTCAGCTCCAGTCACCATGAAATGTTAAGTGTCCTGACGGTTCAGGCTTTCTGTAACCTGTTACGCCTGGAAAGCCTCATTTTTTTCTCGAATGATTACACATCCTTTAAGCTGCTGGAAGCCTTCCTTGACCTCCTCAAGAAGAGATGCCTACACCTTTCTCTGCTATCTTCTAGCACCTCTATCATAAAAATTATCCAGCTTCAATTACTTGTTTATTAATATATGCCTGTTTTGCCCACTACACTGGGAGCCTGTGCCTCTGGACGGTAGGGACGACACTTAGCTTTATATTATTCCCAATGCAAGTAGCAGGTACTTAAATGCTTTTTGAAGGTATAGATAAAATATAATATCAAATAATTAGCAAGATGCTTTAATTTATTATGCAAATTCATTTCAAGTATAATCTATAAAACTAATGCAAGTACAAAAGGAAAAAAGAAAATAACTAAGATGAAGAGAAAAGGGGAGAAAGAGTATCAGGGAGAAAATGCTCAAAGAAGATTTTACAAACATATATAGCACAGTTACATTTCATAGAACAAACAAAATTTATATAAGGATTATTCAGTATTCTTAGGTTTAGTTTTAATGTCCCTTTAGAACACAACAAAAATTACTTACTGGTTATAAAGTTCTGGATACCTAACTAGGTTCTGAATGAATTCGTTTAGTCCTGCTCGTCTTTGTTTAATAAAATCTGGAAGAGAGATATAAACTATTAGGATTATTTATGTCAGACTATGCAATTATCATCAACAGTTAATATAACAGACAAGCACAAGATAGTGAATTTTGATTAAGAAGCTATTTTTAAATTCATGCTACTTGTCACACAAGGAATACATACTTAGAAATTATATATATGAATCATTGTATTTATAATATATAATTATATATTACATATATGTAGTTATATATTAAAATTAAGCAGACAATTTATCTCCAAAAAGAAAGTTCTCAAAACTGCCTATTATGGACTCTAAATAGACTAATTACAAAAATTGGAGAAGCACATTGCTTTGTCCAACTCCTCACGTACTACCAGACAATGAATAAAAATTAACACTATGACACTGATGACTGAAAATCACGCTAATTTTAAAAAATGAGGATTTCTGGAAATCCTTTGCAACTGGGCAATAATGATTAATTGGTTAACTGAATATTGCCAAAACTCTAGTTTAACTTCCACTGTGAAAAACAAACAAACAAAAAACCTTAAAAAAATGCACAGGCATACTTTCCTAACAAGTAATTGTACAGTATTTTCTTTTTTAAAATTTTTCTTTTTTTGTCTGAGACACAGTCTTGTTCTGTTGCCCAGGCTGGAGTGCAGTGGTGTGATCTAGGCTCACTGCAACCACTGCATCCTGGGCTCAAGCAACCCTCCCGCCTCAGCCTGCCAAGTAGCCAGGACTATAAGCATACACCACCATGCCTGGCTAATTTTTGTATTTTTTGTAGAGACAGGGTCTCACTATGTTGCCCAGGCTCATCTTGAACTCCTGGGCTCAAGCAATCCACCCTCCTCGGCCTCCCAAAGTGCTGGGATTACAGGCATGAGCCATTGTGCCCAGCCTGTCCAGTATTTTTGAAGTGTTTTGTTTGTTGATAATTGAAGCTCATGCAATAGCAATTTAGGAATAAATATTAAGCACAAACCTTTCTTTTCTTTGAAATACACACTTTTCTTGGAATTAGAAAACTTTATTCAAATATCTTTGTCTTTCCTACTTCCTAACCTTGAACTTTTCCAAGACTCATATTTTTACTTGTAAAATGTGGATAGTAACAATATTTATACCTCATAATGCTGTTATAGGATTAAATGAGATAATGCACCTAAGTTTATAGTAGCATGTTTGGCAGATGTTAAGAGTATTATTTATAGCTAATAATCATTAGATACTATTACTTTTGTTGTTGTTGTTATTATTAGTGGTTGGGGCGGTCTAAAAGCCATTATCCTAAACCCTCTTTTTTTTTTTTTTCTTTGAGACAAAGTCTTGCTCTGTCACCCAGGCTGGAGTGCAGTGGCGCGATCTCAGCTCACTGCAAACTTCACCTCCTGAGTTTCAAGCGATTCTCCTGCCTCAGCCTCCCGAGTAGCTGGGATTACAGGCACGCACCACCACACCTGGCTAATTTTTGTATTTTTAGTAGAGACGGGGTTTCATCATGTTAGCCAGGCTGGTCTCGAACTCCTGACCTTGTGATCTGCCTGCCTCGGCCTTCCAAAGTGCTGGGATTACAGGCGTGAGCCACCACACCCAGCCAATTCTTAAGAAATATACTCTAAAAACTGAACACATGTGATTTGAGAAACTGTCTCCTAACGGCAAATGTCTGGATAAAAACCCATAAAAAATATTCCACTTGACAATAAGTTTTGGTTTAGTAAACTTATTTCTACTGAATAAAGGTATAATGTATAGTGTTTGTCACCAAAATTATGGGTTATTTCCAGGTTTATTTCCATTTCTTAAATGTAAGGTATGGCTTCATACAAATATAAACAAATATAAAATCAGGTCTGGTCTTTTGGAGCCAGAAGCATGTACTTGGTACTTTTTTCTTGTTTGTCTAAGAATTCCTTGAAGAATTTCAGGTAGGTATCTTATTAAACTCTTCCAAGGACATTTATAATGTCACTAGGTAGCAAAGCACATGTGAAGTTTACATTAAAAACTGTAATTGAAACACAGTTATTTCTTGAGAACTGAATTTAGTAACATATGAAAAACTAAAATGAATGACTACATTTAGGATATTCAAAGAAAACTTAATAACTATATGGAAACAGCTTTAAGTTGTTCTGTGGATGCTTACTGAAGATATATTTTACTTTTGAAGGCCAGTGTGAAGAGAGGAATTTCCTTTCTTCAGTGAGCTATAGCCCATGCTGCTCTAAGTGTTTCTAGGCTTGCCATTTCATTACTGACTAAACAGTTTCAAAATCACTATGTAAAGCCCTATATAAGAAGAAGTCCAGTGGCAGTCAGAATTCAGGGGCAATTCCAAACTTACTTTTTTAGATCAACACTAAGTTTGCAAATATCTGAAAAAATTCCAGGTAAGACTATAATGTATAGGGTAAGTGCCAAGAATTTATATAAGGCCTATATATTAAGAACTATAGTTAGAAATATGTATTTTTAAAAATCTCTCCAATGAAGAAGTTACATGAATGTATCTGTTGGAATTCAAAGGAAATTTCAATTAGAAATTTTAAAAAGGCTGGGTTCAGTGGCTCACGTCTGTAATCCCACAGTTTTGGGAGGCCTAGGTAAAAGAATCACTTGAGGCCAGGAGTTTGAGACTAGCCTGGACAACATAGTGAGAGCATGTCTCTACAAAAAAATTTAAAAAATTAGCTCACTGTGGCGACATACACCTGTAGTCCTAGCTACTCAGCAGGCTGAGGTGGGAGGATCACCTGAGTTGGGAGGCAGAGGTTGCAGTGAGCTGAGATCGCACCACTGTACTCCAGCCTGGGCAACAGAGACACTGACTCAAAAACATATATATAAATAAAGTTAAAAGTATGGTTTCCTCTGGGTGCATCCTATTAAAAAGTCGTTAAATAAAATGTTAACAAAAAGTACAGGCAGAGATCATTCTTAAAATCAGCCTTCAAGTATGTAAGATGTATCTTATAGAGATTGGCAAACACTAGAATAAAGTAGACAAAAGAAAAAGAAGACATAGGCTTAAACTGCAGTATAAGAACTCAAAAAGATAAGCAAAAATCCCATAGAATGGCTACCAACCATGAGATAAATTAAAAAGGGAATTTCAGAATGTTTTTCTCAGGTATGATTTTATTTATTTATTTATTTTCATTGAGACGGAGTTTCATTCTTGTTGCCTAGGCTGGAGTGCAATGGCGCGATTCCAGCTCACTGCAACCTCCACCTCCCAGGTTCAAGCAATTCTCCTGACTCAGCCTCCAGAGTAGCTGGGATTACAGGTGTATGCCACCACGCCTGGCTAATTTTTGTATCTTTAGTAGAGACGAGGTTTCACCATGTTGGCCAGGCTGGCCTAGAACTCCTGACCTCAGGTGATCCACCCACCTCAGCCTCCCAAAGTGTTGGGATTACAGGCGTGAACCACCGCGCCCAGCTGACTTTATTTTTAACTTTTTATTATGAAAAACTTCACAAGTACACAAAAGGTGAGAACCTTATTCGCCTACTTTAAAATTTATCAACATTCTGCTATTCCAATTTCATTTATCCTCATTCCTCACCTTTTATTTTTTTTTTCTGGAATATTTTAAAGCAATTCTTAGGCAGATTTTTGTTTTGTTTTGTTTTGTTTTGTTTGGTGTGGAGGGAATAAATCAGTGTGTATTTCTAAATGGCAGTATCTTTAAAAAAATAGTAAAGCCATGAAATCACTATCTCATAATGTCTATAAATTCTTTTATTTCCCTCCAATCAACAGGTAGAACTTAGTTCTTCTTCTCTCTTGAACGGGGGTTGGACTTAATGACTACCTTCTAATGAGCGGAATATGGTGGATGTAATGGCATGTGGCTTCCAAGACTAAGTCATAGAAGGCACCGAGGCTTCCTCCTTGCTAGCTCTCTTGGATCCCTCACTCTGGGGAAGCCAGCTGCCTGGCTTAAGGACACGCAAAGCCCCTTAAGAAGAGGCCCACTCACAAGGAGCTGAGGCTTTCTACCAAAAACCATATGAGCGAGCCATCTTAGAAGCAGATCCTTCTGCCCTAGTAAAGTCTTGAAATCACTGATGATCTTTGCCTAGAACTATTAATTCATCAGAAGTTGTACGAGGATTTTCCAGTTCTATCATTCTGTGATTCTTCTATCTATGAACTGTGATTCCGCTATGAAGTATTTTCCAACATTATCTCTTTGGTACAAATAAATTACATTTCATACAACAAAGGCAAGATAAATCCTTGATTTTTTAATTTATTGATTTGGCAAATAAATTTACTCTTGTAACCTCTACAGCATTTCATAAGGTTTTTTTTTTCCCCAAACAAGCAAAGTAAATTGGAAAGTCTTTATACTGATGTGCTCTAACCTGCTATGATAATTACTTTCACCATTCTGTCTAATCTTTGCTCAGTGAAAGCCCCGACAACTGAGCTCCTGTGTTCTTTTGATCAAACTTCAGTCATCCTAAATAGCTTCCCTGCTTTCAGGCAAGCTGCCCTGAGATCATCTTGTACATTTCCTGCCCCAGATCTGGGATCACCATTTCTTCACGAACTCTGGTTCCTTTGAGAGGGAAATGGTATTTAGAGATCACAATCTGAATGCTAGGGGTGTTGGTTACTACTTGTTATTGCTTTTAGGCATTTCCAGGAGAGAGTGCTAGAAAATATTTTTACTAAGGTAAAAAAATAAATTATGGGCCAGGAGTGGTGGTGGTGTAATCCCAGCACTTTGGGAGGCTGAGGCCAGTGGATCACCTGAGGTTGGAGTTCAAAACCAGCCTGGCCAACATGGAGAAACCCTGTCTCTACTAAAAATACAAAATTAGCCGGGCATGGTGGCACATGCCTGTAATCCCAGCTACTCAGGAGGCTGAGACAGGAGAATCGCTTGAACCGGGGAGGTGGAGGTTGTGGTGGGCCGAGATCACGCCACTGCACTCCAGCCTGAGCAACAAGGGAGAGCCTCTGTCTCAAAAAATAAATAAATAAATAAATAATTATTTCAAACTATATTTCCAAATTAAGTTACAAATTACAGGATTTTGCTGAGTGCAGTGGCTCACGCCTGTAATCACAGCACTTTGGGAGGCTAAGGTGGGTGGATCACCTGAGGTCAGGAGTTTGAGACCAGCCTGACCAACATGGAGAAACCTCATCTCTACTAAAAATACAAAATTAACCAGGTGTGGTGGCACATCCTATAATCCCAGCTACTCATGAGGTTGAGGCAGGAGAATCGCCTGAACTCAGGAGGTGGAGGCTGCGGTGAGTCAAGATCATGCCACTGCACTCCAGCCTGGGCAATGAGAGTGAAACTCCATCTCAAAAAAAAAAAAAAAAAAAAAAAAAATTACAGGATTTTTACTTAAAATCTTTGATTTTGTTTGTATCACTTTCCTCTTCTGCTTAAAATCTTGGTTCCCATGATAGTAACATTAATCACAGAATAACACCACCATATAACACTAATGAATGCAGTGTAAAATTTGTCCATGGGTTTTTGTTTTTATCCTTAGCAATATATCCCATGAAGAATATACAGTCAAAATCCCATGTTTTAAAGTTACTTAAATTAAGTTAGGTTTTTTCCTTCGGTTTATTTTCAGTTGTTAGAGGCTGCTTTGTTATTGCATTTTTATTTTTGTTTTTAAATTGTTTAAAATAGTACATGGTTCCAAAGTCAAAGGTATGAACAAAATTCATTCAAGGGCATCTAACTTCCACCCCTTTTGCCTTTCCCAATCTCTCCCTCATCCTTAAAGTCACTAGTTTTATTAGTTTTTTATTTATTCTTCCATTATTTCCTTTTGAATCCCCGTACCTTTTCCTACAGAAAAAATACACACCATACAAACTCATTTGCTGCACTGTGATTTTT
Organism: Pan paniscus; assembly: GCF_029289425.2. Classification (NCBI taxonomy): domain Eukaryota; kingdom Metazoa; phylum Chordata; class Mammalia; order Primates; family Hominidae; genus Pan; species Pan paniscus. Next base: position 82,546,496 of record NC_073256.2, on the reverse strand, counting down.
TTTTCCATTTAATGGTATATTCTGGAGATCACACCATAGCAAAATACATAAAGAGATTTTTTGTTCCTTTTTACAAGTATGTTATATCCAGCTCCATTGGAAAAATATTTTCATTGTTTCTAGTTTTTCTGTTAAAAATTGTGTCACAATACACAGTCTTGTGTGTACATTATATCATATGCAGTTTACTTTAGGGACAGATTCCTAGAAATGTGATTTCTTGGCCAAAGTGGAAAATGCATTCACAGTTTTTCTAAGCACTACCAAACTCCCCTCAACATGGATTGTAACACTTTTTATTCCACCAGAAAAATATGGGAATGCCTGTATCCCCAAAGTATAACCAAATGAGCATCTTATCCATCTGTTTTTCTGAATTTGACTTAGATCTGATTTCCCCAATGCAGGACTTTCTAATATCTCTGTGACATATGATCCTTTTCACTGTTGCCAAGTCATATTAAATATACGCAGGATAGACAAACAGCTCTTCAAAAAAAATCAGTTTTTAGTGTCAATTAATTCATCAAAACAAAGTACCAAAGAGCATTCAGCATGGTATCTTGCCTTTAACAATGAAGCAGCAATGTTGCCAGTCTTTTACTTCTTTGCTTTCTTTCCTTGATGAAATGATTGTCTTAAGGATTCAGTTAAGGGCTCTACAGAACTCCAACCCAAGTTCAAGTCTCATATTATCACTAGTAGTTTGATTTCTTAATATTTTTCTGCCACTTCTAATTAGTTAATTGTCTCAGTCACCCAGGGCAGACCCTCCAATTATCTCTCCTTCTCTTCTCTATATGTCTGTTACCTAAGCAATCATCAAGATGTATTCCAGATTTTTCATTAAAGGAGTTCTTGTACATTGCTCATTTTTAAACCCTATTTCTACCCTAGTCCCCATACTCATTATCTAATGCCAGGGCTATTGGACTATTCCCTTAACAAGTCTCCCAGTCTCTCCTCTGCTGTGCCCACCATAAATTACACACTGTCAGTTTCACATCTTGCTCAAATGCCACTAAGGCCCACACACTACCCATGAAGATGCTTTTCAACCTGCGCTCCAAGGAGATACTTCACTGTTATACCAACAAAGCAGCTCCATTTAAATTTTTTTCACATATTACATTTCCATAAGATTTATTTTGTGCTTTCTTTTTTTTTTTTTCTTTCGAGACAGAGTCTTGCTCTGTTGCCCAGGCTGGAGTGCAATGGTGCGATCTTGGCTCACCTGCAACCTCCGACTCCTGGATTCAAGTGATTCTCTTGCTCCAGCCTCCCGAGTAGCTGGGACTACAGGCATGCACCATTATGCCTGGCTAATTTTTCTATTTTTAGTAAAGACGGGGTTTCACCATTTTGGCCAGGCTGGTCTTGAACTCCTGGCCTCAAGTGATCCGCCCACCTCAGCCTCCCAAAGTGCTGGGATTACAGGCGTAGCTACCATATCTGCTCTCTGTAAGATTTCAATTGGGAAAAAAGTGTTCCGCTGCGAAAACAAAGCAGGATTACAAAAGCCATAGGTCTACAGAATATAATCTGGCTTTGTTGTGCCAACTCAATTTTCCCTTGCTTCTCTTTATTAATGGGTTCATATATTTAGTAATACTTTAAAACCTAGTATTTGCCAGTTTTAAAGTAATAAAGTAATACCTTAAAACCAGTATATTGCCACTGTTAGCCAATAAAAAAAGACATAAGTCTGCACCTTCAGAAAATCTACAGCCTACTGTAAGACAGATTAGCAATTACAATGAAATGTGCTATATACTCCCAAGGGGGGAAAAAAAAGAAAGAAAGACAGAAAGAAAAAAACTCTGTATGTAACCAGGGAAGTAAGAACATTCTCCAAACCAGAGGTTCATAAAGTGTAAAGAATAATAAGCCTCCAGTTGAGAGGGCTATAGGCAAAGCAGCCTCTGGGGAAAAAATATTTTAATTAAAGGAAGAATGTAGAAGAAATATGAAAAAGGTGCAGGATAAAGAGCAGTCCGTTAATGGTGGGCAGAATTATATAGGACACAGTGATATGGTCTGGGAGGAAAATGAATGGTATAAAGTTAGGATGGAGAGAGAAAGCACACTCAATATAAGGGACCTTAGAGCTTTTATCTTGAGTAGTGACCAAGATCTCTCTCTTTCTTTTCTTACACAGACATGTGAGGTATTATCAGTTTAACCAGTTACAAGGTTACAAGCAAATTAGTTGGGGAAGGAGGGCAATCCATTCAGGATTCATCTGTGGCAGAGATAGATGACTTTTCTGATAGAATTTCTGGTGGATAAGAAGACTTTTGTTTCCCTATAAGTAGCCATCTGTGACCTGGATTAATCTCTTGGGTTCTAGGGGAAAATTCCATGCCTGCAGCTTTAGTCATAGAGGTGCTAGATTCTGAGACCCTCTGTGTCCATGGGTTCCCCAAGGGTAAACAGTAGGATGTCCCTCTCTCTCTTTTTTTTTTTTTGAGATGAAGTCTCGCTCTGTCGCCCAGGCTGGAGTGCAGTGCCGCTGATCTCAGCTCACTGCAACCTCTGCCTCCTGGGTTCAAGCAATTCTCCTGCCTCAGCCTCCCGAGTAGCTGGGACTACAGGCGCCCACCATCATGCCCAGCTAATTTTTTGTAGTTTTAGTAGAGACAGGGTTTCACCATTTTAGCCAGGATGGTCTCGATCTCCTGACCTTGTGATCCACCTGCCTCAGCCTCCCAAAGTGCTAGGATTACAGGCGTGAGCCACCGTGCCCGGCTTAGGATATCTTTTTGGTATCCCATTCAGAGGCCTACAAGTTACTATGTACACAGTATATATTTAATGTTTCTGAATACAAAAGTGAATATTCTTCATGATACTGATTTAAAGTCCGTAAAGTTTCCCAAATTAACCTGAAGGATCAATTAAAAAAATTTTTAATAGGGTCTCGCTCTGTCACCCAGCCTGGAGTGCAATGGCATGATGACAGCTCACTGCAGCCTTGAACTACTGACCTCAAGCTATCCTCTCGCCTCAGCCTCCTGAGTAGCTGGGACTACAGGTGCACGCCACCATGCCCAGCTAATCTTTAAATTTTTGTAGAGATGAGGTTGCCCAGGCTGGTCTCAAAACTCCTGGCCTGAAGTGATCCTCCTGCCTTGGCCTCCCAAAGTGTTTCGATTACAGGTGTGAGCCACTGTGCCCAGCCCATTGACAGATAAATTTATATTGAAGTCAGACTGCTTGAATTTAACTTCCACATCTGCCCTTTACTATCTGTATGTGGTCCTGGGCAAATTAATGAACCTGTGTCTTATTTTCTTATCTATAAAAATAGTGATAACAACAATAATACCCACCTCACGAAGTTGTGAGGATCGAATGAATTAAAACACATGAAGTACTTAAAACAATGCCTAGTAGACAGTAAGCACCTTCCTGCAGCATTATTTTCACAGAGCATAAGATCTTTTAAAGTCCTGCACTGCTATACAGTGCAATTAATACATTAATTTACTTCTTCAAACTTCAACAATCACTTCATAGCTGGCCTATGAAGTTGTTTCTTACCTGGATCAAAATTATCACCAAATATTCTCTTGGCAGGAATCTTCAGGGCCATAGCAGGAAACTGTTTTTTTAACTAAAATTTTTAAAAATAACATTATATGAACTAATTTTATAAGTCTTCTAGTTATGCACACATCAAAGCCAAATACAATCTTATTTTAAAGAAAATCCATCATAAGACATACTTTTGAATTTATGATCATCCAAAGTATAATATAAATTATACCAATAAAATGTCACAAACTAATCGTCTTTTTTTGTCCCAATAAAATACCTAGTATCGCGTGACCTAGGATAAAATACTCAACATCTGCGTCTCATTTTCCTGCCTATAAAATGAGGATGATTTTAACAATGACCTTACAGATTTGCTGTGAGTTTTAAAGGAGATCATGTATGGCAAGTGCTAAGGCTAGAACCTGCTGTTATAGTTCCAAATACATATTACTCATTTATTATCTTAGGAGAAGATATGATCTTGGTGTTTTCTCTACATGAATAGATTGACAATAAATTTCTAAGAAAGCAGATGAATTTTGCTTTCAATACCCTATCTGCTCTAACCTTCCCCTTATTAATATTCTAATAAGTGAAACTTCGTCTCTAAAAAATAAAATTAAAAAAAATAGCCAGGCATGGTGGCATATGCCTGTGGTCCCAGCTACTCCTAAGGCTGAGGTGGGAGGATTGCTTGAGCCTGGAAGGTTGGGGCTGCAGGGAGCCATGATTATGCCACTGCACTCCAGCCTGGGCAACAGACACCATGTCTCAAAAAAAAAATTATATATATATTCTAATACATTTGTTTATCAGATATGCTTGTCTTCAGAGAAGGAAAACTTGGCCCTGAAGAAATTAAATTTGGGGCAGTTAAGTCATAAAAATGAGTTATATTTTCATTATAAGTTTGATGTCAAAAACACACACACACATGTAAAAACTGTATCTTAGCTGAGCACAGTAGCTCACTGAGGCCTGTAATCCCAGCACTTTGGGAGGCTGAGGTGGGAGGATTGCTTGAGCTCAGGAGTTTGAGACCAGCCTGGGCAACGTAGCGAAGCCTTGTCTCTACCAAAAAAAAAAAAATCAGCTGGGTGTAGTCCAGCTATACAGTATGTAGGAGGCTGAGGTTGGAGGATCACTTGAGCCAGGGAGGTCAAGGTTGCAGTGCGCCGTGATTACGCCACTGCACTCCAGCCTGGGTGACAGAGCAAGAACCTGTCTCACCAAAAACAAACAAACAAAAACACCCAAAAACAATACCTCTAACTGCCAACTGATAGGAAATACAAAGAACAGAGGAATGTACTAATCACTTTACAGCATGGGGCACGCTGTCAGTAAAATGCAGACTGAAAAATACGTAAACAAATGACCTTGTTGTTTTTCATACACACACAAAAAAAATGTGTAAAGGAAAGAAAAGAAAGGCAGAGGGGGAACCTAGTGATTAAATGACACTTAACAGACGTATCAACCAGTCACATAAACCTTAACTGGATATCAAATATTAAGGCACTGCTGTTCATTTATTTTTAGATGTGGTAATGATATTGTGTATATGTTTTGTTTTTAAGAATCTTTATCTTTTAGAGATGTATACTAAAATATTTACAGATGAAAAGATATGATGTCTGAAATTTGTGTCAAAATTATGGTGGGCTGGTGGGCTGGCTAGGGATAGAGATGAACCAGGAATGGCCACGTATCAGTAATTATTGAAGCTGGATGGTAACATAATGTTATTTTCTGAATTGGTACTAGTATGTCACTTCTGTATGTGTTTGATAATTAACCTTCCTTCCTTCCTTCCTCCTCCTTCCTTCCTACCTGCCTTCCTTCCTTCCTTCGCCCCCTCCCCTTCCCTTCCCTCCCCATCCCCTTCTCCCTCTCTCTTTCTTTCTTTTTTCCCTTAAGATAGTGTCTTGCTCTATCACCCAGGCTGGAATGCAGTGCTGACCTCCTGGGCTCAAGTGATCCTCCCCTCAGCCCCCTGAGTAGCTGGACCACAGGCACACACCACCACACCTAGCAAGTTGTCTTATTTTTTGTAGAGACAGTCTCATTATGTCATTGCCCGGGCTGGTCTTGAACTCCTGAGCTCAAGCAATCCTCCTGCCTCAGTCTTGCAAAGTGCTGGGATACTAGTTGTGAGCCACTGTTCCTGGCCTGTGTTTGACAATTTCTATAATAAAAAGTTTAAAATATAAACTAGTCATAAAGGACACATTGAAGTTGACAATTAAAATGCCTAGAGATTTTTTTCTTTTCTTTTATTCTAAAAGGACAGAAAAATAATTTGTGTTTTTGAACTTAGGGAAATCCAGACCAGGTTCAACCTGATTTCTGTAGTTTCAAAGAATTCAACCAATAACTATTTTCCTATTTTTTTCTTTGCCCCTCACCACAGGAGGCAGAATTAGAAGGAGCTACATAAAAAGAGAGAGACATAGAAAGTGATGAAATAAGAACAATGAAAAAAGGGTGAAAAGAAATACAAAAGAAATTAGAGAGATGAATGATAAAAACTGAACTACAAGTTAAGGAAACTCTTCTGCAAAAAATCCGAAGATGGAATGTTTCACAGAAGAGAGAATGAAAGTGATCATGGATGGAGGTACCCCCAAACAAGTTTTCCTATTTTATTTTTATGCTTACAGATACTCAAATATTAACAATTTAATTAATCACCAGCTATTAAAATCATGAAAACATCATGAACACACACTACCGGTGTGGATCTCCACAGTGCTGAGTTTTTAGATGACATTCCCTACACCCCTTCCTCTTATGAAGAGTTTCACAAAAGACGTCTTTAGAAGGTAAATCTAGCCTATGAAATATTTTAAGCAAAAGACAGAAGTCTCAAATGTATGTGGTGTATGTGGGGTGTGTGTGTGAGAGAGAGAGAGAGAGAGAAAGAGAGAGGGAAAGAAAGACACAGAGACAGAGACAGACAGACACTACAGTCATGTCATTTTTACCCGAGCATAACCCAGGCATCCTGGTGGGTACAGTTGGATTTACACACTCCTCAAAGACATGCTGAACATGCAAATAATGGGTATTCAAGAGTTTCAAAATGAGCTAACATTGCAACCCTCACTCAGCCTCCAAAATAAGCCATTTTTTTAAAAATCACTAAAAACTTATGAAAGATATTTCCATGTAAAAACTCTCATTGGCTGTTGTTTCAACAGTGTAACCTTAATTACAGGAAAAAAACCTATCTCAATATCCTTTGATTAAGCAAATATCTAAAACTATACAGGTTGAATATCACAAATCTGAAAATCTGAAATGCTCCAAAACCAATAACTTTTTGAGTGCTCAAAGGAAATGCTCACTGGGGCATTTCAGATTTCAGATTTTCAGATTTGGGATGGTTAACTGGTAAATATAACTCAAATATTCCAAAATTTGAAAAAATTTGAAATCCAAATCACTTCTGGTTCCAAGTATTTCAGATAAGGGATACTCAACCTGTATTTAGTAAGTGCAGTTGCGTATGCATTAAAGAAAAGCTAAAGAACAGAAGAAAACAGTAAAATGTTAACAGTTATTTCTGAGTAGCAACATTATAGGTGTTTTGTTCTTGTTTTTGTTTTGAGATAGGGTCTCAAGGGTGTAGTGGCATGGTCATGGCTCATTGCAGCCTCAACCGCCCAGGCTCAAGTGATCCTCCTACCACAGCCACCGAAGTAGCCAGAACTATAAGGTATGTGCCACTACACCCAGCTAACTTTTTATTTTTATTTTTTTTGTAGAGATGGAGTCTCCCTATTAATTTTACATAGGCAAAAATAAATATTTTTAAATTGCAGTATTATCTTCAGAAATTCCATTTCAAGTAGCAAGTGATGTGAATATTACGAACAAATACATACATAGTGAAATGCTAAATAAAGATGAATCAGAAGTCTAATTTTCATGACTTAACAAAACACAGGAAGTGGTACAGCTAGACATTGTTTGATTTATTCTGACCCATTTAGGAACTTATCTCTTAATTGATATATATGTGTAAGTTTCCTCATATTCAAAAATATCTTACAAATAATAACCCACAGGCATATATTTATTCCTATGTTTAAAATCAAGAGACAAACATGGCACATGTATACATATGTAACAAACCTGCACGTTGTGCACATGTACCCTAAAACTTAAAGTATAATAATAAAAAAAAAAAAGAAATGAAAAAACTCCCCCCCCTCAACTTTTTTTTTTTTTGAGAGAGTGTCTCGCTCCGTCACCCAGGCTGGAGTGCAGTGGCGCAATCTCGGCTCACTGCAACCTCTGCCTCCCGGGTTCACACCATTCTCCTGCCTCAGCCTCCCCCAAGTAGCTGGGATTACAGGCGCCCACCACCACGCCTGGCTAATTTTTTGTATTTTTAGTAGAGACGGGGTTTCACCATGTTAGCCAGGATGGTCTCGATCTCCTGACCTTCTGATCCACTCGCCTCAGCCTCCCAAAGTGCTGGGATTACAGGTGTGAGCCACCGTGCCCGGCCCAAAATTCCCTTCTTAAATATATAACAAGAGTTTTTCCAGAGGATGCCTAGTAATCTACCATTCATTAAACAATGACACTGGGAGATCCCTATTTACTATTACATGAGAGCAGAAGAATTTCAATTTGGGATTTGAGGCCAAGGGCAGTGGCTCATGCCTGTAATCTTAGCACATTAGGAGGCCGAGGTGGGCGGATCACATGAGGCCAGGAGTTTGAGACCAGCCTCGCCAACATGGCAAAACCCCGTCTCTACTAAAACTACAAAAACACTAGCCAGGCGTGGTAGCTCACGCCTGTAATCCCAGCTACTTGGGAGACTGAGGCACGAGAATCACTTGAACATGGGAGGCAGAGGTTGCAGTGAGCCAAGATCGTGCCACTGCACTCCAGCCTGGGTGACAGAGCAAGACCCTCTCCCAAATAAATAAATAAATAAATACATTGGGGATTTGAGGCACAATTGCTTTGTTCTTAACTGAAGCAAAGCTTTAAATCCAGGACTGTCTTAATGACCTGGAGTTCCATAATAGCTATCAGTAACTCAAGAGGCATGTTTTAGCTTCTATGTATGATCTTCAAGGCAACACTATCCACAAACACTGCTACCTGTGGAAGATATGGTATTATAGTGACTGTGGTGGTCTTGCTGCCTTTATTTTTTTAGATGGTGTCTTGCTATATTGCCCAGATGGCAGTGTAGTGGGGCAATCATGCTCACTGTATCCTCTGAACTCCTAGGCTCAAATGTTCCTTCTGCCTCAGCCTCTCAAAGTGCTGGAATTACAGATGTGAACCATCGTGCCTGGCTCTTTGCTGCCTACTTTAGCAAGTATGTACTGTATGTACTGCCATCAGTAGATTATGAATTCTATTTAATATCTGAGTTATGAAAATATAAAAACAGGTTGTAGTAATTTAAATAGCTAATGGTCTCTTAGATCTTACCACCTAGGTAGCTGTCAGAACTCTAAAAGTCAACACTCATTTCAATTGTGTTAGCTACTTAAAATCTGGAACCTAAGACATATCTCTAAGAATGGAAACAAAATGTGGAAGGGAGATAGGTTCATGACAGACTTTCAAACATAAAGCTTACAGTAGGCAATTTAACCAGAAATACCATGATGATTAACAATTATCAGAGAGGTAGGTAGAAAGAACTGACTTATAATTTTCTATGACATTAAAAGGTATTTTATCTAGTTCTCACATTTTTAATGGTTTATTTGGAATTGTTCAGCAGTCCTCTCTCTACCTTTTCTTTGTAAGCATTCCAAAGTTAGGATGTTTTTGAAGAATCTCTTACCTTTGTCTGCCTGTCTGACGTATTAACTTATGAGTATCAATTTAATCATTCAAATATATTTCTCTTATTTTGGGTTTTCTCGGGTGCTTTCTTTTAATTAGAAATCTTGTAGATGATTACTTACAGTGTTATAAAGTTTATCAAACTCTGCATATCTCCTGAAGACAAACCATTCACTTCTTCCCACTGAAACCAGAACTTTATAAACCTGTGGAAATAAAAAATTACATAATATAACACAATTTAATTGCAAAAAACCCATTAGCTACTTAAATACATGAAACCTGTTTTAATTTTTTTTTTTTTTGAGACAGTCTGGCTCTTTCACCAAGGCTGATGTTTTCATATTCCAAAACTGATATTAACATTTTTATATGATTCTCTAAGATACATAAACATACCAATTAAAGCACTTATTGAATCTTGTCAAATGGTATTCTTGGCTGGGTTCAGTGGGTCATGCCTGTAATCTCAGCACTTTCTGAGGCTGAGGTGGGAGGATTACTTGAGCGTAGGAGCTGGAGACCAGCCTGGGCAACATAGGGAGACCCCATCTCTACAAAAAATTTAAAAATTAGCCGGGCATGGTGTACACGCCTGTAGTCCCAGCTACTCAGGAGGCTGAAGTAAGAGGATTGCTTGAGCCCAGGTAAGTCGAGGCTGTAGTGAGCTGAGATCACACCACTGCACTCCAGCCTGAGTGTCAAAGCGAGATCATGACTTGGAAAAAAAAAAAAGTGGTTTCTTGTGATGGGAAGAATATGAGGTCAGAAAAAAAACAGGTGATATTTTATTTTTCAAATGTTACAAAATATTTCTGTAATTTTCAGGGAATAACATAGTCAACACCCATGTGCTCATTATTTGGATCTACTGAATTCTAACATGTTGCCATTCTTGCTTCAGATTTTTTTTGCCAAAGAATAAAATACTATAGATTCAACTGTTGCCACTTTCCTCTCTTCTTCCCTAGCAGTAATTACTACCTGGAACTTACAAAGTATTTTCAAAAGTGATACTTGCCACATAAAAAACCTTCAATTGTTAGTTCTCTTCCTTCTAGGTCATCTTTCACATAGTAGTTTTCAAACTATTAATAAGAATTTATCCTCAGATTTCCTAGTATTATCTTCCATGTTCAATATTTTCAAATATACATAACCTCATATAATCATAATCAACAACCCTATGAAGTAAGCAGAACAAATATTACAACCCCCCACTATACATGAGACACCCTACATGAGCTGCAGGATGGTAATCTGGCCCTTTTGGTCTTAACCGAGAAGGAATCTGGTTGTCTCAGAGGAAGCTATTACGTGTAAGATGTTAGAATTAATTTGATACCCCCCACATGGACAGCATGCAGAAGTAGAGGGCAAAAAACCTAGCCGAGGTGCCAGTGACGCTGAATAAGACTAGACAAGAGATTATCTCACACGGCACTGGGATCAGACAAGCCTAGAAGCAGAACTGCTGTAAGAGAATAAAACACTTAGGTTTATATGATTGTGAGTTTCTTGAATTATCTGTGCTGACTCGGTGAGAAGAATGGACCTTAGAAAGTTCAGGTGGCCTCCCCTGGCTACCCAAATACAGCCAAGACCAGGAGCAAGTCTAGGTTACAAGCTGGAGAAGCTCTGCAGCAAATATATTTACAGAAGACAAATAAAGCCTTGTAAAATTATGAATTAACAGCATGATTTATAAACAAGTGCTTATTAAATATGTACTAATAAAACAGTAGACAAAAACAAAAAACTATTCAAATCCTTAAAAATACTTCCATTGGTTAAAAAAAAGCAAGATTAGATTTCCTGTGAAATCCTTAGATTTCACAGGAAACAGTACAATACTTAATACAATATGACATTATCTTATTTGCATATTTCCTTATTGTCTGTCTTGTCCCTGTATAATGAAAGTTCCTTGAGAGCTAGGGCTAACGTCACTCTTGTTCCACTGTATCTGCAGTGCCTAGAACATAACATAGAAACTCACAATTTGTCAAGTGGATAAATAAAAATATAATTTAGACTTGGTTTAAGTCAAGACACCTAGAATGCAACACATTTCCCTGTTAGAAGCTTCATGGTATAGAACTACATAAACTACCTATGAAAACTAGAGTATAAAAATATTATCAAGGCTGGGTGTGGTGGCTCATTCCTGTAATCCCAGCACTTCAGGAGGCTGAGGCAGGAGAATCACTTGAGCCCAGGAGTTCGAGACCAACCTACTCAACATACCAAGACCCTGTTTCTATTAAATTTAAATTCAGGCTGGGTGCGGTGGCTCATGCCTATAATCCCAGCACTTTGGGAGGCCGAGGTGGGCGGATCACGAGGTCAAGAGATAGACTTTGCCAACATGATGAAACCCAGTCCTTTCTTAAAAAAAAAAAAAAAAAAAAAAAAAAATTAGCTGGGCATGGTGGCATGCATCTGTAGTCCCAGCTACTTGGGAGGCTGAGGCAGGACAATAGCCTGAACCCAGGAGGTGGAGGTTGCAGTGAGCCAAGACTACGCCACTGCACTCCAGCCTGGCGACAGAGCGAGATTCTGTCTCAAAAAAATAAATAAAATAAATAAAAATATTATCGATAACATGGGTACCTAGGCTAAACACAGCGTCTGTGTTGGGTGGGATGGGGTCTATCTGCACTGACAGAACCAAATTTCTTGAGGATTGAGGACTGCACTGTAGTGACCAGCAAATAACAGATGAACAATTCAACAAATACTTATTTGAATTCCTACTATCTTTGTTCTAGGGCTGGTGAAACAATAGTGAAGAAGTTCTTGCTTCAAAGAACCTTGCATTCTACTCAAAGAAGGCACATATAAACAAACATAAAATGTGGCAGGAGGGAAAGCAGGATAGAGAGTGAGAGGGGTAGGGTGGGGTGTGAAGGTGCTATTTTTTATAGGGTGGTCAAAATATGCCTCTCTAATAAGGCAATATTTGAGAATTTGAAGGAAGTAAACGAATAAGGTGATTTAGATAGGGCCTTTGAGAACTCAGTGCACAGCCTAAGAACAGCTGGGTAAGAGAAATGCTACAGGTCTCCTCGACCATCCCACAGAAGACATGGAAATAACCTCCAGCCTGGAAAATCAAAGGACACAAGATAACTGCTGCTGACATTTGCTATGTGTGAACTTCCATCAAACTTGGCAGGAGGTATCCCCTAGAGAAAAGAATGGCCCAAAGGCAAAAATAAGGAGAGGGAAGGAAGGAAGAAAAACTTTCACACACTCTACCATTTTATTCAAGGTATATCAACTTTTGTTTACCTTCAATGTGATACTGCTAAAAATTTGCTTATACAAATGTGCAACAAATGCCTATTGTTTAAGATATTCCTGCAATATAGAGGCTGAGAAGGGGTCAATGGTCAGACGCACATTGCAATTTCTCTGCTCTGGGATGTGGTACCAAGTGTGGCAGGTGTGTCTGTCAAGGAAGAGAGGACAGAGGGACTGCTTTCCCTGCTCCTTGTCTGGGACCTTGAGAGAAAACCATCACTTTCCAGCACCCAGCCTCACCTAGTTAAGAAGGCAGAGAGATTTCCTCAACTGCCCTGTGACAGGGATTCTGAATTGAAAGTCACCTGTCATGGGACTCAACTGGCAGTGACCAGGTAACCCCCTTTTTAGAGGCTGGGGTGGATCACTGAGCCAGGAGCAGGTGAAGGACATGTCAGAGCCTCAGGGGGCTCTACAGCTATCAAGGGCCAAGGTACTGAGTCAGTGGTGAGTTGCCGCAAGACCCTGGTCAAGCCAACAAAGAGATCACAGGTTAGTTCATCAACTGCAGGTGTCAGCAATGGACGCCAGCAAAATGCCCAGGTTACCAGGTCAGTCATAGCAGGCTATTTGCCAGACCAGCCACTTTATAGCTCAAATGGCAAAGATCTAGAGGGACGACAAGAACTCAAGAGGCTTCACCAGGCTACCATGAGGTCATTCACCAACTCAACAATACTGTGAAAGGGGACACCTCTCCTCCATAAACCATGATGCCAACCTGAGGAGGATGCGTGTTCAAGTAAGAGAAAGAAAGTAGAAGTAAGAGAGGCTAAGCATTTTATCCTGAGACCTGGTTAAATTATTAGATAGACTAAGTATTAAACAGAATTGGGCTAAATGAATTTCTTCATATTACTCAGTAGGTGAGGGGGGTGGGGAGTTACGAGGAAGAGCAGATCAGTAATAGACACAATAAGTGGCTTTTTTTTTTTCAGGGGGAGGAGGGCACAAGACCTCTGTATATACTAATAGGACTACTGAAACTAAATACAATATTGTATGTTTCAGCACACTAATTAGAAAAGTGACTATTCTCCAATAATAAAAACGGATACACAGATTGAGCAAATATTCATTGTGCTTACTCTTTATAAAGCCCTATAGTAGATACTACAGTGATAAACGATAAAATTAGAAATGGCTTAGCCTTTAAGGTGAAAAAAATAAAATACTGAATTAAATATTTTAAAACTGAGAGATACTATAAACATTTCAGGACAGTAGTTCTTAATATGGAATTGATGACTTCAGGAGTCCATTAATTCCTGACAGTGCACACAAAATTATAAGTGTGTGCATAGATCCATGTGTATGCACATGCACATTTTCTGTTAAGAAGATTAATTAGATAGTTTCATACAATTCTCCAAGAAGATAAGTAAAGAGACACTAAAAAAGGAAAATTTATTCCATTACGGTAGCCACAGAAGACTTTGTGGAGAACAGATCATGTGAAAGAAGTAAAATCTAGGTATGTGGAGATGGGGAAGGGGGTGTTCTAGGTTGGAGAAGAAAAGCAGAAATGAAAATATTCTCTATATTCAACTTTTTTCCCACATGCTTTATGTTAAATACTTACAGTAAACCTCTTCTTTTTCTCTCTGTGTTCATCAGAGCTGGGAATGCTTACACTTGGGCAGCTTTCCTTGTAGTCCATGGTGTGATCTCTTTGCATTTAATCCCTCAAGAGCACACCAAAAAATGCATCCGAAGAAACAGTCAGCAGAGGACAAACCCAATTAACTAATCCAAAATACAAAACCTCTTGAAGTAATGTTCAAATTCCATCATGCAACCTTAACCAACAGAAAAAAAAAAAAAAAGAAGTGATTAGCAAAACAACTTTAAAATACTATGACTGTCATTCTTTAAGCATGGGACTAATTTTACATTTATTCTGATAGGAACCTACTTTTGCTCATCAGTCTCAGCCCAGGTTAGAGATTTAGTTAATTATGTTCCTACTACAAGCCACAAATATCTGCAACCCATCTACCTTCCTTACTATTAGGAAATTCTAGGAACTTACACACCTCAGTTCACGTAGACTAAGGACTAACTCTCACCTAGAAAAGATCTAGTTGGAGGTAACCAAAGTGTGGTTTTCAGACTTCTTGTATTAGGATGAACTGGTCAAGTGTGCTGAACAATTCAGATTACAATCCTGTATAGTACATAACTATTTACTCATTTTACAAATGAGGCAACTGAAACACAGAGAGGTGAAATAATTCGTACATCCCGGATTTGAACCCAGGCCATCTGACTCCAGAGTTCCAACTCTTAACCACTGTACTATGCTGCATTATAACTGTGGATGATTCTTTTGTACTGAACCTCTGGTCAGAGACACTACAGTAGATCTTCCTACAAAATAAATGTAGTATGTTAATATCATCCCACCCCATGAACAAAGGGCTAGAGATGTCACACTGATGTCACCTTTGCTACACACAGCAGCCCATACTCTGATACCACATGACACCAAATAATACCTTTCTTTTAGAGACAGGGTGTTGCTATGTTGCCCAGGCTAGAATGCAGTGGCTATTCACAGGTGCAATCATGCTGCACTGCAGCCTCAAACTCCTAGGCTCAAGAGCACACCAAAAAATGTTCCTGCTTGAGCCTCCCAAGTAGCTGCGACTATAGGCACAGACCATCACACCTGGCTCAAACAATTTTTTTTTGTTTTTTTCTTAAGAGACAGGGTCTCATTACGTTGCCCAGGCTGGTCTTGAACTCCTGGGCTCAAGCATTCCTCCCAACTTGATCTCCCAAAGTGCTAGGATTACAGGCATGAGCCACCGCACCCAGACTAAATAATACTTTTTAAAGTGTCAGTTTGCTTGGATAATTGCCCTGGATGTTTAGTTTCAGGAAGTCACTGTAACAGATCTGATCACTATAAATAAATTATATTCAGGTAATGATTTAAAATATATATCAGCAGGCATTGAATATTCAGGTATAATGAGTTTTAACTGATTATAAGAATGCTTCCTTGGAGATGATTCAAAGCTTCCCTTGTTGGATTTGCTGCTGGAAATGCAGTCAAAAAGATTTCTTTTTTTTTTTTTTTTTTGAGACGGAGTTTTGCTCTTGTCACCCAGGCTGGAGTGCAATGGCACAATCTCGGCTCACCACAACCTCCGCCTCCTGGGTTCAAGCAATTCTCCTGCCTCAGCCTCCCAAGTAGCTGGGATTACGGGCACGTGCCACCACGCCCAACTAATTTTGTATTTTTAGTAGAGATGGGGTTTCTCCATGTTGGTCAGGCTGGTCTCAAACTCCTGATCTTAGGTGATCCACCTGCCTCGGCCTTCCAAAGTGCTGGGATTACAGGCGTGAACCACTGTGCCCAGCAGTCAGAAAGATTTCTATGTAGCTGAATTAGTTGTTAGAATATACAGACATGTAATTGGTCTCTCCTCAACAAAGAGTACAACATCTGTCTGTAAATTATAGCATTCTAAAGCCCCATAATAGTAGCTGCTTTGCCCCAGGAAGACCAGGGAAGCACCCGACCAGAGCCTGGCCCACCTGTCACAGCGATCTACTGCCTAAGCATGAGAGCAGGTGGAACCTATTGTACTTCTAAGGCAGACTGGCCCTGTCCTGGAACCTCAGAAGCCACATTAACCCATGCTTCTCCTCCTACAGCAGAGACATTGAGAAGGTGAAGGTTATGAGCTACACTTTTCACACCTCTCCCTTGAGAATGTGGGGCTCAGGGTGGCAGGTCCTGCTGGTACTTTATCTGTTTTGCCTTGCTGTGCTATAGCCCACAGAAGCAGAATTCCTCAGGTCCTCCTTTTGGAAGGGACAGTAAGATATCACATTAAGTGGCATCAGGAATAAAGTAGAAGGAAAGAGATGGTAGGCAGGACAACTTGTTTCCTGTAAGGTACCCAGGGGACATCTAAGAGAACAGGTACGGCTGGCAGTTAAGTGTAGAAGTCTACACTCAAGAAGCACACTCAAACCTGAGCCAAAGGTTCCAGTTTGGCAATTGCACTTGACAGTCTCCACCTGCCCTTCCAGACCCAAACGCCACTCTTTCTCCACCCAGCCACATGTCCAGAAGTCTGAGCTCTATGGACTGCACACTAAAGTAGCACACTTTGCCTTTGTCCTCTGGCTGGGTTCAGCCATGAGAGTCACTAACAAATTAGAGGGTAAGAGGAGCAAGGCGCTAAGGTATTTGTTCCCCTGGTCCCTTTCTGACATCAGTGGTTTATCTACCTAAGCCCACAGTTCCTAGCAGGCAGCCCCTCTTCCACAGCTACAGTTGAAGGGCCTGGGAATAATAACAGCTTCCTGACTTTGCTAGTAAAGAGGTGCTTCAACATGCCATGCTGGTTCCTCTAATCCTGCCCACAACATCTTAGTTAACAGTCCCTTTGTTAAACTCCCTTCAACTACTTTTGAGCATGTCATGTAACTGATGCAGTTAACTGGTACCAAGAATGACCCCAGGAAACACAGCCTCAAAAATGGAATGTGTATTTGACAAGTGTCCTGAAAACCTTCCTGTGGAGGGTGGGGATGGCACACAGTGACATCATGATTGCTCAAACTACTACCTGTGCATGGTGTCACAGGATGGAGTGCAGGTGGAGAGTGCTCAAAGTCCAAGCAGCTGATAAAAACACTGACTTCAGAGACTGCAATGTGGGCTGGGGCTGCTTCTGGCTGTTCTTGAGAATGTGCACAAAGCAAATGACAAAGTTAAAGCTGTGAATTCCCAAAGAGATGGGTAGAAAATCCATGGCTGTTTTATTCGAGCCCTTCATCTCTTACAGTTGCCAAGCTGAGAAGACTAAAGATCAAGCCCAGGGTTTGATGTCTAGGGTTGCAGAGCCAATTCAATATATAATCCTGCAAAGTCTCATGTGTTAACATACGGCACTGGCTGGAAAGGACAATGACTTGAATCCTACATGTAGGTATTTGGGTAGGCATAGATGAGGCTAAGAATGCTGAACCCCAAATTCAGCTGAACTTCCTTGCTGAAAGCAGCTGCTTGTATCTCTCAGAAGACCCTGCATCCCAACGCCTCCTCCTCGATAAAACTCTTTTCAAGTTGTTTCACAAGGGATGCTAATTCTCTTCACTATCTATTCTCACCATCTTTCATTGTCTCATAACCCAAAAGACCCCAGAAAGAAGTTCCAAGTCCACTCTGGGAGAAAACTGCCTTTATGAAAAAATATTTTAGGATCTCAACAATTTATTTACCAGTGGGAGTGTGGAGAGCACATATAGGAATATATTCAAAGGATCTTAGATCAAGGAAGACTAATAAGATTATTGTGACCTATTTTTTTTCTTTTTTTTGAGATGGGGTCTCACTCTGTTGCCTAGGCTGCAGTGCAGTGGCGCAATCTTGGCTCGCTGTAACCTCCACCTCCAGGGTTCAAGCAATCCTCTCACCTCAGCCTCCCAAGTAGCTGGGACCACAGGCATGTGCTACCATGCCTGGCTAATTTTTCTATTTTTGGTAGAGATGGGGTTTCGTCATGATGACCAGGCTGGTCTCGAACTTCTGAGCTCAAGCAAACTGCCCATATCAGTCTCCCAAAGTGCTGGGATTGTAGGCATAAGCCACCACACCCAGCGTATTGTGACCCTTTAAACGGCCACAGGCATATACTGCTGATCTTTCTCCAGGCCTTTCCTGAGAAGGACCTGCAGCAATTTTCCAGGATGATTGTCCACTACAGAAATAGGAATATATAATCCTCCCAAGCGTTACTGGATACTAGCTCTGAAATACCACTAATCTCCTAGAGACCCAAAACATGGTCTACAAGTCAGAGTGAGACTTCCAGAGGTAATGTCAGGGAATAAGTCTGTCTCACAGTGGGTCCAATAGGACCATAGGCCCATCCTGTGCTTATTTCCCTAGTAATAGAATTATAGTGGAAACAGATATACTTAGTAACTGGCCAAATTCCCATATTGGTTCCCTGTCCCATGTCATAAAAGCTATAATGGGAGAAAAGGCCATGAAGAAGCCTCTGGAACTGTCTCCCCTTTTCCTACTAAGAAAGTAACCAAAAACTATACCACTTCCATGGGAGAAGCTCAGAAATCAGTACCACTATCAAAAACGAAAAGGATGCAGGGGTGTTAAAACTTTTTATATCCCCATTTAACTTGGCCATTTACCTAGATCAAAGCTGGAAAGAACTTGGAACATGATAATGGATTACCATAAATTTAATCAGATGGTGATACCAATTACAAATGAGATTCTGAGATTCTAAATGTAGTGTTTTTTTTCTTCTGAATAAAATTAGCATAATCCCGGACATCTGGTACGACTACTGACCTGGCAAATGCCTTCTTTTCTATCACCATCAGTAAGGACAATGAGATGCAAATTGCATGAAGTGGCAGAAAGGCAGTATACCTTCATTGTGTCACCTGAGGGCTAATGTCTGAATTGCCATAATATAGTCTGGAGAGTCTTTGATCATCTTGACAGCCCACAGATCACCACACTGGTCCATCACATGGATACCATTATCTTAACTGGACCTGGTGAACAAAAACTAGCAAGCACCTTGGACACCTGTGTAAGACACATACACAAGCCAGAGGATGGAAAAAAACTCATGAAAGTTCAGGGATTCACTACACTGATGGCTTCCAGGATTTCCCTGGTCTGACCCAGGATATCCCACCTCAAGTGAGACAAATTACTACACCTTGCACCACTTCCACTGAGAAAGAGGTAAAACAAATAGTGAGTTTCAATACTTGGATATGCTGTTCTGACCCATTTACTGGGTAACCTATGAGCCTGCCAGTTTTTACTGAAGCCCATTCTAAGAGAAGGTTCTAGAGCAATGAAAGCTGCCCTAACCCTTGAGCCTATGCCTCAGCACACCCAGTAGTACTGGAAATGACATGGCAAACAGGAATGAATTAAGGACCCCTCTCTCTAACAAGCACCAAGAAAAGGGTAAGAGTTTCAGACCCTTAGGGTTTGCCAGCAATCACTGTCTGTGGTTCCTGGCTTGTTACTAGGCCCAGGAAGAGATGCAATGACCGCCTATGGAAAACCAAGAGACTATGTAAAAACAACAGCCCATCGTGAACAGAGTATTGTCTGGTTCACTGAATCATAAAACTGGACATGTACAGCAGTAATCCACTTGGTACAGTAAAAGCAAGACTGGGCTTAAGCAGGTCTGGACGGCACAAGTAAACTGCAGGGATCAACAGCCCAGACTCCCCTACTGCTTGTTCCTCCTTCTTGTAAGTTTTCTAGACCCACATTTAAGGCCTCATAGGGAGGATCCTAAGGCCAGTTAGCAGGGCAGGAAAAAGGCACGCTTGTTTATGGATGGACATGCACAGTGTGCTGGCACCGGCCAGAAGTGAGAAAAGGCAGCCCCACTCAGCGATGGCCTGAAAGAGAGGGGTGAAGGGAAATCTTCCCAGTGGGCAGAACTCTCAGCAGTACACGTGATGGTTTACCTGTAAGGAGGAGTGCCAAAGGGACGTATCTATGATGATCCTTGGGCAGTGGCTAATGGATGGCCTGCTGGTCAGTGACTTGGAAAGAACAAGATTGGAAAATTATATATTTTTTAAAGGGAGGTGTGCAGAAGTATGTATATGAACCTTTCACTACAGCACAGAATGTGAACATATTTGTGTCTCACATAAATGCCCACTACAGACAGGCTCTCAATAATCATGTGGTCAAGATGACTTGTCTTACAGATGTCAGTCAGCCTCTTTCCCAATCGTCCCATTGCTTGCTCAATGGACCGATGACAAAGTGGCCAAAGCAGTAGGTGTGGAGGCTATATAGAGACTCAACAATTTGGCCTTCCCCTCACCAAGACTGATTTAGTGTTGCCAGTGCTGACAGCCCAACCCCAACAGAAAAGACCAACACTAAGGCCCACTATCCCACCATCCCACAGGGGGGATTAGACAGCCCTTAGGGAAGGATCTGTCTTCACAGAAGCAAGACTGACTTCATATGGTTGCTTTAAGGATTTGAGATAGCATAAAAGACCTAGCACTGTAAAAGTAACCAATAAATCAGATCTAAAGTATAACAATTTGTTTTGAATTTATTTTTATTCCTTAATTCAATGAACACTTATTGAGTGCTCATTATGCACTAGGCAATAAAAAGACAAAGTGAAGGCTGGGCACAGTGGTTCACGCCTGTAATCCCAGCACTTTCGGAGGCTGAGGAGGGCAGGTCATGAGGTCAGGAGTTCAAGACCAGCCTGGCTAACATGGTGAAACCCCGTCTCTACTAAAAATACAAAAATTAGCTGGGCATGGTGGCACGTGCCTGTAATCCCAGCTACTCGGAGGGCTGAGGGAGGAGAACTGCTTGAACTGGGACACAAGAGGTGAAGGTTGCAGTGAGCCAAGATGGTGCTACTGCACTCCAGCCTGGGTTACAGAGTGAAACTCCGTCTCAAAAAAAAAAAAAAAAAAAAAAAGACAGAGAAAATCCTACCCTCACCGAACTTACCTAACAGGGAAGACTGACAAGCAACATAAAAATTTGTTAAGTATGATGTTATGTGTACACATGGTATACTGAGAGGGTACAGAGAAGGGACACAGCCGCAGACTGTACAGCTTAGCTAAAAATAAAGCCAGGCAGGTATGGAAGCAGATGTTTGAAAGAGATTCCACCCACTTGCCTCAATTGTATCTGGAAAGAGAAGCCAAAATTATATATTGGGAATAAAGATGTTGCTCTGAAGAAAAACAAAGCGGTTAAATCACTTGCCCAAGTTAATATGCAACTAACAGGCAATAGAGCTAGAATTCAAACGCAAATTTGTCCAACTCCAAAATCTCTATGTGCATGTTTGCTGTACCACATCAACTCTCCTTAAGTAAGATTTTCCTCTCCTTCAAGCTAAATTGAACTGGCAACCTAATAATACTTAGTGGCTAAGCTTATTATAAGCCAGACTGTGCTTTACATGTGCCAATCTGGTTGCTCCTCACAACAGCCCTAACTAGAAGAAATTGAGGAGAAACTGAAGCATGAAAGGATGAAGGACCCTGCCCCAGATGGCAGCAGCAGGATTTGAACCCAGGTGGTCTGACTTCAGGGCTTCTATCCATTATACTACCCTGCCTCCACCACATGTACATGCTTTACAGAGTCCTCTGGCAACCAATTTGGGAAGAAAGTTCATAAATTTTTTTAAGTGATTAAAAGTAAAATGAAAAAGCAACCCTGCTATTACTATACATGTAGTACATATTTATTCTATAAAACTGAAGCAATTAAAATTCTGCAAAATCATCTTCTGGCCAGGCAGCTAAATAAAACAGAGTAAGAAGGGGATTGACATAAAAACCCACAACTAAGAAAGAATAGAACAAAAAGCTATGTCATTCATGTGGGATTAAAACTGGGACTTTTTGGGAGATTCATATACATGTAGAGCTTTTCAAAAGAGGAACAGGAAAAGGATCTGCCTTCACTCTGCTAGACAGTCAGAAGATAATTTTGTAGTCTGGTGCTCAGGGGCAGCTGGCTTGCCAGAGGTAGGTGACAGCTCTTCCAAAGAGGCTTAAGTTCGTTAGAATGGAAGAACTAGACTTACTCTTCAACTCATGAATCAACTCAGACAAGTCCAACAAGACAGAAAGAAATGGGTCAGATGACGGCAAAACTTTTCAAGGCCAGCCAAATCTTAGGAGGGACGGTGAATCTGCAAGGGTAATATAACAGCTAGTAAAGATTATACAGTGGTTCTCATCTGGGGCCAATTTTGCCTAGAGGATATTTGGCAATGTCGGGAGACATTTTTGGTTGTCACAACTTGTGGGGTGGGGGAGTGGCGGGCGGTGGTCGTCAGGGATGATGTTAAGCATCTACAATATGCACAGGACTGCCCTACAACAAAAAATGATTTGACCCAAAACATCAACAGGGCTCAAGGTTGAGAAATAAATATTTACTGAGCACTAATGCCAGGGCTGTTTTAAGCGCTCACATCTAACACATCAATGAGTCCTCATAGCAACCTCTGAGGTAAATATCATTATCCTCATTTTACAGATGAAGAAGAAACCTCAGCTACGAAGAGTAGTTCCACATGGTCACGTGGCTGTGGGTGAAAGCACTCTCATGTGAGCCCAGCTCACATACCGTAGCCCTCAACTTCTTATGTTGTTACATGCATCCTTTTCTAAATCATCTTTGCAGATACAGAGTTGAAGAGAAGAGAGCACCAGGGATCCACCAGGCAACTGCGTTACAGAAAGAAAGTCACGCACAGGAAAAGCAGATTTCTGATTCTGCCACCAGGAGGGGTCAAAGTCTGGACAGCACTTGGTCAGGAGCCTGGCTTCCCTTTCTTGAAAAACATCACATGTAAACATCTAACCGAGAGCTTGGTACACAGCAGGCTCTGAGTGTTGGCCTCATCACGATGACAACCAAGGGCTAATTATGAAATAAGGAGGACACAAGAAAAGACACTATCAAGCATACAGTTTTTTTAAAAAGGAGGGGGAAAGTTCATCTTTTTTTAAAAAAGCATCCATAGACTTAAAATTTTTTTGTTTGGGGTCTGTAAAAAAATAGCAATATGGGTGAAACGCTATGATAAAAAATTGCCCAAATTCTTGTTATGTTAAAATGTTACTGATACAAATATTGCTTAAAATAGATGAACATTAAAGCTTTTCCTAAAAAGGATTTTTTCCTTCATCATTGTATCCATTTTTTTTGTCTATTATATGCTACTTACTGTCCTTGGGTATTGCCTGTCTTTGTTTCAGGGCAGTCAAAAAAAATTTTTTTTTAATAAAAAAAGTCAAAAGATTCTTCTGCTTTTACCTCTAAAAAATAAACAGAATTTCTGAACCCTACTTCCTTAACCCATCATAAAGATTGTTTGATATTGACTAGAGGACCCTACTCAGATTAGAAAGTAGATACACTCATAAGTATCACTTCCCATTCTTACCCAATACAGCAGGGAGGGTGAGTTGGTGATTCACACCAAGGCATAAAGGGAAATAAGAACAAACGTGTCCCAAAAGGAAGGAATTTGGCTTGTGAAGAGCTACAAGTTTTCCTCAGCAGGGGAACAGGGTACTGGGTGTTCAGAAACAATGGCACCTAAAGGAGGGCACTAACAGGGCTGGTCAAGGAAGATACAAAAGAAAATCCATGCACACAAATTGCAAAAGTAGGCCGGGTGATGGCTGACACCTGTAATCCCAGCACTTTGAGAGGCTAAGGTGGAAGGATCCCTTGAGCCCAGGAGTTCGGTATCAGCCTGGGAAATATAGTGAGAGCCTGTCTCCACAAAAAAAAGTTTAAAAATTAGCCGGGCATGGTGGCACGTACCTGTAGTCCTGGGTACTTGAGAGGCTGAGACCAGAGGATCACTTGAGCCCAAGAGGCAGAGGTGGAGATTGCAGCTAGCCTTGAGATTGCACCACTGCACTCCAGCCTGGGCAACAGAGCAAGACTGTGTCTCAAAAAACAAACAAACAAACAACGACAACAAAAAACAAAACTATAAAATTCCTAGAATATAATGTACCAGAAAATCTAGAAAATGGCCAGGCACTATGCTTCGGCCTTTAATCCCATCACTTGGGGTGTCTGAGATGGGAGGACTGCTTGAGTCCAAGAGTTCAAGACCAGCCTGGGCAATATGCGAGACCTCATCTCTACCAAAAAAAATAAAAAAATAAAAAATTAGCAAAGCATGATGGTATGCACCTGTAATCTCAGCTACTCGGGAGGCTGAGGCGGGAGAATAGCTTGAGCCCAGGAGGTGAAGGTTGCAGTGAGCCAAGATCACATCCCTGTACTCCAGGCTGGGTGCCAGAGCACCCTATCTTAAAAAACAAAAATAAAAATAAAAATAAACCACACACACACAAAAAAATTAGATGACCACAAGCATGGCAATGATTTTGCAAATGCTACACCAAAGGCACAATCCATGAAAGAACATGAAGAGAATGAGAAGACAAACCACAGACTGGAAGAAAACATTTGCAGAAGATACAGCCAATAAAGGACTGTTATCTAAAATACACAAAAAACTCTTTAAACAACAAGAAAACAATCTGATTAAAACATGAACCAAATACCTTAACAGACACCTCACCAAAAAAGATATACAGATGGCAAATGCAAAGAAGCATATTCCACATCATGTCACCAGGAAATGCAAATTAAAATGAGATACCATTACATACTTTTCAGAAATGGTCAGAATCCAGAACACTGACAACACCAAATGCTGGTGAGGATAGGGAATAGCAGGAACTCTCATTCACTGTTGGTAGGAATGCAAAATGGTACAGCCACTCTGGCAGTTTGGCAGTTTCTTACAAAACTAAACATATTCTTACTATACAATCCAGAAGTTGCACTCCTTGGTATTTACCCAAAGAAGCTAAAAACTATGTGCACACAAAAACCTGTAAATGGATGTGTCTAGCAACTTTATTCATAATTGCCAAAACTTGGAAACAACCAAGATGCCCTACTATAGGTGAATAGATTAATACACTGTAGTACATCCAGACAATGAAATACTTTTCAGTGCTAAAAAGAAATAAGCTATCCAGCCATAACAAGACATGGAGAAACCTTAAATGCATATCACTATGTGAAAGAAGCCAATCTGAAAAGGCTACATACTGCAAGATTCCAATTATATGACATTCTAGAAAAGGCAAAACTATGAAAACAGTAAAAAGATCAGCAGCTGCCAGGGGCTGGGGCACAGGGTGAAACGATGACTAGGCAGAGGATTTTTAAGGCAGTGAAAATACTCTGTGACACTATAATGATGGACACATGTCATTATACATTTGTCCAAACCCACAGAATGTACAACACCAGGAGTGAACCCTAATGGAATCTATGGATTTTGGGTTACTACGATGTGTTAACATAGGTTCACCGATTGTAACATATGTACCACTCTGGTGGGGGATATTGACAATGGGGAGTGCTGGACATGTGTGGCGGCACAGATATATGGGGAACTCTGTACTTTCCTAATTTAGCTATGAAAAAAAAATGTCTAAAAAAAAAAGCCATACACATACCCTGGGCATACATACGTGGCAAGGGAAAATGACCTAGTAAATAAGAAAAGGAATTGGGATGGGGACAATTTCTGAGAAGAGAATAGACCCTATGAATAGGTTTCGTTTTAAGTTACATTAAAAGCACCTTCCCAGCAAATTCTAACCCCAAACTGGTTACTTTACTGAAAGTCTACTTTAAGAGTATATATAATCTGTATCTGTTTATTTCTGCCTCTCAGGATACTAGCTCCAAACACATCCCAAATGTTTCAACAGAAACAAAGGACATCTTTGTCACATCTGTAAATTAAATTCACTGCAGAACAGATTTTTAAAAAAATCAACAGGCTCTGCCAATGAAAGATACATAGTAGCCTTCTCCCCTCCCCTCACACATCACATGATGAATCAGTTACAACTTTTTCCTGTTTTCCTTCCTTACTGATACATCCTTCCTCTAATTCCCACTCCACCCCCATCTTTGATTTTTCCATCATTCCAATCACAAAGCTGTCCCAGTTTTTCCTAGGTTTACTACATCTCTATTTAAGCACCTTTTATTTATCCGATTCTTGATAAAAGTGATATATGAATTAAAAATAAAGTACAGGCAAAATAGCCAATGTTGGCACTAAAACAATATTGAAGAAGAGTGTTGTGCACCAACAACTTGAGAAGAGTGTCCAAGAACCTCAACTAAAGTCACATGAGCCAGCTCCATTTTATTACAGACATTTAGAGAAGGGCCTCGGTGAGGAAGTGGAAGTAACCACTGACAGCCCTTTGTTTTCTCCACACTGGGATAAAACTGCTAAAATAAACCAGGCATGGTGGCTCATGCTTCTAATCTCAACTACTCGGGAGGCTGAGGCCGGAGGATAGCTTGAGGCCAGGAGTTTGAGGCTGCAGTGAGCTATGATTGCACCAATGTACTCCCATCCTGAGTGACAGAGCTAGACCCCATCTCTTTAAAAACAAAAAAACAAAATACTACTAGGATAAGGAGGAAGGCCCTAAATTTACTTCAACCATGCCATGTCCCTCCACTTGGTCCAGAACCGACTGGTAGAGATGGTAGCAGTGGCAGCAAGGCTGTCCTATCCTTCTCAGCCTCCCAAGGTCACTATCTTGGGTTCCCAACCACCAGAATGCCTGCTGTATTCCAAAACTCCCAAGCTTTTCCATTTGTAGGCACACTCCAAGCATATCTTACAGGCAGATGTGAACATACAACACTCCCAAGGCCAATTCCTAGAGGGCTGTGGTGACTGGCAGAGTGATGGGGCCTGCGGTCAAGCTGGTTCTGAACTGAAGAGGTTGGCAGAATTCAGATTGTCCAGGCCCAACAAAACAAAACAAAACAAAACCCACAAAGACAAAAATCACCATCATGTCTCATAGAGTCTCTTGGGAGAACCTCCAACCTGCTCTCTGCTTCCATTCTAAACTCCCTCCAGTCCATTTTTTCCCCAGTAGCCAGACCAATTTATTTTTATCACTGTAAATCTGATAATTTCACTCCTTGCTTAACCCCCTTTCCACAGCTTCCCATCACTCTTAGAATAAAATCCAAACTGTGGATTATTGCTGACAGTCTACAGTCCCTCACAGGGCCTAATGTTATTCTGCATAACTCTCCAGCTGCACCCACCAGGGCCTCTTGCCTCTGTTCACTAGACTCATACCAGAACAAACTCCTTCCTATTTCGCACACCTTTCAAGCCCTCACCCATCTCGCCTCTTGTACCAGTGGCCCCTCTGTCTGGGACACTCTCATCAGCTCTTCACACCAAGGCCTTGTTCAAAAGTCACTTCTCCCAACAAACTTCATGGCCACCTTAATGTGCTCCCTCCCCAACTTAATCCTCCCTCATCATGTTGTTTATTTCCATTTCAGCATTTATGGATTGCAAGTAGGATTTCAGTTGCTTGCTTATTGAGAGCCTCCCTGACTAGGGTGTGGGAACTGTGACTTATTGACTGCCATGCACTTAGAAGGCCCTAATAAAACCTTTCATTGACTTATTCAACAGGTGGAGAGAGACGTTTAGAAATTCCAACTTGCCAAAGTGTGCTAGTGAGATCTTCAGTGACCAATGCCTCATTATTCCTTCATCAGTCTCCTGAATCATCAATTTCTGCCTCTTTACTGGATCACTCCAAGTACTATATGTACTAATATGCTATGATATCTTAATAAAATCCTCCCTAAAAATATAGATTTACTTATTTAATGATACTTATGTAGTGTTTACCATGTGCTGGGAGTATATCAGCATCTGTACCCTCATTTTTTATTATTTTTATGAATGATTCTATCTGATAACACACTTAACTAAGGCTTTATAAAATCAAGGAGAACTCAGGGTAAACACAGATGCTTATGCAGTGTGATAAAGGAAACTTTACTCTCAAGTAAATATTTGCTTTCAAAATTCTGACACTAAAACTATTATCACATTAGTAAAAATTTCCCAAAGCACAAAAATTACAACCAATTACATATTTAAATTATAATACTTATTTAAATTATACTACTTAATTTCAAATCCTGACCTTACAGTGGCTATGTTATTAGTAAAGACAACATGCAGAATTTTACCTTAATATTTTAACATTTCAAAAATTAGGGTATATATATATGCATATATACATATATATACATATATGTATAAAATGTATATATGTGTATATGTAGAAAACGTATATATATAAAAAATGTGTTTTATATATATATATATATATATTCACACACATACACATACACATATATATATTTCCCCCCTACCTAACAATAGAAACTGCTGCTTCATTCTAGGAACGGTAAAATAAATTTAGACCTATATCTATAAGCACCTAAAATCAAAAACAACAAAAATAAGTTAATGTATGCCCTAGAATGGAAAAACTTCAGTTAAGGTTTGGAAGGCCACAGGAGAAAAGATAAAATTAAGAGACAGAAACATTTACACAAGCTCGAGTCAAGTTTTAATCTGAGTCACAAGTAAAATAAAATCATTGACTCAACTGGAATATGTGCAAGGATATGCTTGTAATATAAAATTCAGCAAAATGTGTTAAATGCTGATATCAAACTTAGTAAAACTGTAAACTTCAACAATAGTAAATTCAAGTATCTCATATCTACCACCTTTTTCTGAAGGACTAAAAACTTCTGGCATATATACCTTTCTCCACACATCCAGGACAATCAGGAAAAAGGTATGAAGTTTTTTTTAAGATTAAACAATGAAAGGAAAGAAAGTAAATTACTTTCTGCAGACCAGAGAGAAAGAGAATCTTCAGTCCTATCCAGTATAGAAACAAAGCAAAGAAACAGTATTACATGTGTCTAGAAATACAAAAACAAAATATATTTTAGGAATAATACTCCACAAAATCCTAAGCTGCAGATATTGCTCAATAAAGTTGTCTTCTCCTGATGGTTTCCTGAATTTACTGCGTACTTTTAAAAACATCTGCCTATCCATCTACATGCGTATTGGACATGCTGCTCTCCCTACACCCACTCCCCTCTATAAATCCAGACCTCAGTGTCTTCATTTGTATCTTTTTACTTAGTACTGACTTTTTCCTTGTCATCTTCTTCATTTGTCTATACTGTAGAAATAATTGTTGAAGCTCAATATTTAATGATTTAAAGGTCTGTTTGATATAATTTTAAGTTTATGTTTGTTTAAAAAACAGTTAAGTGGCTGGGCACGGTGGCTCACGCCTGTAATCCTGGCACTTGGGGAGGCCGAGGCGGGCGATCATGAGGTCAGGAGATCGAGACCATCCTGGCTAACACGGTGAAACCCCGTCTCTACTAAAAATACAAAAAATTAGCCGAGCGTGGTGGCGGGCGCCTGTAGTCCCAGCTACTCGGGATTCTGAGGCAGGAGAATGGAGTGAAACCCGGCAGGCAGAGCTTGCCAAGTGCCGAGATCGCGCCACCACTGCACTCCAGCCTGGGCAACAAAGCGAGACTCCGTAACAAAAGAAAAAAAAAAAAAAGAAGCAGATAAGCAGATGTGGGTCTTATTTTTCCTTTAAAAGAAACTGAAATGTGTGTGTGCATGTTTCTTGTCCTCCAGGACATGAAGCACTAAAGAAAAGACCAATGCCCGAAGCTTTCAAATTCAAAGTAGACTGTGCTAAATTCTCTATGATAGTCACCAGCATTCAGAGAAAGAATAAACCACTTCCAACTGAACTTACCTAGACATTTGGTAGGGGATGGCAGGGGCCGCATGTGAGGGGGGGTTTGCAGAATGGGAACTCAAAACAGAAAGGGCAGCAGAAGTCCTCACTAGAAACAGGGAACAGCCACTAGTCCACTATGTCTAAATCCCTGCCCACATCGGAGAAAAAGATTAACTCATCAATAAAAACAGAAAGAGAAACTGTCATGAAGCAACACTCATTTTGGGATTTTATAGGACATCACCATTAAAGCCTTATTCTACTGTCATATTTACAAACCTAAATTGGAACTCATCTCTTCATCTATAGGAGATACAGACTGTAAAAGTGGGCTTGAAATAATGTTGTAGGGAATTCTGAATGTCAGGCTTTTCACTCTGGATTTCATTCTGCAGGTAAGGATGTGAAGTCACTTGAAAAGGGAACTGCAGGGCTGTAGGTGTCAAATTAAATGGAAGGGAATGAAGAAATGGGCTTGGCAACAACAGGAGAGGCAGGTTTGCAAAAAAAATGACAGATGAAATAACGTGGTAGCTATTTGCATGTGGGGTACAAAGGTAAAAGAAAGAATTAACATTGCCTCAAGATTTTATTCCTGGGTAACTAGGAATAAATAAAATGGAGGGAGGGGAAAATAGGGCAAAATGACAGTGAATTGGCGTAAATAATTACTAGTCTTGTTGGAAATGTCTGCATCAGATCCATGAATTCGGTACCTCCTGTGTGCCAGGCACTATTTCCAAGCACTTAGGATACAACAGTGAACACAACTGGCAAACAACTTTACCCACATGGAACTTACGCTCTCGTGTCAGACAACAGATAATGAATAAGTCAATCAATAGGTCAATATATAAGTGTGGTGTTGTATGCAATTTTAAATAGGAAGGTAACATCTAAACAAACACCCAGAGGTGAAAGAGTGAGCTATACAAAAAGTTGGGGAAGAGTCAGCAACTAACAAAACAGTAGCTCAAAATAATTTCACTCCACAATGCTTTTGAAGTTAGCAGCCACATTGTGACATTATCTCTTTGGGACCCAGTCCTATTTCCTTGGGTGAGCATTCAGGGTTCCACTTCCTGACTCCTACCCAATCAAGAAAACTTCACCAATAAAACAGCGATAAAAAACTGCCTAGTAGGTCAATTTGTTTATACTGGCTGTTTACATTCCCTACATGGGAGAAGAGGGCTGCATTTTAAAAGGACAAAACCAAAGCACATTAGAACATGTTTGTACAAAGCTTAAGAAGACAATCATCTTGTTCTCAAAGCAATAATTAATGTAGCAACTTTGAGACTTGTGATTTAAATCAAAGGTACTACTGAAGAATGATTATGAATCATGCAATTAAGCTACCAAGCAGGATAGTGCTGGAGAGGAAAGCCATTCACAGAACCATAAAACTGTCAAAAATAAAGATAGTAACTATCATCAAAACTAGAAATAACATCATCATTTGATTTTATACTTTGTTGATCAGCAGAGCTGAATTCTAGCCTAAGCTCTGCCATTTATTGATTCTGAGTCTTTGGCCTCATCCTTATCTGTAAAGACCAGCTGGTCTGATTTTTCAGATTCCTTTCAATTCTGAGATTCCCTGCAGCAAGCTATGGTTCCTATGATGTTTATTTATGTATTGGGGGTGCTCTGGTTTACTTAGTTTTGCAATAATAGTACAAATAAGCATCCACCCAAAATAGCACAACTTAAAAGTTCTGTATAAAGCGATATAAACTGCTTTTAAACAAACCCGCCTGAACTTGGTGCTTAAAATGAGGCTACATTCACCTTAAAAGCGCTGCCTCTTTTTTGATCCCTGTTTTGGAACAGCCTTCGAGACTGAAGTTTCTGTGGATGTGATTTGGAACAAGGTGGATGATCACATCAGGTAACACCCCTAGTGAAAGAAAAGTAAGAGACCTTTTCTTGTGGAACTCGGTCTAAGAAAACTGTTCCAAAGGAATCCCCAAGCATTTCTAGCAACAGCTCTGAGGAAAGAATATACGTAGGTTTTCCGGTGATGACAATTCTTGAGATTAATGCCCATCTGAATGCATAATAAAGAAAACAGCCGAAGTTTATTGTGGACTATGAGCCAGGTACTAACTCATTTAATCTTCAAAAACTGCTGTATGGTTAGAACTATCATTATCCCCATTTTACATACGCTAAAACTAAGGCATAGAAAAGTTAGGCAAATTGCCCAAGTTTTCGCAGTTAATAAGTAGATTCAAAACCATGATTTTAGCTCCGAAGTCTGCGTGCTTCATCTCCAAGATACACTCCCTACGTAACCCCTGCTGTCCATGTTTAAGTAACAGTCCCGTTTCTACTACACCTTCCTTACAAACTGAATAACACAAAGTAAAAGTAAAGCCCCACCGCAAGCTCACTATCGGGTTTCTCCTCCTGTCCTGAACCACAAACTATAAATATATTTTAAAGGATATACAAACTTGACAGTACCTGGGGCTTCTCGACATTTAGAGGGGGTGTGTGTGGAACAACTCAAACGTTTTCTGTCTCGGACCAAGTGCAGTGAATGAGTGCCGCGAAGTCGCAGCACGCCCGGGTGTGGAGCCCGCCTCTCCTCTCAGGGGTTCACAGGAGGGGCCGCCCGCGCGCCCCGCCCCGCGCTCCTGATAGGCGCGGAAATGGCATCGGGGCCCGTCACACCACACCCGCCTCCCGCGCCCCCGGGGTCCCTCCACCTGGCCCGCGCAGTGCCGGGGCTGTTCTCCGCCAAGGGTTCCTCGCGCAAGCTCGATGAGCCACACGCTTACCTTCGGGCACCCACCCCCGGCGCATGGCGAATGGGAAGCGCCGCCACTGCTGCGCCACACTCGGCCGGGACCTGCGCCGCGCCACCAGCTCCCAGCGGCGCCAGCTGCGCTCCCTGCGGGGGCCAAACCTGCAGGCCCCGCCCCCTGCGGCAGGCCCCGCCCTCACAAATCACCACCGGCCACGCCCGAATATGGCTCGGTCAGCCCCGCCCTCGGAGCTCTTCGGCCACGCCCCCGAAGGAGCTGCCGGTGGGGTGCAGCCCCAGGGCCTTAATTAAGTAAATAAGCGGGGGAGGAAAGGCGGGAAGCCAGCATTTGGGAGACAGAAAACGAGAGGACCCCCGCAGGGAAGGTGAAGAGAGCCTTGGGCGGGGGCAAGGAATGAGAAGGCACTCTCCCCAGGTTCCCGCTAAAGTGTAGATCTCAAAACACCCGCGCTCATTCAAGACATTGGCATAATCTCATTTTCCTCGGGCGGGGTAGGAGTCACACACGAATTCAGGGCTCCAGGCGTGAGACGTCATTAGGAATGGGATTCAGAGGAGCAAAGAAACGAAGCAATTCCTTTACTCGTCTCCACCACACATCCTTTACTTCAAAAATTGGGGAGTCGGCTCCCAGTAAGAATCCTCACCCCGAGCTTAAATTGTTAATCAATCTCGTTCCCTTCAAACAGCTCAGGCGCATCACGAGAGAGCAGACGCGGCCGGGTTTGGCATGAATGTCCGTAGTGTGCTACTCTAAAGTTTGCGTCTGCGTGTACAGATAAAGGAAAACCAGAATCCTCGAAACGACTTGTTTTAACTATTAATGCATCTGAGTCTGGACAGTGAAAAACGGCTTGAAGCATCAAGCCAATAACCGAGTAGGGCGCAGTTCCTACAGTCCCAGCTACTCCACGGGCTGAGTCAGGAAGATCACTTGAGCCCAGGAGTTCCAGGCCAGCCTCGACCTCATAGCAAGACCCTGTTTCTAAAATAAAAATAATGTAACTAATGAATATGGCAGGGAAACAAAGGGCTCACTTTGCCAGCAAGCAGGATTGACATACGGTAACCTTTATTACAAAAATTTCAGAAAATAATGCCAAGAGGCCAGCCTAGCTCTGTAGCCTTAAGGGAAGTCACAATATCTGAAGTCCTCAATTTGCTTATCAGTAAAACGAGGGGATTTAGCCTGGTGACCTCATGGGCTCTAAATGCCCTCTCATACTCTAAAGTTTGTCCTGCCAGGCCCAACTCATAGGAGAGGGGAAAGGATGCAGGGAAGTATTGTCTAGTCAGGAGCCACTCAGAGAAATTGGGAATTTTTAGAAAAAGCTTCAGGGATCTCCGGCATCACTCATTCAACCTCTCCCTTCCAACTTTCCTGTTTGTAATAATAATAGTACACCAGTCCCCGACACATACCCTTATCAACAGTTTCCCTTTTCTTTTTTTGACCAACAGTCTGAAAAAATTAAATGGAAAATTCTAGAAATAAACAAGTTTTAAATGGTGTGCTGTTCTGAGCAGTGTGATAAAATCTCACGCTATCCCACTCCATCTACCCTCAATGTGAAGCCTCCCTCTGTCCAGTTTGTCCATGCTGCAGATGCTACCCACCCGCTAGTCTCTTAGTAGGCATCTCCATCATCACGTCAGCTGTAGAGGTGTCACAGTGCTTGTGTTCAAGGAACCCTTATTTTACTTCATGATAGCCCCAAAGTGCAAGAGTCGTGATGCTGACATATTGTTATAATTGTTGTATTTTATTAATAGTTATGGTAGTTAATCTCTTACTGTGCCTAATTTAGAGAGTAAATGTTATTGTAGGCATGTATATATAGGAAAAAACATAGTTTAGATGGGGTTCAGTACTATCTGCAGTTTCAGGGAACCACTGGGAGTTTTAGAAGGTATCCCCTTGGATAAGGGGGTAATACTGTATCATTCTTGCCCTAACTCAAAACCTTTGACTCTTCCCTCTCAGTCCTCACGTTTGGTCACCAGGTCCTTGGCTTTCTCCTTTAGAGTCTCTTCAATGACTCTTCCATTTTCACTGCCATCTCTGTATAAAGAACAGATTCAAAGAACTCAGGGTGTTTGATCTGATCCTAACCTACATTTCCCACCTAATGTCCAACTCACTCTCTTGTGTACTCATCTGTTGGACAGACTGTCTCCTCAATGTACAGAATCCACAACTTACAACTAACATCCCTCCCACTGTACATGCAAACCCACTGCCTCCTAGCTGGAATACCCTCTTCTCAGTCCTAGCTACCGGTCTTGACTGCAGTAGCCCAGCTCAGGGATGTCTGTATGCAATAAAATGCTATAATACTTAGGATCTGCACCACTCACGTTAGCATGTAGCAGGGCTCCTTTGTTTTGTTTTCTGCTATTTAGAATCTTTATCTCAGGCCAGTTATGGTGGCTCATACCTGTAATCCCAGCACTTTGGGAGGCCGAGGCAGGCAGATCACTTGAGCTCAAGAGTGGAGTTTGAGACCAGCCTGGGCAATGTGGTGAAACCCCATCTCTACAAAAACATTAAAAAAATTAGCCAGGTGAACATGGTGGAACCCTGTCTCTACTAAAAATACAAAAGAATTAGCCAGGCGTCGTGGCAGGCACCTGTAGTCCCAGCTACTCAGGAGGCTGAGGCAGGAGAATGGCGTGAACCCGGGAGGCAGAGCTTGTAGTGAGCTGAGATTGCACCACTGCACTCCAGCCTGGGCGACAGAGCGAGACTGTCTCAAAAAAAAAAAAAAAAAAAAAATAGCCAGGTGTAGTGGTGCGCGCCTGTAGTCCCAGCTACTTGGGAGGCTGAGGTAGGAGGATCACTTGAGCCTGGAAGGTACAGGCTGCAATGAGCCAAGATTACGCCACTGCACTCCAGCCTGGGTGACAGAGCGAGACCCTGCCTCAAAAAAAAAAAAGAATATTTATCTTGCTGGGCACAGTGGCTCATGCCTGTAATCCCAGCACTTTGGGAGGCCAAGGCAGGAGGATTTCTTGAACCTTGGTGTTCGAGAGCAGCCGCAGCAATACAGAGAGACCCCGTCTCTATAAAAAAATTAACCAGACATGGTCCCTGGCTAATTAGTCCCAGCTACTTAGAAGGTTTAAGTGAGAGGATCACTTGAGCCCAGGTGGTCAAGGCTACAGTGAGTCATGATTGCACCACTGCACTCCAGCATGGGTGACAGAGGGAAAGCCTGTCTAAAAACAAACAAAAAAGAATATTTATCTCTAAAACTAAACTTTAAACTTTTTTTGTTTGTTTGTTTGTTTTTTGAGACAGTCTCGCTCTGTCACTCAGGCTGGAGTGCAGTGGTGCAATCTTGGCTCACTGCAACCTCCACCTCCCAGGCTCAACCGATTCTCCTGCCTCAGCCTCCCGAGTAGCTGGGATTACAGGAGTGCACTACCACGCCTGGCTAATTTTTGTATTTTTAGCAGAGGCGAGGTTTCACCATGTTGGCCAGGCTGATCTCAAACTCCTGACCTCAAGTGATTTGCTGGCCTCAGCCTCCCAAAGTGCTCGGATTACAGGCATGAGCCACCACACCCAGGCAACTTAAAACTATTTACTAGAGTTCCCAGGCCCCAACCAACCAGGAATAAAAATTTTCAATATCTTGAGGCCGGGCGCGGTGGCTCACGCCTGTAATCCCAGCACTTTGGGAGGCCGAGGCAGGCGGATCACGAGGTTAGGAGATTGAGACCATCCTGGCTAACACGGTGAAACCCCGTCTCTACTAAAAATACAAAAAATTAGCTGGACGTGGTGGCGGGCGCCTGTAATCCCAGCTACTCAGGAGGCTGAGGCAGGAGAATGGTGTGAACCTGGCAGGCGGAGCTTGCAGTGAGCTGAGATCGCGCCACTGCACTCCAGCCTGGGCGACAGAGCGAGACTCCCATCTCAAAAAAAAAAAAAAAAAAAAATTCAGTATCTTAAGAAGGCTAAAAGAAATTATAGATTCATCCATAATTAGGCTGTTCAGATTACCTATAACAGCAAGATTCTATTTTTATCTGAAATATTATGATACTGAAGTAACACCAGTTACTTCATGATAACCAAATGCTTTGACTGGCAGTTACATGTGACTGATTCATAAAAATGGAGAAGTAAATTATTATTAAGTAAGACTTTTTTGGAAGACTAAGTCTTTGAGATTCATGGAGGTAAATAAAAAGTAACCTACCTATTCTTCTTCACCTCATTGCCCAAACAAATGGTATACCCATAGTAAATGCTTAAAAATATATTAATCAGTCCATGATTATTTTCAACTTTCCTTAAGCCCTCTCTCTCCTTCGCTAAATATTAAAATACTGGTCTTTTCTTTTTCATGGAAATAAGATAGTGAGAGCTTCCTCTTTTAATTTCAAAGAAATCCTCAAGAATAAGTGAAAAAGAATCACACAGCATTTCTTGGAGTTGGACTAGAAAGGTTTTCAGTGTTCTAGAAATAAACCCTTGAATCACAGTAAATTCCCTATGTTAGCAAGCTCTATGTACTATTAAGGTCTTTAGAGAGTAAATTTTCCTTAACTGCAACCTTAACCAGATGGCACAATAGAAACAGAACCAAGTTTGCAAAATGACTACCAAGTAAGAGTGAAAACTGATTTGCAATCTATCAATGGCCCCTTGTGTTTTGAAAATGTCAATAGTACATTTCAGGG
The DNA here is from genome assembly GCF_029289425.2 of Pan paniscus. Lineage (NCBI taxonomy): Eukaryota > Metazoa > Chordata > Mammalia > Primates > Hominidae > Pan > Pan paniscus. The sequence goes on along the minus strand of NC_073256.2, from coordinate 82,509,067 downwards.
AGGCCCCAGAGTTCTGAAGTCTGTCCCAAACAATCTATAAATCACTAGTCACGGCAAACCTTTATAATGTTCTAGAGATTTAAGAAGCATTAAATAGACTAAATAACAATCACACTTCATTTATAGAGTGGGTTGTACCAGAGGCTATTGGTAATAGACTCTTGAAACTTTTCTCTACCTCTCCTCAAAATGTGAAGTGACTATTAAGAGTGGGGCCTTAGGGGACTTCTGAATCCAGCCAACATGGAGTAACAAGGACCAAATTGACCCTCCCACCTGAACCAACCAAAAGGAAAAACGAAAAAGAGACAGAAAAAATATATAAAACATCTGTTTTCAAGATACTGGGTATCAGGCTGTGAAAGAAAATGATTCCTAAACACACAAAATTTACCCGCAGCTTACTACTTTCAGATACCTTACACACCATGATACAGGGAGTGGAATGAAGGAGAGCCCAGCAGACTACCTGAGTTGAGAGGATGGGGCTATGAATCCAGGGAGAACAAGATGGTTAGAGTTCACAAGACAGTATACAAGAGGAAGTTAAGTGCACAGGGAACCCTAGAGACCTGCAGAAGGTTCTCCCTGAGAATTTGACAACGCAGATCAGTGCATGCATGTGAAGAAACTATAAAAAGTACAGCAAAGAAAAAAACATATGAAAGCATTAGACAGAATAGCACTGGCAACTCACAGAGGGCCAGGAATAGTGGCTGTTCCATCAGGTAGACTACAAACGTTCCCAACTCAATGCAGGTAGAATACTAAGAAGAGTCTTACCTTACTTAGACTGGGGAGGAATTAGCCCTAGAACAAATACTGCTTGGGTCCTGCCAAACAAACAAACAAAAAACAGAAAAAAACACATGGAAGTAAAATCTGAAAGGATTGAACTATTTCCAAGTAATTTAACTCTATCTCAAATCAAAATCCAGGCATAATTGTAAGAATAGAAAAATATCCAGCATTCAGCAAGGAAAAAAATCACAATGTCTGACATTCAATATTGAATATGTGGCATTCAGTATTACAAGGCACACAAAGAAACAGAAAAACATGACCAATAATGAGATAAAAAGAAATCACTAGGGGCCGGGCGTGGTGGCTCACGCCTGTAATCCCAGCACTTTGGGAGGCCGAGGCAGGTGGATCACGAGGTCACGAGATCAAGACCATCCTGGCAAACACGGGGAAACTCCGTCTCTACTAAAAATACAAAAAAATTAGCCGGGTGTGGTGGCGCACGCCTGTAGTCCCAGCTACTCGGGAGGCTGAGGCAGGAGAATGGCATGAACCCGGGAGGTGGAGCTTGCAGTGAGCGGAGATTGCGCCACTGCACTCCAGCCTGGGCAACAGAGCGAGGCTCTGTCTCAAAAACAAACAAAAAAAGTAATCACTAAAACTGACCTGCAACTGACATAGATGTTAGAATTAGCTGACTAGGACATTAAAACAGTTATTATAATGGTAATGTAGGCAGGTCTTGGTGGCTCACGCCTGTAATCCCACTTTGAGAGGCCAAGGTAAGAGGATTCCTTCATTTCAGGAGTTCAAGACCAGCTTGGGCAACATAGGGAGACCCCATCTCTACAAAATAATAATAATAATAATAACAATAGTAATATACTCAAAAAGTTAAGTAGAGACAAAGAAAGCATAAAATTTCTAAATCCAACTTTTAGAGATGAAAACAATAATCTCTAAAGTGGAAAATACACCAGATAGGATTAACAGAAGATTAGACATTACAGAAGAAAAGATTAGTAAACTTGAAGACTGCAGTAGAAACTTTCTAAAATGTAGACAGAAAAAAGAATTAAGGTCAGGTGCGGTGACCCACACCTATAATCCCAGCATTTTGAGAGGCTGAGGCGGGTGGATCATTTGAGGTCTGGAGTTCAAGACCAGCCTGGCCAACATGGCAAAATCCCGTCTCTACCAAAAATACAAAAATTAGCTGGGCATGGTGGCGCACATCTGTAGTCCCAGCTACTTGGGAGTCTGAGGCATGAGAATCACTTGAACCCAGGAGGTAGAGGTTTCAGTGAGCTGAGATTGTGCCACTGCACTCTAGCTTGGGCAACAGAGTGAGACTCTGTTTCAAAAAAAAAGAGAAAGGTAAAGAGAATTGATGAGCTGTGGACAACTTTAAGCAGCCTAATATACTTGCAATTAGATTCCCTGAAGGAGAAGATAAAGATGGTGTTGGAGGATGGGATAGGAAAATACATTTGTAGAAATCATGGCTGACATATTCCCAAATTAGATGAAAACTATAAACTCACAGATCTGACAAGTGCAATGAATTGAAACACTAGAAACATGAAGAAAATTACACCAAGGCACATCATAATAAAAGTACTAAAAACCATTGATAAAGTCTTAATAGCAGCCAGAAGAAAAGACATGTTATATATGGAGGAACAAAGGTAAAAATGTCAGTATATTTCTCATCAGAAATAGTACAAGTGGCTGGGCACAGTGGCTCATGTCTGTAATCTCAACACTTGTAGGAGGCTGAGGAGGGCAACGGGCAGATCACTTGAGGTCAGGAGTTCGAGACGAGCCTGGCAAATATGGTGAAACCCTGACTCTACTAAAAATACAAAAATTAGCCGGGTGTGGTGGCACACGCCAGTAATTCCAGCTACTCAGGAGGCTGAGGCAGGAGAATCACTTGAACCTGGAGGGCAGAGGTTGCAGTGAGCTGAGATGGCACCACTGCACTCCAGACTGGGTGACAGAGCAAGATTCCATCTCAAAATAAATAAATAAATAAATAGTACAAGAAGTGGAGCAACATCTATAACGTACTGAATAAAAAAATCTGTCAACCTAAAATTATTTACCTACCAAAAATATCCTTCAAAATCAAAGATATGTAAAGCTATATAAAGATTTTTTCAGATTGAAAAAAAAAAGCTGAAAAATTCATAACCAGTAGACTCATACAACAAGAAACATTCAAGGAAGCCCTTCAGACATAGAAAAGTTATTCCAGATTTCTGGAAATAAAGATCTACTAAGAAATGAAGAGCACTTGAAATAGTAACAACAGAACTAAACATATTTTGATTTTTTAATAATTTAAATCTCTAAAAGTTAACAAACTTAAACAAGAATAGTAATAACTTATGGTGGGTTTATATCTAATGTATCAGTAAAATATATGACAACAGTATTATAAAAGCTAGCATTAGAGACATGGAAGTATACCATTGTAAGATATATCCTATAAGTGTAAGTATTCTATAAGTGATGTGGTATAATTCAAATGAAGATAGACTGTAATAAATTAAAGATATATACTTAAATCTGGTTGAGAGCGGCAATAATCCAGAATGGCTACTCTGATCTATGTTGATAAGGAAAATGAAGAACCAGGCACCCTTGTGGCTACAACGGATGGGCTGAAGCTGGGGTCTGGACCTTCAATCAAAGCCTTAGATGGGAGATCTCAAGTTTCAATATCATGTTTTGGCAAAACATTCGATGCTCCCACATCCTTACCTAAAGCTACCAGAAAGGCTTTGGGAACTGTCAACAGAGCTACAGAAAAGTCAGTAAAGACCAATGGACCCCTCAAACAAAAACAGCCAAGCTTTTCTGCCAAAAAGATGACTGAGAAGACTGTTAAAGCAAAAAACTCTGTTCCTGCCTCAGATGATGCCTATCCAGAAATAGAAAAATTATTTCCCTTCAATCCTCTAGGCTTCGAGAGTTTTGACCTGCCTGAAGAGCACCAGATTGCACATCTCCCCTTGAGTGGAGTGCCTCTCATGATCCTTGACGAGGAGAGAGAGCTTGAAAAGCTGTTTCAGCTGGGCCCCCCTTCACCTTTGAAGATGCCCTCTCCACCATGGAAATCCAATCTGTTGCAGTCTCCTTTAAGCATTCTGTTGACCCTGGATGTTGAATTGCCACCTGTTTGCTCTGACATAGATATTTAAATTTCTTAGTGCTTTAGAGTTTGTGTATATTTCTATTAATAAAGCATTATTTGTTTAACAGAAAAAAAGATATATACTTAAATCCTAAAATAAAATAACCATTAAAAGGAAAAACAGAAGTTATAACTAATAAGGGAACAAAGGACATAAAATGGGATAATAATGCTTAATCCAAAATAAAGCAGAAAATGAAGAAAAATGAAATGAAGAACAGATAAATAGAAAACAAATAGCAATATGAAAGACAAACTTGACCGGGTGTGGTGGCTCATGCCTGTAATCCCAGCACTGTGGGAGGCTGAGGCAGGCGGATCACCTGAGGTCGGGAGTTTGAGACCAGCCTGACCAACATGGAGAAATCCTGTCTCTACTAAAAATACAATAGCCAGGTGTGGTGGTGCATGCTTGTAATCCCAGCAGCTCAGGAGGGTGAGGCAGAATTGCTTGAACCCGGGAAGCAGAGATTGCGGTGGGCAGAGATCGCGCCACTGCACTCCAGCCTGGGCAACAAGAGCAAAACTCCGTCTCAAAAAAAAGAAAGCTAGAGCAGCTATATTAATATATCAAGAACGTTTCAAAGCAAATAATATTACCGTGGAAAGAGAAGGTCATTTAATAATGGTAAAGGGGCCAATTTATCAAAAGGACACAACAATTCTAAATGTTTATGTACCTAATAACAGAGCTTCAAAATATATGAACAAAAACTGAAAATATTTCAAGAAGAAATAGACACACCCACAATTATAGTTAGAAGTTTCAAAACCCCTTTCATAATAACACAAGTAGAGAGAAAATCAGCAAGTATATAGAAGACCGAAACAACACTATTAACCATCTTGAGATTTTATTTATTTATTTATTTATTTATATTTTGAGACAGTCTTGCTCTGTCGCCCAGGCTGAAATGCAGTTGCAATCTCGGCTCACTGCAACCTCTCTGCCTCCTAGGTTCAAGCAATTCTCCAGCTTCAGCCTCTCGAGTAGCTGAGACTACAGGCACACGCCACCAGACCCAGCTAATTTTTGTATCTTTAGTAGAGACAGGGTTTTGCCATGTTAGCCAGGCTGGTCTCAAACTCCTGGCCTCAAGTGATCCACCCACATCAGCCTTCCAAAGTGCTGGGATTACAGGTGTGAGCCACCACACCTGGCCAACTTAATTGATATTTGTAGAACACCCCAAAATAGAATATATATACTTTTCATGTGTACACAAGATATTCACCAAGGCAGACCATATTCTGAGCCATAAAATCAATAAATTTAAAACAATTCAAATCACATAAAGTATGTTCTCTAACTATAATAAAATTAAATTAGGAATCAATAACAGCAAGACATTTGGAAAAATCCAATTTTTTTTTTTTTTTTTTGGACGGAGTATCGCTGTGTCACCCAGGATGGAGTGCAGTGACACCATCTCAGCTCACTGAAAGCTCTGCCTCCCAGGTTCATGCCATTCTCCTGCCTCAGCCTCCTGAGTAGCTGGGATTACAGGTGCCCGCCATGGCGCCCGGCTAATTTTTTGTATTTTTAGTAGAGACAGAGTTTCACCGTGTTAGTCAGGCTGGTCTCAAACTCCTGACCTCAGGTGATCCACCCACCTCGGCCTCCCAAAGTGCTGGGATTACAGGCGTGAGCCACCATGCCTGGCCAAAATCCAAATATTTTGAATCCAAATATACAGCCCTAATAACCCATGGGTCAAAGAAGAAATTGAAAGGAAAATTAGAACATATTTTGCACTGAATGAAAATGAAAATAACATATTGAACGTTGTGGAGTGCACTAAACTAGTACTTAGAAGGTATTGCCCATATTGGAAAAGAAAAAAAATCTCAAATCAATGACCTCAACTTTCAACTCACCAACAACAAAAATAAGAGCAAATTGAACAATAGTGAGAGAAAATATTTGCAAATCACATTATCTCATAAGAGTCTAGTATCCAGAATACATAAAAAACTTGTTTGACTCAACAGAAAAGACAAAGAATCCAATTTAAAGTAGTCAAAAGACTTAAGTAGACATTTCTGCAAAGAAGATATACAAATGGCCACAGGCACATGAAGAGTTGCTCAACAACATTAGTCATTAGGGAAACGCAAATCAAAATCACAATGAGATACCAATTCACACTCACTAGGATGGCAATAATCAAAAAAGTGAAAACTAAGTGCTGGTGAGGATGTGGAGAAGTTGAAGCCTTGTACATTGGTGGTGAAAATGTAAAATGGTGTGGCTGCTGTGGAAAACAATTTTGAGGTTTCTCAAAAAGTTTAACACAGTATTTCTGTATGACCCAGCAATTCTACTTCTAGATATATACCCCCAAAAAACTGAAAATAGGTATTCAAACAAATACTTGCACATGTTTGTTCACAGCAGCACTGTTCACAATACTCAAGAGGTGAAAATAACCCATGTGTCCATCAGCCAATGAATGGATAAACTGTGGTATATACATTCAATGGAATATTACCTGGCCATAAAAAGGAATGAAGTACTGATACATGCTACAAAATGAATGAACCTTGAAAACATTATGCTATATTTATATTTATATTCCACATAAATGGAATCATACAGTTCTTACCTCTGGTGTCTGGTTTATTTCATTTAGCATAATGTTACAGACACTTAGCTCCATAGAAACGGAAAACAGATTGGTAGTTGCCAAGGGCTGTGGATTGCCTGAGACCAGCCTGGACAACATGGTGAAACCCCATCTCTACTGACAAAATTAAAAAAAAAAATTAGCCAGGCGTAGTGGAGCATGCCTGTAGTCCCAGCTACAGGAGGCTGAGGTAGGAGGATCACCTGAACCCAGGAGGTTGAGGCTGTAGTGAGTCAAGAGCAGACCAATACACTCCAGCCTGGGCAACTGGAGTGAGGCCCTTTCTCAAAAAACAAAACAAAAACAAAAGATAATGTACAAATTAAATTCAGAAAAGGTACAATATAATTTTATTATTTAGAGATGTGAAGGGAAATATAATAAGGACTAAAAGCAGAAACATTTAACATGGTTCCTTCCCAAAATTAAATAAATTGACCTAACTGATAAGGGGAATTCCTTCAAATAACTTCAAAATAAAGGATATCTTTCCCTAGTGGAATAAACTCAAAGGACAAAAGAACTGTAAAAAAAATTATAAAAAAAATCTTAAACTCTATTCAGGTAATCATTATATGAGATCATGTTCGTGTTGTAGAATAAAGAAAATGGGTCAGGTGTGGTGGTGCATGCCTGTAATCCCAGCACTCTGGGGGGCCAAGGTGGGCAGATCGCTTGAGCCCAGGAGTTCCAGATCAGCCTAGTCAACACAGTAAAATCCTGTCTCTATAAAAATTAGCCGGGTGTGGTGGCACATGCCTATAGTTCCAGCTACTCGGGAGGCTGAGAGATAGGAGGATCACTTGAGCCCTGATGGTTGAGGCCGCAGTGAGCTAAGATCGTGCCACTTCACTCCAGTCTGCGCAACAGAGCAAGACCCTGCCTCAAATAATAATAACAGTAATAATAACTTTTTAAAAAGGAAGAAAATTAGTAATTATGTTCCTATCCTTAAGAACCAGGAATTCTGATGTAGGAGAAAGGAGATACAGATGAACTTGGGTTTAAAAAAACCAAAAAAACCTGTAGTACTGAATTTCAATTGGAAGTATCAGTATGAATATATGTTGTATTTTATCTTTAAAATATACATATGTATATTTTATGTGTACATAAATATATGTATATTCATATAAATACACATATATATTTATATGTATGTATTTCCTAGCTCTAGCATGGAAAAAGCTAAAATCAGTGACCAATCTAGGGAAATGAACACCCCTAGTACCAAGATTATGGTCCCTAAATATTTCCCACTAATATGAACTAGGGCTCATTGGAGAACTGGCTGATTGCAGACCTGCAGCAGAAAATGTACAAGATGAGCCTGGAATGTCCTAACTTCCTTACTTTCCAGTATGATATCAATGACTACCAGAGTCATGTGAAAAACCTCAGAAACTAATTCAAAGATGGCAAAATCGATCATAAAAAAGAATCACCATTATGAATTGAAATATATCGAACATGTAAATCCAGGAATTTACAAAGATACTAAAAAACAGAAAACAAACCTCATGGTTTACCTTTCGATAACCATAAGGAACTAACTCATTATTTTGAAAACTGGTAAATAAAAGGTAAGAATCAAGCCTATATCCTGCCTTCCAATATAAACTGCACTCCAGGTAACCAAATAGTCAATGAGGAGAAGTTTCTTGTTACAGAAGAATTCCAGGTAATGCATAAAGGCAGAATACTGCCATTTTGCAATGAATTAATTAATGAATTAATGCACGTAGGCAATGATGATCAATGGCTGCTTATCTCATAAAAAGAGCGCTAACCAAACATTTTATGCCTCCTGATGGAAAAACACATCACTATGCAGTATTCTTGCCAAAATACTTGAACTAAATCTCATTAAGTTTCTAGCTCTAACTTCCAATTTATAGGGACTGCAGGGGTCAGAAGTACATGTCAAATGACATCATAGGGATGCAATCAGTAAACTTTAGTGGGAGATCCTACAGGCTAAATGACCTGGTTTCTTTATTACATAAATTATAAGGGAAAAAAGAAAGGCAGCAGATATACAGAATAAAAGACTTAAAATGAGGTATCAATTACCAATTGTATGGATCTTATTTAGATCTTGATTAGACTAAACAACTAAAAAAATTATGAGGCAATTTGAGAATTCAAACATGACTAGATATCCAATAATAAGAAATCATAAAAATAAAAAGAAAAAAATCAGTGGGTTTTTTTTAAGTGTGATGATGTTATATTTTTGTTTTTGGTTTTGTTTTTTGAGACGCGGTCTCACTCCATCGCCAGGCTGGAGTGCAGTGGCGCGATCTTGGCTCACTGTAACCTCCAACTCCCTGGTTCAAGCAATTCTCCTGCCTCAGCCTCCCGACTACCTGGGATTAAAGGCACATGCCACCACGCCCAGCTAATTTGTATTTTTAGTAGAGATGGGATTTCACCATGTTGGTTTGTATGGTCTCGATCTCCTGACGTCCAGCTGATGTTATGTTTTTTAAAAGTCTATGTTATAGGCCGGGCGCGGTGGCTCACGTCTGTAATCTCAACACTTGGGGAGGCCGAGGTGGGTGGATCACGTGAGGTCAGGAGTTCACAACCAGCCTGGCCAACATGGTGAAACCCTGTCTTTATTAAAAATACAAAAGTTAGCCGGGCATGGTAGCAGGCGCCTGTGGCGGAGGTTGCAGTGAGCTGAGATTGCACCACTGCACTGGGGGACAAGAGCAAGACTTCGTCTCAAAAAAAAAGAGTCTAAAAAGTCTATGTTATAGAGCTAATACTTAAATATTTACAGATGAAACAATCTGATGTTTGGGATTTGGTTCAAAATTATATGTGTGTAGGGGCAGGGGAGTGCAATAAGATTTAGCCATAATTAGCTAACTGTTGAAATGGGGCAGTAGGCTTATGAAGGCTAATTATACTATTCAGATGACTTTTTTATGTTTGAAATTTTATATAATAAAAAGGTGGGTTTTTTCTTTTAAAACATTTATTATTTATTTTTTTTTTAGAGAGAGTCTCACTCTGTTACCCAGGCTGAAGTGCAGAGATGCAATCTCAGCTCACTGTTACCTCCGCCAACTGGGTTCAAGTGATTCTCCTGCCTCAGCCTCCCAAATAGCTGGGATTACAAGTATGCACCACCACACTCAGCTAACTTGTGTATTTTTAGTAGAGACGGGGTTTTGCCATTTTGGCTAGGGTGGTCTCAAACACCTAGCCTCTTGTGATCCGCCCGCCTCAGCCTCTCAAAGTGCTGGGGCGTGAGCCACCATGCCCAGCCCAAACTATTTTTATAATAACACAAAGATGTTATTTGCCTTTTTCTCTGTGTTGACATTTGCACTGATGGTACAAAAACAATAGTGACTAGAACTACTGGTGACTTGGCAGGAATCCAGGCAGTGAAACCACATTTCTTGTAGTCATTGTATTCTTCACCATCACTTGTAGTTAAAAAACAAAAAACCCAAAAATCAGATTCACTTAAGAATGTCTAGCTGGGCATGGTGGCATGCACCTGTAGTCCCAGCTGTTCAGGAGGCTGAAACCTGAAGCAGGAGGATTGCTTGAGGCCAGGAGTTTGAAGTTATAGTGAGCTATGATGGTACTACTATACTCCAGCCTGGGCAACAGAGTAAGACCCTGTCTCTAAAAATTAAATAAAAATTTAAAAGGAATGTCCTTGATAAAGCAGTAAAGATTACTAATTTTATTCAATCTTGACCTTTGAGTACATTTCCTTTTTTTTTTTTTTTTTTTTTTTTCTGAGACAAGAGTTTCACTGTTGTTGCCCAGGATGGAGTGCAATGGTGAGATCTTGGCTCACTGCAACCTCTGCCTCCCTGGTTCAAGCGATTCTCCTGCCTCAGCCTCCCAAGTAGCTGGGATTACAGGCATGCACCACTACGCCCGGCTTAGTACATTTCTTTATAATGTCCTGTGTGACAAAATAGAAAATATACATAAAGCACTTCTGCTATATATCAAAATCTTATGATTAGAAGAAAAGCCCTTGTGTGATTGTTTGAGATGCAATCTAAACTAGCTGCTTTTTCATAGAATCTCATTTTTACTTGAAATGATGACAGACAAATGATGGTATTTGCCAAACTTAAGTATTTGGCAGACACTTTCTTGAAAATGAACAAAGTGGCCGGGCACAGTGACTCACGCCTGTAATCCCAGCACTTTGGGAGGCCGAGGCGGGCGGATCATGAGGTCAGAAGATCAAGACCATCTTGGCTAACATAGTGAAACCCTGTCTCTACTAAAAATACAAAAAGTTAGCCGGGTGTGGTGGTGGGCACCTGTAGTCCCAGCTACTCAGGAGGCTGAGGTAGGAGAATGGCGTGAACCCGGGAGGCGGAGCTTGCAGTGAGCCGAGATAGCGCCACTGTATTCCAGCCTGGGTGACAGGGCAAGACTCCGTCTCAAAAAAAAAAAAAAGAAAAAAGAAAAAAGAAAATGAACAAAGTAAGCCTGTCACATCAAGGAAAACAACTCAATGTATTTGTTGGCAGTGATAAAATTCAAGCTTTCAAGCCAAATGTAGAGCTTTGGAAAATTAGTTTCTGCCACCATGACCTCGTCTGCTCTCCTCCACTGAGAAATTTTTCTGAGGCACTCACTTAGTGATACTAACAAATGTGATTTTTGTAATATTGTTACATGAAATGTGTCAATATTTGGAAGGTCTGCATAAATCAGTGAACCAATATTTTCCAAATGACTAATTAAAGAAATTACAAAGCCTTGCATGCATCAAAAATCCACTCAAAATGTAAGCGGCTGTAGTAGATTGAATGGTGGCCACCAAAAAGGATCTTGAGAGGAGATCTTCCCAGATTATCCAGGTAAACCCTAAACCCAATGACAAGGGTCCTTTTAAGAGACAGAAGAGGGGCTGGGCGTGGTGGCTCATGCCTGTAATCTCAGCACTTTGGGAGGCCGAGGCGAGTGGATCACGAGGTCAAGAAATTAAAACCATCCTGGCTACTCGGGAGGCTGAGACAGGAGAATGGCGGGAACCCGGGAGGCGGAGCTTGCAGTGAGCCGAGATCACACCACTGCACTCCAGCCTGGGCAACACAGCGAGACTCCGTCTCAAACAAACAAACAAACAAACAAACAAACAAACAAACAAACAAAAACCATCCTGGCCAAAATGGTGAAACAACGTCTCTACTAAAAATACGAAAATTAGCTAGGTGTGGTGGTGCACGCCTGTAGTCCCAGCTACTTGGGAGGCTGAGGCAGGAGAATTGCTTGAACCCGGGAGGTAGAGGTTGCAGTGAGCCAAGATCATGCCAGTGCACTCCAGGCTGGGTGACACAGCCAGACTCTGTCTCAAAAAAAAAAAAAAGAGAGACAGAAGAGAAGACACAGAGACACGTGGAAGAGAATGCCTTATTGGCCCAGCACAGTGGCTCACGCCTGGCCTGTAATCCCAGCACTTTGGGAGGGCGAGGTGGGCGGATCGCGTGAGGTCAGGAGTTCGAGACCAGCCTGGCCAACATAGTGAAACCCCATCTCTACTAAAAATAAAAAATTAGCTGGGTATGGTGGCACACACCTGTAGTCCCAGCCACTTGGGAGGCTGAGGCAGGAGAATCACTTGAACCCAGGAGGCGGAGGTTGCAGTGAGCTGAGATCGTGCTACTGCACTCCAGCCTGGGAGACAGGGAGACAGAGTGAGACTCTGTCTCAAAAAAAAAAAAAAGAAAGAAAAGAAAAAAGAAAAAAGAAGGCCTTATTAAGACAGAGGCAGAGGGCCACCTGATGCTAGGAAAACGTAAGGAACCCATTTTTTCCTAGAGTCTTTGGAGGGAGTTCAGCCTTTGATTTCCAGCCTCCAGAACTGTAACAGAATAAATTTTTGTTGCTTTAAGCTGGTGTAAATCTGTTATGTCTGTACAGTAGTCCTAGGAAACTAATACAATGACAAATGCATGTTAATGTAATTGAGCATAAAAATGTATTGATATGGAGCCCTTAGTGGTGGTGCATGCTGGTAGTTCCAGCTACTTGGGAGGCTGAGGCAGGAGGACTGCTTGAGCCCAGGAGTTTGAGACCAGCCTGGACAATATAGCAAGACTCCATCTCAAAAAAAGTACATTAATATGGATTCAGGATCCACATTGTATCTAATATCTAAGAAGCTACTACTTAGCCAAGATTTTTGAAAAGGCTTTAAAAATACCCAGCTTTTTCCAACTACATATCTCTGTAAGACCTGATTTATATATCTATATATAGATATAGAGAGATATTTCACTTAAAACAACATATTGTAACAGTTTGAATGCAGAAACAGGTTTAAAGATTCAGTGGTCACTTACTAAGCCAGATATTAAAGAGACTTGCAAACAAATAATATAATGCTAATTACTAATTTTTTCAGCTTTGGAAAAGGTTATTTTTTATAAAAATACTTTTTTGTTTGTTTTTGAGACGGAGTCTCACTCAGTTGCCCAGGCTGCAGTACAATGGCGCGACCTCAGCTCACTGCAACCTCCGCCTCCCAGGTTCAAGCTATTCTCATGTCTCAGCCTCCCAAGTAGCTGAGATCACAGGCACCCACCACCACACCTGGCTAATTTTTGTATTTTTAGTAGAGACAGGGTTTCGCCATGTTGGTCAGGTTGGTCTCGAACTCCTGACCTCAGGTGATCCACCCGCCTTGGCCTCCCAAAGTGCTGGGATTACAGGTGTGAGCCACCTTGCCCGGCCTTAAAAATATGTTTTTAATGTTAACATGTAAAGGGTATGTATGTGTGTGTGTGTGTGTGTGTGTGTGTGTGTATAGTGTGTGTGTGTATATATATACATATAGTGTGTGTGTATATATAGTGTGTGTGTATATATATGTGTATATATATACACTTTTTTTTTTAAGCTAGAGTCTTACTCTGTTTCCCAGGCTGGAGTGCAGTGGCATGATCTCAGCTCACTACAACCTCCGCGTTCTGGGCTCAAGTGATTCTCCTGCCTCAACCTCCCAAATAGCTGGGATTACAGGTGCCCGCCACCACACCCAGCTAATTTTTGTAGTTTTAGTAGAGACGAGGTTTCACCATGTTGGCCAGGCTGGTCTCAAACTCCTGACCTCAAGTGATCTCTCCACCTCAGCCCCCCAAAGTGCTGGGATTACAGGTGTGAGCCACCGCACCTGGCCATATTTTTTTATTTAATTTTTTTTAAATTTATCAGTTTTAACTTCTAGTATAAATAGATAGCCCATATAAATACAAACTCCTTGGGGTACTCAGTAATTTTTAAGAGTGTAAGGAGTTCTGTGAGACCAAAATGTTTGAGAAACACTGGCCCATACAACCATTGAAAGAGGAAAGACAAATGGGGACTGGGGGCCAGGCACAGTGGCTCACACCTGTAATCCCAGCCCTTTGAGAGGCCTAGGCAGGAGAATCACTTGACCCCAGGAGTTCGAGACCAGCTTGGGTAACATGGTGAGAACTTTTTGAGTCTCTACAAAAAAATACAAAAATTATCTAGGTGTGGTGGTACATGCCTGTAGTCCCAGCTACTCAGGAGGCTAAGGGAGGAGGATCACTTGAGCCAAGGAGGTTGAAGCTGCAGTGAGCCATGATCATGCCACTGCATTCCAGCCTGGGCAACAGAGCGAGACCCTGTCTCAAAAAAAAAAAAAAAAAAATAGGGCCTGAGTAGTTAGGAAAGGGATCACGTAGGTAGGATTCCTGCCCTTTTGCACTACGCATTGAATCTTCAGGGGCAGAAAGGTAGAAAAACATCCTTCTAGGCAAAGAACCTCAGAAGTATATAATAAACTTAGAAGCAGATCTATACGTGATAAGGTTAAGGGAGACTGGGTCATCAATAAATACATAAATCTTACATGTCCAGATTATTATCTTTTTAAAAATAGTTGATGCTGGCCTGGCACAGTGGCTCACGCCTGTAATCCCAGCACTTTGGGAGGCCGAGGCAGGCAGACTGCTTGAGCTTAGGAGTTCAAGACCAGCCTGGGCAACAGGGAGACCCTGCCAAACCCCGTCTCTACTAAAACATACAAAAATTGGCCAGGTATGGTGGCATGTGCCTATAGTCCCAGCTACTTGGGGGGCTGAGACAGGAGAATCACTTGAGCCCAGGAGATTGAGGCTGCAGTGAGCTATATTCGCACCACTGCACTCCAGCATGAGTGACAATGTGAGACCCTGTCTCAAAAAAAAAAAAAAAAAAAAAAAGTAGATGCATGCCTCAATTTCAAGATTCTTGGTTTGTCTTTTGTAAGCCCATAACTTAAAAGGATTTGGGGTTTTGTAAATGTGGATACCATGCTTTTCCTCCCCTTATTCCTGTGCTCCTCATAGATGGAGTGAGTCCTTGTAAGTACTAAACCAGCCCACATAACCCTCCTCTGAGTCTTCATACATTTTTTTTTACTCCATCTGGAACACACATCTCTATTTTTTGTTTGGTATATAGTTTGCTTGGACTGTCATAAACAAGTACCTCAGACTGGGTGGTTTAAACAGCAGAAATGTATTGTCTCACAATTCTGGAGGCACAAGTTGAGATCAATGTGCCACCAGAGCTGGTCTCTCCTGAGCCTACTCTCCTTGGCTTGTAGACGGTTGCCTTCTCCCTGTGTCCTCACAGCATCTTCCTTGTGTACGGAGCTAAGTCCAAATTTCCTCTTCTTATAAGAACAATGGTCATACTGAATTAGGGCCCACCCATAGGACCTCATGTTAACTTTATTACCTCTTTAAAGATCCTGTCTCCAAATACAGTCACAGTCTGAGATACTGGGGGCTAGAACATCAACATATGAATTTGAGGGGACACAATTCAGGCTATGACACTTTGGCTAACTCCTTCTCGCTCTCTGTGAATCAGCCTAAATTGGACTTTCTCAGGGAAGCTTTCCTTGACCCCTGACTTAAGTGAAGGTCCCTGTTATACTCACATAGGAGCCTACACTTACCCTGTTAATACATATCATTTAGCATACAAATGAAAGTAAATAGTCATTTAACTGTTTTATAACTGTTTCACCTACCAAACCCTAAGAGCCATGAGGGCAGGGACTGCGTCTGTCATGTTCACCACTGGGCCTACAGGGTTTAGAATAGTGCCTGACATACTGGGGTCACTCAATGAGTACGGGAGTGCTGTATGGTGTTACAAAATGGGGGAGTTTCAGAGATGAAAACAAGATCTGCAAGCCCACCAGGAAGGATTCTGAGACCAGCAGCAACCATCTGGAAGAGGTGTACAGGCTAAGCATCCCTAACTCAAAAAATCTAAAATGTTTCAAAATCCAAAACTTTCTGAGTGTCTACATGATGCCACAAGTGGAATATCCCACACCTGACATCATGCGACAGGTTGCAGTTAAAACGCAGGTGCACAACACAGTTTTATCAGTTTTACTTAACATCCCCAAGGGGGTTATTGTACAACAATCTTTTAATCAAAACACAGCATCACAGGCAGAGACTGAGAGCCTGTTGTTATTTGTTGTTGCTGTTTTTCTTTTTTTTTTTTTTTTTTTGAGATGGAGTCTCACTCTGTCCCCCAGACTGGAGTGCAGTGGTATGATCTCGGCTCACTGCAACCTCCGCCTCCTGGGTTCAGATGATTCTCCTGCCTCAGCCTGCCAAGCAGCTGGGATTACAGGAGTGCTCCACCATGCCCGGCTAATTTTTGTATTTTTAGTAGAGACGAGGTTTCACCATGTTGGTCAGGCTGGTCTTGAACTCCTTACCTCAGGTGATCCACCCGCTTCCGCCTCCCAAAGTGCTGGGATTACAGGCATGAGCCACCACGCCTGGCCTTGTTGCTGTTGTTAAACAGCTGATGCAGGTATTCTGGGGATGTTACTGTGCTGCCTAGTTACCCTAAACACATTATTTTCTCACTGTATTAATGGTGTGTCATATTGGTTACTGTTAAGTGTTAATGTGTGTATAAGTGGGAGAAAATGATTGCTTATCACTAGCATATAAATTCAGAGTCAGAAATGATGGTGATGCCAAACAAGTACAGATCGACCACATAGGTGATGAGATTGTCCACGTGGGCAATGAGATAGTGACACCTTTGCTTTCTGATAGTTCAATGTATACAAATTTTGTTCCATGTACAGAATTACTTAAAATATTGTATAAAATGACCTTCAGACTGTGTGCATAAGGTGTATATGAAACATAAATGGGAATTTCATCTTTAGACTTTATTCGTATCCCCAAGAGATCTCATCATGTATATGCAGATATTCCAAAATCTGTAAATACCCGAAATCCAAAACACTTCCTGTTCCAAGCATTTTGGATAAAAGATACTCAACCTGTCCCAGCAAATCAGTAATCTTGGTGGTCAAGCCTCACTGACTTTTAATCCCACTACAGTACTGAATTAAGCGGGTAGAGCCTTAAGTCCAGTCCTGTCTCAATCATTAATTAGCAACGTAAAAATGGTGCAATGTTCCTTAGTTTTTGCATTATCTCTCATTCCTCATTTGCAAATGCAGGAAATTATCTAAAGCCAACACTGGTCACAATTTAAACAGAAAAGCCCTGATCTGTGAATATCCCAAACCAACTCTACCCCATGCTGCCAAGACCCTTGTGTGCCTTTGATGGGAGTGTTAATCCCAACCTTTCCTTTAACAACCAATTCTGCTGAAGCTTATGTGAGTCCTACCTCCAGGCCTCTAAAGTTTTCTCCCATGCTGCAAAAGGGGGTTACAAATCACACAAAGCTCCAAAGAGCCTCCAGCACTGCCAAAAGATTCAGGGGCCTAGAGGGCAATTGGAGTTCAGAGGTCATAAGGGCATTTAAAGTCTATCAACAATCTTGTGATTTGGTTAGGAGTTAAGAAGTGATATCCATGACTTCTAGGAGAACGTGGATTGGAATTCAAATGAGTGGCTAGAATATTTTGGAGGTATGGAGAGGGGGAGATCATATTCTTTTCTTTTCTTTCTTTTTTTTTTTTTTTTTTTGAGATGGAGTTTCGCTCTTGTTGCCCAAGCTGGAGTGCAATGGCACGATCTCAGCTCACTGCAACCTCCGCTCCCAGGTTCGAGTGATTCTCCTGCCTCAGCCTCCTGAGTAGCTGGGATTACAGGCACCACCACGCCCAGCTAATTTTGTATTTTTAGTAGAGACGGGGTTTCTCCATGTTGGTCAAGCTGGTCTCAAACTCCTGACCTCAGGTGATCAACCCTCCTGGGCCTCCCAAAGTGCTGGGATTACAGGTGTGAGCCACTGTGCCCGGCCTATATTCTTTTTTAAAATAGTTTTTGCAAGCTGGGAAAGTATATAATATGGAGAAAAGCAAAGTCTCAGCAATTTACGAGTATCTTCCCCTAGTCCTCTCCTATGCATTTGCCTAACTGTATATCTTGACTACCCATGTGATTTGGGACAAGCTTCTACCTTGGTTCATCTAGGAATAATACTAGCACAAGAGGTGGTTGTGAGTATCACATAAGGTCACATATGGAAATGCATTAAATGCAGAGGTTGTAGGCTTTATGGAAGCTACAGAATTCTGGCTGCCACCTCTTAGGAACTGTGTAACCTTGGGCATGTTTTAACTTTTTTTGCCTAGTTTTTCTCATCTGCAAAATGGAAATAATAATGATACCTATCTCTTGTGATTGTTGTGATAATTAAATATAATAATGTTGTTGTACCTGAAACAAGCATCCAATAAGTGTTAGCTATTTATTTTAATGTTTGTAATATTCAGAGCTTTTTCACCTAATATGCTCTCATTTGATTACCTCAGAAATCTGCAACTTCTGGCCAGGCGTGGTGGCTCACACCTATAATCCCAACACTCTGGGAGGCTGAGGTGGGAGGCTGAGGCTTGAGCCCAGGAGTTTGAGGTTATAGTGAGCCATGACCATGCCACTGTACTCCAGTATGGACAACAGAGTGAGACCCTGTCTCTAAAAAAATAAAGAAACCTGTGACTTCCCACTCCCTTCAAACTCCCCACTTCCCTTAACTCTCCCCTCTCCCCAAGCAATGTCCTTGTCTCGCCGAAAACATCAGGCTTAATCTCCCTCAGCATCCCCTACATCCTCAAACCACTGTGGATAAGCACCTGGCCCCCTTTAGCTACTTCCTCTTCTCTTTCTGGAAAAAAAACAGCTTGCATTTCTCTAAAAACCACATGCAGCACACTTTTCTGCCTGAAATGCTCTGTCTCCCCTACCCCCCCCCCCCCCCCAGTTTTTCACAGGGTAACTCCTACTCCTTTCTCTGGATTCATTTCAACTATATCACCTTCTCCCTGAAGCCTTCTCTGACCATCTTCTGCGACATGGGGGTATTCCCATAGCCCCCTAAGTTTAATGCTATCTTAAATTATCATCCTACATAATAATTCTCTTTTTGCATGTTTATTTCCTTTACATCCTTAGAACCTAGCACAATATCTGCCCTGTAGGTGACCAATTGCCCCAGATTACCCCAGACTTTTGGTTTTAACATTGCCAAGTCATGCATTCCAGGAAACTACCACAGTCAAGGGTGGTTGGTCACCATACTACACATACAGTAAGTTTTACTGAATGAACAGAGTCCGCACCTGCTGTCTTGTCTTCCCCCTCTACTACGCACTCTTCAACGAAACGTCATCAGCTTCCACCCTGACATCCCATTTTGTTGGCACATGGCACGCTCTCCTTGTGGCCAAAATCTATTGGTCACATTATAGTCCTTCAAAGATTGACCTTTCAATAAATGATTTTTAGGCCGGGCTTGGGGGCTCATGCCTGTAATCCCAGCACTTTGGGAGGCCGAGGTGGGCGAATCACCTGAGATCGAGAGTTCGAGACCAGCCTGACCAACATGGAGAAACCCCATCTCTACTAAAAATACAAAATTAGCCGGGTGTGGTGGCTCATGCCTCTAATCCCAGTTACTTGGGAGGCTGAGGCAGGAGAACTGCTTGAACCCGGGAGTCGGAGGTTGCGGTGAGCCGAGATTGCACCACTGCACTCCAGCCTGGGCAACAAGAGTGAAGCTCTGTCTCAAAATAAATAAATAAATAAATAAATAAATAAATAAAATGAATGATTTTTAATAATCAGAGATTATTCCTATTGTGTACCTATTCTTTCTTATAGTGAAGCAAGATAGTATTACAATATCCACATTTATTAAGTGTAGATAGATTCAAGGAATCCATGTATTGTTTTAAATAATTCAAAATAATTCAAAATGTCATACCATATTTATAATTCATTAACATAATTATAAGATGTGCTCAATGACAGCTAAGTATTTTCTGAAGAAGAACTTTCCAGAAGTGATGACTCATGATATTAAAAAAGTACTTAAGGCAATGAGAAAAGAGTTCTCCTTTTTCATGAAGTACAAATAAGAAAATAGAATGGTATTTTAAGAAGCTCATAACAAATGAGTTTTCTTTTTCATTTAAGCTCTGAAAATATATGTACAGAAATGCCCTATAAAAATGAATATGTAAACCAGTACTTAAATTTAATGAGTATTTTTAAGCCAAAGAACAGATTTTCTTAATATCCTAAAAGCAGAGGCTTTCCCACAACTCCTCTCATTTCTTTTTTTCACACCATTCTCCTGCCTCAGCCTCCTGAGTAGCTGGGACTACAGGCGCCTGCCACCACGCCCGGCTAATTTTTTTGTATTTTTAGTAGAGACAGGGTTTCACCGTGTGTTAGCTAGGATGGTCTCCATCTCCTGACCTCGTGATCCGCCCACCTCAGCCTCCCAAAGTGCTGGGATTACAGGCGTAAGCCACCGCGCCTGGTCTTTTTTTTTTGAGACAGGATCTCACTGTATCACCCAGGCTGGAGTGCAGTGGCGCGATCTTGGCTCACTGAAACCTCTGCCTCCTGGGCTCAAGCAATCCTCCCACCTCAGCCTCCCAAGCAGTTGAGACTATAGGTGCACCATCACCATGCCTGGCTAATTTTTATATTTTTTGGTAGAGATGGGGTTTTGCCATGTTGTCCAGGTTGGTCTCAAACTCCTGGGCTCAAGAAATCCACCTGCCTTGGCCTCCCAAAGTGCTGGGATTACAGGTGTGAGCTACCACACCCAGCACCTCATATTTCTTTTCTTTTTTTTTTTTTTTTGAGATGGAATCTCACTCTGTTGCCCAGGCTGGAGTGCAGTGGCGTGATCTCAACTCACTGCAACCTCTGCCTCCCAGGTTCAAGTGATTCTCATTGCCTTAGCCTCCCGAGTAGCTGGGACTACAGGCACGTGCCACCATGCCTGGCTATCACATTTCTTAAGACTAAATACGAACCAATCCTCATCAAAGAATAATGCCTAGCAATTGCCTGTTTACATATTCTTCTATCCCACTAAACTCTACATTCTTTGAGGGCAGGATTGGATAGTATCTCTAGCACCTAGACAAATAGGTGCCTGGCTCAGGCTGGGGCAAAATAAATGTCCTAAGCAGAGAACTAGGAAGGAAGGGAGGACATTTTTAAAGTGAGCGATGTTAGATTGTTATAAGAATTTTCCAGAAAGGAAGGCATTATATCAGAAATGTACATATATTTTATTTGTAAAACATTTCCAGATATGTACAAAGGACAGCATTGGCAATAAACACTAATCGCAAAGTTGACTATCATGATAGCCATTATTGACTCATCTCTTCTTGAATTTGAAGAATTTCAAATGTCACAGTAAAAACTGATTCAGCATGTTACTTCCATGTAGTAGAAGATGCACTGGGAATCAAGGTAGGCTGAATGTATAGAAAAGAATTCCTTTTTTATCCCAAACCCAAGAAATCTGAAGGTAATTTTTTCACCTCTCATATTTAGAGATTTACACACATACACACACACACACACACACACCCCAGAAACTATTTCCAGGCAGAGGCTGATACTCAGTTGCCATGTACCAAGGCAGTCATTCTATTTTTTACATACTTAATATAATTTGGCCATTATTATTATTGTATTCCAACTCTTGAAACCATGTCTCATATCTTTATATTTCTGCATCTATATATAAACATATCTAAATTATCTCAAATTCCTCACTTGCTGGCCTTTCTGAATAAATCAATCATCCCTAATTTCAAAAGCAAACTATTCTTCCTAGAAAAATTGCTAAAATTGATATAACATTATCAAACCACTGATTTGAACCAAATTATCTCAATCTCAAATCCTCCTTAAATTCAAAGAAAAGCAAATCACGTTTCATATGAAATTCAGAAATTAAGCAACTGGTCTAGCAATTCCATTCTTGCTCACATTCACCAATAGATGTGTGCCAGAAGTCAATGTTCGTACTAGCGAAAAACTAGCAACAACCCAAGTGTCCATCAAGAGAACAGGAAACTGAATAGCTGGGTTTTTACTGTTATTCTTTGTTTTTGTTTTGTTTTTGTTTTTGTTTTTTGAGACAGGGTCTCACTCTGTAGCTCAGACTGGAGTGTAGTGGGTAGAGATGGAGTTTCACCATTTTGGCCAGGCTGGTCTCGAACTCTGGGCCTCGTGATCCGCCCGCCTCGGCCTCCCAAAGTGCTGGGATTACAGGTGTGAGCCACCGCACCCAGCCAAAAATAACTTTTCTATAAGATGAAACAAGTCCAATTTTGCCCATTTTGATGTATATTGACTGAATAACTTTCTGAATAATACAATATGGGTCCATCCCTTCCACTCTCATATTTTCTTAACCATTCTCTCATAAGCATTCATTCATTTAGAATACCTAGAGATTTAGCCGGGCGTGGTGATGCATGCCTGTAGTCCCAGAGCTACTCAAGCAGCTGAGATGGGAGGATCGCTTGAGCCTGGGAGGCAGAGGTTGCAGTGGGTCAAGATAGTGTCACTGCACTCCAGCCTGGGCAACAGAGAGAGACCTTGTCTAAAATAAATAAATAAATAAATAAATAAATAAATAAATAAATAAAATCTAGTGAGAATTTCACAGGAAATAATTTAATATCAAAATCAGAAGTCCCTAATGGCCAACTCTGACACGACAAGTTTAAAATTGATGAGTCCACCATCTTTTTAAAAGTAACTCAAAATGATGACAACAGTATGTAGGCAATTTTCAAAATTAAAATTGATGAGCCTACTCCTTCTACTTGTCAGGGTAGAGTGTTTATTGATCTCTAAATCAGTGGTGTTAGAAGGAAATGTGAATCCAAGGCACTGCTGGCCTGGTCCTGTGGGTTCCTCGCCAGCAAATGAGCACGAGATCAGGTCCAGGAGGATCGAGATGCTGGTGATGTCGGTAACAGCAGGGATGACACATGGCCCACAGGCAGGATGAGCCCAGCATATTAATAGTGCATTAACATAAGAAGGAAAAATCTATCAAGGCTTGACATATTTATAAATTCCCCTAGGTAATACCCAAAACTCGAGTAGCTTAGCAAACAAATTATTTCAGAAATGTGGAGTTCCCTCCAGCAACTCACTGTTGTTTTTATAGGTTGCCAGTTCAGCACAGTCAGGGATCAATTCTTTAGAAACCTTCGAGCATAAATAAATACTACTTTAGTGGCAGTATTTTTTAAATTTACCAAAACGATCTCCAAATTAAATCTTCTAAGAATGAGAAGAAAGGATTTATATTATATAATTTTCTACTGCTAGCTTTGACTCAGCAGAACATCCTGAGTAAGTAGGAGGCAGAGTAGGAGGAAAAGGCAGTGTGTTAGATGCTTCACATACCTCAATAACAAGAGCTGAGCCTGGTGCTGAGGCCTTTACAGGCATTACCTCATGTAATCCCAATAAGGAAAACCTTATGAACTCTCCATTGGACAGATGTGGAAAGTGAAACATTAAGTAACTCACTGAGATTCACAGTTAGTGATCCACAGTGCGAGAATCCAAGCCCAGGCCTGTCCAACACTAACGCCTGTGTTCTGTCTGCTGTGCTACACAGCAAAGCACATTGCATCATTTTTAATAGAGACTTAACAAATCAAATAGACTTTTAAAAAATGAAATTACTAAGTGGCTAAAAGTTTAAAAGATAAGGAAGATTTTTAGCTTTATATTAAAGTGGTACAAAACGGCAGCATAATGGGACCTTGTCTCTACAAAAAAATTAAAAATTAGCCACGCGTGGTGGCACACACCTGTAGTCCCAGCTACTCAGGAGGCTGGGATGGGAGGATCACTTGAGCCCAGGAGGTCAAGGCTGCAGTGAGCTGAGATCACATCACTGCACTCTCGCCTGAGTGACAAAGTGAGAACCTGTCTCAAAAAAAAATGGCAAAAGAAGAGTCAAAGAAGTCTAAATGGTCACATATAGGACCATTCTTTCATAATATGGCACCATACCAGATCTTGGTCTCCTTTAGTTCTCCTGCAAGTCTAGCCCTGGACTTTCTAAAACAGGCATTCTGTACCATATATTCAGAAAACTGTGTGGCTGTTTAAACTACTTGAAGATAGTCTTTTATTCTAAGTAATTACTAGGTAAGAAATTTGACAGAAGTTTCTGAGATGGAAAAACCATGGTTCTATGCTCAAAGACAACAACAACAACAACAACAACAAAAACATTAAAATGAGGTTAGGGAATAAAAGTCTATTTTAAAAATAAACCTCACACCTTAATACCATGAGAACAACTTTCAGAAAGTTACATTCAGCATGCTTTGAATTATGAATCTTCTCCTGATGTCATACTCTGGATATTTGAATTGGCCATGAAAGATGAACAAACACTAGCCTGTCAAAATCTAAAATTACGATGGGGAAAAAAAAACCTTTTTTTTTTGAAATGAGAAATTCTAAAAGGCAATTTAAAATCTATATAATACCCTTTCTATACCCTCTGGAAAACAGTATGCCAGTGAATACTTCCATCAGGATTTCATCTTTGTAAATACATTAATGTTGACTAATTAGGTGTCAACAGCCCTGAGTAGAAGAAACATTAGCATAGTCTCTTCCATTTAAAAAATATATTTTTTTTAGGCCCACATGATGGCTTACACCTGTAATCCAGTAACTTTCGAGACAAAGGTGGGAGGATCACTTGAGGCCAGGAGTTCAAAACTAGCCTGGGCAACATAGCGAGACCTGGTCTCTAAAAAAAAAAAAATTAAAAAAATTAGCCAGGTGTAGTATGGCATGTGCCTATAGTCCCAGTCACTCAGGAAGCTGAGGTGGGAAGATCTCTTGAGCCCAAGAGTTCAGAGCTGCAGTGAACTATGATTATGCTACTGCACTCCAGTCTGGGTGACAGAATGAGATTTTGCCTTAAAAAAAAAAATGTAGAGACAGGATCTTGCTCTGTTGCCAGGCTGTTCTCAAACTCCTGGCCTCAAGCAAAACTCCCATTTCACCACCCACCTCCCCTCCCCGAGTAACTGGGACTACAGGTGTGAGCTACCATGCCCAGCTCTCTCCATTTTAAATGATGTAGACAGAGAAACTGGTCAGTTGAAAGGTTCAGGAAATGACTTGTTTTGAAATGTTGGCAAAAAGATGTTTCATCTTTTCTCTCAGAATTCCCCTCAAAACAAGAGGGAAAATGCAAAAGAAAAGAGAAAGCCCACGCTATCTGAAGACAGAAAGCCAATGGAAGAGTGGAGAACAGGCAGAGGTTAGAGGGCGAAACCTAAGAGCCTGCAGAGAACACCAGACAGGAATGAGCTAACCTAATCTGCAGAATCAGAGAAAAGGCCCAGAATTTGATGCAATGGGCAAGAGATAAGAGGCTGCTTTTCTAGAAAACCTGAATAGTTCTGGAGAAAATAGCTGCTGCTGCTATAATCTATGGTGGTCCCTATCAAAAAAGCTGGCTCAGCTTTAATAAGTCTGCTATGGCTTGAACGTTTTGTCCCCTCCAAACTCAAGTTAAAACTTAATCCCCTAAGCACAGGTTTTGGGAGGTGGGCTCTTTTGGGAGGTGTTTAGGACTAATGCCACTAAAAAAAGGGCTTGTAGGAGAGGGTTTACTGTCTTCCACTCACTCTTTTGCCATATGAGGACACAGTATTCTTCCCTTCTGGAGAATGCAGCATTCAGAGTGGCATCTTGGAAGCAGAGACCAGACACCAAACCTGCTGGCACATTGTTCTTGGACTTCCCAGCCTGCAGAACTGTGAGAAATAAATTTCTGTTCCTTATAAATTACCCAGTCTCAGGCATTCTGCTATAGCAGCAGCACAAATGGACTAAGACAAAGTCCCACCCAGATACACAAAACTTTTACTCAGTTTTTGTTGTTGTTTTGTTTTGTTTTGTTTTTGTTTTTTGAGACAGAGTCTCTCTCTGTCGCCCAGGCTGGAGTGCAGTGGCGTGGTCTCGGCTCACTACAAGCTCCTCCTCCTGGGTTGATGCCATTCTCCTGCCTCAGCCTCCCGAGTAGCTGGGACTACAGGCGCCCGCCACCACACCTGGCTAATTTTTGTTGTATTTTTTAGTAGAGACGGGGTTTCACCAAGTTAGCCAGGATGGTCTCGATCTCCTGACCTCGTGATCCACCTGCCTCAGCCTCCCAAAGTGCTGGGATTACAGGTGTGAGCCACTGTACCTGGCCAACTTTTACTCAGTTTTTAACATATTCTTTTAATGTCTCATTCCTAAATAATCATCAGGCACTTGAGGAAAACCTCTAACATAAAGGACCAAAGTGAAAACAAACAAACAAAACAATGAAACAAAAAAACTAGAATAAATAAAATCAGGAAATAGAATACTAGGAAGAGACAAATGGGTTTTGTCTATTAAAAGAAAAACCAATTTTCATAGAGATAGAAGGTATATGTATGAAACACGAACAAGAAACTTTAAAAAAATAAAAGACTAAAAAAGCACAGAGAACAAGAAAGACCTCTTAGAAACTAAAAATTACAGTTAGAACAAAAACTTCAATAGTAATGTTGGCAAGTAAAGTTGACAAAGACTTACAGAAAACAGACAAAAAATGCCAAGGTTGGCAAGAGGAAAAAAACTAAGAAAATTGAAGGACCAATCCAAAAGGTCCCACAAACAACTAATCAAAAATCTAGAAAGAAAAAAGGCTGGGCATGGTGGCTCATGCCTGTAATCCCAGCACATTGTGAGGCCAAGGCGGGTGGATCATTTAAGGTCAGGGGTACAAGACCAGCCTGGCCAACATGGTGAAACCCCATCTCCACTAAAATAACAAAAATTAGTCGGGCATAGTGGCATGCCTATAATCCCAGCTGCTTGGGAGGCTGAGGCAGAAGAATTGCTTGAACCCGGGAGGCAGAGGTTGCAGTGAGCTCCAGCCTTTGCAACAGAGTGAGACTCCATCTAAAATATATATATATATATATAATATATATATATATATATACACACACACACACATGCATATATATTTGATAATTTCACCAAATAACAGAAATAATAAGAAATAATAAGAAATTTCCCAAGAAATTTCAGATTTAAAAGGTCCATTGAGTACACAGCACAATAGAAAAATAAAATATATAAAAAAGAAGATATTAAAAGCTTCCAGAGAGGCAGCAACAGGTCACATACAAAAGTTCAGGAATAAGAATGGCATGGCCTTTTAACAGCAACAGTGGAAACTAGAAGACAAGGGAGCAATGCCTCTAAAAGTCTAAAGGAAAACAATTTTCAGCCAGAGTTCTATAACCAGCCAAACTATCGGTCAATTGTGAAGGGAGACTACAGACACTTTCAAATAGTATAAGGTTAAAAAAATTACCTCCCATGCACGCTGTCTCAGTAAGCTATTAGACTATGTGATCTACCACAGGTACAAAATAAGCCAAAAAAAGAAGCAGCAAAGGATCCAGCGCAGGTAAGAGGCAAAGAGCATTTCCAGGATGACAACTGTGCAGCAGCATCCCAGATTGGAACAAAAGGACAGAGGACTCCTGGAGGAAGGTTCCAGCAGGGAAATGGAGCTGAAAGATTCCAGTCTGCTAGATTTGACTGTGGAAAATTGTATGGCAAGGCTGCTACAGGGCTTAGGAAGAATTAGAGACAAGTACAAAAAAAATTAGCTCTCGGAGCGGTAGCTCATGCTGTAATCTCAACACTTTGGGAGGCCGAGGTGGGTGAGATCTGGAGTTCGAGACCAGCCTGGCCAATATGGTGAAACCCTGTATCTACTAAAAACACAAAAATTAGCTGGGCATGGTGGCACTTGCCTGTAATCCCAGCTACTCAGCAGGCTGAGGCAGCAGAATCATTTGAACCTGGCAGGCAGAAGTTGCAGTGAGCTGAGATCACGCCATTGCCTGGGCAAAAAGAGCGAAACTCCATCTCAAACAAAAACAAAAACAAAAATAACATTAGCACTTAACAATGAACATAGTGGACAAAGGAGCACCCTAGTTACTATATGAAGTGGGGAGGGTGGAATATTTACAGCCTGAGTGAGAAGTCCCTGTCCTTAAGTAATATATAACATAATTGCAGAGCTAAACCATAGATACGAAATGGACTGGTACTTTTCAAATTATTTGACCAAGACCCACAGTATGAAATACATTTTACATTATAAGCCAGAAGCATTTTACATGGTGAGCCAGAAGTGCAACAAAAGTGCCATGAAACAATATTATCTCTTTTTTATATACATTTTGATATTTTCAAGTTTCTTTTATTCCAGGGTTTTAAATGCTGCTAACAACCCACTAAATTGACTTCATGAGTCACTAATGGGTTGCAACCCACAGTTTTAAAAACACTGCAAAAAACTATGGTCTCTTCTATTAAAAAGAAAAAATAAAACACTTCTGGAGTAGAGAATTGGTGGAGGCAGGGAGGATGGCAAGAAAATTACAGACTTGATAGAATTACAGACTGACAGGCAGTGAATGGGAAAAAGGCTGTTACAGGTGAAGGGAAGGTAAGTAAAGGCTCAAAAGCAGGAAAACAAAGTGTGCGCTAAAGGCATAGCAGAGAAAATGGTAAGTCTGAATGAAGGAGAGGAGTGAGGAGAGGAGTGGAAAATGGAGACAGAAAGGCATGATTGGAGACTAACCATGAAAGGTCATAGACTTGACCAATATGCTGAGTCTGATCTTACTCCAACAGCAATGGAGATACAAAAAATGTGGGGCAGTGGTATGCCAGCAAACTGCAGTGATGTCTATATCATCTCATAAAGACTGACTTATTAATTTTATATGCATAAAAATTACATAAATTAAAAATATAGAGCCAGGCATGGTGGCTCATGCCCATAATTCCAGTGCTTTGGGAGGCCAAGGTGGGAGGATCACTTACAGCCAAGAATTCAAGATCAGCCTGGGCAACATAGTGAGGCCTCATCTTTACAAAAAATATCAAAATCAGCCAGACATGGTGGCATACATCTGTAGTCCCAGCTATTCAGGAGGCTGAGGTGGGAGGATCCCTTGGGGCCAAGAGTTTGGGACACAGTGAGCCATGACCATGCCACTGCACTCCAGCCTGTGCAACAGAGTGAGACCCTGTCTCTAAAAAACAAACAAACAGACAAAAAATTAATGGAGAAATATATAACATGTGACTAGAAATGAAGATAGGTGTTCAGTGAACCAAATGAAGTTCATTTTATTCATTTTGATTTTTTTTCTCCTAAACCTTCATAAAAAAAAAAAATGATTTGAACAGTTTAGGCCCTGAGGAAAAGAGCAAGCAAGTCTCTGGTAAGAAAAAGAGATATCCTTTCTTTCATTTCATGATCTATTACAGTAATACAGATAGCTCTTTGTACCTAAGATTCAGCCTTAAGAAACTTTGCCCACTTTTTTAAGCATCTGGGGCTCTTTTCCCACTAGGCTTTTGTACTTGATGTTCCTTTGACTTGTAATGTACTTCCCAAGGACTGACATCAAACTAGACATCACTGTTTGAGAAACCTGATCCCAAAGCTAGATCAGATGCCCTTGCTAAGGGGCCCTGGGGCACTGCCCCCATCCTAGCACCTTTTACCTTAGATTATAATTGTTTATTTACCTGTACAATTAGACCGTAACTTCCTTGAGGACAGAGGCTATGTTGATCTTGATTATTACCAAAGCCTCATCTACTGGTACTGTGCCTATCCCTTGGGGGACACTCAATAAATATTTGGTGAATACAAAGCTTTTGTTTAGTGCACCAACATATAATTTTCTTTTTTTCTTATTTTTTTGAATTTTTAATAGAGACAGGGTCTCACTATGTTGTCCAGGCTGGTCTCAAACTCCTAGGCTCAAGCAATCTGCCTGCTTCGGTCTCCCAAACTGCTGGGATTACAGGTATGAGCCACTGTACCCAGCCCCACCAACATATAATTATTATTATTATTATTTTTTTTTGAGATGGAGTCTTGCTCTGTCGCCCAGGCTGGAGTGCAGCGGTGCGATCTCAGCTCACTGCAAACTCCACCTCCCAGGTTCAAGCAATTCTCATGCCTCAGAGGCCTCCCGAGTAGCTGGGATTATAGATGCCCACCAACACATGCGGCTTTTTGTATTTTTGGTAGAGACAGGGTTTCACTATGTTGGTCAGGCTGGTCTCAAACTCCTGACCTCAAATGATCCGCCCACCTAGGCCTCCCAAAGTGTTGCAATTACAGGCATGAGCCACTGTGCCTGGCCCCAACATATAATTTTAAAGTCTATACTCTGAGACTAAAGCTTAGACTTGAAAAGTCAAAATCTGCTCTAAGAAAGAGCAACCAATTTGTACTCCCTGCCTACTCTGCCTATTAAGTAAACTGATGAAACTGTCTAGACTTACTCTGTAGAAAGTCTACCCAAAATTAAGTTAAACAAGTAAGGCAAGGTTAGGAGTTTAGACTTGAACTAATAAAGAGCTATTGTGGGTTAAGAAAGGTAGGCATGCAATTAAAACAGGGCTTTAAGAAGATTAGTCTCTTCTGGTATGCAGGATGGAATGGGGGAAATTTTTTCCTCCATTGTTCTTCAGCCTACTTTTTTTTTTTTTTTTTTTTTTTTTTTTTTTTTTTTTTGAGACAGAGTCTCACCCTGTCGCCCAGGCTGGAGTGCAGTGGTGCAATCTTGGCTCACCGCATCCTCCACCTACCAG
The DNA here is from genome assembly GCF_029289425.2 of Pan paniscus. Classification (NCBI taxonomy): domain Eukaryota; kingdom Metazoa; phylum Chordata; class Mammalia; order Primates; family Hominidae; genus Pan; species Pan paniscus. The sequence continues at coordinate 82,478,471 of NC_073256.2, read as the reverse complement.
GTTCGAGTGATTCTTTCGTCTCATCCTCCTGAGTAGCTGGGACTACAGGCGTGCACCACCACACCTGGCTAATTTTTATATTTTTAGTAGAGACAGGGTTTCGCCATGTTGGCCAGGCTGGTCTTGAACTCCTGACCTCAGGTGATCCAGCCACCTCGGCCTCCCAAAGTGCTGGGATTACAGGTGTGAGCCACTGTGCCCGGCCTCAGCCTACTTTTTAAGGTGTGAGCAGATGACCATACTAACATGAGCAATCAAGCACAAAGGCTGAGTTTGCATGAACAGAGCTTAGTATTCATTAGCTCAACAAATATATTTGAGGTGTTACTATGTTCCATGAACTGCACTATATTATAATAAAAATCATAAACTATAAGCTGACATATGATGAAATGGATAAAAATTGCTGAGACTCAAGCTACATTAATGTGTCTGGTATAGTAAAGGAAGTCAATGATGCTTAAGTACAAATGAGAAAGAAACCATATAAAATGATGGAACTTAACATTATTTTCATAGAACCAAATCACATTTTTCTTATTCTTTTTTAAATTTGTTAATGTTTCTGTATCAATAAGTAATTTTAATGACAACTCTGACTCCCACCTCTAGAGATGAGCTGAAGCCTGCTGAACGTGTCTTAGGGAGTTGCAGACTTCCTTATGGACTACAGAAGTACAGAGAATGACATCTGAAAGAGATAATTCTGGTACAAAAATGTGTGCTATTGTTTCTATGAGGTTTGTCCCTGCCAAAATTTATATGGAAATTTAACTGTCAGTGTAACTGATATGGTTTGGCCATGTCCCCACCCAAATCTCATCTTGAATTGTAGTTCCCATAATCCCCACATGTTGTGGGAGGGACCCAGTGGTAGGTAATTGAATCATGGGGGCAGTTTCCCACATGCTGTTCTCATGATAGTAAGTAAGTAGATAAGTTCTCATGAGATCTGATGGTTTTATAAGGGGCTTCCCCCTTCACTCAGTTCTTATTCTTCTCTCCCCTGATGCCATGTGAAGAAGGACATGTTTGCTTTCCCTTCCACCATGATTGTAAGGTTCCTGAGGCCTCCCAGCCATGCTGAACTGTGAGTTAATTAAGCCTCTTTCCTTTATAAATTACCCAGTGTCGGCTGGGTATTGTGGCTCATGCCTGTAATCCCAGCACTTTGGGAGGCTGAGGCAGGCAGATTACCTGAGGTCAGAAGTTTAAGACCAGCCTGGCCAACATGGTGAAACCCCGTCTTTACTAAAAATACAAAAAATTAGCTGGGCCTGGTGGCAGGCACCTGTAATTCCAGCTACTTGAGAGGCTGAGGCAGGAGAAATGCTTGAACCCGGGAGGCAGAGGTTGCAGTGAGCTGAGATTGTGCCATTGCATTCCAGCCTGGGTAACAAGAGTGAAACTCTGTCTCAAAAAATAAATAAATAAATAAATAAATAAATTTGTGTGGTATTGAGTGAGTTCTTGCTCTCACAAGACTGGATTAATTCTCTTGGGAATGGATTACTTCCCATAAGAGCAGGTTGTTATAAAGTAAGGACATCCTTCATATTTGGCTCCTTTTCACGTGTCTGCTTCCCCTTTGACCTTCCACCATGTTATAATGCAGCAAGAAAACCCTTGTCAGAATCCAGTGCCATGTCCTTGAACTTCCCAGCCTTCAGAACAATGGGCCAAATCAAATAAAGAGGTTTCTCTTTTCTTTATAAATTACCCAGCCTCAAGCATTCTGTTACAGCAACGCAAAATGAACTACAGCAATCTGTTAAGATAGATGTATCCAGAGGTGGGACAGTGGGAACACAGGGGAAAGGCAAGCATTTCAGTTTTGGGAGGCAGCGTATGAAGGGTAAAAATGGTTACAGGAAAGATGTCCTAAAGAAAGTGGCTCTAGGCCGGGCGCAGTGACTCACGCCTGTAATCCCAGCACTGTGGGAGGCCAAGGCAGGCAGATCACGAGGCCAGAAGATTGAAACCATCCTGGCTAACATGGTGAAACCCCGTCTCTACTAAAAATACAAAAAAAATTAGCCAGGTATGGTGGCAGGTGCCTGTAGTCCCAGCTACTCGGGAGGCTGAGGCAGGAGAATGGTGTGAACCCGGGAGGAGGAGCTTGCAGTGAGCTGAGATCACACCACTGAACTCCAGCTTGGGTGACAGAGTGAGACTCCGTCTCAAAAAAAAAAAAAAAAGTGGATCTTGAGCCAGTTCTGCCTAGTGAACAACAGAAGGACAGTATTCCAAGCACAAGTGGGGTTCATTAGAATAGTCTGTGCAGAAGTAACTACCATTGTTGGAGCTGATAGCCTGGGAATGCCAGTAGATAAGCAGAAGTCAGAGGATCACAATGTGGCTAACGAGCCATGCTAAGGACCTTGGACTTGATCTTGCAGGAAATGAAGATGGTATTTATGCATAGGAATGACAACGGTCACATCTGCACTTTAGAGCACTTTTAAAGCAATATGGAGAATGGGGGGTGTCACAATTAAGTATAGAGATATCATTTAAGAGGGGGCCACTGAAAGAAGCAGAACATCATGAGGGTTTCAAAATACTATGGTAGAAATGGTACAGATGGGATAGACTTGAAAAATATTTACCAAGTAAAATCAGGAGAGTTTTGTAAATGATGAAATACAGGCAGTAAAGGAGACCAAGAAGTCTAGAATGCCTCTCAGGTTTCTGGGTGGATGATGAGACCATAAATTGAAGATGGACAGTAAAAGGAAAATGAAATTGGTGAAAATGTGGGGGTGGGACATCAGGAGAATAGTAGAGACAATATATTTTGTTTTATAAATGTTGAATTTGAACTACCTGCGGGGTAGAACTATATTAAGGTAGCTATCTAGTATTAGACAAATAGACATACCACTCTGAAGGATAAAACATAAAGGTCCAGGGCTGGGTGCGGTGGCTCATACCTATAATTCCAGCACTTTGGGAGGCCAAGGTGGGCGGATGGCCTGAGGTCAGGAGCTCAAGACCAGCTTAGGCAACATGATGAAACCTCATCTCTACTAAAACACAAAAAATTAGCCAGGCATGGCAGCGTGTGCCTGTAGTCCCAGCTACTCTGGAGGCTGAGGCAAGGGAATCACTTGAACCTGGGAGGTGGAGGCTGCAGTGAGCCGAGATCATGCCACTTCACTCCAGCCTGGGCAACAGAGCGAGACTCTGTCTCAAAAAAAAAAAAGATAAAGGGGTCTGGGTCTGGGTAGGAGCCATGCATCTGCTAATCCACACTAGATGCATATAATACAGCCTGAAGAGTAGCCTTAATCATTCAAAAAGAGCTAGTGTAGGCCAAAGAAAGGGCAATAGGCTAAAGTCAGATACCTGAGGTTCAATGTTGGGGGAATGGGCTTATCACCTAATATCAGGAGTCATCTTTAAAGAATTTTCCTCTGCTATTATCCAGAACTCTTCCTTATTGCTTCTCAGAATTTTTTTTTTTTTTAAGAGATGAAGTCTCACCATGTTGCCCAAGCTGGTCTTGAACTCCTGAGCTTAGGCGATCCTCCTGCCTCAGCCTCCCAAAGTGCTGGGATTATAGGCATAAACCACCACACCTGGCCGGCTTCTTAGGCTTTAATGAAGAAAAAGTTGTGTTACATATCTTCCTTTGAAGTAATTAACAGAGAAACAAAGTCAAGGCAATAAAATTTTATCTATTAAGAATATTGGGCCAGGTGTGGTGGCTCACGCCTGTAAAAAAAAAAAAAAAAGGAATATTATTGATTGGGCACAGTGGCTCTTGCCTGTAATCCCAATACTTTGGGAGGCCAAAACAAGAGGAGCCCTTGAACCCAGGGGTTCAAGATCAGCCTGGGGAACACAGCAAGGCCTCTTCTCTACTAAATATTTTTTAAAAATTTTTTTAAAAAGTAGCTGGGTGGGCCAGGCACGGTGGCTCATGCCTGTAATCCCAGCACTTTGGGAGGCTGAGATGGGTGGATCACCTGAGGTCGGGAGTTCAAGACCAGCCTGACCAACATGGAGAAACCCTGTCTCTACTAAAAATACAAAATTAGCTGGACATGGTGGCACACACCTATAATCCCAGTCACTCGGTAGGCTGAAGCAGGAGAATCACTTGAACCTTGGAGGCAGAGGTTGTGGTGAGCTGAGATTGCGCCATTGCACTCCAGCCTTGGCAATAAGAGTGAAACTCAGTCTCAAAAAAAAAAAAAAGGCTGGGCATGGTGGCATGTGCCTGTAGTTCCAGCTACTGGGGAGGCTAACGAAAGAGGATTGCTTGAGCCCAGGAGTTCAAGGCTGCAGTGGGCTATGATGGCAACGCTGTACTCCAGCCTGGGCAATAGAGCAAGACCTTGTCTCAAAAAATATATATATATTATTAATTACTGACATTTATTGAGCACCAACTTTGTTACAAAAATAAAACAGTATTTGCATATAACCTATGCACATCCTCCTGTATACTTTAAATCATATCTAGATGACTTAAAATACCTAATACAATGTATATGTTATGTAAGTAATTGCTGTACTGCATTTATTTGTATTATTTTTATTGTTATATTAATTTTTAAAAATATTTTTAATCTGCATATGCAGAATCCTCAGATATAGAGGGCCAACTGTATTCTAAGCTTAATAACAATCCTGAGAGGTATGTCACATTACTATGCCTATTCTATAGTTGAAGAAACTCATGATAGATGAACCACCATTCGACCTATAATCTGGGTAAGTCCACAGCCCCCATTCTTAACTACTGTTAAATATAATCCCCCACAGCAGCTAAAAATAGATAATGAGTCACTGAAGCCAACTTGCTACTTCTACACATAACAATGCCTGCATCAATGACGTTCATTCCATTTGTTACCATCTTATAACATGTAAATTTTAAAGACAGTATTCTGTTTTTCATATTATTACACCAACATTTGGATAGATCTATTGAGTGCCACTGTTAAAAGATTCATCGTTCTTTAATCATAGAAAGAAACATCTAAATTGAAACCTGAGAAGTAAAATTTAATGATATTTTGGATGTAATTCTGAAGGGTTAAGAAAAAAAAGAAAATAAGAAAACACAATTTAATGACATTTGAAAAAAATGGCTTTTTAATGTGAAAATGTCAAGTCTGTAGCTAACTACCTCAGGTGAAATGGGAAAGTGCTTCTTGCTTTTTCATCTATAAAAATAAGTCTGAAACTCTATTTAATACTGTCTATTAAAAAAGGGCTAGATCTGGTAGGTCCTAGAAAGGCTTAGGGGCAAATGCCACATAGGCTAGTACAGAATTGCCCAACAGATACATAGGCTCAGCACAATCACTTACCCAGAAACCTTCTCCAGGGGACCCAAGCTTTATAATTTAACCATTAAAAGCGCATGAGAAGAGACTTCCGCTAAACATATACAACATCCTTTTCATTAAGGATTTGGGAAATCTGTCATTTTAAGAGAGCTATATGCCTGATAGATTCTTCTACTTCTGTACAAACTTACACAATCAACAATAATGATTCGTAACCACAATTCACTACCTAATTTTGTGTTTTGCAACTTGTTTTCCACTTTTCCTTCCTTTTAAAACTGAACTATACATATCAACAGTCTACACTATTGGCCACTTATCCTCAGGATACATTCCAAGATCGTCAGTGGATGCCTGAAACCACAGATAGTACCAAACCCTACATAGACTACGTTTTTTCCTATATATACATACCTATGGATAAAGTTTAATTTATAAATCTGGCACAGTAAAAGATTAACAGTAACTGATAATAAAGAGAAAAATTATAACATCATACAGTAAAAAAAGTTATGTGAATGTGGTCTCTTTCAAAACATCTTATTGTACTGTACATATCTACTTTTTTTTTTTTTTTTTTTGAGATGGAGCCTTGCTCTGCTGCCCAGGCTGGAGTGCAATGACACAGTCTCGGCTCACTGCAACCTCCACCTCCTGGGTTCAAGCGATTCTCCTGCCTCAGCCTCCTGAGTAGCTGGGATTACAGGCGTGCGCCACCACGCCCAGCTAATTTTTATATTTTTAGTAAAGACAGGATTTCACCATGTTGGCCAGGATGGTCCCAAACTCCTGACCTCAAGTGATCTGCCCACCTCAGCCTCCCAAAGTGCTGGGATTATAGGTGTGAGCCACTGTGCCTGGCCCTGCACCTACTTTTGACAACAGTTGACCTCCAGTAACTGAACTGCAGAAAGCAACACTATGGATAAGGGGGAGTACTGTATATAGAATTATGATAAACGAACTTTAATAGCAAGAATTTAAAATTTTTTTAGAAAACCCACAGTACCTTTGGATGGTTTGCCTCCTACTTTTCCCAGGAAACCTCAAATGAATGTGTAAAGAGTTGGAAAGAAAATTTTAATAGAAGTGGAAAGAAAATTTATTTGGTTTTCACAATTTTAACAATTTTTACAATTTTTAAGCAAGGTATACCACATAAATAAAATTCCACATAGCATTATTTGAAGCCAAGCATTGGCTTCCTTTAAAAACCAAGATGACCAATCATGCTGATCCATCTCTAACAATCACACCATACATCATTTCAAAATGGTAAAAAAAAAAAAAAAGAAAGAAAGAAAAAGAAAAAAAAGCATTAAAAAATTTATGTTACTATCAATTTTTACCAGAAATCACACAGATCCAGAAAGTAATACAACAAAAAGCAGCGATAGTTTCTCCAACAGCTTTGCATGATCTGAGCCACATTTCCAAACTGCTTTTCACTGTGATTCCTGCAACAAATTCCATCAGTACATTTTAGAACTTTTGCAAATTAAATTAGATGTACTTGTTCACCTCAATTCATCCCTGGTGAATGGCTGTGTGGAACTCTAAATTTAAGTACAACTGCATTACTGTTCTCTGGTTCATGTAGAATAATTCTTGGATTCATAGCAATGCCAAGCTAAATGACACTGCAAAGAAACCCTTTGTTTTCAAATAAATCAGTGCTTGGATTTAGATAATGCTATAAAGAATCTTATTCATGCAGTGTACCCTAGTTAAAATTGAAAAAGTTGGGAACAAAAACTTCCACCTCTATTAAAATAATAATCTTTAAAGTTTTTTTCTACATGAGTTTAATAGAACCATAGAATTTTAGAGGTAGAAGGAACTTTGAGTAATTTAAAATCTAAGAAAATAAAATCACTTACTAAGAGTTACTGAAATTAGTGAATCTAATGGTAGAATCCAAGCCTTCCAGATTCCCTACAGCTATTAAATATGATGAACAGATTCATATCAGCCAACATTTATTTATCAAATGGCTACTTTGTGCCCTTCACTATGCCAAGCATTTTTACACCCATTATTTCTTTCCTAAATCATTTCATAGGATTAGAAAAGACTTACTAAAACAATCACATTTACTCCTTTGGACATTCAGTGTTGCTAACAGGGGCGACTGCCACATGATCAAAATGGATAGAAATAATTCAATTACAATAATAACTATACTACTGAAGAAGATGTATTTCAACAACACTCCATTCTCAGAAATTTCCCTCCCAGAAGTAGAAATAGATTTAGAAGGCCTAGGAATGCATTTCTGGGCACCAGCCTCTTTGCCAAGACCTGCAAAGACTACTGCAGCTTCCTCCTCCTTCATCCACTTCTATACTTTTTCCCACTATCACATTCTTGCTGGATTCTTCTGTTTGTTATCCAGTCTATACTTTCTCCTGAATTGCTATCCCTTCCAATAATACCGAAATGATTCGGCTTTTCTGGCTATATGTACCATGCACACTTTGTAGAATTTTTCCTCTGCATTCTGACTGATACCCTCTACCAGCCTAGGCTGAATGGCCTTCCAATATGGTCATTATTATACAATAGGATTAATTAAATAAGAGATCACTCTAACTACAAGTGCAGTTTGAAAAATCACTGCAATGTGTATATTTGCTTTTTTATAATATCAAAACAATAATTTATTTATTTATTTTTAAATAAAAGTTATGTGAATGTGGTCTCTCTCAGTCTGTTGCCCACGCTGGAGTGCAGTGGCACCATCTCGGCTCACTGCAACCTCCGCCTCCCAGGTTCAAGCGATTCTCCTGCCTCAGCCTCCCGAGTAGCTGGGATTACAGGTGTGTACCACCATGCTCAGCTAATTTTTGTATTTTTAGTAGAGAGGAGGTTTTGCCATGTTGGCCAGGCTGGTCTCGAACTCCTGACCTCAGGTGATCCACCCACCTCGGCCTCCCAAAGTGCTGGGAACACAGGCATGAGCCACCGTGCCCGGACAACAATTTATTTTTAAAATACAAAATAATTTTTATATGTGCTACAAGGCAGAGTTAAATATTTTTTTTTTTTTTTTTTTTTTGGAGACAGAGTCTTGTACTGTCACCCAGGCTGGAGTGGAGTGGCACAATCTTGGCACACTGCAACCTCTGCCTCCTGGGTTCAAGTGATTCTCCTGCTTCAGCCTCCCAAGTAGCTGAGATTACAGGTACACACCAGCATGCCCAGCTAAGCAAAGTTAAATTATATCATTTTCACAAACTCATGGTTGATGGCACTAAAATGTCCAAATATTTTTAGTTGAGGAAAAGAATTTACCAGTGTTTATATGTTGAAACATTTTTAATTGCCTCCACCAACTAGATCTCACATGGCCTTTCTACCACTGCAAATTTTGACATGTCTATTTCATATAATTCTTGTAGGTGCAAATTAAATACTGTTCCAATGAAAAACAAGAAAATTTAACTGCTTACCATTTCTAATTGTCGTGAAGACGGAGCACATTCTGTCACATTTTTTTTGAGATGTCCTCTCAACCATGTTAGCAAGTAAACTTTTAATTCCTAATAAATAAGGTTCTCAAAATACGAATGCTAGTTTGAGATGGGTGGCAATAATGTTTGAAAAAAATATTCCAGCACATTCTACTAGTAAATCCTAATACACAGACACAAAAGAATCACAGACTTGAGAAAATACCACTAAACATAAGTTACATTTAAATGTTAATACCCGGCCGGGTGCGGTGGCTCACGCCTGCAATCCCAGCACTTTGGGAGGCCGAGTCAGGCGGATCACAAGGTCAGGAGATCGAGACCATCCTGGCTAACACGGTGAAACCCTGTCTCTACTAAAAATACAAAAAATTAGCCAGGCGTGGTGGCAGGCGCCTGTAGTCCCAGCTACTCAGGAGGCTGAGGCAGGAGAATGGCATGAACCCAGGAGGCAGAGCTTGCAGTGAGCTGAGATCGAACCACTGCACTCCTGTCTTGGCAACAGAGCAAGACTCCGTCTCAAACAAACGAACAAACAAAATAAATAAATAAATAAATAAATGTTAATATCCAAAGGTAAAGAAAGTAAATAATTTTCAAATTTAATTTGGTTTGAATAGCCCACTAAAACAACACGTTTCCATTTGAGCCTTTTATCTTGGTAATGAGTTTTCATATTTATTCTAATATGAAACATTAAAATAGTGCTTTGAAAAGTATTTAGGAGAATAACTAGACAGAAGATCAACAAGGAAAAAGATATGAACAACACTATAAACCAACTAAACCTAATAGACATCTATAGAACATTCCACCTAAAGCAGCAGAATATTCTTCTAATGTACACATGAAACATTCTCCAAGATAGTCCACATATTATCCCATAAGAAGTCCTCAGAAGTCCTCATTAAATTAAAAAGTACAAAAATCATACAAAGTGTGTTCTCTGACAAAAATGTAATTAAATTAGAAAGCGGATAACAAAGGAAATCTGGTAAATTCACAAATATGTGGAAATTAAACAATATACTTTTAAGTAATCAATGGGTTAATGAGGAAATCACAAAGAAAATTAAAAAATACTTTTGGCCAGGTGCGGTGGCTCACGCCTGTAACCCCAGCACTTTGGGAGACTGGGGCGGGCAGATCACCTGAGGTCAGGAGTTGGAGACCAGCCTGGCCAATATGGCAAAACCCCATCTCTACCAAAAATACAAAAAAAACACATTAGCCAAGCTTGGTGGTGGGCACCTGCAATCCCAGCTACTCTAGAGGCTGAGGCAGGAGAATTGCTTGAACATGGGAGGGGGAGGCTGCAGTGAGCTGAGACCACACCACTGCACTCCAGAGCGAGACTGTCTCAAAACAAACAAACAAACAAAAAACAGTGCTGAGACAACTGGATATACACATGCAAAAGAATGAAGTTGGACCCCTACCTCACACCATAAACAAAAATTAACTCAAAACAGATCACAGATCTAAAAGAAAGACCTAGAACTATGAAGCTCTTAGAAGAAAGCATAGGAGTAAATTTCTGTGACCTTGAGTTAATAATTTCTTAGATGATGTGACACCAAAACCACAAGCAACAAAGAAAAAAAACGAGTAAATGGGTTTCATTAAAAATTAAAACTTTTGTGCTCCAAGGAAATCAAGAAAGTGAAAGGAAAACCCATAGAATAAAAAAAAATTTGTAAATTATATATCTCATAAGGGACATATATTCAGAATATGTAAATAATTCATATAATTCAATAAAAGAACCAAATTTTTTTTAATAAGGAAAGAATCTGAATAGACATTTCTGTAGAGAAGATACACAGTTGGCCAATGGGTACCTGAAAAGATGCTCAACATCAATAGACTTTCAGAAAATGCAAATCAAAACTACAATGAAATATCATTTTACATGCACTTAAATGGCTAAAATAGAAAGAAAGAAAAGTGTTGGTGAGGATGTAGAGAAATGTGAAACTTCATACATTACTGGTGAGATTATAAAATAAGGTAGGGCTGGGCACGGTGGCTCATGCAAAGTGCTGGGTGGCTGGTGTAATCCCAACACTTTGAGAGGTCAAGGCAGGTGGATCACCTGAGGTCGAGAGTTTGAAGACTGGCCAACATGGTGAAACCCCATCTCCACTAAAAATATAAAAAATTAGCTGGGTATGGTGGTGCACACCAGTAATCCCAGCTACTCAGAAGGCCAAGGCAGAAGAATCACTTGAATCCGGGAGGTGGAAGTTGCAGTGAGCCAAGATCGAGCCACTGTACTCCAGCCTGGGCGACAGGAGTGAAACTCTGTCTCAATAACTAACTAACTAACTAACTAACTAACTAAATAAATAAATAAATAAATAAATAAATGTAGGCATTCTAGAAAACAGTCTGGCAACTCCTCAAAAAGTTAAACAAGAGTTACCATATGACCCAGCACTTCTGCTCCTAGGTATACATCTAAGGGAAATTAAAACATATATGTTCATATAAATACTCAAAAATATTCATAGCAGTATTATATGTAATAGCCAAAAGGTGAAAACAACCCAAACATCAATCAATAGATGAATGAATAAGCAAAATACGGTATATTCATACAACAGGATTTTTTTTTTCTTTTTTCTTTTTTTTGAGATGGAGTCTCGCTCTGTCGCCCAGGCTGGAGTGCAGTGGCGCAATCTCGGCTCACTGCAAGCTCCACCTCCCTGGTTCACGCCATTCTCTTGCCTCAGCCTCCCGAGCAGCTGGGACTACAGGCGCCCGCCACCACGCCTGGCTAATTTTTTGTATTTTTAGTAGAGACAGGGTTTCACCGTGTTAGCCAGGATGGTCTTGATCTCCTGACCTCGTGATCCGCCTGCCTCGGCCTCCCAAAGTGCTGGGATTACAGGCGTGAGAGGAGTGCAGAGACGCAATCTCGGCTCACTGCAAGCTCCACCTCCTGGGTTCATTCCATTCTCCTGCCTCAGCCTCCCAAGTAGCTGGGACTACAGGTGCCCACCACCACGCCCAGCTAATTTTTTGTATTTTTAGTACAGACAGGGTTTCACCGTCTTAGCCAGGATGGTCTCCATCTCCTGACCTTGTGATCCACCCATCTCAGTCTCCCAAAGTGCTGGGATTACAGGCATGAGCCACCCGTGCCCAGTCCAGATTTTTTTTTTTTTTTAAGAGGCAGAGTTTCGCTCTGTTGCCCAGGCTGGAGTGCAGTGGTGTGATCATAGTTCACTGGGTGAACTCCTAGACCCAAGCAATCCTCCCACTTCAGCCTCCTGAGTAGCTAGGACTATAGGTACACACCACCACACCCAGCTATTTATTTATTTATTGTTGCTGTTCTTGTTGTTGTTGAGGTGGGGTCTCACTCTATTGCCCAGGCTTGTCCTGAACAGCTAGCCTCAAGCAATCCTCCCACCTTGGCATCCCAGCAACAGGATATTTTTCACCAATATAAAGAAATGGCTGGGAGCAGTGGCTCACACCTGTAGTCCCAGCACTTTTGGAGGCCAAGGTGGACGGATCATCTGAGGTCAGGAGTTCGAGACCAGCCTGGCCAACATGGTGAAACCCTGTCTCTACTAAAAATACAAAATTAGCTGGGCGTGATGGTGGGTACCTATAATCCCAGTGACTTGGAAGGCTGAGGCAGGAGAAATGCTTGAACCCGGGAGGTGGAGATTGTAGTGAGCTGAGATTTTGCCATTGCACTCCAGCCTGGGTGACAAAAGTGAAACTCCATCTTGGAAAAAAAAAAAAAAAAGAAATGAAGTACCACATGCTACAACATGGATAAGCTTTGAAAACATTATACTAAGTGAAAGAAGCCACTCACAAAAGATCATATATTGTATGATCACATTTTTTAAATAAAATGTCCAGACTAGGTGAATCTGCAGAGAAAGAAAGTAATTTGTCATTACTTGGGGCTGGTTGGAAGGAGAGATGGGAGTCACTGGACAGTGGGTCCAGAGTTTCTTTTGGGGATGATGAAAGTTCTGGAATTAGATAGTGGTGATGGCTGCATAGCTCTGTGACTAAACCACTGAATTGTGGTTTAAAAAGCAACTTTAATGGTATGTGAATTATATCTCAATAAAGCTGTTATTTTTAAGTGTTAAGTGTAAATTACTCTAGTGTATGCTGTGGGTTTATTCTGTCTTCTCCATTTACTATTTGTGACTTTTTACTTCTTTTTAAACTTTTCCAGTCATTTGAATTTTCTCAGCGTCTTTCTCACCATCTGTCTTAGTCCATTTGTGCTGCTATAACAGAATACCTGACACTGGGTAATTTATAAAGAACAGAAATTTATGTCTCACAGTTCTAGAGGCTGGAAAGTCCAAGATCAAGGTGCCAGCACCTGTTGAGGGCCTCTTGCTGTGTCCTTGAATGGAGGAAGGTAGAAAGGGCAAAAAGGACAAACTCTGTGTCCTCATATGGCAGAAAGCAAGAGAGGGCAAAACCACTCCCACTTTCATGACAGCATTCATCCATTTACGAAGGCAGAGCCCTGGTGAGCTAAACACCTCCCAAAAGGCCCCACCTCCCAATGCTGTTGCATTGGGGATTAAGTTTCCAACACATGCACTGTGGGAGACACATCCAGACCATACCACCATCTTTGCCCAGGATCATGATACTTTTTATTAAATAAGAGAATCATAGGATAATGCAGTATATAAGAATTCAGACCTGGCTCATGGTGGCTCATGCCTAGAATCCCAGCACTTTGGGAGGCCAAGGTGGGTGGATCACTTGGGCCCAGGAATTCAAGACCAGCCTGAGTAACACAGCAAAACCCTGTGTCTACAAAAAATACAAAAATTAGCCAGGTGGTGTGCGCTTGTAGTCCCAGCTACTCCAGAGGCTTAGGTGGGAGGGTCACTTGAGCCTAGGAGATCGAGGCTGCAGTGAGCTGAGATTGAACCACTGCACTCCATCCTGGGCAACAGAGGAAGACCCTGTCTCAAAAAAAACAAAAAGGAATTCAGATCTAACATGTTCTATCATCTTTACTTGGTTAATAGGAACTTAGCTAACATGCAACAAAAATCAACAAAGTTATTGCTCTATTTCCATGGATTAATATAAGTGGTACTGGTTATCATTGTTAGGTTTTAGAATATGACAACAGTACTTGTTATCACTGGTAAAGTTCACTGGACATTGGTTACTAATAGCAAGAGTTTGACAGCTCTGCAGATAACAGCATAAGATATTCAAATTCTATAGGTTCAGGATTTAACACAATCAGCTTTTAAATTTTTTTTTTTTTTTTTTTTTTTTTTTTACAGACAGGGTCTTGCTCTGTCATTCAGGCTGGAGTGCAGCAGAGCAATCATGGCTCACTGTAACCTCAAACTCCTGAGCTCAAGCGATCCTCCCGCCTCAGCTTTCCAAATTGTTGGGGCTACAGTCACATGTCACCACACCCAGCTAAATGTAAAATATTTAGTCTTTTTCTATTAGGTATAAAATACATATTTAAAACATTTTAATCAGCTTTCTTCTTGAAATCTGGCACAAGTTTCTAGATTAAAACATTAATATGATTTCACAATGATAAAGTAAAAATGAAAGCCCATTTTCAAACTCATTTAACCACTGCCTCATCAGCAGATGGTACTATGGGTTATTTGTTAATAAATTCTGCCTGTTCTTTCAGATGAGGGGCTTTGAGAGGAGTCAGCTTTTACCCCCTTATCAGTTAACACAGGGGAACCTCATGGTAAAGCCAGAGAGACCTATTCAGGTCAGCTCTGCCTCGTGTTGCCACAAACAGCAACCTTGGAAACCTCACTATGCTCAAGTGACTCATCTGCAAAATAAAACAACCTACCCATCCCACAGCGTTATTATGAGTATTTAAGAAAATAATGTCTCTAAAGCACCCAGCATACGGAAGAAACTCAATAAATATTAGTGTCTTTTTCTTTGTTCTCTGAGAGGTAAAATACAGGTCATATATGATAAAAACTACAAAAATTCTGATGAAAGAAAATATTTGGCTTAGCGTGTACAACTTGAAAAGGGCGCAATTATCTAAATACTAAAAGTAAACCAACCTTTATTTTCTAAAAGCACCAAACTCATATCATCTTAAGTAGGTAAATTATAACCATGATGGTAAGATACAAGATATCATGGGGAGGAGATAAACTGATGTTGCAGTAATTGCAATGGTATTATCTAAGAGTTTTTATTAGGAAACAACTGAGTATCCAGTTGGCAAAATACCGCAGATAATTTCAATTAAATGGTTCTTCCAATAAGCCAGCAATAATTTAAGGTTTGGCTGTATTTGCAGTATGAGAATTTCCTAATGGAAGGCTTCATAATGAATCTTAGTCACAGCATTTGAGAGTGCTGAAGGAGAACAAAGCCATGGCAAGGCGCCTGCAAATTACTACTGGTCCTTTGAGACTAGACTATACATGCATTCTTAAAAAAAAAAATTAAAACACAACTTTACTAATGACTTTATATGGAAAAAGAATGCTAGATATATATAGATCTATTTTTTAAGTCAGGAAACTCCGGGACATGATTTTAAACATTATTTTAACAATGGGTTACATATTCACAGGGTTAAAAAAAAAAAAACATAGTGAGAAGTCGGCTTCCCACCCATCCCTATCCACCCAGTTCTCATCCCCCGCCCCAAAGAGATAAACACTGTCTTTTTTTTTTTTTTCTGAGACAGTCTTACTCTGTCATCCAAGGCTAGGGTGCAGTGGCACCATCTCAGCTCACTGCAACCTCCATCTCCTGGGATCAAGCAATTCTCCCTGCCTCAGCCTCCCAAGTAGCTGGGATTACAGGCGCCCACCACTGTGCCCAGTTAATTTTTTTGTTTTGTTTTGTTTTTGAGACGGAGTCTCACTCTGTCGCCCAGGCTGGAGTGCAGTGTCACGATCTCGGCTCACTGCAAGCTCCGCCTCCTGGGTTCACGCCATTCTCCTGCCTCACCCTCCTGAGTAGCTGGGACTACAGATGCCCGCCACCACACCCGGCTAATTTTTGTATTTTTAGTAGAGATGGGGTTTCACTGTGTTAGCCAGGATGGTCTCGATCTCCTGACCTTGTGATCCGCCCGCCTTGGCCTCCCAAAGTGCTAGGATTACAGGTGTGAGCCACCATGCCCGGCCAATTTTTGTATTTTTAGTAGAGACGGGGTTTCGTCATATTGGCCAGGCTGGACTCGAACTTCTGACTTCAGGTGATCCACCTGCCTTGGCCTCCCAGGCATGAGCCACCATGCCAAACCAAAATGCCAATTTCTTATGTGTCTTTCCAGAGTCCCTTTACATGTAGTCAAGCAAAACATAATCTTATTTTTTCCTGGTCTTTCTACACAAAAGGTAGCATTTCATACACAATGTTCTGCATCTCACAGGCAAATTTTTAATCCTAACATGTCCAGTGAAAGCAATAAATAATTTCAGTGGGAGAAAGACTTTAGTTTACACTTCAGTGGACTTTATTTTTATTTTTTATTAGTTTTTATTTATTTTCTTGAGACAGAGTATTGCTCTGTCACCCAGGCTGGAATGCAGTGGCGCGATCTCAGCTCACTGCAACCTCCACCTTCCAGGTTCAAGCAATTTTCCTGCCTCAGCCTCCCAAGTAGCTGGGACTACAGGTGTCCGCCACCACACCCGGCTAATTTTTGTATTTTTAGTAGAGACGAGGTTTTACCATATTGGCCAGGCTGGTCTCAAACTCCTGACCTTATGATCAGCCTCCCAAAGTGCTGGGATTACAGGCGTGAGCTGCCGCGCCCAGCCTTAGTGGACTTTTAAAAGGAGAAATAGGCTGGGTATGGCGGCTCACGCCTGTAATCCCAGTGTTTTGGGAAGCTGAGGCAGGAGGATAGCTTGAGGCCAGGAGTTTGAGACTAGCCTGGGCAACAGGATCCTCACTAGACCCTGTCTCTAGAAAAAATATTTAAAAATAGCTGGGCATGGTGGCATGAGCCTGTAGTCCTAATAAAAAAATTAAAAAGAAGACTAGAAATAAATGATGTTAATGTTAGCAAAAGTCAGAAATAATAGAAATATAAAGGGAAGACAAAGTTCAAAGGGAAAAGGGGGTGCAGTCTAATAAATCTTAAAAACTTTTCTCTGCTAAAACATTGGACTATCTTGTCTTTCATCAGTAAAAAAATCTCCTTACAGATACACAAAAAATTAAACCAAATATTGGTGAGAAGAGAGAGGGGGATAAAAAAAGATCAATTAGAAATGAGAGAAAGGTACTTGTGTCAGAATGGACTAAATTGTCAACTGTGTACAACTACAGACATGTAGAATTACAAAACATGAGAGCTATTTTTAACAAATTATAACAGTTGGGCAAAGTGGTTCATGCCTATAATCCCAGCACATTGGGTGGCTAAGGATGTGGGTACACTTGAGCCCAGGAGTTTGAGAGCAGCCTGGGCAACATGGTGAGATCCCATCTCTACAAAAAATAAACAAAATTAGCTGGGTGTGGTGGTACATGCCTGTATTCCCAGCTACTTGGGAGGCTGGGGTGGGAGGATTGCTTGAGCCTGGGAGGTTGAGGCTGCAGTGTGTTAAGATTGCACCACTGCACTCCAGCTTACGTGACAGAGGAAGACTTTTTTCTTTTTTCTTTTCTTTCTGAGACGGAGTTTCGCTCTTGTTGCCCAGGCTGGAGTGCAATGGCGTGATCTTGGCTCACCACAACCTCTGCCTCCCAGGTTCAAGCGATTCTCCTGCCTCAACCTCCCGAGTAGCTGGGATTACAGGCATGAGCCACCATGCCTGGCTAAATTTTTTTGTATTTTTAGTAGAGACAGCATTTCACCTGTCAGGCTGGTCTCGAACTCCCAACCTCAGGTGATCCACCCGCCTCAGCCTCCCAAAGTGCTGGGATTACAGGCGTAAGTCGCTGTGCCCAGCCGACTCTTTTACAAAAAAAAAAAAAAAAAAAAAAAATATATATATATATATATACACACACACACAAAATCTTACTTCTGAATGTTTATTAACAATGGTACCTGATATAGTTTGGATATTTGTTTCTGCCCAAATCTCATGTTGAACTGTAATCTCCAATGGTGGAGATGGAGTCTGGTGAAAGGTGTTTGGATCATGGGGCAGATCCCTCATGGCTTGGTGCTGTCTTCACCACAGTGAATTATTTAAAAGTGTGTGGCACCTTCACCTCACCACTCTTGCTCTTGCTCCTGTTCTCGCCACGTGATGTCCCTATTCCCCCTTCGTGTTCTGCAATGATTGCAAGCTTCCTGGGGCCTCCCCAGAAGCAGATGCTTCCTGTACAGCCTGCAGAACCATGGGCCAATTAAACCTCTTTTCTTATAAATTACTCAGTCTCAGGTATTTTTTATAGCAATGCAAGAACGACCTAATACAGTACCAGTTTAAATAAGTAAATGATATAGCACTTTCATGTCTAAGCCATCATCAATTTTAGCACCATGTTGTTGGGAGGCTGAATAAAAACATCTTTTCAGAGGCTGGGCATGGTGGCTCACGCCTGTAATCCCAGCAATTTGGGAGGCCAAGGTGGGCAGATCACGAGGTCAGCAGATTGAGACCATCCTGGCTAACATGGTGAAACCCCATCTCTACTAAAAATACAAAAATTAGCCAGGCGTGGTGGCAAATGCCTGTAGTCCCAGCTACCTGGGAGGCTAAGGCAGGAGAACCGCTTGAACTCGGGAGGTAGAGGTTGCAGTGAGCCAAGATCGTGCCACTGCACTCCAGCCTCGGTGACAGAGACTTCATCTCAAGAAAACAAAAAACAAGAAAAACAAAAACAAAAACATCCTTACAAAAGCTTTTCCAATAATGTTTATGAGAAAATAAGCCTTTACTCTCAGTGCAGCTTAAGTAGCTATTGTCTCGGTGCGGAGCTTCCTATACCATCTGGCCCACGCACCTTTACAGGCGAGCTGAAGTTGGTATGCAGTCAGTTTCCAGGGCCTGATCCTCTATCCCTAACTCTTGTAAGAGTCTCCAGCAGGGACCTAGCATTCCTGAACCAGTATTGCTTCTTCTGTAAGTCCCAAGGATCTGATCCAAGCTCTCACCAGTGTATATCTCTACTGATAAAAATCTGGAAGGAAGTGGTTGGGAATCCTGACATACCACTTCTCAAAGATTGCTAACCTTTGGCCCAAGATACCCTTCTTAGTCTTTAACTTACTTGAAAACAAAAAGGTTATTTTAAAGCCTGATAGAACTTTGCATATATTTTCTAAAAGGAACAGTGGTCATATCTGAGAGTTAGCTTTCAAGACCAAAACATTCTATTCAACCCATAACATGACTGTCATCTTTAACTGGGGAAAAAAAAATAGCACAAAACAATGCTGTTGCAATGATAGGAGCAAAAAAAAAATTATAAATAGCTTTAAATTTTATAGTTCATGCCAATGCTTAAGGAAAAAGAGCTTATTTAGAGAAGAGGAGGTGGGTGTGGACTTCTGTGGATATTTTGAAAGGAATTACTAGGTATTCTCAAGGGCTTCAAAGGTTGAAACCACTAGTTCTTTATAATGTCTATGTTTCTTCCCAAACTAAAAGCTTTCCTTTTCCTTATTAAAGGCCTGCTCTTAAATGTATTACCATGATTAGTATCCATTTTGCTTAAGACCAACATGAAAAGAGTGGGATAGAGAAAAGACAGAACTTTTCTTAATGCAAGAGGTGGAAGAAGAGAAGAAAAGAACAAGGTTTATAAAGGAGAGCAAACTCTCAGAGAGCAGGGGAGGCCACAAAGGGTGCAGGAGCCCACAGCTGCTATAGACTGTGTGTTGTAGATTGTGTACTCACACCTTGGGGGAAGAAAAGGGGATGGATGGAGAGATGTCAGCACAGACCGATGCTATCTGGAAAGACTGGTGGCTTTAGTATGTGAAGAGGGAGCTGTGTGCATGAAATTATACTAAGTCAAGTGTTACTGACTCTGAGACAGCCTATGATAGGATCACAAGAAACTTCAAGGTCACCTATTCCCACTATTGGTGGCGGTGCTGTTTAAACCAATTATACTATAAACAATGTACTCATTATTAGACGAGTATTTCAAAAGATCTCAAGTTCAACTGTTCTAATTTCTTTTTTGTTTGTTTTGTTTGTGAGACAGGGTCTCACTCTGTCACCCAAGCTGGAGTGCAGTGACATGATCCCAGCTCACTGAAACCTCCGCCTCTGCAGCTCAAGCAATCCTCCCACCTTAGCCTTCCCAGTAGCTGGGGCCACAGGTGTGTGGCCACACCTGGCTAATTTTATATCTATATATATCTATATATATATATATATATAATTTTTTTTTTGAGACAGAGTTTTGCTCTTGTCACCCAGGCTGGAGTGCAGTGGTGCGATCTTGGCTCACTGCAACCTCCACCTCCCGGGTTCAAGCGATTCTCTTGCCTCAGCCTCCCAAGAAGCTGGGATTACAGGCACCCACCACCATGTCCAGCTAATTTTTGTATTTTTAGTAGAGAAAGGGTTTCACCATGTTGCCCAGGTCAGTCTCAAACTCCTGAGCTCAAGCGATCTGCCCACCTCAACCTCTAAAAGTGCTGGCGTTACGGGCATGAGCTACCATGCCAGTTGTTCTAATTCCTAACTGAAATTTAGAACAGCCACTTTTTCCTTGGTTCAAGTCAATTATTTCTGCTTCTCCTTTAGTGATTACAATCAATTACATGTGAACATCCTATCATTTCTCTTCTTAAATATCTTGTATCTTAGATGAACTTATAATATGAATATTGACAGACTCTCATTAGAAGAACATGCGCTTTATGTTAATTTGGATGGATTTGTCAGTCTATCCACACACCCTCATTCCCTTTATGAGCGGTAGTATAAATTTCCAAGAGTGTTAGCCAGGGCTGGGGCATGGCAGGTGGCCAGGAAACAGTAAAATAACTGGTTCAAAGGTGCATGGAATCTGTGACGTTGGCTGGCTACGTAAGTGTGATTCTCTAACCAACAAAGCAAGCCTGTATAAGAGAAACTTTTAAAAATGGCATTGAAGATATGCACATGCACACACAAATAAAAGCCTAGAAGGATATACTCTAAAATGCTAATAGCGGCTTGCCAATGAGCGATAGATTTACTGGTAATTCTTATTTTCTCTATTTCTTCTTTTATTTGTCCAAAAAAGTATTACTTTGGTGATTTAAATATATTTTAAAAGACTCAAAATGGTAAATATGTCAGCAATAGAAATAACAGAAAATTGATAATCAATTATAAAGCGGAATACTATGCAGCTATGAAAACTAACGATATAGATCTATAGATGTCTATATATAGTGTTAAATAAGAAACAGGATGGGCACAGCACAGTGGCTGACATCTGCAATTCCAGCACTTTGGGAGGCAGAGGCAGGAGGATTACTTGAGTCCAGGGGTGAGAGACCAGTCTGGGCAATATAGTAAGACCTTGTCTCTATTAAAAATTAAAAAGAATTAGCTGAGTACTGGGTGGCACACACCAGTACTCAGGAGGCCAAGGCAGGAGGATTGCTTGAACCCTAGAGGTCGAAACTGCAGTGGGTCACAATCGTGCCACTGCATTCCAGCCTGGGAGATAGACTAAAACCCTGTCACAAAAAAAACAAACAAACAAATAAATAAAAGAAAAAAACAAAACAACAAATTGTGTAAAACAATCCCCATTTAAAAAAAAAAACTCTTGTGTACGTATATAGGTACACAAATTTATGTAAGCATGAAAAAAGTTTAGAAGGGTATAAAAACAGCAGCAGCAGTAGTTATCTCTGTAGATAAAATTAGAGTGGAGAGGAGGTATTTTTTTATTACATATGCTTCTCAATTGCCTGAATTTAAGAGCATACATACTTTTTTATTGGGGGGGGATAGGGTCTCAATCTGTCACCTAGGCTGGAGTGCAGTGGCACAATCATAGCTCACTGTAACACTGAATTCCTGCGCTCAAGCAATCCTCCCACCTCAGCCTTGTATACCTTTACAATTTAAAATTTAGAAAATGGAAGACAAAACTAAAATTAAAATGGGGGGGAAAGATGCATGTGTTTTCTCGGGAAACTAAGAATGTGATTCCAAAATTCTCTTTGAGCTGGTCATATATAAAACATACATGTGGCCGGGCACGGTGGCACACACCTGTAATTCCAGCACTTTGGGAAGCTGAGGTGGGCGGATTATCTGAGGTCGGGAGTTTGAGACCATCCTGACCAACATGGAGAAACCCTGTCTCAACTAAAAATACAAAATTAGCTGGGCGTGGTGGCACACATCTGTAATCCCAGCTACTCAGGAGGCTGAGGGAGGAGAATCACTTGAACCTGGGAGGCAGAGGTTGCAGTGAGCCAAAATCGTGCCACTGCACTCCAGTGGGAACAACACAGTGAGAGTTTGTCTCAAAAAAAACAAACGAAACAAAACAAAAACTACATACGTGTGCATTAGATTCTATAGACTATATACTGGTCATACACACACACACACACGTAATATATATGTGTGTATATATATATACACACATATATATATTTATCTGCATGTATAGATGCTGAGTTGGAAATCGAATCTTTTTAAGTTAACCTCTATCTATTTTTGGTTAGAAAATAGGGAGGTAGGCTGGGAGCGGTGGGTCATGCCTGTAATCCCAGCACTTTGGGAGGCCGATGTGGGCAGATCACTTGAGGTCAGGAGTTTGAGACCAGCCTGGCCAACATGGTGAAACCCTGTTTCTACTAAAAATACAAAATTAGCCAGGTGTGGTGGTAGGCACCTGTAGTCCCAGCTACTTCGGAGGCTGAGGCAGGAGAATCGCTTGAACCCCAAAGGCGGAGGTTGTAGTGAGCCGAGATCATGCCATTGCACTCCAGCCTGGGTGACAGAGTGAGACTCCATGTCAAAAAAAAAGAAAAAAAAAATAGGGAGGTCAATAACTAGAGTAGGCCGGACGCAGTGGCTCACGCCTGTAATCCCAGCACTTTGGGAGGCCAAGGCGGGTGGATAACTGAGGCCAGGAGTTCGAGACCAGCCTGGCCAACACAGTGAAACCCACCTCTACCAAAAATACAAAAACAATCAGCTGGGCATGGTGGCGCACAACTGTAGACCCAGCTTCTCAGAAGGCTGAAGCACGAGAATCGCTTGAACCTGGGAGGTGGAAGTTGCAGTGAGCTGAGATCATGCCACTGTACTCCAGCCCGGGCAAGACAGCGAGATTCTGTCTCAAATAATAATAATAATAATAGTAATAATAAATTAAAAACAGAACTAGAATAGTAAAGTTCCTTCTCATTTTCAAACTTATGAAGCACCACTGTACTTGAATATGTTTCATTCAGCAGTCTGTAGACTGGCTAATCAGTGAGTCCTACTTTTGTATATGAATATATTACATATGAAATCCAGTTTTCTTTTCTTTTCTTTTCTTTTTGGGAAGGAGTCTCACTCTGTTGCCCAGTCTGGAGTGCAGTGGTGCGATCTCGCTCACTGCAACCTCTGCCTCCCGGGTTCAAGCCATTCTCCTGCCTCAGCCTCCCCAGTAGCTGGGATTACAGGCATGCGCCACCATCCCCAGCTAATTTTGTATTTTTAGTAGAGACGGGGTTTCTCCATGTTGCCTAGGCTGGTCTCAAACTCCTGACCTCAGGTGATCCACCAGCCTCAGCCTCCCAAAGTGCTGGGATTACAGGCGTGAGCCACCACGCCCAGCCTTTTTTTTTTTTTTTTTAGATAAAGAGTTTCACTTTTGTTGCCCAGGCTAGAGTGCAATGGCACGATCTTGGCTCACTGAAACCTCTACCTCCTGAGTTCAAGAGGTTCTCCTGCCTCACCCTCCCAAGTAGCTGGGCTTACAGGCATGCGCCACCATGCCCAGCTAATTTACGTATTTTTTTTTTTAGTAGAGGCAGGGTTTCGCCGTGTTGGCCAGGCTGGTCTCGAACTCCTGAACTCAGGTGATCCGCCCACCTTGGCCTCCCAAAGTGCTGGGATTACTGGTGTGAGCCACCGTGCCTGGCCTCTACATTTTAATTATCTGCCAACAAGCTCACTTAGTGGCTTGAAGAAAGCTACCTACAAGAACACTTCTGCACTTGATGGTACGAAGTAACTCTGCCCACCAATATCACATCATGCCAAGACATGTTTCTAGTTCTTCTCAAACTTTCATTTCATATAGGTCTTTCCTATATGTATGGCCCTGTTAGGAGAAGCACAGCTGCACTGCACTGGAATCCTCTGCCACAAGACCTCACTAACATCACTTACTTCACACACATCTCCATTTTCCATCTTACATATTATCAGTCCCTCATCCTCTAACAATTCCCCTTGTATCTTCATGTTTCTTTCAGTCACCCCCAACCCCCCCGCCCAAAGAAAGCAGATTTTGGTTTAGCGTAATAGAAGAACAGTGGCCACAAGGAGGTGAACTTAGGCAGGTTTTCAGGACTTTCTCCAATTTCTCAAGACCTTTACTATTTCTCCAAAGGCAAGGATACTGCACACTGCCCTAATTCCCTTTGAAAACCCTCTGGCTCAGCTTCAGACAGCCAATACAATTTTACTGGGTGACGCTTTGAATTGGCCTTCAACATCTGATTTCCACATTGTCTTCCTCGGCAATGACAACTGAAAGTTAGCATTGAGTTAAAACTACTTTGACGTGAACTACAAGATGTGGAAGTAGCACCTCTTAGATTTACCACTTTTCTCCATGATACTGGGCAGGGGAGAGTGAAATGAGAGCAAAGTCTCCACCATGAGAAATGGAAAAGGTAAAGGAAAACAGAGACACTGAGTCGCTTAAAATAATATGGGAGCTGTTACATCTGTCAGGAATAACACGTTACATAATTTGAGTTTCATGAATCAGCAGTTTAGTCAGTAATTTACATTAATTTTTTTCAAAAAGAGAAAACATGAGAACTGGAAAAGGTAAAGTGGTTTCTGAAACAAGGCAGGTTTCAAAGGTATTTTATTCCACTCCCACACAGAAGAACGTTGACAGGCAGATGACTCAGTCTGGCTTCATTAAGGGTTTCTTACTGCCTAATACACCTCATGGGAAAGGCCATCCCATCTCTCATCTCTCCCTGATAACTCTTCTCAATTCCTCCTGCCAGGTAATGGCCATATTATCCCCTCTAATTGAAGGTTATCCACCTGGAAATCACATACTTTAGGTACCAAGGGCTATACTTAAAGCATATAAATAGTTGAGGAATTTTGTGTGTGTTTTTAAAGACCCTTTATGCTAAAGTCATTGCAACATTTCAATAAAACACATAGTTTTATTTCAAAAATATTTACAATACCTATGATCATTGAGTTTGAACTTGATCATAAATCTAAGTAGTTTAGAAAGATAAGAAAGCTGTGGCCAGGCACGGTGGCTCACGCCTGTAATCCCAACACTTTGGGAGGCCAAGGCAGGCTGATCATGTCAGGGGTTTGATAACAGCCTGGCCAACATGGTGAAACCCTGTCTCTACTAAAAACACAAAAATTAGCCGGGTATGGGGGCATGCACCTGTAGCCCCAGCTACTCGGGAGGCTGAGGCAGGAGAATCGCTTGAACCCGGGAGGCGGAGGTTGCAGTGAGCCTAGGCTACGCCATTGCACTCCAGCCTGGGCAACAGAGCAAGACTCTGTCTCAAAAAAAAAAAAAAAGAAGGAAAGCTGTCAACATAAACATAAATACCATGTGTCCGTTATAAACTCTCAAAACCAGAGAAAAAAGGTAGGATGAAAAAAATACCCAACCTATTTTCTTTTTCAAAAACCAGAGGTGGCAAATCTTAAGAAATAAGTCCAAAGGGATTCCCATCCTTTTTGTAGAAAATGTGCTGTATTAGATACTGTCTGAAATAAGAGAGGCATTGGATTAGGCCTGGAAATCTCTCAGGCATAAATCAATTACTATGGTATTTTGAGAGACATGTTTTGAAAGAGCAAGGTATCTGAAGCCATTTGGAGTCATTCATTCCACAGATGTTTATTACAGGCCTGCACGTGCCAGGCACTGTCCACACACCTGCCCTCCATTCAAGCTCTGCCTCTCACCTGCTGTGCAATCCAGGCTAAAGCACTTTAACATTTCCATGCCTCAGTTTCTTCATCCGTAAAAACAGGTAATAAAAAGTAGTTAAGAGATCAACCATACAAGATCTCTCTGAAGGGTAAAGGAGTATGTCTGGAAGCACTTTGTAAGCCATGAAAATGCTAGGGGTCATCCGACTAAACTGAATTCACAAATGACACTAATGCCTGTTGTGTCATAAATTATTAATATATCAGAGGAACACGAGCCTTCTTGCTTCAAGAGACACTTCATAATCCTATTAAATAAGGCTTATCGGCTCACTTAATCATCTCTCTGAAAAGAAATATATGAGAGAGAGATAAGGGAGGGGGGCACAGAAAGGGACAGAGGGAGTCAGAATGCAGATTTTGACATTGCATTCATAGTCACCATAATAACAAGAATCATGTCTATCTTAGTCACCACATTGGGTCTCTAATGGTGCACATTTGAAGAGGGCATGTTATTCTGAAAAAATATTCTCTGCATATCTGCAAATCACAAAAGGTACACCTATGAGGCTGACCTACCAATTCAATGTTTCCAAGAGCAAATAGCAGTAAAATTACAAAACGTTATTTGTTATGTTGATGTGTGCAAAAAAAAGTTCTATTTTATAGTACATTTCAAGTTCAATCTGACCCTCATATCTAAACTATGTCATATAAATAATGTCATATAAACAGTGTTGAACAGATCAGGAACAAAGCTCTTTTCAAAAACAAAAGTAGGCTCCATGCAGTGGCAGTTAAAGAAGGGGAAGTTCTGGTGTCTCCAGAGTTAGCCGATGGGCACAACGGCAGTTGGAAGAGACCATGTTACACAAGTCATTCAGGTTCTGGCCAACATCTGCTTTGAACAGGTCGCATTCCCGGGAGCTCCAGGCTCCCTTACCCCAGGGAAATGCAGGGGTGGTGGCTTGTCTTACAGAAGTGGTAGCCAAGGGGACCAGAAGGCACACCCGGTGCTAAAACATGCCTAAAACTTCCTCTAATGTTTACAGCTCTTCCAATGACATTTGGGGACCTAAGTATGGATAGCCTCTTCATTGCTAGAACCGCTATAATATGATGAGTTAAGAATTTGATTTAATATTTATAAAGAACTTAGAAAGAGCCCAGCGCATAGTAACGGCTATGTAAGTGTTTGGTAAATAAAAAAGGCACCTCCCAGATTGGCTGGGTGAAGTCTCAATCTGGTGAGAAGGGAGAGAATCAAAATACACAACAGTCTATTTTTCACTTTGACAAAGATTTAGAAATTACAGTGCTCTGTATTTATTTTGCACCCAAGTGCACCCTAAGTAGTCTCTGGTGCAGGACTGAAATTCTACTCATGGTTCAGAAGTCACTGTGCACGACTCAATGAAAGCGTTTTAAGTTTCAAGAGATGATTCCTTTCTCTTTTCTCTTTCCAAGTAACGATGACTAAAAATGACAGAATCTAAAAATCTCAAAGCACTTCTAGTGGGTACATTCCAAAGCTAAAACTGTGAGAATTAACAGGGCCAGATTCACTTGAAGAGACGTAAGGGTTCAAATTACAGAGAACTTAAAAGACGCAACGTATTAAGGTCTCTTACTACAGATCCGCTGACAACAGGTTAAACGATTCCATCCACCCCACTCTGGCGGCTGCCCCCTCCCCGACCCTCGCAGGTGACCTGCACCCACTTTCGACCTCAGATAGGGTCTCCCTGCTCGGCGTTCCCAGTTCCTCCAGGCTCGGCGGCTGCGTGGGGGTTAACAAGGTCCAGCCACCGACGCCCCTTGGGCGTTTAGGAATCTCGAGGCAGGATCTGAATTCACCTCGTGGAAACAAAGACCACAAACTCTCCGGGAGCCGGGGGCTGGGCGGAGGTACGGCTTTTTCCGAGGACAGGCAGCGGCCGAGGCCCGGGCAGCCCTCGCCCCGCCCCGTCTCCTCCCGTCCCGGGCCGCCGTCGGAGTCCCGGGCGCGCGGACCCTCCCGCCGGCCCCGCACCTACCTGGCCCCGCGGTGCTGCTCCCGGCGCGGCGGGCGCGGAGCCGAACGCACTGCGCTTCCTCTTTCCCGGCAGGGCCGCCGGGCGCCGGCGTTTCCTCCTTGACGCGTCACGGCCGCTGGCGGCTCCTCCCGCGGAGCGCGCGGGAGGCCGAAGACAGCCGGGGAAGGCGCCGGATCCCAGCAGAGCGGCGCGAGCGGCGGGCCGGGGGCAGCCCGTGCGGGGAGGGGCTGCAGGCTGCGTCCCGCTCAGGCCTCCGAGGAAACCCGCGCTCCTCTCTCTTCCCCGAGGACCCCCGCGAAAGGCCGGGCCGCGGTGCGCCGTCTGCCCCCGTCACGCGCTGTGCAAAGTTCAAGAGGACACAGTGGGTCCTGTCTGGAGTCACAGACTCTGGTGTTTCCCTCTGCTCCGCCCGCAGTGGCCGCTACCCTGGGGCCCAAGACCCGCGCGGGCCAGAGCGCCGGGGCCCAACAGAGATGACCTGGTGTGTGCAGGGATCAGGACCCCCCGGGTGGGCCCGGGGTGTTGGGGGGATTGGCTTGGTGTAAACTGGAAACTCAGAGGAGTGAATTAAATATCCAAATAATTGAGAACAACTGTGATTCATTTAGCTTTATTTGGACAGTTTTCCACTTTTGTCATTAGCAGAGTTACGGCCCTTGTGTTTATAAACAGTCGAGAACTTTCACAAATTGGCAGATCCTGTGTGCAGAGAAATTTCCTTTCCACACATCTTTTTAGATCTACTGGCTCTTTTTTTTATTCCCATTAATCTCCAAGTCAGCTGAGTGCACACCTTACAGCTCCTTATTACTCATTCTTGAATTACAGAAGCTGCGTTTTAGATCTGTTTATCTCTTTTAACAGATAGAGAAGCTGAGTGGAGAACTAAGAATTACATGGTTCAATGGATGTGGAGTCAAGTGGTTAAGATTTTGAAGTAGAGTGGGTTGTTTTCTTCGTCCCACAACACTACTGTAATTTAGGTCTTATCAGATATCACTTGAAGATAGACTCAGACAACTACTTAAAGATTCCCATGTGCATATCATGCCTTAGATTTTGAGACAATGATTTGTACTTTAGATCATATGATTCCAGAGAATTTGCCACAAATCTATGAACAAATAAACTGCCAAAGGTTATTAGAGGAACTGGGATCTATGTGTGACTTCCCTAAATTCAGAAGACATTTCCTCATGTTTTAAAATGATATTCAAAGATTTAGCCCCACAAGTATGGGTAAGGACATTCATTTTTAATGTCAATAACCACAATGTGGCCTCTCTTTAAAAAGTGGATTGTGAATCCAAATACTTTTTGTACTTCAGTAATCCTACAGAACTTTCTAAACAGTAGTTTTCAGAAATGAATATAAAATGCAGTAGATACAAAACAATACATTGCCGGTGGTCCTTTATATGTTTTACTGTGGTCCACAAAGCAATCCACATACATTAGAGGAGTTCTTCCCTTGTAACAAAATCAACAAGTGATGAGTGTATCTCTTAATTAAAGCCATATTCACAGTGCTGAAGATTTCTCAGACAAAAGGAAGTTCTGTGTCAATAAACTCCAAGTGGAATAACATCATTCTCACTTTAGAGACAAATACCTGGCTATCACCACATCTTGACTTTTTAAAAAAATAAACATCTGGGAACCATTACATTTCTAGATAAATTTGTCCTATTGTGAAGAACACACACACACACACACACACACGGAGATCACCTCCCACAAACATTTTATGTATTTTCTCTTTTTTTTGAGACGAGACGGTCTCACTGTGTTGCCCAGGCTGGGTTCAACTGATCAACAGACAACATGTTAGGCATTTTGCCTTTACAATCTAAGAGCTGCAATTTAATAGCTAGATTTTGCAAAAAGCTAGAGGAGGTAAATATATTCACAAACTACTAAGGGCTTTTTCACTGTAATTAAATTAGTTTTTTTTTTTTTTTTTGAGACGGAGTCTCACTTTTGTTGCCCAGGCTGGAGTGCAATGGCATGATCTCAGGTCATTCCAACCTCCTCCAACTTCTGGTTTCAAGCGATTCTCCTGCGTCAGCCTCCCGAGTAGCTGTGATTACAGGTGCCTGCCACCACGCCCAGCTAATGTTTTGTATCTTTAGTAGAGACAGGTTTTCGCCATGTTGGCCAGGATGGTCTTGAACGCCTGACCTCAGGTGAGCCACCCGCCTTGGCCTCCCAAAGTGCTGGGATTACAGGCGTGAGCCACCACGCCCAGTCTAAAATTGGTTTTAAGGGCAAATTTTAAGGCTGATCACTTTGTTGTTGTTGTTGTTTTGGTTTTTTTTTTTTTTTTTTTGAGACAGGGTCTCACTCTGTCACCCAGACTGGAGTGCAGTGGCGTGATCTCGGCTGACCGCAACCTCTGCCTCCCAGGCTCAAGCAATTCTCCTGCCTCAGCCTCCCCAGTAGCTGGGATTACAAGTGTGCGCCACCACGCCCGGCTAATTTTTGTATTTTTAGTAGAGACAGGGTTTCACCATGTTGGCCAGGCTGGTCTTGAACTCCTGACCTCAAATGATCCACCTGCTTCAGCCTCCCAAAGTGCTGGGATTACAGGCTTCAGCCACCGCACCTGGCTAAGGCTGATCACTTTGATTAATCGTGTTCACCTATTGACAGAGATATAGGTTATATCCCCATTTTCTGTTATGTTTCCAAGTTTAGACTGTAAAAAAAAAAGTTGTTGAATGTTCAGCTAAATGTCTAGCTGATGTTTATACCTTTATGAAATATTTCATGTAAATAAATTTTAAAAATAGAGCTTTTTATCAGACTATGGGTCCCAGTACTTTCTTTGAAAATATGATTCTGTTCATTCAGATAGAGCAAATATTTTGTTCATCTGTTTTATCTATAGTGTAGAGATTTTGAACACAAGCTTTGGAATTGGACAGACCCAGGTTTAACTCCTGGTTTGCCACTTCCTACTTAGGGCAAATTGTTTCACTTCTCTGAGCACCGGTTTCATCAGTAACCTGGGGATAATAGTGCTTTTTCCTCTTCAGTAAAACGGAGATAATAGTGCTATTCTCATGAAATTGCTATGAGGATCAAATGAATTTAGTAGAATGCCTGGAACATAATATCAAGTGACTGCTATCTTCATCATTATTAGCTCTAAAACATATATTAAAATGCCAATATTATATATGTTTTATTTGTAATAGTATTAAAATGGCCAGATTTTAGAAATTTTGGCGGTGGCTCACGCCTGTAATCCCAGCACTTTGGGAGGTCAAGCCGGATGGATCACGAGGTCAGGAGTTTGAGATCAGCCTGGCCAACATAATGAAACCCCGTGTCTACTAAAAATACAAAAAATTAGCCAGGCGTGGTGGTGGGCACCTGTAATCCCAGCTACTTGGGAGGCTGAGGCAGGAGAATCACTTGAACCTGGGAGGTGGAGGTAGCAGTGAGCTGAGATCACGCCATTGCACTCCAGCCCCGGGCGACAGTGTGAGATTCCGTCTCAAAAAACAAACAAAAAAACCCCAACTACCCAGCCACATAATATGGTTATTACGATTATTTTAGATCATATATTCCAATGAAATGAATGCTTGGTTTTCATCCTCCACTATTCAAAATGGGAAACCTTTTCTCTAAAATGGTGCCTTATGTGGAAGCATTATTACTTTTTTATATCATAATAAAGCCCTCTATTATTTGTAGTTCTTTTATCAGAATCTTGGAAGAAGTGAGGGGCATAAAAATACAAGAAATACCACTTCCATTAGTTAGGGCTGGTATTCATTAGAATGCTTGTTTTTTGCCAGGCACCGTGGCTCATGCCTGTAATCCCAGCACTTTGGGAGGCTGAGGCAGGCAGATCACCTGAGGTCAGGAGTTCAAGACCAGCCTTGCCAACATGGTGAAATCTTGTATCTACTAAAATACAAAATTAGCCAGATGTGGTGGTGGGTGCCTGTAACCCCAGCTACTCAGGAGGCTGAGGCAGGAGAATCGCTTCAACCCGGGAGGCGGAGGTTGCAGTGAGCCGAGATCTCACCACTGCACTCCAGCCTGGGCAACAAAGCAAAACTCCGTCTCAAAAAAAAAAAAAAAAAAAAAAAAAAGGAATACTTGTTTTGTAGCAGATAAAATATTAAGTCTAGAGAGGTAAGAATAATCCTACCAACTATATGCTTACAAAAGCAAAATACTTTTTGGTTTGTTTTGTTTTTTGAGACAGGATTTCATTCTGTCACCCACCAGGCTGGAGTGCAGTGGCATGATCTCGGCTCACTGCAGCCTCGACTCCCTGCTTTCAAGCCATCCTCCCACCTCCTGAGTTGTTGGAACTACAGGCTTGCGCCACCACCTCAACTAATTTTTAAAATTTTTTGGAGTCAGGGTCCCACTATATTGCCCAGGCTGGTCTTGAACTCCTGGCATCAAGTGATCCTCCTATCTCGGCCTCGAAAAATGCTAGGATTACAGGTGTGAGCCACCTCGCCCAGCCTCGCAAAGGATGGTTTTGATTCATATTATTTGCATTGCTTTTAGGGTATCTTTTCCCTCATTCTGCTGAAGACTCACATGCTTAAGTGGGTCAGACACCATAAGTTGTTGCTACAGTTTCTAGCTATGTTTATCAGCTGACATTCTAATCACAACATCCCACAGTATCAAATAAAAGAAAACCATTTTTGTGGAGAAGATAGTTAAAAACATAATCCTAACTATGAATTGGCTCAGATTATAATAATTAAAAGGAAAAGCTTGCTGTAAAAATGGGTAAAAATATGGGGAAACAAAAGTGACTAATTTATTAAATTTTCTTTTTTTTTTTTTTTTTTGAGATGGAATTT
Organism: Pan paniscus; assembly: GCF_029289425.2. Lineage (NCBI taxonomy): Eukaryota > Metazoa > Chordata > Mammalia > Primates > Hominidae > Pan > Pan paniscus. The sequence continues at coordinate 82,445,761 of NC_073256.2, read as the reverse complement.
TGCTGTGTCACCCAGGCTGGAGTGCAGTGGTGTGATCTCAGCTCACTGCAGCCTCCATCTCCTGGATTCAAGCAATTCTCCTGCCTCAGCCTCCCAAGTAGCTGGGACTACAAGCACACACCACCACACCTGGCTATTTTTTGTATTTTTAGTGGAGACAGGATTTCACCATATTGGCCAGGCTGATCTTGAACTCCTGACCTCAACTCATCTGCCCACCTCAGCTTCCTGAAGTGTTGAGATTACAGGTGTGAGCCACCGAGCCTGGCATAAATTTTCTTTTTTTTTTTTTTTTTTTTTTTTTTGACAGGGTCTCACTTTTTTTTTTTTAGAGACAGGGTCTCACTCTGTCACGCAGGTTGGAGTGCAGTGACACAACCATGGCTCACTGCAGCCTCAACCTCCAGGGCTCAAGCACTCCTCCCACCTCAGCCTCCCAAGTAGCACCACAGGTGCACACCAACACGCCTGGCTAATTTTTTATTTTTGTAGAGACAGGGTCTCCCTATGTTGCCCAGGCTGGTCTCAAACCCCTGGGCTCAAGTCATCCTCCTACCTTCGCCTCCCAAAGTGCTGGGATTACTGGTGTGAGCCACCATGCCCAGCTGACTAATTTATTAAATTTTCTGAGCAAAACAATTTAATAAAACATAAAGCAACCCAAGATACAGTTAGAAAAACTCATGCCAGTAGTGGTGGCTTACGCCTATAATCCCAGCAGTTTGGGAGGCCGACATGGGAGGATCCCTTAATCCTAGGAGTTTGAGACCATCCTGGGTACCAAAGTGAGACCCCTCCCCCTGTCTCTATAAAAAAAATTAGCTGAGTATGGTGGTGCACATCTGTAGTCCCAACTACTTGGGAGGCTGAGGTGGGAGGATCACTTAAGCTTAGGAGGTCAAGCCTGTAGTGAGCTATGATTGCCCCACTGCAGTCCAGCATGGGCAACAGAGGGAGACCCTCTGTTTAAAAACAACTGGCCGGGCACGGTGGCTCACGCCTTAATCCCAGCACTGTGGGAGGCCTAGGTGGGCGGATCACGAGGTCAGGAGATTGAGACCATCCTGGCTAACATGGTGAAACCCCGTCTCTACTAAAAATACAAAAAAATTAGCCAGGTGTGGTGGCGGGCACCTGTAGTTCCAGCTACTCTTGAGGCTGAGGCAGGAGAATGGCGTGAACCTGGGAGGTGGAGCTTGCAGTGAGCTGAGATCGTGCCACTGCATTCCAGCCTGGGCAACAGAGCGAGACTCCGTCTCAAAACAAAAAACAAAACAAAACAAAAAAACAACCAAAAAAACCCTCAGTGGCCGAGCACGCTGGCTTACACCTGTAATCCCAGCACTTTGGGAGGTCACGGCAGGCGGATCACCTGAGGTCAGGAGTTTGAGACCAGCCTGACCAATATGATGAAACCCCGTCTCTACTAAAAATACAAAAATTAGGCCGGGCGCGGTGGCTCACGCCTCTAATCCCAGCACTTTGGGAGGCCAAGGCAGGTGGATCACAAGGTCAGGAGATCGAGACCACGGTGAAACCCCGTCTCTACTAAAAAATACAAAAAAATTAGTCGGGCACCGTGGCAGGCACCTGTAGTCCCAGCTACTCGGGAGGCTGAGGCAGGAGAATGGCGTGAACCTGGGAGGTGGAGCTTGCAGTGAGCCGAGATTGCGCCACTGCACCCCAGCCTGGGCGACAGAGCAAGACTCCGTCTCAAAAAAAAAAAAAAAAAAAGTACAAAAATTAGTCGGCATGGTGGCATGCGCCTGTAATCCCAGCTACGTGGGAGGCTGAGACAGGAAAATCGCTTGAACCCGGGAGGCGGAGGTTGCAGTGAGCTGAGATTGAGCCATTGCACTCCAGCCTGGGCAACAAGAGCAAAACTCTGTCTGAAAAACAAAAACAAAAAAACCCCTCCGTTGGCCAGGTGCAGTGGCTCACACCTGCAATCCCAGCACTTTGGGAGGCCGAGGCGAGCGGATCACTTGAGGTCAGGAGTTCGAGACCAGCCTGGCCAACATAGTGAAACCCTGTCTCTACTAAAAATACAAAAATTAGCCGGGCATGATGATGCACCTGTAATCCCAGCTACTTGGGAGGCTAAGGCAAGAGAATCACTTGAACCCGGGAGGGGGCGGTTGCAGTGAGTCAAGATTGCGCCACTGCACTCCAACTTGGGGGACAGAGCAAGCCTCTGTCTCAAAAAAAAAAAAAAAAAAAAAAAAAAGGGCCGGGCGCGGTGGCTCACGCCTGTAATCCCAGCACTTTGGGAGGCTGAGGCGGGCGGATCACGAGGTCAGGAGATCAAGACCATCCTGGCCAACACAGTGAAACCCCGTCTCTACTAAAAATACAAAAATTAGCTGGGCGTGGTGGCGGGAGCCTGTAGTCCCAGGTACTTGGGAGGCTGAGGCAGGAGAATGGTGTGAACTCGGGAGGTGGAGCTTGCAGTGAGCTGAGATCACGCCACTGCACTCCAGCCGGGGTGACAGAGTGAGACTCCTTCTCAAAAAAAAAAAAAAAAAAACCCTCAGATACTCATGGGAACTGAAATTGAGAGCAATTAACGCCTCTTTAGCACAGAGCAGAATTAACTTGTTTCTATGATTTGAAAAGGGTTCAGCATGTGTTCATTTTGTGGGGTAGGGTATAGGTGGGAGGCCCAAAGCTGAACATCATTTCTTGGGCCAAATTAGCCAATTCAAACTCAAAACTGAAATGCTTGAAGTTCAGGTATGTTTCATAACAGGGAGGAAACTCTATTTTAAAACAAGACTACATTAGGATCAAATATAAGGCTTTTCAGATCACAGGACTTTCTCACTTTCTGTATTAGACTCATGAGAAAAATCAAGGGGAAGTGTTAGGAGATCAGAACACTTAAACTGCTAGCATCAGCTTTTTGATAAAAAGTAGCTAGAAATTATTTTAAATTTCCCTAAGACTATTAATTATCTAAAATAATATTATTATACTTTCCTATTAGGGAAATCTCATTGTTTTCCAATCTTGTTTTTATGAATGTCAAGAATAAAATATAAATCATTCATTTTTCTCTTTTTTTCTGTATCTCATTTAGTCTATTATGTACATAAAATAAAAGTCTGTTAATAGTTGACAATAATTTATCTACGTAAGTCGTGTCAGCAGTTTCTATGTCCAGGGGATCATATTAGGGTAGGTGGACTAAACCTGCTAGGTGGACTTTGAAGATAACTATTATTTTAGTTGCTTATCAGTGGGGAATAATAGCTTTTCTTAAACACTGTTCATTTGGTGACTCAGTTATTTACTTCTATTATGTGCAATTAATGATTGAACCTATTTCAGATACAAGGGCTTAATAGCTTCTGGCATAAAGAGGTGCATTGCTGTTATTTCCTTAACAAATTCTCTAAGGAATCTGTGTCTGGCCCAGCCAGATGTGTCAAAGACTTAAGTAGACCTTAAGGAATTATAACTCTTCATACGCAAGAAGACTCTTAAATTCCCCTGAGTTTTCTAAGATAAACAACCCCAGCTCTTTTAACTTTTTCTGTCATTTTAAAAAATATTTTATGACTCTCATAGGAGTTTTTCCCAAATTCTCCATGTTTTCTTTAGATTTTAGAGGAGATGCCCAGTATGAGACATGGAACTCTATAAAGGATCAAGTGAGTCCTTAGTGTCATGGAGTGCAGTGGTGCGATCTCAGCTCACTTCAACCTCCACCTCCTGGGTTCAAGCAATTCTCCTGCCTCAGCCTCCCAAGTAGCTGGGAATACAGGCACCTGCCACCATATCCAGCTAATTTTTGTATTTTTAATAGAGGCAGGGTTTCACTATTGTGGCCAGGCTGGTCTCAAACTCCTGACCTCAGGTGATCCGCCTACCTTGGCCTCCCAAAATGCTGGGGGTACAGACGTGAGCCACCGCACCTGGCCAGTTGACACTCTTATAATGCAGCCTTGTATTAATCTTACATTTAAAATTACACTTCAAAAAAATCACATTTCATTATTATCAGATTTTAAAATCTAAACTCAGCCTCCTTTTATTTCTCAAATTATATTTAAGAAGTTGTTTTGATTATCCTCTGTAATTCCTCTGCATTTGTTTTACTGAAACTGTATTTCTCCTGGATAATTTTAAATTTCTTCATATTTGCTAAGGCAAATGGTATTGAAAGTGGAGACTGGACATCCAAAGGGTCCTCAAGGCAATCTACTACAAGTTCAGAAAGAACAGAAAGAAAATATTACAACATCCATTTGTTTTCTCTAAAAAGTAAGAAACAGACCAGGTTGGCTCATGCCTGAAATCCCAGCACTTTGGGAGGCTAAGGCGGGTGGATCACTTGAGCTCAGGAGTTCAAGACCAACTTGGGCAACATGATGATACACCGTCTCTACAAAAATATAAAACTTAGCTGGGCATGGTGGTGTGCATCTGTAATCCCAGCTACTCGGAATGCTGAGGTGGGAAGATGGCTTGAGTCTGGGAAACGGAGGTTGCAGTGGGCCAAGATCGCACCATTGCACTCCAGCCTGGGTGACAGAGTGAAACACTGTCTAAAAAGAAAGAAAGAAAGAAATTAAGCTTTATTATTTAACATAAATGTGACACTGGCATGCTCATACAGTCCTTTGTCAGTCATGTCAGAGGTGTGCTGTGTGAGGTAACCTGAGAAGGACAGACTTTTCACAATTAAAAGGGTTGACTGGGTGCCCTAGTTCATCCACAATCAGTCTATTGAAGTTTTATGTAGTACAGGACATCACTGATGTGGTCGATTTTGTAAAACTAAATCCCTTCAATAGAATCTACATAATACCTTATACTGAGATGGCGAGTGATTGTGAAAACTTTTTATTTTCTAGCAAAGTATTCAACATACTCGAGGTCAAAAGCACAGATCCTGGACACACACTGCCTAGGTTCTGACCACAGTTCTCCCATCACCAGCCATGTAATCCCAGGAAGATCATTTAACTCTCTGAGGTTCAGTTTCTTCATCTGTGAAATGGAGATAATAGTATCTACTGCATTGAGTTGTTCTGGGGATGAAGTGAGTTGATACATATGTATATAAAAATCTCTTAGTATAATATCTACTACCAAAATCAGCTTTACGCAAGCTCTGGTTGTTATTACTTAAAAGAGTATTTGACTATGAAGAAGAATTATGCATTTTTGCTGACAAAAAATACAAGTGATTCAGATTTCTTTACCTTTTCTGTGATAATCCCTGTGGGTTGTATTCTATGTAGAGGATATTAAACATACATCTTTTCTTTTTCTTTTTCTTTTTTGAGACAGAGTTTTGCTCCTGTTGCCCAGGCTGGAGTGCAGTGGCGTGATCTTGGCTCACTGCAACCTCTGCCTCCTGGGTTCAAGTGATTCTCCTGCCCTCAGCCTCCCAAGTAGCTAAGATTACAGGCATGCGCTACCCTGCCTGGCTTATTTTGTGTTTTTAATAGAGATAGTGTTTCCCCATGTTGGCCAGGCTGGTCTCGAACTCCTGACCTCAGGTGATCTGCCCGCCTCGGCCTCCCAAAGTGCTGGGATTACAGATGTGAGCCACCATGCTCGGCTGCACATTTTCTTTCAAGGTAAAGTTTTAGCAATGAGTGAGAGATTAACTTCCTTCCCACTCCCTTTAGTGTAGATGGGTTTTGAAATAAACAGTTTGGAGAGAGTGTCTTGGAAATATTTCCATCAGTATGTGACTTTGTTGCATGGGAAACTGTGTGTGTGTGTGTTCGTGTCCTATTAAAACTCTAATATATACATTGCACTGGAATTTTTGAAACACAATTTTCTACTTGTTTAAACATTTTCCAGTTAATGCATTTCAGTGGGTCTTAAAATTTATTTGATGAAAAAATAAAAGGCAGTGTCTTTAAATTCGTTTGCAAGAATTACTGACTGAGGCTGGGCACGGTGGCTCATGCCTGTAATCCCAGCACTTTGGGAGGCTGAGTAGTGGGGGATCACTTGAGCGTAGGAGTTTGAGACCAGCCTGGGCAACACAGCGAGACCCCGTCTCTATTGAAGAGAAAGAAAGAGACAGATTGAGAGAGGAAGGAGGGAGGGAAGGAGGGAGGGAGGGAAGGAGGGAAGGAAGGAAGGAGGGAAGGAAGGAAGGAAGGAAGGAATTACTGACTGACAGCAGAGAGAATGGAAATTTACTAGTCAAACTTCGACAAAAACCTTTACAGAACTGGATGATGGGACTGAAAAAGAAAATGAGTACTTTAATAGATACAGCCAATAACAATGCATCTCTTCCATTTAAATCTAAATATCTTTATGAAATATCTCTTCAAAATATCTTCTCAGCTATGACAGCCATTAAAGTGAAGTATTAGAATAACTAAACTTAAAATTAGACTAATGACTGCATCACAAAGTGTTAAATCAAGATTTTTTTTTTTTTTTTTTTTTGAGATGGAGTCTTGCTCTGTCATCCAGGCTGGAGTGCAGTGGCGCGATCTCGGCTCACTGCAAGCTCCGCCTTCCGGGTTCACGCCATTCTCCTGCCTCAGCCTCCTGAGTAGCTGGGACTACAGGCGCCCACCACCACGCCCAGCTAATTTTTTGTATTTTTAGTAGAGACGGGGTTTCACCGTGTTAGCCAGGATGGTCTCAATCTCCTGACCTCGTGATCCACTGCCTCGGCCTCCCAAAGTGCTGGGATATACAGGCCTGAGCCACGGTGCCTGGCCAAAAAGTCTTTTCTACTATTAATAAAATACTATTGGGCTGGGCGCAGTGACTCATGCCTGTAATCCCATCACTTTAGGAGGCCAAGGTGGGCTGATCACGAGGTCAGGAGTTCAAGACCAGCCTGGTCAGCATGGTGAAACCCCGTCTCTACTAAAAATACAAAAATTAGCCTGGCGTGGTGACAGGTGCCTGTAATCCCAGCTACTTGGGAGGCTGAGGCAGGAGAATCGCTTGAACCCAGGAGGCAGAGGTTACATTGAGGCGTGATCACACCATTGCACTCCAGCCTGGGTGACACAGCGAGACTCCATCTCAAAAAAAAAAAAAAAATACTATTAAGGCCAGGTGCAGCGAAGCACACCTGTAATCCCAGCACTTTCGGAGGCTGTGGTGGGCAGATTGCTTGAGACCAGGAGTTCAAGACCAGCCTGGGCAACACATCAAAACTCCATTTCTACCAAAAAAAAAAAAAAAAAAAAAAAAAAAAATTGCTGGAGCTGGGTATGGTGGCTCACACCTATAATCCCAGTCCTTTGGGAGGCCAAGGCAGGTGGATCACTTGAGCTTAGGTGTTCGAGACCAGCCTAGGCAACATGGTGAAATTCTGTCTTGACCAAAAATAGAAAACATTAGCCAGGTGTGGTGACACATGCCTGTAGTCCCAGGTACTTGGGAGTCTGAGGCGGGAGGATCACTTGAACCCGGAGGCAGAGGTTGCAGTGAGCTGAGATCACACCACTGCACTCCACCCTGAGTGACAGAGTGAGACCCTGTCTCAATAAAGAAAAAAAAAAAATTGGCCAGCTGTGGTGGTGCAGGCCTGTAGTCCTAGCTACCCAGGAGGCTAAGGCAGGAGGATCATTTGAGCCCAGGAGTTTAAGGCTGGAGTGAAGTGAGTTATGATGGCACGACTGCACTCCAGCCTGTGTGACAGAGTAAGACCTCATCTCTAAAATTAAAAATTAAGGTGGAAGAAGGAGGTGATAGAACAGAGTCAGGGAAAGAGATGTAACTATGGAAGAATGGTCAGAGAGATGCAACACTGCAGGCTTTGAAGGTGGAGAGCACATCAACAGAATGAGATCCTGTCTCTATAAAAAATTTTTTAAGCCGGGTGCAGTGGCTCATGCCTGTAATCCCAGCACTTTGGGAGGCTGGGGCAGGCAGATTACCTGAGGTCAGGAGTTCGAGACCAGCCTGGCCAACATGGTGAAACCACATCTCTACTAAAAATACAAAAATTAGTCGGGCGTGGTGGCACATGCCTGTAATCCCAGCTACTTGGGAGAATGAGGCAGGAGAATTGCTTGAACCTGGGAGATGGAGGTTGCAGTGAGCCAAGATTGCACCACTGCACTCCAGCCTGGCTGACAGAAAATTAAATACCATTAAATTACTTTAAATATATTGGTTATTTTATATTTTAAAATTTGGGGTTTATATTTTACAATACATACAATGTATTAATATAAGAGGTCACAAATACATAGTTTAGGCCTGGTGTGTAATCCCAGCACTTTGGGAGGCCAAGGCAGTTTGGGAGGTTGCAGTGAGCCGAGATCGCACCCCTGCCACTCCAGCCTGGGTGACAGAGGGAGACTCCATCTCAAAACACACAACACACACACACACACACACACATCCAAATACATAGTTTACATGTGAGTGTACATGTTTCAACATTTATATGAATGGAATGCATAAAAAAGCAAAATGGGATAATGTGACTGGGCAAGGTGGCTCATGTCTGTAATCTCAGCACTTTGGGAGGCCGAGGTGGGAGGATTGCTTTACCCCTGGAGTTCCAGACCAGCCTGGGTAACATGGCAAGACATCATATCTATTAAAAAAAAAGAATAGAAATATTAGGTAGGAGTGGTGGCGCTCACCTGTGGTCACAGCTACTCAGGAGGCTGAGGTGGGAGGATCACTTGAGTTAGTTAGGTCAAGGCTGCGGTGAGCCGTGATTGCACCACTGCACTCCAGCCTAGACCACAAAGTGAGACCTTGTCTCAAAACAAACAAAAAATGCATAATGTTAGTTACCTTCTACATCCCTATTCCTTGGTTTGATATCATCTAAGAATGTAACGTCTAGGCCATGCGCCATGGCTCACGCCTGTAATCCCAGCACTTTGGGAGGCTGAGGCGGGTATATCACGAGGTCAGGAGATCGAGACCATCCTGGCTAACACGGTGAAACCCCATCTCTACTAAAAATACAAAAAATTAGCTGGGTGTGGTGGTGGGTGCCTGTAGTCCCAGCTACTTGGGAGGCTGAGGCAGGAGAATGGCATAAACTTGGGAGGCGGAGCTTGCAGTGAGCCGAGATGACGCCACTGCACTCCAGCCTGGGTGACAGATCGAGACTCTGTCTCAAAAAAATATACTTATATATATAAATATATATTATATATAATATATAAATATATAATATATAAATATATAATATATAAGTGTATATATTTATATTATATATATTATATATTATATATAAAATATATATTTTAAATATTATATATTTTATATATAATATATAATATATATATAAAATAAATATAAAATATATAAAATATATAATATATAATAGTTATTGGATGAAGAATATATATTATGTATTATATAATATATATTATACATAATATATGTTATATATATTATACATAATATATGTTATATATATTATACATAATATATGTTATATATTATACATAATATATGTTATATATATTATACATAATATATGTTATATATATTATACATAATATATGTTATATATATTATACATAATATATGTTATATATATTATACATAATATATGTTATATATATTATACATAATATATGTTATATATATTATACATAATATATGTTATATATATTATACATAATATATGTTATATATATTATACATAATATATGTTATATATATTATACATAATATATGTTATATATATTATACATAATATATGTTATATATATTATACATAATATATGTTATATATATTATACATAATATATGTTATATATAATATATAATATATATATTCCTTCATCCAATAACTATGTGTTCAGTACCTAGTGTGTGCCAGGTACTGTGCTAGGCTCAGAGAGGTAAAATTTTAAAATATCATCACCATGCTCAAATGGCACTTTATAAATTGTTGGGTACTGGGGTTTAATACCTGGGTCATGAAATAATCTATACAACAAACCTCCATGACATGAGTTTATCTATGTAACAAACCTTCGCATGTACCTCCTTCCCCTGACTCCACGCCCAGGCTTTTTTTTTTTTTTGATACAGGGTCTCAAGGCTGTGTCTCCCAGGCTGGAGTGCAGTGGCATGATCTTGGCTCACTGCAGCCTCAGTTTCCCGGGCTCAAGTAATCCGTCCACCTCAGTCTCCTGGGTAGCTGGGACTACAGGTGTACACCACAACACCCAGCAATCCAGGCCTTTAAATAGCTAATAATGTGCTAGGGATTGGAATTTGAATCTGAATCTGGCCATCTGAACAGCCACTTAGTTTTTGTATAGTTTAAATGAGCCATTTGTGATGTCTCTTCTAGATATCTGCAAGGTGCTTTTATGACAGTCAAGTGCATATAAATGTTACTGATTCAACAAACATTTCCTCTGCAAAGCACTGTGTTAAGACATAAGGTACAAGGCACAAAGATGCACTGTGTTTGCAGGGGATTTTATTTTATTTTATTTTAATTTATTTATTTAGTTTTTGAGACAGAGTTTCGCTCTTGTTGCCCAGACTGAGTGCAATGGCGCGATCTCAGCTCACCGCAACCTCTGCCTCCCAGGTTCAAGCAATTCTCCCACCTCAGCCTCCCGAGTAGCTGGGATTGCAGGCATGCGCCACCATGTCCAGCTAATTTTGTATTTTTATTAAAGACAGGGTTTCTCCATGTTGGTCAGGCTGGTCTTGAGCTCCTGACTTCGGGTGATCCACCTGCCCTGGCCTCCCAAAGTGCTGGGATGACAGGCGTGAGCCACCGTGCCAGGCCTTGCAGGGGATTTTAAATCCTTGGTATAAAACAATGAAAAATGAAAAAAGCACCTTAATTTTTTCATTGTACTATGTGGATTGCTTCCACTGTTGAATGTATTCCTCAGTATATTACATTTCTGTTGCACCATTTCTGCTTTGTGCTGTTTCTTTATGCCTGGTACCATACTGTTTGAAAGTTTTACAGGCATTTTATTTGGCTGCAACCACCTCTCAGATTTCATCTCATTACTTGCTATTTCAACACCTGATTGGGATAGATTGCTACTATCTATCTGCTGAGATAAATCATTTCCTTGCTACTTATTGCACTGAAAAACAATCATCTGAAAAACAGGTAGAGGAAAATACTGCAGACAACTAAGATCAGGGAAATGAAAATTCTCTATGCCTAAAATGGAATCCTCTACCTCTCCCTAAATAGCAATGAAAAAGTGGTGATTTGAGGTATTCAAGGGAAGAGACTGGACCACATGACTTCCTGGGGTCATGTTTACTTTTAAACTCTGCAAATAAGCAAACTCGAAACTCACAGTCCTAGGAAGAACTTACACCCATTTGGTTTTTTACTTTTTCTTCCTTTTTTTTTTTTTTTTTGAGATGGAGTTTTCGCTCTTGTTGCCCAGGCTGGAGTGCAATGGCACGATCTCAGCTAGCAGCAACCTCCGCCTCCTGGGTTCAAGCGATTCTCCTGCTTCAGCCTCCCGAGTAGCTGGGATTGCAGGTGTGCACCACTACGCCCGGCTAATTTTGTATTTTTAGTAGAGACGGGGTTTCTACATGTTGGTCAGGCTGGTCTCAAACTCCCAACCTCAGGTGATCCACCCGCCTCGGCCTCCCAAAGTGCTGGGATTACAGGCGTGAGCCACCATGCCCGGCCAGCGTTTGGTTTCTTAAAAGCAAGCAGTACTAACAGTTTAGAAATGTAGGGCATGGGATAAAAAGTAAAAAACAGTTACCAAAAGTCTGTGATCATATAAAATTCAATTCAAAAAAACATAAGCTGCACATTAAGGCAATTTTGTTATTCAGAAAGACAATATGTTTATTTAAATTTTAACTGATTCATAGTCCTTGAACTATTCTTCCGACAAAAACAGAATCCAATTTTCGTTATAATAATCTTTTTTCTTGGAAAATAGAAAAATACAATTTGAACCAATTTCAGCATAGCATAGTGATGAAGAATATGGCTTTAAACAGCCCTGGGTTCAAATCTCATTCTGCTGCTTACCAGCCCTGCCCCAGATACATTTCCTAACTTTCTTTTTTTTTTTTTTTTTTTTTTTTTTTGAGATGGAGTCTCATTTTGTTGCCCAGGCTGGAGTGCAGTGGCGCGATCTCCGCTCACTGTAACCTGTTGCCCAGGCTGGAGTGCAGTGGCGCGATCTCCGCTCACTGTAACCTCTGCCTGCCGGGTTCAAGCCACTCTCGTGCCTCCCGCTCCCGAGTAGCCTGGATTACAGACGCATGCCACTAAACCTGGTTAATTTTTGTATTTTTAGTATAGACAGGGTTTTGCCATGTTAGCCAGGCTGGTCTTGAACTCCTGACCTCAGGTGATTTGGCCTCCCAAGGTGTTGTGATTACAGGGGTGAGCCGCCGTGCCTGGCCACATTTCCTAACGTTCTTAGCCTTAGTTTTCTCATTTGTAAACGTAGCTCTTACTTCATAGGGTTGTGAGGTTTAAGTGAGATAAAACCATAGTAAGAAAATAATTCATGGTAAAATTTAAAATTTTATACCAACTACTGTATAAGATATATTATACGTAGTTCCCCTTATCTGCGATTTCACTTTCCACAGTTTCAGTTACCCATGGTCAGCTGTGGTCCAAAAATATTAAATGGAACATTTCAGAAATAAACCCTTCATAAGTTTTAAATTGCACACCATTCTGAGTAGTGTGATGAAATCTTGTGCCATCCCACTCTGTCCTGCCCTGAATGTGAATCATGCCTTTGTCCAGTGTATTCATGCTATATACACTGCCTGCCCTATACAATGTGATTGTATGGGAGAATACATAGTATATGTAGGGGGTTTGGTACTATCTGCAGCTTCAGGCATCCACTAGGGGTCTTGGAATGTATCTCCTGCGGATAAGGGGAACTGTTATGTAAATGACATATATAAAATATATACCCATTATTATAGGCAGATTGATGGCTTCCTGAAGATGTCCATGTTCTCATTCCCAGAACTTGTGAATGCGTTACATTACATAGCAAAGAATAAAGCTTGCAGAATTGAGTTTTCTAATCAGCTAACCTTAAGATAGAATATCCTTGGTGGGTTGAATGTAATCACAAGGTCCTTAAAAGTGGAAGAGGGGTTCGTGCCTGTAGTCCCAGCTGCTAGGAAGATCGCCTGAGCTCAGGAGTTTGAAGCTGCAATGAGATATGATTGTGATACTGCACTCCAGCCTGGGCAACACAGCGAAATCCTGTCTCTCTCTCTTTTTTTTTTTTTTTCTGAGACGGACTCTCACTCTGTCGCCAGGCTGGAGTGCAGTGGCGTGATCTTGGCTCACTGCAACCTCCGCCTCCCAGGTTCAAGCAATTCTCCTGCCTCAGCCTCCCGAGTAGCTGGGACTACAGGCATGCGCCACCATGCCAAGCTAAGTTTTGTATTTTTAGTAGAGACGGGGTTTCACTATGTTGGCCAGGATGTTCTCCATCTCTTGACCTTGTTATCTGCCCTCCTCTGCCTCCCAAAGTGCTGGGATTACAGGCGTGAACCACTGCGCCTGGCCGATCCTGTCTCTTAAACAAACAAACAAAAAAAAACACCAAAACACAAAGACGTGCATGGTGGCTCATGCTTGCAATACCAGCACTTTGGGAGGCTGAGGCAGATGGATCACCAGAGGTCAGGAGTTCAAGACCAGCCTGACTATGGTGAAACCCCGTCTCTACTAAAAATACAAAATTAGCTGGGAGTGGTGGTGCATCCCTGTAATCTCAGCTACTAGGGAGGCTGAGGCAGGACAATTGCTTGAACCTGGGAGGCAGAAGTTGCAGTGAGCTGAGATCAGGCCATTGCACTCCAGCCTGGGCAACAAGAGTGAAATTCTGTCTCAAAAAAAAAAAAAAAAAAAAAAAAAAAATAGTGGGCCAGGTGCTGTGGCTTATGCCTGTAATCCTAGCACTTTGGGAGGCCAAGGCTGATGGAACGCTTGAGCTCAGGTGTCCCAGACCAGCCTGGGCAACATGGCAAAACCCCATCTCTAAAAAAATTACAAAAAAATTAGCTGGGCTTTGTGACATCCATGCCTGTAGTCCCAGCTACTCAGGGGGCTGAGGTGAGAGGATCACCTGAGCCCGAGGAGGTTGAGGCTGCAGCAAGCCATGATCAGGTCACTGCACTCCAGCCTGGGCAAAGTGGAAGAGGGAGGCAATAATAGAAGAGTCAGAGAAAGAGATGTGACTATGAAAGAATAGTCAGCGAGATGCAACATTGCTAGGTTTGAACGTGGACAACAGGGCCACAGTCAAGGAATGCAGGAGGCTTCTAGAAGCTGGAAAAAGCAAAGAAATGGATTCATTCCTAGAGCCTCCAAAAGAGGAGCACAGTCCTGCCAAGTCCAGTGAAACCCATGTCAGACTTCTAACCTACAGAACTGTATAGTAATAAATTTCTGTTGTTTTAAGCCTCTGAGTTTGTGGTAATTTATTATGGCAGCAAATAGAAAACAAATTAGGGCCAGGCATGGTGGCTCACGCCTGTAATCCTAGCACTTTGACAGGCCAAGGCAGGCGCATCACCTGAGGTCAGGAGTTCGCGACCAGCCTCACCAACATGGAGAAACTCCGTCTCTACTAAAAATACAAAATTAGCCGGGCGTGGTGGCACATGCCTGTAATACCAGCCACTCAGGAGGCTGAGGCAGTAGAATTGCTTGAACCTGGGAGGCAGAGGTTGCTGTGAGCTGAGATCACGCCATGCACTCCAGCCTGGGCAACAAGAACGAAACTCTGTCTCAAAAAACAAAACAAAAAAAACCCCAAAAATCTTATACACCTTTGAAGTAGAAAGCTCTGATTTGAGAAACAGAAATAATTGGAAGGAAGAAACACTGAAGGATGAGTCCAGGTGGGAGACTGAGTTGTATACAGGGCGTCATCTTCACCATCGTGGTTTTTCTCCGGCAAAGCTCTGTAGCCCTGATATAGCCATGGAGGAGGCAGACAGCTGGATTGAACCTGGCTTAGGAAGGTTTAAGAAAAGGACAATGGAGTAAAGGAAGAGAGCCCAAGTGGGGACCGTGCCATTTACACTTCCTAGGAAAGGAGGAGGTAACAGACAGAAAGGAAAGGCCAAGGGCATGGGGGACTTGCACAGGTAAAGAGTGAAGTTAACAAAAACTTATTATACACAATCACACCATTACCAATATTTTACATTTTAAAGTACACTGCAAGTTTCAAAGATAGACTATTTTTAAAAATAGACTTTTTAAAAGCAGCTTTAGCTTTACAGTAAAACTGAGAAGGTACAGAAATTCCCCACTTACTCCTTGCCCCCACACATGCACAGCCTCCCCCATTATCAACATCTGCACCCAAGTGGTACATTTGTTGCAACTGATGAACCTACACTGAAACATCTTTATCACCCAAAGTCCATAGTTTACAGTATGGTTCTCTCTTGGTGTTGTACATTCTATGGGTTTTAACAAGTGTATAATGATGTATCTGTTATTATAGTATCATACAGAATAGTTTCACTTTTTGTGTGTGTATATGTGAGACAGCGTCTCCCTCTGTCTCTCAAGTGCTGTGGCTCAATCACAGCTCACTGCAGCCTTGATCTCCTGGGCTCAAGCAATCCTCCCACCTCAGCCTCCCAAGTAGCTGGGACTACAGGTGCATGCTGCCATGCCCGGCTAATTTTCATATTTTTTGTAGAGAGGAGGTTTCGCCATGTTTCCCTGGGCTGGTCTCCAACTTCTCAGCTCAAACAATCCACCTGCCTCAGCCTACCAAAGTGTTGGGATTACAGATGTGAGCCACCATGTCTGGCTTAGTTTTGCTATCTTAAAAATCCTGTATGTTTCACCTATTCATCCCTCCCTACCACCAACCTCTGTTCTTTCTATTGTCTCCATAGTTTTGCCTTTTTCATAATGTCATGTAGTTAGAATCATACAGTATGTAGCCTTTTCAGATTGGTCTCTTTCACTTAGCAACATGCATTTAAGTTGTCCCCCTGCATCTTATCATGGCTTGCTAGTTCATTTCTTTTTAGCGCCAAAAATATTTCATTGTATGGATGTACCACAGTTTATTTATCCATTCACCTAGGGTAGGACATCTTGGTTGCTGCCAATTTGGCTATTATAAATAAAGAAACTGCTATAAACTTTCATGGGTAGGTTTTTTGCAGACAAACTGTTTTTGAATACATAGTCTGAATATAGATGCAAATTTTCTCGATCAAATCCTAACAAGCCAAGTATAGCACACTGAATCAAAGTGCATATCAATATGACCAGAATAATAAAGCAATAAAAACTGTAATATGTTAGGAATAAAAAGCTCTTTAAATTGATTATCTCAACAACTGTTTTGAGGAATTAAACTGTTTGATCATTTCCCTTATCTTCTCTTTGCCCCATCCATTCCTAGCCCTTAACACAGTCAGCATGATACAGTGGGTCAATAGACTCTGTAGCAATGTTGTTGGTATTTCTTTGTTGTTGTTGTTGTTGAGATGGAGTCTCGCTCTGTTGCCCAGGCTGGAGTGCAGTGGCATGATCACGGCTCACTGCAACCTCCGCCTCCCAGGTTCAAGCAATTCTTGTGCTTCAGCCTCCTGAGTAGCTGGGATTACAGGCACATGCCACCATGCCCGGCTAATTTTTTTTTTTTTTTTTTGAGATGGAGTCTTGCTCTATGGCCCAGCCTGGAGTGCAGTGGCGCGATCTCAGCTCACTGCAACCTACGCCTCCCGGGTTCAAGCGATTCTCCTGCCTCAGCCTCCCGAGTAGCTGGGACTACAGGCGTGTGCCACCACACCCGCTAATTTTTTTTGTATTTTTAGTAGAGACCGGGTTTCACCGTGTTAGCCAGGATGGTCTCGATCTCATGACCTCATGATCCGCCTGCCTCGGCTTCCCAAAGTGCTGGGATTACAGGTGTGAGCCACCACATCCGGCCTAATTTTTGTATTTTTACTAGAGATGGGGTTTCACCATGTTGGCCAGGCTGGTCTCGAACTCCTCACCTCAGGTGATCTGCCCACCTCGGCCTCCCAAAGTGCTGGGATTACAGGCATAAGCCATTGTGCCCACTGTTTGTATTTGTTTCTGTTTGAATAATGGGGCTCTGACACTTAAAAACTGCCTGATTTGGGCAAGTTACTTAACATCTTTGTGCATCTTCTTCCCCATCTATAAAACAGGGAGTTTTAATAGTACTTACTTCATGGATAGAATGAGTTTATATCTATAAACTCTTAGAATAATACCTGGAACATACATGTTTGTTAAATAAAATGTATAATATGTCTGTGGATAACGTGTGTGAATGCTGGTTCTTGAAGGGCTATATGCATTCTGTTAAAGTTGTCTTGCTGAGTCAAACTGTCAGGTCTGTGATTTGATTTTATGCTACTTACAGGTCAAAAAGCTAGCCTGTTCCTGGTTTGTGAATGCTGGAGGAAGACAGGAGACATCTACGCCAGAGAAAAAGAAGTTTATTATTCACAGTACAGGAAAAAAAAAAAAAAGCCATGCCCATCAGAATGTTTGTATCAGTTTCTCTTGCCCCCAAGTCCCCAGTTCCACAGGAGCGACATGCATGGGCCCAGAGAGTGGGTTTGCATTGCAGCTGACGAACAACAATAATCTTGGGGAACCCACTGCTATTATAACAAGCAGTGAGATTGCTTTTTGTCCCAGAGGGAGATGTTACCTCATTCCTCAAGATTGCTCATTGCAAACACAACCATAGGAAATGGCTTGGATCAAGCATAGTGTGGCTGAAAGCCTGTAAGGTGGCCCTTAATGGTTCTTGCCTCCTGTAATTCCTCCAGTTGACTGTGGGCTAAGTTTATTGACTCACTTCTAATTAACTGAATATGACACAAGAGATGAGAAGTTGCTTTAGAGATGAGGTTATAAAGACTGTGGCTTCTGTGTTGGGCATCATCTCATCAGCTGCCATGTTGCAAGCTGCCTTATGGATGGACCTGCATGTCTAGCCAACAGTCAGTGAGGACCTGTGGCCCACCAACAGCCACATGAGTGATTATCTCAAGCCTCGAGGTGACAGCAGCTCCAGCCCACACCCTGACTGTATCTTGTGAGAGACCCTGAGCCAGAGGCACCCAGCTAAACTGCATCCAGATTCCTGACCCACAGAAACTGTCAGAAAATAAATGTTGTTTTAAGCCCCTATGTTTTAGGGTAATTTGTTATGCAGTAATAGATAATAAAAGGAGTCAGGGCTTGCATTCTTGACATTCTAAGGCCCGACAAGCAGGGACACAGAGACCCATAGATAACCATCTCCCCACAACAGGGTAAAACTAGAACCTTAGAGCTCAGAAATGCCGTCTTCCTAGAAGAGGGCCGAAAAGCTTAGGGCCCACCATCTAGGGAGGAGGCAGATACAGAGCCTGGAAACTGGAATTTAGAAGAAAGCTGGAACTGGTCTTACCAATCTTGGAGCTGGCTTTTGAAGAATTTAGCTTGCTTGAGGACATTATGCAGGTTAGGAAAAGGTGGCTTCTGTTTTGTGCAGGTAGTGGGAAGCAAGGTAAAGAGGAATCCTTTTACAGTGTCAAATGCTGAAATGTCTACCCTGCATTTAGTGAACCGAATTATCTAGTTGTATATTAGTTCCTGTACTCTTTGCATTCTGTTTGCCTGGAGCCCTTTGTAAAGTTTTTATTTTTATATTTTTGTTTTGAGACAGAGTCTCACTCTGTTGCCCAGGCTGGAGTGCAGTGATGTGACCTCAGCTCACTGCAACCTCTGCCCACTGGGCTCAAGCAATTCTCCTGCCTCAGCCTCCGGAGTAGCTGGGATTACAGGCATGCGCTACCACGCCCGGCTAATTTTTGTATTTTTAGTAGAGACAGGGTTTCACCATGTTGGCCAGGCTAGTCTCAAACTTCTGACCTCAAGTGATCCACCCGCCTCGGCCTCACAAAGTGCTGGGATTACAGGCATGAGCCACCCAGCCTGGCCTGTTAAAGTTTTTAAAAGTTTTGCTTGTTTCATCTGTACTTCAGGAAATGAGTCAAATGCTTGAGCCTCAATAATAAAGGGGAAACAGTGCCCCCTGGAGGTCATAGTGGCAATGCCCAGGGACCCCAAGAGATGGGAAGCCAGTGTAGGCATGGGAGATGGCAGGCAGCAGAGTTCTTACAAATGCTGAGAAAATATTTCATAAAACTGAAAATCTTTTTTATTTAAAGCCTTTAATAAATTGGTATAGGAATTTTAATAAATTAGTGTGGAAGTTTTCTTTCTTTTTTTTTTTTTTTTTTGAGACGGAGTCTCGCTCTGTCGCCCAGGCTGCAGTGCAGTGGCGCGATCTCGGCTCACTGCAAGCTCCGCCTCCCGGGTTCACGCCATTCTCCTAACTCAGCCTCCCGAGTAGCTGGGACTACAGGCGCCTGCTACCACGCCCGGCTAATTTTTTGTATTTTTAGTAGAGACGGGGTTTCACCGTGTTAGCCAGGATGGTCTCGATCTCCTGACCTCGTGATCCACCCGCCTCGGCCTCCCAAAGTGCTGGGATTACAGGCGTGAGCCACCGCGCCCGGCCGGAAGTTTTCTTTCTTAACACAATAAAGAGCTTTTTGTTTTCCCCACGGAGAGTTGACTTTACACTTGAGGACCAGACGGCATGATAATGAAGAACATGGGCTTTGGAATTTGACAGGTCTTCCTTTTGTTAATAGCATGTCTTTGGGCAAGTTGGTAAATCTGTCTGTGACTACTTCTTTATCTGTAAAATGAGGATATCTTATTGGGTCACAGTGAGGATTAAATGAGATATAGCACCTGAAAGCACTCAGTGTTTGAGAGCTGTTATTATTATTTACCATTACTACTACTATAACACTAACAAGATAAGGATGTTCCATATAACAACAAATACTTAATATACTGTAATATGTGCTGGCAGTAGAATTTTCAGATAAGAAGTTGTTACAGAAGATGTAAGTTAGAATAATTAGAGGAAAGGAGGAATTGGTGAGCAAGAAGACCCAAGGCTATTTAAGAAGATATGAGGAAAAACAGAATCCTTAAAAACTTTCTATCCAATATGTAAACTGCATTCTTACAAATACATAATTAACACCATTAGTCTATTGGACAAGTGGCCAAAGGAGATGAAAAAGCAGTTTAAAAAGTATGTTATCAGACAGCCTACTGATTAGTTAAGGAATGCAGCCAGGCGCAGTGGCTCATGCCTGTAATCCCAGCACTGTAGGAGGCCAAGGTGGTGGATCACCTGAGGTCAGGAGTTCGAGACCAGCATGACCAACATGGTGAAACCCTGTCTCTACTACAAATACAAAAATTAGCCAGCGTGGTGGTGGGCGCCTGTAGTCTAAGCTACTCGGGAGGTTGAGGCAGGAGAATCACTTGAACCCAGGAGGCGGAGGTTGCAGTGAGCCGAGATTGCAACATGGCACTTAAGCCTGGGCAACAAGAGGGAAACTCTGTTTAAAAAAAAAAAAGAAAGAAAAAGAATGCAATATAAAGTCTTATGTCTCATGTAACTTTTAAAGTTTCAAAATGCAATGAAAAATGAAAATAGGACAGGAGCAGTGGCTCACGCCTGTAATCCCAGCACTTTGGGAGGCCGAGGTGGGCGGATCACCTGAGGTTAGGAGTTCAAGACCAGCCTGACCAACATGGAGGAACTCTATCACTACTAAAAATACAAAATTAGCCGGGGTGGTGGCACATGCCTGTAATCCCCGGAGGCTGAGGCAGGAGAATCGCTTGAACCCGGGAGGCGGAGGTTGCAGTGAGCCGAGACCGCGCCATTGCACTCCAGCCTGGGCAATGAGCGAAACTCCGTCTCAAAAACAAAAAAAAAAAAAAAGAAAAAAAAGAAAATAATTGGTATCAGGGAAGACACAGGAAGAGGCATTGGCCTTGGAACATGACACATTTGACTGCCTCTTACCAGTTGTGAGAGCCAGTGTAAGTTACCTCCCCTCTCTGTGCCTCAGTTTCCTTATCTGTATACATGAGAAAGTTAAAAAATGTTTAAAATCCCATTTATAGTAATCACAACTATAAAATACCCTGAAACAAAATTAATAAGAAATGTTAAAACCCATTTAAAAAGGGAAGTATCAGCCGGGTGCCGTGGCTCACACCTGTAATCCCAACACTTTGGGAGGTCAAGGCAGGTGGATCACCTGAGGTTGGGAGTTCGAGACCACACTGACCAACATGGAGAAACCCGGTCTCTACTAAAAATACAAAAATTAGCTAGGTGTGGTGGCACATGCCTGTAATCCCAGCTGCTTGGGAGGCTAAGGCAGGAGAATTGCTTGAACCCAGGAGGCAGAGGTTGCAGTGAGCCAGAGACCACGCCATTGCACTCCAGCCTGGGCAACAAGAGCAAAACTCCGTCTCAAAAAAATAAATAAATAAAAATAAAAAGGGAAGTATCTTCACATCAACCTATAAATTATATGCCATTTTTATTAAAATCCAAATGGCAATTTTTTAAAGTTGATTCTCTAGTTTATTTGGAAGACAAATGTTTGAAAATAGCCGGCCAGGCACAGTGGCTCACGCTGTAATTCCAGCACTTTGGGAGGCCGAGGCAGGTGGATCACGAGGTCAGGAGATCGAGACCATCCTGGCTAACACGGTGAAACCCCATCTCTACTAAAAATACAAAAAATTAGCCAGGTGTGGTGGTGGGCCCCTGTAGTCCCAGCCACTCGGGAGGCTGAGGCAGGAGAATGGTGTGAACTCGGGGGGTGGAGCTTGCAGTGAGCCGAGATCGCGCCACTGCACTCCAGCCTGGGCGACAGAGTGAGACTCCATCTCAAAAAAAAAAAAAGAAAGAAAGAAAATAGCCAAGAAAGTTTGAAAAACAACTGTGACAAAATAAGACTTGGCTTATGAAATATTAAAAAGAACTGTGAGACTACGTTGTAAGCAGGGCAGAACGGTACTGACCAGGAAAAGACAAATGGAGCAGTGGGGTGAAACAGAATCCACAAAATAACTCAAGTTCATACATTTAAGATTTCATACATGTTCAAAGTAGCACTTTAGATCAGTGGGGAAAGACTGGCTTATTTAATAAACAGCACCAGGATAACTGGCTATGATGTTTTCTGGCTCTGAGTGCCAATTCAATTAAATGAAACACTTACCTAGTTCTTACTACATTAAAAGTTCTATGCTAAGCACAGGAAGTTAGAAAGATAAACAATGTGATCCCTACTCAACATACCTATATTTTAGTGGAAGGTATATATCTGTATACAAGCAAATATAATACAAGGCAGGATATGATGAATCCAAAGAGCTATGGGAACACTAATTATGGGAGTGACTAATTATCAGTGAAGATGTGGGGAGGTCATCCACTCAATTCATCCCAGACACTACGTCAAGGTTCTGGATGTATTGATGGCCAGTGTCTGTCCAGCCTGGTCCTCTAAACACTTATCTGTTATAGGGATCAAGGAGGAGTGGCTGAAGCCACAGTAACTGGCTGTTTGACAATTCAAGGATCCTGGCTCCTAACCCTCTTTCATCTCAAAGTAACTAATGTGTCTCTGTAAAATGCCTCCTAGTTTAAGGCCTGATCCAATAAACACACCCAGAATTACCCAAGCTAAATTTTTAATCTACTGTCTCAAACACAAAGAAATGATAAATGCTTTAGGTGATAGATACTCCATTTACTGTGATGTGATTATTACACATTGGATACTATGGCTCAGAAAAGTTAAATGATTTCTCTAGTGTCATAGAGCTGGCAAGTGGTAGAATCAGTATTAAGCCCAGAATGTATGAGCACAAATTCAATGGGAGACAAAATCCCCATTTTCTGGAAACATACACTGGCTTTGAATCATCAAATCAGTAAATAATTCAAAATGATTAACATTAGATGGATATTTTTAAATAATTTTATTTTGTAATAATATTCATACACTACAACCCATTGAAGAAACAAAGCCAAAAAATGCAATGGTGTAATTCTAGTTCCCGCATGTAGCAAGACTCTCTCTACTCCATTAGCAACAGTGGCCAATTACAGCGAATCAAAGTCATCCTTCTTGGTGAAGACAGACACTGGGTGGAAGAATACATGTGTTATTTGGTCATGGCTCCTTCTATATATCCTCAAAGTGCAAACAAACTTGGTTTTTACTGATGCTACCTTCATTTCAGCTATTTTTAGTTTTCTAATTTCTGAAGTGAAGACTGAGGTTAGCAAACTGAAGCATCATCTTAATGGTTTTTAAAAATGTCTGAGAAACTGTTTGCTATTTTTAGATTCTGTTAACTTAATAACAGTTGACAAATCACAGTAAACAGGTCAAGCACCTGAGAAGACTGGATGATAAATTAAAACACTAAGCATGGCCGGGTGTGGTGGCTCATGCCTGTAATCCCAGCACTTTGGGAGGCCTAGATGGGTGGATTGCCTGAGATAAGGAGTTCGAGACCAGGCTGGCCAACATGGTGAAACCCCGTCTCTACTAAAAATACAAAAATTAGCTGGACATGGTGGTGTGTGCCTGTAATCCCAGCTACTTGGGAGGCTGGGGCAGGAGAATTGCTTGAACCCAGGAGGCAGAGGTTGCAGTGAGCTGTGATCGCACCATTGCACTCTAGCCTGGGTGACAAGAGCAAAGCTCTATCTCCAAACAAACAAACAAACAAAAAACACTAAGCACAAGGCTTCTTATTAATGTGCAATAAGCATTCTTATTAAACAACGTGCAATATGTGTGCCAAGTAGGAAGTTTTTGTGGTTCACTGGACTGGACTGTATGCCAGATACTTCAAAGAACATTCCAATACCAAAGTGATAATCTGACTTGCTGAAGTTTAAAGTTAAGCCTCAAACACCAGGGTTAGTCCTTTTTTTTTAATTTAAGAATTTTTGTTATTTATAATAGTATTGAGACTTTTACAGGACAATTAATTCAGTTTCTATGAGTCAATGAGATACATTTTCTAAAGAGTGAAAGTAAAAAGGAGGGAAAAAAAGCAGTGTCCTGGATTAAAAGAGAACTAAAAGATCTAACAACCAAATGCATTGTGTGGACCTTAGTCAGATCCTGATTCAAACGAACCAACTGTAAAAAGATATTTTTGACATAATCAGGGATATCTGGTTATGGAATTCATATTAGATATCACCAATAAATTATTAGTTTCATGAACATGGCTTTGTAGTATGTAAGAAAATGTTCATCTTAGAGATGGATCCTTGATTAATGAAGGAACAAAATTACATAATATTTAGGATTTGCTTTAAAATATTACAGCAAAGAAAAAAAAGCCAGGTGATGTGAATATTGGCAAACAAGAATTATTGAATCAAATTCATGGATGTTTATTGTGCTATTCTCTTATGTAAGTTTGACTTTTTCAAAATGAAAACTTTTTAACAAAATGCTCAAAACATTCAAATAAGGGGAGGGAGTTATGGTTGTAACACTAGACCTTCCAGACTTATGAGGTGGCTATGGTGGTCACCATGAACTGTGTAAACAATTCTTTTTTTTTTTTTTTTGAGACGGAGTCTCACTTTGTCGCCCAGGCTAGAGTGCAGAGGTGTGATCTCAGCTCACTGCAACCTCTGCCTCCCAGGTTCAAGTGATTCTCCTGCCTCAGCTTCCTGAGTAGCTGGGACTACAGGTGAGTGTCACCACACAAGTTAATTTTTGCATTTTTAATAGAGATGGGGTTTCACCATGTTGGCCAGGCTGGTCTCGAACTCCTGACCTCAAGTGATCCACCCACCTCAACCTCCCAAAATTCTGGGATTACAGGCGTGAGCCACCGCACCCGGCTCCTGCTTCCACTCTTGACCCTCTCTAGTCATTCTCTACCTACTAGCTACAGCTGTGTTTAAGACCATAAATCCAGTCATCTCACTCTTTTCTTTTCTCTTTTTTTTTTTTGAGATGGAGTTTCACTCTTATTGCCCAGGCTGGAGTGCAATGGCACGATCTTGGCTGACTGCAACCTCTGCCTCCTGGGTTCAGGTGATCCTCCTGCCTCAGCCTCCCAAGTAGCTGTGATTACAGGCATGCGCTACCATGCTTGGCTAATTTTGTATTTTTTAGTAGAGACAGGGTTTTACCATGTTGGTCAAGCCGGTTTTGAACTCCCAACCTCAAGTGATCCACCCACCTCAGCCTCCCAAAGTGCTGGGATTACAGGTGTGAGCCACTGAACCTGGCCTCACTCTTTTCCTAAAACCTTTCAATGGATTCCCATCCCTAGAACACAATCCAAAACTCTCCTGTGGCCCTCTGGGAGCTAGCCCCTGTCTTTCGGACACCACCTGGTTGCATGTGCTCCAGCCTCGTGGCTTCTTTCAGAGCTTAGTGGCCAAGGTCTGCCCTGGTCCATGACCTTCTGTGAGCCAGATATTCAATATTCAATATTCAATATTTATCTAATCAGTTAAAAAACATTTCTCTTCAAGCTTCTGGTCCCATAAGTATCAGGTGAATATTGAAATGTAGTTTTGAAATGTTAAAAACAGGGAATTTGGTGACTACTATCCAAAAAATTGGACTAAACTTCTGAGGAATTAGTGTTGAAAGAACAGAAGAGGCATTTTGAGAGAAGAAATATCAGAGGGCAGCAAGTGATGATTGGACTGCAGTGCAAAAGCTTACAAAAGGGGAGATGGCAACGCCACTGTGATTCTCAGTCTGTTTGAATTCATTAATCTCTATGTCCCTGTGATGCCCTTTCTGCTCAGTCAGTGCCAAGACTTCTGTCTTAATTCTCTGTTGTGCAGTGAAGCACAGCCCTCACTTACAGGAAGGATCAGGGGACGGGATCCAGACGACTGGCCTGGACCTCTCACTCCCACGCCAGGGAGACAAAGTTGGTAGGAGACATGCAAAAATGTACATATCACAATCACAGGGAGGTTTTAATGAACTTATCTAAAGATTGAGAGCTCAAACATACAAAATATGAACAAGACAGTTAACAAATTTGAGCTATTGGATTTATATAAAACTGTACATTCATATTATTATTTTAAAAATTTGACACTACATGGTGCTCATGATGAAACAGGCACTGGTTGTAAGTGCTTTACACTTATTAACTCATTTAAAGAACTGAAGAGTGCACATTCTTTCTTATACAGAACATTTATAAAAGTGGTCATGTAACGGGTCAAAAAGCAAGTCTCAATAGATACCAAAAAATCAGTATCTATAGATCTTATCATATGTAGTAAAAGGACAAAAACACATTAGAAAGCAGGTTCCTTGACAAAGGAAAAAACAGACAGGGAGAGCAGGAGATGGGTGAAGAGGTGAAGTTTTAGCTCTACCTAAAATGCTTTAGAAGGAAGGAAGGAGGGAGAGAGAGGAGGGGAGAGGAGGGAGGGGAGGGGAGGGGAGGGGAGAGGAGAGGAGAGGAGAGGAGGGGAGAGGACAGGACAGGGAGGAAGGGAAGAAAAGAGAAGAAAAATCCAAATTGAAGGATATTCTGCAAAAGTAACTGGCCTGGGCCAGGTGCGGTGGCTCACGCCTGTAATCCCAGCACTTAGGGAGGCCCAGGTGGGCTGATTGTGTGAGCTCAGGAGGTCAAGACCACCCCTGGGCAACACAGTGAAACCCTGTCTCTACTAAAATACAAAAAATTAGCCAGGTGTGGTGTCAGGCACCTGTAGTCCCAGCTACTTGGGAGGCTGAGGCAGGAGAATTGCTTGAACCAGGGAGGCGGTGGTTGCAGGGAGCCAAGATCGCACCACTGCACTCCAGCCTGGGTAACAGACTGAGACTCCATCTCAAAAAGGAAAAAAAAAACTGGCCTGTATTTTTATAAAACGTCAATGTCAGGAAAGATAAAGCCAGACTGAGGAAGTGTTCAGAGTGAAGGAGACTAAAGATACACAACAGAGTGCAATGCATGATCCAGGATTTTCTTTTACTATAAATGAGACAGACATAATGCAGAAATAATTTTATTACATTATTAGGACAACTGGTGAAATCTGAATGAGGTATGTAGATTAAAGTATTGTATCAATGTTAGTTTCCCAGATTTTGATAATTGTTCTGTGGTTGTGTAAGAGAATGTCCTTATTTTTAGAAAATAAGAACTGGAGTATTTAGGAGGAAACAGTCATCATGTATGCAAATTTCTCCTAAATGGTTCAGAAAAATATAACCAGCATATGTAATATCAAGAGACAAGGATAAAGCAAATGTGGGAAAATATTAACATTTGGGAAACTGTGGAAGGTATATGGGAATTCTTTGTAATATAAAGAATTTTTTTTCTTTTTTTTTGTTTTTTTGAAGGCAGGGTCTTCCTCTGTCACCCAGGCTTCAGCCCCAACTCCCCTGGGCTCAGGCTATCCTCTTGCCTCAGCTTCCCGAGTAGCTAGGACTACAGGCATGCACCACCATGGTTGGCTAATTTTTTTTCTAGTTTGTTTTCAGTAGAGACAAGGTCTCACTATGTTGCCCAGGCAAGTCTCGAACTGCTGGGTTCAAGTAATTTACCCACCTTGGCCTCCCAAAGTGCTGGGATTACAGGCATGAGCCATCACACCTGGCCAATTTTTCTAAAAGTCTGAAATTAAGTCAAATTTTTGAAAAAGTTATAGCAATTATGGCAATCTCAATTATGGGTAAATGTGTGTCACATTATCTCCTTTACATTTTAAGTATTTCATAATTAAAAAAAAAAGCAGAGAAAATTGTTTATCAGAGGAAACCTCAGAAGAGATGAGGCAGTCGTCAGCAAGTAGAAGGCTCCCTTTCAGGAAACTGAAACCGGGTGCCAGGTGGCTGCAGAGCGGGTGAGAGCTTAGCCCCCACCTCTCCACTGGAGCCTAGTGACCCCATGCAGATAACAACCTGCCCAACTCTTCAGCCCTGACCTGGCATCATATTTATCTATAACTGGCAGTTCTTCTCTGACAGGATAGATTAATAAACATTAAAACACATCTAAAATTTATTTACCTGTTGTTCATGCAGGTATGCTAGTGTTGTTCAGTCAGCATTTGTAAGACATTCATTGTAAACAAAGCACTGAATTAGACAGAATAGATGAACAGAAAGATAAACAAGACCTGGCCAAATGTTGCCCCAAATCCATACCTGATGGAGACAGGAAGGGCCTTTAGTGCTTGTGTGTCAGTGGTGATACTATTCACTTTCATTTTTTTTCTGCCACATTCATTTTCATACCAATTCTCGTTAGTGGGTTTCATTTATTCTCATTTTACAGATGAGAATGACCAGAGATGTTAGCTTACCCAAAATTACTCAAATACTAAATGACAAAGCTAAGAGTATCATGTCCGAGGTAACAGGTCTGACTCCAGAGTTCATGTTCTCTCCTTATCATCCTATAAGTCACAAAAACATGAATACAGCAAAATTTCACTTACTCAACACTCCTGGGGATGAGTCATGCTGGACAGATGAATAAGTGAAAGGCTATCCTCTGAGAAATATTGTTCAAAACCTTCCAAGGTTAGAGAACAGAAGACTCCAGAAGCCTTTGGACAGTCTTTTCCTCCCTGTGGTTCTTTTCCTCTTGGGCTTCTGGGATTTCAAACTCGGTACACCTGGTCTCTTGGAGACACATCCTCCCTGGAAGCTCCAGCAGATGGCCAAAGACCCCTTTTGCCTTTTCTGCTTCCCCAAAGCACAAATGAGAGACTGATAATTCAGAAATAATTCTAATACCTACAAAATGAGAACAAAACAGGAAATACTTAAAAGCAGTCAGGTTTTCAAAGCACAGCTTTCTGATACTCACCCAGTTCTCTATCTTAAAACACTACCCCTTGGTTCTAGAGGGTGTGATGGCTATGCAGGTCTGTTTCTCATTTGTCAGCATTTTGCTATCTCCTGGACAAGCAGCTTTCAGTATTTATCTTGTCTGTAGTCCTAGAAATGGGTCTAATGATTCATTCTGCTTCCATATGTAACCTCCCTGAATTTTAGTTTTGTCATATGTATAAAAAGGGAATAAAAACATCTAACTCATAAAGACAAATGGGGAAACCATGTATGCATATCACACAGTAAGCACTCCTATTAGTTGCCCAAGTCCAAACAGCTGGTAAGTAAGAGCTGGGACTCCATCTAGCCAGATTGGCTCCAGAATCAGTGTTTCTAATCACCTGTGGTGAAAGTCAACCACTCACACCTGCACTCCACTCAGTTTGCCTTTCTAGTTCATCTCTATCCCCAACCAGGGCCCACAAGCTGATACCACAGCAAAAACAGAATTGAGGGAACAGAAAGAGCCTATGAATCTATCGTATCATATACAGAGGGTATAATTTATGACTAAAGATGCAGCTACTTTATAATCTTCTGTACAGTTTGAATTCTTAAGAGTAGGCATCTAACATTTCCATAAGCAATAAAAAACATATAAATTCATTTTAGGATAAAAAATTACCAAACCTAGGAACTTTGGAAAGGAAGGGATTGCATATAGGAGTTTTCATGTGATGTTTAATGTCAGTTAAATTACTAGAAACTTATCAGTAAATAGTATTTTCCTGTATCATGATGACAGTGGCTAAGAATAAGGGTTAAGAGTAGACATGTGTTGAATTCCAGCAACACTACCTTACACTACCAACACTACCTTACTAGCTGTGTGAACTTTACCTAACTTTTCTGAGGGTGTTCTCACCTATAAATGGGAATAATAATACCTATCGTATGGGGTATTGTTAGGCTTAAGACAGTATAAATGAGGTGCTTGGTATGGTGCCAGATTCATCACAAGCACTCAATATTTTTCTTTCTACAATATCACTTCTATGGCTGAAGAGTATCCCATCTCATGGGGATGTGCCATGATTCACTTACCCAGTCTCACACTGTTATTGATATCTTCAATTTTGTCAATAATATAAACAACAGCAAATTTTTTTCACACATTTCTGTTTATTTCTTTAGGGTGAAACC
The DNA here is from genome assembly GCF_029289425.2 of Pan paniscus. Classification (NCBI taxonomy): domain Eukaryota; kingdom Metazoa; phylum Chordata; class Mammalia; order Primates; family Hominidae; genus Pan; species Pan paniscus. The sequence continues at coordinate 82,415,866 of NC_073256.2, read as the reverse complement.
CTATAAGTGAGATGCTGGATCAAAGGATATGAGCATTGTAAACTTTTGACACACATTATCTACCAAACATAGTTTTACTAAGTTAAACCTTCTCTATATTAAAGGTATTTATTCAGCTCTTACCAATACTGTATATTATTTTAAAGATCTATGCTAATTTTATAGGCCAAAAAAACACAAACAACTCATATTGTTATGTACACATTTATTAGACATTTCAGTTTCTTTTGTTATGTTATAAAGCTCTTGGGCTCCTTAAAGTATGACCTGGCACAAAAAGAGAAAAACAATTTGAGTATGTAAAATTTTTAACGTAGTGTATTACGGAGGTGGCATTTCAAGTCATTTATGAGAGGATGAATTTTTCCAATGGGTTTTTTTTTTTTCTTTTTGAGACGAAGTCTCGCTCTGTTACCCAGGCTGGAGTGCAACGGCACAATCTCAGCTCACTGCAACCTCTGCCTCCCAGGTTCAAGTGATTCTCTTGCCTCAGCCTCCTGAGTAGCTGAGATTACAGGTATGCACCACCGCGCCTGGCTAATTTTCGTATTTTTAGTAAAGATGGGGTTTCGCCATGTTGGCCAGGCTGGTTTCGAACTCCTGACCTCAGGTGATCCGCCTGCCTTGGCCTCCCAAAGTGCTGGGATTACAGGCGTGAGCCACTGTGCCCGGCCTTTCCAGTGGTTTTCGAAGTGCTCCCGGCAGCCTCCCATGAGGGAAAGTGTGGGAATGGGGGTAGCGGGTGCTGGCTGGTTGAGATAACTCTCATTCTTCCTCATTTCAACTACGTTAATCTGTTCTACATACTGAATTTATTGGTAAGCTTTGATCTGAAGGGTTCCATACCTGAAAAGAAAAACAAAAACACATTTAATGCAAGGTTTGGAAATAACTGGCATTTTTCAATCAATAAATACATACACAAAATGAGTTGAATGTCTTTTACATCATATACAAAAATACATTTCAACTGGATTAAAACATTAAATGGAAAAAAGCCCACAGAAATGACAACATAAGGAAGCATTAACTGATCTTGGGGATAAAGAGGACCTTTTCCAACACACTGATAAAAGCAAAAACTGTAACAAGAGGCACTATTGTCTGTATTGGTTTTTCCTAAAGTGTGCGCCTCTGATACAGGTTCAAAATGGTTTCATGGCCATAGAAGTGTGAAAATGCTACATATCAATAATTGCGCAGAGAGGGCCAGGCGCGGTAGCTCACGCCTGTAATCCCAGCACTTAGGGAGGCCGAGGCAGTTGGATCATTTGACGTCAAGAGTTTGAGACCAGCCTGGCCAACATGGTGAAACTCGTCTCTACAAAAACTACAAAAATTAGCCGGGTGTTGTAGCCGGGTGTTGCCTGTAAGTCCAGCTACTTGGGAGGCTGAGGTAGGAGAATCGCTTGAACCTGGGAGGCAGAGGTTGCTGTGGGCCAAGATTGCACCACTGCAATGCAGCCTGGGTGACAGAGCGAGACTCTGTCTCAAAAAATAAATAAATAAAAACAAAAATAGTGCAGAGGTGGCTTAGGGCACTAACATCCAATTATTTCTATCAGCATCCCAGATCACCAGAAAATACACACTCGATATGAAACAATGTGCAGGAGGACATCTTCTAGTGTTGTGTGCCCCAAGCAGACTCCTGACATTAAGCCCTTCTTTTTCCTAGACATTCTAGAGCCATCACTGTTGCTCTCTGGAGAGTCACAATGTCCTTAGCAAAGAAAGGCTATGAGAAGACCTAATTAGGAAAAAGACCTAATTTAGTCTGCATTTGACTACAGAACCCTTCCTTCAACATGATGCCTACTAATATCCACAGAATTCATGGCACATAACCTGCCAAACGCCAGGCTATGTGGAAATTAATGTTTGAACAGGAAAATGTTGTACCAGAGGTGTCCTTGTAAAGGATGTAGTCCATTTCTTGTGATTTTACTGATACTCAATTTGAGGCCCTCTTTGATGTAATCTGCGGACACCTAGTGCTGATGCTTTAATTTAGTACAGACACATAATTTCCTATAATAAACTGCTGCCCATCTACATAAAAAACCCTGCTTGCAGACTGCCTTATATTTAAATTCTTATACATCATCACAATGCACTTATATCTTGGAATAATACGAAAGGATTTATTTAAATGATCCACAGGGTTAAAAAAGAAGTATGCAGGCTTGTGCTTTTGCTCTTACCTATTAAAATGTCTTCCGCAACTACAGATGTAGAAAGTATGTCAGGTACTTCTTATTCTGATTTTTATGTCATACAAAAGGAACTGAATTAGACTGTGTTTAGGAGACAGAGTTAAATGGGTCAGAGAGAGGGATCAGGCCCTTCTACAAAAACTAGAATGTTACTAGAATGAAGATATAACAAGTGTTTCACTTAAGCAAATTCTTAAACTTCATATTCTTCCACCTTAAAAGCACCCTTCAGGTTCTAAATAAAGGGAAAATAAAGACAGGTAACAGGCAAAGGTAATAGAATTGCAGTGATAAGCATTCTTCTGCTCCAACAATATTGGTTGTTTGGTTTTGCCATTTAAAATTAATAGTAATTCGGCTGGGCGCGGTGGCTCACACCTGTAATCCCAGCACTTTGGGAGACTGAGGCAGGCGGATCACCTGAGGTCAGGAGTTCAAGACCAGCCTGGCCAACATGGCGAAACCCCGTTTCTACAAAAATAAAATAAAATAAAATACGAAAATTAGCTGGGTATGGTGGCACATGCCTGTAATCCTAGCTACTCAGGAGGCTGAGGCAGGAGAATCGCTTGAACCTGGGAGGCGGAGATTGCAGGGAGCCAAGATTGCACCACTCCATTCCAGCCTAGGCAACAGAGTGAGACTCTGTCTCAAATAAATAAATAAATAAATAAATAAATAAAATAAAATCAATAGTAACTTGAATTGTAAAGTGTTAGCTTTATGAGCATTAAGATTCAACTTCTGATCTATTTCTACGTTAAATGTGTCTCTGTATGTTTATTTTTATTTTAGAGACAGCATCTCTCCCTGTCACCCAGGCTGGAGTGCAGTGGTACTATCATAGCTCACTGCAGCCTCAAACTCCTGGGCTCCATCAGTCCTCCTGTCTCAACCTCCTGAGTAGCTAGGACTACAGGCACACACCAGTACAGCTGGCTAACTTTTAAAAATTTTAAATTTATTACTTGTAGAGATAGAGTTGACCAAGTTGTTCTTGAACTCCTGGCCTTAGGTAATCCTCCGGTCTAAGCTTCCCAAAGTGCTGAGATTACAGGCATGAGTCACTGCTCCCAGGCCCTCTGTACATTTAATAATGTCAATGCAAAAACAGCTGTTTGCACAAATACACTGCATTATTAACTTCCTGGTCTTCTGTTGCTAGTTTGAAATAATCAGATCTCAAATTTTAACAAAGATTCTGGCACTACAAAACCCTGGAAAGCCAGTTTTATTTGAATATCACTCAATTAGAGTCTACTCACTTTAAGATAAGGTTAGTATTTTTTCGACTATTTTAAATCTGAATTATATAGTATCTAATTTAAGCCTTCCTGGGAAATAAAAAAAAATTCCTCATTGTGTATTTACTACTTTACTTACAGTGACTAAGTTGTTGCAAATATATGTAAGTGCATGTGTGTTATGTGCAATTTCTATTTTTAGTAGGAACATGGCACCGACAGTTACAGCACTGAGTTTGCCATGGGCTACTGTGTGACATGTGATGACTCAACTCTCCCACCTCTTTTCTCAAAATGATCGTGAAACCTTACACGTTTTGTCACAATGTTCATTGGCTTTCAACTGATAAAAACAAAACCCTAAACTCGGTGTGAATTCAGGCTCTCAAAACTTCATGTTTTAAGGTACTCATCTGGAAAAATCACAATATGACTTTGCTTTAGATTAGCATCAAAATGACAACATAAACATTTTTAAACTGCAACCAAATGGTGGATTCTCCAGGAACTTATGCTTGAATATCAGGCTGAAACACACTGCCATAGATGATAGCCATTAATTCATTCAACAATATCTATTCAGGCTATATATGCCTGACACAGGGAATCCAACAAAAAACAAACTGCCTGCCCTTATGAAAAGCCTTACTGAAGAGTCTAGTGGGGAAGGATGACAATAGACAAGCAATCATATAATTCCTGATGATTAGTGGTATAAAGAAAATGAGTGGGGGCCAGGCGCAGTGGCTCATGCCTATAATCCCAGCACTTTGGGAGGCCAAGGAGGGTGGATCACCTGAGGTCAGAAGTTCGAGACCAGCCTGACCAATATGGTGAAATCCCGTCCTACTAAAAATACAAAAATTAGCCGGGTGTGGTGGCAGGCGCCTGTAGTCCTAGCTACTTGGGAGGCTGAGACAGGCAAGTTGCTTGAACCCAGGAGGGGGAGGTTGTAGTGAGCCAAAATCATGCCACTGCACTCCAGCCTGGGTGACAGAGCCAAAAAAAAAGAAAAGAAAAGAAAAGAAAATGAGTGGGATAGGGGAAGAGAGAAAAAGGATAGAGGTGTTGTTTTAGAGACACTGGTTAGAAAAGCCATCTCACTGGAACTGAGATTTGAGCTGACAACTATATAAATTCTACCTGGGAGTTTTCCAGGCAGAAGAGCAAGTGCCAAGGTCCTGAGACAGGAATGTACTTGGAATGTTTGAGGACCCACAAGGAGGCCAGTGTGGCTGAAGCACACAAGCCACGGAAATAATGTCAGAGAAGCCAGGTGCCTGATTACACAGGGTCCTTTATGTTGTAGTGATGACTTTGTTGGTCCTTAAAAAAGAAAAAGGATTGCAGGAGGCATGCTTCAGACAGACTGAGGATGGAACTTCTAGCTCTGGAACTCAATTTTTTTCTTTTACTTTTAAAAATCCACCTCATTGGGCCAGGTGCAGTGGCTCACACCTGTAATCCCAGCACTTTGGGAGCCCGAGGAGGATGGATCACCTGAGGACAGGAGTTCAAGACCAGCCTGGCCAACATGTGTTTTTTTGAGATGGAGTCTTGCTCTGTCGCCCAGGCTGGAGTGCAGTGGCACAATCTCGGCTCACTGCAAGCTCTGCCTCCTGGGTTCACGCTATTCTCCTGCCTCAGCCTCCCGAGTAGCTGGGACTCCAGGCGCCCGCCACCACGCCTGGCTAATTTTTTTGCCCGCCACCATGCCCGGCAAATTTTTTGTATTTTTAGTCGAGACGGAGTTTCACCCTGTTAGTCAGGATGGTCTCGATCTCCTGACCTTGTGATCCGCCTGCCTCGGCCTTCTAAAGTGCTGGGATTACAGCCGTGAGCCACCACGCCCGGCCTATAATGTGTTTTTTAAAGAGGGGGGGATTATGAAGCAAATATGCAGAAAAATTAACTTTTGTTAAATCTAGTAGTGGGTGCATGAGTTTTTTTTACATTATTTTTGCGTATATCTTTAAACGTTTCAAATATTTTAAGAGAAAAAAGCAGGCTTTCACTTAAAATGTTAAACAAGAGGCCGAGTGTGGTGGTACGTGCTGGAGGTCCCAGCTACTCAGGAGGCTGAGGTAGGAGGATAGCTTGAGCCCAAGAGTTCAACTCCAGCCTAGGCAACATAACAAGACCTTGTCTCTTAAACAAAAAATTACATAAAATTAAAAAATTAAATGTTAAACAAGAAATGTCTAATATCAAGATTGTTCATGATGTGATTACACAATACAGGTGAAAAACAGTATGCACAGTAGAAGAGTCAGTATAGCAGAGTGGTTCTGGCACTAGATTGCTTTGGTTTTTTGTTTTCCTTTTTGTTTTTTGTTTTGAGGCAGAGTCTCACTCTGTCACCCAGACTGGAGGGCAGTGGCGTGATCTTGGCTCACTGCAACCTCCATCTACCACATTCAAGCAATTCTCCTGTCTCAGCTTCCCAAGCAGCTGGGACTACAGGCAGGCACCATGCCCGGCTGATTTTTGTATTTTTAATAGAGACAGGGTTTCACCATGTTGGCCAGGCTGGTCTCGAACTCCCGGCCTCAAGTGATCTACCTGTCCTGGCCTCCCAAAGAGCTGAGATTACAGGTGTTAGCCTGGCCTTGCTTTGGTTTTAATCCTGATTATGCTACCTACTAGCAATGAGACACTGAACAAGTTACTTAACCTTTCTGTGCCTCAAGTTCTTCATCTGAAAAATAAGAATGATAGTAATGGTACCTGCTTCATAAGGATATTAAAAGGATTAAGTAAATACTACATGTAAAGACCCCGGTGCACAATAGATGCTAAAAAGGTGTTAATAGCTATTATTATTATTATATAATTTTGGTTTCTTAAAAAAGTACATACTATACACACATAGAAAAAAGGAGCTTGAATGGTCCATTAAAAATGTTAGCAATTATAATCTCTGATAGATAATTTTAATTTTCTTTTTAATCTATTTCTGCACATTCTGACAAGCAATTCCTTTTGTATTATAAACAACAGAAACACAACAAGCCTTCCCCAAAAGTGCCCTACAAGTTTGGTAAGCAGTGATTCTCAAAGTGTGATCCTCGCAAGGACTGGCAGCATCTGCAACCAGAGAACTTGCTAGAAATGTAATTCTCAGGCTCCACCTCAGACACACTCATTCTAAGATGGAGCCCAGCAATCTGTGTTTTAGCAAGCCTTCCATTTGACTGTGATGCACATTAAAGCTTGAGGACTACTGTGCGAAGGAATGACTTGTAGCTCTGTACTCGGTCATTTGTCTCAAGGGGCCCTGGTGTAAGGTCTTAAAGAGTGAAATACTGGCCACTGCTCAAAGACATTCACATTAGAAAAAAAAAAAAGGCCGGGGACGGTGGCTCAAGCCTGTAATCCCAGCACTTAGGGAGGCAGAGGCAGGCAGATCACGAGGTCAGGAGATCAAGACCATCCTGGCTAACACGGTGAAACTCCATCTCTACTAAAAATACACACAAAAAAATTAGCCGGGCGTGGTGGCGGGCACCTGTAGTCCCAGCTACTCGGGAGGCGGAGGCAGGAGAATGGCGCGAACCCGGGAGGCGGAGCTTGCAGTGAGCCGAGATCGCGCCACTGCACTCCAACCTGGGAGACAGAGTGAGACTCCATCTCAAAAAAAAAAAGTTAAACTCCTGCTGACCCAACAAAACTACATCAAGCCAAGTTTGGCTACTGGCCACCAGTTTGTATTGACTTCTTGCCTAATTCTCTCTCAAATCAGTAAGCAGCTGTGATGTAGTGGAAAGAGTGAGTGCTGAACAAGGAAAATCTTGATTTGAAGCCCAGCTCTATTTCATAGCTGGTGGTAATAAAAACGATGTTAACCTTTTAGAGTTAAATCTTATCCGTATAAGGACAATACTGTAACACAGGAGTGTTTTAAAGATTAAGATGATATACTCAAAACACTGCCCTATAATAAATTGCCCTCAATTAAATTTTCATAGCATTTGTGATATTTCCTGTATTATTTTGATTACATGCTTTATTCTACTTATATTTATGAACAATTTAGTTTAGCCTCCCTCTTCTATTAAACTCTAAGCTTCTTTGAGACAGAGATGAAATTTTGCATCCCTTTAAATTCTTATAATACCTACTTCAATAATTAGTCCCTCCCAAATCCACTTTGAGCTTCAGTCGAAGCTTGTGACTGGAAGTCTGACTATACGTGGTATGGGTCTGGAAGAACACAGTCAATTCTTGGTAAAGATGTATAGTTTATATAGGCAGGTATGTGGCCAACTTACAGCAATCCCCAAAGTTATGATTCCCTTCCTTATATATATAAAATATAAAAGATCAAGAACAATGATGGTTGTTCTGTTGGTAAAAGTGGATGACTTCTGCATTTACATTTACCAAGTTTGTTAAAAGCAATATAGGGAGTTTACAAGTGCCATACTAGAAACTATGAAAAAGATCAATTTCTATTTTAACTGAATTTTGGCAATTTAGGTATTAGTGATGCTGGGGTGATGGTGGTAGAAGAGACGTGTATCAGCACAGCTAATGTCAGAGGCCCAGCTTATTCTTTTCATCTGGACTACTAAAAACAAGAACTATTATCTACCCCACAAAAATCCTGTGAAAGTTAATTAGGTAGTTAAGTTAATCTTCATTAGGCAAGATCATGGAATTTGGGAGGAAAAGAGGAAGGAAGCCTGCAGATCTTGCATAAGCAGGAGAGGCTTTCTACACTCCTCCGGTCTTATAAGAAACAGTATGTCCTATTTTTGACCTAACAATTTTTTTTTTCTTTGTAGGTATCCATGCCTTCTAAGTGCTAGTAATAAATAATTAATTCACATATTAAACTTGGCATGGTTAATTTCATTGCCCCTTTATGTTAGCTTTCTTTCTGAACTTTGAGTGCATCTACAAACTTATTAAATGATCTAGACAAGCCAGAAAAAGGCTTCTCATTCTTCAGTGGGGTGGGAAGTGATTATTTTGTCATAGTATGGTTCAGAATGACATATTCAAATACAATTTTAAAAATCTACTTCACTATGTATATGTATCATCAATAAGAAAAATTTGGCCTGGTGTTGTTAAGATATAAAAGTACCTGACAGTGTTAGAATTGCAGACTGTTGTCATCTCATGTGCTACAAAGCTTTAATTCAATTATTTGGATTCTGTATGAGAAAAAGTTTCACTGCAGGTGTAACATTTTAGTCACAGCATAAAATAATCTCCACTTAAAGGAGATACCCAATTTCTCTACTTATAAAGCATTCGACTGTTAATAAAAAATCAGTGCCAAAACCAATCTGTGTAGTTACCACCAAACTTGTTAGAATAAACAACTTTTCTTGCATGAATTCTCTGAGAAAAACTTTATTGAAAAATACCCACTCCGGCCGGGCACGGTAGCTTGCGCCTGTAATCCCAGCACTTTGGGAAGCCGAGGCGGGCGGATCACCTGAGGTCAGGAGTTCAAGACCTGCCTGACCAACATGGAGAAACCCCGTCTCTACTAAAAATACAAAATTAGCTGGGCGTGGTGGCTCATGCCTGTAATCCCAGCTACTCGGCAGGCTGAGGCAAGAGAATGGTTTGAACCCGGGAGGCGGAGGTTGGGGTGGGCCAAGATGACGCCATTGCACTCCAGCCTGGGCAACGAGAGTGAAACTCTTGTCTCAAAAAAAAAAAAAAAAAAAAAAAAAGAAAGAAAGAAAAATATCCCAAGATAGGAAAAATCACTTCTCTTGTAATTAAGGTCCATTATGGAGGATTTCTCTTTCAAATATTTATTTTCAAGAAAATTGTAACAATTAGGTGCACATCAAAACTAATACCCTTTATGGGCCTCTATTTTGCAGATGGTTCATTTCAAAGCATCAAGTTCTACATACATATACACACATACATACACACACACACACACACACACACACACACACACACACACACACACAAAACCTAATCAGGCGGTTTCCTGGGCAGCTACAGAAGACTCAAATGATCTCATGGACTTCACTAATGTTTCTAGTTGGTGCCAAATGTTTCAGAAATTTTGAGGTAGTCCACTTACCTAAGGTGATACTAAACTTCCAGAAAGCAAGAATTTCCGGAATAAGTGAAAGGGGATGAATGTACAAAAATAATACTAGCTTTCAATTAACATATGAATATCGTTCTGTATGAAGAAGCAGTTTCCTACACAAGTGAAAGAAGAATAAAGCTGTTGCCTCCTTAACAGTAAACATCCCTTCATCACTAAGAGGAGACTCTAAGGCCTAGCAAAAGATTTGAGCCTAAGATTTTGGGTTTTTTTTTTTTTTTTTTGAGACGGAGTCTTGCTCTGTCGCCCAGGCTGGAGTGCAGTGGCGCGATCTCGGCTCACTGCAAGCTCCGCCTCCCGGGTTCACGCCATTCTCCTGCCTCAGCTTCCCAAGTAGCTGGGACTACAGGCGCCCGCCACCACGCCCGGCTAATTTTTTTGTATTTTTAGTAGAGACGGGGTTTCACCATGTTAGCCAGGATGGTCTCGATCTCCTGACTTCGTGATCCATCCGCCTCAGCCTCCCAAAGTGCTGGGACTACAGGCGTGAGCCACTGCGCCCAGCCGGGATTTTTTGGTAAGCAGCAGCGTAAAAATCACTCTCAAGGTTTGAGATTGGGATCCAGCATAACTGGTGACTTGACCTTGGGCAAGTCACTTAATTCCTTTTAGTCTCAGTTTCCCTGATTGTAAATGAAGTCAACACCACCTGGTAAAGGTATTACAGGACTGGTGTGAGGATGAGATGATACATGTGAACATATTATTAAATATGTAAACTATAAGGCAATAGTAAGCAAATGCTAGTTACTATTCTATGTAATACAGGCCTAACCTTTCCTGCCTATGTCCTTATCTGTAAAAAGAAGACAGATTGAGATCTGAATGTCCATCCAGTCACTTATCAGCTGCCTGAACTTTAGCAAGTCATTTCCTTTCTGGGCCTGTTTCCTAAGAAGGTTATTTTTAAAGATCAAATGATATCGTGTTATGCAAATGCTGTCCAGACACATATTAAGAACTTAACAAATGATGGCTCTTATTATTCTCTGGGGGGTAGGGTGGTAAAGAGCAAATGAAATTAAACCTAGTTAAGAGAATTTGTATATGCACACAAAACTCTACAGACATCCAAGGTACCGTTATTTGCACTGTAAACTGCCAAAACATGCAGGAAACGAAAAATCAAATGGCGCCTCAGTGATTCGCACTAGAGAGGGGGAGAAGGCAGAGCTTCCGAGAATCAACTATTTTCCCCCTTATGGCCTCCAGCCTAGATTAGACCATTTATTCAACTTCCCAACCCCCAATATCCCTGGACATTTATTTACTGTACCTTTTTCACTGAGAGCCTTTCCACTCCCCTCCCCTTCTAGTAGTCGTGAACTTCAGACCCTCGCTTCGACTCCCACTGCCATAACTGTTTTTAACCAAGCTTCCCTGAATCTTCCCCTCCGCCTAAGGAGGAAGTGCAGCTGGACGCACCGCACGGCATCCTAGGAAATGTGGTCTCTCAGACTCTTTGCCTTGGGCTGCAGAGTGGGGAAGACGACGAAGGAGAGCCCAGTAAAACTACAACTACCGGCAGGCAACGCGAGTCACCATCTTTCTTTCGCCCCTTTTCCTGTTGCCGTCCTCTTCCTCCTCTCCTCTAGCGCTGAACCGCTTGGCCTCACGGTACTTGTAGTTCCTTCTGGACTCAAGATCCTAGGGCTTGATGGCCAGCACAGAGGCTGGAAGACTCTAATTCCCAGAGGGCAGAGCGGAAGCTGCGCCTGCGCACACTCAATGAGGGCGTGTATGTCTGTGTCTGAGGGAGAGAGAGCGAGAGTGAGTGAGTGTGAGTGCGGGGTGGGGTGGTGGCCGTTACGTTCGGGGCAACGGCTACGGCAGTGGAGAAGTAAGAAGAGAAACAACGTCCGGCGCTTCCGCCTTCGCTTAGGAGGAGGAAGAGCTGGTAGGGAAAGGAAAGTGCTTCGCCCTGGGCCTGGACTGGACCGAGTTGGGTTGGTGGGGGTCTGGGCTATGAGCTTTTGAGGGTCGCCTGGGACGCGGAGCGAGACACGAGAGCCAGGAGCTATGTCTCAGCCGCCGCCGCCGCCGCCTCCGTTGCCGCCGCCACCTCCTCCCCCTGAGGCTCCACAGACTCCGTCGTCCTTGGCGTCGGCGTCGGCGGCTGCTTCGGGGGGGCTTTTGAAGCGGAGAGACCGGAGAATCCTTTCCGGGAGCTGCCCGGATCCGAAGTGCCAGGCGCGTCTGTTTTTCCCGGCCTCCGGTTCTGTCAGCATCGAGTGTACCGAGTGCGGCCAGCGGCACGAGCAGCAACAGCTGCTGGGGGTTGAGGAGGTGACCGACCCGGACGTAGTGCTACACAACCTGCTGCGGAACGCGCTGCTCGGGGTTACGGGGGCACCCAAGAAGAACACGGAACTGGTAAAGGTGATGGGCCTTTCCAACTATCACTGCAAATTGTTGTCGCCCATATTAGCTCGCTATGGAATGGACAAACAGACAGGCCGGGCCAAGCTTCTCCGGGACATGAACCAGGGCGAACTGTTCGATTGCGCCTTACTGGGTGACCGCGCCTTCCTCATAGAACCAGAGCATGTTAACACTGTGGGCTATGGCAAGGACCGCTCCGGAAGCCTCCTGTATTTGCATGACACTCTGGAGGACATTAAGCGGGCCAATAAAAGCCAAGAATGTCTCATTCCAGTGCATGTGGACGGGGATGGACACTGCTTGGTGCATGCTGTGTCTCGGGCTCTAGTAGGCCGAGAGCTCTTCTGGCATGCCTTAAGAGAGAATCTTAAACAGCACTTTCAGCAGCACCTGGCCCGATATCAAGCTCTGTTCCATGACTTCATTGATGCTGCTGAGTGGGAGGACATTATCAATGAGTGTGACCCTCTGTTTGTACCACCTGAGGGTGTTCCCTTGGGCCTGAGGAATATCCACATATTTGGTCTTGCCAATGTGCTACATCGTCCTATTATTCTGTTAGATTCCCTCAGTGGCATGAGAAGCTCTGGTGATTATTCAGCCACCTTTCTACCTGGGCTCATCCCTGCAGAGAAGTGCACTGGGAAAGATGGTCATTTGAACAAACCAATCTGTATTGCATGGAGCAGCTCCGGTAGAAACCATTATATCCCCTTGGTAGGCATAAAAGGGGCTGCTTTGCCCAAACTGCCTATGAATTTGCTTCCTAAAGCATGGGGTGTGCCTCAGGACCTTATTAAAAAGTACATAAAACTTGAAGAGGATGGTGGTTGTGTTATTGGAGGTGACAGAAGTTTGCAAGATAAATACTTACTTAGGCTTGTTGCTGCTATGGAAGAAGTCTTTATGGACAAACATGGTATCCATCCTAGTTTGGTTGCTGATGTCCATCAGTATTTCTACAGAAGGACTGGAGTGATAGGAGTTCAGCCTGAGGAAGTCACAGCAGCTGCTAAAAAAGCAGTAATGGATAATCGCCTTCACAAATGTTTGCTCTGTGGTGCCCTTTCTGAACTTCATGTTCCTCCAGAGTGGTTGGCTCCTGGAGGGAAATTGTATAACCTGGCAAAAAGTACTCATGGACAGCTGAGGACTGACAAAAATTATAGCTTTCCCTTGAACAATTTGGTTTGCTCATATGATTCAGTGAAAGATGTTCTGGTACCAGACTATGGAATGAGTAACCTAACAGCTTGTAATTGGTGCCATGGCACATCTGTGCGAAAGGTCAGAGGAGATGGGTCTATTGTGTATTTGGATGGAGACAGAACTAATTCTAGGTCCACTGGTGGCAAATGTGGTTGTGGATTCAAACACTTTTGGGATGGTAAGGAGTATGACAATCTACCAGAAGCTTTCCCTATTACTTTAGAATGGGGTGGAAGAGTGGTCAGAGAAACAGTATATTGGTTCCAGTATGAAAGTGATTCATCTTTGAATAGTAATGTTTACGATGTTGCAATGAAACTTGTTACCAAGCACTTTCCAGGTGAATTTGGGAGTGAAATCCTAGTTCAGAAAGTTGTCCACACTATATTGCATCAGACTGCCAAAAAGAATCCCGATGATTATACTCCTGTAAATATAGATGGTGCTCACGCCCAAAGAGTTGGAGATGTTCAAGGACAAGAATCAGAGTCTCAGCTCCCAACTAAAATTATTCTTACTGGACAGAAAACAAAAACTTTGCACAAGGAGGAGTTAAACATGAGTAAAACGGAAAGAACTATTCAACAGAATATTACGGAACAGGCTTCTGTAATGCAGAAACGGAAAACAGAGAAGTTAAAACAAGAACAAAAAGGGCAACCCAGGACTGTTTCTCCCAGTACCATTCGTGATGGTCCATCCTCTGCACCTGCTACACCTACCAAGGCTCCCTATTCACCGACAACTTCTAAGGAGAAGAAGATCCGAATCACAACTAATGATGGACGACAGTCCATGGTTACCCTTAAGTCTTCAACAACCTTTTTTGAACTTCAGGAAAGTATAGCCAGAGAATTCAACATTCCTCCATATTTACAGTGTATTAGATACGGGTTTCCTCCTAAAGAGTTAATGCCACCACAGGCAGGAATGGAAAAGGAACCAGTTCCTTTACAGCATGGCGACAGAATTACAATAGAAATTCTAAAAAGTAAAGCTGAAGGTGGTCAGTCTGCTGCAGCACACTCAGCCCACACTGTGAAACAAGAAGATATTGCTGTTACTGGTAAACTGTCATCTAAGGAACTTCAGGAGCAAGCTGAAAAAGAAATGTACTCCTTGTGTCTTTTAGCAACATTAATGGGTAAGATGAATTTAATTCTGATGGTATACCTTAATTGTAAATATAATACACTGAGTTTTCCTCTTATCTTTGGGGAAAAAGAAATCTGTAGCCATTGTAAGTTTTTAATTATATATTTCAGGAGAGAATTATTTTTAGTATTTTGAACAGTTAATGGATAGATGTTAATAGGATTATTGAGTAACTATTAGGAAAATAGAAAGTTAAGGTAGTCCCTCAATAATAGTCAACAGATTATTTAAATATATCTTATTCTTGCAATTGCTTTTTAAAAAACAGACTTGTATTTATTTAAAGCGTTTTAAACTTTTTGGTAGGCTCTATTGATCCTGCCTACCTTGCCCCTTTTTCATTTATTTTTAATTTTTATTTTCCTGTATGTCATGTGATTTCAGCACTTCCTGTTTGATGAATTGCAGTTTCTGGTGTTTATATTCTCACTGCACTCCCACCTAGTAGTCTCTTACATTTCATTTTCTTCCTTTCCCAGTTCATCACATTTTTCTTTCTCATACACTAGGATTTGTATGTAAGTACACTAGGATTTGTATTCAAGTAATTTCACTACTCAAGTCTTTGCCATCAATTATAATGAACTATTATAAGTTGTAGTTCATGAGAAACATAAACAGAGATGGATGGTAATGGTGTAAAGAAGTATTTGTTTTTAATCAGCATAAATTAAAGAAAAATATATTAACCAAATGTGTAATTTAAAGTTTTAGATGATTTGGGATACTGTTAAATGGTGTACTTTTTACAGTGTCTATATTTGCTTAGTCTTTGTTTTGAAATAACTTAGTATGCTTTACTAAGTCTTAAAGTATGAAGTAAAATTTAAATGTGTTACTGGAAGGGTTTTATTTTTGCTGAGATTAAAGCTTTCAATGAGAAAAGTCATCTGGGTTTTGATTCTGTTTTCTGATAGTACTATATGGCAGTGATTTGGGCCTTAATCTACCAAAATGAATACTACTCCTGGCTTATCTGGGGGAGTAGTAAATAGGGGATCTAAAAACCCTGCACAAATTTAGAACCCGGAATTGTTGATTTTAGTTTGCCAGACATAGTAATTGAATTGGGGAGTATGTCAGGAACTGTCCTATGCGCTTTATATATTTCTTTTTTTTTTTTTTCTTTTTTTTGAGATGGAGTCTTGCTCTGTCTCCAGGCTGGAGTGCAGTGGCGCCATCTCGGCTCACTGCAAACTCCACCTCCCGGGTTCAAGCAATTCTCCTGCCTCAGCCTCCCAAGTAGCTGGGACTACAGGCCCACACCTCCATGCCCAGCTAATTTTTGTATTTTTAGTAGAGACGGGGTTTCAACTTGTTGACCAGGATGGTCCTGATCTCCTGACCTTGTGATCAAGGTCACTTAAATACGAATGCTAGTGTACTTAAATACAAATCCTAGGTGGCCTGTGACTGTAATCCCAGCTACTCTGGAGGCTGAGGCAGGAGAATCGCTTCAACCCCGGAGTTGGAGGTTGCGGTGAGCCTAGATCGCGCCACGGCACTCCAGCCTGGCGACAGAGCGAGACTGTCTCAAAAAATAAATAAATAAATGAATAAGTAAATAAATAAAAGACCTTCAATCTCCCAGGTCAAAAACAGGAAAGAGAAGATCTTCCTCAATAGAAGATGGACTCTTGAGAATGTGGCTCTTATCTTTATCCTTGTATGCACAGAACCTGATAATAGTGCTCAGCAGGTAGTATGCACTCTGAAATGTTTTTTAATTGAATTAAATAGATGACATTAACACAGCTAAAGAAAGGCTGTATCTGCAGAAATGGAATGGATGGTCAGTCAGCACTGAACATTGAAAAAAGTGAAAAGCAGAATTCGGCAATGTTCATATACTGCTGTACAAAGGAAAAAGGTACATCATCTGGGGTTCATGAAAATTCTGGTAACTAGAAAGGTAATCTCTGTCGAGGGGTAGGAATATTTGAACAATCCTGACTGTGGCCTGGCTGAAACATCTCTATCCCTTTGCCTGATTTCCATGTTCATCAGGCATCTATTCGTAACACTTATTTAGCTTCCTGATAACAAGTTTTGATGTACAGGTGACAGTGCAGATAAGGACGTGTTCACTTTGAAAGCTGTATTCTCCATTGTAGACTAATAAACGGACATGGGCAGGATTATGATCAGTAGTCTTAAAAATATGATCAGAGCCAGTCATGGTGGCTCATGCTTGTAATCCCAGCACTTTGGGAGGCTGAGGCGGGCAGATCACGAGGTCAGGAGTTCGAGACCATCCTGGCTAAGATGGTGAAACCCTGTTTCTACTAAAAATACAAAAAAAAAATTAGCCGGGTGTGGTGGCAGGAGCCTGTAGTCCCAGCTTGTCAGGAGGCTGAGGCAGGAGAATCTTGTGAACCGGGGAGGCAGAGGTTGCAGTGAGCCGAGATCGTGACACTGCACTCCAGCCTGGGCGACAGAACAAGACTGTATCTCAAAAAAAAAAAAAAAAAAAATCTGATCAGTATGATTATATATAGATTTTTGAGACAGAGTCTCACTCTGTCGCCCAGGCTGGAATGCAGTGGCGCGATTTCAGCTCATTGCAACCTCTGCTACCTGGGTTCAAATGATTCTCCTGCCTCAGCCTCCTGAGTAGCTGGGATTACAGGCATGCGCCACCACACCTGGCTAATTTTTTTGTATTTTTAGTAGAGACAGGGTTTCACCGTGTTAGCTGGGATGGTCTCAATCTTCTGATCTCATGAACTGCCCGCCTCAGCCTCCCAAAGTGCTGGGATTACAGGCGTGAGTCACTGTGCCTGGTTGATAATATATTTCATAATGAAAATTAATCAAATATAATTCTGGTGTATAAATTTCTGAGTTTGGTTGGAGGTTCTTGGACCTGAATATCTGAGAGAACTAGAGTATGGACTGCAGTGAGTTCACCAAGATAATGTCTTTCTATTCTGATCCCTTCCCTCTTCATATCCAGCATTTATGCCTGTATAAACCCACACATTTCTTTAAAACTGCTTCCACTACCAACACAAAATTTGGGTGTAAAAGAGAGCATTGTGTTACTTTTGTAATGATATCACTTGAGATACTTTCTGCTTTAAATTGAAGTATTAAGTGCATAGCCTGTATTATATTAGTCCCTTATAAATCTTAGTTTTCTTCCTCTAGTTCGCTTATGACTGTATTTGAATTATGTAGAAGATATTTTTTTTTGAGACAGAGTCTCGCAGTGTCGCCAGGCTGGAGTGCAGTGGTGCGATCTCGGCTCACTGCAACCTCTGCCTCCTGGGTTCAAGCAATTCTCGTGCCTCAGCCTCCCAAGTAGCTGGGATTACAAGCACATGCCACCACACCCAGCTAATTTTTGTATTTTTAGTAGAGATAGAGTTTCTCCATGTTGGTCAGGCTGGTCTTGAACTCCCGACCTCAGGTGATCCGCCCTCCTCGGCCTCCCAAAGTGCTGGGATTACAGCCATGAGCCACTGCGCCTGGCCGAAGATATTCTTAATTTAAAAAAAAAGATGTTCCTACAAAATTCAGTTTGGGGATAAATACTAACCATATGTAAAGAGTACTGGGGAACTGTTGATGTTTAGATTGGAGAGGGCTAGAAAATGACAGAGCTTGTTTAGAAGATTACAGATTTCAAAGTGCAGAAATTACTTTGTGAATTACCAAATGTGAGCTAAGCTGTGTTATGTTAGTTTAGAATATAGCTCATCAGACTTTATGCTGTTCAAATAGCTGGTTCTTTCTCGTTTAAGTTTAGGCTTAAATACCACCACCCTGTAAGGGTTTGAGAAAACTTTGCTGACCATTCTAAGTAGGTTCCCTCTATCAGTGTACCCTGTTGATGTCCCTCACGGCATCTGTCACAATTTTTAATAATCTTATTTGTTGGTTTAATTATTTGTTTGCCTCCCCCACTATATTATAAAGTCCATCAAGACAGAGACTGAACCCTATTTTCTTCACTAATCAATACCTTATTTCCTAGTTCAGGGCCTGGCACATAGTAGGTACCAAGTAAATGCTTGTTGGATTAATGAATGCAATTATTTCAGCAAAATCAGTGTATACTATGAACTTGTATGTATGTTGAGTGTACAAAGATAAATGAAAGTCAGTGCTTGCCCTCCATTAACTTACCTGCAGGCTTTCAGCTGAAGGAGTTCCATACTTTTTAGCTTTCATCAGCAGATCTCCAGCTTTATTTTCTAAATACATAAAAATTATAAAATCCCCAAATAGGACCAACCCAGCATTTTAGAACTTCTCATTTGATTAAGAATCAAATATATACATGGGGATTGTATATTTTCTTTCTTTTTTTTTCCTGGAGACAGATTGTCGCCCAGCCTGGAGTGCAGTGGTGTGATCCCAGCTCACTGCAACCTCTGCTTCCTGGGTCCAAGTGATTCTCAACCTCTCAAGTAGCTGGGACTACAGGTGCGCACCACCACGCCCAGCTAATTTTTTGTATTTTTAGTAGAGATGGGGTTTCGCCACGTTGCCCATGCTGGTCTCGAACTCCTGAGCTCAGACAATCCACCGCCTCGGCTTCCCAAAGTGCTAGGATTACAGGCATAAGCCACTGCACCCGGCCTGTATGTTTTCACTAAATAGGCTGACTGCATGATAGCCAGGGACATGAGCTTTTTCTTTCATTTTTAAGTAGGATATTCATTGACTAGATCGTCTATTACTTATATTAATAAAACAATAAGTAGGTGTATTAGTCTTTGGCTTAGTACAAGTCATTCATGGAACCTAGTAACTTTGAATCTTAGGAACTATAAAATGGAATAACAATATTTTACCCATAATATTTTACATTTTTAATCTCTTTTATCCAGACCACAAAGTAATTGAACTTAATTTTTTGCAGACAGTCATCTTCATTATTTATATAATACTTAAAAGACTCTGGCTTTGCAAAATACGTCGTTCAGATTTCTTGTAGACCTGGTGCGGTTGCAGTGAGCCAAGATTGCGCCACTGCACTCCAGTCTGGGCAACAGAGCAACACTCTTTCCAAAAAAAAACAAAAAATTTCTTGTAGATCAGTTATTTGTAGGTTTCCTTTCATGGTAGACAGGATAGGTGGTACATTATCCACCATAAATATTTGGGCTAATTTATTTTTTCTTAGTGTTATATTTCATTAAGTTTCTAGTTTTGTTTGTTTTTTTGTTTTCCTAGAGGTAAGGACAGATTTAGGTGAAGAACAGAATTTGTCAGTTTGGAGTTACTTAAATGAAATTAGGCTACATGACACTTCCTTGCTTTACTACAAAGTGTACCAACCTTTCAGGAGTTGAGAAACTTGTTTCATTTTGATATACTTTCTCTGTTCCTGAAAGAATTGTGTGGCTTTTTAACATATATATATATTTAAAATACACAATATTTTGTAATTTCATAATACCTCTTGATGTTGTAAATGCCTTAGAATTTTCCAGAATCGGCTGGGCGCGGTGGCTCACGCATTTAATCCAGCATTTTGGGAGGCTGAGGCGGGTGGATCATGAGGTCAGGAGTTTGAGACCAGGCTGGCCAAGATGGTGAAACCCTGTCTCTACTAAAAATACAAAAATTAGCCGGGCATGATGGCGCTCGCCTGTAATCCCAGCTACTCAGGAGGTTGAGGCAGGAGAATCACTTGAACCCAGGAGGTGGAGGTTGTAGTGAGCCAAGATCATGCCATTGCACTCCAGCCTGGTGACAGAGTGAGACTCTGTCTCAAAAAAAGAAAAAAGAATTTTCCAGAATCACGCTTGGGACTGAGACACTTATTTTTTAGGTGACAACTGAATATTATTATTGCATCTTTTTTTTTTTCAAATGTTGGGTAAAGGGCAGTTTCAAATCTAGATAGTACTTATGCATATTCTTCTTTATTTTTTTTTCCCCCCAAGATGGAGCCTTGCTCTGTCGTTCAGGCTGGAGTGCAGTGGTGCAATCTTGGCTCACTGCAACCTCTGTCTCCCAGGTTCAAGCGATTCTTCTGCCTCAGCCTCCCGAGTAGCTGGAATTACAGGCGCCTGCCACCACACCTGGCTAATTTTTATATTTTTAGTAGAGATGGGGTTTCACCATGTTGGCCTGGCTGGTCTCGAACTCCTGACCTCGTGATCCGCCTACCTGGGCCTCCCAAAGTGCTGGGATTACAGGCATGAGCCACCGTGTCTGGCTGCATATTATTATTCTTTCTATGCCTTCTGATAGCCCTTCTGTTGATTTATATGTAGCATACTTGTAATGGGAGAGCAGTTATAAAGTTGAATAAAAAATAATGCATAGGTGTATCTTAAGATAAATGTATATATTGTAAATGGTGATTTTATATAATTATACTTTGAAAATTAAGTCAAATATTGATGTTATTCCTTTCTAGATAGAAAAGGAAATCTAGATAATAATAGATTCTGTTCCAAGTACTTTGATCACTTTTATTTTAAATATTTTTTCAATTACAATATAATGTTTAAAATTCAAATAATTCAAGTACCTATAAAATATGGTAGTTCTTAACATTTGTACTCCCCAGATAAAATCATTATTAATAAATTGGGATGTGTCCTTTCAGACTCTGTACACATTTAAACACTATTGAGTTTGTGTGCATGTCTGTGTATGATAAAAATATTCATTAATGCTGCTGGTGACACTAAAGTTGTGTGACTATATACCGTTAAGGGGACTGAATTTCAGGCAAGAAACAGATATGCCTTTTTTATAAACCATTTTGACTATCAATAGGGTAGATAAACTTTTAAACGTGAGGATTACGTCAGGAAGGGTAGAGAGATGCCAACAATTCTTTCAGCAAATGAATACCTTTACCTTTGGAATTCTCTCTAGTTGAAACAGTCCTGTGTTCCTACTTTATATTTGGAACCATTTATTCAAATTATTAAAAAATTTTGAATTGTTTCTTTAAATTTTAAATTTAAATAAACAAGTACTTCATTTTATGGTCATAAATACTTGAGTTCAGAGTTCGTTTTGGGTGTTTCTTTTGGGGCTTTAAAAATACATTTTGGCTGGGCATGGTGGCTTACACTTGTAATCCCAGTACTTTGGGAGGCCGAGATGGACAAATTGTCTAAGATCAGGAGTTTGAGACTAGCCTGGCCAACATGGAGAAACCCTATCTCTACTAGAAATACAAAATTAGCCGGGAGTGGTGGCGCACACCTGTAATCCCAGCTACTTGGGAGGCTGAGGCACGAGAATTGCTTGAACCCAGGAAGTGGAGGTTTCAGTGAACAGAGATTGCGCCACTGCACTTCAGCCTGGGGGACAGAGCAAGATTCTGTCTCAAAAATTAAATAGGCTGGGTGCAGTGGCTCAAGCCTGTAATCCCAGCACTTTGGTAGGCCGAGGGGGCGGATCGCCTGAGGTCAGGAGTTCAAGACCAGCCTGGCCAACATGGTGAAACCCTGTATCTACTAAAAATACAAAAGTTAGTTGGGCATGGTGGTTTGCGCCTGTAGTCCCAGCTACCCAGGAGGCTGAGGCAGGAGAATTGCTGGAACCTGGAAGATAGAGGCTGCAGTGAGCCAAGATCATGCCACTGCACTCCAGCCTGGGCGACAGAGCAAGACTCTGTCTCAAAAATAAATAAATAAATGAATAAATAAATAAAACAAAAATACATTTCATATAGGTATTAGATTTTTAAATTTACTGCTTTGCCTCATAAATTGCAAAGTAAAAAATTCAAATTGCCTTTTTAAATATTTAAAGTTAGAAGGCTAGGCACAGTAGCTCACACCTATAATCCCAGCACTTTGGGAGGCCAAGGCAGGAGGATGGCCTGAGACCAGGCATTCAAGACCAGCTTGGGCAACACAGGGAGACCCTGTCTCTCCAAAAAATAAATAAACTTAGCGGCTGTGGTGGCACACGCCTGTAGTCCTAGCTACTCAGGAAGCTGAGGTGAGAGGGTTGCTTGAGCTCAGGAGATCAAGGCTGCAGTGAACCATGATTGAGCCACTACTTTCCAGCCTGGGTGACAGAGCGAGACCCTATCTCAAAAAATAAATAAATACCTAAAATTTAAAAATTAGAATGGTGACCTCTTAAACTTTTTTTGATGTTGACTTTAAACTTTTAATTCCATAATTTTATTAGAAAAAAATTAGAAAAAATACATTTTAAAAAATGTATTTTAACATATTTTTAAACAATTAAAAGTTATTCACATCAAATAGGAAAAAAATTGGATAAACCAAAAGAAAAAGCGTTCATAGTACCACTGCCGTATATAGCTACTGTTTCAGGTAGTAGATTGAAGGTTATGGGGGGGAAGGATTTGTGGAAGCAAGGCAGTAGTGTAGATTTTTTTTCTACATTTATATATACACAGTACATTGGATAGAAGTATTTTTACTTTTGTAGTATGAAGAAACAGTTGGATTATAAAGCAAAAATAATTGGAGACTAACAAAAATATAAATTAACATAATTGTTAGAGGCTTTTCCAAACTGTTCCTATTCTCTAAAAGTTTGCTTTCGAATAAAATGGTAGAAAAACTATTTCCCTTTTTTTGGCTATTATTTTGTTTTATTAGATTCTCGAAGAGAAAACAAGATTCAGGGAAAAGTCAGTAGCATATAATCATTAGTTGTATTTTATATATGTAACATTGAAGAATGGTTATCATCATGCTGCTTCGATTAAGTTTATTCTGGATTGCTTTCAGGCACTGTTTAAAAGGAAAAACCTCGTTTATAATATTCACTCCGCCAAGGGTGTCTATGGTAGAGAATACAGTTATGGGTTCTTAGCTTTTGTTTCTGGTTGGGCCAGTAGAGCCCTTTCCTCATCACACTTTTCTGCTTATCACTAGAGACAGAAATTAAAACCGTAGCTTCAGGCTGCTAAAAGCCTAAAACAAAACAAAACAGGACAACAACAAAATAAGGCTGGTTAGAAAAGCTTGCATCTATACATTCATTCAACCAATACTATGAGTGTTGCCATCTGTTCAGCACTGTGCCAGGCCCTGGGGGTAAAAAGTCAGATAGGCCACTGACCTTTCCCTGAATCTGAAAAGTATAAAAGGGAAACCTAGTCTGGAAGGTAAAACAGAAAAGTTAATTAACCTGAAGTGTGATAAGGACTGTGGTATTCATATATGTAGGAGCATCAAATAAGGGTACCTACCTAACCAACACTCCAAAGAATCCTAAAGGAAGTGATACCCAGATTGAGTTTTAAATGATACGTAACAATTATTGGCCTTTAGGGAACAGGAACAGTTGTGTGGTGGTATAACATTGTAAAAATAAGGGTATGGTATGATGTCAGATGGGAAAGGCAAGGACCAACTCTTAGAGTGCCTTGTATGCCATGGAAAAGGAACTTGGACTTTGCCATACGGCATTGGGGAACCATTATAGGTTTAACTCTGAATGCTGTATAGAGGAGGGATTTATGGGGGATAAGACTCAAGGGAAACCAGCTGTGAGGAAGTGGCAGTAATCCAGGCATTGAACCTGGGCGTTAGGAGGGTTGGAGAGAAATGCAGTGGAGAGCCATAGGAGAGTGGTGCAGGACTTGTGCAAAGTGTCAAAACCCTGCTTCCTGATCTCTAATCCTTTTCCTCATTTTGGTACCAACAAACATGACCTTCAGTGGAGATATTTGTTTAGCAAAAGAGATTACCTATTTTTTTCTCCAACTAGTTGTTGATGCCATGAATTTCTATTAAGAAAAGCCTGGATAGTTCTTTCAAATTTGCCGAAACACAACTTGACCTTTTTTTGTGTGTGCGCCTTGCTCTGTCAGCCAGGCTGGAGTGCTGTGGCACGACCTCGGCTCACTGCAACCTCTGTTTCCTGGGCTCAAGCAATTCTCCTGCCTCAGCCTCCAAAGTAGCTAGGATAACAGGCATGTGCCACCACGCCTGGCTAATTTTTGTATTTTTAGTAGAGACGGAGTTTCACCTTGTTGGCCAGGCTGGTCTTGAACTCCTGACCTCAGGTAATCTGCCTGCCTCGGCCTCCCAAAGTGCTGGGATTACAGGCGTGAGCCTAGCCAATTTGACCTTCAGTAGAGGTTTAATGTCAATGGAAAGGAGGGTATAAGCTTTGGACTGATACACAGGATTCAAATCCTGGCTCTCCCACTTACTAGCTGTGTGATCTTGGAAGAGTTATTTAAGCTCTCTGAGCTTGTTTCCTTGTCTGTAGAGCTTAGTTGTGATGAGTTAATGAAACTATGTGAAGAGCCTGCTCAGAGCTTGGTAGATAATAGAGGCTTACATGGTATTTCCCTTAAAGCAATGGAACAGTGGGGCCATATTGCTTTGAAGGGGGTAAAAATTTGTTCTTGGAGGAGGAAGGGTGAAAAAATCTTATGATTAATATATAAAACTAAGATGTATATACAGTACATAAGCAGATATAAGGTATATCTGTGTAATTCAAATATCATGAGGGCATGGGGAGGACTAGGAAAATAATGCCTGTAAAGGCTCCTTAGGGGGAGATAATGAAAACAAGGTTGATAAACACTGCAGTAGAGTAAGTGATTTGCCTGTTTAAATTAGGAATAACTAGGTATGTAAAGTACCTAAGAGATGTGATTTTTCTTATTAATCAGTTGGTCAGTTCTGAGGAGTTCACCATTTTGGCACCTATTCATTCTTGTGGTTTTTGTTTGTTTGGACTAGTCAAGTGCAGGTAGTGAGAAGGGGAGAAATGGTAGAATAAGCAGTTCCAACTGTAACTGAACAGTCAGTTGAGATAACTCGCTACCTTTAGACCAGCCCTGTTTGGATTCTTATCAAAAAAATTAAATACCACCCTATCTTTTTTTGATATGTCTTCCAAATAAATGCTATACTAGAATATTTTAGAAACTATTAAGTGCATTTAGGACAACATTGACAATAACGAAATGAAAGGTTATCATCATAGAAATAATTTATCCAAGTGAGGTTTAATAGTAAGCTCAGCAATCAGAGCCACCACTAGTGGTTATTAATATTTCTTTATTTGTGGACTCTTATTAATATTAAACTTCTGTGTGTCCATCCTTAAATATAGCTATTCTAGTAGTACTGCATCATTAGTAAGTGTTTATAAGTAAACGTTTTGATTAACTGAAACTTTAATTGTCAAGTCTTCTAAAACTTGTCTACTTTAAGCTGGTATAGTGAAGGTAAGTTTAGCCAACTGCCACATAAAGTCATACCCTGTTTATGAATGTGAGGTGGGATTAGAACTCTGAGATGTTGTAAGTACATAGTGATTAATTAGCACTGTCAGTCACAACTATTCAGAGCTCAGGTCCAACAATATAATCTTCATGTAGGGAAGACAAAAGTTAATTTTTTGTGTTAAAAATTAAAAACTTCCTGATTATAAAAGTAGTACGTATACATTAGCAGATTAGAATGTAAACTATAAAGAAACAAATAAAAACAGCCATAGTAACTGTTATGTTCCTGCCATCTTTATTGATTTCTTCAACAGTGATGATCATTCTTTACTTTTTATTTGAAATTTCTTACTGAAATAAGTACTGAAATAGCCCCTTCTGTTTATTTCTTGGTTTTAATATAAATATAAAATTTATGTTTATAATTTTGTATTTTACTTTCAAAAATATCTTTTTTTTTTTTTTTGAGATAGAGTTTTGCTCTTGTAGCACAGGCTAGAGTGCAATGGCACGATCTCGGCTCACTGCAACCTCCACCTTCTGGGTTCAAGCTATTCTCCTGCCTCAGCCTCCCAAGTAGCTGGAACTACAGGTGCACGCCACCACGTTCAGCTAATTTTTGTATTTTTAATAGAGACAGGGTTTCACCATGTTGGCCAGGCTGGTCTTGAACTCCTGACCTCAGGTGATCTGCCTGCCTGGGCCTCCCAAAGTGCTGGGATTACAGGCGTGAGAGAGCCACCATGCCTGGCCCAAAAATATCTTTCAATAATCTTATCTGTTCTAGTACAGAGTTTACAGACTAGTTTCCTTTGAGCTGGATTGAGTCTTCAGATATATTTTGTTCATCATAATATTGACTATCTTGATTTGTGGTTTTTTCTTTTTTTGAAACAGGATCTCACTTTGTCACGCAGGGTAGAGTGCAGTGATGCAAACACTGCTCCCTGCAGCCTTCACCTCCCGTGCACAAGGGGTTCCCCCCAGCCACTCCACTGCTTCAGCCCTCTAAGTAGCTGAGATGACAGGCACATGCCACCACGTCCAGCTATTTTTTTTTTTTTTTTTTTTTTGGTAGAGATAGAGTTTCGCCATGTTGCCAAAGCTGGTATCGGAACTCCTGAACTCAGGCTATCCACAGACCCCCAAAGTACTGGGGTTACAGGCATGAGCCACCATGTTTGTTGACTCATGCAGTTCTAAAGATGCTTTTTAATTAGTTCCTACATTTTAAAATTGGGAGAATTCATATTAAAAACTTGAATTTTGGGCTTCTCTTGAAAAGCCACATGGTCTTAAGACACTAGGCGTGCACTCTTCCATGACAGCACTTGGCAGTGGCTGGCACATTTAGATAGGCCATGCATTTTCTAGTATGCCACAATCTGTCACTCAGTATCATCTCTCTATGGCGTGTCAGGCTGTTTCACTCATTTAGGAGCTCTGCCTTGATGTTTATTCTAGGCTAATCCTTACTAAAGCAGCCCTGGATGGAACTCTTTTGTTTGTTGCTAATACTATATCTGTTTTTGTCTTACAGGAGAAGATGTATGGTCTTATGCAAAGGGACTTCCTCACATGTTTCAGCAGGGTGGTGTATTCTACAGTATTATGAAGAAAACCATGGGTATAGTTAATTTGATTTTATTCTTAAATAATAGCTCTACTGAAGCTATTTTAAGATTAAGAAAGTTCATATAGTTTTCTACTAAAATATTTTCAAAGTTAATTTTAGGTTTATATTCTTTTAGCAGTTTGCCTAATTAAAATGGATTATTACCCTGATATGGTCAGCTATGTTTTCTGCTAGTATTACTAAAAATCTATCACTTTGTTGCTATTCTTTTCTCACTTAAATTATGTGTATGGGTGTATGATTCTTTTTTTTTTTTTTTTTTGAGATGGAATTTCGTTCTTGTTGCTCAGGCTGGAGTGCAATGGCGCGATCTCGGCTCACTGCAACCTCTGCCTCCTGGGTTCAAGCGATTCTCCTGCCTCAGCTTCTCGAGTAGCTAGGATTATAGGCATGTGCTACCATGCCCGGCTAATTTTGTATTTTTAGTAGAGATGGGGGTTTCTCCATGTTGATTAGGCTGGTCTTGAACTCCCGACCTCAGGTGATCTGCCCGCCTTGGCCTCCCAAAGTGTTGGGATTGCAGGCATGAGCCACTGTGCCCGGCCATGTGTGTGATTCTTTTTTTTTTTTTTTTTTTTTTTTGAGACGAAGTCTTGCTCTTGTCCCCCAGACTGGAGTGTGATGGCGCTATCTTGGCTCACTGCAACCTCCGCCTCTGGGTTCAAGCAATTCACCACGCCCGGCCATGTGTATGATTCCTAACAACTAAAGACAAACTGTGAAATCAGAAGCAGATTTGTTTATAATGCTAGTATTCCAGAACCAGATAATGTTTGTGTTGTTGTTGTTATGTTTGGCCATATTTAGCATATATCTTATTGCTTTCTAAGTTCTAGGATACAGCTCATTATACATTTAGCTTCTTTCACATTGTGCATACATTGTTTGTAAAGATAGACTTGTGTACAAGTGTATGTCTGTATCTTCAGAGTGGTCTTAGGAGAGAGGTTGCCAGGCCATGTGTTTGGACTTCACACATTTTTTTCAAAGATTTTATGTTAATGCTTTCGGCCCCAGATTTACCGTTCTGGCTTATCTATTTCACCTACCTGGCCACTGTAGGCATTAATTGCATAATCTTGTTGTTTTCATCTCTTCCTCATACACTTTTTTTTCCTTCCAACTTGGTTGTTGTAGAAATATTCAAACATATACAAAAGTAGCAAGAGTAATGTAATGAACCCCCATTTACCTACTACCCAGCCTCAATAATGATTAGTACATCTCTGTCCCCTTTTTAATTGGACTGTTTTAAAGTAAATCTCAGATATACTATAATTTCACCTGTAAGTACATTGGTACATATTTCCTTTTTTTCCTTCTCATTTTCTCCTTTGAACTTCAATATGTATTTCTAAAGATAAGGACTCTTAAAAAAAAAAAAAAGTCATTATTACAACCTAAAAAAAGAACAGTATTTTTTGTGTCACCAAATATCCAGTCAGTATTTGAATTTTCTTGATAATTAATGTTGATAATTTTCTAAAAAATGTTTTCTTCTCTTGGTTTTTCTTTAATCAGAGACCAAAAAAAGCCTTGTTTTTTTCTTTTAAGACAGGATTATTGAGGCATAATTTATAAACAGTAAAATTCACTCTTTTCAGACTTACAAGTGTACGAATTTTGTATACTGTATATGAATTTTGACAAACATATATAGTCATGTAACCAACACCACCACTGTAATAAAAATATAGAATATTTCCATCACTCCAAAAAGTTTTCTTGTGCCTCTTTGTAGTCAACTCTCCTCAATCCCAGGCCCTGACAACCATTGATTTGATTCTGCTCCTATATGTTTGCCTTTTTCATATTACCATGTGAATGGAATCCTATAGTGTGACCTTTTGTGTCTGGCATCTTTAATTTAGCACAGGAATTGGCAAACTGTGGCCTGTGGGGCCATCTCAAGTCTGCTGCCTGTTTTTTTGTTTTAGAGACAGGGTCTCACTCTATCTCCTGGGCTGGAGTGCTGTGGCGCAGTTATAGCTCACTGCAGCCTTGACCTGGGCTTAGGTGATCCTCCCAGCTCAGCCTCCCAAGTAGCTGGGACCACAGCCATGTGCCACCATGCCCAGCTAATTTTTTGTATTTTTAGTTGAGATGGGGTTTTGCCATGTTGCCCAGGCTGGTCTTGAACTCTTGAGCTCGAGCAATCCTCTCGCCTTGACCTCCCAAAGTGCTAGGATTACAAGCGACAGATTACAAGCATGAGCCACTGCACCCAGCCTGCTGCCTGTTTATATAATTTATTATTATTATTATTACTAGTTTTGAGACAGAGTCTTGCTCTGTTGCCCAGGCTGGAGTGCAGTGGTATGATCGTGACTCACTGCAGCCTCTAGCGTCAATCCTCTGGGCTCAAGTGATCCTCATCCTTCACCCTACTGAGTAGCTGGGACTACAGGCATAAGCCACCATGCCCGACTAATTTTTTTTACATTTTTTGTAGAGACAAGGTCTTACTATGTTGCCTAGGCTTGTCTTGAATTCCTGAGCTCAGGTGATCTTCCTGCATCGGCCTCCCAAAGTGTGCAATTACAGGTGTGAGCCACTGTGCCTGGCTGAATACTTAAAAGTTTTACTGGGGCTGAGCACAGTGGCTCACACCTGTAATTCCAGCACTTTGGGAGGCCGAGTTGGGCAGATCACTTGAGGCTAGGAGTGTGAGACCAGCCTGGCCAACATGGTAAAACCTCATCTCTTCAAAAAATACAAAAAAATTAGCCGGGTGTGGTGGTGCACGACTATAGTCCCAGCTACTTGGGAGGCTGAGACCCGAGAATTGCTTGAACCCAGGAGGTGGAGGTAGTAGTGAGCCAAGATCGTGCCACTGCACTCCAGCCTGGGTGACAGAGTGAGACTCAGATAGATAGATAGATAGATAGATAGATAGATAATAGATTAGATACATAGATGATACATTGGATAGATTAGATCAGATAGATGATAGATTAGGTAGATGGACGGATGGATGATAGATTAGATAGATTAGATAAATGATCAATTAGATAGATTAGATTAGATAGATAGACAGACAGACAGTTTTATTGGAGCACAGCCACACTCATGTTTACATGTTGTCTATGGCTTCTTTCACATTACAGTGGCAGAGTTGAATACTTGTGAAAGAAACCATATGGTGCACAAATGTTGCCCTATACAGAAAGAATGTGCCTATTTGTTTTAATATGCTTTTGAGATCTGTCTTGTTGCATGTGTTAGTTTATTCCTTCGTTTTTTAAAAACACTTTGAATAACTAGAGTTTATTCCTTTTTATTGCTGAGTAGTATTCCATGATATAGATGTGTCACATTTTAAAAGACCTGTAACTGGCCAGGTACTGTGGCTCACACCTGTAATCCCAGCACTTTGGGAGGCCAAGGTGAGTGGATTGCCTGAGCTCAGGAGTTCAAGACCAGACTGGGCAACATGATGAAACCCCATCCCTACTAAAAATATAAAAAATATAAAATATAAAAAATATATAAAAAATAGTTGGGCATGTGCCTGTGGTCCCAGCTACTCAGGAGGCTGAGGTGGGAGAATCAATTGTGTTTTTTTCTAGGAGTTTATAGTTTTAGATTTTATATTTAGGTTTATGATCCATTTCAAGTTGATTTTTTAATATGTTGCAGGGTATGAGTTAAGGTTCATTTTTTAATGTATGGATGACCAGTTGTTCCAGCACCATTTCTTGAAAAGGCTTTATGTTATCCATTGAATTATTTTGGTATATTTGTCAAAAATCAGTTGACCATGAGTCATACACCTGAAAAGGATGAATTATGTGATATGCAAAATATACCTCAGTGAAGTTACTTTTTCTTAAATCAACTGACTATATGTGTGGTTCTATTAGTATTTGTAGAATCTCTTTTCTGTTTTGTTGATCTATATGTCTCTCCTTTCTCCAGTACAGTAATAATCCTGATTATTGTATCTTATAGTTATTCTTGAAATCAGTGTGAGTCCTCCATCTTTTTTTCTTTTTCAGAATTGTTTTGGGTGTTCTGAGTCCTTTGTTTATCCATATAAATTTTATTATTTTTATTTATTTACTTACTTACTTATTTACTTACTTATGTTTTTGAGATGGAGTCTTACTCTGTCGCCCAGGCTGGAGTGCAGTGTCGCAGTCTTGGGTCACTGCAACCTCTGCCTCCCAGATTCAAGCCATTCTCCTGCCTCAGTCCCCCAAGTAGCTGGGATTACAGGCGCCTGCCACCGCGCCTGGCTAATTTTTGTAGTTTTAGTAGAGACGGGGTTTCACCATCTTGGCTAGGCTGGTCTTGAACTCCTGACCTCGTGGTCCATCCGCCTTGGCCTCCCAAAGTGCTGGAATTACAGGCGTGAGCCACCATGCCTGGCCTATTTATTTATTTAATTTACTTATTTATTTATTTTTGAGACAGAGTCTCGCTCTGTTGCCTAGGCTGGAGTGCAGTGGTGAGATATTGGCTCACTGCAACCTCTGCCTCCTGGGTTCAAGTGATTCTCCTGTCTCAGCTTCCCAAGTAGCTGGGATTACAGGTGCACACCACCACACCCGGCTAATTTTTTGTGTTTTTAGTAGAGACGGGGTTTCACCATGTTGCCCAGGCTGGTCTCAAACTTCTGTATTTATTTATTTTTTTGAGATGGAGTCTCACTCCGTCACCCAGGTTGGATCGAGTGCACGATCTTGGGTCACTGCAACCTCCATCTCCTGGGTTCAAGCAATTCTTTCCTGCCTCAGCTTCCTGAGTAGCTGGGATTACAGGCGTACAGCACCACACCTGGCTAATTTTTGTAATTTTCGTAGAGACAAGGTTTCACTATGTTGGTCAGGCTGATCTCAAACTCCTGACCTCAAGTGATCTGCCTTCCTCAGCCTCCCAAAGTATTGGGATTACAGGCGTGAGCCACCGCGCCTGGCCTATCCATATACATTTTAGAATCAGCTTGATTTCTTCAAAAAGAGTCTGCCAGGATTTTTATTGTGATTGCATTGAATATACAGGCTGTGCCTGATTTAGGACTTTTTGACTTTATGATGGGTTTATCAGGGTATTAAATGCATTTTGGGCCAGGCACAGTGGCCTGTTATCTCAGCACTTTGGGAGGCCGAGGCAAGCAGATCACTTGAGGTCAAGAGTTTGAGACCAGCCTGGCCAACACTGTGAAACCCCGTCTCTACTAAAAATATAAAAATTAGTCAGGTGCGGTGGCATGCGCCCGTAATCCCAGCTATTTGGGAGGCTGAGGCAGGAGAAGCCCTTGAACCCAGGAGGTGGAGGTTGCATTGAGCCGAGATCACACTGCTGGCACTCCAGCCTGGGTGACAGAGCAAGACTCTGTCTAAAAAAAAAAAAAATGCATTTTGACTTTGAGTTTATCTGGCTGTAACCCGTTGTAAGTTGAGGAGCATCTGTATAGATCAAATTGGGGACAGTTGATATCTTGACAACAATGAGTCTTTTGAATTATGAAGATGTTATATTTCTTGTTTTTGGTTTTATTGAGACAGGGTCCCACTTTGTTACCCGGGTTGGAGTGCAGTGACACAATCACAGTTTACTGCATCGTCGACCTACCTGGCTCAGTTGATCTCCCACCTCGGCCTCCTGAGTAGCAGGGACTACAGGTGCGCACCACCACGCCCTGCTAATTTTTTTTTTTTTTTTTTTTTTTTTGTAGAGACAGGGTTTTGCCATATTGCTGCCCAGGCTAGTCTTGAACTCCTGGGCTCAAGCCATCTCCTGCCTCAGTCTCCCAAAGTTCTGAGATTACAGGCATGAGCCACTGTGCCTGACCAAAAATGTTATATTTCTTCATTAAGTCTTTAATATCTCTCATCAAAATTTTGTAGTTTACAGCAGATAGGTCTGACACATAGTTTGTTAGATTTATACCATGAAATATTTGTTTTTTGGATGATACTGTAAAAGATGCTTCTACAAATTTCAAATTTCTTATTGTTCATTTCTAGTACATAGAAATAAAATTGGCTTTCTTTTTCTTTTGTTTTATTTTTTGAGATGGAGTCTTGCTCTGTTGCCCATTGCGCCAGTGCAGTGGCGCAATCTCAGCTCACCACAATCTCTGCCTCCTGAGTTCAAGCGATTCTCCTGTCTCAGCTTCCCGAGTAGCTGAGACTACAGGTGCACGCAACAATGCCCAGCTAATTTTTTTATTTTTAGTAGAGACGGGGTTTCACTATGTCGGCCAAGCTGGTCTCGAACTCCTGACTCGTGATCTGCCTGCCTCAATCTCCCAAAGTGCTGGGATTACAGGCATGAGCCACCATGCCTGGCCTCTTTTTTTTTTTTTTTTCTTGGATGCAGGGTCTCACTCCATCACCCAGGCTGGAGTGCAGTGGCGCAATCTTAGCTCACTGCAACCCCCACCACCCGTGTCCCACCACCAACTGGGCTCAAGCGATTCTCCAGCCTCAGCCTCCCAAGTAGCTGGGACCACAGATGTGGGCCACCACACCCAGCTAATTTTTGTATTTTTTGTAGAGACGGGGTTTCACTGTATTGCCCAGGCTGGTCTCAAACTCCTGAGCTCAAAGTAATCCGCCCACCTCAGCCTCCCAAAGTGCTAGGATTACAGGTTTGAACTACTGCACCTGGCCTAAAATTTTTTTTTTTTTTTACATTGCCCTTGATTGCCCTTGTACCCCATGTGTGACCTTGCTAAACTCACATATTTTAGCAACTTTTAGCAGATCCTTGTCTATGTAGATCATCACGTATTTTGGAAATAAAAGACAATTTTATTAGCAATGGCTAGGACCTTCAATTCAGTGTTGAGTCGGAAAGGTGAGAGTAGACATTATTTCCTTTTTCCATATCTTGGAAGCATTCAGCTTGCAGGTTTTTCAGAGATACCTTTTGTAAGATTGAGGATTGATTGAGGACATTTCTTTCTATTCCTGGGTTTGTTGAGAGTTTATATTATGAATGGAGGTTGAATTTTGTGAGATGCTCTTTTCCTACATGTATCAAGATGATCATATGGTTTTTCTCTTTTGGTTTGTTGATAGCGTGAATTACATTGATTTTTTTGAATGTTGAACCAACTTTACTTGCTGGATTTAATTTGCTAATATTTTGTTGAGTGTTTTTGTGATTGTGTTCAGGAAGGATAATTATCTGTAGTTTTCTTGTAATGACTGTTTAATCAGGGTAATGTTGGCTTCATAAAATAGCACTGAGAAGCATTGCCTCCTCTTTTCTTCTGTTTTTTGGTAGATTTTGTAATAGTTTTAACTGGTAGAATTCACCAGTGAAACCATCTTTGCTTAGAGTTTTCTTTGCTGGGCAGTTTTTTAGCTACAAATTTAATTTCTTTAATAGAGTACTTTTAAAATTATCTATTTCTTTTTGAGTAAGCTTTGTTAGTTTTGTCTTTTAAGAAATCTGCCCATTTCATCCAAGTTATCAACTGTATTGGCATAAAGTTGTTTCTAGTATTCCCCTATTGTTGTCCTTTTAATGTCTGTAGAATCTGTAGTTCTTTCATTTCTGATCTTGGCAACTTGTGCCTCTTTTTTTTTTTGGCTGTCCGGTCTGGCTGTTGATCTTTTCAAAGAAACATTTGGATTCATAGGGTTTTTTTTGTTTGTTATTTTTCTGATTTCAGTTTCATTGATTTCTGCTTTTATGTTTATTTTTTCCTTCCTTATGCTTACTTTAGGTTTAATTTGCTCTTTTTTTTCTTATTTCTTTATTTTACTTTTTGAGACAGAGTCTCAATCTCTTGCCTGGGCTGGAGTGCAGTGGTGCAATCTTGGCTTACTGCAACCTCCGCCTCCCGGATTCAAGCAATTCTCATGCCTCAGCCTCCCCGAGTAGCTGGGATTAGAGGTGTGCGTCACTATGCCCAACTAATTTTTGTATTTTTAGTAGAGACAGGGTTTCGCCATGTTAGCCAGGCCAGTCTTGAATTCCTGGCCTTAAGAGATCTACCCACCTTGGCCTTCCAAAGTGCTGAGATTACAGGCATGAGGCACCATGCCCAGCCTACAAATTTTTTTTTAATGTAGGCATTTAAAGCTATAAATTTCTCTCTAAGCATCCCTTCCCTTCCCTTTTTTTTAACATCTTTTTTTTTTTGTTTCTGAGATGAAGTCTCACTCTGTTGCCTAGGCTGGAGTGCAGTGCCGTGATCTCAGCTTACTTTAACCTCCACCTCCTGAGTTGACGTGATTCTCCTGCCTCAGCCTCCCAAGTAGCTGGGATTAAAGGCATGTGCCACTATGCCTGGCTAATTTTTGTATTTTTAGTAGACATGGGGTTTCGCCATGTTGGCCAGGCTGGTCTAGAACTCCTGACCTCAGGTGATCTGCACACCTCGGCCTCCCAAAGTGCTGAGATTACAGGTGTGAGCCATCATGCCTGGCCTTTTTACATCCCTTTTAAACTTTTTATCTTTCATTTCATTCTACTTTGTTTTATTTTCTTCTTTTTTTAAATTCTTTTTTAAATTCTACTTTCTGAAATATATTGATACTAATTAGTGGTTTTTAGAAGTTAGTATTTAATTAGGATGGATTATGGGGATTCCAGTAATCTGGATCAATATGCACTATCTTCCATGCAACTGCAAATAACTTCCTTCAGTTGTGTTTTGTGTGTGGGAGGGGGTTGAAGGATAAGGGGGTGGCATGGGGATGTCTATCTTTACTCTTTTCAAAATAGTTTTGTTTCTAGTTTGAAATTATTTTTTAAATGTTAACTGTGTTGCTGAGACAATTCAGTGGGGAAAGAATAGTCTTTTCAACAAGTGGTCCTCAGACAATTAGATATTAGCATGCAAAATATTGAAGTTTGATGTCTACCTCAGGTTTGACCTCTGCCTCACACCATATACAAAATTAATTCAAAATAGATCAAAGACCTAAGTTTACTTGCTAAAACTAGAAAACTCTTAGAAGAAAACATAAGCATAAACTGTATTGACCTTGGATTAGGCATAATTTTAGATACAAAAATAAAAGCATAAATAACAAGAGAAAAAATAAAAAGCAAACTTCTGTGCTACAAATTATACTATCAAGAAAGTAAATACACAACCCACAGAATGGGAGAAAATTTTTGCAAACATGTATCTGAGAATGGATTTGTATCTAGAATATAAAGAACTCTTACAACTAAACAAAAAAGACAAATAACAGTTAAAAATGGGCAAAAGATATGAATAAATTTCTCTCCAGAGAAAATATATAAATGGCCAATCACATGTGAAAAGATGCTAAACATCATTAGTCATCAGGGGAATGCAAATCAAAAGAAAAATGGGATGGTATAATACTTCATACTCACTAGCCTGGCTGTGGTCCAAAAGTCACATAATAAGAATTGTAGGTGAGAATGTAGAGAAATTGGAACCCTCATACATTGCTGGTAGGAATGTAAAAATGATGCAGCCACTTGGGAACTTTGGCAGTTCCTCAAAAGGTTAAATGTAGAGTTACTATATGATCCAGCAGTTCTACTCTTAGATGTATACCCAAGATAAATGGAAACATATGTCCACACAAAATTTGTACACAAATGTTCATAGGTGCATTATTCATCATAGCCTAAAATGGAAGTTACTAAAATGTCCATCAACTGATGATTGGATAAATAAAATGTGTTATAGCCATACAGTGAAATATTATTTGGCAATAAAAAGTAGTAAAGTATTGGTACTTGTTACATCATGGATGAACCTTGAAAACATTATGCCATGTGAAAGAAGCCAGTCACAAAAGAGCATATAGTGAAATATCCAGAATAGGAACACTTAGAGAAACAGAGAGTGAATCAGTGGCTTCCCTAGGGCTGGGAATGAGGTAGAGGGAATGACTGCTAAGGTTCAGGGTTTCTTTTTGGGGTGATGAAACTTCTAAAAGTTCCACAACTTTGTGAATACGCTAAAAACTGGCTATGCACAGTAGCTCATGCCTGTAATCCCAGCACTGGGAGGCTGAGGTGGAAGGATCTGTTGAGCCCAGATCGCAGTGAGCTATGATTGCACTACCACACTGCAGCCTGGGTGATAGAGGGAAACTCTGTCTCTAAAAAAAAAAACTATATATATATGTCCCAAACCATTTGTTTATACACTTAAAATGGGTGAATTGTATGTGAACTATATCTCAATAGAGTTGTCATATTTCCTAGAATGTTACATGTGGTATTTATCATTAAGAGGTAGTTTAGAGCTCTGGAGTTGAAATGGGATAGTTCCCTTGACCCCCGAGGGGCTTGTGAAGGGGTTGGCTTGCTTACTCAGCCCGCAGCTCTCAACCCTTCATGGGACAGGCAGCACACAGGTCAGCAGATACAGGGGCCGGGACAAGTGCTTCTGGGCACCAGCAGGAGTAGAACTCTGTGCGGCCCTGCAGCAGCCTCTAGGGGGGGTACCTGTGGCCCCCAGGGCCCCAGAGGGCATGTGTTAACAGTGTGCCCTTTTAGCTTTCCCCTCCACAAATAGCTTAAGTGCTTAACAGCTCATTGAAGGGTCAGGGTGACAGCCTTTTGCGCCCACCCTCTTGGTACCCAAGTTCTTCTCTGGCATCCAGGAAGAATCAGGTTGCACGAACAAATTGAAGGGTGGTGAATGTGGAGGATTTTTTTGAGTGGTGGAGGTGGCTCTCAGTGGGGTGGGGAGCTGGAAAGGGGACGGACTGGAAAGGTGGTCTTCCCCTGGAGTTCAGCTGTCCCCGGCCAAACTCTTCCCTGAAGCACCCCCGTCAAGCCATCCCTCTGAAGTCAAGCTACTTTTCTCTGACATCCAGCTGTTTCTTCTCTTCTCTCGTTCTCTGCCACTCTGCCAGTCTGCTGGTCTGCTTGGGGTTTTTATGGGTACAGGATGGGGGGCAGGGCAGGCCAAAAAGCAACATTTGAGCGGAAAAACAGGAATACATGTTCTCACTTTGGGCCGCAGGTCCAGGCTTGAGGGTGGGCCTCCACTAGGGACCTTGCCCTTTTCTGCCTAGTATTTCCCTGCCTCCTTTCTGTATCAGAGTCAGAACATTTGAGATCAAATTCTGGATGTATTACACTCTGACTTCTAAGTGTCAGTTTATTTGTAAAGTGGGTATGATAATGTCAGGGTGATTGTGAGGATCAAAGGAGATGGTGGATGTATAGCAGTTAGCAAATGATCTGGTACCTAATAAATACTTAGCAAATGTTTGTTGTTGTTGTTATTAGAATTCCAGCTGTTGTTCACAAAATTAAAATTCTGACTATAACACAGCCATTTGAAATGGATCATCCTCAGAAAAGTACCTTCCAAAATAGAATTTTTTCTGATATTTGTGGTAAATTTTTCTCTATATTTTTATAACAGATTCATGTGGCAAATTATTACTATTATTTTTAAGTTCGGGGTACAAGTGCAGGTTTGTTACCTAGGTAAACTTGTGTCATGGGGATTTGTTGTACAGATTATTTCATCACCCAGATATTTAGCCTAGCACCCACCTGATCCTCCCTCCTCCCACCCTCTATGCTCCGAAAGGCCCAAGTGTGTGTTGTTCCCCTCTTTGTGTCCATATGTTCTCATCATGTAGCTCCCATTTATTATTATTATCATCATCATCATCCTGTGGTCAAAGAATCAAAACATATCAAGCCCCTCTCAACCCCAGCCATTTACCTCCGTCTTCCAAAAACAGGAAAGGAGCATACATAACTCTCTTATTTTATTCAAATCCACCTTAACATATAGATGGTTACATCTACATTTGAAAAACAGTATTGCCCATTATAACTAAACTATACTATTACTATTTCTGTTCTTCATTTTTGGAAAGGTATTCTAAAATTAATTGGCTCAGGCCAGGTACAGGGTCCATGCCTATAATCCCAGCACTTTGCCCACCCTAGGTGGGCAGATCATTTAACATGGTGAAACCCTGTCTCTACAAAAAATGCAAAAATTTGTTGTGTATGGTGGCAGGCACCTGTAATCCTAGCTACCCAGGAGGCTGAGGCATGAGAATCGCTTGAACCTGGGAGGAGGAGGCTGCAGTGAGCTGAGATCACACCACTGCACTCCAGCCTAGGCAACAGAGCTGAGAGCAGACAGCATTTCCCCCAACCCCAGCAACACCAAAAAAAAAATAAAAATAAAAATAAAATAAAATTAATTGGCTTAAAATATAGTAAGTTTTCGGTCAGGTGTGGTGTCTCATGCCTGTAATCCCAGCATTGTGGGAGGCCAAGGCGGACAGATGGCTCGAGCCTAGGGGTTTGAGACGAGCCTGGGCAACATGATGAAACGCTGTCTCTACTAAAAATAGAAAAATTGGCCAGGTGTGGTGGCATGTGCCCGTAGTCTCAGCTACTGGTGAGGCTGACGTGGGAGGATCACTTGAGCCCAGGAGGCTGAGGCCACGGTGAGCCATGATCACACACCACTGTACTCCAGCCTGGTTGACAGAGTGAGACCCTGTCCCCCACAAAATATATGTGTGTATATATATATATATATATAGAGAGAGAGAGAGAGAGAGAGAGAGAGAGAGAGAGAGAGTTTTCTTGCAGGTTTTTGTACAGAGAAATGAAGAAATGAATGGAAAATTTAGTTTTAACTATATAATACTCAACTTTGCCTGTGTTTGAACTTTATAAAAATGGAATTATGCTGTATACCTTCTTCTATGATTTCTTTCTTTCTTTCTTTTTTTTGAGACAGGAGTCTCGCTCTGTCGCCCAGGCTGGAGTGCAGTGGCGTTATCTCGGCTCACTGCAAACTCTGCCTCCTGGGTTCACACCATTCTTCTGCCTCAGCCTCCTGAGTAGCTGGGACTCCAGGCGCCCGCCACCACGCCTGGCTAATTTTTTGTGTTTTTAGTAGAGACAAGGTTTCACCGTGTTAGCCAGGATGGTCTTGATCTGCTGACCTCGTGATCCACCCGCCTTGGCCTCCCAAAGTGCTGGGATTACAGGCGTGAGCCACCGCGCGTGGCCTTTTTTTTTTTTTTTTTTTGAGATGGGGTTTTACTGTCAGGCTGGAGCGCAGTGGTATGATCACAACTTCCTGCAGCCTCAACCTCCCTGGCTCAAGTGATCCTTCTGCCTCAGTCTTCCAGGTTGCTGGGACTACAGGCATATGCCACTACACCCAGCTAATTTTTTAAATTTTTCGTAGAGGTGAGGTCTCCTTAGGTTGCCCAGGCTGGAACTCTTAGGCTCAAGTAGTCAATTTGCCTCTGCCTCCCCTAGTGCTGGGATTACAGGCATGAGCCCCAAACCTGGCTGACTTGTTTAGTTTAGCAACACTTTTTCAGATACATCTGTGTTGATGAGTTCAACTATAGGTTATTCATTTTCACTGCTGCATAGTATTCTGTTGTATTGTTTTTAACACAATTCATTGTTCTGCTCATGAGCTTTTGGGTAGTTTCTGGGTTTTTAATGTAAAGAGTAATGTAACTATAAATACTAGTATACATGTCATTAGCATATATAAGTAATGGAATTTTTGTTTTGTTTTGTTTTGAGACGGAGTCTCGCTCTGTCGCCCTGGCTGGAGTGCAATGGCACGGTCTTGGCTCACTGCAAGTTCCACCTCCTGGGTTCACACCATTCTCCTGCCTCAGCCTCCCGAGTAGCTGGGACTACAGGTGCCTGCCACCACGCCCGGCTAATTTTTTTTTGTATTTTTGGTAGAGATGGGGTTTCACTGTGCTAGCCAGGATGGTCTCGATCTCCTGACCTTATGATCCGCCCGCCTCAGCCTCCCAAAGTGCTGGGATTACAGGTGTGAGCCACTGTGCCCGGCCCTAAGTAATGGAATTGTTGATATGTGATAGAGAAATTTTAATGTGCCTTGCTTCTTAAAATTTGAATTAAAATTCGAAGGACTATATAAAATCTGAACATTCTCTCTATACCTGCCAAAAAAAACCCCTAAACAATTATGCTTACAAGTATCACAACAGTATTTGTATTGTATTTAAAGTATATCTTTTTTTTTTTTTTTTGAGACGGAGTCTTGCTCTGTTGCCCAGGCCTCCCAAAGTGCTGGGATTACAGGTGTGAGCCACTGTGCCCGGCATATCCATTGATTTTTAAATATATATTTTAAATTGGGGCGTTTGTTTTTTGTTTTGTTTTGTTTTTAGACAGTTTCTTGCTATCACCCATGTTGGAGTTCAGTGGCTCAGTAATAGCTCACTGCAGCCTCAAACTCCAGAGCTCAGTGATCCTCCTGCCTCAGCCTCCCAAAAAGCTGAGACTATAGGTGTATGCCATCACCCTCAGCTAACCTTTTGGTTTTTTTGTAGAGACCAGGGTCTTACCATGTTGCCCAGCTGCTATCAAACTCCTAGCCTTTGTTTGTTGGAAACAAACTCCAAGCGATCCTCCCGCCTCAGCCTCCCAATGTGCTGAGCCACCACGCCTGGCTGGAGTTTTTAAATAACAATATAAACGTGCAGAAACTATAGAAATGGGAAACATCACCTATCATTTAAAAATATTTGTCTTATACATACATGTTTTAGGCAAGATTGTAATCATAGTACTTATATTTGTTTCCTGCTGTTGCAGCATC
Source organism: Pan paniscus (assembly GCF_029289425.2). Taxonomy (NCBI): domain Eukaryota; kingdom Metazoa; phylum Chordata; class Mammalia; order Primates; family Hominidae; genus Pan; species Pan paniscus. The sequence goes on along the minus strand of NC_073256.2, from coordinate 82,374,230 downwards.
ATGCACATTTTACTGTATATATCAGGCATCACAGCTTCCTATCTAAATTTTTTTTTTTGAGACAGAGTCTCACTGTTGCCCAGTCTGGAGTGCAGTGGCATGATCTTGGCTCACTGCAGCCTCCGCCTCTTGGGTTCAAGCATTATTTATCTGAATTTTTTTTTTTTTTTAGATGGAGTCTTGTTCTGTTGCCCAGGCTGGAGTGCAGTGGTGCAATCTTGGCTCAGCACAACCTCCACCTCCTGGGTTCAAGCAATTCTCCCTGTCTCAGCCTCCTGAGTAGCTGGGACTACAGGCGCGCACCACCATACCTGGCTAATTTTTGTATTTTTAGTAGAGATGGGGTTTCACCCTGTTGGCCAGGCTGGTCTCAAACTCCTGACCTCATGATCTGCCCGCCTTGGCCTCCCAAAGTGCTGGGATTACAGGTGTGAGCCACTGCGCCGGGCCTATTTATCTAAATTTTAATAGCTGCATATACTTCCAACAGGTAGATAGGAAATAATTTACTTATTTCTTGTTGAAAATTTAGATTTTTTCCATTGTTTCATTGTAAGTAATACTGTGATGAACATGTGTGGAACTATGATTCTTTCTAGGGATAGCCAAGGAAAAGCATCTCAGTAGCAATCTGGAAACACCTGCAAAACCTTTTTTTTTTTTTTTTTTTTTTTTGAGATGGAGTCTTGCTTTGTCACCCAGGTTGGAGTATAGTGGTATAGTGGCGCCATCTCGGCTCACTGCAACCTCCGCCTCCTGGGTTCAAGCAATTCTCCTGCCTCAGCCTCCCCAGTAGCTGGGACTACAGGCTCACACACCACCATGCCCAGCTAATTTTTGTATTTTTAGTAGAGACTGGGTTTCAACATTTTGGCCAGGCTGGTCTTGAACTCCTGACCTCAAGTGATCCACCTGTCTGCCTCCCAAAGTGCTGGGATTATATGCATGAGCCACTGCACCTGGCCTCAAGCTCCATTCTTTTTTTTTTTTTTTTTTTTGAGATAGAGTTTCACTCTTATTGTCCAGGCTGGAGTGCAGTGCCGCAATCTCAGCTCACTGCAACCTCTGCCTCCCGGGTTCAAGCGATTCTCCTGCCTCAGCCTCCCAAGTAGCTGGGATTACAGGCGCCTGCTGCCATGCCCAGCTAATTTTTTGTATTCTCAGTAGAGTTGGGGTTTCACCACGTTGGCCAGGCTGGTCTCGAGCTCCTGACCTCAGGTGATCCACCTGCCTTAGCCTCCCAAAGTGCTGGGTTTACATGTGTGAGCCACTCTTTGACCTCAAGCCCCATTCTTAACTTTGCTGTTAGTTAAGATAGCAAAAAATTTTTTTTAAAAAAGATTCTCTGGGGAGAACTACTTTAGGGTCTATGGTGGTGGTTCTTTTTTGTAATACAATAAATCTGAATGAATTTTGTTGTGAAAGCTGTTATCTGTAAATTGTTATTTAAAATTCATTATTTTAACTATAATTGTCTTGACTACACTTTTATTAATACCTTAAGATTTTAATATGTTAAATATCTTTTCCCCTTTTTAGGTATGGCTGATGGCAAGCATTGTACTTTTCCACATCTGCCTGGCAAAACCTTTGTCTATAATGCTTCTGAAGATAGACTGGAATTGTGTGTGGATGCTGCAGGACATTTCCCCATTGGTCCTGATGTTGAAGATTTAGTTAAAGAGGCTGTAAGTCAGGTTCGAGCAGAGGCTACTACAAGAAGTAGGGAATCAAGTCCCTCACATGGGCTATTAAAACTAGGTAGTGGTGGAGTAGTGAAAAAGAAATCTGAGCAACTTCATAACGTAACTGCCTTTCAGGGAAAAGGGCATTCTTTAGGAACTGCGTCTGGTAACCCACACCTTGATCCAAGAGCTAGGGAAACTTCAGTTGTAAGAAAGCATAATACAGGGACAGACTTCAGTAATAGTTCCACTAAAACAGAGCCTTCTGTATTCACAGCTTCTTCTAGTAATAGTGAGCTTATTCGAATAGCTCCTGGAGTAGTAACAATGAGAGACGGCAGGCAGCTTGATCCTGATTTGGTTGAGGCCCAGCGAAAAAAATTGCAGGAAATGGTTTCTTCTATTCAGGCTTCAATGGACAGGCACCTTCGGGATCAAAGTACAGAGCAGTCACCATCTGATCTTCCTCAAAGGAAAACAGAAGTTGTGAGTTCTGCAAAGTCTGGGAGTCTTCAGACTGGTTTGCCTGAATCTTTTCCTTTAACTGGTGGTACTGAAAATTTGAATACAGAAACAACTGATGGCTGTGTAGCAGATGCACTGGGAGCAGCCTTTGCCACAAGGTCAAAAGCACAAAGGGGAAATTCCGTGGAGGAGCTTGAAGAGATGGATAGTCAAGATGCTGAGATGACTAACACAACTGAGCCAATGGATCACTCTTGATTTAATTAGAGGCTAATAAAGGCAGAATGTTTATTGTGAATATGTAATATTTGTTGGCTGGGCCACGTAACTTGATTAGTCATTAAAAATCTTGTACGTATATAATTCAAAGATTATATCTTGTTATTCAGTGCATGATAGCAAGTGTGTGATTGGCCATAGCTTTTAATATACTGCTGCCCAGGCTGGCTCTGAATTTCTATAAATTAGCTGTTAGATCTGCTGAGATGACTTTCTTCCATATATGTGGTTCATTGGAAGTTCTTTGTAATTTTAATTCCATGAAAGTCTTAATGTTTCCAACATGAAAATTCTCTTACTTAAATACGTTTGATTTCTGAAAAGCCTACAAATGGAGGGGAAATGAGATTTTGCTAATGTTGATGTCATCAAGGTAACCATCTCACATACTAGTGTCAAAAGGTTTATGTAAACTTGAATTTTATCTGAACTAAATTGTATCTTAAAATTCATACAATTATTTATTAGACAGTGGAATGCAAATGTTTCTATGAACGTAAACACATTCATAGAGATTTCTTGGCGAAAATATCTTGAGAATAGAATGTAACGATATAACATTTTGCTGATTTGTGCAAGATTGGGGAAAAATCTCTTCTAGATTGATGAGGTCAATGTGATTCAGTTGTGTTGCTGTCTGAGCCACAGCCAATTGTGTGTGCTCTATTAATATGTTACCATTATTTTTGATTCCTGGCTTGGTCAAGAACAACCTGATTTTTTTTTTTTTAATCTTGCAGAAAAGTTGATTGCAAAGTGTGGTAGAAAAAGAAATAATGGTAGCAGTAGAGAATTTATAAATAAGAGTTTATCTTTATGAATGAGTTAATTGTTCTACAATTTTGATCAGTGGTATTTAAGCCTGTATATGCTAAGTGTATTTATGCCCCTTTGAGCCAAAAATTTTTTTTTTTTTCAGAATCCATAAGAGTTTATTTGTTGGCTTCACTTGGGTTTAGATGCAAATTTTACTGCATCACACCCTGATCAGCTGGGTATTTGCTTAGTGTATTCATCAAATCTTCAGTGCCAGTTTCCTTGAGAAGCAGCTTTCATGCTTATTCCTTAAAAACAACAGAAGAGTGTTTATCCTGAGATTGGTATTGCACTATTTTATTTTATTCTGCAAATCTGTATCCTGAAATGTACATTTCAACCCATATTCTTCTCTGTTCACTGAAATTAAGTTGAATTTGAATGGCTGAAAGACAAAATATATGTTAATACAATCTCTTACCTAGAGCATTCAAAGCCTGGCTGTCTCTGTTTGCACATGTAACAGATGCAGAACTGTGTTTGTAATTCTAAGAAAATGTATGTCAGAAAGTATTTTATCAGATGTTTAAAAATCTCTGCCTGTTGATTCATAAGGGATATAGACAGTACTTTAACTTGTGTTTCCAGATAAGGCAGATTTTGGTCATCTTTCTGTGAAAGTATCTCTAACTGAATCCACTTCTTAAACAAACTACTCTATTTTAAATAAGGAAAGAATGGAGAATCTAGACATTTTACAGGTGTATCTGAGCAAAATATATATTTGGGTTAGTTTTTATCACATTATCACGTTTGTCTTTATATTTTATCTTCATCCTAAATTTTCTTTCTCCCTATCAAAACAGCAGGAAATTTTTAAACTTTTATATTGTACACTATTTTTGCATAAAATAAGAGCTGTAGCTACCAAATACTATTTACTACTTAGTAAAGGTGGCTTCTGTGTATTAAACTACGAATTACAAATATCACTTCACTAACCACTATAATTATTTTTGGCTTTTTCAGCCACTGGAACTTTTTTTGGGGGGATTTAAATACAGGAAAACTGTTTAATCAAAAAATGCACTGCTTTCATGTAAAATGATATAATCTTCTTTAACAAATATTTTCTTCATTGATAACTGACAGATATTTCATAGCACTAACATAAAATACCAGAAACAAACTTTATCTCCCTATTCTTACATTTAGTGCAAATTGGAATGCGTATGTGAATGTTAGAAGATGGACTTAATCTCTGACAACTTTATTAATTTCTCTAGCTACAGCAATGCTATTTAAAAGCCAGTTAGGTATGAATAGTACAGTAACAGTTTGGGTTCTCCCTTGATAAATGAATAAAAGGCTCAATTCTGATAAGTGATCAAATTTCTTGAAATTCTTTCAAATCAGCTGAAAATTTAGTTGGGGTGAATTGATGGTTTTTGAGAAGTAGGCCAGGTATCCTCACAAAGAAGTTTTAGAATAGAGTTTCTTTTAAGTTTTTAAATATCATCCTTTGTCTTTCCATATGGTTTTCATAACCAAATACATGACTATAGCATGGTTATTTTTCTAGTACTGCCATTTGTGATATAGCCACATCTTGGCGTGCAAGCTAGACATCTCAGGTAAATTTGTTTTTTTTTTTTTTTTAGCCCTAGAGGTAACATTATAACTAAAATGCATTCCTGCAATTCTGTTTGCAGTGCTTCACTAAACATTGAAATAAAGTTGTAAATTTTTTCTTCAGTAATCCATTTTATAGTTAATCATACCAAATTTAAGTTGATGACCTAAAGTCCAGGTAGTGTTGAAGATAGTATGTATCTAGAATACTGGTAATGAGAAATTGTTGTAAATTGAAGAAAACAAGATGCTGCCATATATTAAGAGAATATAATTAACTCCATGAGAATGGTTACTCAGGAACTAGTTAAAGAGCAAACCCATTTCTCCCCCTTCAATCTGTTTCAGATATTTTTATTGGAAAATGTTAGGGTAGAGGCCTGAGAAAGCTAGCAAATGCTATTGACTGATACTGGCTCTGTGTCTTCCAGTGATTTTTAGTTTGGTTTTTACAGTCAAACCTACTGCTTGCAATTAAGATATCAATCTGAAATGCATCTGTAATTCCTGGCCACAGGTCCTTATTGCCATTATTTTTAAGTATCTTCATTGGAGATGAACACTGACTTTTGCATATGGTCTCTTACCTCAGGGAAGATCACTTGCTAGCAACTCATACTACTAATGACAGGTTTTTGAGAATTGTACTGACATCACATGTTAGCTACTAAAGCAAAATGTATAAAAGTACTGTTTTATGTAGTTACCTACCAATACTATCTGCTACTGAATAACTCTCTAAATATGTAGACCTCACTAATAACTAACCTTTAGGTAAAAAATTTACTTCTGTCATTAATTACACTTCAACTGGTCAATATAGTGGCAGCATAAAGTGTTTATTTCAGAATATCAATACAGTTTTGTCTTCATTTTTCAACAGTAATTTCAATTGGTTCATACTTAAAATACTACACAGATTTTGAGTTTTATGGTTCTCAAAGCAAGGTTTCCATCTTAAGATTTTTATAAAAACAAAGCCTTTGCAAAATTGGATTAAATTCCACCTATCTTAATGTGAATTAACAACCACCATTTATAATAATAATAGCGCCATATTCTAAGTTGAGTAAATGTATCCTACCATTCAAGGTTATCATATAATTTAACAAAATTGTACAACCTTAAGGCTCTTCACAGTATAAATTAATTTTTCAAACCAGAGCTGTTCACATGAAAATATTCCTTAGTAGAATGTATATTTAAGAAATAAAACAACAAAGGGGAACTATATCACCCATGTAAGTTATAGAGTTAATTACAAATTCTACCATTCTTGATAATTCTTTGAGATGCTAAGTGTTTCAGTTCATATTTAATGATACTTAAATCGTGGGAATTTTAATGTTTGTTCCAAAATAGCAGAAATTGTAAAAATTATGAATTATTGGAGAAAATGCCATTACTTGTATATCTGACATTTAATTTTTTAATTATGGAGACTACATGCTTTTGTAGTATAATATTAATGATTATTCTCTTGTAAAAAGGAAAAATTAGTAAAGAAAAAAGTTTTAGTTGATGTTACCTGCTTGTGAGTATCAATTACTTAGTTTTTAAAATTTTAAGGTATTGCCTACTTTTCTTTAGAATGCAGAAATCTCGTCCTGAGCCCTTATTATGCCTGTGGTAGAGCAATGCAAGACTGAAAAGGTTGCCAGTATTTTCAGGCTTATTTGACTAAGAATTAGTGCCAAGAACTGGAAAGTCTACTTTTTGGAGGGAAATGATACTTAGAATTTGTAAACATAAGCAGTAATAGTGTAAATATTTAGAAAAATAGCAAGTGCTTTAACTGCTCAATAAAATAGTATAGATGTTATTTCACCCTTAAGGCACTGGCTGTTGCCCATTATTTTCCGATTTCGTGATTACTGTATATATTACATTTGAGTAATGAATAATTGGTAATAGTGTATTATAATGTTCTACAGCACACCTTACTGTACAGTATTTGAAGTTTTCTTTTATATCAATGATAAAACTATAAGTTAATACTGATTTTCCCCTGAAATTCTCCACATTAGCTTTTAAAGGTAATTTTATGTTCTTTAGTTTCCTGGAATTATAATGCATGAACATATAGTTCAGTTTTATAAAGAAATTCTTAAATAATAAAGTTTTCTTGTTGAACTTAAGCGGGTTATCATACAGGAATAGTGATTTTTCCCCTTAATGTAGATTTCATTGCTAGATGAAATGGACCCAGTGAAAAAAGAGTGCGCAATTTAAAAAAAAAACAAAACAGGGTCTCACTCTGCTGCCCATGCTGGATTGCTGTGGCACGATCAGGGCTCACTGCAGCCTCAACCTCCTGGGCTCAAGTGATCCTCCCACCTCAGCCTCCTGAATAGCTGGGACTACAGGCATGTGCCACCACACCTGGCTAATTTTTGTATTTTTTGTAGAGATAGGGTTTTGCCATGTTGCCCAGGCCGGTCTTGAACTCCTGAGCTCAAGTGATCTGCCCTCCTCTGCCTCTCTAAGTGCTGGGATTACAGGCGTGAGCCACCACACCCTGCCAGCAAAATTTCCTTAGACATATTACATAATTGGGCCATAATGCTTACTGAATATTTAAAAATGAAGGCAAATTCTAACAGAGAACTTGATTTTGTGGTGGTTTAAAAAAATACTGGTTGGTGATAAGGGAATGAAAGGAAATACAGATAATAGTACTAAATAACGTTTGTGTAGCTTAGCAGTCAACACGTTTACCTTCAAGTTTTATTGTATATGCTTAATATACATTTTATTAGATCATTTAACTCAATAATTTAGAGTATAGCCTTAGACACCAGACTGCCTAGGTCTGAGTCCTGGTACGCTGCTTTCTGTGACCTCTCTGTGCATTCCTCTCTGAGAGGATGATGATCACATCTGCTCCTAGGGTGGCTGTATTAAATGAGTTAACACGTATCTGATGATTAGAAGAGTGCCTGACACATAGTAAACACTCAAATATTTGCTATTGTTATATGTTAATGTAATGTGGTAGAGTTCAGTTGCCATTAAGTGGGATAAATCCTCACAGGGCACACATTATTTAAATAATTTGTTACATTAAAACTTATTTTACTTGTACATAATTGACTAAAAAATGGATAGTTGTACATTCAAACATTTATGACCATGTGCAACACTGAGAATCTCATGAACCGACAGTGTGCTCTGTGACCCAAGGCAAGTCTTGGGGCCTTTCAAGGCCTCAATTTCTTCTGTAACCTTGTGGTTTCACAATTGTCAACCTTTTGTTCTGCCGACCATTGTCGTCATAGTCTTACTTGCAGAGGGCATAGTGCTGATGGGACAAGTGACATGGGTATGAGCCCCATGTAAACTAAAACATAATTACCTTTCCTTTAGGTGTTGGCTACAGTTATCCCAAACTTGGACTTGAGGTCTTGTATATGCATGCCATTGGTCACATACCATCAGAATAGAATTCTCAAAAACTCTTTAGTAAATAAGATAAACATCCTACTTATAACAGCTCATTATGGATTTTATTTTTATTGTCTGGCTCTTTCAGACCCCACCAACTGCAATTCTGACTTAATAATCAATTGTTTCTAATCATTAAAAATGTATATAGAAAAACTGAAGTCTTTAATTGATTTTCTGAACTGTATATGATACACTGAGGTGAAAAACATATGGGCTCTTCAAATTTGCACACTCTAGAAGTAAAGCTGTCTTTGGCCCATTTATCATACCACGTAAATTATTTGAGAAACAGATAAATTGTGTAGGAATCTGGGGGGATTATTCCTGTTTGTTCTATTTATAGAAACAGGTATAGTACAAAGTCTACCTATAAAGTGATGACATTTTTATATTTGATTTATGGAATCAGTATTTTATTTTTAATTTTCTTTTTTGAGACCGAGTCTCGCTCTGTTGCCCAGGCTGGAGTGCAGTGGCACCATCTTGGCTCACTGCAACCTCCGCCTCCCAGGTTCAAGCAATTCTCCTGCCTTAGCCTCCCGAGTAGCTGGGATTACAGGCGCCCGCCACCATGCCCAGCTAATTTTTGTATTAGTAGAGATGGGGTCTCTACTAAATAGAGGGGTCATTCATTATTTTAAACAAGTACTGATCAAATGCCTGTTTTAAAAACTTGGGAAACAGTTCCAAGTGAGAGAAATTCCATGCGTCCTTAGAGCTTACATCCCAATGGTGGAGATGAGCACAAAACACATTGGTAATAGCTAACATTTAGTGACTCTTTTCCTTGTATCTGGGCAATAGGCTGAACACTACATGCAATAATTAACCGTCAAAAGCCTTTGTGGTTGGGTACTATCATTATCATCTTTTAGGAAACAAGTTGATATAGATTAGTTGGTTTACCTGAAGTCCTGGAGTTAGGTGGCAGAGTTGAGATTTAAATCCAGATGTTTAAGACTCCATAGTCTATGCTGTTAACTTTAATGCTACATTTGTAATTTAGCAAAGGAATAAAATTTGGTGGTCACATAAGTCTTTACAAACATTTATTGTTAAATCTAGCTTGTTTTTAGATACACCAACATGGTTTTAATTGATTTCAGTGTATAGAGTATCTGGCTTTTTTTTTTTTTTTTTTTTTTTTTTTAATACAGATCGTCTCTCTGCTGTGCAGGCTGGAGTGCCCAGTGGTGCCATCATAGCTCACTGCAATCTCAAACTCCTGGGCTCAAGTGATCCTGCTGCCTCAGCCTTCCAAATAGCTGGGACTACAGATGTGTGTCACCTCACCTGGCTAATTTATTTTTTGTAGAGACGGGGTCTCCCTATGTTGCTCAGGCTAGTCTCAAGTCCCAGAAGTGCTGGGATTACAGGCATGAGCAACAGCTTTAATTTCACTTCCTACTAGTTCCCTTCCTGAACCCTAGTCCTCCATCTCAAGTTCTTCCTTCCTTGGATTTGTTTTCTTGCCTCCTCTAAATTTGGAGGTGCTTTAAGGAAGAGTTTCAGAATTTCTTAGATGACTAACCTGGGTACATTTGAGAATCACTGGTTAAAGTCCAGTTTTTCAAGGACCTAAAATAATTCTTGTTTACTAAGTGGGTCTGCTGCTTTGGAGGGGAGGTTTCCCAAAGGTGATGTTTCTCAAAAAATAGTTCATGGGCTATATGCATCTCAACTAGAAAATTTATTTCTATGGAATCATGTGTCAGGTACTTTGCTCAACAGAAGGAATAATAAACTGAGAAAGACACTTCCTGCCTTCATTACATTTACATTTTTAGTGAGAGAGAGATACATTTAAATAAGCAAGTAACTGCACATATTGGGGAAGCATTGGGTGGTGTGGGATTATGCTGCAAGAGGAACTAACCTGACCTGCTAAATGGTTAGGGAATGCTTCCTGAGAGGTGATGTACCATCTGAGACCTAAATAATTGATAGGATACTTAAAAATCAAATTGGCCAGCCAGGTGCGGTGGCTCATGTCTGTAATCCCAGCACTTTGGGAGGCTGAGGCCAGCAGATCACGAGATCAGGAGTTCGAGACCAGCCTGGTCAACATAGTGAAACTCTGTCTCTACTAAAAATACAAAAATTTGCCAGGCATGGTGGCGTGCACCTGTACTCCCAGCTACTTGGGAGGCTGAGACCGGAGAATTGCTTGAACCCGGAAGGCGGAAGTTGTGGTGAGCCAAGATGGCACCACTGCACTCTAGCCTTGGCAACAGAGCAAGACTCCGTCTCAAAAAAAAAAAAAAAAAAAAAAAATCTAATTGGCCAGGGATGGAGGATAGTGCCCAGTGCATGGGGAGGCAGAGATGGGAGGATCACTTAAGGCCAGGAATTCAAGACCAGCCTGGGCAACATAGCGAGACCCCAACACTATTGGAAAAAAATTAGCTGGGTGTGGTGGTGCATGCCTATAGTCCCAGCTACTCAGGAAGCTGGGGAAGTTTATAAGTGAGCTATGATTGTGTCACGGCGCTCAGCCTGGGCAACAGAGTGAGTCCCTGTCTCTTAAAAAATAAATTGGCAAGACTCAGTATCTCCAAAAATAATTTACTAACTAGGTCAGTTCATCAAACAAAATTAAATGGGATGCTTATGTTTGCCGTACTTTAGACTCCAGATCCTTTAAGGGGGCAGTGAGCCAGCTGAATAGAGAAGGATGAGGAACTTTGAGAAAACTGTTGAAAATAGGGTTGCTAGAGAAAAAGAAAAAACTTTAGCAAGGAATGAGATTCTGCACTGAGTATACAAAAGTAACCAGATACATAAGCTTCTCCTTTGAAATGAAAAGGTGTCTTTGTAATATGACCAATGTAAATTAGATACATAGATGAATAACACAAATGTAAGCAAAACAGTAAAGCCAGAATCAAATTAGAGGGTTAGAAGCCCTCAGTTATTCTGATTTCTTTCAACATGACCAGGACTATAGAAAGACTAGTTTCTTTATTTTATTTTTTTTGAGGCTGAGTCTTGCCCTATTGCCCAGGTTGGGGTGCAGTGGTGCGTTCTCGGCTCACCGCAACCTCTGCCTCCCTAGTTCAAGTGATTCTCGTGCCTCAGCCTCCCAAGTAGCTGGGACTACAGGCAAACGCCACCACGCCCGGCTAATTTTTGTATTTTTAGTGGAGACAGGGTTTCACCATGTTGCCCAGGCTGGTCTCAAACTCCTGACCTCAAGTGATCTGCCCGCCTCGGCCTCCCAAAGTGCTGGGATTACAGGCATGAGCCACAGCACCCAGCCTCTTTTTTTTTTTTTTTTTTTTTTTCTGTGACGGAGTCTTGCTCTGTCTCCCAGGCTGGAGTGCAGTGGCGCGATCTCGGCTCACTGCAAGTTCCACCCCCCGAGTTCACGCCATTCTCCTGCCTAAGCCTCCCGAGTAGCTGGGACTACAGATGCCCGCCACCACACCCGGCTAATTTTTTGTATTTTTTATTAGAGACAGGGTTTCACCGTGTTAGCCAGGATGGTCTCGATCTCCTGACCTCGTGATCCGCCCGCCTCGGCCTCCCAAAGTGCTGGGATTACAGGCGTGAGCCACTGCGCCTGGCATTTTTATTTTTTTTGGACAGTCTGGCTCTGTTGCCCAAGCTGGAGTGCAGCGGATGATCTTTGTTCACGGGTTCAAGCGATTCTTGTGCCTCAACCTCTCAAGTAGCTGGGACTACAGTCGTATGCCCCACTCTTGGCTAATTTTTGTATTTTTTGTAGAGATGGGGTTTCTCCATGTTGCCCAGGCTGGTCTTGAACTCCTGAACTCAAGCAATCCACCCTCCTCGGCTCCCAAAGGGCTGGGATTACAGGCACAAACCATGGTGCCCGACCTAGAAAGATTAGTTTCATTTCTTCCTATAGCTTCTCCCAGCCTATACCAGTATCTGTCACCTCTGTTTCCGTTAAGCAGTGGTACTGCCTAAGTGGCTAGTAATCAAATGCCTATCTTAAATTGTGCGTACAGTATTCCATTTCAATTTAAGATTATCATTATGTGATCTTTCTTATGGCAGGTGATTTGGCTATTTTGTAAGTGTTACAATGTTATTAAATTTATTTTTGGTACATGGGGCAATTAGAACAATTACTATCTGGAAAAGTTCTCATTCAAATAGGCCTTAATTTTTTCCCATTTAAAACTTATTCTCGGCCGGGCGTGGTGGCTCAAGCCCGTAATCCCAGCACTTTGGGAGGCAGAGGCAGGCGGATCATGAGGTCAGGAGATCGAGACCATCCTGGCTAACACGGTGAAACCCCGTCTCTACTAAAAATACAAAAAATTAGTCGAGTGTGGTGGTGGGCGCCTGTAGTCCCGGCTACTCGGGAGGCTGAGGCAGGAGAATGGCGTGAACCCGGGAGGCGGAGCTTGCAGTGAGCCGAGATCGAGCCACTGCACTCCATCCTGGGCGACAGAGCGAGACTCCGTCTCAAAAACAAAACAAACAAAAAAAACTTATCCTCAAAGCAATACATGTACATGTCTAAAATAATTCAAAACTATAGAAGGCACCCACTTCTCCCATCCCAATCACTAAATCAACCGTTTTATCTTCAGTGGTTACTACAACTTAAATAAGATATCATAGGTATAATCTCTTGATTTGTCGACTTTAGACGGTATTTTATTCCTCCGTTGTGAAAAATATTAGTTCCCTTGCCCTTTTTAGTTTTCTCTATAACTTTAAATAATATAGTTAGGTCTCTGTTTATTAATCCACCAATTTCAAACATTATCTCTTGACTCTCCCTATGAAAAATGAGGCAATTAGCATTTTTACACTTTCTGAAATCCCTTATCTTCTCATTCTACTTCCTAATTTTTTATCAGCTATCCTATTTATTACTTTTACATTGTCAAGGTTGATGGGATTCAAGTCATGTTCTTTTAGCCATAAGTGCCTTTTAAAAAATCTATAGTTTAATTAAACTAATAAATAGCCAAGGTGGTCCCAAATGTTAAAATGAAAAAGATTTCACTTTCCCTAGAATAATTAAAAAAATAAAAATAAAATGAAAAGGTTTTTTTTTTCTCTGGGACACTAATTAGAAGTTGGAGTGTTTTCAAGGCAAATGTTGTAATTGTTTTTTCACCTATTTTTTCACTCAGTGAAATCAAGGCGGTCATTGTAATTTAATTTATTTGGAGAACAAGCCTCTTGTTTTTGCCTGGGTATAAATTCACTAGCAGTTATTCCCCAAGAAGAAAGTAGGAATAGATTGTGGACAAGATTAATAGACACTTCAGCTATCTTGTTTTATGTCCCACTATTCACTCTTTTTTTTTTTTTTTTTTTGAGACGGAGTCTCGCTCAGTCGCCCAGGCTGGAGTGCAGTGGCGCAATCTCAGCTCACTGCAACCTCTGCTTCCCAAATTCAAGCAATTCTCCCTGCCTCAGCCTCCAAGTAGCTGGGATTATAGGCATGTGCCACCACACCTGGCTAATTTTTGGCATTTTCTTTGAAAATTGTTCTAACTCTACAAATTCAGTTTGTAAATATGATAAATATATTTGTGTTTTATTATGTAAATAATAAAAATGCCTAATTCATTTTCTACTCTAAATCTTTAAATTGCTTCCCCAGGAATATGCACCACCTGTATAGCTGTACCTATTGCTTCCCATCCTCCTGTAACGAAAGGGCAATACTCCCAGGATTTGCTTATGCTGGTGTGAAAAGCCCTGTTTAATCTAGTACCTAGAACACTATACTTTTTTTTTTTTTTTTTTTTTTAAAGAGATGGGATCTTACTCTGTCAGCCAGGCTGGAGTGCAGTGGTGTGATTATAGCTCACTGCAGCCTCAAACTCCTGGGTTCAAGGGATCCTTCCACCTCAGCCTCCCCAGTAGCTAGAACTAGAGGGGTGCCACCAGGTCCAGCTATGTTTTTTTTTTTTTTATCCTAGAATGAGCAGGCACGGTGGCTCACACCTGTAATCCCAGCACTTTGGGAGGCCCAGGCAAGCGGATTGCCTGAGCTAGGAGCTTCAGACCAGCCTGGACAACATGTAAAAATACCAAAACAAAACAAAACAAAAAATTAGCCAGGCGTGGTGGCGCAGACCTGTAATTCCAGCTACTCCGGAGGCTGAGGCAGGAGAATCACTTGAATCCAGGAGGCAGAGGTTTCAGTCAGCCAAGATCGCACCACTGCACTCCAGCCTGGGCGACAGAGCGAGCTCTGTCTACAAAAAAATCAATCAATCAATCAATCAGTCAATCAATCAATCCTAGAAGGAAATAGCTCCAAAAAATAAAAGTACCTGGACAGAAATGATGAAACCATGTATTCAATCTGAAAACAAAACTCAGGTTCAGAACTCTATCTTGGATAGAGAAATGTTTGCTCCATTCTCTGTCCCCTCACCACCAATATTTTTGCTAATCTTCAGTCTACATTTAGGGTGCTATTTTAAATTTGATGGAAATTATGAATAGAAATCACACTGTCTAACATAAGCAGTTATAGAATTTTTAGTTTGGCTTTTAAAGTTAAAAATAAGAGCACTTGAACTGCATGGGAAGAAAAATTGTAAAGAGAAAGAAAAGTTTTAGTGTCCCTATTTAAACCCAAGACTCCTTGCTCTATACTTTTGTGGTAGAGAGAATAATGATTTCTCAAGTATCCATGTCCTAATACCCAGAACCTGTGAATATATTACCTTCCATGGCAAAAGGGACTTTACAGATGTGATTAACTTAAGGATCTTGACATGAGGGATTAACCTGGATTAGCCAGGTGGGCCCAGTATAATCACAAGAATACTTAAGAATGGAAGAGGCAGACAGGAGAGTCAGAGAAAGATTTGAAGGTGCTACACCACTGGCTTTGAAAATAGAGGAAGGGGCTGTGAGCCAAGGAATGCACACTGCCTTTAGGAGCTGGCAAAAACAAGGAAACAAATTCTCCTCTAGAGTTTCCAGAAAACGAACACAGCCCTCCTGACACCTTGATTTTAGCCCAGTGAAATCTTTTTGCACTTCTGGCCTCCAGAACCTTAGGGTAATGTTTGTATTTCTTTCTTTTCTTTTCTTTTTTTTTGAGATGGAGTCTCGTTGTGTCGCACAGAGCGAGTGCAGTGACATGCTCTCAGCTCACTGCAACCTCTGCCTCCCAGGTTCAAGCGATTCTCCTGCCTCAGCCTCCCGAGTAGATGGGACTATAGGCATGTGCCACCACACCCGGCTAATTTTTTGTATTTTTAGTAGAGACAGGGTTTCATCGTTGTTAGCCAGGATGGTCTTGATCTCCTGACCTCATGATCCGCCCGCCTCGGCCTCCCAAAGTGCTGGGATTATACGCGTGAGCCACCACGCCCGGCCATGTTTGTATTGTTTTAAGCCATTACCTTTGTGGTAATTTGTTACAGCAGCAATAGGAAACTGATATACCTTTGCTGAAATTTTCAACATATTTGGCCTGTAATAATAAAAGTAATGTTTCTCTTCAAAAAGTAATTTTCCATAATGTTCAAATTCTAGTCCTCATTTACAACAAATAAGCCTACTAACTGAGGGTTCAAAATGAAGGATAGGAACTCCAAGTTAGGGAAGAGGGTATTCAGGGCATTAAAATGATAACTTACCAGCATGCCACAAAATCCTCAAAGCAGGGTTATTACTAATTGGTGGGAAACATGACATCCACCAAGATATGAATATGTGTGCTTCTCTTAAATTCTGATCTTTCTACCTCCGCTCTAAATGTTATCACCTTCTACTTTAACAGAGATGATAATCTATCTTGTCTTTTTCCAGCCTCTCCTTCTCTACTGGCCTGGCATGTCCAGGCATTACTAATGGGCACAGTGAATTTTTGAAAGTTTAGGGGGAATCTGTGCTTCTTCATGGTGGTTACTGGCATTTAGTGTGCTGGGACTGGGAACACATTGCTCTTGCAATGTGTGAGACAGTCCTGCACGAGGAAGAAGTATCCTGCATTCCATTCATCTTTCAACCAGTCATGTAAGTGAAACACCTGATTATAATTATGTAAGCTAGAACCAGACTTCCTTTTATACAGAAGTGCACAACTGTTTTTTGTACTATTTAAAAATAATGCAACTACCATGTAAACCAAGGAAATATTGTATTTTATTTTGTTCAGGCTGAACCAAGAGTTGTCTCCCCATTTTAGAAAATCACATTACTGAAGGCAACCCAGCTCAAAGTTTTAAGACACTAATACAGCCCATGTATGGATGTCCGTATTTGTAGATATTGTGTTAATAGTGACTCTACCTATATATATTGGCTGTATTAGTTGTGCCTGAGAGAGATTTTATTATAAATTTCTTGTCTGTCCTCTATATTGTAGGTAGAGCAGTAAAACAATTTTTAAAAAAGTAATGTGTAAGTTATCTATGAATTTCATTTTAGTATGGTACAGGGAATAGAAAATGCTGTTATAAAAAGGGGATATTGGCTCCAGTAGGGTTGAAATCATTGCTTTAAATGTATCCATCCATCCATCCATCCATCCCTCCATCCATCCATCCATCCCTCCCTCCCTCCCTCCATAACCATGTATCACTGCCTTGCCTTCCCTTCTCTCTCAAATATCTTCAAAGAGTGCCTTGACTTCACTACCTAATCAGTTGTCAGTCCTCTTGAAATCTGACTTTTACTACCACCATGCCATTGAAACTGTGGCCGCAAAGTCACCAAACCCTGTTAAATCCAATATATACCTGTAGAAAGAAATCAGTCCCAATTTACTTTCTACAGCATTTGAGCTCATTTCTTCCTTTTATTTGAAACTTTCATTCCTTGATTTATATCACCTCCATGATTTCTATCCCTTAAACTCCTTTGCAAGCCTTGCTCTTCTGCCTGTTCCTTGTTGACATTTCCCATTACTTCACTTTTAGCCCTGTTTCTCCCTCTACACTCTTTTCCTAGGCAATCTCATCTACTCCCGTGACTTCAGTCACATCCTGTGATTCACAAATCTTTATTTTCAATCCCAACCCCACTCATGAACTATATCTCTCTCCATCTGGAAGCACCAAATACCCAAAATTCAACATGTTCCAAAATGGAACTCACTTCCTACCCACCAATCTATAATTACTCCTGTATCCTATTCCAAATTAGTAGCACCACCAGTCAGCCAGTCTTTCAAATAAGAACCTGAGAGTTTGGATTCACCTTTTTCTCTCTCCATTATCCTGTCTTCTCCATCACCACTGCCAATGCATCAGTTTAAGCTCCTGTCTCTCACCCAGTTACAGCAAATCTTTTAACTCATCTCCCAGCTTCTAGTCATGTCCAATCCAATCTATCCTCCACATGGTCACCTGGGGTATCTTTTGAAACATAAATCTGTTTATCTCTACCCTGTTTAAAAAGCAGACAAAGAGACAGAAAGTAGAGTAGTTGTTGCCTAGGGCTGAGGACCTCGGGAGAAAATGGGGAATGACTGCTAATGGGTACAGATTTTGGGGGGAGGTGATGAAATGGTATAAAACTGATTGTGGTGATGGTTGCACAACTCTTTGAAGATACTAAAAACTAAATTGTACACTTTAAATGAATGGATCATATTACTAGAGTATGAGAGAGTAACAGAATATGAACTCGCTAATAGATCTGAATTCAAAATAATTGAGTCAGGCTCAGTGGCTCACATCTGTAATCCCAACACTTTGGAAGGCCAAGGTGGTAGGGTCACTTGAGCCCAGGAGTTTGCAGTGAGCTCTGTTTGTGTCACTGCACTGCATGCAGTACTCCAGTCTGGGCAACAGAGCAAGACCCTGTCAAAAAAAAAAAAAAAAAAAAAAAGAAAGAAAGGAAGGAAGGATAATTGGGAGAAGACTTGTAGATTTATATAGTAGAGGAAAAGATTATTCATTTTAATATTGAGAATTTACCAAATTATAGCTAATCTAAAACATACTTTGCAGGTATTATTAAAACAATAATGAGTATGTCCTTTATTTGTATGTACATGATTTTAAAGTACATTTTCATATATTAAATTTTTTTTAAGTTGGTTCTCTCAATTTAGAGATCTATGTTCAAATCTGACTTTGCTATTACTTTAAGTTACTTTCTTTTAGCTAGTTCTACCTAAAAAAAATTAACTTAGTTGAAAAATAAGAGTAATTTAGAAGATAGAATGCTTGACTTTCCTGGTAACAGATTAAGGTGCTATACTTGAGACTGCTTTTGAGAGCAAAATTAATCTCTGTAGTACTAATGTGTAGCATGAGTAGGTGTTCAAGAACTGTTCGTTAAATTGAATTAAATGATATTAATAAGATATAAATAAGATTAATAAGCATTTCTAAGAATAGGGATTCTCAATCTTTATTATAGCACCAGGTGCTATGTGCTCTGTGCAGAAATTTTATATTATACCACTACCTCCCTCTTATGGTAATTTACATGAATATGTACAAGTGAACCAACTTTGCACTAATTTGTTTACTGTGATATTTATCAGTAATTCACTAAAGAGGAACAGCAGAGTATCACTAGCTTTTCAGTATTTGAGTCCAGTATTGCAGCTCTTAAAAGTAGGTTTTTCTAAAACTAAAAATCAGAATGTTGAGATTGTCATTTTCAAAGATTTATCCTTTTACCAAATAAGCAAAAGCCAGCCATTCACAAAGCAGAAAGGGGTCACCATTAGCTATGAATGCTTTCTATGTCTCTGGAGCTTCACATCCAACACAACTATAGCTGTGAGAGAAGGGTGCTGATCCCTTCCTCCCTTCCTCCTTCCCTCTTTCCTTATCTCTCTTTTTTTTCTTGTTGTATCTGACAATGGTTACTTTCTTTTTTTCGAGATGGAGTCTCATTCTGCCGCCCAGGCTGGAGTACAGTGGTGCAATCTTGGCTCACTACAACTTCTGCCTCCCAGGCTCAAGCTATTCTCCTGCCTCAGCCTCCTGAGTAGCTGGGACTACAGGCACACGCCACCACGCCCAGCTAATTTTTTTATCTTTAGTAGAGACAGGGTTTCACCATGTTGGCCAGGATGGTCTCGATCTCCTAACCTCAGGTGATCCATCTGCCTCAGCCTCCCAAAGTGCTGGGATTACAGGCGTGAGCCACCGCACCTGTCCGATGGTTATTTTCAATCCCAAGATGTACACTTTATCTAGTAAAAATTGGGCTGAAGAATTTAGGAATTCTAAAATAAAAATTTGAATTGGAAAAATAAAAATTTACTTCATGAAGATTAAAATATAATAAGGAGAGTGACAGGGGTTGTGAGTGCCCCTTCATTCATGACACTCTAGCTGTCAGGTCTGGGATTTGATTTTACCCTACTTATAAGCTAAAGTTAAACTGTTACTGGCTCATGGATCCTTTTACCAGAAGACACAAGACTCTAAGGTTGGGGACAAAGTGTTGGTATTACTTACAGCACAGCAAACACCTTGAGCATCAACATATTTGTGCCAGTTATTCTTGCTTTCAGGTCCCATGGGGCAATGTAATGGTACCAGATGGATGTCATGCATAGAGTGGATTTGTGCTACAGTTGAGAAACACTCAACTTGGGAATCCACTGCTTTTACAGTAAGCAGTAAGTAAACCTAGTTTTTGTCTTGGACTGAGATGTTACCTCATCTCTCAAGGCAACTAGCTGCAAATAACCCTTAGAAATGGCCTGTGTAAAAGAGTACTCAGGGCCTTGCAATCTAGGCACACCCAGCAAGATGTATATAGGAGTGCAAGAAGCCCAAGGAAGATTGTTTTAGTAACCACACCAGCATCTCTAAAGAATGGCCCTAGTTAGGCATAGATGGCTCATGCCTGTAATCCCAGCACTTGAGGACGGTGAAGCAGGAGGACTGCTTGAGCCCAGGAGTTCAAGGTTACAGTGAGCTATCATCACACCACTGCAATCCAGCCTGGGCTACACAGCTAGACCCCATCTCTAAAAACATTAAGAAAAGGCCAGGGTCAGTGACTCATGCCTGTAATCCCAGCACTTTGGGAGGCTGAGATGGACGGATCACCTGAGGTCAGGAGCTTGAGACCAGCCTGGCCAACAGGGCAAAACCCCGTCTCTACTAAAAATACAAAAATTAGGCCAGGCATGGTGGCTCATGCCTGTAATCCCAGCACTTCGGGAGGCCGAGGCGGGAGGATCACCTGAGGTCAGGAGTTCCAGACCAGGCTGGTCAACATGGTGAGACCCCATCTCTACTAAAAATACAAAAAATTAGCCTGGGGTGGCAGGATAATTTCTTGAACCCGGGAGGTAGAGGTTGCAGTGAGCCAAGATCATGCCACTGGACTCCAGCCTGGGTGACAGAGTGAGACTCTGTCTCAAAAACCAAAAACCACAAAAATTAGCCGGGCAGGGTGACACATGCCTGTAATCCCAGCTACTTGGGAGGCTGAGGCACAAGAATTGCTTGAACATGGGAGGTGGAGGTTGCAGTGAGTGGTGATCACGCCAATGCACTCCAGCCTGGGTGACAGAGTGACTCTGTCTTAAAAAAAAAAAAAAAAAAAAGACCTACTATTTGATAGCACAAGTTGACTAGAGTCAATAACTTGATTGTACATTTTAAAATAACTAAAATTTATAATAACTAAAAGTAACACGAAGGATACTCAAGGGGATGGATACCCCATCTCCATGATGTGATTATTTCACATTGCATGCCTGTATCAAAACATCTCATGTACCCCACAAATATATACACCTACTATGTACCCACAAAAATTAAAAAACAAACGAAACAAAGCCACTATAAATGTTTTGCAAAATGGCTGAATTCTGCATGCCTAACAGCAATGTATGCAAGTTGTACTTGCTCAGCATTTTCATCTTCACCAACATTTGTATAGTCAGTCATTTTCCCCGCTCATTCTAACAGAAGTGTAGTCTAGTATCTCATTGTGGTTTAATTTGCATTTCTCTAATGACTAATGAGGTGGTACATCATTTAATATGCCTGTCGTGTGTGTGTGTGTGTGTGTGTGTGTGTGTATGTATATATATATCTCGTTTGGTGAAATCTGTTTAAATCTTTTGCCCATTTTTTAAATGCTTTTTTTCTCACTGAGTTTTGAGAGTTCTTTATATACTCTGAATAAAATCTCTAAACGTTTGCTTAAAAAAAAACCCCTCTTAGTTTAGAATACATCTGAGTATGTGTATTCAAATGACTGTGAACCACTTTAATTCCACACTTTGCCCTGAGTTTTATAACTGATTTCAGTAATTTCACAATGTTATCTTTCTGGGAATTGCTTTTCTCTATATGTAAAAATGAGGGAAATTTGTTTTACTGTCAAAATCTAAAACATTTGTCTTCAAGCTCTAAAAAAGGTATTCTGTATAAAACTGAATACAGCCTAAAATATAGCAGAAGCTCTGCTTCCTGTTAGATATAAATAAGTGAAGTAATGTACGACCCAGGGGTAAATAAGAAAACAGTGAAACAGTGATTCCAAATGACATTGGGAACAATGAAATTTGGGAACTCATTTCTAAATTATTTTTTATTTTTTATTTTTACTGAACCAGCAACCCAGTAAGGAATGATCTGGAAGAAACGCTTGGCCAGGTGTTGTGGCGCGCGCCTGTAGTCCCAGCTACTTTGGAGGCTGAGGCAAGAGGATCGCTGTTCGAGGCTACTGTAAGCTATGATTGTGCCACTGCACTCCAGCATGGGGAATAGAGCGAGACCTAGTCTCAAAAACAAAAACAAAAACAAAACAAAACAAAAAACAAACAAAAAAAAAAACAGGAGAGAAAAAGAAAAGCTGTTTTATCTTCCCTTACCTTCCCAGAATCTATACCTTGAAAAAAGGAACTGTTAAAAAAAAAAAAAAAGCCAGTGTGTTTAGGTTTTGACAGCAGTGCATGCAAGCTTCTCTCTTAATTCAGCTCCTCTTAATTCACTCTGCACCTGCATCTGATTTGCAAAAGATGAAGCGTAAAATTTCAAAATAGCAAGTGTTTGTTACAGTGTTAACACGTGGCTCAGTGCTCTATGCAATAGACCATGTTGCCTTGCAAATTTTCCTTAGCCAAGTGTAATTGTTACTGTAGCAAATCTACTTTAATGCTACTTGAAATGAACAGTTCGTAGTTATTAGACTGGAACCTCAAGTAGCTGCAACCGCTAGAAACTCCTCCGGTGGTTCCCCCGTCCCTGCTCTCTCCAGAGGGAAGAAGGTCACCTTCTACACTTAACTACCATGCTCATTCATCTGGACGAAATGCCCAGTCCACTGTCTTCTTCACGCGTTATTCTCCAGGACGGGGCTCCTCCGCCGCGCACGTTATTTCCTGTAGAGCGGGCACGAAATTAAGCACCTTGAGGACCAGCGGTAGACACAGATTATCTCCCGTTCCAAGCACGTCTCCCGCTAGGAACTTTTTTCACTTGTCACTCTTCTGCTGCTTTTTGAGGAAAACAGGTGATATTTGGTTTCCTGCCAGAGTCTTCGTCACTCTCGTAGCTATGATGTCTGGGTAAAAATAGCTCACATTTTTGCTTAAAAAATAACGGCCGCGCAAATTTATGGTTAGATTTGTCTCAAGTCTGAAGACCGCGCATCCTAACTAGTGAGGCGGAAGACACCTAAGGAGCCAGGAGCTGTCGCCGAGGCGAGGCTGCGGAGACGTTCCCTTGGTGGGCCGCGGGACCACCCACCCCGCCAGAAACTCGGTTCGCTCACCCTAAGAATTTTGGGGCAACTGGACTGCTCCACCGCCCGCTTCCGGACCCGCTCCGGCGCCGCTTCCGGACCCACTCCTCGGCGAGCGCAGGAACTCGCTCTCCCAGCAGGCCCCGCGCGGTGCGCCTCTCGGCGCGTTCCGGGTCCTGTGACAGCTCGGCTCGCATGCGCCACCTACGGCCCCACCCGCGGCCCCACCCCCTGGCTCCCGGCTCCTTCCCCGACTCCCGCGAGTTCCAGTCCCAGCTTCCAGCTCCCCAGCCCCGCCCTCAGCCGCGCGCGCTCTCCCCTCCCCGCCCTCGCTTCTTCGCGTGCGGCCCCCACAGCCAATGAGGTTCAGGGCCGCGTGCGCAGATTCAAACGGCGGCTCTTGAGGGAGGCTGGGCGCGAGATTCGGCGGTGCGGACAAAACCCTGCAGGAGACTGCGAGCCCTGCAGAACTGCTAGCTGCGGGGGAGAGGGCAGGGGTCGGGCGCCTGTGGCGGAGCCGGGCTGGGGCCAGGGCGGGGAGGCTGACAAGCGGCGGGAGAAGCCGGCGGAGGGCGGGATCGCGCCTCCTGACATGTTGGGGGTATCCCTGGCCGGGCCGGGCCGGGGCTAAGAGCGGCGCTGCGGGCCGGGGTCGGGGGCGGGTCGCGGTCCGCCCCCGCTGTCCGTCCGTCCTGCCCTGTCGAGGACGTGCGTTCCGCACTCGGCCGCCTCCAGAGGGAGCGAGGGAAGCGGCTAGAGGATCGGGGAGAAGGAGCATTCGCCGGAGGCTGGAGGAGGCTGACCCGCGTCCCCGCCCAGCCTGCTCCTATGCGGTACTTGAAGGATGGCGAAGAGGTCGCGCAGGTGGGTGGCACCCCTTTCGCCCAGGCCTGTCGGCGCCGTCTCAGCTCAGATTCTCTTTCCTATCCCGCTGCCCCCTCCCGCCATAAGGCCCTCCCTGGCGAGAGCAGAGGTTTTTCTTCCCGCGTCCCCGTGGCCGCTTGGCCTCGATGACCGGAGGGCAGCTGCGACGTGTGGAGAGTTGGGGACCAGGGTGTTTGAGGCGCGGGACGTAAGAGATGCCCAGGTTTCTCGGTGACTCTCCCCGTAATGCGCGTCCAGATTCCTGACCTCACGCTGCCACTTCTTCGAGGCAGGTTTCTTGCCAGGTAAGTCGAGCGCTTTTAGGGAGTCCGCTACGCAGAGAAAACTGACTGTGTCCTGCCGGGAGGACTTGAAAATGGTGTTCGGGCGACTCTTTTCTGAATGACGGTACAGTCAAAATAGGAACTCCGCGGTGAACCTGGGCGGCCACCCCTCTGCCAACTTGGCTATCTTGAAACGTTGTGGAAAATCCTCTGGGGAATAGCTGAGAGGACTTTTTTGATGTTTTCTGTAATCCTATACCCATATTCTCAGCTTTATGTATATATGTATATTTTAATATCCTCTATTGGGACCATGTCACATAGTAACAACTAGTAGTAACAACTAGTAGCTTGATCTTGAAATAAAACAATGTGTTTGATTCACTTAATATTTTGAGTGTCTGTGTTTGGCTCTGACCGTACCTAAGTGTTCCACAGAGGTAAGGCACTTTTTTCCACCTTTGCCTGGAAAATGTGCTAGGATGAATTTATGTATCTAATTTTTGTTTACATGCCATTACAGCAGCTACTCATAAATTATGTGGAGTAATTGCTTAGATAACAAAAATATAGGATGTCTTCCGATTTTCAGCATTATCAAATAAACCTGAAAAGATGTTTGGCAGGATTTCCAAATATTTATTTATCTAGATCCACAGCCCCAAAATCTTAACTAGAGATGTATTTCCTAAGTTGAAATTTAGTAATGGGGGTCATTCACTGCAGAGTTCTGCTAAAAATTGGCAGTAACTATACATAATTGTTTTTTCCTTAGTTTTCTGTTAAGCATCTGCTGTGTGCAGGATGCTTCTGCAGAAATCCTTAAGTCTCTAAGCTTATTAGTTTTGAAGTAAGTTATAGAACAAACTCTTGAGATGAAATAAATGTGTACACAGACCCCTCTAAAACTGTTTTCAGCCTTTGCACTATTGACATCTTGGACCAGATAATTCTTTGTAATGGGGAGATGTTTAGCAGCATCGCTGGCTTCTACCCAGTAGAGATAGTAACACTCCACTTCCCTCCGTCATGACAGTAAAAATGTCTCCAGACATTGCCAAATATCTTTTGGGGGACAAAATCACCCAGGAAAGAACCACCCCTCTAGAACTTCAAGGACCCAATTAACATCAATCTTCAGAAAAGATAGATATTTAAAGCTCTTGTAATTATGATTGCCGAAGTACTGGTTTAGGCTTTTTGAATTTTTAAATATAAAAAAATTTAAAAATAAGATGACAATTGAATGTTAACTCAATAACAAGTTTATTAATGTGTGATATTATCTACTTATCAGTATTGATGTTAATCTTATTTGAAACAGTTTCTTGGCTAATTCTGTCATCAGCATTTAGTTAAATTAAAATTATGGCTAGACACGAATGTTTAAATGTCAGAACCTTCCCCTCCCCATGGGTTTTCTGTCCATTTCATATGTGTGAAGTGTATGTTTCATAATAATGGACAAAGAAAGGAGAAACAACTTAATGTTAGTTTGCATATATAAGTTGTTTTATTGAGAATACTGTGAGCTTGAAATCTAAATATTGTACTTTTGACATTTATCCCTTGACAGTTGTGTAAGTTAATTTAAACATGATAGAATGATTTAAAGGGTCGTAAATCTGGAGTAATTAAATGTGGTGGGGTGAAGCTATACTCTCCCTGGGAGTATACAGAGGATGTGGGGAGAAATTATCATCTCTGAATGATGTATCTCTTAAGTCTTCATACTTGAATGTGTTTCATACTCTGAATTACATTTCTTGCCCACGTAAATATGATTTACATATCTTAGAAGATAGTAGATGCTCTGCTTTTGTGCTTCAACAAAAAACAAAAGAGGATAGAGTGTGAATTGTTTTGAAGCAAAAATAATGTAGTCATTGGGAAAAATCTCTCTTGCCTTTTACCTAAGTATCTTAATATATTTGAACTCAATTTATAGTTGAAAGGGAAAAGAAATAATTGAGTTACTTCAAGTTGTAATTTGAGATCTCCAGTATACAACCACTTAAGCGTTCAAGTGAAAACTATACTTTGCTGTATAAAAGTTTTGCCTAAGAGCATAGGCGTAAATCCTGTAATATATGTTTCCTATGTGAACTGAAAAAAAAAACCCAAAAAAACCTAAGAGTAGAAAACTAAGTGTTACCTCAAGTGTGAAACAACTGCAGGATGTTAGCTGTTTTGATCTTTAAGATAGCCGTAGTATCTGTCCTCTAGATTTACATAAAGGAAGACTCATTTGTATTGTGACTTTAAATAATTTTACATCCCACTGGGAATTGCGATGACAATTTACAGGCAATACTAAAATTAATATATCTGTTACTAACATATATTTGACTTTTAAGCATATTTATATATACGTAATTAATTTTAGATTTGAAAGTCAGTTTTATCCTTTAAAGTAAGCTTTAAAAAATGTCATTTAGAAACCTGTTTACTAGTAACAGATTTACACTTGAGATGACCTATGACTACACTAACCTGAAAAGATAAAAGCCAGCTCTTGAAATAGATGTTTTTTGCAGTGTTACGTATATGTGTGTGTATAGGAACCAGTTTTACTGTGTTGTTTCCAGCAAAATGGGTGGGAGTGAAATTATACTGAAATATGAGAACTGATCTTTTAATCGGTTTTGTCATTAACTGGCAATATTGTTTGGGGAAGCAGGTAAACTCTGCCTCAGTTTTTCATCTGGTTAATATATAGAGTTTGGATTTTATGGTCTGTAAGGTAGTTCCTAGCTTTAATGTATATATTTGAAGACATTTTGTAATCTTTTCTTATTTAAAAGTATATACATACTAATGAAATAGAAATTTTCTCACATTGTTTTTGTTTATGGAATTACTAGGTAGAACTCTCCTCAATATTGCTGTTAATAATGATCAAAGGTTTTGTAAAGTTTGTCTTACTATAATACTGCTAGTTTGCACAGTCCAGATTTGGAAATAAAATATTCATGTATGCAGTACATCATATTAACCACTGGGTGGCCTAATTTCACTTTATTAAATCAACCTGGTAAATTTTCATACCTTGAATATGATTGGACTTGTCCTCAAGATTGTATAATAAAGATTTTTTTTTTGTCTGTGATAAAGATTTCGGACTTGAGTTAATTTGTGATTAAAAATATTATCAACTTGATGCGATTTTACTAGAGCAAATTTATAGAACCGGTATTTCTCTTTCTTTTAGAATAAAAAATTTAAAAAAATTTCAGTTTCCTCCTTGGAATACCTCATTTACTGGTTTAAGTGATATAATTGTTATCCTCTGAAATTGAACTTCTAAATGTTTTATCTTAACATCACATGTGAATTATTTCATCAAGTGTGTGTTATTTCACGGACAAAGTCATGACTATCATGTCCTGTTAGCTTGTACCCCAATGTAAAGTTACTCTTAAACTATTTTCCTGGCCTAATGAGTTCTACAATTTTTTTGTGTGCTTCCTTTGACTGTTTTATAATCACCCTAATCACTTTAATTCACAGTCTATGAAACTGTTTCCATTTGAATATAGTAGTTTGGTTATGTATTAGACATTTATCACATAAATATTTTCTTTGACTTAGGTAAACTGGCAGAATCATTCTGGAAACCAAGTCCTGGGCTGGAGAGTCAAAGACCAAATTAATCTATTATTGCTTTGTGACTAGAGAAATAATGTCACTTTATTTCGCTGTCTTCTAGATAATTACACTAGGCTAGGAATGGTTTATTTAACTACATAGTAGGAAGCCAATTTTATTAAATTATTACATATTACCAGCATTGATTGTTATAATACAGAAATGTCAAAAGATTATGTGAAAGTAGACAAATAGAGCAGATCCATTTTGATGATATCTAACCATTTTTCAGTGATGGGACTTTTTCACTGTTAAATGGTGAAAGTGGGATATTGGTGCAGTGATTTGTGGGGTTTTATCCTTTCCCTGTTTTCTTTGCAAATTATACACATTCTCAGGCATCTTTCTTTGTAGCTAGTGATGTTGATAGATACCTAGGATCTTTTTTTTGGTCTCATGTATTGGAAAGTTAACATTGTCTTTTCAATACTCACTTATATATATGTAGAGATAACTTGATGCTATAACTAAGAAGTAGGTAGACTCTAGGAAAGTCCGAGTGGTAGATAATTCTAAGAATTCTACTTGCTTCTTCACACTTACCCATTCAAAAAGCCCAGCTTACTGAACATTGAATGGGCTATATAACTCAGTGTCTGAAACTGATGACCATGCTGAAATGCAAAATAGAGAATGAAACCTCATGTAGAAATAGAAATTTCTCACAATAAAGTATGTGGGTAAAAAGTAAGGGGCAAAATTTTACAGTTAAAATGAACAAATTTTTAGGAAAATTACTCTTTGAAAACTCATCTTTTTGACCAAAATAATGTTTTTGTACTCATATCCTTAAAATATTTTGTAAGAACCTTAAAGTGGGTTTCGTATGATTAAATGTGATGTAGATTTGTGAATACTCAAGATTTATATGGGCAAATTCCCAAGGTAAAAATTATTTTGACTTAGAAATAACCTGTATTTTAAAGCAGTCTCAAATATAGTGTTATGGAAACTTTGAGGATCTGAGGAGAGGGAGGAAAAGAAAGAGACCCTGTGAAAAGCATGCCTGAGGGCTATTTGGGGTGTCAGGAAGTGGTAATGTTGCTGGTGGCATTTCTAAGAAAGGTTAAACAGTACAGTAGATACCTTCAAATAACCTTTTCTGTATTGAATATTTAAAATGTTTGTTTCAGCAGGTTCTGCTTCTTAAAATTCTACCACTTGGAGGTGTTTTTTTTTTTTTTGGGTTTTGAAAGTCTTTAACAAATAAGAATGCTTTTACCTCTTCCTAGAGGTATTTTCATTTGTTAAAAAGTTTTCTTTCTCAGATCCACTTTGAGATCACATGTATTGAAGAAGGTGGAAGTTTTGGTTGGGTTGGAAAGGAGTGAGATAATTTTGGAATATAGAGCTCTTGGTGAAGCTGGAAGATTAGGGAAGATTGTTCATTAGTTTTACAAATATTTGAGTTGCAGGTACTGTGCTTAGTTAGTCCTGAGAGGTGAACGTGGTAGACATGGTCTGCACTCATGAGCTTACTTTTTGGATGTGGAGGTTGGCAAATGTGATAAACATTAAAAAGAAGAAAGGTAGGTGCTCTTAGTACATACAAATAGGACAGAAAGCTGCAGTGTGGTGTTTTATCTGATTCGGTAGCTTTCTTAGAAATTTATGAAGTCATTGGACCCTGAAGCATGTCGAATTTAACAATTTAATATTGGCTTATCAGGTGATATTTCTGATAGCTGAAAATGGCTGCATGTATCAGATATTTAATCAAGCCTGTAGAGTTTTTGTTGTTGTTGTTGTTTTAACACAGTTTAATAAAACAACCATATATGGGCCAGGCGTGGTGGCTCAAACCTGTAATCCCAGCACTTTGGGAGGCCAAGGTTGGCGGATCACCTGAGGTCAGGAGTTCGAGACCAGCCTGGCTAACATGCTGAAACCCCGTCTCTACGAAAAAAATTCAAAAATTAGCCAGGCATGATGGCAGACGCCTGTAATTCCTTCTACCTGGGAGGCTGAGGAAGGAGAATTGCTTGAACCAGGGAGGTGGAGGTTGCAGTGAGCCGAGATTGCGCCACTGCACTCCAGCCTGGGCAGCAGAGCAAGACTCCATCTCAAAAAAGAAAAAAAAAACACAAAATAGCCATGTATGGAAGGAGGACTGGTGGATTATTGTTACAAATAGACAGTGGCTTCAGGGAGAGAGAACACTGGACTATTGAAGTGTGTCGAACTGTAGAAGCAGATCATAGGGGAATGGGAGAATCTCAGTGTTTTGCCTCGTCAAATATGAAGAATTTTGTTCCAATGGAATTGACAAGTCAATGGAAGTTAGACGTTCCTACAAAGGATCTATAGACAGTATATATTAAATCTGGGCCTTCATTTTTCAATTTTGTAAGATTAAAATTACATAACTTACATAGATATTAGAAACTACTTGCATGTGCTTAACTATATTAGAGTAAGGTTAAACAAATCTTCAAACTTTTGCTGTGTGAAATCAGAATGAATTTTTGAGAAAGAGTTGAATCTAGTAAGGCAAAAATAATTTTGAATACTATTAGGTGATCAGCCTATGCACGTAATACTAATATTGAGGCACCTTTCTGTGCCATGTGCTGTATGAGGTGTTATATATGTTTTCTCATTTAATTTTATCCTTAAAGCAGCACTATAAGGTAGGTGGTATTATTATCATTTTACAAACAAGTAAACTAAACCCCTGAGAGTTTAACATGTTCAAGGTTACAGAGTGAGTAATTAAGTTAGAACCAGAACCTTGTTCTGATTCCAAAATGAACTTGAGGTTTGTCTTTAGTATCTTCCAGCTTCCTAGCACTTTCCCCCTATTTTTCCAGTATGTCGTAGTATAGCGGTTAAGTAGTGACTGTGGGCAAGAGGTTACATTTCTGAGTCAAAGTTTCCTATTCCGTGAAATGGGAATAATGATAATATTCCCCTCTTCCAGTTGTGAGGCTTTAAGAGAAAAATTTAATAGACTACTTAGAAAGTTTTAAATAAATGGTAGACTGTGTTATTTTCAGATGCCATGACTTTATTCAGTCCACTGCCTACTCAGAATCCTCTAATTCAGTTTACTTATTTATTTATTGAGACGGAGTCTCGCTCTGTCACCTGGGCTGGAGTGCAATGGTGCAATCTCGGCTCACTGTAACCTCTACCTCCCGGGTTCAAGTGATTCTCCTGCCTCAGCCTCCCGAGTAGCTGGCATTACAGGCAACCACCATCATGCCCCGCTAATTTTTGTATTTTTAGTAGGGGTTTCACCATGTTGGCCAGGCTGGTCTTGAACTCCTGACCTCAGGTGATCCGCCTGCCTCAGCCTCCCAAAGTGCTGGGATTACAGGTGGGAGCCACTGCGCCTGGCCTTGTAATTCAGTTTATCATTAAGGCTTGCCCTTTTTTATGGGGCTTTATTCTTTAAAATTGCTTTTTCTTTTTTTACTCCATCAAAACTCAGGTTCTGACTTTGGCCCCTTCCTCACTTTATTAATTTTCCTTGGGTCATCCTGTGCCCTCAGCTATTCTTTGTATGCTGGCCAAAACTGCATCTCTACCCTAGACCTTGTATTTGAGCAGGTCCACATGCTCATTTGCCTTCTAGATTTGCTCTGCCCTGTAGGATAGCCATTAGCCACATGTGGCTATTGAGCTCTTGAACTGTGGCTAGTCTGAATTGTAATGAACTCTAACTACAAAACACACACCAGATTTTGAAGACTTTAGTAAGAAAAAAATATGTAAAACATTTCATTTATACTTTTTTATGTTGATTACATGTTGAAATGATTATATTTTTGATATATTAAGCTAAGGAATATTGGCTATTGAAGTACATTTCACTTATTTCTCTTTTTAAAAAAAATGTGGCTACTAGAAAATTACATATGTGGCTTGTATTATATCTGTTGGGAAGTGCTGTTCCAGACATCCACCTGTGTATTTTTCAAGTACCTTGAAAACAGCTAGTCCCAAACTATACATACTCTCCCCATTTTCTTCTCTCTCCCAAAGTTCTGTTTCTCCTTCTATCATTTTCCATAGTAAATAGCTCTACTTATGTTTTCAAAGCCAGAAACTTTGGAGTCATCCTTAATTCCTCCTTCTTCCATGTCCCTCATCTATCAGTTGCAAAATCCTTTCTTTTCTACTTTTTAAATATCTCTCAGTTTAATATATTTCTTTCAATTCCTAGTATCATTACCTTGGTTGATCTATTTTATCACTTCCAGATTTTTGTCACATTTACCTGTCTTTTACTCAAGGATATGAAAAGTAGACTTCTTTTCTGTTTTCTTATAGTACTATTATGGTTTCATGTAAAAAATGTAAATAATTGCTTCACTCCAGTTTATTTTATTGTAAAGTAGGACACCATCTTTTTTTTTTTTTAAATTTTGAAATGGAGGTTCTCTTGGTTGCCCAGGCTGGAGTGCAGTGGTGCAGTCTTGGCTCACTGGGTACAAGCGATTCTCCTGCTTCAGCCTCCCAAGTAGCTGGGATTACAGGCACATACCACCACACCCAGATAATTTTTGCAATTTTAGTAGAGACAGGGTTTTGCCATGTTGGTCAGGCTGGTCTCGAACTCCTGACCTCAAATGATCTGCTCGACTCAGCCTCCCAAAGTGCTGAGATTACAGGTGTCCACGCCCAGCCCATCTTAATTTTAAAAAATGGCTACCCATTGTCTTAACACCATTTATTGAAAAGTCTACCTTTACTCCACTGATTTGAAATGTTACTGTTATAATTTACCAAATTCCATGTGGGTCTTCTTTCTTTTCTAAATGTTCTGTTCCATTTATCTATGTGTGTGTTCGTGTGGTAGTACCATTCTGTTTTATTTCTCTACAGTGTATTTTGATATTGGGTAGTGGTAATTCTCTGATTATTCTTTTTTAAAACTTTTCTTGCCATTCTTCTTGATTTTTTTTTCATATGAATTGTAGATTCAGCTTGTCTAGTTCCCTCCCAAAGTCTATTGGTATTTTTA
Source organism: Pan paniscus (assembly GCF_029289425.2). Taxonomy (NCBI): domain Eukaryota; kingdom Metazoa; phylum Chordata; class Mammalia; order Primates; family Hominidae; genus Pan; species Pan paniscus. The sequence goes on along the minus strand of NC_073256.2, from coordinate 82,341,564 downwards.
TTCATTTAATTTAATTTATGAATTAGGGAGAATGGACATCTCCCTAAATTAGAGAATGGACATATCTATAATATTGTTTTCTTATCCAATAATATGGTCAGGAGGCTGGGCATGGTGATGCATGCCTGTAATCTCAAGAGTGGGATTTGGGAGGCTGAGGCAGGAGGATCACTTGAGCTCAGGAGTTCAAGACCAGCCTTGGGGGTGGAGCAACATGGCAAAACCCCATCTCTACAAAAAATAGAAAAAATTAGCTGGGCATGATGGTGCATGCCTGTAGTCCCAGCTACTCGGGAGACTGAGGTGGGAGGATTGCCTGAGCCTGGGAGTTTGAGGCTACAGTGAGCTGTGATTGTGCCACTGCACTCCAGCCTGGGTGACAGAGCAAGCTGAGACCCTGTCTGGAAAAAAAAAAAAAGTCAGAATGTTCCATTTGTTCAAGACATCTGTGTCTCACAATAGTGTCTTGTCACTTACTGTACCTTTATCTTGTATGTTAAAAATTTTTTATTGTTGGTATTGTTAATTGGATCACTTCTATTATGTCTTTTAATTGGCTGTGGTTTATATTTTACCATTACCATTTGTCAGGCCCCAATAATTTCTTGCTTGGGTTGTTGTGAAGATTACTAATTGGTTTTTCTTTTTCAGTTTCACCACAGTCTTGTCATTGATTTTTCTAAAACACAAGATATCTGTCTTTTGTCTTTTGCTGTGTTAAAATTATTTAACTCTTTAGAATAAAGGTCAAATAAAGAATAAAGGTCAAATTCCTTAACATGACGTACAAGGTTATGATTTTTCCCGTAGTGGCATATCCAACCTCATGTGTTTGGTGTCAGTGAGAAGTATAGCTCCAGGCCAGGTGCAGTGGCTCACGCCTGTAATCCCAGCACATTGGGAGGCCGAGGCGGGCAGATCACAAGGTCAGGAGATCGAGACCATCCTGGTTAACACGGTGAAACCCTGCCTCTACTAAAAATACAAAAAATTAGCTGGGCGTAGTGGTGGGCGCCCGTAGTCCCAGCTACTCGAGAGGCTGAGGCAGGAGAATGGCGTGAACCTGGGAGGCGGAGCTTGCAGTGAGCCGAGATCATGCCACTGCACTCCAGCCTGGGCGACAGAGCAAGACTCCGTCTCAGAAAAAAAAAAAAAAAAAAATATATATATATATATATATATAGCTCCACCCCACCCCGTTGTCTGACTCTTAATTTTTTATACTTTGAATAATTTCATTGTGAATATGACTTGTAGTCTGTATGATTTCTTCAGTCATACCTGCACACAGAAGTTCAGTGTTTGAATTTACAAATTTAAATAAAATTCTTGATATCACAAATTGTGTTTTTTTTGTAGTGAGGATGAGGATGATGACCTTCAGTATGCCGATCATGATTATGAAGTACCACAACAAAAAGGACTGAAGAAACTCTGGAACAGAGTAAAATGGACAAGGGACGAGGTAATTATCTGACAAGGTTTCATAGTTTCTTACATGTATTTATTGGTTAATACTGCTATAGTTATACGGCCGGGTGTGGTGGCTCACGCCTGTAATCCCAGCCCTTTGGGAGGCCGAGATGGGCGGATCACTTGAGGTTAGGAGTTCAAGACCAGCCTGGCCAATATGATGAAACCCCGTCTCTACTAAAAATACAAAAATTAGCCTGGTATGGTGGCGCATGTCTGTAATCCTAATCCTACTTGGGAGGCTGAGGCAGGAGGATCACTTGAACCTGGGAGGCAGAGGGTTGCAGTGAGCCGAGATTGCACCACTGCACTCCAGCCTGGGTGACAGAGCGAGACTCCATCTCAAAAACAAAAAAAAAATGCTGCTATAGTTATGAAAGATATTTAAAAACAAAATATGAGACAAGATATGCATCAAATTAACTGTACGTTCTTTTTCTTCAACCAGAGACATGAATAACTGATGACATTGGAACTTACAGAAACAGTATAATAAATGGAAGAATTTGTATTATAGTGGGTGGCTTTAGTTATTCTATGGTTACCAGATATTCCTTAATAGAATTGGAGAGTTATCTATATTTAGGGGTAGAGGAAAAGGACGGGGGGAAAGCTTTCTAATTTTCGTACTGTTTTAATAGGATGATAAATTAAAGAAGTTGGTTGAACAACATGGAACTGATGATTGGACTCTAATTGCTAGTCATCTTCAAGTAAGTGAAATATTAAATTATATTTCTAACATGGCTGGTTTAAGGCATTGGGTTAAATTTGCTATTTTTCAAAAATGTGTCTACATATTTTAATTTTAGGTTTCCTTCCTAAAAACATCCCTGTTTGTTTGGTCTGCCTCTAGTTGGTTGCTAATGGCTTAGAGAGTCTGGTTTAGAGTCTGGTTTTCTAGTAATGCGTTTATCCAGGGGCCTAAAAAGATTATTAACTTAAAACAAAAATGATAATAAATGTATGTGGGACCTTATAAATATTTGCTAATACATGTTAAAACATTCTGTGAGAAATATATTGAGATATTTGATAGCTAACCAAAAAATCCAGAAAAGCCCTATTAAAAAAAGCTTATCATCTGAGGCTTATCTTTTAAAATGTTGATTTTAAAAACTATTATGCCTATTGTTTACCATACTACTATTCACCTGCTGTTCGTTATATAACTTTATAATTTATGAAGTATTTTCACACGTACTCTTTTTTTTTTTTTTTTTTTTTTTTTGAGACGGAGTTTCGCTCTTGTTGCCCAGTCTGGAGAGCAATGGCGCGATCTCGGCTCACTGCAACCTCTGCCTCCCAGATTCAAGCGATTCTCCTGCCTCAGCCTCCCGAGTAGCTGGGATTACAGGCATGAACCACCACATCCGTCTAACTTTTTGTATTTTTTTTTTTAGTAGAGACAGGGTTTCTCCATGTTGGTCAGGCTGGTCTCGAACTCCCGACCTCAGGTGATCTAACTGCCTCGGCCTCCCAGTGTGCTGGGATTACAGGCGTGAGTCACTGCGCCTGGTCCTCACATATGCTCTTATTTGTATCCTTAATACACTGTGAGTAGTGAGGGAAAATATACATATTTGAATTTAAATATTGACTACTTTGGGTTTCAGAAACCATGTTAACTATGTTTTTTCTATATTGTCATATGACTTTCAACATAACCCAAAAATTGAGATCAAGTAATGGAAAGAGCATAAATTTTGGAGTCAGTTTGAATTATGTTCAAATGTCAGCTCCATGAGCGTGGAAAAATTACTTAGCCTCTTTGATTGTCACCTTCCTTATCTATAATGTCTAGATAATCATACTTGTTTCTGTAGTATGGTTGTGTAGAACTAGAAATAACATATAGGATGTTTGGCACAATTCTTAATATTTAGCAGGTGTTCAATAAATGGAAGCTAGGTTAGAAAAGTTATTTACATTAGCATTAACAGAAATGCTACAAGGACATACAGGAGCAACCTGATTATTTTGAAGAAAGTGTCAGCCTTAAAATGGATTAGCGTTGGTGTACAGAAGCCATAAATGAAGCTGAGTTTGAATAAAAATAATTTTAAGTACATTGGGCAAAAGAGCCATTGGTAGACAAAACATTTTTATCTGTCCCTTTATATGTCTCTAGATTTTCTGTAATCTTGCTTATGAAGTAACAATTTTGTAAACTGTGAATCACTAATAAAGTGTTAGGTGTCATTATCCTTGTAATGTATAGGAGTTACCAGGTTCTGGACTGACTAAAATAAGGCTTCATTTATTATTTTTGGAGTTTGAGATGTTTCTACCCAGATACTGCGTAGGATTTCTTATTCTGGTGAATTCATTTTCTTTTTAAGTGTCAACACTTAACCAATTCAGTGAATTCATTTTCTTTTTAAGTGTCAACACTTAACCAATTTAATTGAAATGTAACATTCATCTTCTATGTAGACAATGTAATGTTTTCTTAATAACTTGGAATCATAATTTATAACATCCTTTTGATCCTATGCAGTAGTATAGCAATGCCTTTACATTTCTTTAAAACTGTATAGTTAGGTACTGCTGAACTACGCGAATCCAGACTGATAGGCTATTTGAGTTCTTCTTCTTTTTTTTTGAGATGAGAGTTTCGCTCTTGTTGCCTAGGTTGGAATGCAATGGTGCAATCTCGGCTCACTGCAACCTCCGCCTCCTGGGTTCAAGCAATTCTTCTGCCTCAGCCTTATTAGTAGCTGGGATTACAGGCACGCACCACCACATCCGGCTAATTTTGTATTTTTAATAGAGACAGGGTTTCTCCACGTTGGTCAGGCTGGTCTCGAACTCCAGACCTCAGGTGATCCACCCACCTCGGCCTCCGAAAGTGTTGGGATTACAGGCATGAGCCACTGCGCCTGGCACTATTTGAGTTCTTATGTCAGCTTTGTGTAGTTTTCTGTCCACTGCTTTTTATTCCTCAGTATTAAATCCGTTTCTTTATTTCAGTTATCTGCGTTTTATCTCTGCTGCTTCTGTATTATAAGGTGTAGTGTAAAGATACACACTTTAGTTTTAAATAAATTGTTTTTATTTGTAGTCTAAGCCCTGTTGACTACTATAATTAAGAAAAAACATAATTGGGACAGAGATATGTAACATAAATGTTACATGTTTAAAGAATGCTATTGAATACACTATTCTTGAAGTCTTTGTTCTAAGGATGTGAGACATAAATTCGGGCTGACTTGCTTTCTGGAAGACAGTTGTTTAATAACAAAATCTAAATTTTTTCAGAATCGCTCTGATTTTCAGTGCCAGCATCGATGGCAGAAAGTTTTAAATCCTGAATTGATAAAGGGTCCTTGGACTAAAGAAGAAGATCAGAGGGTAATGTGTTCATATTCTTTATATTCACTATGTAGGTAGACTAGCTTTTTTCTTTTTAATGTGTTGTTTTGACATATGAAATACATGTTTAAGTCACTTTGATTTTGTTCTCCGGAGGCTACTTGCATAAGAATTGAATGTTAAGTGTCTGGAAATGTTGGGTTTTTAGAAAATTGAGTCAAACCAAGTATAACATACAGCCCTTTCTTTCTGAGAGTTTGGTTTGCAGAAGGAAAAATACTTGCTGTAAGGTTAGTTACCTTGTTTTGAGCTCAGTTTCACAACTATTAGGGTATAGTTTTTTGTCAAAAATCTAATTAACATTTTAAAACAGATTTTCATTTTATTTTTACATCTAATAACTTGATATGCACGGAAGTCATTCTTAACTTTTTCTCTTAACCTATAATGAGTCCCAGGATTAGACAGATGTCAGAGCATCATGTTTCCAAAGGTTTTGTGATTTAAAAACCAAGGTCATTGTTTGTGCTATAAAGTTGGAGATGAATAGAAGTGTTTCTGCACTCTTTAGTTAATGCCCTTTAAGTCATTAAAGTTGCTAATGCAGTTGAGGAATTAGAGCATCCTTACTCCTGCTCAAAACAAACTTTATTTGTTATTCTTATTTAAAAAATTTTTTAAATAAGTAGAGATGGAATCTCGCTATGTTGCCCAGGCTGGTCTTGAACTCCTGGGCTCAAGTAATCTGCCCATCTTGGCCACTCAAAATGCTGGGATTAGAGGCTGAGCCATCATGCCCAGCCAGAACAAACTTTAAAGTTACTTCACCTAGACTGCTCTGATTTACTTGATGGCTACTCCTAAGTTTTAAAATGTGTGATCTTGTTTAAAAATGCATTTACCAAAGCCTGAAATTGTAGTTTTTAAAGATAGTAAATAGACACATATAGTGAAAATATCAACATACATTAAACTTAGTCTACCAATATAAAATGTTTATGAGATGATATTTGACATAGGGCAGTGAGATAAAGTGGGCTGGAATAACTATTCTTGCAATTTTAGGTGAAATAAAAACAACTGTAAAATGTGGAAAAAAGAATATGTAATCTGTGTCCTTTCAGTTTGAGAAAGGAAGAAATGACAACCAATAACTTGGTAGAATCTTTCTGCTTCCTAATTGTATTTTTGTTTTTTGCTTTTGGCTGAAGCGTTTTTTTTTTTTGTTTTTTTTTTTTTTTAGATGTAGGAGTAGAAAATGTACAAGTTTCAGCATGTTTACAGTTATTTCAAATTAATAGTGTGTGAAAGCAATTGAATTTCAAGAGTCTTTAATTAGCCCCTTGGATTTTTAGATGAGTTTGGAATCAGTTTTTGAAGCTGGCAAATGCTAAAGGGGTATTTATTGGTAATTTTTTTTTTTAACAAATTGTAGTTGTGGCTTGGATTTAATGCATTTATTTAAAATGGTATTCTTAAATTATGTTTTAAAATTCTTTGAAGGTAATACTTTTTTAAACTTTTTCTGTTTCCTAGGTTATTGAATTAGTTCAGAAATATGGGCCAAAAAGATGGTCTTTAATTGCAAAACATTTAAAAGGAAGAATAGGCAAGCAGTGTAGAGAAAGATGGCATAATCATCTGAATCCTGAGGTAAAGAAATCTTCCTGGACAGAAGAGGAGGACAGGATCATCTATGAAGCACATAAGCGGTTGGGAAATCGTTGGGCAGAAATTGCCAAACTACTTCCAGGAAGGTGCTTATATAAATGTATATATATTTTTCTGTACTTAAACATGACCTTTATTACCTTACTGTTAAATACATTTGCAAGTCCCCGATGACTTTTTTTTTAAATTTGTAATTAAAATGTAGACTATATAACATAAGCAACCTTTTGGGACCATTTGTACTAAATTCTGTGGTAAAGGGTATGATTACTTTTTTAATGAATTATTTTATGGCAATAATTTGTACAATAAAATGATAGATTTTAGATTATATAAACATTTAGTACACTCCTAAAATCATGTTGACATATCAGTGTCAATCAAGTGAGACCCCCTTTGTATAAACTCTGTTGGAAAAGAATCTAAATCTAAGATTTCTTTCATATTGCGTTCTATGTGTAAGACCAGGGAATGATATGCTAGCTGCAGTAAACTGCTATGAAAGTGTGTTGGGGAAAATTCAATCTTAATTAATTATGGTATGATCCAAACCATGGAAGTAGTATGTATATCGATGTGGCTAAAATACCAAATTTTCCTCAGAGGCAGTGATGTGCTAAGTACACTCTACATTGTACTGGTTCATATGTTTTCTAATAGCGTTTAGTACAGCAGACCAACAACCTTGTGAAAATTCATAACTTAGAAGATACGCATTTGTCTTTTGTTGCTGTAATCTCTATCTGTATAGTACTTTATAGCATTAAGTGCTTTTACATGTATTCTTAATTTTTATAGACTTGGAAAGTATACAGAGCAAACATTGCTATCTTTGTTTTATAGATAAGATATTAAGGCATAGTGTTAAATTTTTTATTCAAGTTATTAAACCAGGTCTAGATGCTTTTAATCTCTTATACGTCTTCTTACTTTCCATAGAACCTAGCTTAGTGCCTTAACATTTACTGAAAACCTGCTTTATGTGTGTATATTTTATGAGGGATGAAATTTGCAAGTAACCATAGGTTGAAGATTTTCATTTTTATAAAGGGAACCTTAGATAAGAAGGGAGCCAATGAATTCTTTCTTACCATAAATATTTTGTTCTAAGAAGTGAAAAAGAATACTGGGATTCTTTAGTTTGTGATTTGCTTTTCATGATCATGTTTGTTCCTGGCTTAAGACCTTGGCCCTTGCTATACTCTTTATCTGGAATGCTCTTTTTTTCTTTCTGTTCTTGTATAGCTGGTTTGTTCTAACCAAACCAAAATTACTCCGTTACCCACTTTTCTTATCCTACTTTATTTGCATTGTAGTGAATTTTTTATTCATTTATTTGTTTTTCTATTCTTCCTTCCTTCCCACTCCCACACTTCCAAGGAGAGTGTAAGCTCCACGAGAGCAGTGACCTACTTTGCCTTATTCACTGCAATATTTCTGGTGCTTAGAACTATGCCTGACATATGCACATACAGTTTATCTTTTGAATTTTTAAAAAATACCTATCTTCCTGAGTAGAAACTCCAAAAGAAAAATTAAGAAAAAAGTATCTAATTTCATCAGTGTAAAAATTTGTTTTAAGCACTTTGTACAAGTTAACACAGTGTTGAAATCTGTGGAATCCTTTTTTCTTTTTAAATCATACCTTTCCTTTCTTAGGACTGATAATTCTATCAAAAATCATTGGAATTCTACTATGCGAAGAAAAGTGGAACAGGAGGGCTATTTACAAGACGGAATAAAATCAGAACGACCTTCATCTAAACTTCAACACAAACCTTGTGCAGCTATGGATCATATGCAAACCCAGAATCAGTTTTACATACCTGTTCAGGCACATACTTTTAATACCTTTATTATTTAAAAAATTTTCTTAAGTTGCTATATGGGAAGATGTTTGGTTTCTTAATAGGACAAATACAATGCATATTAAAGGGTAAATAGACAAACTGAAAACAATGTGTAACTTTGATTTATAAATATTTTGGGAACAAATTTATTAAAATGTTTCCTTTTATATGTAATTTTTACATTAAGAAACTATGTACATTTCCTAATACTCTGATTCTTTGAATCTTCATTTATGATTCAAAGCTAATGGTCATCTGTGCTTTAACATTCTATTGTACTTTCCATTTAAAAAATTTTGGCGTAATTATAGTATTGCTTATCTCTAAGAGGTAGGTATATATAAAATGGCTTAAAAGAGAAAGTAGCAAAAATAAGTAATTGTTTTGGGGGTGTGGTAATTAATTGGACTTTGCTGGCATTCAACTTTGCTTTTCCCCCTAGTAACTAATCACTTGGGTAATTTTAGTCTTTGTTTAGATGATTCATTAAAGTAGGTATTATACGAGCTCAAAATGGGGCAAGCTCTGTGTTGTCCCTTACAGTGCATTTTTCTACTTGGAAGAAATTAGTGTAGGAGTCTTCATGAGATTTGTTTTACATTTCCCTGTCTACCTGTTATGCCATTTTTCACAATGAGCAATTCTTGGTTCTTGTCACATAAATTGTAAAGATTAAGTCAGGACTTAGTAGTTGTCTACCAAAAGATAAAATTGGGCAAGATATTAAAAATCTGTGCTTACTATGCCTCAGATTTGATTTTTGACGTTTTGTGGACATTGTTAAGTTTTTTAAGCATCATTTTAAAAGAACCACTTAGAGTAATGACATTTTCATTAACAATAGGAAAACATGTGAAGACAGTATAATTATCTGCTGATACTCAATACCTCAAGGTTTTTATTATGTTTCTTCACATTTTTCTTTAGAGTCTAGATTTCAGCAGCATAAACTGAAACATTCTGCTTCTGTCTTAGAAAGTTTATCATTTAAATTTATTTTTTTAACTCGTAGAAAGATAATACATGGGGCCAACAGAGTATTTAACAGTCTTAATCTAAATATGTTGGAAAGATGAGGATATTTCTTATACTGTAAGAATTGTTTCCTTTTTAATTTAGATATATTCATTATTCAATTAATTTAAACTAATAAAATAATTTTATTATATGTGTGACTTGATAAAAGAATAGATGGGTTTAAAATACTGTCACAGATTTTCATGAAAAGTTTGGGAAAGATACGTTTCTAATTCATTAGAGTTACCAAGTCGAGCGATAAGTGGTACTAATCGAGTATTCTAAAAGTTAAGTTCTATGTTAGAAGTTATACATAATGATTCTGCATTATATAGTGATTTAGGTAGACCATTACGGAAAGCAGACAATTTCATATTTATGGTTTTTGATTTTAAGGCTTTTTTTTTTTTCTTTTTGAGACAGAATCTCTTTCTGTTACCAGGCTGGAATGCAGTGGTGCTCACACAGCTCACTGCAGCCTCAACCTTCTGGGCTCATGTGATCCTCCTGCTTCGGCCTCCTGAGTAGCTGGGACTACAGGCGTGCTCCACTACACCTGGCTAATTTTTTTATTTTTTGTAAAGACAGGGTCTTGCCATGTTGCCCAGGCTGGTCTTGGACTCCTGGGCTCAAGCGACCATACCCCCTCAGCCTCCCAAAGTGCTGGAATTACAGGGGTGGGCCACTGTACCCGGCCCCGATTTTAAGGCTTTTAAAAACACCTCCTCTCATATTTCTTTCCACTACTGCTTACTGAATTTATATGTATCTTGAAAATTCTTATTACAGATGTTTTAGAAAAGAAGCAGAATGATACTTAGCCTATCATCAGTATATCTATTAAAAGTATGTGAGTGATTCTGATTGTTTTTCTAAGACAAGTAATAGAAGAAGACTTTGGCATGGGGTGGTGATAAAAGTAGGAGATATGAACATTGAAAAACTTGCTTCAGGTCTCTGTCCTTGTGAGTGCTTCATTCATATGGACACATAGGAACACAATTACTTTGTTTTCTTTAGGAGATAGAGCAACCCTTCTAATAGTAGATGTTTAAATATATTTGGTGAATGTCAGATTTAATAAACTGGCTGATAAATCTAGGCTAAGTAATTCTCATATTTCATCTGAAAAAAAGTCTTTTCTAAGTGTTACGACTTTTAATCATAGATTCTAGGAGTGGAGCTGTAGTTATTTAATAGATAAGAAAGTATTATAGGTATAACATTTCAAAATTAATACAGGTACTTTCTAAGTTTTTTATGTTGATACTGTGTCAAAAGTTTTTGTCATTTGCTTCAGATTTTAAACATTTATAGCATTATATGTATGATAATAATGCATTAATTACTTTTTAGATCCCTGGGTATCAGTATGTGTCACCTGAAGGCAATTGTATAGAACATGTTCAGCCTACTTCTGCCTTTATTCAGGTAAGTTTTACTTATAACGAAAACCAAAGGAAATGTGTTCAGTCACATTTTTAAAAGCCTAATAGTATCTATTTCCTCATCTATTAAACTAGTATAAAAATAATACGATCTGTCCTACTTGGAGTACTCTAACTGTAAAGAAGAAAGTGTGTAAGTGAGTTTGAAGAAATATAAACTGTACAAAGATGATTGATGATACCAGTATGGTAGTCCTTTCATTCTTTCAAGGTAAAGCATTCAAGTTGGGAATGGACATATTTTTGCTAAATTGTATAGAATGTATGTATTATGATTTAAAAATATAAAATATTTCAGACATACATTTCAGCTGATAGAGATGATGCAACATTTTTTAAGTCATTAAAATTTTCCCAAATCTGTTAAGTTGAAAATATTTACCAGCACCTCTTTAGATACCAGAGGGATTGTGATAATGAGTAGTTAGTATTTAGTAGCATTAAGCTTTATTAGAAAAAATATATTTCATGTTGCATAGAAGAAAATAAAAATGAGAATACTAATAATAAAGTAATTATGTAAGCAGCCTGTTTTCTCTTTTATTTAACTTATTTTAGCAACCCTTCATTGATGAAGATCCTGATAAGGAAAAGAAAATAAAGGAACTTGAGATGCTTCTTATGTCAGCTGAGAATGAAGTTAGAAGAAAGCGAATTCCATCAGTAAGAAATAAGCTTGTTATTTGTATTGTTAGAATCTTTCATATATGCTTTTTGTCATTTTTATCAGCTAGAAAGCATACTCAGTATGACTGCAGATTTTAATATGGAGTAAAAATAGTTTTGTTTTTTTTTAATTTGCAACTTTGAGGTTGCCTGTTTTTTTCTTTTTCTTTTTGAGACAGGGTCTTGCTCTGTCACCCAGGCAGAAATGCAGTGGTGTAATCACTGCTCACTGAAGCCTTGACCTCCTGGGCTCAAATGATGCCCCACCTCAGCCTCTCAAGTAGCTGGGACTACAGGTGCCTGCCACCATGCCTGACAATTTTTTTTTATTTTTGTAGAGATGGGGTTTCACCGTGTTGCTTAGGCTGGTCTCAAACTCCTGGGCTCAAGTGATTCTCCTGCCTTGGCCTCCCAAAGTGCTGGGATTATAGGTGTGAGCCGCTGTGCCTGGCCCAAGGTTGCCTGATTTTGATATGCATTTCTTTGAGCGTAATTTACAATGTTCTGTATTAGGATACTTCTTGAGTCATAAATGCAAAGCAGATGTAAAGTAAAATCTTATATATGTGTGTATATATATATAAATATACACACATATATATTTGTGAAAATTATGTGTGTTTAGATTAGGCTTTGGCTTTATTTTAGACATTCCATGTAATGATGGGTTTAATTCTTTTTAAAATAAAGAATTGAATAGATGTAGAGGGATTTATGAGCTCCAAAATTATTTTTATTCTCTTTGAAAATTTTTTCCTATTTACTAGATTTAGAATATGAGTTCAGTAAATTTAAAAAAGTAATAACACTAAAAATATATGGAAAAAGGAACATTTAGATTTTATGCTCTCTAAACAATTCTTCTAAAAGAAGAAATTTTATATAGATGTTGGGTGTTGGTTACCACATGTGAAAACTATTGTGTAAGATTTGGCTGATGAGACTAACTAGGAGTGTTAAATTAGGATCAAAGGTAATCATTCTAGTAGAATTAAGCAGGTTATGCTAGATTGGTTAAAAGAAAGATACAAGTTTATATTTAAATGACTTTTCTTAGGTTTTTAAATTAAAAAAAACTTTTTTTTTTTTGAGACAGAGTCTTGCTCTGTTGCCCAGGCTGGAGTGCAGTGGCGTGATCTTGGCTCACTGCAAGCTCCGCCTCCCGGGTTCACGCCATTCTCCTGCCTCAGCCTCTGAGTAGCTGGGACTGCAGGCGCCTGCCACCACGCCCAGCTAATTTTTTATATTTTTAGTAGAGACTAGGTTTCACCGTGTTAGCCAGGATGATCTCGATCTCCTGACCTCGTGATCCTCCTGCCTCAGCCTCCCAAAGTGCTGGGATTAGGGCGTGAGCCACCGCACCCAGCCAAATTAAAATTTTTAAATTGGGAAATAATTGTACATATTCGTGGGGTACACAGTGATGTTTCTGTACATGTAATGTATACTGACCAGATCATGGTAATTAGCATATCCATCATCTCAAATTAGTTATAATTTCTCTGTCTTGGGAACATTGAATATCCCTGCTTCTAACTATTTGAACCTATTTAATATTGTTAACTGTAGTCATCCTACAGTGATATAGAACACTAGAACTTGTTCCTTCTATCTAGCTGTGATTTTGTATTCTTTAACATATATTTCCCTGTCCCTCCCTTCATCCTACCCTTCCTTTAAATAACATTTTTAAAAATTTAAAATAATGCCTTGAGCCTTATTATTTTTATTAGTATTATTATTATTTTTTTTGAGACAGAGTCTCACTCTCTCACTCAAGCGGGAGTGCAGTGGTGCAATCTTGGCTCTACAAAAAGTTTTTTTTTTTTTTTTAATTAGCTAAGTGTGGTGGTGCACACCTGTGGTCCTAACTACCCAGAAGGCTCCTGGGTTCAAGTGATTCTCCTGCCTCAGCCTCCTGAGTAGCTGGGATTACAGGCATGTACCAACATGCCCGGCTAATTTTTAAAATTGTTTTAGTAGAGATGGCATTTCACCATATTCCCCAGGCTAGTCTTGAACACCTAACCTCAAGTGATTTGCCCACCTTGGCCTCCCAAAGTACTGGGATTATAGACATGAGCCACCATTCCTTGCCCCTTTTTACATTTAGAAAAGGGTTTGTTTGTTTATTTTTTGTTTGGGACTGAATGAGAGGACAGAATATTGAGAGTGACTGGGAACTCAGGCAAAATTACTAAGAAGATAACCTGAGATCTTGAAATAGTATTATGAGGCAACTGGTGATGTCTTTATACTACTTAAGAGGATATTAATAAAAATGATATTTATTGATTATAATAGGCAAGATATATACCATAAGAAAAGCAATTTCTGTTTTTTGTTTTTTTGGGGTTTTTTGAGTCAGGGTCTTGGTCTGTTGCCTAGGCTGGAGTGCAGTGGTACGATCATGGCTCACTGCAGCCTCAGCCTCTTAGGTTTAAGCAGTCCTCCCACCTCAGCTTCCTGGGTAGCTAAGACCACAGGTGTGTGCCACCACACTTGGCTAATAAAAAAAAATACTTTTTGTAGAGACAAGATTTCCCTATGTTGCAGTTTCTGTTTTGAAACTGCAAAAACCATGAGCAACTAGGAAGACCTGACATATACTTACCTTAAAGTTAATTTGTTTTGTTAAGAAGCTACAAATAGACTGGGCTTGGTGGCTCATGCCTGTAATCTCAGGACTTTGAGAGGCTGAGGTGGGAGGGTCACTTAAGCCCAGGAGTTTGAGACCAGCCTTGGCAACATAGTGAGACCCCATCTCTACAAAAAATTTAAAAAGAAATAGATAGGCATGGTGGCACATGCCTGTGGTTCCAGTTATTCAGGAGGCTGAGGCAGAAGGATCACTTGAGCCTGGGAGGTCGAGGCTGCAGTCAGCAGTTATCACACCCCTGCACTCCAACCTGGGCAACAGAGCAAGACCCCATCTTAAAAATAAATAAATAAATTAGCCAGGCATGGTAGCACGTGCCTGTAGTCCCAGCTACTCAAAAGGCTGAGCGGGGGAGGATTGTTTAAGCTCAGGGGTTTGAGGCTGCAGTGAGCTATGATCATATCACTGCACTTCAGCCTGGGTGACAGAGCAAGAACCTGTCTCAAAAAAAAAAAAAAGCCACAAAGAATTATGGTTAGAGAATCAGCATTTGTAGATGATTATGTCATGTTTAAACCATTTTGGATTTTTAATAGAATCTTACCCTTTTTTAATTTAACAGGAAAAATATAACTAAAAGAATGAATATTTTGCATTAAAAAGGAAGAAAGTTATTTTCTTTTTAGAACTATCTAAAATCTGTTCTCATAAAGATTTGGTTGAATAAGTATATATTCTGAAATCTAGAGGGAAGTTGCTGCAGCCAGTAGAATAGACTCCGTACCCATATGAAGCATTTTTTTTATTTCTTTTTGTGTTGGAGTCTTACACTGTCGCCCGGCTGGAGTGCAGTGGCGTGATCTTGGCTCACTGCAACCTCCAACTCCCTGGTTCAAGCGATTCTCCTGCCTCAGCCTCCTGAGTAGCTGAGATTACAGGCATGTGCCACCACACCCAGCTAATTTTTGTGTTATTAGTAGAAACGGGGTTTCATCATGTTGGCCAGGATGGTCTTGATTTCCTGACCTCGTGATCCACCTGCCTTGGCCTCCCAAAGTGTTGGGATTACAGGCATGAGCCACCGTGCCCTCCCTAAAGTTTTTTTTCCTAAACAGTTATGTGACAATATTGACTGCCATTTTACTGAGTATCCATTGAGCTCTACTCTTGTGAATGTTTTATATGTATGCTTGGTAATCCTGATGTTAACTCTGTTAAGTGGGTAGAATTTCATTAGAGAGTTCACATTTAGGGCCGAATGTAGTGACTCACGCCTGTAATCCCAACACTTTGGGAGGCTGAGGCGGGCAGATCACTTGAGGCCAGGAGTTCGAGACCAGCCTGGGCAACATGGCGAAACCCTGTCTCTGCAAAAAATACAAAAACTAACCAGGTGTGATGGTGCGCTCCTGTAGTCCCAGCTACTTGGGAAGGTGAGGTGGGAGGATCACTTGAGCCTGGGAGGTGGAGTTTGCAGTGAGCTGAGAGCGGGCCAGTGCATTCCAGCCTGGACGACAGAGCGAGACCCTGTCTCAAAAAAAAAAAAAAAAAAAAAAAGAGATTCACATTTAGGTCTGTCTGATTGTAACCTATGGTTTTTTCACTGGGCCCAGTTATTGCCCTATTTGTGTGTTGGATCTTTTTCTCACCTGCATACCAACTGAAAGGTATGTGGTTTGGAGGGAACCACGTGTTCCCTCCAGCATGAGAGGAAAACCATGCTGTCTCCTGAAAGTGATTGTCAAGTCAGAAGGTGGCTATGCTAATGAAATGGAAAATAATGAAATGAAATAAGATTACTTTAATTTCTTTTATTTATAAAACACATCGAATTTGCTTTGCAACAGTGTTTTATTACCTTATTTAGGTTGAAATGTAACATTTTGTTGTGAATCCCTAGAACATTCTGAAAATTTTTACTTTTAGTAGTAATAGTTACCATTATTCAGTGCTTCCTATAGACTTCCAGTGTGCTGTCTACCATATGGCAGTTACTAGCCACATTTAATTTTAAACAAAACTTAAAATTCAGTTCATTAGTTGCACTAGCCACGTATCAGTTGCTTATATGGCTAGTGGCTCCCATATTGAGCAGCTGGAAATATAGAACATTTTCATCATCTCAGAAAGTTTGGAGTTCCCTCCAAACCACATACCTTTCAGTTGGTATGCAGGTGAGAAAAAGATCCAACACACAAAGAGGGCGATAACTGGGCCCTGTGAAAAATGCTACACACTTCACATGTTGTTTCTCATTCATAACTCTTCAAGGCCTCTTTTCTTATTTTTTAATTATAAAACACTAGAAAACTAGGCTTGCAAGATAAGTAAATTGCCTAGTGTACATTTCTAAAGAGATAAAGAAAAATGACATAGTCTCTGACTTCAGGTTTTACTCTGCAGTGGGAACCTACACAAGAAACAGGATAGTATATGATAAAATAAGGCACAAGGGTTTTTTTTTGCTTTTATTATTATTTTTAATTGACACAATAATTGTACATATTTTCTGGGTGTACAGTGTACTATTTTGATACATGTATGCAATGTGTCTTGGTCAAGTCTTGGTAATTAGCATATCCATCACCTCAAACATTTATCATTTCTTTGTGTTGGGAACATTTAAATCCTGCTTTTATAGCTATTTGAAAATATACAACAAGTTGCTGTTAATTATAGTTACCCTATAGTGCTATAGAACACTGGAACTTACTCCTCCTCTCTAGTTGTACTTATATATCCATTAACCAACCTTTGGCTACTCTCCCTTCTCCGCTTCCCTTCCTTGGCTCCCCTTCTTCTCCTCTAGTAGCCACTATTCTTCTCTATACTTCTATGAGATCTACTTTTTTAGCTTCCACATGTAAGTGAGAACCTACAGTGTTTATCTTTCTCTGCCTGGCTTATTTCATTTAACATAATGTCCTCCAACTTCATTTGTGTTGCCACAAATGATAGAATTTCATGTTATTTTTATGGCTAAATAGTATTATGTGGTTATGTGTCTATGTATGTGTGTGTGTATAAATATACAGACATAGCACATTTTCTTGCTTTATTCATCTGTTGATAGGCAATTAGGTTGATTGCATATCTGTGAATAGTGCTGTAATAAACATGGAAGTACATATATGATTTTCTTTCCTTTGGATACATACCCAGTAGTGGGATTACTGGATCATATCATAGTCTATTTTTAGTTTTTTGAAGAGCCTCCATAGTGTTTTTGATAATGGCTGTACTAATTTACATTCCTTCCAACAGTAGAGTTCCCCTTTCTCCACATCTTTGCCAGCATCTGTTATTTTTTGTCTTTTTGATAATAGTCATTCTGACAAGGGTGAGATGATATCTCATCGTGGTTTTGATTTGCATTTCCCTGATGAGTAGTGATATTGAGCATTTTTTAATATACCCATTGTCCATTTGTATGTTTTCTTTTGAGAAATATTGGTTCAGCTCATTTGCCTATTTTAAGTCAGATTATTGGCTGGGTGCCTTGTCTCGTGCTTGTAATTCCAACACTTTGAGAGGCTAAGGTGGGTAGATTGCTTGAGCTCATGAGTTCGAGACCAGCCTGGGCAACATGGTGAAACCCCATCTTTACAAAAAATACAAAACTTAGCCAGGCATGGTGGTGAGCACCTGTAGTCCCAGCTACTCAGAATGCTGAGGTGGGAGGATGGCTCGAGCCTGGGAGGTGGAGGGTGCAGTGAGCTGGGATGGCACCATTGCAGTGTAGCCTGGGCAACAGAGCCGGACCTTATCTCAAAAAAAAAAAAAAAAAAACAACCAAAAAACAAAACCCAAACCAGATTATTATTAGTATTTTTTGTTGTTGAGTTTTTTGTCTAGTCTAGATATTAATCCTTTGTTGGTTAATAGTTTGCAAATATTTTCTCCCATCCTGTACATCATTTCTCTCTTCATTCTGTTGATTGCCTCCTTTGCTGTGCAGAAGCTTTTTAGTTTAATATAATCCCATTTGTCTATTTTTGCTTTTACTGCCTGTGTTTTTGAGGTCTTCCCCATAAAATTTTTGCCCAAACAATGTCCTAAAACATTTCTCCTATGTTTTCTTTCTTTTTTTGAGACAAAGCTTCATTCTTGTCACCCAGGCTGGAGTGCAGTGGCAGTGGCGCGATCTCGGTTCACTGCAACCTCCGCCTTTTGGAGGTTCTCCTGCCTCAGCCTCCTGAGTAGCTGGAATTACAGGCGCCTGCCACCACGCCCAGCTAATTTTTTGGTATTTTTAGGAGAGACGAGGTTTCACCATGTTGGCCAGGCTGGTCTCGAGCTCCTGACCTCAAGTGATCTGCCTGCCTCGGCCTCCCAAAGTGCTGGGATTACAGGCATGAGGCCACTGTGCCCAGCCTTTATGTTTTCTTCTAGTAGTTTTATATTTTGGGTGTTAAATTTAAGTCTTTCATCCATTTTGAATTGATTTTCTTCTTTCACAAAAAAGGAGGTTTTTTTAATATGGTGAGAGATAGGGAGCTAGTTTCATTTTTCTGCATATGGATATCCAGTTTTCCCAGCATTATTTATTGAAGAGACTCTCTCTTCTTCCATCAGTGTTCTTGGTGCCTTTGTTGAGAGTCTGTAAATGCGTGGATTTATTTCTGGGTTATGTATTCTGTTCCAGTACCATGCTGTTTTGGCTACTACAGCTCTATATAGAATATTTGGAAGCGTGTTAGTGTGATGCCTCCAGCTTTGTTTTTTTTGTTTGTTTGTTTGTTTGTTTTTTTGCTCAGGATTACTTTAGCTATTTGTAGTTTTTTAAATGAATTTTAGCATTGTTTTTGCTACTTTTGGGGAGAATGTCATTGGTATTTTGATAAAGATTGCACTGAACCGTAGATTACTTTTGGTAATATGGTCATTTTCACAATATTAATTCTTCTAATTCTTGAACATGGGAGATCTTTGTATTTTTTCATGTCCTCTTCAATTTTTTTTATCAGTGTTTTGTAGTTTTTCTTGTAGAAATCTTTTACCTTCTTGGTTTAATTTATCCTACGTATTTTATTTTTTTGTAGCTATTGTAAATGGCATTGCTTTCTTGATTTCTTTTTGTGCTAGTTTGTTGTTGGTGTATAGAAACACTGCTGATTTATTTTATTTTATTTTTTAATTTTAGAGATGGGGGTCTCGCTATCTTGCCCAGGCTGGTCTTGAACTCCTGACCTCAAGTGATCCTCCTGCCTTGTCCTCCCAAAGTGCTGATATTACAGGCGTGAGCCACCGTGCCCAGCCAAAACACGACTGATTTTTTGTGTGTTGATGTTTTGTCCTGCAACATTACCCCATTTGTTTGTCAGTTCTAAGAGTTTTTTTAGAGGAGCTTTATATAGGGTTATAGGGTTTTCTATATATAAGTTCATGTTGTCTGCAAATGGGGACAGTTTGACTTCCTTTTTTCCATTTTGGATGCCTTTTCTTTTTCTCTTGCCTAATTGTTTTGGCTAGGACTTCCAGTACTGTGTTGAATAGAAGTGGTGAAAATGGACATCCTTGTCTCATTTGAGATCTTAGAGAAAAAGCTTTCAACTTTTCCTTGTTCAGTATGATGTTGGCTGTGGTTTTGTCATATATGGCCTTTATTGTGTGTTTTTTCTATAGTTAACTTGTTGAGAGTTTTTATCGTGAAGGGATGTTGAATTTTATCAAATGATTTTTCATGTCTATTGAGATAATCTTTATTCTATTGATATTTCATTTTATTTATTGATTTATGTATGTTGAATCATCCTTACATCCCTGGGATAAATTCCATTTGATCTTGGTGAATGTCTTTTTGCATCTATGTTCATCAGGGATATTGGCTTACAGTTTTCTTTATTTGGTTTTGGTATCAGGGTAATGTTGACCTTGTAGAATGAGTTTGGAAAAATTCCTTACTCTTCAGTTTTCTGAGAGAATTGGAAAAGAATTGATAGTTCTTCTTTATATGTTTGGTAGAATTCTGCAATGAAGCCATTGGGTCCTGGGCTTTACTTTTATAGGAGATGTTTTATTGCAGATTCAGTCTTGCTACTTGTAATTGGTCTGTTCAGGTTTTCTGTTTCTTCTTGGTTCAATCTTGATAGATTATATCTATCCAGAAGTTTATCCATTTCTGGTAAGTTTTCTAATTGGATACACAGTTATTCATGATAACCTCTAATGATCCTTTGTATTCCTGTGGTATTAGTTGTAATGTCTCCTTTTTTGTTTCTGATTTTATTTATTTGGGTCTTTTTTTTTTCTTGGTTAGTCTGGCCAGCAGTTTGTCAATTTTGTTTATTTCTTTAAAAAGCCAACTTCTCATTTCATTGATTATTTGTATTTGTCTCAGTTTTGTTTATTTCTGCTTTGATTTTTATTATTTATTTTCCTCTGCTAGCTTTGGGTTTGGTTTGTTCTTATTTTTCTAGCTACATTGTTTATTTGAAATGTTTCTACTTTTTTGGTGTAGGTATTTATTTCTATAAACTTCCCTTTTGATACTGCTTTTGCTGTATCCCATAGGTGTTGGTATGTTTGTTTCTACTTTTCATTTGTTTCCAGAAATGTTTTGGTTTCCTTCTTAATTTCTTCATTGACCTATTGGTTGTTCAGGAGCATGTTGTTTAATTTCCGTTTATGATTTCAAAAGTTCCTTTTGTTATTGATTTCTAGTTTTATTTCATTGTGGTCAAAAAAGGTATTTGATATGTCTTTAATTCTGTTAAATTTGTTCAGACTTATTTTGTGGCCTAATACGTGGTCTGTCCTGGAGAATGTGCTGATGAAAAGAATGTATATTCTGCAGATATTGGATGAAATATTCTGTAGATGTCTGTTAGGCTCATTCAGTATAAATGTGCAATTTAAAGCCAATGTTTGTTTCTTTGTTGATTTTTCTGTCTAGATGATCTTTCATTGCTGAGAATGGGGTGTTGAAGTCTCCAACTATTTTTTATTGGAATCTGTTACTCCTTTTAGATCAAATAGTATTTGCTTGATGTAGCTGGGTGCTCTGATATTGGTGCATATATATTTACAATTATATTCTTTTGCTGAATTGATCCCTTTATCATTATATATTGACCTTTTTTGTCTTTTTTTATAGTTTTTTTTTTTTTTTTGAGGCAGGGTTTCACTCCATCCCCCCAGGCTGAAATACAGTGCTGTGATCTTGGCTCACTGTAACCTCGACCTTCCAGGCTAAGGTGATGCTTTCACCTCAGCCTCCCAAGTAGCGGGGACCACAGGCATATGCTGCCATGTCCAGCTAATTTTTTTTTTTTTTTTTGTAGAGATGGAGTTTTGCCATGTTGCCGAGGCTGGTTTCAAACTCCTGAGCCCACCTTGGCCTCCCAAAGTGCTGTGGTTGCAGGCATGTGCTACCATGCCCAGCTTCTTTTTATAGTTTTTAATTTAAATTATGCTTTATCTGATATGAGTATAGCTATTCCTGCTTGCTTTTAGTTTCTGTTTCCATAGAATATCTTTTTCCATCCTTTTACATTCAGTCCGTATGTGTCTTTACAGGTGACATGAGTTTTTGTAGGCAGCATATAGTTGGGTCATGTGTTTTTAATCCATTCAGCTAGTCTATGTCTTTTAAGTGTGGAGTTTAATCTGTTTACATGCAGGGTTATTACTGATATGTGAAGACTTACTCTTTTCATTTTGTTAATTATTTTCTGGTTTTGTGTATTCTTTGTTCCTTTCTTCCTCTCTTAATGTTTATTATTGCAGTTTGGTGGTTTTCTGTAGTACAGTGGTTTGATTATTTTATCTTTCTCCTTTGTGTACCTGCTCTACTAGTGAATTTTATACTTTTACATATTTTCATAATAGTGTGTTATCTTTTTGCTTTCAGATATAGGACTTTTTTGAGCACTTCTTGTAAGGCTGATCTAGTGGTGATGAATTCCCACCATTTAAAAAGAAAAAGTCTGGGAAAGACTTTATTTCTCCCTCATTTCTGAAGGATAGCTTTGCTGGGTATTCTTGGCAGGCATTTTTCTTTTTTCAGTGCTTCTCAAATATATCATTTCATTCTCTTCTGGCCTGGAAGATTTTTTCAGATAAATCTGCTGTTATCTAATAAGGATTTCCATATATGGGATGTAATACTTTTACTTTGCAGTTTTTATTTTTAATTTTCTTTTGATAAGGGTCTCACTCTGTCAGCCAGGCTGGAGTGTGGTGGTGTGATCACAGTTTGCTGCAGCCTTGACTTCCTGGGTTCAAGTGATGCCCTCACCTCAGCCTCTCGAGTTCTGGGACTACAGGCGCGTGGTACCATGCCCAGCTAATTTTTGTATTTTTTGTAGAGATGGGGTTTCGTTATGTTGGCCAAACTGTTCTCAAACTCCTGGGCTCAAGCAATCTGCCTGCCTTGACTTCCCAAAGTGCTGGGACTATGTGCATGAGCCACCGTACCTGTTCTCTCTTGCTATTTTTAGAATTCTGTCTTTGAATTTTGACAATTTGTAAGTCACAAAGTTTATGGTAACATACAGGAGAGGTGCTTGATTTAGATTGTTGTCATCAGGGAAGGGTTCCTAGAAGAAGTCCTAATTGAACTCAGCCTTGAAGGACAATGATTATATATTAGCAAGATAAATGAATTAGGACATTATTATAAATGAAGCAGATAAAAGTGTATAATCAGATGAAGTACTTTCCAGTATTTGAACTGTGTCTTAAGAATAGCTTCCCTTTGGGAGGCTGAGGTGGGCGGATCACCTGAGGTCAGGAGTTTGAGACCAGCCTGGCCAACATGGTGAAACCCTGTCTCTACTAAAAATACAAAAAATTAACCGGGTGTGGTGATGGGTACCTGTAAGCCCAGCTACCCGGGAGGCTGAGGCAGGAGAATTGCTTGAACCCAGGAGGTGGAGGTTGCAGTGAGCCGAGATAGCACCGCTGTACCCCAGCCTGGGCAACTGAGTGAAAACTCCAATCTCAGAAAAAAAAAAAAAAAGAAGAGCTTCCCTGGTCAGTAGGTTACAGAGCATTTTATTAATAGATAGAGGGAGCAGCAATATGTGCAAAGGCACTCCAGGTCAAAAGAGTATATAATTCACTGGGGAATTGCAAGTGCTATAGTTGGGTATTCCTGATAACTACCAGGAATAAATAGATACACATGATAAGGTTTAAATATATAGCTCTTGAGTAGAAGTGTTGAGAAATGAAGTTTGGAAGGAAGGGAGTAGCCAGATTCTAAGAGTTTGGACTTTATGTTGTATGTAAATGCTTGTTTTATCTCATCATGATTGTATAGATTAAAAATTTTAATTAGAAAAAAGAAACATAGTCAAAGCATGAAGTTTAATGAAAAAAGTATACCAATTTTGAGGAAAGACAAAATATTTGCTACTATATTTTTAGCCTAATTGAAATGTGTTGAAATCTGAATTTATGCCTACATTGAGAATGACAAATAATATTCAAATTTCTTTTGTACCTTTAGCAGCCTGGAAGTTTTTCTAGCTGGTCTGGTAGTTTCCTCATGGATGATAACATGTCTAATACTCTAAATAGCCTTGACGAGCACACTAGTGAGTTTTACAGTATGGATGAAAATCAGCCTGTGTCTGCTCAGCAGAATTCACCCACAAAGTTCCTGGCCGTGGAGGCAAACGCTGTGTTATCCTCTTTGCAGACCATCCCAGAATTTGCAGAGACTCTAGAACTTATTGAATCTGTAAGTAAAAAATTGTAAGATTATCAAAAGTTCAATTTTAGTTATATGATTTCATGCTCAGAAACTCAGTTTTGGACATTGACCAGTTTTATGTTTTGTATGCCATGCTTAATTTTGTTCTGATATTTTGCAGTGGCTTCTAGGGGAAAAAAGTTTAAATTTTTCTCAAGTATGTGCCTTGTGAGGAATTTTTAAAAATTAAAAACTTAATTCATTTTTTATTATATAAGTTATACAAGTGCATTAGAGAAAGCTGGAAACTAGGGAAAACTATAAAAAAGAAAATTAAAGTCCTTCATAAACCCAGAGTTAATAATTTGATATATTCCTTTCAGTCTGTGTTCTATACTCAGAAAACATTATATTTTTAAACCCAAAAATACACTTCTGTATTATATTTGTGGATTTTTTTTTGTTTTCCATCCTGTCATGAGCATGTTTCTGTTTCCTTTTTTAAACTTGATTTTTTTTTTTTTTAAGATGGAATCTCACTCTGTCGCCCAGGCTGGAGTGCAGTGGTGCAATCTCAGTTCACTGCAACCTGTGCCTCCTGGGTTCAAGCGATTCTCCTGCCTCAGCCTTCTGAGTAGCTGGGATTACAGGTGCCTGCCACCACACCCAGCTAATTTTTATATTTTTAGTGGAGATGGGGTTTCATCATGTTGGCCAGGCTGGTCTTGAACTCCTGACCTCAAGTGATCCTCCCACCTCAGCCTCCCAAAGTGCTGGGATTACAGGCATGAGCCACCGTGCCTGGCCTAAATTTGAATTTTAGGGGCTTTGTAGTAGTCCATCAAATGCATATAAGAAAATATATTTACCCAACTATTATTATTGGACATTTAGGTAGTGTCTACTTTTTCATTTTTAAAAAAAATTTAAAAAAAAATTTTTTTTATTATTATTATACTTTAAGTTTTAGGGTACGTGTGCACAATATGCAGGTTAGTTACATATGTATACGTGTGCCATGCTGGTGTGCTGCACCCATTAACTCGTCATTTAGCATTAGGTATATCTCCTAATGCTATCCCTCCCCACTCCCCCCACCCCACAACAGTCCCCAGAGTGTGATGTTCCCCTTCCTGTGTCCATATGTTCTCATTGTTCAATTCCCATCTATGAGTGAGAACATGTGGTGTTTGGTTTCCTGTCCTTGCGATAGTTTACTGAGAATGATGATTTCCAATTTCATCCATGTCCCTACAAAGGACATGAACTCATCCTTTTTTATGGCTGCATAGTATTCCATGGTATATATGTGCCACATTTTCTTAATCCAGTCTATCATTGTTGGACATTTGGGTTGGTTCCAAGTCTTTGCTATTGTGAATAGTGCCTCAATAAACATACGTGTGCATGTGTCTTTATAGCAGCATGATTTATAGTCCTTTGGGTATATAGCCAGTAATGGGATGGCTGGGTCAAATGGTATTTCTGGTTCTAGATCCCTGAGGAATCGCCACACTGACTTCCGCAATAGTTGAACTAGTTTACAGTCCCACCAACAGTGTAAAAGTGTTCCTATTTCTCCACATCCTCTCCAGCACCTGTTGTTTCCTGACTTTTTAATGATTGCCATTCTAACTGGTGTGAGATGGTATTTCATTGTGGTTTTGATTTGCATTTCTCTGATGGCCAGTGATGATGAGCATTTTTTCAAGTGTCTTTTGGCTGCATAAATGTCTTCTTTTGAGAAGTGTCTGTTCATATCCTTTGCCCACTTTTTGATAGGGTTGTTTGTTTTTTTCTTGTAAATTTGTTTGAGTTCATTGTAGATTCTGGATATTAGCCCTTTGTCAGATGAGTGGGTTGTGAAAATTTTCTCCCATTTTGTAGGTTGCCTGTTCACTCTGATGGTAGTTTCTTTTGCTGTGCAGAAGCTCTTTAGTTTAATTAGATCCCATTTGTCAATTTTGGCTTTTGTTGCCATTGCTTTTGGTGTTTTAGACATGAAGTCCTTGTCCATGCCTATGTCCTGAATGGTAATGCCTAGGTTTTCTTCTAGGGTTTTTATGGTTTTAGGTCTAACGTTTAAGTCTTTAATCCATCTTGAATTAATTTTTGTATAAGGTGTAAGGAAGGGATCCAGTTTCAGCTTTCTACATATGGCTAGCCAGTTTTCCCAGCACCATTTATTAAATAGGGAATCCTTTCCCCATTGCTTGTTTTTCTCAGGTTTGTCAAAGATCAGATAGTTGTAGATAACGCAGCATTATTTCTGAGGGCTCTGTTCTGTTCCATTGATCTATATCTCTGTTTTGGTACCAGTACCATGCTGTTTTGGTTACTGTAGCCTTGTAGTATAGTTTGAAGTCAGGTAGCGTGATGCCTCCAGCTTTGTTCTTTTGGCTTAGGATTGACTTGGTGATGTGGGCTCTTTTTTGGTTCCATATGAACTTTAAAATAGTTTTTTCCAATTCTGTGAAGAAAGTCATTGGTAGCTTGATGGGGATGGCACTGAATCTATAAATTACCTTGGGCAGTATGGCCATTTTCACGATATTGATTCTTCCTACCCATGAGCATGGAATGTTCTTCCATTTGTTTGTATCCTCTTTTATTTCATTGAGCAGTGGTTTGTAGTTCTCCTTGAAGAGGTCCTTCACGTCTCTTGTAAGCTGGATTCCTAAGTATTTTATTCTCTTTGAAGCAATTGTGAATGGGAGTTCACTCATGATTTGGCTCTCTGTTTGTCTGTTATTGGTGTATAAGAATGCTTGTGATTTTTGTACATTGATTTTGTATCCTGAGACTTTGCTGAAGTTGCTTATCAGCTTAAGGAGATTTTGGGCTGAGACAATGGGGTTTTCTAGATGTACAATCATGTCATCTGCAAACAGGGACAATTTGACTTCCTCTTTTCCTAATTGAATACCCTTTATTTCCTTCTCCTGCCTGATTGCCCTGGCCAGAACTTCCAACACTATGTTGAATAGGAGTGGTGAGAGAGGGCATCCCTGTGTTGTGCCAGTTTTCAAAGGGAATGCTTCCAGTTTTTGCCCATTCAGTATGATATTGGCTGTGGTTTGTCATAGTTAGCTCTTATTATTTTGAGATACGTCCCATCAATACCTAATTTATTGAGAGTTTTTAGCATGAAGGGTTGTTAAATTTTGTCAAAGGCCTTTTCTGCATCTATTGAGATAATCATGTGGTTTTTGTCTTTGGTTTTGTTTATATGCTGGATTACATTTATTGATTTGCGTATATTGAACCAGCCTTGCATCCCAGGGATGAAGCCCGCTTGATCATGGTGGATAAGCTTAGTGTCTGCTTTTTCAGTACTACAAGTAACATATAAAGCTTTGTGCAAAATCATGATTATGTCTTTAGGTTAAATTGAATTTCTGGATCAAAGTGTATCACCATTTTTAACACGTTCCATACTCATTACCAAATGATTATGCAGAATTTGATGGTGTCTTCCTGATGTGCAGTAGAGTGTGAAGTTTTATGACAAAATATACTTTTTGATAATAACTTAATTTTTGATAATAACTTATCATTTGTTCTTAAAGTACTTTGACAGTAAGCTTCAACTACTGAATTAGATGAACTATTATGTATTTTGGAATCATAGGAAAGCCATAATCTGTTCCTCTTAAATGGTCTTGCTTAAAAAAAATGTCCAAGGAAAGCATTTTTACTGATAAAATGAGTTGTTAATTAACTCTGTGGAAATCATCATCCTGTGTTCAAGAGCAGATTTAACTAGGTTACAGCATTAACTTTATTAACAGTTTAATTTATTGCAGGATCCTGTAGCATGGAGTGACGTTACCAGTTTTGATATTTCTGATGCTGCTGCTTCTCCTATCAAATCCACCCCAGTTAAATTAATGAGAATTCAGCACAATGAAGGAGCCATGGAATGCCAATTTAACGTCAGTCTTGTACTTGAAGGGAAAAAAAACACTTGTAATGGTGGCAACAGTGAAGCTGTTCCTTTAACATCCCCAAATATAGCCAAGTTTAGCACTCCACCAGCCATCCTCAGAAAGAAGAGAAAAATGCGAGTGGGTCATTCCCCAGGCAGCGAACTTAGGGATGGCTCATTGAACGATGGTGGTAATATGGCGCTAAAACATACACCACTGAAAACACTACCATTTTCTCCTTCACAGGTAGTGGTGTTCATTTTGTTTATGTTTCTAAATGTCAATGAGTTACATTAAATTAGATCTTTAACATCCTTACTAGCCGTTGGTAGCTTTGATAACATATAAAAATAATGTGTTTAAATGTATACTTGAGAATACTGAACTCTGAGAGAATAGAAAGTATCTCACAAAATGTAGTAGCTGCAAATATTTATTTATTTATTTATTTATTTATATTTTGGAGACAGGGTCTCACTTTGTTGCCCAGGTTGGAGTGCAGTGGCACAAACATGGCTCACCGCAACCTCAACCACCCAGGCTCAAGTGATCTTCCCGCCTCAGCCCCCCAAGTAGCCTGGACTATAGATGCGTGCCACCACACCTAGCTAATTTTTGTATTTTTTGTAGAGATGGGGTTTTACCATGTTGCCCAAGCTGGTCTTGAACTCCTGAGCTCAAGTAATCCACCTGTCTTGGCTCCCAAAGTGTTGGGATTACAGGCGTGAGCCACTGCTCCCGGTTCTGCATGATATTATACTACAGTTTTTAGAGGGATATTTTCTTTATCTTGTAGTCCCATATCTTTATAGAACTCATCAGAAAACAAGCCCAGAAACGTAACATTGATTTGCCGAAAGTTATCTAATGCAAGGCTGAGACTAAGATCTGGTTTCCTGACTGACTACTGTTCGATAGATATACCTGATAAAGTTTAAAGTGGCCTTACCTATTTAGAGTAATTTATTTAGTTTGCCCACTGAGTTTTTCCTTTTAATGTTCTTTGGAAGAAACTTAGATAATTGCTTACTGTAAGAATTTAATGTGTCAAGAGGTTTCCTAAGGATGTCTAGAACTACCTACTTACTTTCTCCTCTCATAATATCCCTGGACAGTAGATGTTTATGTTAGGACAGTTTCCTATTGAATACTTGCTATGCTCCAGGCTGTTTGCCAAACACTTTTTTTTTTTTTTTGAGATGGAGTTTTGCTCTTGTTGCCCAGGCTGGGGTGCAATGGCACCATCTCGGCTCACCGCAACCTCTGCCTCCTGGGTTCAAGTGATTCTCCTGGCTCAGCCTCCCGAGTAGCTGGGATTACAGGCATGCGCCACCACGCCCGGCTAATTTTGTATTTTTAGTAAAGACAGAGTTTCTCCATGTTGGTCAGGCTGGTCTTGAACTCCCAACCTTAGGTGATCTGCCCGCCTCAGCCTCCCAAAGTGCTGGGATTACAGGCGTGAGCCACTGCTCCCAACCTCCAAACACTTTTCTTATAGCATCTCAGTTAATGCTCTTTCAAAAGGAGTTAGGTGGAATAAAATTCTGAAGTTGAGCCACTTGTCAAAGGCAACAGTTAGTAAGAGATGGAGCTGATGTTTTCTGAAAGTGTTTGGCAGAGGCTACAAAGTTTAAGGAGGAAGAAGGGAGTTTAATGGTCAAACAAACATGGAGAATGCTGGGATATTATTGGAGGTATATTTTGAGGCTGGGGAGATAAGTAGGATCTGGCAGAACACAGATCTCTAAAAATTGTGCACCCATGCTTCAGGGGATGCCATTTCTGTAGACTACAATGTGAATAGTCTGTTCACTCCCAGCCCTGCTCTCAGAGTTAAAAAGCACTGGAGAAAGTGAAGTAGGCTTGGGCATACTAGCAGTTTTCTATTCTGGAGTTTTGCATGCTAGCAATTTTTGTTGAAGTGTGAATTCTAAGGTAGAAGTGGCTGAAAGATGCTTATTTCCCATGGAAAACTGCTTGGATTTTATCGTGTAAAAGAGGGTTTGATTACTAATCTTAGGGTAAAATAAATTCAAGTATTCAGAGCCAGAAGTGACAGAGCTAGACTTCATTCTAGTTATAAGTAGCTTTGAAGCCATTTCTATGGCTTCATATCACTGTTTCTAATCTTTTGACTACAAAAATAAATTAGTATTTCACAATTGTATTGTGAATACAATTAGTATTTCACAATTGTAAATTATATAATTTAGAAAATGGACTCTGTTATGCCAGTTTTGACTGCTTAGAGGTTCTGTTCTGTGTTCTAGATAGGCAAATTTGCCAGACAGCTGTATTTCTTATCAGCAAAGCATTATTATTATATTCTAAATTAAAATGCTCTCATAGAAAAAGCCACTTAAGGTCATTTATTAATAAGAGCTAAAAAACTTGTTTTTTCAGTTACACACTGTTGTACAAAACTGTTACATTTAACACAGCAGCTGTTTATGGTTTCTATAGATCTCTATTTGATAATATACTGTTTTTTAAATTTTTAGTATTTTTTTGTAACTTTTGAATATTTGTTAAATGTTTCTTGAATTCCTATATGTGCTAAATACTGTTCTAAGAGCTGGGGAGACAAAAATGAACAAACCAGACAAAAATTCCTACCCTCATGGAGCATAATTTCCATGGAGTATAAGTGTAATATTATTCATAAGCTTTTTTTAAGAGGTATGAAGAAATAATTTGAAAATCTTATCAGTTTAATATTTGTGTAGGGATTTTGATGTTCTAGAAGTCGTCTTTAAACTCTCTTACCTTTCTAGTTTTTCAACACATGTCCTGGTAATGAACAACTTAATATAGAAAATCCTTCATTTACATCAACCCCTATTTGTGGGCAGAAAGCTCTCATTACAACTCCTCTTCATAAGGAAACAACTCCCAAAGATCAAAAGGAAAATGTAGGGTAAGTAGGTATTAAATAATTGTGTTAGAGAAAATGGGGAGCACAGTGTCAAAGTAGATTAGCTTTTTGTGCATATAAATAGCATGTATCATAATTCCTATTCCTACAGGACTTAGAATTTTTTTTGTTTTGTTTGTTTGAGATGGAATTTCGCTCTCGTTGCCCAGGCTGGAGTGCAATGGTGAGATCTCGGCTCACTGCAACCTCCGCCTCCCGGGTTCAAGTGATTCTCCTGCCTCAGCCACCCGAGTAGCTGGGATTACAGGCATGTGCCACCATGCCTGGTTAATATTGTGTATGTAGTAGAGATGGGGTTTCACTATGTTGGCCAGGCTGGTCTTGGACTTCTGACCTCAGGTGATCTGCCCATCTCAGCCTCCCAAAGTGCTGGGATTATAGGTGTGAGCCACTGTGGCTGGCCAGATTTTTTTTTTTAATCATAACCTTATGTTTTCTCCTTAGGACAGTGAAAACCAACTGAAATATAGTGTCAAACTTTGATTTCAATCATTTCTAGTACTTTTTCAAACATTTCTAGTACTTTTTTCTATATTAATTCTTTTTTTCTATTTTAAGATGATTGATTGAAATCAGAATTACCATAGGTGGGCATACTTTAAAATAGTCTTAGAATGTTTAAATGAAGCATATATATATGTGTAAGAAAATTTAGTGTGTGCTTAAATTGCTTTGCTTTCATTAACTTGTATGAAATCAGATCGTGACTATAACATAAATATCTAAATGACTGGATAGGTTTAGAACACCTACTATTAGAAGATCTATACTGGGTACCACACCAAGAACTCCTACTCCTTTTAAGAATGCGCTTGCTGCTCAGGAGAAAAAATATGGACCTCTTAAAATTGTGGTATGTATATTCATTTTATTTTTAATAATTTTCCTAATTTTAATAAAACACAAATTATGATTTTTATCACTTTGATTTTTAACATTTAAAAAAAGATATTTACTGAAACAGATACAAAGCTTTATCTTTTGATTTTCAAGGTTTTTTTTTTTTTTTTGAGACGGAGTCTTACTTTGTCACCCAGGCTAGAGTGAAGTGGCGTGATCTCAGCTCACTGTAACCTCCACCCCCTGGGTTCAAGTGATCCTCATGCCTCAGCCTCCTGAGTAGCTGGTATTACAGGTGCCCGCCACCACACCCAGCTAATTTTTGTATTTTTAGTAGAGATGGGGTTTCACCACATTGGCCAGCCTGGTCTTGAACTCCTGACCTCAGGTGATCCACCCCCCCCCCCCCACCTCGGCCTCCCAAAGTGCTAGGATTACAAGCGTGAGCCACCACACCTGGCCTAATTTTCAAGTTTGAATTTGTGTTCACCTTTTTCTTTAACTTGTAAATAAACCCTTGCTTGGCTTGTTTTGAATTCTTAACTTTATAGCATCTAGAGAAAACATCAGGTGTCAGTGGAACTCTTTTCCTTTTTCCTTTTTTTTTTTTTTGAGATGCAGTCTTGCTCTGTCACCAGGATAGAGTGCAGTGGCTCATTCTTGGCTCACTGCAACCTCCGCCTCCTGGGTTCAGGTGATTCTCCCCCAGCCTCCCGAGTAGCTTGGACTACAGGCTTGCGCCACCACGCCCAGCTAATTTTTGTATTTTTAGTAGAAATGGGGTTTCACCATGTTGGCCAGGATGGTCTCGATCTCCTGACCTCGTGATCCACCCACCTTCGGCCTCCCAAAGTGCTGGGTTTACAGGAGTGAGCCACTGCGCCCTGTCGGAACACTTTTCTTAATACTGAAATATACATTTTAGTAGTTTCAGTCATGGTTACATGTATTAGAATAAAATAATTTTAATATTTTGATATACTGAAGCACTTTCATGATAATATTTAGGAAACTAATCAGGGTGCCTCTTTAGGAAACTAATTAGGAAAAGGCTCAGTTTCCTTTTCTATGCAAAGGAGATCATAAAACACACCCCAAATTGTTATTGTGAAGCTGAAAGAGATGATGTAATTAAAGGGGCTTGTCTGAGTTTCAAGTAGTGTGTGCTTGGTTGCTGCTATTATTCTAATAATAGTATTTGTGGTAGTAGTTCCCGAATGAAAAGGACTGGGAAGTGTTCTAGTTACTGTGCTTTCATATATCTTACCGCCTTTGAAATACCTTGAAACAGTGATGGGCATTTTAGGCAGATACAGATTTCTGACAAGTTCTTTAGAAATACGATTTTTAAAATATTGGTCACTTCCAGGGTTTTTTAGTTATGTTCTTCTATTTTTAGTCACTTTTTGGTTAGATTCATTAACAAATTCTAGTTTACTTGATTTAATTAATGTTCTGCCCAAAAGCATGTTACACACGCACATCTTCTAGTCTTTTCTTTTTCAAAATACTGTGTTAAAGGGTATGTAGTAGGGTTGATCAAGTCTTTTTGTCATTTAGCTCCATGTACTGCTGTGAACAATCATATTTCCTTTAGAGCTTCCTAGAGTTTTTATTTATGCATATACATAAATAAGAGTATGACCACACTTTATTATTTTATAACACTCTTTTTTAATTTAACCAAGTAAACGTATATATTTATCCCATAATTTTTAATGTTTGCATAATATTCCATTGTATGGAATTACCTGATTGATTTAGGCTGTTTCAGTGTTTTGCTGTTTATTTTAAAAATTCATCATTAATTCAGCAAATATTGATTGAGTGCCTAATAGGTTCCAGGCACTGTACTAGGCTTTAGGGATGGAAAGAATGTTGAAAAAGTCAAGTATGGTTCCTGCCTTCATAGGGGCATGTGGACTAATTGGGGATTAGACAAGTAAACAATGATTTGAAAGCATTTAAAAATTCTGCAGTGAGTCAGGGTCATTTGGTCAACATATAAGTGTAATAAAAATTATAATTTGATAGCTGGGTATGGTAGTATGCTCTTGTAGTAGTCCCCGGAGGTTCGTTTGAGCCTGGGAAGTGGAGGCTACAGTGAGTGGTGATGAAGCCACTGCACTCCAGCCTAAAGGACAGAGTGCAGCTCTGTTTGAAAAAAAAAAAAAAAAGACAAAAACAAAAGTATCATTTGTAATAGGTTTCAAATACCTAAAGTCCTTGTCCGTTTGTTTACTAGCCTTCTGACATTTTAAATTTAATACCAGCAGCACTCACAGCTCTTTGGATAGAATTTGACCATTGCCAAAATAGATTACTTGCATCAGCAATTTAAGATAAAAGGAAGGCAATGATTTATAAATTAAAATTCCTAGAATATCTATAGGCTCATACATCTCTTTGCGGTAAGCTGACTTTTCATTTCTCCTGCTCCTCCTCCAGTTATTTACTGAGCATCTACTATATGCTAACCACTTAGCTTTCTTTTGTATCTTACTATGAGTCAAATGCACTTCTTGGAGATTGGCTTTGGAATTTTAATCAGGTATATCTTAAATATCTTTTGCCCTTTTAATAAACCGATTCTTTTAATATTTACTATAAATTACTCAAAAGGCTAAAAACTGTAGAAATATTAAGTTTGGTAGTATCAAACCTGAAAAGTATTAAATGCAGGAGTTCTTTGCTTTTGACACATTAGAACAATTAAGAGAATAATTCTTGCTAGTGAATGAATTAATCTGTCTTAGCCCTATTCTAGGACATTTGTATTCTTAAAGGGAGAAAAACCTCCAGATCTTTTTAAGAATACTAGACTAGATCAAGAAAATGTGGGCTGGATGCAGTGGCTCATGCCTGTAATCTCAGCACTTTGGGAGATCAAGACAGGCAGATCATTTGAGCTCAGGAATTCAAGACCAGCCTGGGCAACATGGTGAAACCCCATCCCTACTGAAAATACAAAAAATGAACTGGGCATGGTGGTGTGCACCTGTGGCTCTAGCTACTTGGGAGACTGAAGTGGGAGGATCGCTTGACCCTGGGAGGTAGAGGTTGCAGTGAGCTGATATTATACCACTGCACTCTAGCCTGGGTGACAGAGTGAGACCCCACCTCAAAAAAAATTAAGGAAAAAAAAAAAAAGAAAATGCGGTACATATACACCATAGAATACTATGCAGCCATAAAAAAGAATGAGGTCATGTCCTTTGCAAGGACATGAATAGAGCTGGAAGCCATTATCCTCAGCAAACCAACACAGAAACAGAAAACCAAATACTGCATGTTCTCATTTATAAATGGGAGCTAAATGATGGGAACATGTGGACGTATAGAGAGGAACAGCACACACTGGGGCCTTTCAGAGAGTGGAAGGTGGGAAGAGAGAGGATCAGGAAAAATAACTAATGGGTACTAGGCTTAATACTTGGGTGATGAAATAATCTTTTTTCTTTTTTTGAGACGGAGTTTCACCCTTGTTGCCCAGGCTAGAGTGTAGTGGTGCGATCTCGGCTCACTGCAACCTCTGCCTTCTAGTTTCAAGCGATTCTCCTGCCTCAGCTTCCCAAGTAGCTGGGATTACAGGTGCCCACCACCACCCTGGCTAACCACCCTGGCTAATTTTTGTACTTTTAGTAGAGATGGGGTTTCACCATGTTAGCCAGGATGGTCTTGAACTCCTGACCTCGTGATCTGCCCGCCTCGGTCTCCCAAAGTGCTGGGATTACAGGCGTGAGCCACTGCGCCCGGCTGGGTGATGAAATAACCTATACAACAACCCCCCATGTTTACTTATATAACAAACATGCACTTGGACCCCTGAACTTAAAAGTTAATTTGAAAAAAGAATACTTTATGTTCTTGGTGAAATACCATCATTAAAAAGCTCTTTGAGACCGGGAGCGGTGGCTCACACCTGTGATCCCAGCACTTTGGGAGGCTGAGGTGGGCAAATCACCTCCTGAGGTCAGGAGTTTGAGACCAGCTTGGCCAACATGGTGAAACCCCGTCTCTAGTAAAAATACAAAAAATTAGCCAGGTGTTGTGGCAGTTTGTGCTAGCTACTTGGTTGATCCCAGCTACTCGGGAGGCTGAGGCAGGAGAATCGGTTGAACCAGAGGGTGGGGGTTGTGGAGGTTGCAGTGAACTGAGATTATGCTACTACACTCCAGCCTGGGTGACAGAGCAAGATTCCATCTCAATAAATAAATAAGTAAATAATAATAATAATAATAAGCTCTTTGAGAAGTATACGGAAACACTAACATAATTCCTGTATGTCTCAGTCTAGATGAGAATACTTTTAACATTTGTTTTCGTCTTAAAAGTTTTTGTAAGTGCTGTGAAATCTCATTTATATATGAATACCATTCTCTCTAACTTTGCTGGCTGGGGACATAAGCTGCTGGTGTTTTTTTGTTTTTTGTTTTGTTGTTGTTGTTTTTTTTTTTTTGAGACGGAGTCTGGCTCTGTTGCCCAGGCCGGAGTCCAGTGGCGTGATCTTGGCTCACTGCAACTTCTGCCTCCTGGGTTCAAGCAATTCTCATGCCTCAGCCTCCCGGGGTGCACACCACCACCCCCGGCTAATTTTTGTGTTTTTAGTAGGGATGGGGTTTCACCATGTTGGCCAGGATGGTCATGATCTCTTGACTTCATGATCCACCCGCCTCGGCCTCCCAAAGTGCTGGGATTACAGGCATGAGCCACCATGCCCAGCAGCTGCTGGTTATTAAGTGCTGCCAGTTCTTTTATTTAGTAGAGGTTTTATTACCTTTTCAAGTATATCTTGGTTATGAAAGGTATAAGTTAGATATAATTTTTAAATTTTTTCTGGGTTATAAGTTGTGCTTACCTATTTGACAGAAAGCTAGATGAATAATATTTTGAGACTATTTCATCACTCAGCTGACACTCAAGTGTCTATCTCTCTGTAACCTACCCTCCCACACTACACACACACACACACACACACACACACACACACTCACTCTCTCTGTCTTCTTGGATACTGTGTCAGCTCTTTGCTTAGGCTAGGTATACAAAGATGAAAATGACCTGACCATTGCTCTCAAGTATCTCACAATCTTGGTGGTAACAAACATGTTAACTAGTAATTACATACTATGTAATAGGTACAATAAAAGTAGAATAAGAGCTAGTGTATTCCCAATATGTTCTATATTTCCTGTTTTTATGTAAAAAAAACTTGAGAAATAACATCTTTCTTTTCTGTTTAATTCTGAAGATCCTGACCTGAAGCAGGAGCTACAGTGGTTTCCCCAAAAGGAAGATTTTTGTTTAGTAGCCTAGAAAGAAGAAATTGCTATTCTTTACTCAGTACTTGCAAATGTATAATATTGTTTTGCTACAACATGGATTAATTTAATTAATGTATCTATAGGGGCTAGGAGAAA
Source organism: Pan paniscus (assembly GCF_029289425.2). Lineage (NCBI taxonomy): Eukaryota > Metazoa > Chordata > Mammalia > Primates > Hominidae > Pan > Pan paniscus. The sequence continues at coordinate 82,304,761 of NC_073256.2, read as the reverse complement.
ATTATGACAATAATGGACAAGTATAAAAGATGGGTTTCCTATATATAGGGAGAAAAAGGAATTGCTATAAATGACTTTTTACAACATTTTAAAAAACAATTTAGTCCCAGCCACTTGCCTTCTTGGAAGAAGATATTCGGGAAGTTTTAAAAGAAGAAACTGGAACAGACCTATTCCTCAAAGAGGAAGATGAACCTGCTTACAAAAGCTGCAAACAAGAGGTAATCTTCTAGTATTATTGTTAATAAAAGTCTTATTGTATCCAAGAGACTTTGCCATAAAGCTTCTACATAAATTACTCATTCTAGAATACCGCTTCTGGGAAGAAAGTCAGAAAATCACTAGTCTTAGATAATTGGGAAAAAGAAGAATCAGGCATTCAACTGTTGACTGAAGACATTTCAGACATGCAGGTTTGTAAAGGATTATTATTATTGTTATTTTAAATGGTTGCTTTAAGTCCTAGAGGTTCTTATTTCTTACTCATTGTGTAGCCAGTTCATTAGAAATTCATGGAGAATTTTTATCTTAGTATCATTTTGCCTAATTCACAGAGAAACTATTCACTGTAGAGAATATTTTATTTACTTTTTTTTTATATTTCTTTTGTTATGAGAGGAGTTAGCTGCCTTATATCTGATGTCAAAAAATCGTAGTTCTCGAGATTTTAAATATCAAAGTTTATCTTTGGTTCATTTCCAAAATAATATTACTACATTACTAGAAATTTCATCAGAGCCAAATGCTTTCTTGGAGGGAAATAAACAGGGCTTCCATTACCACTTACTCAGTAGTCCCTCCATTTGTCTCCATTTTTGAATTAGTTATTTTCCTCTTTCTTTTTTCTCTCTTAGTCAGAAAATAGATTTACTACATCCTTATTAATGATACCATTATTGGAAATACATGACAATAGGTGCAACTTGATTCCTGAAAAACAAGATATAAATTCAACCAACAAAACATATACACTTACTAAAAAGAAACCAAACCCTAACACTTCCAAAGTTGTCAAATTGGAAAAGAATCTTCAGGTATGGATTTATAAATTTCTTTAGTGATTTTTGTTTTTGTTTAGTCAATGATCACTTTGGATTTACCAATCACAAATTATACTTTTTCTTTTAAATTCAAAATTGATTGTAACAGTAACTAAACATTTACCATTATTTTGTCACTCACATTTGGGTTTGAGCGACTCATTCATCAGGGCACATATAAACTAAACAATTGAAGCTGTAACCAAAGACTGGTCTGGTGATTTCCTAAGCACTGTATCTTTTTTAAACTAAAGATATATAAATCTACTTCTGGCACCTCTTCTCCTGTAACAAATATGTATAGCCCTAATTGCTATTCTGAAAAAGGGTAAGTGGTTGGAAGCAGTTTCAGCATGATTTTGTTGGTACCATGATTTCCAGTGAACTTTTTGGCTCAGAAGTTGTAAAACAAAGTCCTTTTTTTTTCTGTTGGGATACGACCAGTGTGTAACTGCAAATGAAGGTTGGAAAAATTTTTACTGCATTAAGAGTTTACCCCAGAGAATTTGAGAGTTCATTGAGTAGGAAATTTTCTTCTTTATGCCACAGTGACTGCAGCACTAGTATTCCTGATATTGAAGCATACCTTGAAAACATCTTTGGCAATTACATATGACCACCTTACATCTGTTTTCAGCCACTGCTTTCTAAGAGCCATGTAGCACATTCTCTTAATCCATGTAAAGTGATTTGAGTTCCTGGCGTTTAATTAACATAGAACTTTTGGGTAAAGTTATTATATAGAAGATCATGTCTATAACATAGTAATCTTTAAAATAAGGGAAGGAAAAAAACATAAGCTTGATTTTTTGTTATGAATATATTTCCTAATTTGTAAATAAAGCATTCTTGGCTCATTTTTTGACATTACATCCTCTCTTTAAACCTTTTGCAAAATTTTGAAGCAATAAAGACTAACATTTATTTCCATGTTAAGACTCATTTGATTTGGGGGGGAATTATTGGGGACAAGACTTTTAAACTGCCTCCATAGGCCTGTAAGCAATATAGATAGCTAAAATAATTGACTTTTTAAAAATTTGATCAAAAATATTTCAGTATATATTTTAAAACATTATTATTAAAAAAATACAGTGCCATTGTTAAAACATTTTTATAATTATTGTTTATAAAATATCTAATCAGTTAAAATAACTGACTTTAAGAGTCTAATTGTGATATAGATAGCTATTTTAATAATTTTCACGTCACTATTAATATTTCCTTTCTAGTCAAATTGTGAATGGGAAACAGTGGTTTATGGGAAGACAGAAGACCAACTTATTATGACTGAACAAGCAAGAAGATATCTGAGTACTTACACAGCTACCAGTAGTACTTCAAGAGCTCTCATACTGTAATTGTTATTAAAATTGATGAAATGCCCCACTCCCTTACTGCAATCTCTGCTAAATTAGGTTGCAGTGAAATTTTTCTCAATTAGTTGTTTTTAAAGTTGTAAGATAGCCCTTTTAATACAGCATCTTTTTTCTATTCTATATAGTAGGCAGAAAGCTAGTAAGTCACTTAAGGGGTAGATAGTTTCATAGTTTATTTTTTAAGAGATGAGATTTTTAAAAATTGTTTTTAAAGAACAAGATGGGAAAATAATAGAATGTTCATGGATTTCTAAAAGTAAATTCTCATATATTTTCTTCACAAGATATATGTTGCTACTCTCTTGATGCTGCAGTTTTGTTATAGATAGGTGTATGAGTATATATGATTTCTGAAATTAGTCTATGTATGGAAAGCACACATGATTTTATGAAGTACTTTTGCCCACGTGCTGATTTACTTAGGCTACCATTTACAAAGAAACACATTGAAAAGGAATTTAAAGGAAGGATAGAAAGTTGCACTACTAATTTTTTGTTTTTTTTTTCAGAAGCAGTAAAATTAACTACAGTGTTAAATGTATTTATTTGAGCATAGTACTGAAAACAAAAAGCATTCAAAAAAGAGTTTTTTCTTTATTAGTAAATAGTATTTTCTTAATCTCAGAGGAGCTGAGAGTTTTGTTGAATGTATTGTACAGTATGTAGGAGCAGGAGAACTTTGTAAATTGGAAAGAAGTCTGTTTTTATAATTTATTTTTATTTTTAAAGCTTAAATGTAGATATTTATACGTATACAGGGTGCCTAGAAGCCAATGTTGTTTCCTGTTATTACAGCTAACACAGTAAAGAATAATTTTGACTTTAAGTATGAAACAGTAGTAAGTTATAGCTGCAAAGAATACAATATCTATACTGTATGTCACATCTACCTAAATGTTGCACTATGCCCTTTAAATCATGCTGGTTATAAAGTAGTTCTAAAAATGTACTAAATAATAATTTAATATTTTCTTTTTAAATTATATCGGGGGTGGTCATATACATTAATCTGGTGATTTGTATATGTGTTTGAAATTTTTGCATTTTGTTTAAAAAATAATATGGTACCTTGGTCCCTAAAAACAGTCTGCACTTAGAAGTTTATATTTACTCAGTGTTTCAGAAGTGGAGAACATTATCTTTTATTTATAAAAATATTTTGTCCTTTTTTAAATGTTTTGTGTTTCTCTACAGGTTACAACAGTTGCTTCAGTTGCCTGTTTTAGGTGTTTGCACTTATTTTATTTCTTCTTGAAAGAATTTTTATTTGCTTTTGTGGTAGAGATTATATGTAATTTTTTTTCAGTCATATAATGGTGTGCTGTCAACTTAAACACTGACAGGTAAATAGAATTGTACACTGTAGTTTGAATTATTTATAATTGACACACTCTCTCCCTCTCCACTCCTGAAGTATGCTGCTATAGAAAATAGCAGAATCGGCTTGCTGCTACGAGAGAAGGAAAGAGCGACCACCACTTGCACTGTGTGAAAAGATAAAAAACAAATGATGGCAAGTTCTCAAGTTAACTAAATGGAATCAACCATTACCAGGCAAATTCTTACAAATACCAAAATACTACTATGCCTTATAAAACAAAATGAAAGCAGGTTAAGATTTTCTGCTCTGTTTGTATGTTAATAGAAATGGAAATACTAAGTATTTTAATGCTTAGCTCTTGAACAGTAGACCTAAAAGGGTTTTAAGCTATTTAAATCTACTTGCTAGTTTTTGCATATTTTATATATATATATTTATATATATATATAGTGAGAAGTGAAGAAAATGTATGGTACTAAGATTATGCCTTATTGATAAATAGATAAACCAATTTGAATCCTCTTAGCATGTTTAAGTATGTTGATTGCTTTCTAATTAATGAACTTCTCACAGAAATTTCACTTAGTGAAACCAATGATTGTAGCAAACTCATACTGGATCATTTCAGTTACCTTGAACTAATAGCACATAATGGTTTTTTGTTGTTGTTGTTTTTAATGTAGCCCTTACCTGGATATACATAGTCTGCAATCACCAAAGTATAATATCTTGTAAGAGCTATATTTTTTAAAGCATTTTTTTCTTGAGCATTAAATTATCCTAAATGGTAATATATTGTGGATAAGTCTGGGCTTATTGGACATAATACATATTTGGGTTGGTACTGGTTGAATCCTTCAGTTAACTGCTTTGTTGCTTTTTGCAAGATTTTTTATCTTAAACATGTCAGGCATCTTAAGTCACCTTTATACTGTTTTGTTCCTCTGAGTTTCTTTCAGTATGTTATACAAATGCCAGACATAACATGTAGCAGCCATACTTGCATGGAAACTGACTACACATACATAATACTGCATTTTATTGTAAGGTTTTCACATTAATACAGCAATTACCCTGACTAAATTGAGTTTTGTGATATATGGAAAACTTCATTGTAAGAGAATCTTGCATACAATGTTCACATATTAACATCCAAAATAAAGCATCTGTGTACAAGCTGACTTGGCATTGCTCATTCACTTGGTTTTGTGCTTTATAAGGACTGAATGAATCCTTAGAGACTTAACATTCTGTTCTTAGGCCTTTTTTCTCATTTAGAACTCTCTTTACGGTGATTTTTACCAATAAATACAACATTGCGCCTTTATAGAGCCTCATTTAAAACCAGATTTTCAGCTGTCTTTCAGATACTTTCACATGACACTTCCTGTTGGCGCCTTAAACATATGTTCAAAGCAGATTTCCTCTTTTTCCCAACTTTGACCTGCCCTTTGTTCTGTCACTTAGTGGTATTGCCTTCCCTTCATTTACCCACTGAGTAATCACCCACCTCCACATTGAAGTCAGCTGTGAATTCTCAGCCTGCATATGGCCTCTGTCTGCATTCTATAGAAATGTCAAGAAATTGAGCAGTGGCATAAGGGTGTCATCTGGGAAAGGCACACTGGTCATCCAGGCAGGGCTGTTTGGTATTATATTACCTCGGTAAATTCATCACCATCTAGATTCTATCTTTAGCCTTGTAGGCTCCGAAGTCTGAGGGAATTAACTCATTAAAAATGAGTTTACCTCTCAGTAGAAGGCTTACCTCAAGTTTATGACTGATATATGAAATTATAATGCCAGTCTCTTAATTTATAGCGTGAAATAAAACTGCTGAGAGGACTAGGCACATTTTCTCCTTATATGTAAACAGCAACAAATATAAAAAACGACGTTCCATAGTTCTCTGTTGCCTAAATAATAATAATTCTCCTCCTCCTTCACTCCCTAACCTGGACATGACCAACTTTTCCACACTTCATTTTTCAGTCATACTGGCGACTTAGATCTCCCAGGAACATATGTGCACACTCCTATCTCCAGGCCCGTGTTTGTAATACCCTCTTTGCATGACTTTTTTTTGTTTGTTTTTTGAGATGGAGTCCCACTCTGTTGCCCAGGCTGGAGTGCAGTGGCACCGTCTTGGCTCACTGAAACCTCCACCTCCCAGGTTCAAGCAATTCTCCTACCTCAGCCTCCGGAGTAGCTGGGATTACAGGTGTGCACCTCCATGCCGGCTAATTTTTGTATTTTTAGTAGATGGGGTTTCACCATGTTGGCCAGGCTGGTCTCCAACTCCTGACCTCAACTGATCTGTCCGCCTCAGCCTCCCAAAGTGCTGGGATTACAGGCGTGAGCCACCGCGCCAGGCCCTCTTTGTATGACTTCTTTTCTTTGTCTCCCTAGCCTGTTAAAATCTTAGCCTTCAAGGCATGGGTCTGTGAGTCATTTCCTGATGATCCTAGTGCTTCCATAAAACTTTCCCACCAGACTGCATTTCTGAAGAGTAGGGATTGCTATTTATAACTCCTTCATTTCTGTGTCTAGCATGGTGCTTAGAAAAATCTCGCCAAGTGTTAAATTTAAGTAATTTAAAAAATTAGTCATGACTCGGAATATTAACCATACTTTTTTATACTATGTATTATAAATAGCTTTGATAGTTATCTGCATGAAGCTAGTTTTGCTTCATAGCCAATAAATTGTATTACTTTCTTAAAATCTTTCAGTTCATTTTATAGCCAGATAATTTCCTCCTTGACTTATCCAGTTCTATAGTGGTAGGCTTGCCAGCCAATCAGACCTTTAATTTGTAATGTAAAACTGATGATATTATTTGAAGACGTGCCTCCTACTTGGTGAGAAGTGAAAATTTATTTTTAATTAAGTAGTAGGAGATAAATTGAACCAAGTAGAATTCTGTTGGAACATTGCACTTTCCCCTGGCCTTTTTTTTTTTTTTTTTAGAGAGTATGGATATTGTCAATAATGTGAAATATATCAGTAGAAAATCAAGATAAAGTGCACTTGGAAAATACTTGTGACTGATGTGCTAGGAAGAGAGTGTTTTTGAAAATATTTTAGTGTGTTGGTCTAAGTACGTCAAAAGCTGTTGAGTTTGGAGCAAATAGTATTAAAAGTAGTAGTGTGTACTGCCCTTATTTCTGAAGTTTTCAGACCTAGTATGCTTAACTCAAGTTCCAAGTACAGAATGTGCTAGGTTTGATTGGATTTTCCTGGCCAGCACAGGGAAAGAGGGCAGGAGATTCACTTTACTCTGATTTAACTACTGTGATTTTGACAAACAAAGCTCAGAAGTTTTGAGCAGATTTGAACATAATGTCCTAAGCCCTAATATTGTTAGTACTTAACTATTTATTCAGTTTAGCTAAGTGCTTACGATGCCCTGTGCTAGGCACTGCATATACTATGGTAAACAGTGCATGACCTTTCCCTTAAGGAAGCTGATATTCTAGAAGGGGAGATGAATAAGTATGTAACAGAAATGTCTTTTCTCCTTTGGCCAAAAGTGAGATGGATCAAATAGCCAAGTTCCCTATTGTATGTGTAGATGCTCATTTGTGAATAAAGGAATAGTTGGACTCTGCCCAGATGACATGGATTTTTTCCCTCTCTCATATTCAGAATTGACTGGAGTCTTGCATTACCCGGGAAGTTCACAGACTATAAGTTTGAGTACAGTGTGGCAGCTGCAGCCACACTCCACCCACTGTGTTAAAACCTTTACATACATTATCTCACTTAATCCTCATAATACCCCTATGAGGCAAACACTGTTATAATCCACTTCTCTGGATGTGGAAACAGGGTTAAGAGGCTTTCCAAACTCACAATGAAATACTGAGCTGGGATTCAATCATCCAAGGTTTAGTTTGATTCTTTAAGCATAGGGCATGAAAGATTACATAGTGTATGATTCCCTTTATATAAAAGTACAAAAACAGGCAGAGCTAATGCATGTTGTTAGAAGTCAGGATAGTGATGGTCCTGGTGGTCCTGGGCGGGAAGGTTGGAAGGAGCACGGGGCAGTTCTGAGTGTGCAATACTCCACTTCTTGCACCAGGTACTGATTTCATGGATGTGTTCACAGTTTGTAAAAATCAAGCTCTACTATTAATGGTATGTGTACTTTATCTACATTATGCCTTAATAACAAGTTTAAAAAATGAAAGCTAGGTTATAACAGGAAAATAAAAGTGCTCAGCCAGAACAAAATATAATGAATCATTTTCTTTTCTTTTCTTTTTTTTGATACAGAGTCTCGCTCTGTCACCCAGGCTGGAGTGCAGTGGCGCGATCTTGGCTCACTGCAACCTCCGCCTCCTGGGTTCAAGCGATTCTCCTGCCTCAGCCTCCCAAGCAGCTGGGACTACAGGTGTGCGCCACCTTGTGATCCACCCGCCTTGGCCTCCCAAAGTGTTGGGATTACAGGCATAAGCCACCACGCCTGGCCAATGAATCATTTTCTATATTCTTCCATTTATATGCTTACTTGTAAGAGTCTACAAAGCTAGCACTCAGAACTTTTCATTATTCTCCAGCAAGTGTTAGGCCCATTTCTCCTGGTAAAATAAATTTATACTAAATTTTTACATGAAATAATTATTTCCTTGAGCTACGTATACTAAATTTTTATGTGTATGACCAAACTCTTTTTATTTCCTTGGTTTTTTGTTTGTTTGTTTTTTGGAGATGGGCTCTCGCTCTGTTGCCCAGGCTGAAGTGCAGTGGTGAGATTTCAACTCACTGCAACCTCTGCTTCCTGGGCTCAAGTGATCCTCCTACCTCAGCCTCCTGGGTAGCTGGGACTACAGGCCCGAGTCATCATGCCTGGCTAATTTTTGTATTTTTGGTAGAGGCAGAGTTTCAGCATGTTGCCCAGGCTGGTCTTGAACTCCTAAGCTCAAGTGATCCACCCACCTCAGCCTCCCAAAGTGCTGGGATTACAGACATGAGCCACGCGCCTGGCCTGTAAGTGCTAACTCTACCTCATTACATGAATCCTTTACTCAAGCCAAGCTACATACTTGCAGTTCTCCATAAATATTCACAATTACCCATCTCTGAATCTCCGCCTCAAAGTTCATACTTTCACTCCCGCCCCCACCAAAATATCCATATTCACCAAATCACTTGTCACGAGATAGTCATCTGTCTAATGTGGTCCACTAGTTACTTTGTACCTTATCAACTGCACTTCTTTATAAGAGATATAAAGAAGAAACCTGGGTTGAATCTTTGGGAAGAATAATTATAGGTATTAGTGTAAATTTCTCATGCCTTTGGACTGTGGAATAAATAGGTGGGCCATATTATATTGAGAGGTGGGATCATGAGGTTTGCCATAGAAGCAAAATAATTGTGAATTAATTCACTTCCTCTATACACATCTATAATCTGTTTCTATAACTATATTGAATCTAGAAAAATCAAATACTACTTCAATAAACTCTAGAGTCCTTTAAGTAAATGTTAAAATCAAACCCAGTATACAGTCAGGGCCATTATTATAATTGTCAACATATTGACCTCCTGGGCTCAAGCAATCCTTCCACCTCAGCCCCTACAAGTAGCTGAGACTACAGGTGCTCGCCACCATGCCTGGCTAATTTTTTTCTATTTTAATAAATTTTGTTTAATTGTTTATTTAGAGTTCATATTAACTAACATTTACCCAATAACTGTCATTATGTGCTTTTCAAATCATTTCAAGTTTTGTTTTTTTTTAAATACTATTTTAGGACTTAATGATAACAGTGAACTCAATAAGTAAACGGGTAAATTCTTTCTTTAAAAACAATGTAATAAAATACATTGTGTGTTTATTGATTTCCCTTAGACACTTTTAACTTTGAATTTGGTTGGGCTGGGCACACTCTTCTTATTAGAAATCACCATGCATAAAGCTATACTGATACTACCAAAAAAAAAAAAAATCAATTTAGCTTAATGTTTGAAGAATATGGAAGCCAAAATTCAAGATATAAAGAAGAAACCTGGGTTGAATCTTTGGGAAGAACAATTATAGGTATTAGTGTAAATTTCTCATGCCTTTGGACTGTGGAATAAATAGGTGGACCATATTATATTGAGAGGTTTGCCATAGAACCAAAAGTTGGTAAAGCAAGTATTTTTTTTTTCTATTTTTATAATTTTTTTTTTGAGACAGGGTCTCACTTTGTCACCCAGATTGGAGTGCAGTGGCATAATCTCGACTCATTGCAGCCTCAACCTCCTGGGCTCAAGCAATCCTTCCACCTCAGCCACTACAAGTAGCTGAGACTACAGGTGCTCGCCACCATGCCTGGCTAATTTTTTTTCTATTTTAATAAATTTAATTGAAAATTTGAGGTCAATTCTATCTCTTACAGAATGCGTAATTGCTAGACATATAATATTTAAGGAAATTTGCTTATACGTATTGAACTATCTCCATGTATTTTAAACATACACTCTTTTATATGTGAAAGAAAATTAAAATTTAGAGAAATCTTGGGAAGTAACAGCTGCTTCTTAACAAAAACAACAACAGCTTCTTCTTACTCTTTAAAATTAGCTAATTGGTAGCTGGGCATGGTGGTGCGTGCCTGTAGTCCCAGCTACTGGGGAGGCTGGGCCACGAGAATCACTTGAACCTGGGAGGCAGAAGTTGCAGTGAGCACCACTGCACTCCAGCCTGGGCAACAGAGTGAGACCCTGTCTCAAAAAAATAATAAAAATAAAAGTAAAAATATGAATAAATAAATAAAATTAGCTAATTGGTAACTTATTTCCTCTTTCCAGTACTCCCAGGTTAATATATGGCCCATTTTCCTGTCCCCTAGGCCCAGATCTGCTTATGAGATGGCGTCAAGCCTCCATTTCTGCCCACATTGCAGTTCTCTCCACCCTTTCCTTCTTCCAGTATTATATAAAGTGAGGTAGCTCTCAGCTGAGGTGGGAGTAGTTGTAATTGCAGAAGCATTTCTTTCACAATTGTTTAAAATGGAAGGAGACAAGTTGGCATCTCTCGCCTGTTGGGGTATTATCACCTTTTCCAAGGTTGTGTATTATTTTTCAGAGCTGGGAGAATATCAGGTAAAATGCAGCCACCTGCAAATCGTCCTTTGAGGGAATTGTGTTGTAAACCATGGAATAATGACTTAGGGACAACTTTCAATGATCACTCTCAGGGTTTCCACAGCATTTTGAAAAGTCACTGCAGGAAAGGGTGCCTTTCCTTGGTGAGGAAGCCGTAACAGGAAATAGTCAATAGAAACCTTTGTCGGTTACTTAAACAATAAAAGGATTGTGGCAGCTTCCCGATGGTATGAAGGAAAGCGTTTATGTGTTGCCTAGGCTGGATTTCCCTGTAGTGATTTGTAAAAGCCAAATAATTGAGGGCGGCAAGTCCCTCTGATGACTGCAGGCCACCAGAGAGGCCAGCCCTGAGCAGTGAGGCGTGAAACACACACGTTGCCAGCCTTTTGTTCCATAAGCAGACCAGCTTGGGCAGGAGATTCATCGGAGGCTGCTGTGAATGAGAAACTACAAAGTTATGAATGGCCCGTCTGCTCACAGGCCAGAGCCGTTGGATCTCTTGAGTCCTCTAACCTCTTTCCTAGTTGCTTTAATCCATTTCCTCCAAAATCAGATGTTATTAGGCATTGTTTTCTGAAGAAATAACCAAGGGATAGCACTCAGATAAAGAGTTGCTTTACTTAATTGCCATTTTAGCCATAAATTGCTACAGAAGGATTTATAAAAACGAACAACATTTACTAGTCTAAAAATCCATTAAAAGTGACATAAGAAAGGAAGGCATAGATTGTTTGTTGAAAAATGACAATAATATAATGGAAAGAAGCTGGTCTCCATAAGAGCACTGCAGGGCTGGCATTAGGGGAATGATAAACGGCCTGGGTGATGCTCCGTGCTTTCCAGCACTAGTTTCTGCATGGTTTCATTTGGTCTTCACTGTAACTTCTGCAGGTAGCTATTAATATAATGATTCCATTTTACAGAGGAACAAACTGAAGACCAGAGAAGTTATTTGACCTGCCCAAGATCATACTGGCAGAGGTGGATTTATTGTAAAGCAAATGAAGCTTAAACATCAAGGCTTGTATGGACTCCTGTGAGCGCAGGGAGTCACACAGTGTGAGATATAGGAGGGGAAACCAGATTGCAATTGGAAAGCATTTCTATATAAGCATTTCTGGTAAATTGCCTAAAGAGCTCTTAGAAGAAAAGATCGAAATCTCCACATCTCCAGAAATGTGTTGTGATTTCCTTTTTAATTCCAAAGAAACAGTCAATTCTTCTAATTTTGTATTCTTAAAGAAAGGGTCCCCAAATTGTAAAAGCTTTGAGCCCCATAAAACCTGCATGTACTTTTGCAAACAGGTGGTAAGTCATAGAGCTGGGTTTTGAATTTCAGTCTTCTGATTCCAAGACCTATTCTATTTTCAGACTATGTTGAAACACAGAAAAGTATAAATAGGACATCAGAAAAGGCAGGGCATGAGAATTATAATTGTAATAGTGTAAAACCTTACATCTGATAAAAGACTCAAAGGAAACACTTTCAGGCTAAGAACTATGTATTAAAATGTGTAGATTAGTGATTTATCTTCTTTTTTTCCCTAAATTTTCTGAATGCTAAGGTATTTCAATAGTGTAAGATGAAACTGGACATACAGAATAATTTAAAATTTTTACTGATTTAACAGATTATAATACTAGTTGTTCAAATTTTAAATGTTTATAAAGGAAGGCCAAGTTACCAACAATCAAACTTATAAATTCAGATAAATTCTGGCAAATAGTTTATTTTCTCTGAAGGCATTGATACATCATTTATATTTTCTTGATGGAAGAACTAAGATGGAATTTTATTTCCAAATACCACTAGCTTGCATTTATTTTGCAGTAGATCCTTGACATCCACTGTGCTTACATATTGTTTTTGTTTTGTTTTTTGTTTGTTTGTTTGTTTTGAGACACAGTCTCACTCTGTCCCCCGGGCTGTAGCGCAGTGGTATGATCTCGGCTCACTGCAACCTCTGCCTCCTGGGGTTCAAGCAATTCCACTGCCTCAGCCTCTTGAGTAGCTGGGATTATAGGTGGGCACCACCACGCCTGGCTAATTTTTGTATTTTTAGTAGAGACAGGGTTTCACCATGTTGGCCAGTGTGGTCTGAACTCCTGACCTCAAGTGACGGCCCGCCTTGGCCTCCCAGAGTGCTGGGATTACAGGTGTGAACCACTGTGCCCAGCCGGTTTTTACATACAAAGTAGAACTAATGTTGCTTATCCCTTCTCTAACACCTAGTTTCATTTGTATATAAAGGAGGTGTTGATATTGCACAAAGGGTCAGAAAGAAGGCCAGGATTCTCATCCTAGAGAGAGATCTCTAGAGGAATGATAGATCTGACAGTAGCCTATGTTGGCTACCTTAACCTCTCTGAATTTCAGTCTCCTCTTTTATAGAATGGGAACAGGTATATCTTTGTTACTAACCTCTGAGTTAGGATGAAATGAGCTAATGAGTGTGTATGTGCCTATCAACTACGGAATTGTCTGCAAAGATGAGGCATTTGTATTGGCCAAATGACCAAGTACTGTATTATTATATCAGGAAAACAAGTCATTGTAAATAGAAACCCTGCCTCAAATTTGCAGAAGAGACTGCCCAATTAGCAGAGGTATGGATGATTAAGAGGGCAGCAAATCATTTCTATCTCATTCAATACTGTAATTCAAGCACATAGTACAGTGCCTGGCATATAGTAGATGCTCAATAATTATTTGTGGAATAAATGTATACATGCATATATGCAAGAATGATTGAAATTTTGCCCTACTCCAATATTGGGCTCCAATATTAGAGGGTAATTTTAATCAATGGAGATGGAGGAATTGAATTTTAGGCAGAGAGAACAAAAATGAGCAAAAGGCTGGAGAATGGAAAATTAAGGACATACTTAAGGAATGCCAAGTGGCTCCACTTTGGTTGAAGAAATCATGTTGTAAAAATGCACACTGGGGCCAGACCCTAAGGGGCCTTTAAAATCCTGGTAAGAGATTGAACTTTTATACTGAAGGAGTTTGGGAGCCTATGAGTATGTGTTACAAACAGGAAAGTTTGTGCTGGCAATAGGCAAGACGGGCTACCAAGAAATGGCTCACATAGTGATCATTGGCCCCAAGCTTTAATACAGCTAGTGATTATAACTTATTCCCATCCAATCAATCAACAAGTATTTACTGAGTGCCTCTGTGTGCAAGAGCCTGTGTGGACCATGTGTGGCAACCACAGAAGTACAAGACAAAAGTGAAGATTAACATTGTTCACAGCTCCCCCAGAAAGATGGACATGTGCATGTGAAAAGTTTACCAAAAACACACGGCAGCTCCTGCTGTGGACCAAAGGAAGGGATAGAGACGGAGCGCTTCAAGAGTTTGGGGGAAGATCAGATGCTAGGCCAGAGCAAAAAATTGCCATAAAGGACATTATTGGGACCATGCTTGGGCTGCCATAATAAAATGTTATGAACTGGGTAGCTTAACAACAGACATTTATTTCTCACAGATCTGGAGGCTGGTAGTCCAAGATCAGGGTGCTGGCAAACTTGGTTTCTGGAGAGAGTTCTCTTCCTGCCTTGCAAACAGCCATCTTCTTGATGTGTCCTCACACGGCCTTTCTCCTATGCATGTGTGGACAGGCAGGAGAGAGCTCTGGTGTCTCTTCTTATAAAGATACCAGTCCTATCGGATCAGGGCCCCACGCTCAGGACCTCATTTCACCCTAATTACTTCGTTAGAGGCCCCATCTCCAAATATAGCCATGCTAGGGGTTAGGGTTTCAACATATGAATTGTAGAAAGACAGATTCAGTCCATGCAATTAGCAACACTTAAATAAAATTAATATATTAGATAATGGTATTGTATCAGAATTAACTTTCATGATTTTGATCTTTGTAGTATGGTTATTTAAATGAATATTTTTGTTTCTAATAAAGGAGCAGTATTTAGGGATAAAGGAGTAACTCTCAGTTCAAGGGAAATGTGTGTGCCTGTGCATATGCATGTATGTGTGCACACGCATGTATGCATGTAAACATACAGAGAGAGAGGGAAAGAGGATAATAAAGCAAACATGGCTAAAACGTCAACAATTGGTGGACCTGGTTTGAAGAACGATTCAGAAATTTCTTGTATTGGCCAGGCACGGTGGCTCACACCTGTAAACTCAGCGTTTTGGGAGGCCAAGGTGGGTGTATCACCTGAGATCAGTTCAAGACCAGCCTGGCCAACATGGTGAAACCCCATCTCTACTAAAAATACAAAATTAGCCAGGTGTGGTGGCATGTGCCTGTAATCCCAGCTACTCAGGAGGCTGAGGCAGGAGAATCGCTTGAAGCCGGGAGGTGGATGTTGCAGTGAGCCGAGATCACACCACTGCACTCCAGCCTAGGCAACAAGAGTGAAACTCCATCTCAAAAAAAAAAAAAAAAAAAAAGAAAAGAAATTTCTTGTAGTATTCTTGTTACATTTAGTGTTGAATCATTTCAAAATGAAAAGTTAAACAGGAAATGTTTGAAGAAGCAAAAGAAGTCTGGAGTTCTGGAGGAGGTGGGAAAAAGACTTTCCTCCGTTCTTCCTGGACGTTGTGCCTCCAGCCTGGCCCCGCTACCCACGTCTTTGAAGGCTGCTTTTTGCGTCTGACCTCCCTTCTTTGAGACTAGCCAGTGGGTGATAAACCTCTGAGGTATTTAACCAATTTGAAGTAGTAAATGTAATTTATATATTTATTATTTTGTTTACTGTTCACTTTCCAAAGGAGAAACTATATGAATGGCACCAGGGAGTCATAGTGAGTCTGGGGAATAGATGTGATGATAACATCAAAATTTACCGCAATTTCTGAGCACTTTAGATTTAGTGGTAGCTTCTTTCTGTAGTTTGGGTCCTTTATTTATTGCAATTACCTTTGCACCAACCTAATAGTTTTCTCACTGTAACTTTTTATGATATGGTTTTTATTTTTTAAGACAGGGTCTTGCTGTGTCACCCAGACTGGAGTGTGTGGTGAAATCATGGCTCACTGCAGCCTCGACCTCCCAGGCTCAAGAGATTCTCCCACCTCAGCCTGCTGAGCAGCTTGAACCACAGATGCACACCACCAAGCCTGGCTAATTTTTTCTCTCTCTCTCTTTTTTTTTTTTTTTTGTGGAGACAGGGTCTTGCTATGATGTGGTTTTAAAGGTAAATGTTTTCTCAAGCTTGCTGGTGGAGAAAGAATAGCATTGTTTCCCTAGAAAGAATAGCGTGTTTCCCTAGACCATAATACAAATTAAGGGTTGGGAGGTGGGCGAGATAGGAACATAGAGTGAATGGAATTCATTAGATCATTGCAATACCAAATATTGCCTGAATTCTAGAATTCAGTTTGAGATTTTTAAAAATCAATCTTTCAATCTGGGCAAATAATTAGAAATAAATGTTTTTCTTTGTTAAACCATAAATTGTATTGTATATATTTGAGGCTTAAAACATGATATTGGCTGGGCATGGTGGCTCATGCCTGTAATCCCAGCACTTTGGGAGGCTGAGGTGGCCAGATTGCTTGAGTCCAGGAGTTTGAGACTAGCCTGGGCAACATGGCGAAACCCTGTCTCTACTAAAAAAACAAAAAAATTAGCTGGGTGCCTGTAGTCCCAGCTACTCAGGAGGCTGAGGTGGGAGGATCACCTGAGGCCAGGCGGTTGAGACTACAGTGAGCTGAGATTGCGCCACACCACTGCTCTCCAGTGGGGGCTACAGGAGTGAGATCCTGTCTCAAAACAAAACAAAACAAAACAAAGCAAAACAAAACAAAACAAACCGTGATATTAAAGGATATGTATAGATAGTAAAATTGATACTATAGTAAAGCAAATTAACATATACATTATCTCACATAGTTCCTTTTTTGTGTGTGACAAGAGCAGCTAAAAATCTTATTTAACAAAAATTCCCAATACAGTACAATTTTATTAACTTTGGTCCTCACATTGTACTTGCTACATCTCCCTATTTTCTCTCCCTTCCCCTCCTCACTTGTCCCTGTTCTCTATCTTTGTGTATTTGGGTTTTTTTTTTTTTTTTTTTAAGATTCCACGTGTAAGTAAGATCATGCAGTATTTTTTCTTTCTGTGTCTGGCTTATTTCACTTAACAAGGTGTCATCCAGGTCCTTTCCATCCATGTTGTGGGAAATGGCAGGATCTCTCTCTCTCTCTCTTTTTTAAAGATGGAGTTTTGCTGGAGTGCAGTGGTGTGATCATAGCTCGCTGCAGCCTCAAACTCCTGGGCTCACGTCATGTTTGAACTTTAACCTCCTGAGTAGCTGGGACTACAGTCACGCACCACCACACTCAGCTAATTTTTTTTTTTTTGGAAAGATGGGGATCTCGCTATGTTGCCCAGGCTGGTCTCAAACTCCTGGCTTAAAGTGTCTTCTTACCTTGGCCTCCCAAAGTGCTGGAATTATAGGCATGTGTCACCATGCCCATCCAGGATCTCCTTTCTGTAGCTGAGTACAAACAAGCATTTCAAAAATTTCATTGTCTATATGAAAGGCAATTATATTTTGGGTGAAGCTATACTTTTATTTGAGAAAAGTTGGTGGGCATAATAAGTTTTTAAGTAAAACAAAAGTTAATTAACTTATAGAATGGTCATTCATTCTGAGAACACATTCTTTCTATTTTTGGGGTGTCTGCATAATAATCTTTCTTTCTGAAACAATGAGGATAGTCCTAATTTGGCGATATATGCCAAACCCCAAACCTATTCTCCAAACCCCCAATATTTTTGAAATCTTACAGGCACATGAAATCCAGAATTTGGGGAACCACTCCTGGGGTTCTTGAATAAGAAACCCCCATCCCTAGAAAGATCTCTTTCACTCTCTTCCAGCATTTCCTTGACTGTTCATGTTCTTGAATATGTTCGGTGGCCAGTGAACTATGACACGAAACTTGGTGGGAAGTAAGATTTAGCTCTCATTGCCATTGTTTTGTTGGCATGTTGATATCAGAAACTCTAGTCACGGTAGTTGACTGGAGTAGTTGATTTTATATTAAATGGATAAGAGCACGGTTAATGGTACATTTCAGTTAAACTGGGCATTGCAGCCATGATGGGGTCTCTTTGGGTTCTGTGATGAAAGACCGTGAATTAGCAGTTTCAAGCCTGGAATCCTCACACAGAATGTCAAGCCGTGGTAAAGAACAAAGGGGCCCATGGGAAAACAAGCCACTGCATTCTTAGCAGCTGCCTAGATTTTCTTCTCTTATTATAACCCAGTGGCAATGGTTTTAAATGACAACACAGGATATCTATTTAGTAATAACCACAAAAATAAAGTAGCTGAGGAGGTAGAATGCTTGGTTGGGTGATAGTGATGAGAGGAACCCTGGAGGCAGAATGTCTGTGGGCCATGTAATTAAATCATCAGATGTCAGCTATCGACTTTCTCCCACATTGTAAGGACAGAGCTATCTTCTCACTTATGGTTATTTCTCCTCATTTTTGTGAAAACATAAAATGCAGTGTGTTCTGGAAAAAAAAATACTAAAGTACTATTACAGTGGATAGCTAGTCAGACACGAGCAGGGCAGGAAAGGCCCCCCGCCAACCCTGTGTTCACCAGAAATGTCAGGCAACCATGAGGTGATGGTCAGGTGGTTATTAAACTGTCTCTCTAAAATAATAATTGTGGCCAGGGGCAGTGGCTCACTCCTGTAATCCCAGCATTTTGAGAGGCCGAGGTGGGAGGATCACTGAGACCAGCCTGGGCAATATAGTGAGACCTCGTCTCTATAAAAAAAAATTGGTCACAACCAGCACCACGCAAAGGCAGTCTCCCAATAGATAGAAACACCTGAAACTGGTGATTAGCAGCTTCCCAATAAGATCTTAGGAGTTGGGTGAGCAGGTTCCAGCATGAGCACTAAGAGGCAAAATGACGGAGTTTAAGTGCTATATGACTTTCCTCCAGGAACACTTGACTGGTAAGGCAAAAATGCTTCAAGTGAGCATGTGCAACACCAGTAAACACTGCTCCTGGGGCTCCTCTCAACTGCTGGGAGTCCACTGAGCATGTGGACAGCCCACCCCAGGGGAAGAATCAGGGGAGAAGAGAGCAAAACCCCAGAAGCATGCCAATGTCTAAGACCCCAAGTCAAAGGTCAAACAGGGCACTTGAATCTGTGAAGTCACCACTTGGCCCTCTTCCAAGTGTACTTTACTTTCTTTCCTTCCTACTCCAAAATTTCTTAAAAAAACTTTCACTCCTGCTCTAAAACTTGCCTGGGTCTCTCACTCTGCCTTATGCCCCTCGGTTGAATTCTTCTGAGGAGGCAAGAATTGAGGTTGCTGCAGACCCTTATGGATTTGAGGCTGCTAACAGTACTATTATGCTCAAGAATATGGTCATTATTTTATAATCCCCACTTATTTTCCTAAGGCTTGAGAGGAAGTCATTTCCTGAGACAGATATAAGTTATTACAAAATTGAATTGTTGAGAAAAAGAAAGAGAGAGAGTTAGAGAATATATGTTTGGAGTTTTGTACATTAAATAACTCATATAATAGCTCAAGATATGCATGACTTCCATTATATAAATAAAAATAATCCAATTACTGTGGTGTTGGTTACACAACTCTGTGAGTCTATAAATTTTTTTTTTTTTTTGAGGCAGGGTCTCACTCTGTCTCCCAGGCTGGAGTGCAGTGGCACAATCACAGCTCGTTGCAGCCTTGATCTCCTGAGCTCAAGTCATCCTCCTGCCTCAGCCTCCCGAGCAGCTGGGACTATAGGTCTATACCACCATGCCTAGCTAATTTTTGTATATATTTTTTATAGCAGTGAGGTTTTGCCATGTCATCCAGGCTGGTCTTGAACTCCTGGGCTCAAGCAATTCACCGGCCTCCTAAAATGCTGGAATTATAGGCATGAGCCAGCATGCTCAGCCTATCAAAAATTATTGAATTGAATACTCGAGTGAATTTAATGGTATGTAAATTATGCCTCAATAAAGCTGTTAAAAATTAATTGGTTTGTATGGCATGTATAACCAATAAAATGTAACAAAAGAAGATAGGAGCAAAACATTTTTAAAAAGCCATAACTTAGTTCACATCCATGTGTAATATTGTAGGCTATAGAGGGATGGTCAAAAGTGAGAATCTGATATTGAATCACATGAGAAATATGAAAAAATTTGCATTTTTAGTTTGAAGAGTGCTCTGAAAGCTTTGACCCGTGTAACCACCCCAGTTCTGTATTCAGTGTTCAGCAATGACTCCAACAGGTTCTGAGGTACTAACAGGAACCATGGACAAGAAAGAGTTTATGGGGGGGGGTGACTCAGAGGGTTTTTGTTGACTTAAGAGTAGCTGTGGCCAGTAATCTCAGCACTTCAGGAGGCTTAGGCAAGAGGATTGCTTGAACGCAGGAGTTTGAGACCAGCCTGGGCAAAAATGTGAGACCCTTTCTCTACAGAAATGTTTAAAAATCAGCCAGGTGTGGTGGTGCACACCTGTAGTCCCAGCTACTTGGGAGGCTGAGGTGGGAGGATTGCTTGAACCCAGGAGGTTGAGGCTGCTGTGAGCCATGATTGCACCACTGCACTCCAGCCTGGGTGATGGAGTAAGAACCTGTCTTAAAAAAAAAAAAAAAAAAAAAAAAGAGGAAGAGTAGCTGTAACTGGAATGGTCATATAATTTA
Source organism: Pan paniscus (assembly GCF_029289425.2). NCBI lineage: Eukaryota > Metazoa > Chordata > Mammalia > Primates > Hominidae > Pan > Pan paniscus. Next base: position 82,284,236 of record NC_073256.2, on the reverse strand, counting down.
CTATGTAAACTAAGGACAGTTTGGAACTTGAAATGTGATGCTATCCATAATCATACAGGAACAATAAACATAAGCAAGTCATATGCAAAGTCACTCTACCTCTAATCTTGTGTTTGATAATATAACAAATATTTGGCCCCAGAGAGTGGCTCATGCCTGTAGTCTCAGCACTTTGAGAGACTGAGGAAGGAAGGTCACTTGAGTCCAGGAGTTCAAGGCCAGACTGGGCAACAAGTGAGACTCTGTCTCTACAAAAAATAGAATAAATTACTAGGTGTGGTGGTGTGCACCTGTAGTCCCAGCTACTTAGCTGAGGTGGGAGGATCACTTGAGCCCAAGAGGTTGAGGCTGCAGTAAGCCACAACAACAAGAGGTTGAGGTGTGCAATAAGCACACCACTGCACTCCAGCCTAGGCTACAAAGCAAGACTTTGTCTCAAAAAAAAAAAATTCTATGTAACTCTTGATTGGTTTTATAGGTAGGATTTGGAATTGGAAGGCTTATATAGAAGACTTTCGGGGCTTTGATTTCCTCAATTCTAAAACAGAGAATCTTATTCCGTTTCCCTTCCTTCCTTCCTTCCTTCCTTCCCTCCCTCCCTCCCTCTCTCCCTCCCTCCCTCTTTCCTTCCCTCCTTCCTTCCTTCCTTCCATCCTTTCCTCCCTCCCTCTCTCCCTCCCTCCCTCCTTCCTTCCCTCCCTCCCTTCCTCCCTCCCTCCTTCCTTCCTTTCCTCCTTCCTTCCTTCCTTCCCTCCTTCCTTCCTTCCCTCCTTCCTTCCCTCCCTCCCTCCTTCCCTCCATCCCTCCTCTCCTTCCTTCCCTCCCTCCCTTCCTTCCTCCAACATGTATTTATTGAGCTCCTACTATATATTTTTAAAGTTCTGTGCTAGGGATTCAGGAGATAGAAATAATCATTTCTAGCCCCAGTAACTCCTAGTCTACTTTCAGAAACAGAGTCACTGGCTGAGTGCAGTGGCTCACAACTGTAATCCTAGCACTTTGAGAGGCTGAGGCAGGCGGCTCACATGAGGCCAGGAGTTTGAGACCAGCCTGGCCAACATGGGGAAACCCTGTCTCTACTAAAAATACAAAAATCAGCCAGGTGTGATGGCGTGCACCTCTAGTCCCAGCTACTTGGGTGGCTAAGGCAAGAGAATTGTTTGAACCAGGGAGGTGGAGGTTGCAGTGAGCTGAGATCTCACCATTGCACTTCAGTCCAGGTGACAGAGCAAGACCTTGTTAAAAAAAAAAAAAAAGGAAGAAGAAGAAACAGAGTCAAAGATATAATTATAATTGATGTGCTTAGTGACAGCCCCTTCTTTAGCTTTTACGGGGTGTAACCCCTAAGTTAAGTCTTAAACTCAGAATAAGTCTAGGCATGGTGGCTCACACCTGTAATCTCAGCACTTTGAGAGGCTGAGGATGGTGGATCTCTTGAGGCCAGGAGTTCGAAACCAGCCTGGCCAACATGGTGTTACTCTGTCTCCACTAAAAATATGAAAATCAGCCTGGCTTGGTGGCACACACCAGTAATCCCAGCTACTTGGGAGGCTGAGGCACAAGAGTAGCTTGAATCGGGGAGGTGGAGGTTGCAGTCAACCGAGATCACACCACTGCACTCCAGCCTGGATGACAGAGCAAGATTCTATCTCAAAAATAAAAAAAATGAAAATAAAAAAGAGTCAGAATAGGCTTAGGCTTTAAGCTGGGGTTGGACAAGCTCTCTCCGGCAAGAGGCTTAAGAACATCACTATCCAATGTTCCAAGGTGACAAACTCTCTGCAGGGCAGCCATCCCCAGTGCCCCTTGTCATCTCTGACATCACCCTGGGCAGGTTTCCTCCATAGGGCTCACCATTCTCTCAGGAGCACCAGCAGGTTGCAAAAGCAAAATGAACAATGGTGCTGACTGGCCTTTTATGAAATGCACTTCATGCCCACAGACCTAAAGCAGTCCCTCAGCATGGCTGCACGATCCTACCCCGTGCCCGTGGGTGGTCAGCTCCTTCCCTCTCAGGAGGGACCTTTCCATCTTCTCCTCTCTCTTCAGATTTGCATTCACTCTTGGTCTCTGCTTTGTGTTTTAGACAAAATAGTGACAACCAGCCAGAAATACCTCATTGCCCCTGCCTGCCAGCACAACCCCCTACTTCCCGCTGGGCCTACACCCACCAAGTTCCCTGCAGAGGTGCCCACCTATACTCTCTACTCTGCTTCCTGAGGGTGCATCATCCATTGCTCTGAGGCCCACCCACCCTGTGAGCTGGACCCTGTCACCCACCGTGACTTGTTGCCCCTACATGCCTTCCTTCTCTCTCCAGCATCCCACACTAGCAGACTATTTCCCCCTCTTTACCTGATTGTGGTCATCATCTACAATAGGGTGGAAATATCTCTCACTTTGAATAAATAACCCTCCCGTGACCCAAGCCTGCTCTGTATCTCCCATTTATTACCCTGCTGCTCTTCACAGCAAAACTCCACTTTTTCACCTTCCCTCTTACTCTGATAAAATCACCTCTTGCCAAACCAGTGCCCAGTTTGCAGTCCTTCTCTTATCTGATCTCTTAGGGGCTCATGGCAGAGCCCACTTGACCCTTTCCTTCATTCGGCCTCTGGGATCTTTCTAGCTCTTCTCCGGTTCTCTGGCTGCCCTCTTGGTTTCCTTTCCTGTCTCCTCCTCGTTGGGTGCCTAACTTCTAAATACTGGAGTCCCCAGGGCTGAGCCAGGGCCCCCTTTTCTTCTCTGTGTATTTGTCCCCTCAGGTGACTTCATCCAGTCCATGGCTTTCAATAACATCTATATGTAAAAAGAGAGCTGTCTCCAGTGTTCATTTTTTTAAATTTCTTTTTTATTATACAAGTGACACATTTAGTTATAGAAAATATGTAAAAGTCAGAAAACGCAGATGATCAAAAATAGGAAGATAAAATCAGCCATAAACACACAACCCAGAAATAATCACTATTATCATCTTGGCGTATATACTTTTTCTTCATCCATTCACACATATGTAAGTGTATATATATATATATATATATATATATATACACACACACATATAGTAACAAAATAGAATCATACTGTACATATTATTTTATAACTTGCTTTTTCAATTTAAGAATGTTTTTGTGGATGTCCTTTGATAGTAATATAAACCTGTCTTCAGCACCTTTAATCTTTTTTAAAACATTTATTTTTAATTTTTTTTAATAAAAAAACTCTGTGGGTACATAGTAGGTGTATATATTTACGGGGTACATGATGTGTTTTGATACAGGCATGCAATGTGTAATAATCACATCATGGAGATGGGGTATTCATCCCCTCGAGGGTCTATCCTTTTGTTACAAACAATCCAATTACACTCTTAGTTATTTTAAAATGTACAATGAAGTTTTTTTGACTATAGTCACCCCTGCTGTGCTATCAAATACTAGGTCTTATTCTTAGCATCTTTAAATTGCTACATAATATTTTTATAGTATGTATGTTTCTACAATTTATGTAACCTAACTCTTTCTTGTCAGAGTTGTTTCTAAATGTTTTCTATTACACAAAAAATAGTGGTGCTGGCACTTGGCTTGTCTTTGGACCATTCTGAGTGACACCCCAGGATGTACTTCTAGGAGAGGCGACTTGCTGAGTCGGAGGCGCACACTTTAATGTGCACTGTCAAGGCTTGCTGGGGTCCCAGGGCTCACGCATCCCTTTCTCTCGCTGAGGGCCAGTCCACCCACATCAGCCGTCAGTCCCGGTGCCAGCCCGGAGCGGGAGGGGCCCAAGCCCGCAGCACCCGGCGCCTTTTGTGTGGCCCGAGCCCTGGAGAGGCTGAGGACGCGGCGGGCATGTAGCCTGCGGATGGCCCTGGCCCGCACCTGCCAGAAGTGTGTCGCGTCGGCCTGGTGCGGGGCGGCCGCTGCGCTGCATAAATGCACAACCCGCCGGAGCGGGCGGCCTTTGTGCACGCCAGACACCAGATGGGACGCGATTAGGGATGTGACAAGCAGGGCCGAGGGCAGGCTCCCCGTGGACCTGCTGCTGCTGCTACTACTACGGACATTTTGGCGGGAAGAGAAAATTATTTAAAAACGAAATAAATAAAAGAACGTCTTCCCTGTGACAGGCCCTTCGGACAAACGTCTTTTTGACTTTGTGTGTGCTCGGGGGCGGGGTTGCCGCTCAGAACCGGCTCTTTCCTCTGGGATAAAAGGCTTTTGCTCTGTCAGATCTGAGCCAACAAATGACGGGGAGTTTCCATCTGGCCTTTGTGGGCAGAGACTAGAGCCATGTTTGCACTTGGGTGAGCGCGGCTGGCCCCGGGCCATTGTTAGGAGTCTTCAATGCAGGGTGTCAGCCAGGATGGATCTGCGCTGCATCCCTCTGTCCAGGGCCCGCCCCAGGAGCGCCCAGGGTGTGTGCATCTGCAGACAGACAGGACACCGGGACCCCCAGAGAGAGTCTCCCAAGGTACCTCTTGGCCCAGTGTTCCTGGCCAGAGAAAGACTTGGCAACTGGAGGACGTGGGCCGACCCCTGACCAGGTGTGGATGCGTGGTGTGTGTAGGGGAGGAGGGTAGGACACAGGCAAGCAGAGCCATGCTCCAGCTGTAGCCGCAAGTCGCCTGACCTCTGCCACCCCTGGTGGCCGTTTCTTCAGATCTGGCAGCAGAACTGATGATAGTAATCATGATTTATCTAGGGCTGCAGCTTGACCACCGTTTACACAGATTGGGAAATGCCCCGTTTGGATTTGAATGGGGTGTTCTGTTCTAGAACACCACTGTCCTGGGCCAGTAGATGTGAGGGAAGCTGTATGAAGGCCCCTTCTATGTTCTAAGCATCTGCTCCACTGACTTGTCCTCTTCAGGTCTAGGTGCTCTCTCCAGAAGGCCCTGGTTACATCTGTGGTGGTGACCCGAGTCTATTAGCTCACCTCATCCCTTTAGCAGGGACCAGTCATTACATGCAGGCAATGACTCTTGGCCCAAAAGTACACTGAGGCATGAAAATCGGGAGAGGTCTGCAGTTAGGATGAGAGAGAGAGAGGACAGGCAGACCTGGGTGAATGCTCAGCAGAGGGTCCCTGCTGTCAGGGGCGGGGCAAAGAGAGAAGACTCCACAGGGGAACCCCAAAAGCCCCTTCTGACATATTTGCCAACAGCCAGCCTGTTTGGATCTCACCTTCCCACCCAATCCTGCATTTCTAACACATCATCCTGGGTAGTATGCACAGATGTCCATCTGTGTTTGCATGGTGTGTTGTTGCTCTTCTAAAAAGAGAGTGATGGCCAGGTGCAGTGTTGAGCGTCTGTGGTCCCAGCTATTCAGGAGGCTGAGGCTGGTGGATTGCTTGAGCCCAGGAGTTCCAGGCTGCAGTGAGCTATGATCGCACCACTGCACTCCAGCCAGGGTGACAAAGTGAGATTCTGTCTCAAAAAAAAAAAAAAAAAAGGAAACAAGGTAAATCTGCCAATGACCTTTATGCCTTATTTAACTGGCATTTCCTTTTTTCCTTTATATCAAAGCATAAGACAGTTAAGGCCTTAGGAGATATTTTGACATTGTGAGACCTGTGGCCACAACTTGGAGAAAGAGATGTCCTTCTTTCCCTCTTGAGCAAAGGTAAGCCCCAAATACTTCATTAGGAAGGATTTTACTGCCCTATACAGTGATTCTCCACCAGCATTCTGCAAAGAGAAGAATAACTCCTTCTCATGTCCCTGGGAAGCAACTGAGCATGTCTCACTTAGCTCCATTCCTCCCAAGAGAAAGCCATTTCACACCAATCTCTTTGTACTTTGGTGCAGGCCAAGCAGAAGAAGTTGCATTTTCTTAACACAAAGTTCTCTTCTGAACAGTTTAAAGTCCTGTTGCATTTCAGTTTTTATGAGTGAAAACAGGCATCTCAGAACACAGGATGGGAATCAGGATGGGGTGGGGACATCCAGGCTGGGTTGTGCAGGCAGGCGGCCTACTTGTGGTCAGAGGCACTCTCCCTCACCCCCGGTACCCTGTGTGGAGGCCCTTTACCCCTGGCCTGCAGCCCAGAATGAGGCTGGAAATGGCCCTCCCCAGCCTGCAGCAGTCTAGAGGGCATGTGTAACAGAGAAGCCCCCACTTTCAAGAATGGGAGGATGCCAGAGACGCTCCTCCAGCTTCATGTTTGATATGTTTTTTTATTTTTATTTTTCACAAAGGCCCTACTCTAGGCTTGGCCAACTGCAGAGCTAGACAAGTCATTTGGCTTCTCCATTAAATAGGGAAGCTGTGAGCAAAATGGATCCTATAGTTCCATCTAGTTCCCAAGTCTGTGTCTACCATGAGAAAGAAGAAGCAGCAGTGTCAGAGGAATCAGATTCCCAGAAAAGGGAACTGAATATTCCTTCCTAGAACAACACATACCCAGAAACAAACACAGGTACAAAGACACATTTGACTGTCAAATGAGGTTTCTTATCTGATCATCCTTTCCTTTTTGACAACTATGCCCAATGATAACCATTAAAACCCTGGACTTGAGTAAATCAGTGGCTTTCATACTTACCATCTTTCATACTTACCATCCTAGCTTCCCCGGTCTTCTTTGACTGTCTTCCTGGGAACCAAGCTCGGGTCACTTCCCAAGCCTCAGACAAGGCCTTAGTAGGGCCTGGACTCAACTCCAGCCCCTGGTAACTTGGATGCTGCGTACTTGCTGATCACATGGCTGGCAGGAAGGCGGAGGTTAGTGGGCTAGAAGAGAATAATAACTATGTCTTCAACTGGGAGTGGTAGGGGAGGATAGGAGAATTTTTTTTTTCTTTTTTTGAGATGGAGTCTCACTCTGTCACCCAGGCTGGAGTGCAGTGGCATGGTCTAGGCTCACTGCAACCTTCACCTCCAGGGTTCAAGTGATTCTCCTGCCTTAGCTTCCTGAGTAGCTGGGATTACAGACATGTGCCACCACGCCTAGCTAATTTTTGTATTTTTAGTAGATACGGGGTTTCACCCTGTTGACCAGACTGGTCTCGAATACCTGATCTCCGGTGATCCACCTGCCTTGGCCTCCCAAAGTCCTGGAATTACATGTGTGAGCCACCGTGCCCAGCCAGAGGAGAATTCTTAACCATCCCACTTACTCCCTCACCTGCCAAGAACTCCTGGCATACAAGGCTCCGAAGTCCAGACAAGATCATGTCACTCCTCCACTCAAACGCTTCGGTGACTCCTGCTACTCACATTTGGGCACTTGGGGCCACCGTGAGCTAATCCCAAGCCTTCCTTTCTGGCTTGCTTCCTCACATTCCCCAATCAGATCCTTTCATCTCCTCAGAGAAACCCTTTGTCTTCTCACCTCCATTCTTTTTCTGAGCTAGATGCCCTTATAAAAATGCCCTAACCCCATAGCTTCCTCTTCAAATCCTAATTATCATGCAAGGCTCAAGGCTCAACTGGTTCTGCTGCCTCTTTCATGAAGTCTTCTTGGATCTCCTGAGCCAGAATTTTCTCTCCCTTATCTCAACATTCACAGTCTTTGGTTTGTACCTCTCTTTTGATACTACTTGCTTCCTACCTATTCTTATCATTATTTCTACTCATCTTTGATTATGCCTTTATGTACCTTGGAACATTTAGCTCATGCAATGTATTTAGTAAGTAACTGAACAAGTGTCCCTTGATTGACATATGAAAAGAAGCTGGCACAAACATGCCTGCCCTGATGTTGATGAAGCATGCAGCCGGACAGCTGTGAGGCAGGTGAAATGGAGATCTAAGAGCAAATGACTCCCCAACCACCTCAAAGCACATGGGCTTTATTTTCCAGAACTGAATCTGCTGCTAGCTTGCCAACCCTGTCTGCCTTCCAGAAAGGACCTATTTTCTTTCCTCTTCTCTTTTTTTTCCTTCTTATTTGAGGCCCACACACCTGTATACCTCTCAGGTGGAACAACAGAAGAGTTGGAAATACAAGATGTATTTAAGGAAAAGAGGTACTAATTTTGAAAGATTATATTGTGGTTAGGTTAATCTCACAACACAAGGAGTGTAGTTTTGATCACTTTCTGCTTATCATTTATTTTTTTTCTTAGACTATTTAAAGCAAGCTTTAAGGCCTCATGGGCTGCAAACCAGTGCTTCTCAAACTTGAATGTGCATACACACCACCAGAGGATCTTATTAAAATGCAGATCCACATTCAAAGTCTGTAATTTTGCATTTCTAATGAGCTCCGGGGTGGTGCCTTTGCTTTGGTTCCATGGGCCATACGTCAAAAAGCAAGGATCTAGAGATAATTTTCCAATTAGTAACTAAGGTTCTCAAATCACCTTTCTCACTTTGAATTCCCTTAATATCTTGTTTGTGTTGTTCTAAAGGCCCATGTAGCAGATTTCATTTTATTATAGCCATGCCATACATTAGAAGTAACCTCCTTGAAGACAGGAGCAATCCCTTTCTTATGTCTCCATATTTCTCCTTACAGCCTTCATACTGCTGGCACAGAGCAGGTCTTCACAAATGTTTGTTAAATGAATGAACAAATGGGTGAATTAATGGGCAAAACAAAACTATAAGACTGTATTCCAAGCTGGGCGCAGTGACTCATGCCTGTAATCTTAGCACTTTGGGAGGCTGAGGCAGGAGGATTGCTTGAGCCCAGGAATTTGAGACCAGCCTGGGCAACATACTGAGATCCTGTCTCTATAAAAATTTAAGAAGTTAGGCTGGACACAGTCTGTAATCCCAGCACTTTGGTGGGAAGTTAGGCTGGACATGTCTGTAATCCCAGCACTTTGGGAGGCTGAGGCGGGCGGATCACCTGAGGTCAGGAGTTTGAGACCAGCTTGGCCAACATGGTGAAACCCTGTCTCTACTAAAAATACAAAAAAATTAGCTGGGCATGGTGGCATGTGCCTGTAGTTCCAGCTACTCAGGAGGCTGAAGCAGGAGAATTGCTTGAACCTGGGAAGCCGAGGTTGCAGTGAGCTGAGATGGTGCCACCGAACTCCAGCTTGGGTGACAGAGTGAGACTCCATCTCAAAAAAAAAAAAAAAAATTTAAGAAATTAGCTGGGTGTGATGGTGTGCATCAGTAATCCCAGCTACTTAGGAGGCTGAGGCAGGAGGATTGCTTGAGTCCAGGAGGTTGAGGCTGCAATGAATTGTGACTATGCCACTGCATTCCAGCCTGGGTGACAGAGTAAGACCCTATCTTTAAAAAAAAGAAAAGAAAAAAAAGAAAGAAAAGACTGTATTCTTTATTCCAGGGCATGATTGTGCCCTTCAGAGAAAGCTAAGTCCAGGAAAAGAAAGCAAGATGTTCTATGGAAGCCTCCCTCCCTCAGGAGCTGACCTCACTGCCTAGGAAGAGAGTCCATTCTGGATGGACTGCACTGAATGCCCGTTTGGATGCTGTAGGTTCCTGGTCATACTTTGGAATGTGCCACCGGGGAGGACACATGAATTAGCATATGGCAGTCACCATATATAAGGGGCCTCTGGAGGCTTCTCCCTGTAATCCCTGTACATGGATTCATGTAATTATTCAAGTGCTAATTATAGAACCTATGGAGCATCCAGGCTCTTAGCATTTCTTTTGTTTTTCTCCCTCGTTTTTTTCAGTCACTGTCAACATGTTGGCACTATCCATCATGTCATTCTCAGAGCTGCCAGTGAGGGCTTTTCTGAGAGATCTCCTCAGAGCACCTCACTTTTCTTGTGAGCGTCCTCTGATACCCCACTGCCAGCCAGAGTCAAAATCCTGGGCTTAGCATGGCATTCCAAACCCCTCCCCTTCTCAGGTTCGTCATCCACCCATCCCCATCATGCACTTTTCTCCTGTCAAATGGACCATTTTCCAATCCCTGAACACATTCTCTGTCGTCTGTGGTTTTGTTTATGCTCTTTGCTTTGCCTAAAACACATTTCCTTTGTCCAGCTAGTGACCTCTTACTCCTGGCCCTGCCCAAGCCCAGCTCCCCCGGGTCCTTCTGATGCCCCAGGCAGAACTCATCAGTTCTCCTCCCCAGCCCTGCCTCTTTGCTCCTCTTGGGTTTCTGCACTGATCACATTGCATCATCGCGGGAGCTCAATCCGTCTGCCCACCTGCCTTCTCCTTTGTGTCTTCGGCATTCAGTGAGCGCTCAACTCGTGGTTGTTGAAGAAATGAAGTCAAGAGGAGAGCACTTTAACTGACTGCTGTTTATTATGCTTCTTCCTTTCTCCTGGCAATCAGGAGTTCCCATTGTTCCAGTACCTACTGTGTGCCAATGTCATTACCTCCCTATCTTATTTTGTGCCTCACAATTTCTCTGTGCAGTAGGTGTTATCTTCATTTTACACAAAGACACCGAGAGTTAGGGAAGTTAAAGCACTTGCCCCAGAGGTTTCTGAAATGTTTGATTGCAGACTTGGGGCCCAGAAATCAACCATCCTCTAGAAGTTGGTACTCTGGAAGCCCAAGTTCCATTAAGTGCTCACTGATTGCCTGTGGCTTCTTCATAAGGGCCGGGAGCTGTCAGTGGCTTCTGAGTCACTCATTCCTGAAACAAGACTTCAGATGTTTAATGGAATTTCCCTTCCTTTCCTGTCGCTGGCATATTCATGACTCAAGTGGAGGGCACAGTTAGTAGAGAGCTTGCTGACTTGATAGGTACAGCATTGAGGGTGGGGCAATGTTTCTAAACCACAAGCGGCCAAATTATTTCCCCTTTCAAGAGAGGTTTTTGCTGGCCATGCTGATGTAGTCATCTGGTGCAAACATTTTCAAAAGGTTTTTTTTTTTTCTGTTAATTTTAAATACAAGTGATTTCATGCTTTCTTGTTTAGAGTTTCAGATAGATTGCAGCTGTAGGGTATTGGACGGATACAGGATCAAAGCAGACAGAAACACACTTAGTGTCTGTGTGACCTTGAGCAAGTTATTGAACCTCTCTAAGCCTCCAATTTCTCATTTAGAAAATGAGGTTGCTGGGAGGACTACATAAGAATGTGTATTTGTGAAAACAGGGGATGAGCCGATACCAGCCACTCACAAATGTAAGGTCCCCGATCTTCTAGTTTTCCCTAATATGTATCTCTCATTGCAATCCTGCTCAAGCATTGACTGCTTCAACAATTCCAGAAACAGGCAAGATATAAATTACAAGTAAATATTCAATGATGTGTCTCACTACTTAAATAAGGCTGCCCTTTAGGATTCAGCTTCTTCTCCAGAAAAACATGGGCCATTGTGAAATGAAGTGAAAGTGTGAAATGAAGTGAAAGTGAAAGGAAGTCAAGTGAAACTCACTCACTCACTCACTGACAATTTAGGGCCAATTGGACTGATAGCATCTGAATTCCCTGTGGTTTTTTTTTTTCCTCCACCCTAACCTATGATAATCTAAGATAGGGACCCAGGAATTTGTATTTCTACAAACTCATCAGGTGATTCTTGTAAAGATTAAGGCTTTAGGGTGACTCAATTGCTTTTCCTAATCCTGAAAAACTCACTAACAAAAGGTGCTATAGGCTGGGCATGATGGCTCACATCTGTAATCCCAACACTTTGGGGGGCTGAAGTGGGAGGATTGCTTGAGCCCAGGAGTTTGAGACCAGCTTAGGCAACGTGGTGAGACCTGGCCTCAACAACAACAACAACAACACAAAATTAGCCGATTGTGATGGTTTGTGGCTGTATTTCAAGTTATTTGGGAGGCTGAGTTGAAAGTATTCCTTGAGCCCGAGAGTTCAGGGCTGCAGTGAGCTATGATTGCATCACTGCACTCCAGCCTGGGCAACAGAGCAAAACCCAGTCACACACACACACACACACACACACGCGCGTGTACGCGCGCGCATTATTCCAGAGAGCCAATCTCCTTGTTCTGGTCATGTCACAGCCCTTTCTTTAGGAGACTCCAGACCCACATTTGGCACTTGTCATACCCCTTGCAGGTTTCTGGAGACAAACCTTTCAGTCCTGAAGGGAGTTAACTGACATGTGTTTTGATGGGAAGATCATGGAGCTGTAGAACTGATCTCTAATCACCACGGCTGCCTACAGCACCAGGGTTTTAAAGCACAGCATATAAGTAAAAGCAAGAAAAAGATTGAGTTTGATAATTCTGGTATTGATATCTGGTGTTGATTTTGATAATTCAGAAATTCTGATAGTCTCTAGAGGGAATGCATAATGAGTGAATCTGCTCTGTTGAGGTGAGCATTTAATCCTGTGTGTGTGTAAAATACGACACATATTATGGGGCCACAGTATAACTGAATGTTTGATCCCCTCTGCTGCACGCTGGCTTCCCCCTGTGAAAGGTCCTTCCCCCTGTGCATGCCTCTGTTCCCTCTCCTTGGAGTGACAGGTGGGCTAGCATCTCATTAAGTCTGGGAGGGCACCTGGCATTTTGACATTATCATTTTGGCATAAGCATATTTGATACAGCCTTTTAAAAGAAGCCTAAAAAAGTCATTAAAAAACCCCACACAACACTGATTTTTTCAACTGACTTTATTATCAATAAAGGAAGAGCTTCATCCATCCCAAGCTCCATTTGGTCGCTGAACCTCCCCTCCATGCCAGTGCCCTGGATGCCTCTGAGACAGGGATCAGGAAAGGCGGGGACCAGGGCTGTGTCAGGTCCCCGGGGCAGGCAGTCGCTGATGGAAAACCACGAATAACAACACCATGATTGTGTTTACCACATGCGGGCCCTCAGGAAGTGCATCATTATGCTTGGTGAGGGTTGCTTCTTTTCTGAGAATCTGCTTGAGTCCTGAGAATTCTACATCTCACGTCCTCTGATTTTGCTCTTTGAGTTGCAACACCCATATTTTATGACAGATTTGCAAATCTGTCTATTTTTTCTAAGTTTCTTGAATATGTCAGTGGAATTATTTTTCAGACGCTAGAGGGGGCAGGGGGTAGGAGGCGAGGATACTGGAGACAATGTGATCCTTTTTCCTTAGCAACAGGCTGCCCAGAGAATGCTCAATTACATTTCTAACAGTTTTCTCAACATATTTTGTATTGGCATTAGTTAATAGGTTACATTCCTTTATGATGACGGTTTGGAGGAGGGGCATCCCCTGAAAAGCTAACCTAGTTTGAATGGACTTTTCAAAAATATTCTTAAGATTAAAACAATTTTTTTTAATAAGTAAAAATGCACATGGTTAAAACAAAAATCAAAGGCAAAACTATGGAGACGATAAAAAGACCAGTTGTTACCAGGGGTCCAGCGGAGAGAGAGAGGAAGGGAGAGATGAACAGGCAGAGAGAGCACAGAGGGTATTTATGGCAGTGAAACTAGTCTGTCTGATCCTGAAATGGCAGATACATGTCATTACACATTTGTCGAAACCCACAGAATGTACAACATCAAAGGTGACATAATGTACATTATGGACTTTGTGTGTTTGTTTGTTTTTTGAGACAGGACCTTGCTCTGTTCCCCAGGATGGAGTGTAGTGGTGCTATCATGGCTCACTGCAGCCTCGACCTCTTGGGCTCAAGTGATCCCCCTACCTCAGCCTCCCCAGTAGCTGGGGCTACAGGCTTGCGCCACCACACCTGGCTAATTTTTTTGGTATTTTTTGGTAAATGTACATGTTGCCCAGGTTGTCCTCAAATCCCAATGCCTGCTTTGGCCTTCCAAAGTGTTGGGATTACAGGGGTGAGCGACCTGGCCTAGAGGACTTTAGTTATAATGTATCAATATTGGCTCATCAATTGTAACACATGTACTACACTAATATGCAAGATATTAATAATAGGGTGTGGAGGGGTGAGGGAGTATGTGAGAGCTCTGTGTTCTGCCCATTTTTTCTGTAAATCTAAAACTGCTCACAAATAAATTTTAAAACAAGATTAAAAATCAGATGCATTTGATACAAAAAATATTCAGAGTTCAAAAGGGTGTATCTTGAGCAATACTGTTCTCACTATACCTGTTCCCAAGTCCCTAAGATCCCACGCTAGAAGCAATGAATACTGCCAGTTTAGAAAACATCCGTCTGGGCCGGCCTGTAATCCCAGCATTTGGGAGGCCAAGAGGGGGCGGATCACCTGAGGTCAGGAGTTCGAGACCAGCCTGGCCAACATGGTGAAACCCCGTCTCTACTAAAAGTACAAAAATTAGCCAGGTGTGGTGGCACATGCCTGTAATCCCAGGGAGGCTGAGGCAGGAGAATTGCTTAAACCTGGGATGCGGAGGTTGCAGTGAGCCGAGATTGCGCCATTGCAGTCTGGGTGACAAGAGTAAAACTCTTGTCAAACTCTTGTCAAAAAAAAAAAAAAGAAAAAAGAAAATATCCATCTAGGGAGTTTCTCTAAGTACACATCAGCATGATAGCCTACCTTTTTTTCACACGAATGTTGCATGTTATTTATATATTTCATTAAGAATAAATAAATTAGATGACTAATACGGAACCGAAAGCAATAGAAGGAGCAAAAATTCCCTATAAACCATGGTGGCCAGAGGCAGAGCAAGCATCAGGGATGCTTACAGGGTTCTGTGATACCAGACAGAAGGAGGCTCCATTTCATGGAGCAGTTTCCATGAGGCTCTGCCAAAATAGCTGTCCTGTCAAAATAACTGCACCACAAACACTGTAAACAGCCTGCTCCGTCTCTGATTAGAGAGTCGTATGGGGATTGTATGAAACCTGTGGGGTCTAATGAGGGCTGTTCTCTTTAAAACCGTGGCAAGCAGTCCATTCATTCCGGTGACGTCATCTCCCAAATGTCTTTGGAACCTCTCCTTTGTAATCGCCCTTCAGGGTCTGCAGAACAATTTGTTTTCTTGCAGTTTTTTAAATAGCAAAGCCCTTTTAGACCCTAAGAACGCAAGCCCTGAGACACCTGGTAGATCTGCTTGTGCACCTGAATTTGCCAATGTGGTCATTCTGTTATTTGCTTTTCTTGTTACATAAAAAGCAAACAAATCAACCATCCTAGCCTACTCCCACCACCTGCAATGTGGTATGAAAAATGCAGATTCAGAGGATTGCTTTGCATTTGAGAAAATGAATACAAATATGTCAGCTTGATTTACTTGTGACATTTTTTCCAAATTAATTAAATGAAATCCAGGGAATGAAGACATTAGACCTGTGTTGTCCAATACTATTGCTACCAGTCATGTGAAGCTGTTGACTACACTTAGACAATAGACAATTTACTTATTTATTTGTTTATTAGTCATTATCCGTCTCTCCTTACCCCTACCCCAGCTCCCTACCCCACCCACTAAAATATAAGCTCCAAGAAGTCAGAGATCTTTGTTTTGTTTACTTATGTACTTAGAATAGCATTGGCACGTAGTAAATTCTCAATAAATACTAGTTGAATAAATGAATGAAAGGCCTCACCTCTGTGCATGAAGAGCTTTCATTTTGGTTGGGAAGGGAGTAAATGTACATCCATGAAACGTGCAGGGAAAAACTTGGAACATAAATAAAATTAGGCGGGGTGCGGTGGCTCATGCCTATAATCCCAGCACTTTGGGAGGCCAAGGCGGGTGGATCACTTGAGGTCAGGAGTTTGAGACCAGCCTGGGCAACATGGTGAAACACTGTCTCTACTAAAAATACAAAAATTAGTTGGGCATGGTGGCGGGTGTCTGTAATCCCAGCTACTCTGGAGGCTGAGGCGGGAGAATCGCTTGAACCCAGGAGGCGGAGGTTGCAGTGAGCTGAGATTGCGCCATTGCACTCCAGCCTGGAAGACAGAGTGAGACCCCATCTCAAAAAACTAAACAAACAAATAAAATTAAATTTCAGATTGCATGGTGTAGATTATAAACGCTATTAGAATTCATAGGAGGGAAATAGCGGTGAGGTCTGGAGACACACTTGAGCTGAAACTTGAAGAAAGTTTAAGACTTGAGTCTGGAGTTTGGGTGGGTGTCAAGTAAGGAGACGAAACTTGAGTTAGATAGAGGAAAGGTAGTGGTACAAGGGTTAATTCTCCAAGAGGGTGATTGTAATGCAGGAGGAACAGAGGGCTGAGGCCTCAGTTTTAGGGGGCACCTACAGTCACAGCCTGGAAGCAGGAAGAAACACCAGCCAAGGAGCCAGGAAAGAGGTCAAGGAGATGAGGGGGGACCCAGGAGTGCCCCGCAGCAAGAAGCATGGGAAGAAGAGTTTGAAGAAAGGGAATGTGTGTTCTCAAGGGTCCCATGCAGGAGCGTGCTGGAGTACAGATATTGACTTGAGGGGCAATTTTGACCAGAAGGGAGTTCCTATTTGTTATCACTTCATAGATTTTGGGTTGCCAGGCTGTTTCTTGGTGTAGCGATTACGATTTGGGTAGCGGCCAATATAGGTGCTGCCTTGCTTATGTTTGATTGATGTATGAATAACAGAGATCACAGATCACCCTACAATTCAGACTCATAACGTTTTCTTCTAAAAATATATCTCTTTTATAAAATAGGCTATTTATGGTTGGGTGCGGTGGCTCATGTCTGTAACCCCAGCACTTTGGGAGGCCGAGGCAGGCAGATCATTTGAGGTCATGAGTTCAAAACCAGCCTGGCCAACATGGTGAAACCCCATCTCTGCTAAAAATACAAAAATTAGCCAGGTGTGGTGGTGGGCACCTGTAATCCCAGCTACTCAGGAGGCTTAAGCAGGAGTATCGCTTGAACCCGGGAGGTGGAGTTTGCAGTGAGCCGAAATGGTGCCACTGCACTCCAGCCTGGGCGACAGAGCGAGACTCCATCTCAAAATAATAAAATAAAATAAAATAAAATAAAATAAAATAAAATAAAATAGGCTATTTATGATTAATTTCTGCTTATAAACAAATACTACATAATTTAAAGTAACTCAACATTAGTTAAAATCCCATTGTTGTTAAACTCAATTATTATTAGTCACTGCTTAGCTAAATTTTGGCTTTCCTTCTAATTTAAAGGAAATGTTA
Organism: Pan paniscus; assembly: GCF_029289425.2. Classification (NCBI taxonomy): domain Eukaryota; kingdom Metazoa; phylum Chordata; class Mammalia; order Primates; family Hominidae; genus Pan; species Pan paniscus. The sequence goes on along the minus strand of NC_073256.2, from coordinate 82,267,335 downwards.
AAATTTCTTTCACTTACTAAGGTAAGATTTTAGGTCCTGGTTTGCTTGGGACAGTCCCTGCTCTGCCTTTTATTCTAACATCCCATCCAGATTAGCCTTTGTCCCAGATTTTCTTTTTAAAAGATGTATTCTTATTACTGGCACAGAGATAAGCAGGGATGGGTTTGGTAGGTTCCTACTTCCAGCTAGTCTTGGCAAACAGTGTGTGAGATGGCATAGCAGCCAGAGCTCTCCCTTCAACGCATGGCTACATCTGAAAGGCAGCTGGGCATGCCTGTCCCTTTTCTTTTCTTTTCTTTTCTTTCTTTCTTTCTTTTTTCTTTTCCTTTTTACTCACCAAGCTTGCTCCATCTTTATTTATTTTTTAAAATTTGAGACAGGGTCTTGCTCTGTTGCCAAGGCTGGAGTGCAGTGGTACAATCACGGCTTACTACAGCCTCCAATTCTGGAGCTCAAACAATCCTCCTGCCTCAGCCTCCTCAGTAGCCAGGACTATAGGCATGTATCACCATGGCTGGCTAACTTTTTTTTTTTAGTAGAGATGGGGTCTCACTTTGTTGTCCAGGCTTGTCTTGAACCCCTGGGCTCAAGCAATCCTTCTACCTCAGCCTCCTGAAGTGCTGGGATTACAGGTGTGATCCACCATGCCCAGCCTTCATCCCCCCACCCCTTTTTTTTGAAGCTTTCTAGATGCAGCATAAGTAGCACCTCCTTTTCAAGGACAGCATGCAGGGTGTTTGTTGATGAAATAAAGTGCTTTTGGACAGGAGCTGCTAGGGACAACTAATTCCTTCTGGTCACAGGCAGTGGTAGTGGATGCAGTGGTAGTGGATGCTGCGGTACTGGCTGTTGATTGTTGTTGGTGACTCAGTGTACCAGTCAGTTGTGCTGTGACCCATATTTTGGCCTGTGTGATGCCATATGCTCAAAGTGCCAGGCTGCTAGTCAATGGGGTCAATGTGAAATCTGGAAAAATATAGGCTACGTGTACTTTCAATATGTTTGGGAAATAGAGGCCAAGCAGTTCTAGCTCAGAGTGTATAAGTAGTAGTCGGAAATCTGCTACATTGGTTGTGTCACTTATTGTATCATGTAAAACTACATCTAGTTTTTATATTGCTTATTGTGGTCAGCTGACTGATGCTCCACCATCTCCAATACCCAAAGATGTCCATGTCCTAATCCCTGGAACTTGTGAATACATTACCACACATGGCAAAAAGAATTTGCAGATGTGACTAAATTAAGGATCTTGAGATGTGTAGATTATTGCAGATTATCCACGTGGGCTTTATGTAATCAAGGGTCTTTATAAGAGGGAGACTACTGGAGTTCAGAGTCAGTGGTAGATGTTACAATTAAAGCAAGGGGTTGGAATGATGTGAAGAAGGAGCCATGAATCTAGGAATGCACATGGACTCCAGAAACTATAAGTGGCAAGGGAACAGATTCTTCACTTAGAGTCTCCGAAAGGAACCAGGTTGGCCAGCACCTTGACTTTAGCCTAGTAAGACTGATTTGGGGCTTCTGACCTCCAGAACTGTAACTGTAAGATAATAATTTTGCATTTTTTTTTTCCACAGAGCTTCATTCTTGTTGCCCAGGCTAGAGTGCAATGACACAGTCTGGGCTCACTGCAAACTCTGCCTCCTGGGTTCAGGTGATTCTCCTGCCTCAGCCTCCCAAGTAGCCAGGATTACAGACACCACCTCACCTGGCTAATTTTTTTTTGTATTTTCAGTAGAGATGGGGTTTCACCATGGTGGCCAGGCTGGTCTCGAACTGCTGACCTCGGGTGATCCACCCACTTCGGCCTCCCAAGGTGCTGGTATTACAGGCATGAGCCACTGCGCCCAGCCTGCATTGTTTTAAGCTACTAAATTGGTGGTAATTTGTTATAGCAGCAATGGGAAATGAATACACTTAATGCTTTTTAAATTTTGCAATAAGACTTTCTGCCAACAACCAGCTAAAAAAATAGAAAGTTCTTGTTTAATGAAAAATTAGATACCAGCTTTCCATGTCTCAAGATTGTTGGCAATGAACACGTAACTTGCACAACATTTTGTCAGCATTTATTGTCTGTCCACCATAGGGGAGGGTGGCATAGTGACATCACTGACCAGGAAAAGCAGACAACACCCATCAGCATCTACTTCAAAAGTTTGTTGTAATTTTAAGAAGACTGAGCAGAAAGATGATGCAGCTGCAGGAGCTGCATTTCCATGTGACTTAGTAAAGCATGACTTTTCATTTAGATCAAGTATTATTTCTTCTAAATTAATCTCACTCATTTTTATTTCTAAGTTTTGTTGTTTATATACAAAAAGTAAAGCAATTGATGTTAATGTGATGGTTTCATTATAAGCACAAGAGACTTTTTTTAAAAAACAAGTTCTCAGGCTGCATTTAGGTTAAAATTAGTTGTAAATGTTCTCAGCCTCAGCCTCCCAAAGTTCTGGGATTACAGTCATGAGTCACCATGCCTGGCCAAGTATTTTCATTTTGTTGTGCAAAAGACCTCTAGAACTTTTTCATCTGGTAAAACTGAAACTCTATACCCATTGAATAACAACTCTCCATTTCACCACTTCTCCAGCCCCTGGCTACCACCATTCTATTTTGTGTTTCTATGAGTTTGACTGCTTAAGATACCTCAACCATATGTATATTCTTACTCTAACTTTGCAGAAGGGCAATTATTATCCACATTTTATGGGTGAGTAATCTAAGATGAGAGCCTATATGCAAAGTACAGTCAAAACCATTCTCTCTCTCTTCCCTGGCCCACATCCCCTTGAGTTCTGGCTGACCTGTATTGCCATTTCGCAAGCCCCTTGCCAAAGGGCCCAGGCATTTTGCCCAGGGATGCTCCCTGTTCTCACAGTAAGAGAAATCTTCCCAAACTGGGTTGTTGTCACCTTTTCTTCTAGTGCTTGCTTTCTTTCTTCTTTTTTTTTTTTTTGTTTTGGTTGAGATGGAGTCTCGCTGTGTTGCCCAGGCTGGAGTGCAGTGGTGCGATCTCAGCTCACTGCAAGCTCCGCTTCTCAGGTTCACGCCGTTCTCCTGCCTCAGCCTCCCGAGTAGCTGGGACTATAGGCGCCTGCCACCGCATCTGGCTAATTTTTTGTATTCTTAGTAGAGATGGGGTTTCACCGTGTTAGCCAGGATGGTCTCGAACTCTTGACCTCGTGAACCTCCCACCTCAGCCTCCCAAAGTGCTGGGATTACAGGTGTGAGCCACTGTGCCCGGCCTCTTCTAGTGCTTTCTAAGTGACTTGTCTTTGGAATGCCCTTAGGCCCTTGCCCTTTCTTTTCTTGGCAAAACTTATACTTATCTTTCAATACCTAGCTCAAATATCCCTGAGTCTCCCAGTCAGATACTTACTGTATTTTCCCTTTGCAAGGTAAACATGTCTAACACAGATCACGTGGTTTTCTTGTTTGTTTCTGTCAGTATCTTCCATTAGACTGTTACACTGGCCAGGAGCAGGAGCATTTCATGTTTACATTCCCAATGTGCAGCATGGTTTACTGAATAATGAGTTAATTGTGTCTGAAATCATCTAAGCTGCTTCAAGCTCTTCCCTTTTCTCTTTTTCTTTCTGATTGCCAACTCAAATTCCCACATCTAATTCCCAGCTCACTTCTTCTAGTACACAACTTCCTCTTCCTTTTGGCTGCCCCATAAGTCCAACTTAGGCACTGCTGAATTCTGTGTTTCCTGAGGATGACTTTTGCTTTTTGTTGTAGGAAACACAGGGTTTGCATTTCAAAACACAATATTAAATTGTGGAGGAGGGTGTGTTTCTTAAATCCTTGTCATAAATCTAGGTTTCATGGTGGGGGAAAGGACCTCTCATTGGGGAGGTTCCCAGGACTAAAATAATCACTTGGGTGGGAATTAGGCTCATGGTTTTATTGACTGCACTTTCAGGCAGAGGAAAGAGACTAGAAATGCCCCCAGGCTGGAGAAACTTTCTCACATCAAGAAGCCTACCTGTTTTTTTCCCCTGTGCCCTGCCCCTCCCACTGCACAGGCCGGGGAGATTTTATGTTGGGGAGGCCAGGGCGCTGACCTGTATGGCTCTGCACTGTTGTGCTGTTGCCCCGGACACTGGGATGACAAGTGAGCTACTGTCTTTCGCAAGCAGCTCACCTGCCGAGTAAGGGGCTGGCTGAGGGCCTGCCTGGTCCTCCTGCCTCCCTGAAGCCACAGGCAGCATTTCCTCCTTCTGAACATGAGCTGTAGTTCTGGTCAGGAACACTGAAGTCTCCACCCTTCTTTTGGTCCTTAGAATGAAAAATTGTGCAATAGTAACAGATCATTGAAAATGGGGAAAATATTTGTGGCCTTTGTCCTGAGTCAAGAGAGACCTAAAACAATTCAAGAGCAGGTAGGCACAACCTTCATGATGTGGAAGTTGTGCAGGGACCACACTCTGATAGCCTGGACATTCTTGGGCTGGGGATGCCGCTGTTGGACTTGGCACGTTCTCACCCCTCTATCCCTGCCACATTTCTCCACCACTATTAACCAAAGCCAGAAAAGCCCCTGCATTATGGACAGGGAACCCAGAGTACAGAACCAGTTCTTTTTTAGAGTGGTTTTCTATTGCAATCAATAAAATGTGATGAGACCCTGGCAGGCATTTTTGCCTGGGGGATGATGTGTGGGTGCAGGGCGGTGAGTGTCTAGGAGGTAGAGAATCTGCAGTTGGAACTTCAAGGTGCAGGGCTGGGGGAGGAAGGAGACCTGGGGGTGGACCCCACCACTCCCAGGGAGCTCAGAGCATAAATAGGGATTGGAGCATTTCCAGGCAGCTTGGCTTGGGCACACTTCCCACACATTTTTACTTTAGTGCCTCTAACAGCAGAGAAGATATACCCTGGAGGGTTCAACCTAGGAGCAACTTTTCTTTGAAGACTTTTTTCTTTTTCTGATTTGTTTTCTTGTTAACTTAAAAAAAAAGCTAACTTTGAAGCAATCCTAAGCTTACAGATAAATTGAAAGTATAGTTCAAATAACTTTTTCCCATCTGAACCATTTGAAAGTCAATCATATACGTGTTTGTATTCTATAAAAATACCACTTTGATAGTAGCGGTGACCTTTGAGAAAGGGGCTGAAATTGAAGGCGTTAACACAAAAACTTTAGACAAATTAAATTTAACAGAGTTTAATTGAGCAAAAAACTGTTTGTGAATCGGGCAGTCCTCCACACCAGAATAGGTTTGGAGAGACTCTATTGGTATTGCCGTGTGGTCGGAGGGCATTTATGGAGAGAAAAAAGGAAAGTGATATACAGAAAGTGGGAGTGAGGACCAGACACAGCTGGATTCTTGCCTGGTATAGCTGCACAGAGTACAGCTGGGCTTTTGCCTTACTTGAACACAGTACGAACAGTTGGCCATCTGTGACTGGCTGAAACAAGAGTAGGTTACAGTCTGTTTATACGTCCAGTTTAGGGTACAGTTCACTGTGTAGGGAGAAACCTTTAGGAAGATGTAAGGAGGCAGCTTTAGGCTAAACTCAATTTAACTCAATTTAACAGAATATTAAATTAGTACCAAGACACCAATAACTATATGTAATTATATGACTACATAACAATTACATATAGTTATAGAGTGTATGTATATAACTAGTTACATATAGTTACATAGTTACATATAGCTATTGGTGTTTTGGTACTAACACTGCCAAAGAGAACTCAACCTTTAACTGAAATATTCAAGTAAATTTTGCCACTTTAGGAAGCTGACCCCTCGAAGCAAGTGGACAGTGCTGTCTTTGAGTGGAGGCAGTGCCCATGCACACAGCACTTGTCGCTAGCAGGGCACCTTCGGGCAGTGTACAAATTGGACATCTACCTGCAGTGGGCTCTGCAGTCCAACTGCCTGAGTCCATCTCTGGGCCGCCACCCATAGCTATGTGACCTCAAGCAACCTCATGAACTCTCTAAGCCTCTGTAAACCAATAGGGTAAATGAAAGAGCTATCCCATGGCGTTGTTAGGAGGATTGCATGAGCTAAGGCACTTGATGCACTTAGCACAGTGTGCGGCACATGTAAAGCATAAATGTTAGCTTCTGTTAATACAGTTGTATTTGTCTTAATGTGATAAAGTCCACCGCGGCCCAACTGGAGGGCCCAGGAAGATGTGTGGGTTTAGCCTGTAGCTTCAAGTAGCCTCCAGCACACAGGTGGGTACCTGGGGGGTGCATTTACCTAGGTTCAGAGACAGGGTGGCTTTCTGCCCTCTCTCTTCTCAGGGTGGAGGATCAGGGAATAAACAGCCAGGACTTCCAGGCCTCTCTTCTTCCTACTTCCTTCCCCAGTCTCCACCTCTCACCACATCCTGAGGAAGAACAAAGCAGCAGATGGGGAAAATGAAGCAGGACCAGGCTGAGTGGTTTCACAACAGGGCCCAGCGCTTAGCTCCCAGCTCCCAGCTCCAGCTCCAGCTCCCAGTGGCTGCCGAGGCAGCATGCTGTCACAGAGCCTGGCCAGGACCTGAAAGAGCCAAAATGACAAATAGTTTCGGCTTTGTTCTGCTTTCTTTCTGTGGTGGCAAGAGGGCAGGACCCACAGAGGGCAGAGACCCTCTGCACTGCCCACTCCTTGCTCCTGGGATGGTGGTATCTCTAGGCAGCTGGAAAAAAGCTCCCTCCCTGCTCCCAGCCTGCTTCTCAACTGGCTACCTGCTCCCTTTACAGGGGAGTGCCTCTTGGGGATTTTTCATGACACACTGAGTCCGGGATATATGGGGATGTGGGATTTGTGTGTGAGACGGAGGAGCCTGCTTTCCTGGTGAGGTCACTGTTCCTTGAGTTATTACCTTGCTTTCCTTGGCCTGAGCTAGCAGCAGAAATGCCTTGAAGGAATGTTTGTTTATGAAACATCAAGTCTGTGCCTAGTTACACCCACACAGGCCAGCTTGCCCCGGACCTTGATGGCTTAGTAGTGCTTAGTCCTGTGGGTACCGGCCCTGTTACCTGCCTCAAAATAGGAGGGCTGGGGCTCAGCTGAGGCAGGATGGGCAGGGGACACTTCCCTCATGGGGCTGGAGCATGCAGGCAGGGCCTCTGGTCTCCTGGGCCAATGTGCTTTGTAGGTTTCATCCGTGGGCTAATTTTGCTGGTAGGAATGCAGGCAAGAAGCCAAAAGCTGCACTTGGCAGCAGGCAGGCGGCTCCAGGAGAGAGAGTCATTTGAATTCAAAAAACTGGTCCTCATCCTCCACTTCTTGCTTGTGAGCAGAGGTCGCTGGACTGCACTGACCAGGTGGGGCGTCTGGCCACCTCGGGCTGCAGCACTGGGGAGCAGGTAGCTGAGGCCTGGCCAGCCTGGAGCCCCTGCCTGCCAGCTGCTGGCGAGCCTGGTCCCAGGAACCTGGCACGAGAGCTCTGAAAACGGTTCTATTTTCAGTCACCGCCTAGCTTTTCAGCCCTCACTCCTGTCTTGAGCTGCCTGAGTCACTTCTCCCCACGCCCAGCTCTGCTTCTTTCTGAATGGAGTGGATTAGCATAACACCATATGTTAGAAGTGCAATTCACAATTTACAAAGTCCTTTTATACACCAGCTCTCTTCTGATCTTTCATCAGCCTGTGAGGTTGGCTGAGCAGGTAATTTAATCCACATTTCACAGATGAGGGGAAATAGAGACTCAAAGAAACTCAGGCAGCTTGACCAATGACACACACACACACACACACACACACACACACTCTCTCTCTCTCTCCAGTAAGTGTGGGGCTGAGTCTTGGGGCCAGGCATTCTGCCTTGAATCTGGTGCTCCTTCACCATCCAGGGTCCACTGTCCCACCCGTCTACACTGCCCTGGGTGTCCGTGGTGTCTGTGGCTGGCGAGTGGGACTCTGCAGCACCACCTGTGGGGCCCATTTCCCTTCTTCTTCATGGAGTACATCTGCTTCCAGGGAGTATTGCACCTTGAATCCAAGGAATTTAAAATGCTGGTGGGGAACATGTAGGGCTTGAAGGATAAGTAGGGCTCTAGGCAGTGAGGAGAAATAGCCTGAAGTTGTTTCCCCATTTGGGCTCCTAACACTTCCTTCCCTTGGTATTACACCTCCTTCCTTTCACCTTACCTGCCAGTCCCTACAAAAACCTCCGCTCCATTCCTTCATTCACTTACTCTAAGGTATAAATGACTGATGACAGTTTAAGGGGTGATCCCTCTCTACCTTAGCCTGCCTGTTACTTATGTGGTCTATAATTCAACTTACAAGACAGGTGCACCCAAATGCATTGCTTCCAGAGGACAGTCCAAATTTTTAACAGGAAGAGCATGGACAAACGACCAATGAGGATAAATGCCAGCCACCATGCTGGGCAGGTCCTGAAACCACCCTCACCCTGCTGCTGCCCACCCCCCCAATATTGTGTCAGGCATTACCCACAGCTGCTGATCCCTGGGGAGGTCAGCGAAGAGTCCTGGGGAGGGCTTGGGTAATCAGGCCAATAGGGGACAGGGGATGCTTCAGGGAGCTCTGGGATTGGCTGGTACCAGACAGTGTTGAGGCATACGGACATTTTCACACATGTGCAGTTGTCCTGGTGCATACCAGCTGCATGTCAGCATTGATTATTTTATTTAATCTTTCCTAGGACATTTAGAGAAAGATACAACATTTTCTTTTCAACACCTGAGGGCTGGGTGTGGTGGCTCACACCTGTAATCCCAGCACTTTGGGATGCCAAGGCGGACGGATCACTTGAAGCCAGGAGTTCAAGACCAGCCTGGTCAACATGGTGAAACCCCGTCTCTACTAAAAATATAAAAATTAACTGGGCATGGTGGCGGGCACCTATAATTCCAGTTACTCAGGAGGCTGGAGCAGGAGAATCGCTTGAACCTGGGAGGTGGAGGTTGCAGCGAGCTGAGATAACGCCATTGCACTCCAGCATGGGTGACAGAGTGAGACACCGTCTCAAAAAAAAAAAAAAAAAAAATCATTCTTTTCAACTACTGAGGAAACTGGGTTTCCATGAGGTTCAACAGCATCTGAACCTCTTAGAGCCAGTGAGTGTTTCTGGCAGTTGGAAGAAAGGTCAGAGCCTGGGGCACCCAGGACGGAGGCCCCGAGTGGGAAGGAGGAGGTGGGAGCCCTGGCAGGCAGAGGACATGGTGAGGGCTCAGGCCCTGCCAGAGGTCAAGGAGCAGAATATGGGGGAAACCAGGGAAAGGAACAGAAAGAAAAGGGGTGTGTGTGTGTTTTGAACAGGGAAGATGGGGGACTGTGGGGTGTGGGTGAAGACACTGAGAAACTGAGAGCAAGCCTACCCTCAACAGGGTTTGTTGTGGCCAAACTAGTCCTGGCGAGGCAATAAAACCATTCCCACTGTTTGCTTTCCTGCTTGCCTTTATCTGAATGTTGTCACCTGGGAAGTGTGGTCACACTTGGAACAGTCACTGGGGCATTTGTGATTTTAGAAATAGCTGTGTCTTGTCCACTGGGGGCTGCTGATTAACTCCTGATGTCCCCAGACCCTGTGCCAATCATTCAATTGCCTGACTGAGGTGAATCCTGAGCTCGGAGGAGTCTGGTTGAAGATGAACTGGGGACTCTCTCTGAAGAATGCCCAGGGCTCAGGCAGCTGAATAGAAAACTCAGTGTGCTTCTCTGTGGATCCAGTCCAAAGCGTTGGTCAGCATTTGCTCAGAATTCTGGGTACTCCTGCCTAATTGGGGCCAGGCAGGGTCCAGATCCTGGTCCTTCCTGGAAAAGTGAGGCCCCTCCTATCCCCCTTTGGGCTCCTCTGGGCAACTTTTCTGGGGAAGGCAGATGAGCCTTATGGCAACTGTGCTCCAAGGGGCCAGCCTAGGCCTGGGGAGATGGCACTTGGATCTCCAGAACTGCCCAGGTTCTGAGAAGTCTGAGGGGTGTGGGAAGGGCCCACAATGGGGGCAGTGGGATCCTCTTGGCTTGGCTCCCTGACGAGGACATAGGGACGTGGCTGGTGCAGCTCGGCTACCCAACGGATGACCTGCTGCATGTCAGGCTCCTTCTGCTGCCATTTCTCACCCTCCCTGCTCCCTCCCGACCAAGGGTATTAAAAGGTATGAATTTTGTCCCAGGTCCAAAGTAACAAAAATTTTAAATAAATTTCTAGGCATGTGGCCTGGTCTGCAGAACGAGAGCCTTCTTGCTGTGCATTGTGGTGATGGATTCAATCACAAAGCTCTCAGTGGTTTGCAAAACTCAATGCAAATTCTAATCCTTAGGAGAGTCATCTTTCTGCCTGTGTTTTTTCCTTGCTTGTCCTTCGGTCTCTGCCAATTTCAAGGCGACAACGTGTCACATGATTCCTTTTAAAGTCAGGCTCTGGCTGGTGCTGCTTTTCCTACCCACTGCCCATCTGCCAGCTCAAAAGACAACCTGAGTGCTGGGTGGGGTGGGGGAACCGCCACAGTGAGTGCTCAAGTAAGAACAGAAATATTTGACTGGACTGGGTCCTAACAGAGGCGATTTTATTACCCTAAATGTCCTGGAAACCCTGTTGCCTCTGGCTCGAGAAGACTCCAGGCTTGGTCATTCCCGGATGGCCTGCTGCAGCGAGCCTTGGCGTCCTTCTGCAAGTGGCTGTGACATGAGTCATGGGGGCAGTCTCTAGCGAGGCTGAACAAGAGGTGGGCACAGAGCAGGAAGGTTGCATCTTCCTCCCATCAAGGGTGAGAGACTAGCAGGCTGGCAATAACCACTGGATCCCCTGGGGCTTATGGTGGGGACCAAGGAGTCAGCATCAGCAGGAGGAGGCTGAGCCCAGGGGGGACAGGTCAGGCCAGTCCAGGCCCTGACAGAAGTGACCCTCCTGTTAACTGCTGAGCAGTGCCCGTAATATCAAAACCAGACTTTGCCTTAGGATGGAAAGAACACGCTGGGTTCTTTCTTACCATCCCTCTCATTTAAAGGAGCAGTGAGGTACAGGCTCCTAATTCTTTCCCTTCGTGAAAGTCGCCTCTTTTATTCAACAAGGGATCCTCAGGCATGCTCTTACGGTGGTGCATGAATGTCACAAACAAAGCTGACTTTATTTTTATTTGAATTGGCCAAGTAAAATATTCCATACAAGGCAAACAGTTCAACATGAAATATTTAAATTAAAAATAAATTACTTCCATCCTATATAAATCTCTAGCTGCCACATACAAATGAAAGATACCAGTTATAAATGAAATAAGTTAAAATAAATGGTTGTAAGGAGCTAGGTGTGGTGGCATGTGCCTGTCATCCCAGCTTTCAGGAGACTGAGGTGGGAGGATGGATCTCCTGAACCCAGGAGTTTGAGACCAGTCTGGGCAACACAGCAAAATCCTGTCTTAAAAACAAACATAATTCTAGGATCCTCTGTTACGACCAGCATAGGTTACTGGTTTGCTCCCTAACTTTGTTCTGGACTCCAACATCTCTATTGAATAAGACTTTTGAACAGTCCTCTGGGATAGCCCCTTCTTAAAAGAGCACTTGATGCCCAGGTCTCCAAATCACTTTCAGATATGAGGATCTGGTGTTCAGAGTCTAAAACAATGGTTGAAGAGCAGAGATAGCAAGGTGGAATCCCAGAGGCCCAGGCCTCTCAGCCACCCTCTGCCTTCTTATGGTTCACCTGGAGATATGGAAACAGGGAACTCAGCAAAAAAGCAAGACATAGGCACAGAGCGGCAGTCACACATAGCAGTTGAGTCTGAGACCTGTAATGTGGCCAAACACTTCTTTGTATCAACATATGGCAATTTCCAGCACTGTCTTAGGCTAAATTTCCCATAGGATCTCTGGTTTTATTAAGTGGGCTAGATTAATTTAAACCTCTGAATTAGAAAACAAACCTTCAGGGGCAGAGTTTAGGCCACAGATGACAAATATACAAGGCATGTGTCACTAATCCCTCCATGGGCAAGCATTACTAATTGACCACTGCATTCTTCTATCTCAGATTCCATCTTTACACAGTACTTCGGGCAGCCTCTACCCATCAATCATGTTTAGTGTTTGGGATGAAAATCATTTATTAACCTTGGTCCTTCTCTATGTTCTGGACTATTTTGTGTGAAGGAGTAGCTCAAACACAGGCATTGAAGCCTGACACTCACATAAGTTAGGTGCCTTAGTCTAATCATTTAACCTCTTTGAATTGGCATCTATTAAGTGGATAGGGCCACCTAATAGAGTTTTTAGAAAGATTAGGATGATATATGTAAATTGCCTAGTATCATGCCTGAAACATAGGCATTTAATAGATGATAGCTATAAGTATCATTATCATCATTATTATTATGTTATTGTTTTAAGGCTACTAATGTTGACAATGGAATTGATGATGACATTTTCATTGATAGAAGAAAAGCATAGTATCATATATGAGGTTGAACCATATGAAATTGATGCTCAATTGTTTTTGACCTACAAAAATGTCAACTTTTTCTGGTTCAAGCTAACATATAAGATATAATAGTGTATTTCATTCAAATCCCTTACTTGTTCCAACATATCAGAGTCTTCTTTTCAATGGTTGCCCCCAGAGACACACTCTCACCATTTAAAAACTTCCCCAAGTCAGTTGCTAGAGAGTAGGCAAAGCAGGGAGTCCACTGGAGAGAAGTTAAGGACCTGCTGTCTGGTTCCACTACCTGGTATCTGGTCCTGTAATCTCTGAAGGCCTCCATTTCCCCCTCTGCAGATTGGGAATAATTGTGCTTTCTTCCACAGGGGTTTTGTGAAGATAAGAGATAACGGATGAGAAAGCACTTTCAAAAGTTCAAATTATTATACCAAAGCAAGGGATTATTGATTCCACTAGACTATGCCACTTCAGAAAACATTAGCAGTCAACATTTAACTTTTAATGTTTTTCTATAGAAAAACTGCACATAAAAGAATAGAGAATTCATGCAATCATGCCAAATGGCCATGAAAATCAATCTTGAGTATACTCTCAAGTGGATATTAGAACTACTAACTTTATATATAGTGCTTTGTCCTTGAAAATTGTACCTTGTCAAGGTGAAGTAAATGCAGTAATGGAAACAGTAAGAACCATTGTGTTTACAAGTGCCTCAAAGTCAATTTACACTAGAAAATCACACACTTTAGAGCAACTCACAAGGAAGACAGAGGAATTGCTTTTTTCCTTCCTTGGAGGTCTTTAAAATGAGCTGGGAAAGTTTAATTTTTTGCTTAAAGATAGAGATACCAACTTTATGACCTCCCAAAGTCACTTTCAGACCAATCGCTTTAGCAATTCTAAGAAGGGGCAGTTTTATATTGCCTTCGAGGGACATTTCTTTCCTGTGCCCTATCCCAGGGTAATCAATGAGTGAGGGAGGATAATGGGTTTGGACCAGCTACTAGCAGAGGTGCGTGTGGCTCAGTTTCAATCCTGAAGGTTTTTCCTCTTGCCCGGGGAACCTTGGCCAACACACGGCACTTGAAGAGGGTCACCTTTAGTCGGCCTCAAAGGCGCTGTTGGTGGCTCCCACATATTCAGACTTCTTCTTGTGCCTTGTCCACATTTTCCGGAGGATGCCGGGGACGCCGCAGGAAGCACTGCCCGTCAGTGGTAGAGAGGCTTCCGCTCCTTGGGGAAGGGCTGGATACTCTTCAGTCATCTTCTTGAGATGTCTGGATCTAAAGAAAAGCCAGGAGTGGGTGGGGAGGGTGGTCCGCTCACAAGCCAAACTTCATTTTTGCCCTCGAGAAGAGTGGCCAGAGCTCTCTCTCCTCTGCTCCTCCTCCGTGACCGGGATCCACATAGCTGTCAGGTCACTGTTGGGACCCTCACAGGAATGTCTTCCCTTGGGCAAAGCTTCCCATGGCATGAATGGAGGAGGTGACCCTGAACACACTGGTTCATGGGATTTCAAGTTCTGCTCCTGTCCCCCTGCTCTGGGTCTGGTCTTGCCAAAGGCTCTGCATCCCTACCCCTTCAGCCTCTATGTGAACAAACTTGCTGGAAAGGACAGGTCCCCAAACAGTAGCTATTGAAAGAGCATGAGGTCTGGGATGGAATCCTGCTTCCCATCTGCTGTGTGACCTCAGGCAAATGACTTAACCTTTACCAGCCTCAGTTTCTTCATGTGCAAAATGGGGATAATCTCATCTAACTCATGGGGCTTTTTGGAGGAGGTAAATGAGAGAGTGAAGCATCTGGCACATTGTGGGCCTCGACATGTGTTCATGCCTTAACCCCTGCTCCCCTTAGGTGAAAGAAATGGTGGGCTTAATTTTCTTTTCTGTAACTAGGGTCCAGGAACAAATTGAAATGACAATGACTGAGTTTAGAGAGAAGGGAGCCATTTAGAACCCTTTGCAACGCAGCCACGTGGACTGAAAGGTTGGCCTCTGTCACGGCACAGTGAAGTTTTTGCTGGTTTACACCGGCAGCCAGCAACAGCTATTGCCACTTAAAAATTGTACCTCATCAAGGTAAAATAAATATGATCCAATCTTTTTGGATATTTATTGGATATAATAGAATCAAAGAAAATTTTTTTTGTTTGTTTTCTTCAATTAAGTCCCCATACATTGAGTAACACATGACTTGGTTTTTATAATTCTTTCTAGCCAATCTTCTGTCATTCAGAAGTGCTCCCCACTAGCCTGTTCTTGCTCTGACCTCCCAGTGCTTTCAAAGTGTGCAGCGCTCAGGCTGACAGTGTAGTCTGGAGCCCCGCCTGCTTGCATCCAACATGTTCCCAAGTGCATAGCTTCCCAACTACTAGGTAAGTCTCCTGAAACACGTTGACAACAGCTTGTGCTAAGCTCTCCACATATTATCTCTTTCAATTCTCAGGCCAGGTGTGGAGGCTCATGCCTGTAATCCCAGCACTTTGGGAGGTCAAGGCAGGCGGATCACTTGAGGTCAGGAGTTTGAGACCAGCCTGTCCAACATGGCAAAAACCCATCTCTACTAAAAATACAAAAATTGGCTGGGCGTGGTGGCGGGCGCCTATAGCTCCAGCTACTTGGGAGGCTGGAGAATTGTTTGAACCCCGGAGGAAGAGGTTGCAGTGAGCCAAAATTGCGCCACTGCACTCCAGCCTGGTGACAGAGTGAGACCCCCTCTCAAAACAAAACAAAACAAAAACAAAAAAATTAATTCTCACCACAACCCCCTAAGATGGGTACCCCCTGTGATTCCTGTTTTACCTTTTTGTTTTTGAACAGATGGGGACAGGAAGGCTGAATAACTTGCCTGAAGTCATGGTGGGTTGGTGGCAGTTCCAGGCTAGAAAGCAGATCTGAGAAAATAACCCAACCCTTCGCCACCCTGAAACGCCTTTTCTGCTGCCTGCGGTGTGGAGGATGTAGTCTGGGGCATACAGGTATGTGCTGAATCGAGTTGAAGACTCACTGTCTTGGTACAAGGCAGAAAGCAGTGTCACTGAGGGGTGTCGGGGGTTATCCGCTCCTGCCTCCCTAGCTGCCGGTTCTGGATGAAAGCGAGCAGTCACACTGCAGTTTCAAGTGTGGTTTGAAACCTTTGTACTTGACACACTTCTTAACCGGTGGGCAGGGGATCTTGAACTTACTCATGAGATATTTCTGACACCTGCATGCCTATGGGAGGTTCGGAATATGGCTCGTGATTACATTCATCTAATTAACCAAAAAACCTCCCAAATGACTTCTCCAAGCCTAAAGAGTGGCGTTAATGAAGTGGAAACCATGAAAAACCCTCCTGCTTAATCCTAGGGAAACAGTTGATGAGGCGCTGCAGAGACCCAGGATTATTGGCCTCATTAAAAGATAATTTGCAGCTGGCATGGGTTTGTGTTGGCCTCTCGAGGGTCTGTCAACCAGGCGGCCTGGTGCTCTTCTGGGGAAGGAAGGATCAGGACAGTGGGAGGCCACAGGCGGTGGGGCCAGAGACGCAGCACTTACCCTCTCATCAGAACAGCTCCCTTCTCTGTGCCCATGGCTGTTGCCTCCAATGAGGCAGAGGCCGAAGTTTTCACTGAGATCCGGGGCACTGGCGGTATCTGTCATGAGGAAGCGGGAGGGAGTGTGAGGATGCATCTGCCTTCCCACTCTGGCTCTGACTGAGGCTGTCTGCAAGTGGGGGTGACTGAATGGAACCACCACCACCTGGGCATAGTTCTCATCATTCAGCAGGTGTGGGACTGCCCTGGAGGGCTTGAT
The DNA here is from genome assembly GCF_029289425.2 of Pan paniscus. Taxonomy (NCBI): domain Eukaryota; kingdom Metazoa; phylum Chordata; class Mammalia; order Primates; family Hominidae; genus Pan; species Pan paniscus. Next base: position 82,251,173 of record NC_073256.2, on the reverse strand, counting down.
AAACAGTGCCAGGCCCCACCCCAGCTTCTGAGTCCGCGGGTCTGCTGTGGGCCTGAGAATCTGCATTGCTAACAATTCCCCAGGTGTGCTGGTGCTGCTAGCCCTGGGACTCCACTTTGAGCCACTGACCTAGAGAAACTCAGGAGAGAGAAACGAGAAACTGGAGACCGCGCAGCTCAGTCTTATATGGCCACTGCCACCCTCACACCTCCATCATCACTGGTGTCCAGTTTGTTACTAAATCCTGCAGATTCTTGCTTTGATTAGGCTACGTAGGGTAGGGCCAGCCCAGCCTCTCCATTTCCTCCGCTGCAGCCTTCAAGGGACAGTGACCTCGGACCTCCTTGCTTCCGACCAGATCCACCACATTCCTCATGCCCCTCCTTGGACTGTAGAAGCATAAGGCACTCCAACCCCGCCCACCCACCTTGCAGGGCAGATTGACTCTGCAGCTGCTCCTCCAGGCTCCTCAGCACAGGACGCCCTCTATCTACGCAGCTCGGCCTCCCATTGGTCCCGTGTGTGTCAGTAGCTCCGCTCCCAGCAGCGGGTGCTCCCTTCTCTGATGCTGGCACAGCAACATCTCCTCCTTCACCCTCTGACTTGAGGCCTCATCTGTCTCCCCTTCAAGGCTTTCCTCTAGGAAGCCTTCCCTGAGGCTGGTGGCCCAAGTTGATCTTTCTCTGTCCTCAGGTCCCCACAGCACTGAGTGTCTATGTGGGTAACAGGGTCTGGGACTGGACCCCTTGGCAGCCCTCCTCAGCCCTCCCAAAGGAGTGACAAGTACTCAGGAACATGGAGAGTTAACTGAAAATTAACCAATGGCCTAAACAGGGCTAAGTCCAGAGGCCGCTTAGACAATAGACACACTCTGTGCTGTGTTCTTCCCCCTAAGCCCTATCCAAGGCTTCAAGTCACCACATTCCTAAAATTGCTGGAAATTCCCGGTCAAGGGCACCTTCTTCACCCCTCCTCCCACCCCAAGCTGGCCGACTGTGGGCAGAGCTGCTGTGCCACCTTGTGGTCCGTCCAAACGCTTCCTTCCCATTATGCCATGGGCCGGTGAACTCTTGCACCCCCTTATCTCTGGGTGAAAGGACTTGTTCCCACTCTTTTCCCCTTTCCTTAGGCCAATCTCACCCAGCACACTTCGCACTGACTTGGATTTAGCTGTGTGGGCCCTGGATTGCTCTCCCATGCTGGGGTCACAGATTTCTGATAAGCTGTGAGACCCTAGCCCCACTGTCTCCAGGCCTGAGGAAGGGTCTGTTGTGCTGCCTCCTCTTCCTCTTCATTCTTTTTTTTTTTTTTGAAACTGAGTTTCGCTCTTGTTGCCCAGGCTGGAGTGCAGTGGCAGATTTTGGCTCACTGCAAACTCTGCCTCCTGTGTTCAAGTGATTCTCTTGCCTCAGCCTCCCGAGTAGCTGGGATCACAGGCATGGCTCACCACGCCCGGCTAATTTTTGTATTTTTAGTAGAGATGGGGTTTCGCCATGTTGGCCAGGCTGGTCTCAAACTCTTGACCTCAGGTGACCACCTGCCTCTGCCTCCCAAAGTGCTGGGATTACAGCTGTGAGCCACTGTGCCTGGCCTCTTCCTCTTCATTCTTATTCCCCCGCTTTGTAACTACATCCCCATCACCACCCTATCCCCTCCCAGCTTCCTCTGGACTCCTGCTGTCACTGCCTGTCTGCCAAGGGCACTGTCTGAGGCCAGCTTAAGGGCTGGGGCCAGGCAGTCAAAGATCATAAGCTACCTGCCTCCTCTTGACCTTGCTTTTTCTCTGGCTCAGGTGAGGGCAGCTGTTGGAGCTGTCATAGCCTGATAATCTTCCCTTGACATCAACTGCCCAGACCTCCTGGTTTCCCCTAAGTACCAGGTTGGGGAAGGGGAAACAGCCCTGTGTGTGGTTTTCCTAGAATAGTGATGACCTAAATGAGATTCCCTGGATTAGGTCTCCTGCCCAGACCAGGAGCGAAGCACCCATATCTCTGTCCAATTTGTTTGTGACGATGAGGGCCTGGCACAATAACTTGGGTCTCTTCCGGTTCTCACATTGCACCACCTATGGATCGTGACAGCGGATACTCAAAGAGTCTAGGATGCCTGAGCTGACCTCACCTCCAGCCACTGCTGACTCTGCTAACCGAGAGGGAACCCGACATTCCTGCCCAGAGATGAGGGAGATGTACTGATAGGCCTGAAAATGTGCCACCCCATCCCCTTCAAGGAAGGACAGCTGCCCAGCTGTGGGAGGGAGGACAGCAGGGTGGGTAGCAGAAAGCTCTTAGCTCCTTCAGGTGGGCTTGGCTGTAGAGGGCCACCTTGTCAAGGTCACACCCTTCCTGGGACAGCCCACATGCCTTGATGGAGTGAGAAGGGAACATAAAAGCTTGGTCATTTCGGCCTGACTCAGACCAGTCTGAGTGGGTAATGCTTGTTCCGGAGCCCCCTACAAGGTGTTGAAACCCTAGTCCTGGATGTATGGTATTGGGAGCAGGGCCTTTGGGAGGTGATTAGGTTTAGATGAGGTCACGATGGTGGAGACTCTATGATAAGATCAGTGCCCTTATAAGAAAAGGAAGAGATGCCAGGTATCTCCCTCTCCCCACATGCACAGAGGGAAGGCCATGTGAACCCACAGTGAGAAGGTGGTCATCTGCAAGCCAGAAAGAGAGCCGTCGCCAGTCACTGAATCTGCTGGCACCTTGATCTTGGACTTCCCAGCCTCCAGAACTGTGAGAAATTGTTGTTTTAGCCACCCAGTCTATGGTATTTTCTTACAGCAGCCTGTGCTAACTAAGACACTGGTGTTTTGTGTTTCATAGTGCTTGAGAACCTCACCTCTCTTTTCCCCTGTGGCTGTGCCTGGGAATTAGTCAGGCATTTCCACCTGGTGGGGTCCTGTGATAGAAACCACTCCCTCCTGCCCCCACCCCTCACCATGTATAAGATGTCTATTGGATAATAGCTTCTTTTGTTTGCCTAAGAGCGGAATTTCTCACAAGAAAGAGAGAAGCAGCCAGGGATATTCCACAAGGGTACAAATTAGGGCCAACCGAGAGCTTTTGGGAGCAAAGAACTGCCAGTTATGCTTTTCTAATAATCCTCAGGCCTGGAACAAAGAACACTGAGTCTCTCTTCATGGCACAGGAGAATCAGACATGACCAGAAGTTTAATGCACAACAGATACAACTAAGCAGGCTTATTTTACTTACCAGAGATTTTCCATATGCTCGATTCCCACACAGATTTGATGTTTTGGGTTCAGAAATCCCCACTGCAATGTTGAACAGAGGAGATATTACTCAGTGGTACTCTGTGTTCTGCCTCCCACTGGCCCTGCATCAATTACCTTGTTAGCCAATCAACCACGCCAGGGAATTTCTAAAGGCCTTTGTACCAAGCAGCAAAACCAGGCAGGAGGGTCAGGCCACAAGGCAACTGTCACTCTTCTAGGGGAGCTGGAACTAAGGCCTAAATAAGATCAGTGTGTCTATGTAGGTTCATTGACTATCACAAACATATCCCTCTGGTGGGAGATGTTGATGGGGGGAGGCTGTGCTTGTGTGTGGGGGCAGGAGATATATGGGAAACCTCTGTACCTTCAGCTCAATTTTGCTGTATACCTAAAACTGCTCTAAAAATAAAGTCTATTTAAAAATAAGATCACACATGTGGATCATTTAGCACTGTGTCTGCATGCAGTAGGTGCTCAGAATGTGCCTTCAGCTCTTCCTTCCTTCCCAAGGCCTCAGATCACAAGAGGTTAAACAGGTTCTTGGAATTAAGTCTTTATAGCTGGGATCAGTTATTTAACACGGTGCTGTGGACACCCCTCTAAAAATGAGCAGAGAAGTCATGCCTGTGCTGGGAAGGAAGTGCAGCCCCATAACATGGAAGGACTGGAGTGTATCAGATCAGAATCCTGGGACACTGGCTTTACGAGATGTATGGGTGGAGAACCTTAGAGAACTTTCTTTCTAATGCCTTTATTCCTGATGCCCCAACCTAATTCTGGGTACTTTTTACTCTGAAGCTTCTAAGGATTCAAGTGTTGAGCTGAGGTAGCTGATAAAACGTAGGGGAAAGCTGGCTTTCAGCACAGGTCTCTCTGGGGGCAGATGTCCCAGGACAAGCCCCATCTGATTGTACTACAGCATCTAGAAATAACTCCCCTTCCACAAGAAAACACCTCAATGCAAATAAAATCAAGTATTACAAGACTACCAAGATTAAACTATAATGAATGGAGCCCTGGCGTAACTAATAATAATAGCAGCTCACATTTTTGTCTGTACGCCAGGCACTGTGCTGAGCATAAACCGTAAAATTATTATCTCATTTAATCCTCACCACAATCTTTCTTTTCTTTCGAGATGGGGTCTCACTCTGTCATTCAGGCTGGAGTGCAGTGGCATGCGTAATCTCTGGCTCACTGCAGCCTTGACCTCCTGAGCTCAATCAATTCTCCTACCTCAGCTTCCAGAGTAGCTGGGACCACAGGTGCACACCACCACGCCTGGCTAATTTTTGTTTGTGGAGATAGGGTTTCGCCATGTTGCCCAGGCTGGTTTGGAATAGTCTGCACTTTCTAGTCAAGGAAACGAGGCTTTAGAGATACATAACAGTTATGATGAAGCCAGGTAAGGGTGATTTAGGGAGTAGCGAACTGACTTTGGGTGGTCTTGCAGGGTTAAGGAGGCTTGACTGAGTAACCCTCTACCCCGGCTAGGAGAAGGTGGAGTTTGCCAGGTGGAGAGACACAGGGAAGGCAATCTGCTGAGAGAACAGTGTCAGGGAAAGTGCTGGGAAGCAGGATATCATGGAGCTGTCACAGAACTACCCCCAGCTCAGGGCTGTTCTACGTGATAGAACGGTGGGGACAGGGGTGTCATAGGAGGTAGCCTTGGAGAGGTCAGTGTGGTCTGGAGGGCAGGGGCCAGGAACGGACACAGCACTTAAAGCTGAGGGAGCACAGGGGCAGATTTCTGCTCCAAGTGGACCTCTCTGGTAGCCTGGTGGGAGGGGCTGGAGGCTGGGCCCTTCACTGACGATGTTCTCTACACAGCCGAGATGAAGGGAGTGGGAGCCAGGGTGGCTCAAGGTAGGTACCAAGAGGGCTAGGAGAGAAATACCTAGGAGTGGATGCCGTCAGTGTTTCATGTCGAAGGTGTGGGGAGGACAAGGAGGCATTAGGGGAAACATCCCGGGGACTTGCTGGGACGGTGGATAATGGCCCCCACTGAGAAAAGAGGAAAGGCTTGAACAAGTTGGTTCTGAGGTGCCTGAGGACATCTCTGAAGAAGTCCTGGAGGCAGCCACTTCTCCCAGGCCCAGGACTGGGGACTGCCCCATTTCCAGGCACCTGAGAGTTTCTCAGTCAGGTCTCTGCATTTAGAGTTCCTACAATTCCCAAGATTCCCCAGAGCATCTTTCTCCCAGGTGAGATGGCTACTGTGTCCAGGTGCCTTCTATGGCCCAGGAAAAAAGCAGTTCCAAAATCTGAGCTCCCTGGAAACAGGCACCTTTCTTGACAGGAGGATGGTCTGGCTTTGACTCAGAAACATTCCCTCCCTCCCACCCACTCTGGAATCTATCAGATTGGAGGAGGTGAAGGAATTGAACCAATCCCCAGCTCAGTCTCTCTCTCTCTCTTTTTTTGAAACCTCGCTGGCATATTTCCTGCATGAGCTGACTGTCACGTGCTGGGCAGATTCTCTCCATATCATAACTTATTGCTCTTGTCTTTCAGAATAAAAGACTGACTCAGGCAGCCCAAGCTTCCACAAACTACTTAGAAAGGAATGAAAGTGATCCTTAAAACTAGACAGTTGGAAAGACATTCCCTGTGGGGAAGAGGCACTAGCTAGGGAATCAAAAGACCTGAGATTCAATCTTGGCTCTGTTGCTCACAAGCAATGCGACCTTGGGTAGGTCAAACAGTTTCTATGGTTTCGGTTTCTTCTGGAAATTGGCAGAGGGGCAGTTACAGTAAATCAGAGGCTCTCTACGTTCAGGGTGCATTAGAATCACGTGGGGCGGAGGCAGTGCGGGATGGTGGGGAGAGGGTTGTTAAAATACAGATTAATGTTCCCTAAACCTGGAGTTTCTAATTCAATAAAATTTGCATTTCCAACAATTTTCCAGAGACTGCTGCTGCTGCTCCTGGGACTCCACTTTGAGAACCACCACATTAGATCCTCTCTAAATCCTTGCTGCTCAATATGTTGTGCCCAGAGCAGCAGCATCTGGAAGCTTGTTAGAAACATAAAATCTTGGGGCCTACCCAGTCCTACTAAATTTGAATCTGCATAAAAATAAGATTCCTAGGTGATTCTTTTGCATATTAAAATTTGAGAAGCATGGCTCTAAATTCACTTTATGGTTTTATAGAAAAGATAAATATTCTGTCTCTTCTTTCCACACACACATGCACCCACCCACCCACCCACCCACCTATATATAGACACAGAGAAAAATCTATCTCGTCTTAATTTGCAAGGCAGATTGTGGTTTTCCTAATGCTTTCAAACTCTGCATACATATACGTGTATGTAACCACTTAATAGAGAATATAGCTTGATGTATGAGTTCTTACGCAAAGGATCAGAGGAGCAGGATTAGGTTCTTAGCAATCAAAGAAATCTTGGTGGCCTGGTCTAGCATCTACAAATGGAAAACTCAAAGATGGATGGAGGAAGGGACTATACGCAGTAGAGTCTTATTTCAGTCCTTATAATATGCAAAGTTGCCAACGCCCGAAGGCTTTCAGAAGGACACCCTGGACTTTCTATTGTGTATTTTTGGAGTTAAAATATGAATAACTTTAGGTTGTGGGCATAATAGAAATAACCTAAACCAGCAATTAAAGGCACAATACCACCATAGACTTGGGTGGGCTAGAGGCAGATTCCTGGTTATCTGCTTGGGGTGGAAGCCATTAAAAAAAAATAGCATCCAAGGTAAAACTATAATGTTTCCAGTTTTCAGGACAAACTTACTTCTACATTCTTGTTATAGATTGTTGTTTAGGTTATTCAAATTTAGAATGGTAAGATTTTATGATGGCAGTTTATGAAGAGCCTGTACAATTTTACACACACACACACACACACACACACACACACACACACACACACACACACACAGTCTCTCTCTGTTAAATAAATCATGTGATCCTCCTTTGCTTCATGGGTCATGATTTTCTCTCCCCCAGAGCATTCTGATTTACACTCTCTCTAGAATACAGTAGGGCCTCCTGTGGAGCAAGACAGCAGATAAGAGCCCATCTCAGTGGGTCATGCCTGTAATCCCAGCACTTTGGGAGGCCTCAGCCAGTGGATCACTTGTGTTCAGGAGTTCGAGACCAGCCTGGGCAACACAGCAAGACCCCGTCTTTTAAAGATAAAAAAAAATTGGTTGGCCATGGTGGCTGTGCACCTATAGTCCCAGGGAGGCTGAGGCGGGAGGATGGCTTGAGCCCAGGGCAGTGAGCCGTGATTGCTGCCACTGCACTCCAGCCTAGGTAACACAGTGAGACCCTGTCTCAATGAAAGAAAAGAAAAAAAAGATGAGATAAGAGCATCTTTGCTCATTACGCACACCTAGGAGTGACTGTTTTATAGGTAGAAGATGCTGTGTGAGGCTAAGGTGAGGCCTGAGAGCAGGTGCTTTTGTGGTGGAAACAGCATTTACTTGGGAAAGCACAGGTGCTTGGTCACCTGGCGCGATTGAGGCCGCAGCCACCGCCAACGCTGCCCTGACCTGGGCTTGTGGTGGCTCTGAGTGGGTCTCTGCGCCCAGGGAGGTGCGGGGAGCTGGGGCCGGGACTCACGTACCGGGTCTGGCAGAGGCTTTGGCCGGGTGGGCTGTGGGCGGCCGCGCGGTCTGGAGCCGCCCAAACCTGCGGCGGTCGCCAGGGTCCCTGCGGTCTCCGCGGTGGGGCAGCAGCTCCAGGGGCTGGTGCGTGTACAGGTCCGACTCGATCACCACCTGCCGGGCGGGGGAAACGCGGTTAGCCCACTCCTCTGCTCGGGCCTAGGGACCCATGGAACCCCAGGGCAGGAGCTTTGCAGATGGAGCTCGCGTCGAGGGAGTTTCTGGATCCTTCCTGATTCCAGTGAATTCTAGGAACAGCGACAAAATCTGGGCAGGAAACCGGCCAGAAGTGACTGTTTTATTTGACTTCAGACTGCCAAATGGTGCCATGGGGCAAGCAAATGAGGGTTCTGGAGCGGGCAGGGGTGTTCCTCAACAGCAGGCCCTTCACAGGGTCAGGAGCCTGGGCCATCAGGCCAGAGATACGGGCAGGCCAGCTGCCCGGTCGCCTGACGTGTTTTGACAACAGGACAGGCAATGAAACAGGACAGTTCTGGAGATCGAGGTCTTACAGTCTTTGTAGCTGAGTGGACAACGCCCTTGTTCATGCAGAGGACAACTTTTTGGATGCTCTAGCAGAGCGAAGACCTAGGGAGAGGGCTCAGGCCCAACTTAGTCTCAGATTTTTAAAAATAAAGAAGCTGCTGGCAAAATGGAGCAGGGGGCACGGGGTGCTCTCCTACCCGCGTCCCCACTTCCCAGTGTAGAGTGCCTGGGTCAGGGTGGAGCTGGGAGATGAATTTCCACTGTGTGTGGTTCTGTGCACGGAAATCTTGATAAGCCGGAACAAAGGTCCCAATGCTAAAATGTTTTCAGTCATCACCACCTGCTGAGTAGTTATACTGGGAAATTACTCTGTTAGAGTCCACCAAAATGGGCCTTAAAAATGGTATTTTTTGGAAAAAATTGTAATAAAAATACTTAAATCATTGAGATAATTTAAGTGTAAAAACTTGAGACAAATAGTAGCCATTTTATCTTACTATGGAGAGTCGTGAAGGGGAATCTTGGTAGTTTGGGCTTCGATCCTGCATGTTTATACATAGGCAGGACACTGGGTCATTCATTCTGGGGGTGGGGGGGCGGAGGTGGGCAGCCCTTTCATCACAGCTGTTCCTGATTTTATTTTCATTCTCTCAGCATCGCTCTCGGAGAGGAGGAGTGAGGGCTGCTGTGGAGTTTTCAGACCCACTTTGTAGAAGGAGGAAGTAAGGCAGGATGTGAAGCCTGGAGTCCACAGGAAGACTGCCGCTGCCTTCCAATATTTCCTTCTCTGAAAGGGAGACAAATGTTCCCTTTCAGGAACAAGAACCACCACCTCCCCATCTCTTCTCTGCACAGTGGGGAGGGAGAATGGGGAGGGAGAGAGTGGAGTGGCATTAGCTGCTCAGCCCAGCAGCCAGATGGATGTAGGAGGTTTCCTGGGGGTGGCAAGGAGGCCAGTTATTTCCCAGGTCGCGACTGGGGACAGTGCCTCCTCTTCTCCAGCCCACCAAAGGATGCCAGTAGCAGGAAATGAAAGAGGAGAAGAGCCCAGCTCTGAGCCTTCCTGTTTCTTAGCTGGGCCTGATACTTGGTTCTCATTTTCCACAATAATGGAGGCTCTGAGATGGTTGCAGCTCAGTGTGTTAGGCCCGTCCCAGGGAACAGACGGCTGAATGGATGGGATGTGGCCTCCTGAGAGGCTCCTGACAGCCTGGTTTATTTTCTGGTCTATAGGACACAGTCTGGGCTTGCTGCTGATGGTCTTAGAACACACTGGTCTGAGTAGAGGCTCTTTAGCATCCTGAGTATAGGAGCAAGATTAGAGAATTAGGATGGTGGTATGGGATGTTAATAGCAGGGAGGAGGAGAGATAAGGGTTGAATGCTGGAATTTTCCTTTCTTAGGTCAGCAAACTGCCAGCTGAAGTTGGGGAATGTATTAGAGTAACAAGCATTACCACAATAAAGTAATACTTCCTTGCTGGTCATAGAGAGGTCAAGATAGGAAAAGCAGAAGACACAGGCTAACACACAAGCCTCAGGATCCCATCTGCTGACGTCTTTGATTCACACTTCTCCTTATTTGTCACCTAGATCGCTGATAGACAGTTAGAAAGACAGTCAAGAAGACGGAGATAATAGAGAATCACAATGCTTTGGGGCTGAGGGGATTCACAGAAATGTTCTAGCCCAATTCTAGCCTAATTTTATACATAGGGAAACTGAGGCCAAGAGAGGCCATGTGTCTTACTCAAGACCACAGAACTGTAAGGGACAGAGCCAGGATGAGAACCATGGTTTCATGCCTCCTAAGTGGGTGCTCTTGGTAAACCTGAATATAGAAGTGCCTACATTCAGGCTGGGCGCAGTGGCTTATGCCTGTAATCCCAGCACTTTGGGAGGATGAGGTGGCGGATCATTGAACCCAGGAGTTCAAGACCAGCCTGGGCAACATGGCAAAACCCTGTCTCTACAAAAAAATACAAAAACTAGCTGGGTTTGGTGCCACATGCCTGTAGTCCCACCTACTTGGGAGGCTGAAATGGGAGGATCACCTGAGCCCAGGAGGTGGGGGCTGTAGTGAGCTTTGATCATGCCACTGCACTCCAGCATGGGGGACAGAGTGAGACCCCGTCTTAAAAAAAAAAAGGAAGAAGAACAGCCTACATCCAGATAGGAATTTACAAGTGCAAGTGCAATTGGTTGCTCTGTGCATTTCTTTTCTTTTTCTTTTTCTTTTTTTGTTTATTTTGAGACGGAGTCTCACTCTGTCGCCCAGGCTGGAGTGCAGTGTGGCATGACCTTGGCTCACCACAACCTCTGCCTCCTGGGTTCAGGCAATTCTCCTGCCTCAGCCTCTCAAGTAGCTGGGACTACAGGCGCCTGCCACCACGCCTGGCTAATTTTTGTATTTTTAGTAGAGATGGGGTTTCACTATGTTGGTCAGGCTGATCTCAAACTCTGACCTCAGGCAATCCACCTGCCTCGGCCTCCCAAAGTGCTAGGATTACAGGTGCGAGCCACTGTGCACGGCGCTCTGTGCATTTCAAAAAATCAGGAGAACCCCACATATATTCCTCCTTACAAGCTTGAAATCTGAGAAGAATGTGACCTTTGCAATCTCATTTATCCATCTTTTCTAATGGCTGACCGCCTGCTTATTCTGAAGGGGCCACGAATCTTCATTGTCGTGGCTCCATGCCAGAAGGCTTAACTGACCCACACCTTTGTGTAAGTTTATCCCCTTGAGTTACTCCTATGATAGTGGGCATCAGGATGGTCAAAATGTCCATAAAATTGTCTAAGAATTAAAAAAATTAAAGACTGGAGAGGCCGTCTAGAGAAGGAACAGTGTGAGGCTTTGCCTTGAATTTGGAAGAAATACAATTCAAGAGGAGTCAGAGAGGAAGGAAAGCTGACATTAAGGATTGCTCAGGGAGGAAAGAGGTATTTGAGAAGAAGGAAGCTGACATCCATTCACATGGTAGTCTAAGGGATAAGAAGAGATAGAAATACAAATTTGAGGACATAGGAAGTTGTAAATATGGTACAGTTGCAAAATAAGAATTATTTTCCTCACCAAGATAATCAATCACAATTGCTTTTAGATCACCAAGTTGGAGAAGACAAAGACTCAAAGGGAAGCCAAGGGTCAGTTGGTTGGGGACACAAGAGACCAGAGACAATTCTTTCCTTTTTGGGACTCACTTTTCCCATCTGCAAAAGTAGGAGGTGGACTAAGAGACCTTGCCTCTCTTCTAATTTGAATGGTCTGTGTGGCTGGGGCTGAGTTTTACAAGCAGAGGCTGGGCTAAGCTAAACTGTTAGGGGAAATTAGAAATTCAGAGGAAAGTGCAAAAAGCCAGAGAGCACTCCTGTGCTGTCCACCTGGAGGAAGACTGAATATGGGAAGACAAGAGCCAAACTTCTTGACCAAAAGACTGAAAGATCTGTGGTGAAACTTTCTTAAACTCCAAATTACCCACAGACAACCCCTTCTCTTTCCATTTTTGAGAACACCTCACCCATTGCTCCTTGAAAGTTGGGAGCATTTTCCTTCTGGACTCTGGGATTGAGTTTTCAGGGACCATGAGAAGGATCAGAATCAGTTGCCCTACAAGCAAATTTTCCATCCATTAAAAACCCTTCTCTTTCTTAACATACAAAAGGTTCTTGAAAAAGGCATATAGTGCTTGCTTCAGCAACACATACACTAAAATTGAAATGATACAGAGAAGATTAGCATGGCCACTGTGCAAGGGTAACACGCAAATTCATGAAGTATTCTGTATTTTTACTACACGGCCATAAAAAAGAACAAAATTGGCTGGGTGTGGTGGCTCACACCTGTAATACCAGCACTTTGGGAGGTAGAGGCGGGCGGATCATTTGAGGTCAGGAGTTTGGGACCAGCCTGACCAACATGGTGAAACCCCGTCTCTACTAAAAATACAAAAAAAATTAGCTGGGCCTGATGGCGGGCACCTGTAGTCCCAGCTACTCGGAGGCTGAGGCAGGAGAATCGCTTGAACCTAGGAGGCGGAGGTTGCAGTGAGCTGAGATCACACCATGGCACTCCAGCCTGGGCAATGAAGTGAGACTCTGTTTAAAAAAAAAAAAAAAAAAATCAAGTCCTTTGCATCAACATGGATGCAATGCAGCTGGAGGATATTATTCTAAGCAAATTAACACAGAACAGAAACTGAAAACTATATACTACATGCTCTCACTTATAAGTGGGAGCTAAATATTGGGTACAGGCAGACACAAAGATGGGACTAATAGTCACTGGGAACTCCGAAAAGGAGGAGGAAGGGAAGAGGGAAAGGGTGGAAACACTACCTATTGGGTATGATGTTCACTACTTGGGCGATGCTATCATTAGAAGCCCAAACCTCAGCATCATGCAATATACTCATCTAAAAAACCTGCACACATACCCCCTAAATCTAAAATAAGAAAAAGGCATATAACTGAGAGAAATATAGGCAAAAGTCATGAGTAAGAAACCGTAGGGGAAAAAAATGTTGAAATGATCAATACATCTATGAAAAGATGAAGAATCACATCAATAATTATAGAAATAAAATTAAACAGGATATGTTTACCTATCTGATTGTCAAAGACTAACAACAATGATGCCACAAAGTATAGGCTCAGCTGTTCTGGAAAAGGTATTTTAAAATGTAATTGCTAGGAATTTGTCAGTGGCTATAAAATTGTTTCAACGTGTATCTCCTTTGGCCTAGGATTTTCATATCTATGAATTTATCCTTGGAATCATTTCAGAACATAAAAATATGTTCAAGAATTTGTTGTGGCATTGTTTAATAGAAAAAGTGGGGAACCCTATTTATCGATAATTTGGTTAAATAATGAATCTAGAAAACTTCAGGTTTGGTTTGGGTAAAAAAAATTATAGAGCATTCATACAATGTTGTATTATACAGCCGCTATAAAGAATGAGGTAGGCCAGGCACAGTGGCTCAGGCCTGTAATCTCAGCACTTTGGGAGGCTGAGACAGTAGGTTTGCTTGAGCCCAAGAGTTCAACACCAGCCTGGGCAACATGACAAAACCCTATCAATAATAATAATAATAATAAATAAAGATTTAAAAATGTTCGTGTATATAAAAGAAGAATAAGGTAGAGCTATACAGATGAATTGGCATAGAAAGATATTCAAGATTTATTAAGAGAAAAAAGCAAATTGCAAAGCAGTACATTATCAGACAATAAGGCATAATATAGGTTAATATATGGAAATTTTTCACTTAAAAACAAACAAACAAAAAAAAAACAAAAAAACCTGGGCCAGGCGCAGTGGCTCACACCTGTAATCCCAGCACTTTGGGAGGCCGAGGTGGGTGGATCACCTGAAGTCAGGAGTTCGAGACCAGCCTGGCCAACATGGTGAAACTCCGTCTCTAATAAAAATATTTAAAAAAATAGCTGGGCATGGCGGTGGGTGCCTGTAATCCCAGCTACTCAGGAGGCTGAGGCAGAAGAATTGCTTGAACCCAGGAGACGGAGGTTGCAGTGAGCTGACATGGTGCCACTGCACTCCAGCCTGGGCGACAGAGTGAGACTGTGTCTCAAACAAACAAACAAAAAACAAAAAAACAAAACTGGCTGGGCACAGTGGCTCACACCTGCAAATTCCAGCACTTTGGGAGGAGGCAGAGGCAGGTGGATCACTTGAGTCCAAGAGTTTGAGACTAACCTGGGTGACATAGTGAAACCCTGTCTCTACTAAAAGTACAAAAATTACCTGGGTGTGGTGGCTCATGACTGTAGTCCCAGATACTTGGGAGGCTAAGAAGGGAGGATCACTTGAGCCCTGGGGGTCGAGACTGTGGTGAGCTGAGACCACGCCACTGCACTCCAGTCTGGGTGACAGAGTGAGACCCTGTACCCCCCCCCCCAAAAAAAAACAAACCAAAAAAAAAAAACCAACCCAATACTTATTGAATGCTTATATGTGTCAGGCTCTGGACTAAATATTTTATATGCATTAAATCATTTGCCAAAAAAAAGAGAAAAAAATAAAACAATAAATATGGCTTTTGTTGCAGAAGAAAAAAAATCATTTGCTCCTTCCCATGGTCCTTGAGAAATGTTCTCTTATTATCCTCATTTAATGCTAAGGAAGTTGAGTTCCACAATAGCTAAACAACTTGCTCAAGGTCACATAGCTAGAAATGGATAGAACTGGGATTTAAACCCAGGCCATTTGACTCTGAAGTCTACATACCTAACCCCTGTCTTCTGCAGCTTCTCAGGATTTGCTGATAGTATACAGTAGTCCCTTTCATCTATGGTTTCAGTTACCCTTGGTCAAGTAGAGTCTGAAAATATTAAATGGAAAATTCCAGAAATATTTCATAGGTTTTAAATTTTGCACCATTCTGAGCAGTGTGATGAAATCTCACACCAATCCGCATGGCCCCTCCTGGGGCATGAATCATCCCTTTGTCCAGGGTCTCCATTCTGTGGACAACCCCCACCTGTTAGTCACTTAGTAGCCATCTTGGTTATTAGATTTAAAGGACACACACACACACACAAAAGATTTAAAGGACATAGTGATACAGGGTTCAGTACTATCCGTGGTTTCAGGCATCTGCTGGAGGTTTTGGAACATATTTCCTGCAGATAAGGGGGGGACTACTGTATTGTATAAAATTTTATATAGCATATACTGCTTTTGGAAATAAAAAGGTAATACATTTATATACATGTATACATTTACATGTATAGTATATGTACAAGTTATATAGAAACAACAACTAGTAAAACTCCATCTCATTCAAAGGACATTATTATTATTTTTTTATTTGAGGCAGGGTCTCACTGTTTGCCCAGGCTGGAGTACAGTAGCATGACCATGGCTCACTGTAGCCTCGAACTCCCTGGCTCACATGAACCTTCCACTTCAGCCTCCCAAGTAGCTAGGACAACAGGAGCATAGCTCCATGCCTGGCTAATTTTTTTTTTTTTTTTTGAGACGGAGTCTTGCTCTGTTGCCCAGGCTGGAACGCAGTGGCATAATCTTGGCTCACTGCAACCTCTGCCTCTCAGGTTCAAGCAATTCTCCTGCCTCAGCCTCCTGAGTAGCTGGGATTACAGGCATGCGCCACCATGCCCAACTAATTTTTGTATTTTTAGTAGAGATGGGGTTTCTCCATGTTGGCCAGGCTGATCTTGAACTCCTGACCTCGGGTGATCCGCTCGCCTCAGCCTCCCAAAGTGCTAGGATTACAGGCGTGAGCCACTGTGCCTGGCCGCCTGGCTAATTTTTTGACTTTTTTGTAGAGTCGGGTTCTCATGTTGCCCAGGCTGGCCTCGAATTCTTGGGCTCTAGCTAACCTCCTGCTTCAACCTCCCAAAGTGCTGGGATTATAGGTGTAAGCCACAGTGCCCAGTTGGAAAAATTCTTAATGGAGAATAGGCTTTTGAAAATTGAGATACTTCAAAAATTGAAATGCTATCCTATGAAAAATTGTCATAGAAATAGAAACTCCAGTACAATCAAGAGGAGACTACTCAGTTTCAACTTTAAAGAAGTGCAAAGATGTATTGCCAGTTTTATGTAAAGAAATTTATATATAAAATGGGAATTGCACAGCATTATTAGGCTCTAAAGACATGTAAACTAATTTTAGAGTAATGCATATGCATGTTAAAGCAGCAAAACATAATACAAAAAGAGGAAAGCCAATGCTGGTGATGTTGGTGGTAAATGGACAAGCATTACTGGAAGCCCCCAAATTGTTCAGAATTCCTGACAGTATGTGACAAAACTGTAAAAAGAACTAGTTTGAGCAAATCACAATTCTCTACATCTAGCACAATGTTTGTCACACACAGTAGGAATGCAAATATTTGATGAAGGAGTAGATGGATGGATGAAATCGTTCTTATCCTTTTACCTGTTTTTTCTACTTTGAGGCCTATGCTCTGAGGAATTAATCCGAAAGAATAGTATTTTGGCCAGGAGCAGTGGCTCGTGCCTGTAATCCCAGCACTTTGGAAGGCCAAGGCAGATGGATCATGAGGTCAGGAGATCGAGACCATCCTGGCCAACATGGTGAAACCCCGTCTCTACTAAAATACAAAAAATTAGCCAGGCGTGCTGGCGTGCGCCTGTAGTCCCAGCTACTTGGGAGGCTGAGGCAGGGGAATCCCTTGAACCCTGGAGGCGGAGGTTGCAGTGAGCAGAGATTGTGCCATTGCACTCCAGCCTGGCGACAGAGAGAGACTCCATCTCAAAAAAAAATAGTATTTTATATAAATACATTCATTGCTGTGCTATTAATAATAGTAAAAAAATGGAACATTATGAATGCCAACAATAGGAAAACACCTAGATCAGGAATGCTATGTCCACATCGTGAACTCTGTTTAAACAAGAAAAAAAAAAGTGTGCATAAAACAAGGCTTACTCTCTGTGCCTGGAGAAAATGGCAGAATAAGTGGTCCAGTTCAGGGTCACTTGGTGTCTGGTTGACATTTGTCAATTATTTTGGTTAAGTGGAGAACGGAGAGTGCAGCATCCACCACATGGAACACTGAAACCCTCCTGGCCACTGAGAGCTGGGGAGGGAGAGTGAAGAAGAAGCCTGGCATTGCTTTCTAAATGAAAGTCAACCAAAGAACATCAAAACTAAAGTTTCCTTACATTCTTGGTCAAGAGGTGCTGAGAGCTTTTGGCTCTTCTTCTGGCTGGACTGGATACTGCAAAGACAGAGAGAAAGAAATGGTTTTAGACAACACCAGCGAGGCTGACGTAGCTACAGTAATAACACTGAGAAGGTTTGAATCTGTGGCGAGGCAGGGGCATAGAGGAGGGGATGGGAAAAAGAGACAGGGTTGTTGCGATTGAAGATGTTACTTGGCTTGAGTACAAAGTTCATAGCTGCATTACTCACAAGAGCTGAAGTTTGGGAACAACCCAAATGTCCACCAACAGATGAATGAATAAACAAAATATGGTGTCTGTATGTGACGGAATATTGCTCAGCCTTGAAAAGGAATGGAATTCTGATACATGCCACACATGGATGAACCTTGAAAACATGGTATTAAGTGAAATAAGCCGGACACAAAAGGTCACATAGTCTACAATTCCTCTTAATATGGGGTTCCTAGAGTAGTCAAATTCATAGAGACAGAAAAACAAACAAACAAAAGGACAAAAAACCAAATTTGTAGGACAGAAAGTAGAATGGTGGTTACTGGTGGCTGGAAGAGTGGGGGAATGAGTTAGTGTTCAAGGGATTCAGAGTTTTAGTTTGGGATAATGAAGAAGTGCTAGGATGGATGGGGGTGATGGTTGCACAACAGTGTGAATAGACTTAATGCCACTGACCTGTACACTTAAAATAGTTTTTAAAATGGTACATTTTGTTATGCATATTTTACCACAATTATAAAAAAGCTTAAAGAAATTAACCATTAAACATGTTACTTGGTTGGGAAAAGGTTTTACAGCAACTTCACAAGGTAGCTACTCTTGTACCACAAGGAAGTGGCCATGAATGAAAATGGGAAGGAAAAAAAGATAAGATTAAATATTTATCTTTGACTGATCATGTTGATTATTCTAAATACAAAATAAAATTGGAAATCACTTTGTAAGTGATGTATTTAATGGTGCTTACTACATGCCAGCTACTATTCTACATGCTTTATATATTTACTCATTTATTCCCCATATGATCCTGGAAGATAAGTTGTTTCTCCCATTTACAGCAGTGGAAACTCAGGCCCAGAGAGGTTAAGTAGCTTGCCCAAGGTCACACAGTGCAGAAGTGGCAGCAGTCTCTTAACCACTTCATTTTGACTTTTTCTTCCTTTAAAAAGTTTGTAAATGGAACTAAATGATAGAAAATAAACACATGTAACATTTTCATATTTCCTTCTACTTTGTTTTCTTCTCATACACAAGAAATACAAAATCAGAGGCGATGTTTTGGTTCTCTTTCTACCCTTCCCTAATTCTCCTTCCCTACCTTCCCAAGACTACTGAGATCACTAATTTTATCTGTATCTTTCTGGTCTATGTTTTTGTATTTTTCTCTAGATACATATCCATAAACAATATATAGTATTGGTTTATATTTTCAAATTTACAGAAATGCTATCTTACACATATAATTTTTCAGCCTGTTTGTTTGGCACTCAGCATTATGCTTAGATCTACCTATGTTCACATGCATACATCTAGTTAATTCCTGTTGACATTGTATAGTATTCCACAGCATGACAGCACCACATTTTAACCATTCCCCTCTTCATGGACACTCAGGTTATTTTCAGTAGTGCCCTCTTAGAATCAATGCCACCGTGAACATCCAGGGGTAAGAGGAGTTCCACCCAAAAGCGAAACTGCTGATTCCGAGGGTCAACTTGGACTTTCAGAGTTTCCAGAGGGAATTCCAACTCCTGCACGTGGGCAGCAGACTCCCAGCTCTTTTCCCTCTCTCTGGATCTGGCAGTAAATGTCTAAAGCTTAATTTATGTCCTGCAGGCTGTCTCTTTGTGGCCAAACGGAATCTCTCCCTGCCCCACTGTGCAATGGCCCTGTCAGCGGCTGACACAGGGGAAGAAAGGAATTGTTTGAATGTGGACTCACAACACCAGCAAACACCCAGCCTACTTCATTCAAGGCTGACAATGAGACCAGGGGCTAAGCCTGAGTCATGGAGGTGGATGGGAGGGGGCAAGACAGGAGCGCAGGCAGAGAACAGAGGCGGCAGGAGAGGGGGCCATGCTTAGGAGAGGCTGAGGGAACTCCTCAGGAACCAGACACTTGGAGTCATCAGAACCCTCACACAAAGCCCTTAACACCGTTCACTGAGGACCACAAGAGCTTATAAAGTCAAGATTCTCGTGTCGCATTCTCTGGCAGCATTAGTTCCAGGTTAAGTTTGCAAGGTGGCCCTGGGTTCTGTGGACAAGCCAGCCCAGGGTCAGGGCGCTCTCTGACGGCTTCACTGGACTTCAAGCAGCCACCGGGAGTATTTCTCCGCACTTTGCATGGCACAGTTACAAATCATACTTTTAAGCCAGCTGTTCTCATTTCAGAACCCACTTGCTCACTGGAAAAAATGAAAGTCTCTAGCTACCCTGGGATTTTGTTGGTGAAAACAACATAAGACATAAGATAGCAATAGCTTGCTGTCGCTTCCATTGGTGTACTGGACTGTTGGTACTGAATTAAATGAGACAGGGAGTATTTAGCTGCTCTCCCCTTCCCTCTGATGGATTGTTTCTCAGTGATTGATGTTTATCCTTGTGCCTCTTTCCCCCCTCCAAAAAATCAAATACCATCAAAACCGAGAGTCCACCAGACCCCAGAGACCTGAGGATAAACCGTAGTAAGGCAGCACGTGACTGTCCTTCCCCTCCTGCCTAAGATGCCACGTTAAGGAAACAGTCAAGGGCAATTTCACTCACCCTTGGAAGGAATCACGGTGGTGAAAACTTCTATGTTCTCGTCACTGCAGCTGTAAATCTGATGCATCATTTCAGCCTCCTCTTCCCGAAGTGCCTGGGAACTGGAGGCCTCTGTCTCTGGACCCCTAGTCGCGAGGCATCCTAATCCAGTCTGGCTCAGGGATCATTGTGCGGGTCCACAAAAGACAGGCTGGTGCTATGAGCTCATCTCGTTCCAGTCTTCACTGCAACATTTTCTAAACCCATCTGTCCTTTTTTTTTTTTTTTTTTTTAAATGAATCCTATTATTGCAAACCTTTGATTGAGCCTGGAGGCTTCAATCCCCTCCCAGCTAGGATGTATTTAACATTTTTATTTTGCGGTGTCTGCCGCAGTGAATTTGGAAGCCTTTTGTGAGGTGACGACGAAGTGAAATCGCCTACTCTGTTAGCGCCAAGCTTGGCTGGAGAATTTCCACCAAAAAGGAAACGTGAATTTTGGTACCAGCAATTCCCTTTCTCATTTCAGAAATGAAGGGGCTTTTTTTTTTTTTTTCTCCCCTCCAGGAGAACGGGATATTCAGTAATTTGTCATGTGCTAACTTGGCTCTCTTAGAAGTTTCTATTTTAAACAAAAGGACTGTTTCTCCAGTGTTTTCCCCTCATGCCATTACATGACAAGGCTGACATTTCTCAAGGGTCCTGTGTTTGGTACCTCCGCGTATGACCCTTAGGTGCTCACAGAGACATGGCAACAGGCAGTGCCCCATGTTCAAGGAGCAAATTATAGAAAGTTATATTTGTATTACCCTATATATCCTAATATATTATATAAACCCTATTATGCTACATATACAGGTTACAGATTATATACTGTCCCATATATCATATTTATTATATATGTATGTATATCATATGTATATATGTATGTGTATATATATATCATATATATTTGTGTATGTATATATATCATATATATTTGTATATGATATATGTATATATAGCATATGTATATATTTGTATTACCCTATATATATTTGTATTACCCTATATATCCTAATACATTTATCCTATATATTTATTATCTTATAAATCCTATTATGCTACATATAGAGGTCACAGGTTATATACTGTTCCATATATCATATATATCATGTGTATATATGAGATATCATATATATCATGTGTATATAATATCATATATATCATGTGTATATATCATATATATCATGTGTATATATATCATATATATCATGTGTTTATATGATATCATATATATCATCTGTATATATGATATCATATATGTGATATATGTACAATGATCCCTGAGCCAGACTGGATTAGGATGCCTCGCGACTAGGGGTCCAGAGACAGAGGCCTCCAGTTCCCAGGCACTTCGGGAAGAGGAGGCTGAAATGATGCATCAGATTTACAGCTGCAGTGACGAGAACATAGAAGTTTTCACCACCGTGATTCCTTCCAAGGGTGAGTGAAATTGTCCCTGACTGTTTCCTTAACGTGGCATCTTAGGCAGGAGGGGAAGGACAGTCACGTGCTGCCTTACTACGGTTTATCCTCAGGTCTCTGGGGTCTGATGGACTCTTGGTTTTGATGGTATTTGATTTTTTTGGAGGGGGGAAAGAGGCACAAGGATAAACATCAATCACTGAGAAACAATCCATCAGAGGGAAGGCGAGAGCAGCTAAATACTCCCTGTCTCATTTAATTCAGTACCAACAGTCCAGTACACCAATGGAAGTGACAGCAAGCCATTGCTACAGACACAGGTGAAAACAAAATCTCAGGGCAGCTAGATATACGATATCATATGCATATGATATCCTATGTATGCCCTGTATTTTATATATTCTCTATGTATATACACACAAATAAGGTTATGGTTGAAACATATGTATCATGCCAAACCCACTGCATTTTATTACACTGTTACAGCTTCATTTCTTCATACTAATACTGATGGTGATGAAATAATAATAATGAGAGTTGCCACTTATTAAATGCTTGCTATAAGTTAGGTAGTCTGATATATAATTTCATTTAATATCTACGAATACCCAATAAGACTAGCTATTATATTTGCCATCTTATAGGTGAGAAAACTGAGGCATAAAGCCACTGAGTAACTCTTGTGAGATTAAAATATCTAGTTTGTGGTAGAATTAGGATTTAATCCCTAGTTCGACTCCAAAGTCAAATGTACTTAACCGGGCCAGCCTCAGTGGCTCACGCCTATAATCCCAATACTTTGAGAGGCCAAGGCAGGAGGATCACTTGAGCTCAGGAGTTTGAGAGCAGCCTGGGCCACGTGACGAAACCCCATCTCTACCAAAAATACAAAAAATTAGCCGGGCGTGGTGGTGTGTGCCTGTGGTCCCAGCTACTCGGGAGGCTGGGGTGGGAGGATTGCTTGAGCTCAGGAGGCAGAGGTTGCAAAGAGCCAAGATTGCACCACAGCACTCCAGCCTGGGCGACAGAGCCAGACCCCATCTCAAAAAGAAAAAGTACTTAACCACTAAATTTTACTCTATTCTTTATCTCCTGTCAACCCAAATAACAGAGAGAAGCTCTCTAAAAATATGTAGTTTAATTGGGAATTGCAGGACACAGATGCTATGACAAATCTTAGGCACATCCAGGGAGGCTAAGGTAAGGGGAAGTTTTAAAGGCAAAAGAGTACATATAGATTGTTTTGAAACAAACAGAACATTGGTTACAAGGGTTTATGACAGGAGTTGTTGTCAGTTCTTTAGTGGAGACAGTGTGTCAGGCAAGTGTTCTTGTACAAGCCGCTAGCTGTCTTTTTGTGACTCATGTAGCAAACTATGGTTTGATAACATTTCCTGTGATAGTTCCTTTTATCAGGCAAATCATGCCTGAGAGCCTTCCCCTACCTCCATGATCTCCTGGCTCTATTTTGTTAAGGCTGACATAAGTGACCCAATTTTGATTCTGACAACTTTCCCACTGCAAAGCCTTCCATTACTTTGAACTTGAGTGGACCTGATCCACATATCTTAGACCTGGAGTTGGCATCCATTGATATCTCTATAGTAAACAAATTGAGGCATTTACTCATCAGGTAGTCGTCAATATTATATACCTCTTTCTTTGAGAATTGCACCCAGTCACAGAGGATGGCTCTGGGAAGCCATGTTTATTCTCCTTGAACTTGTCCTCTTGCCACCTTTGTCTGGACCACAGTGGACATCTAACCCAAACTACTGCCTTGTGGAAACAGAAATTGGGCTTTGGTCTGGGGCCAGAGGAAAGGTGTAAACTCTGAATATCTGGGATGTTTCTCAGGGCCCAGGGGGTAAAATTGAAGGGAAGTCAGTATAAATAAGTGAAACTGGTGGTCTGGCAGAGGCCTGGGGCCTGAATGCACATCCAGTGTAAAGAGTTTTAGCTGGAAGCGGGCACAAGTGCTTTTACCATGGTCCATAGTTGGTGGGTCTGTGGTCATGTACACACGCCAGTAAGGGCCAGTGGGACGGGAGGGTGGACTGGGGGTGAAGGGAGTGTTGGGAGAGTGAGAAAGGGTGTTGGGGATTGAGACAGAGAATAAAGAGGCCCAGCTCAGGAGGGAGGGAGGATTGCATGTCTCCCGCCTTACCTCTCTCAGGCCAATGCCATGCCTATCTTGGAGTCAGTGAGATAGTGAGATAGCTCAGTCTCCATCTGATAAAGTTCCTGTTGGCTTAAGTGTATATAGGTTTTGGTCATTTTCAACTAAAAAGGAGGGCTGGGTGTGGTGGCTTACATCTGTTATCCCAGCACTTTGGGAGGCTGAGGTGGGAGGATCACTTGAGGCCAAGAGTTTGAGACCAAGCTGGGCAGCACATCAAGACCTCTCTACAAAATAAAATAAAATAAATAAAATAAAATAAAATAAAATAAAATAAAATAAAGATTAGCTGGGTGTAGTGGCACATGCCTGTAATCTCAACACTTTGGGAGGCTGAGGTGGGAGGATCCCTCGAGCTCATGAGTTCGAGGCTGCAGTGAGCTATTACATTATTGTGCCACTGGACTCCAGCCTGGGACACAGAGTGAAACACTGTCTCTAAAATAATAATAACAATAAATAAAAAGGATAGCATCTAAAAGTCTTCTTTGTGCCTGCTGTCTATAAATTTTATGATCTCCCCAGTGATACATTTTTAGATAATGTAAAGTTTAGACGAGTACCTACTGCAATAGAAGTGGAGATCTAAAATTGTTTTAACAGACTGGACTGTTGTACCAACATCTACAAGATGAAATTTAACAAAACTAAATGTAATCATCCATCTTTACATTAACACAAATAATTGATTTGGTACAGAATGGGGGTGACATGCTTTAGCAGCAAATTAATAAAAAGGAATCTAGGGTTTTGGTTAACCACGTGCTTAATAGAGCCAATATTAAAGAGCAGGGCCTAAAAGACACAACGTTTCAAAGACATGATGCTAAACTGAAATTAAGAACACTCAGGGAAACCCAAAAGCCAATCAGGATTACTTGGACTTAATTCCAAGGGATCTAGACTGGATTAGGTATTAGCTAAGAAAACCCAAATTTAATCAATCACAGTTATTGAGCCTGAAACAAGCTCAATAATGTGAAGAAGCATGTCCAGAGCAAAACAGTTCTTGGCGGGCTGCAGTGGCTCACACCTGTAATCCCAACACTTTGGGAGGCTGAGGTGGGTGGATCACTTGAACCCAGGAGTTCGAGACCAGCCTGGGCAACACTGCAAAACTTTGTTTGTACTAAAAATACAAAAATTAGCTGAGCATGGTGGCACGTGCCTGTGGTCCCAGCTACTTGGAAGGCTGAGGTGGGAGAATCGCTTGAGCCTGGGAGGTCAAGGCTGCAATGGGGATTGAGACAGAGCATAAAGTGATTGTGCCACTGCCCTCCAGCCTCAGCAACAACAACAACAAAAAAAAAAAAAAAAAAAAAAGAAAGGAAAGAAAAAAAAAGAGAAACAGTTCTCAAGAGATCATTTTTACCTGTTTGAAATATTTTTTAAATAGTAAAAATAGTACACACTTATTATAACAAACTCAAAAATTATACAGGAGTATACAGAAAAAGTGAAACCCACTTCCCCCAACCTAGTATCACTTCCTAAAAGCAATCATTGTTTACAGATTGGAGGTTTTTTTGCAGATATTTTTCATGCTTAGTCACACATATATTTACATATACATGAATGAGATTTTTAAACAACAGAAACGTGTGTGGACATTTATAGTTCTTTTAGCAGATATGCAGGAGATCACTGTGTTATAGAAATTTATCCACTCCTCTTGATAGATCCATGGCTTACTTCCATTATTTAAAATTAGACACAATGCAGCAAAGTACACCCTTGTGATGTATCTTTATACATGTCTTCTAATATTTTTATAGGTTACATTACTAGCTGCAGAAGTGCAGGTCATAGCATATGCATGTTTTAAATTTTGAGGGTTTTTGTTTTTTTCCAAATTGCTTTCCAAAATTTCTTCATCCGTTGACACTTTCAGTAATAGGCCATGAGGGGCTTATTCCTCACACCCTTGGCAATACTTGATATTATCAGTCTTAATTTTTTGCTGAAATGATCTTGTTTGGCTTTTGTGCTCAGAGCCCAGAATCTTGATCGTATTTGACAATTAGGGTCCTCTTAGCCCAGGTGCTTTGCAGTTCATGGGGAGGTGGATGGCTGAGGCCTCATTTTGGAATGCAAACAGTGTAACCCATATGCAGCAGTAAGTATATGCTACACCTGTGGGTACTGGTGACAGCTCCTGTCCAGGACGAGGCTAAGACTAAGGTCAACTCTGTTCTGATCTGGGTTCCTCTTTTCCCAGGTCCAGGGAACTCACTGCTGAGGGTTTCATGCTGACTGCACACCAGTGCTCACTTATTACTGTTTTTACATTTGGCTTCTAAATTTACAGAAAGGACAGTCAATTGATGTCAATGGAAGACTTTACTTTTTTTTAATTTTTTTAATTTTTATTTTTAGAGACAGGTCTTGTTCTGTTGCCTAGGCTGGAGTACAGTGGTTTGGTAACAGCTCACTGCAGCCTTGAACTCCTGTACACAAGTGATTCTCCTGCCTCAGCTGGAGGCTAGAGCCACAGGCATATGACACCACACTTGGCTGATTTAAAAAAAAAAAATTTTTTTTTTTTGGTAGAAACAGGGTCCTGCTATGTTACCCAGGCTAGGCTTGAACTCCTGGCCTCAAGTGATCCTCCCTCCTTGGCCTCCCAAAGTGCTGGGATTATAGGTGTGAGCTACCGTGCCTGGCCACAGTGGGAGACACTTTCTTTCCAGGATTCTCTGTAAAATGCTTGCCACTTGCTTGACCAGCGAGTGGCTGTGTTTCCTTCTCCAGCCTGAGAGCTCTGAAGATCTAGCCCACCAAAGGCACTAGAAGAAGCCCTGTCTGGGCCGGGTGCGGTTGCTCATGCTTGTAATCCCAGCACTTTGGGAGGCTGAGGTGGGTGGATCACTTGAGGTCAGGAGTTCAAGACCAGCCTGGCCAACATGGCGAAACCCTGTCTCTACTAAAAATAGGAAAATTAGCTGGATGCATGCCTGTGATCCCAGCTACTCGGGAGGCTGAGGCATGAGAATCCCTTGGACTCAGGATGTGGAGGTTGCAGTCAGCCAATATTGTGCCACTGCACTCCAGCCTGGGTGACAGAGTGAGACAAAAAAAAAAAAAAAAAAAGCCCTGTCTGAGGAAGCTACCTTTAGGCTGAAACCTAAGCAGTGCTCAGACTCTAGCATGGGTACGAATCACCAGGGGATCTTGTCAAAATGCAGATTCTGGTTCTGAAGTTCTGGGATGGAGTGTGACTGGTCCTGGGCACACTGTGGAGTTAGAGCAGAATTGCCTTAAGGAGAGCAGAAGTTCCTGACCAGGATACATTAGAATTATAAGCAGCTCAGGTCCTCCCCTAGACTATTTAAATCCAGTTACTAAGGGCCCAGGCACAGGTATTTAAAAACACCTTTGGTGGTTAAAATATGCTAGGGTTGCGGGAGGTTGAGACTGCAGTGAGCTGTGATCACACCACAGCACTCCAGCCTGGGCAACATAGCAAGACTCTGTCTCAAAAAAAAAAAAAAAAAAATGCTAGGGTTGAGAGCCATGGATGTGGCACAGTAATTCTCAAATTGTCCCCAGAGAGCAGCATCAGCATCTCTGGGAACTTGTTAGACATGCGAGTTCTTGGCCCCATCCTGTCTGCCAAATCAGGAACTGTGGGACAGGGCCCAGCGTCTGTTTGAACAAGCTCTTTAGGGGATGCTTATCCTCACCACTGGTGAATGGAGCATCTTGATAAACATTCACAAGCCTGGATCCCAGCCTCATTCTTTCTAATTCCAAAATCTTGGAGTGGTTCCCAGAAGTATGTGGCTTTAAAAGCACCCATAGGGTGCTGATTCAGTGGCTGAGCAGAGGGGTGGCAGCTCTCAACATGAGTGGTGGCCTATGTATGGCCTCCTGGCTCATGCTGTACAGTGTTCATCCATCACCTCACAGGGGTCAAACCCAGACAAGATGCTGACAATGTTACTGTCGAACACTTGCTATGTACCAGGCACTTTATACATGAGCCCTACAACAACCGTGCAAGGTGCTCCTATCATGGTTTTACGAAAGCGAGTCTCTAACCCAAGCCAGTCATGACTCCAAAACCTGGGCTATCCACCATCTCAGAGTACCAGTTTTGGCAGATTAGGGGGGCACTGGGCTGTGGGCCTCTGAGAAGCCTCTGTTGTGTAATCTTCAGTGGCTTATTTTGTGAAATTGGAGATATATTTGTAATTTTAGCAAGCATAACATTCTCCTTTCAGTTCCTCTGAGGGAAAGAGAGGTGGTTTCAATCTTTAATTTATGCAAAGTGATGTTCTTTGTCTGTGAAGAGAACTCCTTTAATCAGAGAGCAGGTGCTTGGTATGTCAGGTTGTTAGAAAAAATACAGGATATCCAGTTAAATTTGACTTTACAATAAATAGAAAATAGGTTTAAAAAGTTATAAGTATGTCCCAAATACTGCATGAGGCATATTTATACTAAAAATTATTTTTTTATTAACAGAGATTCAAATCTAACTGAGCATCCTGTATTTTTATTTGCTAAATCAGGCAAGCCTATTGCAGTGAGTTTTCTGGCTCTGGTAATGAACCTGCCTCATTCTTCTGCAACCAGGGATGCTCATGTGTTAGAAGATGCGGCCAGGGCTTGAGAAGGAGCAGAATTAAAACTTACTTGTTAGGCTCTGCAATGACTAAGACAATCAGACACAGCCTGAACTTAATAATCCTTTAAAAAAAATAGCACTTATGTGCCAAGCACTATGCTATGAGTCTTTCATTCACCATTTTTTTTTTTTTTTTGAGACGGAGTCTTGCTCTTTTGCCCAGGCTGGAGTGCAGTGGCGTGATCTCTGCTCACTGCCAGCTCTGCCTCCCGGGTTCACGCCATTCTCCTGCCTCAGCCTCCTGGGTAGCTGGGACTACAGGCGCCCGCCACCACGCCCGGCTAATTTTTTGTATTTTTAGTAGAGACAGGGTTTCACCGTGTTAGCCAGGATGGTTTCGATCTCCTGACCTCGTGATTCGCCTGCCTTGGCCTCCCAAAGTGCTGGGATTACAGATGTGAGCCACCGCGCCTGGCCTCTTTCACTATTTTATTTAATTCTCACAGTCCTATGACTAGGCCCAGTAGTAGTATCACTATTTTACAGATGGGAAAACTGAGGCCAAGAAAAGCTTAGTGATTGGTCTAAGGCAGGATTTCTCAATTGCAGCACTATCAGCATTTGGGGCCAAATAATTCCTTAAGCAACTTATTTTAATTTAATTTTTTGAGACAGGGTCTCACTCTGTCACCCAGGCTGGAGTGCAGTGGCACGATCGTGACTCACTGGTTAATTTTTGTGTTTTTTGTAGAAATGGAGTTTCACCATGCTGCCCAGGCTGGTCTCGAACTCGTGGGATCAAGTGTGATCTGCCTGCCTCGGCCTCCCAAAATGCCGGGAATACAGAGTGAGCCACTGTGCCTGGCTAATTCTTTGCTGTGAAGTCTGTCCTGTGCATTTTAGGATGTGTAGCAGCATCCCTGGCCTTTATCTTGAGGGAGACAGGTGATAAACAAGATAAGTAAGTAGAATATAAAGCATATTAGAGAGTGATAAGGTTTAAAAAAAAGGAGAAAATATAAAGCAAGGAGGAGAGAATATGAGGGGTTGGCATGGATACTTGAACTTTTAAATGGGGTGGCCTGGAAAATAAACCTAATTAAAAAGGTGATCTTGGGCTGGGCGTGGTGGCTCACGCCTGTAATCCCAGCACTTTGGGAGGCCGATGCGGGCGGATCATGAGGTCAGGAGATCGAGACCATCCTGGCTAACACGGTGAAACCCCGTCTCTACTAAAAATACAAAAAAATTAGCCAGGCGTGGTGGCGGGCGCCTGTAGTCCCAGCTACTCTGGAGGCTGAGGCAGGAGAATGGCGTGAACCCGGGAGGCGGAGCTTGCAGTGAGTCGAGATCGTGCCACTGCACTCCAGCCTGGGCGACAGAGCGAGACTTCATCTCAAACAAACAAACAAGCAAACAAACAAAAAACAAAACAAAAAAGAGGCTTTCTTGGCGTGAGGGAGCTGCAGGTATCTTGGGGAAGAGCATCTCAGGCAAGGAAACAGCTGGCGCAAAAGCCTGGAGGCAGGGATTTTTCTATCTCTTTGAGGACTATTCTGGAGTCACTGGAATGGGGTGAGTGGGGACGGGGATGGTAGTAGGAGGTGATTTCCAAGAGGTAGCAGGAGGTAGGGTGACCACATAATTTGTAATCCAAATGGGGCTAAGTGGTCACTGTTAAAATTATGCTGGGACAACAGATATAAACTAGGATTATCCCAGGCGTGCTGGGTTAGTAAGGATTTAGTCATTACTCTGAGTGACTTGGCTTTGGGCAGAGCTGCAACATGACCTGACTCGAGACCTCTGTTTTGATTACTCTGTTGAAAGGGACTCAAGGGCAGCAAGGCTGAAGCAGGGAGAGTAGCTGGGGGGGCCATCACAACACCCAAAGTGAGAGAGGATGGGGGCGCAGATCGGGGGCAATGGCAAAGGGGCCCTGAAAACTGGTCAAATTATGGATATAATTTGAAGGTAGAACCAACAGGATTTCTGACCCATACTAGGCTACGGGTGTGAGAGAAAGAGGAGTAAAAGATGGCACCAGCGGAAAATGGAAAGAGGAAAAGATTTGGAAGGAAGATCATGTTGCAGGTTAAGTTCACAGGAAGCAGAACCAGATGAAATGAGCATGCAGGAGGTTTGCTGGCCAGTGCTCTTGTGATCAATACCTGAGAGAGAAGCGGAACAAGAAGGATGTGGTGGAGGAAGTTGCTGGGTAGCCACTTGGTCCCAAGAAGGGACTTAACCAACCCCATGGGGCAACTCTGAAGTTGGGCAGGCCCTTCAGAGTTACTCCAATGGGGCAAGTCAGCCAGGTCTCATACTTGACCTTCTAACTGACTGTCGCTGAGTGGAGGCAGTTCTGGGAAGGGTTAGGCCTCAGGCAAGGTGGCTCTCCATGGAAATCAAGCTCTGGAGTGGGGTTGGGTTGTCAGTCACCAACACTCTCAGCAGCTGGGGAAAGGGTGCCTTGGTCCCAGAGAATCTGGGTAGTGACTATGGCATCCATTACAGATCAGGCGCTCAGTTTTGTACCCAGGAAGTTTGAGATGGCCCCTAGATAGTCAAGGGGGGATGCTAAGTGACTCTTGTCCCTTTTCTGCTGACTCCAAGGGCCAGCACAGCCTCTGAGTTCCTTCAAGGTGGCTTGCAACCCTTACTCTTTCCTAGCTCATGCTGAACTTCCAGAGCGGCATATTCCATAGAAATACAGTCCCAGACACATGGCTAACTTATTATTATTATTATTATTATTATTATTATTATTATTATTATTATCATCACTGAGCAAGTCTTGCTCTGTCATCCATGCTGAGTGCAGTGGGATGATCACAGCTCACTGCAACCTCAAACTCCTGGGCTCAAGGGATTCTCCCACCTCAGCCTCCCAAGTAGCTGAGACCACAGGCATGTGCCACCATGCCTAATTTTTTTTATCTTATTTTTTGTAGAAATGGGGGTCTTGCTATGTTGCCCAGGCTGGTTTTGAACTCCTGGACTCAAGGGATCCTCCAGCCTTGGTTTCCCAAAGTGCTAGGATTGCAGGTGTGAGCTACCATGCCCAGCCATACATATCTAACTTAAAGTGGTATCATATTCACACTTTAAAAGTTCAAAGAAATGGGTGAAATTTAATAATGTATTTTTTTGAAACAAGCGTTAAATGTTTGAACTGTTATATAAGCATTTTTTTCATTTTCTTTGAAAAAAAGATAAAATTAGGCAAAAATGCTTATGCTAAACAATAGGCTGGACACAATGGCTCACATCTGTAATCCCAGCACTTCGAGAGGCCAAGGCAGGTGGATTGCTTAGACCTAGGAGTTCAAGACCAGCCTGGGCAACATGGTGAAACTCTGTCTCTACAAAAAAATACAAAAATTAGTCAAATGTGGTGGCAGGCACCTGTAGGTAGTCCCAACTACTCAAGAGGCTGAGGTGCGAGGATTGCCTGAGCCCAGGAGATCAAGGCTGCAGTGAGCCGAGATCACGCCACTGCACTCCAGCCTGGGTGACAGAGCAAGCCCCTGTCTCAAAAAAAAAAAAAAAAAAAAAAGAAGCTACCATTTTCCAGTTATCTTTGAATGTTATCTTTTATGCTTTACTTTTCATTGTGAATCACTGTGAATATATACAAAGGTGAAAAGTGAAGCATATAGTACAATGAACCCTCAGTTACTTATCACTGAACTCTAACAATTATCAACTCACTGCCAAACTTAAAAAAAACTTTTGTCTTTAGATTTATTTATTTATTTATTTTCGAGATGGGGTCTCACTTTGTCACCCAGGCTAGAGTGCAGTGGTGTGATGTTGGCTCCCTGCAGCCTCCACCTCCCGGGCACAAGAGATCCTCTCACCTCAGCCTCCTGAGTAGCCGGGACCACCTTTATACTATCTACTGGTTAGCCCTGCAACATGATTTTAATAAAGTGTTACTTATTCTTGAACAATTTCTATGATGTCAGCAAAGAGATATCAGTAAGAGTGATTTGTAAAGCAGCTAGTCTTATAAGTCAAGAGTTAGGATCTTTGGTCCATTGCTCAATCCATTTCAGTATCTGATCTATATTATTTTCTAGCTCTTATGGTTTATTGCTTGGCAGCTGATGCACAATTTCTTCCTTGCAGGATGCTGTGACTTATTAATAAAGAACCTGAAAAATCTTACAATGAGTATTGTCTATTAGTTTCTTCTCAGTATGACCCCTTGCTTCAAGTCTTTCATACAGTACATTGGTATCTGTCCTCAGAACAAAAACTGTAATATATGAAGCCAGTGTTCAGGGAAGAAGTCACCAACATGGTAATAAACAATAACTCTACCCTTCTGTCATTTGGTTATCTAACTCATCAACTACTCTTATCTTCATCTAAAATGGGACAATCATACTCTTCATCATAGCCATCATACAACTGCTCTTCTTGAGCTAAATCACCCACATTAATGTTGTATTTCAGTCCTGATTTTTTTTTTTTTTTTTTTTTTTGAGACGGAGACTCACTCTGTCACCCAGGCCGGACTGCAGTGGTGCCAGGATGGCTCACTGCAACCTCTGCCTCCCAAGTTCAAGCAATTGTCCTGCCTCAGCCTCCTGAGTGGCTGGGACTACAGGCATGTGCCACCACACCTGGCAAATTTTTGTATTTTTAGTACAGATGGGGTTTCTCCATATTGACCAGGCTGGTCTTGAACTCCTGACCTCAAGTGATCTGCCTGCCTCAGCCTCCCAAAATGCTGGAATTATAGGCGTGAGCCACCACGCTCGGCCTCAGTCCTGATTTTGATGGTTTTTTGCCTAGTGTGTTTTTCCAATCTCTGGTTTACTGGTGAGCAAGATGTTTGGAAGCAACATGGTTCCTCGCTGTGATGGCTTTGAGTGCCTTGCTCACACACCCTAACCTACACACTACCCAAGCTTTTTCATCTATCTGTCCACCCACTCCCTCATCCCATTTTATTTTGTAACCAATTCCAGACATCGTATGATTACATCTGTAAGTATTTTAGTGTGGATCTGAACTTTTTTTTTTTTTTTTTTTTACTTATGCTTTTTTGGCTTTCTTTACTACTTCTGGTTTTTTGGTGAGATCAGAATTGCAAGTCAGGTCTCTAGGCTGAATGTTATGGCAAACTCTTATGTATTTAAACGGATGGCTTGTTAATGACAGGAGCAACCAGAGTTGCTATTAGCTCTTGATTTATGAAGCCACATGTTCAGCTTGTATGATGGATGTCATTAACATCAGGCGTGGCGGGCTCATTCATCTGTCTCTGCCCAGCGCTCTGCAGTCCTGAACGCGCTCAACAGATGGGAAATTTCATGGCCACAAATGGAATTGTTTATCCTCTCATTGTTCCCGTGTCAGCAATCAAACTAAATCCATTACCCACCAATAAAAAGATCAGCCTGCTGCCAGTTCAGCTGTGGAAGGGGCCAAAGCTATGTTGAAGGGATTTAGAGTTTTAGAAGGGATAAAAAAGTAATAAGAAGCCACATAAAAATTAAGATCCCAGAGAAGAGTTTGAGTCTTTCATTCTAAAGCTGAAGGCTTTAAGGGATTTAAAAAGAAAGGCCTAGTAATTCAATATTTTCTTTAACACAAAATATACTCTGGAGACCCCCGATTATAGATAGTGCATAGCGTTTATTGTGTGTTGATGGCTTTATTATCTCATTTCAAAAAATCACAAGCACTCAAACTAGGCTTTGAAGAAGGAGGAAATGTCAGATTTATAATGGAAAAGCTGCTGAGATGTTAATAGCGTTACTACTGGTAGGAAGATTTTCTTTTGTGTGGATAAATAGCTGTCTGTTCTTATAAAGTTGTTCCTCTTTGGTTTAGCTAGCGGGTTCTCTGTACACTGATTTGTAAAAGGAGGTTCCTCAGTTCTGTGGATCCCCCAGGCTGCCCTCCCAACATTCTCAATGGACTATGGACCGTAAATTTTTATTTATTTATTTATTTATTTATTTATTTGAGACAGGGTCTCGCTCTGTTACCCAGGCCGAAGAGTAGTGGCACAGTCATGGCTCACTGCAGCCTCAACCTCCCAGGCTTAAGCAATCCTCCCACCTTGGCTCCCCGAGTAACTGGGACTACAGACATGTGCTTAAATTTTTCTGTAGAGATGGGGTCTATGTTTCCCAGGCTGGTCTTGAACTCCTGGCCTCAAGGCATCCTCCTGCCTTGACCTCCCAAAGTACTGGGATTACAGGCTTGAGCCCCTGTGCCTGGCCTGACCATGACTTTTAAAAGTGGACCTTGGATGCTTTTTTCTTTTTGCCAGATTGGTTTTATATCAGGATGTAACAGGCAGGAGACCTTGGTGTCATCATTCATTGGTTATAGCTGAGTATCTGGGGCATGCAGGCTTCACATTTATTTACTCAAAAAAATTAGAGACTTTAGCCAATGAAAAATCAGGTTATTTGTAAGAAAAAGAAATAAGACTGGTTGTGTGGTTCTCTTTTTCATTCTATTCTGCAAATACTTAATGTACTGCTGTATATGGCAGCTATCATGCTAGATGATAAGGATCTGAGATGATTAAGACAGTCTCCCCCTCTTAATAGATTAGATGGGGAGATAGACAAAAACACAAATGCTTGTAAGATGTGTTTACAGCACAGAGTGGTAAGTGGAGGCCTGCAGAGGATGTTCTGAGAGCTCAGAGGAGACCCAAATTAGGGTTCCTTGACTTCCCTGGAGAGAAGGGTGGTGAAGAGGTGACAGGGCTAAGGAGTGAAGAATGGGCAGGAGTTTGCCATGAGGTTTGGAAGGTTATTTCAGGCACAGGTAAGAGCCTGAACAAAGCTATGGAGGCCTGAGATGGTTCCTGAGGGCGTGTGAAGCTGGGGAGACAGGAGGCTGAAAATGGAGGAAGAGGCTAAACTATGCTGGCCCTGCCTGTCTGATGGGGCCATGTACCTTCTCTTGAAGTCAATGAGAAGCCACTGAGGGATTTTTCAGTAAGGAAAAGCTGTAGTCAGACAATTCATCTTTTATCAAAACCCTCCTGGATGCAGGGTGGAGAATGGATTGCGGGAGGTTAAGAAATGGAAGCAGCGGGCTGGGCGCAGTGGCTCATGCCTGTAATCCTAGCACTTTGGGAGACCGAGGCGGGCGGATCACCTGAGGTTGGGAGTTCAAGACCAGCCTGATCAACATGGAGAAACCCCGTCTTTACTAAAAAAAATACAAAATTAGCCAGGTGTGGTGGCACATGCCTGTAATCCCAGCTACTAGGGAGGCTGAAGCAGGAGAATCACTTCAACCTGGGAGGCGGAGGAGGTTGCAGTGAGCCGGGATCGCGCCATTACACTCCAGCCTGGGCAACAAGAGTGAAACTCCGTCTCACAAAAAAAAAAAAAAAGAAAAAGGGAAGCAGTGAAAATGTTAGGAAGCCAATTGCAGTAATCCAGGTGAGAAGTGGAGGGCCTGAATCAAGGGGCATGCGAGTGTGTCTGTGTGTTTGGGGTGAAGAGGAAGGTGTGATAATAACTCATAAGGTTGTTGAAATGACAAGGTTGAAAAATATGTAAAGTGCTTAGAATATAACGTGTGTAATCTACTTGAATCAATGTTAACTCATATTTCTCTTTTTCCTCTTTGGGACTGTCTTAGTTAGCTTGGACTGCTATAACCCATAACCTGGGTTGCTTACTATCCATTTCTTACAGTTTTAGAAGTTGGGAATTCCAAAACCAAGCTCCCAGATGATTCAGTTCCTGGTGAAGGCGCTCTTCCCTGTTGGCAGGCAGCCAACTTCTTACTGTGTGTTCACATGGTAGAGATAGAGTGCTCTGGTCCCTTATCTCCATTGTAAGGGCACTAATCCCACCATGGGGGCCCCACCTTCATAACCTCATCTAAAACTAATCACCCCCCAAAGGCCCCACTTCCTAATACCATCACATTAAGGGTGGGGGCTTCAACATATGATTTTTTGGACGACACAGACATGCAGTTCATAGCAGGGACTGAGTAAATCCCAGTGGTAATAGCATAGCAGAATGGAAAAACAGGAAGAGGAGTAAATGGAGGCCTATGAGGAGCCACGAAAGAAGAAGGTCATAAGTGGGAAGGGAGAGCATCCCTCCACAACATCTCCTGGAGTCTCTGCCCTGTGGGAAGAAGGGGAGGTGAGCTTGGTGTTGGAGGTCTTGTGAAATGGTGGGAGTTTTGGAAACATTGAGATCACAGCTGCCCTGGGCAGCAGCTGTAGCTGAACTTGACTATTTCATGGAGCTGTGAGTGAACAGTTTGCTATTCTTTCTGGATGACCAGTTTATGCCATCTTTTCTCTTTTGATATTCCATGATATGGCAGTCTCTTTCTTTATATTTAAGAGTTTTTAGTCATTATTGCCTGGCACAGTTGTGCAAACTGATCAGGATAACTGGAGGCAGGTGGATGATTGGGTTTAAGGAACTCTTTCTACTTTCTGCTAGAAAGAATTATCTTTTACATAAGGTATGACAAACATTAGATCTGTCCAAGAAGCCAGCCATTCCACTTAGCCATTCAGTCAACAAATATTACTGAGTGCCTCTAATATTGGTAAGGCATTTTACCACCTGGGGTTGCTGCTTCTTCAGGAATCAAGCTATGAATATGATTGTTTCCCCTGATGGACTGTGTGCTCCTTAAGGGATGGAACTGAGTCTTATTCATCTTTGTAGCTGCAGAACCTGGCATAGGAGTTGACACTAGGTGGTTGTCAAGAGCAAGATCTTTGTCTAGGTCGAAATCACTTGCTACCACTTGCTAGTAGTGTGACCGTAGTCAAGTTATACAGCCTCTCTAAGGTTTGGTATAATCATTTGTAAAATATTAGGGATTAGGGCTTCAACTTATGAATTTTGGGAGGACACAAACATGCAGTCCATAACAGGGACTGAGCAAATCTCTATGGTAACAGCATAGCTATGTTTTGAGCATTAAATAACACAAACATGTAAAGCAGCTATAGTGCCTGGCACATAGGGGTTCAATCATATTATGAGTATTAGGTTTACAATAAATGTAATTGAACTGATGCCCTAGGACCTAGTCTGACAATGCTCCTTTGTATATAAATTTGGGCAAGACATTTTACCTCTTGCAGTCTCTGTTTTTAAAAAGTTTGTCTGTCAAACAGAAATACCTGCACGGGTACCTAACAGAATTATAATGAAAATGGAAAAGATTGCTCTGTTTCTTGATTACAAAAATAACCTAAATCCAGTAAATTATCTAAGCATAAATTTCAGAGAGTAAGAAAAGCTACCATGCTACTATAACACCTTTAAAAGATGACACAAATTCCTTAACTTGATAAAGAGAATCTATAAAAGACCTATAGCTAACATCATACTCAGTGTGAAAGTCTGAATATTTTCCCCCTAGGATAGGGGACAGGACAAGGATATCTGCTCTCACCACTCTTATTCAACACAGTAGTAGAATAGTATGCCAGGGCAAAAATGCCAGGAAAGGAAATAAAAGGCATATTTATTGGATATGAAGAAATAAAACTGTCCCTATTCACAGGTGGATAATTATAGAAAATCATAAGAAATCCACAATGAAACTTCTAGGATTAATAAGTAGTGCAACAAGTTTGCAGGATACAAGATCAACATATAAAAATCAATCACATTTCTGTATACTAACAATGAACACGTGAAAACCAAAATTCAAAGCACAATACCATTTACAATTGCTCCAAAGA
Source organism: Pan paniscus (assembly GCF_029289425.2). Lineage (NCBI taxonomy): Eukaryota > Metazoa > Chordata > Mammalia > Primates > Hominidae > Pan > Pan paniscus. Next base: position 82,213,431 of record NC_073256.2, on the reverse strand, counting down.
AAATGAAATACTTAGATAGAAATGTAACAGAACATGTAGAGGATCTGTGTCCTGAAAATTTTTAAATGTTGATTAATTAAATCAAAGAAGACCTAAATAAATGCAGAGATATACTGGATTTCTGGATTGGAAGAATCAACATACTAAAAATGTCAGCTGTCACCAAATTATCAATAGGATTAATGCAGTTACTATAAAATCTCAGCAAGAATATTTTGTCAACATAGATAAGGTTATCCTAAAATTTATATTGAAATGTGCAGGACTAGAATAGCTACAACAGTTTTGAAAAAGAAGGATAGGCCAGGCTACCTGGGAGGCTGAGGCAGGAGAATCACTTGAACTCGGGAGGTGGAGGTTGCAATGAGCCAAGATCACGCCATTGCACTCCAGCCCAGGCAACAACAGTGAAACTCCGTCTCAAAAAAGAAAAAAAAAAAAAAAAAAGAAAAGAAAAAAAGGAAAAGAAGGGTAAAGGAGAGGAATCACTCTACCAATGTTAAGGATTACTATTTAGCTGTAGTAATCCAAACAGGGTGGTATTGGTGGAGACAGACACATGGAACACTGGAACGAAACAGGGAACCTAGAAGCAGACCCACACAAATATGCCCAACTGATTTTTGACAAAGGCATAAAAACAATTTAACAGAGGAAAGAGTATCTTTTCAACAAATGAACACATGATACTGGAGATAGCCTAGGTGTGCTCATGTGTGCATGCATACACACACACACCCCTAAGTCTCACACCTTATACAAAAATTAACTCAAAGTAGATCACAGACTTACATGTGAAACTAAAATTTTTAGGAAAACACTCGGGAGAAAACCTTAGAGATTTATGGGTAGGCAGAGTTCTTTGACTTGACATCAAAAGCATGATGAATAAAAAGGAAAAGGTGATAAACTGAACTTCATCAAATTAAGAACCTTTCGTCTGTGAAAGACCCTGTAAGAGAATAAAAAGACAAGCCACAGACTGGGAGAAAAGATTCGCAAACCACATATCTAAGAAAAAACTTGTATTTAGAATATATAAAGCATCATCAAAATTCGACAGTAAAAAAACAAAACAAAACAATCCAATTAGAAGATAGGCAAAAGACATGAACAGACATTTCAACAAAAAGGAGATACAGATAGCAAATCAGCATGTGAAAAGATGTTCAGCATCACATGCCATTAGAGAAATACAAATTAAAACCACAATGAAGCCGAGCGCAGTGGCTCCTGCCTGTAATCCCAGCACTTTCAGGGGCTGAGGCGGGGGGATCCCTTGAGGCCAGGAGTTTGTGACCAGCCTGGCCAACATGGTGAAACTCTGTCTCTACTAAAAATGCAAAAATTAACTGGGCGTAGAGGCAACACGCCTGTAATTTCAGCTACTGGGGAGGCTGAGGCAGGAGAATCACTTGAACCCGGGAGGCAGAGGTTGTGGTGAGCCAAGATCGTGTCATTGCACTCCAGCCTGGGAGACAGAGTGAAACCCTGTCCAAAAAAAAAAAAAAAAAAAAAACCGCGCACACACACACACACACACACACACACACACACACTGAGAGCTCACTACACACCTACCAGCAACACTAAAATAAAATAAAATAAAATATAGTGGTTTGTTTGACAAACATTCTTTTCTTTTCTCATATGCAATACATGGTATGAAGTTCACCCTGGTCCCAGGTAAATGTTGCCAAAGCCATCATGGGACCTATGTGCACAGTCGCAAAGGTTTGAGGGGTTTCTGATTAGAGAAGCAACTTAGACCCTTGGAAGGGATCTTGGTGGGTGTAGTTCCTTGGTCTCACTCACCTCCCTTGCAGTGCAGCAAATCATTTCACTCACAGGCCTGAGTGGTTTTAGAACATCCTTGTAGAAAATAATATGTTACTCCCTTGGGTCTTTTTTCTTGGCCAGCAAAACTGAAAACCATGAAAGTAATAACACAGACCTACAGGCTTAGGGGGCCATAGAGAGCTCTAGAAGAAAAAAAAAGTAAGTAAAAAAGAGATTTGGGGTCTTAAAGTTTCACTGAAGAGGCAAGGATATAACACCAAATTTTCCTAAGTTTATCTGAAAATTGTAATCCCTGTGAACTGTTAAGCTGTACTGACATTAAAAAAAAAACCACTATTGACTTGCAGGTTGGCACAAATAGTCTTGTCTGGTCCATACTTGCAAATGAACTTTGTTTCATTTCTTGTTGCTTTGCACTAGTATTTATTTTGAAGAGAAGATTGAATGAGAGGGGAAGCAATATTTAAGGCAATTCTGAGTTATATGTAACTTGACACTGTGAACCAAGAGTCATAAAAATGTCTACATCAGGCCAGGTGTGGTGACTCATGCCTGTAATTCCAGCACTTTGGGAGGCCAAGGTGGGAGGATCACTTGAGGCCAGGAGTTTGAGATCAGCTTGGGCAACACAGCGAGACCCCATCTCTACAAAAAAATTTTAAAAATTAGTCAGGTGTGATGGTGCTTGCATATACTCCCAGCTGCTGGGGAGGCTGAGGCACAGGAGAATCTCTTGAGCCCATGAGTTTGAGGTTACAGTGAGCTATGATCATGTACTGCACTTCATTGTGGGTGACAGAATGAGACCTTATCTCTTAAAAAAAGAAAAAGAAAAAGAAAAAGGAAAAAAAATCTATATTGTAATGTTAAAATTGACTTTAGGGGAACCTAACCTACCAAATTAATTTAGAATGTGAAAGATGCCATATAAACATTATTCATCTATTCATTGCTAAGTTATTGGTAGGAATAAAAATTTGGAAGCAATTTGATGACCTATAATAAGAATAAATTATTAAATTCTTATTTAATAAACTATTGCATACATTTGCATATGATTATGAAGATTATGCAACAACATAGAAAATCCTTAAAATGTCATGTGTTAAGAGATTACACCACCCAAACGGAAAAGATGGAAAGGAAATATATCAAATGTTAACAGCTGTGTTTGGGTAATAGGATGATTAGTTGTTTTTTTCTTCCTTTTCTCTCATGATTATTTTAATCAGTTTCCAATTTTATAAATTGGAAAATCGATTTAAAACACCCAACTGAAAAAGACAAAAACTTAAAGCCAGAAAGAATGAAGTGGGGTTACTTTGAAGTTAGCTGTTGTGCGCATAGCTTCATGAGGCATTTCAGAGGGGACGAAATCTCAAAACAGTTATTGCAATTTGTTAGGCGATTGCATTTATTCTGAGAGTGATTGGAGTGGTTGAAAAACGGTAGAATAATAGCACGAGAAACTAGACCCTCCCACCCCCAGCTGCCAGTAATTCAACCTAGGGCTTTAAGAACCAATTTCTGTCCATTCAAAGTGCGCTTGGCCCTGGAGACTGCCTCCCCCAGGCCATTGTGATGGTGATGGCCTGGTCCCCTCAACAGCTCCCGGAGGACCAGGCACTTACTGGCAGAGCCCGGGCAGCTGTCTGGCGTGGTGTTGCGGGTCGTCGGAGACTCGCAGCCTGTGCAACGATGACCTGGAGGTGAACAGTCCCCTTTCTCATACCTACTCCCCAGAGGCAACAGCCCCCTCATTAGGGTACAGTTTCTAATCCAAACAACCATTAATCTTTCTCAGGGTTAAAAGGCCAGGAAAGCAATTTTTGCGCGTTCGCGCTATTTTGATACTGTACTTGTTTGTATTTTACAAGAGCAGACTTACTTCACTGACCACTTGAAAACACCCCACAGCTGTGTCCACAGCTACTCGAACAATGCCATAGAGAGGGACAGGAGTGCAAAACGAGCCAGCTATTTATTGTGGCACTCAACAATAAATAGAAACATGACCTATTTGGAACAAATCAGTATTCTGTATCAAAAAATAAATTAGGGATATGCATGTATTTTAAGTGAAAATGCCACCGTTATTATGATAGTTCTATGAACATAGTATTTTCCAAACTCTTGAATACCATTCTATTAAATGTCCTTGCCTTGGTAGGTATTTTAATCCACATAAACGGAGCTGTGACTCTCAAGAATTTTTCTTAAAGGACATCTATAGAAAAATAGGATACAGAATCAGAAAAAATACACTTAATTATTGTCTCTGAAACATGAAATGTTTGATTTACAGAAATGGGCCTAATCTAGCTTATCCTCTTTTAATAGCTAGTAAGTCACAAAACTCACCTTTTCCATAATCTCTAATTGTAAGGGCCAGAATGATGGGTATCCAGATAAAAACACCAAGTCTTCCTAAATCTGTTTCTTCATGCTTGACCTTTAAATTCTTCCTCTACAGAGTCATCATCAATATGAATACCAAACACTCCTCTTGGCGAGTCACATTCAGACGTCTGGCTACTGTTAGCAAAGGCATTGAACATTTGAGAGAGATGGGGGGAGAATGCATATTTGTATCTCAAATTATTTTACATCGAATTTTCCCAATTCAAAAATCTCACATTAAGGACCAGGTAATACATAAAACCTAGTCATAGCATTTTCTTTCTTTCTTTTCTTTTTTTTTTTTTTTTGAGACAGAGTTTTGCTCTGTTGCCTAGGATAGAGTGCAGTGATGTGGTCTCAGCTCACTGCAACCTCCACCCTCCAGGTTCAAGTGATTCTCATGCCTCAGCCTCCTGAGTAGCTAGGACTACAGGTATGCACCACTACGCCCAGCTAATTTTTGTATTTTTTGTAGATATGGTGTTTCACCATGCCATGTTGCCCAGGCTGGTCTCAAAACTCCTGGACTCAAGCAATCCTCCTGCCTCAGCCTCCACTGTGCCCGGCCTCATAGCATTTTCAAGCTGGAAGAGGCCTTAGTTGAATGAACTAAGACTCAGACAAAACTGAAACAAAATCCAGGGCCCTTGAACCCTAGCCTAATGCTCTTCTAATAATGTCATATCACATTGCCTAATATATTATAAGTGTTCTCAAACTTACCTAGACTGCTTCTGAGGTGGGGGTGGTGAGGGAAAAATATATGTGTATGTGTATACATATAAGTTTTTGCCATGCTAAATGTATTTTGAGACTCTCATTAACAACTTTTACTAAAGTTTCCTGAAGGATCTCAGATTGGCAGAGTTTAGCTGTTCTCTGCCTCATTCATGCCCAGCTTCTGCCCTCATCTCCAGGATTCTCCTGAAGAGCTAGAAGAAATTTTAGCTAGCTATGATCTGCAAGGTGTAGCTGAAATTCTACTGGCACCATCTTAAGCCTACGTCTGGGGCACTTGGTATAAAAAAATTTGAATGTTCTGTAGAAATTAAAATTACCCCTTAATAATACCATTTCTAAGTAAAAAATGTACACATATATAGCTAGTTATACAACATATATTTATGCATACAAAATTACTGGAATAACATATACAAAATTTTTACATAGCTATCTTTTGGATGGTGCAGTATGAACAATGATTTTCTTTTGTGTTTATCTTTGTATTAACAGTTTTTGGTACTGAATATATTTTATGTTTGTAGTTAGAGAAAACCCCCAATAAACATTATTTTAAAATCTCAACAAAATAAAGACCTTTATGGAGATCAAGTGGCCTAGGCAAGTTGAATGGCACAGTAATGCTTTTCTCATCTGTTTGAAAAAAATCCTGAAGTAATTATATTACTCATTTATAAGATTAAAATTTTAATTCAATTTAAAATGTGAGTAAATCTGCAAGTACTCTGAGACCTATACTGCCAAAGCTTGGGCAAGAAAACCTCAGTGGGTTAACTTTTGAAAGGAAAAATGAGCTGTCCAGGTTTCTGTAGCCTGGGAATAAAAGGGAGGAAGAGTATCACACTAGTTGGATTCTACTTGCATGCTGTAATCTGTAACCTACAAAACTGCTTCTTTTCGAATTAATGTATTCAGAGCACCAGAAACATTTTTCCAGAGGGACTAACCATGTAGGATGTTAGTTTTTGCTTTTTGTTTTTGTTTTTGTTGTTTTGTTTTTAAAACAAAACAAAAAAACCAACTTATTCACCAGAGGATTGGTCTCTAATATTTTACCCCTGTGGATTTGTTTTTACCTTTTAAATATGTTACTAGTATTTTTATAAAATAAAACGAATCTGACCTAAAACATTAAAATGACATTTTTCTTTCCTTTCCCTTCTCTTTTATAAATGTTAGAAAAGTAATATATGCTTGTTGTAACAAATCCAAACAATACAGAAGTTTATAAAATAAAAAATGAGGCTGGGAGTGGTGGCTCATGCCTGTAATCCCAGGACTTTGGGAGGCCAAGGCGAGAGGATCACTGGAGCTCAGGAGTTTGAGACCAGCCTGGGCAACATGGCGACACCCCGTGTCTACAAAAAATACAAAAATAAATAAATAAATAAGTCAGGCATGGTGATGCATGCCCGTAGTCCTGGCTACTCAGCAGGTTGAGGTGGGAGGATCACCTGAGCCCAGGAAGTGGAGGCTGCAGCGAGTCATGATTGTACCACTGCACTCCAGCCTGGGCAATAGGAGTGAGACCCTGTCTCAAAAAATAAATAAATAGCTACTCAGGAAGCTGAGGCAGGAGAATCACTTGAACCCAGGAGGTGGAGGTTGCAGTGAGCCGAGAACGTACCACTGTACTCCAGCCTGGGAGACAGGGCAAGACTCCATTTCAAAAAAATAAATAAAAATAAATGAATAAATAAATAAATAAATAAAATAAAGTGAACATTTTCTCTTAGTTCTCCACACCCCAAATTCCATTTCTCCAGTAATAACTTTTAAATTTTGATGTGTATCTTTCTTTTGTATGTATATGTAGATATATGTTTATGTATAATTGAAAAAGTAAAAATCAGATCATACTAACATATAATTATTTGGTAGCTTGCTTTCTGCCAACTTCCCAGTATATTATGGACACATTTCCAAGAGATTTACTTCATCTTTATTAACAGTACCATAGTATTCCACTGTCTAGTATACTATAAGTGATCTATATACCAATAATGAATACTTAAGGTTGTTTCAAATCTTTTATTATTAGAAAAGTGCTGCCAGAAACATCCTTGCCATGCTTCTGTATGTACTGGTGCTAGTGTTTCTATCAGATAAATTTTTAGACATGAAGTGAATTACTAGGCATAGGAAATATAATTTACACTTTTGATAGATACTGAGTTTTTGCTCATTTGCTACATGAAGCAGAGGCAGAGTATTCTGTGTGGGGTTTGGGACAGGAACACTGACCCCTGAAGTCGAGCCTGGGGGTCTAACATAGTGGTCATTTGTCCAGCCTGTTTTATGGAAGGAACTGGACTCTGAGCTTTGGGGAATTTCCTGCAAGATAAATGTATATCCCACCTATACTGGTAACAGGTAAGTTATGCGCAAAGATGAAAAGACAAAGCCCTAGCTAGATCAGCTCTTGCTCTCAGCACTACAATGGCCAGCGGTAATTCTTTCAGTTAAAATGACAATTAATACAGTTTCATTGAAGCTTCAAACAGAGCAGCCAGATCCTCTTCTGACTGGGGACGGGGTGCAAGCTTGGTGACCCTTTCCTGAAACAGTAAATGAAAGAAGTTACCCAGGGCTTTGAAAAGGCAGTTTGTAAAAGCTACAAAGTTATGGAAATTAACTTGGTCATAAGAATCAATGACTTGATAAATGCCATATCTTTAAAAACGGTATTTCTTGTATACTTCATATGAGTTGATCCCCATCTCAGAGGTTTATCACATCATACCTCTTTCCCCACAGAGCTTTCGAAAGCCACTGCCCCTTGCCTTACGCCCTGGCAACAGCCTTCTGCCGAAACCAATCTTGGGGAAAACACCCTTATCATGACAAAACTAGGTCAGTCAACCACCTCTGCCAGGTTCTCTGTACACACAGAGCTCTGAGAGAGAACTGGGTCGTCCCCGATGTCTAAGACCATGTATTTTGCAACTTGGACTTAAGGCATATTCAAAAGGACTTCAGTAGAACATTAATGTTCATGCTATGTGCAACAAGTGACTCCGTTTTTTTCTATTAACTAAGGTTTTATCTCTACGTTCCCAAGCAAATCCAGTGATTTGTTAATTTCTCCAATGATTATTGAGTCAATTCGGCGAAGACATCCAGCACATCCTACTTCTATTTATACTCTGGTCAGTAGCTTCTCGGGGACAGGGGCTAAAATGTACAGCGATGACTCCCCTGGCACCTGCATGAAACTGAGGAATGTCCATTTTGAGGTTCCATTTTCATGGGTCTCTGGGCATGTTTTCTATTGCTGGCATGTGTTTGGGAGTGTAGCTAGTGGAAGGGAAGCTTGTGAGGCCAGGGGCTCAGCTGTGTGCACTGCTCTCTGCCCTGCGCCTACCGGAGGGCTTTACATAGTAAGTAGATGCTCAACAGTTATCTGCTGAATTAGTGAAGATGGTGGGGAGGGGGATACTGGAGTCTCAAAGTTCACATATACAAGATAGAACTCTGACTCTCCCACCCCACCGCTCCTACCATTTTCTCATCTCAGAAATGACACCCAGTAGCTCAGGCAAAACCCAGGAGCCAGACTTGATTCCCCTTTCCCTTGCTCTGCAAGTTCAACTCATCAGCAAGAGTGTCAGTCCTACTTCCAAAATGAAGCCCCAGTCAGAGCGCTTCTCACCTCCTGTGGTACCACAACCGGAATCCAGGGCACTGCTATCACTCGCCTGTCCAGCTTGAGAAGCTTCCTAAAAGGTCTGTTTCCACTTTTGCTCCATTCTTGCCCCCCAGAGGTCATTCTCCCCACAGCAGCCAAAGTGATTTTTTTCCAGTATAAACTGAATCCTACCATTCCTGTGTTTAATGCTTGCAGATAAATGCCCGTGGCAATTACAACAAAACCACGGCCTCTAAGGCTACCCCGATCTGGCTCTGTTTCCTGCCCCAGCTCTAACACCTCACTTAGTCCCACCATCCCTTTTAAGTTCCTTGAATGTGCTAACGTTGACCCTGCCTCAGGGCCCTTCCCCTCTGCCTAGAAAGCATTGGCCTATCATCATGCACCTTCCCAACACCCTGGCTGGAGATCTCTCCACACTTTCCCCGTGAGATCACTCTCTATCTCCTTATGCAGGTTTTCCTTCATACACTAATCATTATCTGAAATGATTTCATTTATATCTTATTTATAGATGTTCACTGTCTCCCCTCACTAGAAGGTAAGCTTCACAAAGGAGAAAAGGGACTTTATTTTCCTTCTTTTAGTATACCGTACAATGCATGGTATACGATAGGGACTCAGTCAGTATTTGTCTGGTAAAAGGAATGAAAAGATGGATGGATGTATTAAAAAAATTCACTCAAAATGCATCAAAAACCTAAATGTAAGAGCTAGAACCCTAAAACTCTTAGAAGAATAATTAGGGAAAAATCTTCAGGAATATTGGCTTTGGCAATGATTTCTTGGATGTAACACCAGAAGCACAGGGAGTCCAGTGCGGTGGTCCCAGCACTTTGGGAGGCCGAGGCAGGTGGATCACTTGAGGTCAGGAGTTCGAGACTAGCCTGGCCAACATGGTGAAACCCTGTCTCTACTAAAAATACAAAAAAAAAAAAAAAAAAAAATTCAGCTGGGTGTGGTGGTGGGCAGCTACAATCCCACCTACTCAGGAGGCTGAGGCAGGAGAATTGCTTGAGCCTGGGAGGTGGAGGTTGCAGTGAGCCGAGATTGCGCCACTGCACTCCAGCCTGGCCAACAGAGCAAGACTCTGTCTCTAAAAGAAAAAAAAGAAAAAGCACAGGGAAAAAAGAAAAAAAAAACAGATAAACTAGGCTGAATAAAAATTTAAAACTTTTGTGCATCAAAGGACATGGTCAAGAGAGTGAAAAGACAACAAAATTTTAAAAAATTGCAAATCATATATCTGATAAGGGATTAATATTCAGGATATAAAAATTATTCTGGTTGAGCACAGTGGCTCACACCTGTAATCCCAGCACTTTGGGAGGCCGAGGCGGGTGGATCATGAGGTCAAGAGATTGAGACCATCCTGGCCAACACAGTGAAACCCCGTCTCTACTAAAAATACAAAAATTAGCCGGGTGTGGTGGTGCACGCCTGTAGTCCCAGCTACTCAGGAGGCTAAGGCAGGAGAACTGCTTGAACCCAGGAGGCGGAGGTTGCAGTGAGCCAAGATTGCACCACTGCACTCCAGCCTGATGACAGAGCAAGAATCCGTCTCAAAAAAAGAAAAAAAATATTCTTGCAACTCACCAACAAAAAACCTCAAACAGCTCAATTCAAAAATGGGCATATGACTTGATTAGTTATTTCTCCAAAGAATATATATATACATAGCCAATAAGCACATGAAAAGATGCTCACCATCCTTAGTCATTTGGGAAATGCAAATCAAAACAATAAGATACCACTTCACACCATTAGAATGGCTATTACATACACACAAAAGAAAAATAACAAGTGTTGTTGAGGATGTGAAGAAACTGAAGCCCTGGTGCACTGTTAATGGAAATGTAAAATGGTGCAGCCACTATAGAAAACAGTTTAGCAGTTCCTCAGAAAGTTAAACATAGAGTTACTATATGATACAACAATTCTACTCCTAGGTATATACCCCAAAGAATTGAAAGCAGGGACTCAAATAGATACTTGTACACCAATATTCATCGCAGCATTATTCATAATAGTCAAAAGGTGGAAACAACCCAAGTGTCTATCAATAGGTAAATGCATAACCAAAATGTAGTATATCCATACAATGGAACATTATTCAGCTATAAAAAAGGAATAAAATTCTGACACATGCTACAACGTGGATGCACACTAAAGGCACTGTGCTGGGTGAAATAAGCCAGTCACAAAAGGACAAATATTGTATGATTTCACTTACATGAGGTACCTAAGATAGGCAAATTCATAGAGACAGAAAGTAGGACAGAGGTTCCCAGGGGCTGTGAGAAGGGGAGAACGGGGAATTCGTGTTTAACAGACATACCACTTGTTTGGCATGATTAAAAAAAGAGTTCTGAAAATGGATAGTGGTGATGGTTGCACAACATTGTGCATGTATTTAATGGCATGGCATTGTACACTTAAAAATGGTTAAAATGGTAAATTTTATGTTATACATATTTTATCACAATTTAAAAGATAAGTTAAAGAAGGAAGAAAGGATAGAGGGACAGATGAGAGAGGGGTGAGGGACAATGCCTATGAGTATGGGTGAGGTAAAGACGAAGTTTCACATCCCAGCAGATTTTTAAGAGACCCTAAGGAATTTTGGAAATCCATAGCAAGGCAGAGGGTCTCATTATGTATGTGTTTGTGCAGGGTCAAGAACTGAAGTTCAGTGTTTGCTGTAACTGCAGATGATGGCAAGTTATGTTGTTCATAATGGGAGAGAGTCTTATCTGATGAGCTCAAAGGCCCTTGACATGATCCTGCTTATCTCTGGTGGAGCAGTGCAGGACTCTTAGAAGTATTTGAAGCCAAGCCTGAGCTGAGTTTCTGTTTCGCGTTTCTGGCCCCCAGTGATTGGTTAAACAGGACAAGGACATAAAGTTTGTGATATGTCCCTATACATATTAGCTCTGCCATATAAAAGCTAAACTCTCTCAGAATTAAGATATGTTAAGCAATGATGTGCTATTATTTATAGGCATGTAAGAGTGAAGGACAACTCATTAACATGGGAACGAAATAAATTCAGACATCTACTTTTAGCACATTAATGAAATAACAACATTTCAGCTGGCCTGTCTACCAGGGAGTGGAAGTGCTCATTTGGGTAGACAGCGCTCCTCAGTAATGAAATGTTTTGATTTGAAATGTAAATGTTTCTTTCCAGGGGTTTCAGAAATCCAGCTTGGAAGATTAATATATTCTTGCCTGCTCCCCTTGCAGCCTGGCTATGGCAGTTGAAAGCCTCTGTACACAGGGCTGCTATTAGCTGCCACCAGTATGGGCTGTGTTTGGTCAAGAATACTAGCCTGGTTGTTCCTTCCAGAGAAAACCAATCCTTCACTGCTGAACAGAAAAGAACCTTCATCAAATGTCAACTACATTGAATAACCTTTCTGGTGACGTTCTTTGGAGGAGCCAGTATATTCTTCTCACTACCTTAAATCCTGGAGATACTAATAAGCAAAGATTAGTCTATTGCATGTGTAAAACTCTAAAGTGGCCACAGCATTCCTGTAAAACAGTCACTGCCATCAAACAAACAAACAAAATTCCATAGTAGTTATTCATTTGCAAAATGGACAAGCTTATTTCTAAGATTCCTACCAAAGTCCTATCAATCTGTGAATATACACATATCTCAATCATGTAGACTCCAAATGAACCTAGGGCTAGTTTAATTAAAATTAACTATATTTCTCTGAATCATGAAAACATGATCAGAGGAAAAAAGGCAACAGATGCCTTGGGGTGCTTTATGAATACAGCCTGAGGAAAATCTGGCTTCCTACTTTATGACAGAACTTATATCCAAAAGATTCCATTTACCTCCCATTTTTGTAAAACTAAGAAATTGGTTTTGTCCAATTAAGGTTTTGCTATCTGTGATTTCCCAGTATTGCATGTACACTGAGGCATTCAGAATGATATCTAATTAACTTGCTATTTTAGTGTTAATTTAGTGCTATTTTAGTGGTCTCAAATGTTAAGCTGGATCTGCTGCTACGTGGAATAGCTTTTGAAAGTGACAGTCTGGGCTGGTTGTGGTGGCTCACGCCTGTAATCCCAGCACTTTGGGAGGCTGAGGTGGGCAGATCACCTGAGGTCAGGAGTTTGAGACCAGCCTGGCCAACATGGTGAAACCTCGTCTCTACTAAAAATACAAAAATTAGCTGGGCATGGTGGTGTGTGCCTGTAATACCAGCTACTCGGGAGGCTGAGGCAGGAGAATCACTTGAACCCGGCAGGCAGAGGTTGCAGTGAGCCAAGATTGCACCACTGCCCTCCAGCCTGGGCAGTGAGAGTGAAACTCTGTCTCAAAAACAAAAAACAAAACAAACAAAAGAAAGTGACAGTCTGACCACAGTAGAATTAGAAGAGTAAACACCTGTCAGTGTGTACTGATGGCCAGCAATCAAATGGCCAAGGGTATCAGACAGTTTCATCTGAAAATCATGGATACCATTCTTAGAGATGGACCCACACATTTTCCTGAACACTTTCCTGGGCTAAACAAACAGAACCTTTTGGAGGGCCCCTTGCAGGGTGGACAGTGTCACTGGGACCATGCCATAAAGCCAGAAGCTACATTAAAATTGCAGTGAATGCCAGGCACTGTGGCTCATATCTATAACCCTAGGACTTTGGGAAGCCAAGGCAGGAGGATTGCTTGAGCTCAGGAATTCAAGACCAGCCTGGGTAACACAGTGAGACCTATTGTGTACAAAAAAGTTGAAAAAATTAGCCTGGTATGGTGGCACACACCTATAGTGCTGGCTACTCGGGAGGCTGAGGACAGAGGATCACTTGAGCCTGGGAGGTCAAGGCTGTGGTGAGCTGTGATTATGCCACTGCACTCCAGCCCTGTCCCTCTCCCCGGAAAAAATCACTATGACCACTCAGTCTAGGGTGTCCCTGAGCTTTCATGGCTCGCCTGTCTTTGGTTGAGTCCTAGTCAGTCTAAGGAAACTTTTCAAAAAGTTATCCTGAGTCAGCCATTAAAGCTTACCTAGACAGAGGACTTAGGAGGAGAGGAATGGAGGTATGTGTTCGTTTAACATGTTTACTAGCCTGTGCTAGGTGCAATGGAAAATGGATGAGCCAAGCGGACAGATTCCTGCCCTCACAGAACTTACAGGCTGGTAGGCTTGGATAAAATAACTGTGAGGGCGTTAGAGAGTCTGATTTTTTTAGTGATTTGGTCCCTTGGACGTATGGGTTAGAATTAAGGGTTTGTGGGTTAGCCCAGGGTCTCTCCTATACTTTGAGACTCCTTTGTTTCTTGTTCATTTCTATTTGTAGATGCAATTGAATTCACTGAGCCTGAATCCAAATCAGGGAAACTGGTGGTTCACGGACTACATTTCATTTGTGCATTGGAAACCAGGGAATTCAACACAAATATCCGGATTGCTGATTTTTCTTGAGAGTTGGTAGTTCTACCAACATTGGGATCTGATCTTCTGCTTGGTGATGATAAACTGTAGCTGAGCTGCTCACCCAATTAGATGGGTCACGTGCTTTCTGGCTTACCAAAGTCCCCGCCACTCCCTAAGGCCTTACATGACATTGTTCACTGCTATTCTCTACCTGGCTCCTGTGGACACATGAGTCTATGAACACAATCTATACAAATATTATCTTAAGTGAGTGGTGAGGCTGTCAACATTCTAAGCACTAGCGAAGTGGGGAGGAAGAAGCTAGTTTGAGGCCCTTGCCTACTTGGAGTGGGGTGAGGGAAAAGCACCAGCACTTGTGGCAAGCAGGCTGCTGTGTGAGTGGATGTTTCAGCTGCTAACTCTGTTCCATGGTCAGGGAATGCCTTAGCCTGTGGCAGAAGATCCTTATCCTTATACCCTCATAGCATTGAGGTGACCTCTGCCTTTCCCATATTGGCCAAGAGGACTAAAGGAGTATTCTGGGCATGGCGACTATGGTGTGGTCCACCAACCAAGCACTCATGCTCTGAGCTCTCTGCTTTATGGTGAATTGCAATGAACAGGACCTTGGCCTATTAGGATCTGATGTGCTAGCTCAAGAGAGGTCCACTGAGGGATCAGAGTTCTTCATGAGAACCTCAGAAGAGCAAACTTTACACCTAGTATGATTCTACCGAATTAGAGATGCAGCTCCATTTACATTCTTCACAAAAATTTAAGAAATGAAATCAGACCCATAGTGACACAGATACATATCAAGTATACAATCTTCCACATTCATCGAAAGCAATTTGGTGATATTGTTAATTGAAAGGCCATGCCTATTCTTCACAAAATAGTAGAGACCTGGAACTCTTTTACAATGGAAAATAATATTGGTGGCCCTTTTGGAACAGCTTCAAATAGTTATTTATAGGAGCCCTTCAAAGAACAGAAATGGGGAAAAGGGAAATTTTGCCATAGTTCAAGATCAGTTTGGTTGTTTTTGCCTTGAATTTTCATAAAGGATCCATCCCTTCATGAAAATTTTCATAAAAGCCTCACCTCAGCTACAGCTGTATGGATGAACAGAAAGGCGAGGGCCTGGCCCTGTTGCACCAGGAAAGGACAGAACTGCTGTCTGCTGTGGAGGAGACCCGAGAACCACCGGGGAGCCCTGGTTTCCATCCCTGCTAGCCCGCCATCAATGCAGCATGTCTTTCTGGAGGCGCTAGGCTCCTTGCAGGGAGTGAGGAGCGTGCCGGTCTTACCTGGGGCAGCGTTCCTTTCACTAGTGCGGGGATATCAGCTTTGGAGTAACCAACAGCTGCTAGGCCATCATCAACATCCAGATCGAATAAGAATTTCCGGAGCGCGTCTGCCAACACCAGCCCTGCATCTTGGATCCTGGCAGTGTGGGTGTCGGCTCCTAGAAGACATAAAGTGCTGACTGTAGGGAGAGAGGAAGAAACGGGCTCTGGGTGGAGTTCAGTCACAAGATCAGTGAATACACCATGCACACCCACGGGGTCTCCCTAACGCCCAGCACGGGGCCATCGTGTGCCTCCCCAGGAGGGCCCAAGTTGGCTGGGGGAGCTCACTTAGCTCTGACATTTCGGAGGGGCTGCCAAGTCCTACATACTCGCCCCTTGTGTGGTAGGAAGAAGAGGAACAAAGACAAGAAGAAAGGTGCAGAACAAGGCAAGAAAGTCGGCTGGTGCTGGGATGGAGGAATGAATATTTGAAGAACACACAGCTTATGTAATTTCAAGGCTTGGAATTTGCTGACATCTAGAGGTGTATGATGTGTTCAACGTCTTTTCCCACAGCAACATCTTAGAAAAAGACAAATCCTTTGCAAACACCCTGTGAGACAAGCTTACAGAAGTACAAAAGCTCTAAAATTAACCACCAAAAAGAAAATAAGCATGATAAAAATGGATTATGTGTGAACAGGGAAGAAAATTTTTGTCCTCTATAGCTATAAAACTTTTAATTTTAGATTCTGTTGCCAAAGGGCAGGGTAGGTTCCTCTAAATAAATATTATAGAACCAGCTGGGCAGGACCAAGAACATGAAGGCTCTCAGAAAACAGCGTTTCATATGCAGATAATAATGGTATTGATGAAAGAAGATTCATAAGGGCAGAATTTTTACATGATTAGTAATTAAGAGGCCGGGCCTGGTGGCTCACATCTGTAATCCCAGCACTTTGGAAGGCTGAGGCAGGAGAATCACTTGAGTCCTGGAGGTCAAGACCAACCTGAGCAGTGAGACCCTGTCTCTGTTAAAAAAAAAATATATATATATATATATAATAAAAATTAAAAAATAATGCACATAATCATGGAAATGGCAATCTGGAAGAGCCACACGGGAGGTTCTGCCCTCAGGCAGGGTGACAGAGAAAGTTCCCAGAGGAAGGGAACTGATTTCACAACCCTTAGCACCCTACATTCTCATATATTCTAGCCAAACACATTCACTGCCAAGAAGTAAAGCCCTCTACAGAGTGTAGCATTATATGAAGTCTATGCAAAATGCCTCCCACAGTAGTCTAAGTCCACTTTCTGTTGTATTGTTCAAAAGGAGATCGTGACTACTTTCACCTCCATATTGAAGCACATTATTAAATCGGTTTTTAGCTTTCTCTTCCATGACAGTGAGAACTCTTAGGAATCCAGGAAAAGGTATGAATAAAACCAGATACGGGGCTGGCTGGGAGAGCAGCCGGATGAAAGGTAAACCTTGCCTGACAAGACCAGTCTGTATTACCCAGCGGCAGCTAAAATATGGATTAGGTGGAGCGGTGACACATGATACGAAGTTTATGAAGTTTTAATGTTCCTGGGAATGCTGCCATAAAACACCATAGAAACCTCTGCATTTTCCTATGAAGTGTTACAGAAAAAAAAGAGATGGTAGGAAAAAGAATACATCAGTATTCTAAGCTAAGAAATCTAAGATGACATGGAGAATCAAAACATTTCATCGTGTGGGATAGCTAAGTGTAGATAACATCAAAACTTCCCATTCAAGAAGGAAGAATCAGTGGGTTCTTCCAGCCTGGAATTTGTCTAACAGAGGAACTCCCTTCTCAGTAGTGTTGCTAGTTGCCTGGAGTGTTAACTTTAAGTTCTCTAAGATTTTCCCATTTATCATAAATGTAGCCTATGATTTGCGCTCTCTCTTATTTACATGCTTTGAATATATACAAAGGCAGCTGAGTCCCAAAATATGGCTGAACAACATCTCCAGTCCGAAAGAGAAAAGGGACACAGATCCTTGGCAAAGTTGCACTGTTTCCCCTCAGCACCCTCTGGGAAATGGAGCCCCTGGCCCCTCTCTGCCCTGGGCTTGTGTCATTAACATTCCCAGCACAGCACCTGGGACTCAGTGGGAGCTCCTGCAGGAGGATGTCTGCGGTCCTTCCTACCTCCCTGGAAATAATCTCTCCAACGGCTGGGCTAGGAGAGCATAATGAAGTTTTCTTTTCAGCCTTTCGCTTCTTGCCCTAACTAAACACAAGTGGAGGAATAAGATGTTTTGCAAGTTAATAAAATATTCAAGTCTACTTAAAAGAGTTCTTGTATTAGCAAAACACCAACATTTTACTTACCATTAAAGCTATCCTGAATATCATTTTATTTCTGGTAAGATTCAAAAGGTACTGTGGATATCTTATTATTGACATTATTTATTCTACAGTATGGCAAACAGACTCCTCTTTCAGGATATTTTTATAAAGTTTCTAATTGATCAGGACCTTTGCAGGCTTTGGTGAAAAAAAGTTTCCAGTTGTTTTGATTCTCTATAATTAGGAATTTACTCCTGCTTCCTGATACAGATTCATTTTATTATCGAACATAGCAAAAGTCATTTATAACATTAAAAATATAAAAATAATTATACTTTCCCTTGAGATAAAAACAGGAAACAGTATTACTACAAACGTAACAGACTCAATACTCTCAGAAACATAATAATGACAGAATTTTAGTGCTAGATAGGGCTTTGGTCAAGTCACTGACATTTTTAATCATATATTTATATTTTAAAAATGTTTTTAAAGAAACAGGATCTCACTATGTTGCCCAGGCTGGTCTCAAACGTCTGAGCTTAAGCTATCCTCCCACGTCAGCCTCCCAAAGTGTTAGGATTACACTGTGCCCAGCCTGACATTTCATTATTAAGCTATCGCAAAGCAATATTTTTTGGTATTGTCCTTTATGGTTCTTTTTTTTTTTTTGAGAGAGAGAGTCTCACTCTGTCTCCCAGGCTGGAGTGCAGTGGCATGATAACAGCTCACTGCAGCCTCAACTTCCTGGGCTCAGGTGATCCTCCCACTTCAGCCTCCCAAGTAGCTGGGACTATGGTCTTGCACTACTGTACACGCCTATTTTTTTTTTTTTGGGTAGAGATGGGGTTTTGCCATGTTGCCCAGGCTGGTCTTGAACTCCTGGGCTCAAGTGATCCACCCAACTTAGCCTCCCAAAATGCTGGGATTACAGATGGGAGCCACCGTGCCTGGCCGGTCACAGAATTTTGAGTAATGGTTCATACCCAGTATTTCTGCCGTCTCCAGGTGTCGCTCTGGAAACATCTGGGCCGTGAAAGTGAACACCGCTGGGGACGTGAGCACCACAGAAAGGCCATGGGGCTGGGGAGAAACGAAATGCGGTGACCGGCAGATGACAAAGCTGTTCTTCCCTGCATATTCTAGATGTTAAGTTACTTTACCCCATACTCTAAGCAGGCGAGAATTGGCAAATATATTTATGGAAATTGGGATGATTATAATATTTAATTAAATAATTTATTCTTATGATTTTACCACCAGTGGGTGATCCACATTGTAATCCTTTGCTTTATACGTCTTCACTAAACCTGAAATTGGGTAAGACATTCCATGGCTAGAAAAGAAAGAAAATCCTTATGTTCATACACAGTTATCAAAATTCAAGTCAACAATAGAAAGATACTCTTATGGGGATGCCTGTCACGGCCTCTAGACAGTATCATTACCTGAAAAAGTGATATGTTCTGTTTTCTTGGATATAAGGATATATTATGATGTCTAGGACATGTAGTGCATTCATTAACAAAACCTCTGAAAATGCTCAAATTCAAATGCTCATAGAATTGTATGACATTAAAAAGTATTGATCCAGAAGTAGCTCCCTGAACCCATTAGTTAACATTACGATCTCAAAGACTCGGTCATTCACTTCGAAGTTTCTGTAATAAGCTCTGGGCATGTGTTTTCTGTTTTTCCCTGGCAGTTCCTTGGCAGTGTGCTCCCAGATGATGTCGGGGGAATTTTGTGAGTCAGGATGTGCTGTATTTGATGACGTGCAAGCTTGACCCACCGGTGATCTGTCCCGCCAGTAACTGACAGATCCCTTCAAATGTTACATACTCACAGAGTCCAGTCAGAAATGATTATTCTAGCCTGACCGGCTATGTTAATCAGTTCTGGTTTGACTGATTTCTCTTGCTAAATTCTACCTTAAGGATTTGATTAGATTTAGTTGACATCAAGAAAAGGCATCATGGTTTTTGTTTTTACTGAAAAATTCTTTTTTTTTTTAGAGACGGTATCTCACTCTGTCACCCAGGCTAAAGTGCAATGGTGTGATCATAGCTCAATGCAGCCTCGACTTCCTGGGCTCAAGTGAGGAAGGATCCAGCCACCACGCTCAGTGAAAAAATTTTTATATCCTCTTGAACTATTGATGAACAAATAGGAAAATATTATAGTTTTGTTGTTGTTGTTGTTTATTTGGGTTTTTTTGAGACAGGGTCCCGCTCTGTTGCCCGGGCTGGAGTGGTGCAATTCTGGCTCACTGCTGCCTTGACCTCCCTGGCTTAAGCGATCCTCCTGCCTCAGGGTGGCTGAGACTACAGGTGTTTGAGTAGCTGGGACTACAGGCATGCACCACCACACTTGGCTAATTTTTGTATTTTCTTTTGTAGAGACGGGGTTTCACCATGTTGTCCAGGTTGATCTTGAACTCCTGGGCTCAGCTCAAGGGATCCGTCCAACTCAGCCTCCCATTGTTGGGATTAGAGGCGTGAGCCACTGTGCCCAGCCATGGGTACTTCTTCAGGCTAGATTCCTAGAAGAGAATTGGTGGGCCCAGGGGCATAAATATTTTTCAGGCTCTGGGTACATTTTGCTCACTTGCTTTTTGGAAAGGTGTTGCCAGTTTATGCTCCCATCAGTGGTAGATCATCAGAGGCTGATCATTCCTTGCGCTCGCCCTAGCAAAGGCCTATTCTTAATTTTTAAAGTTCAATGGTTTTCAATTTAAAGCAACATACCAATAAAGTTTCAATCAAAGAGATTAATTCTGGGCTATTGACAAGCATTCTGATCCCTTTCTTTTGTGGCAGATTGGGGGAAAAATCCTACATTTAAGTTTAAAAAATCCACAACACATGGTGAGTATGTGGAGAAATCAGAACCTTCACCCACTGCAGGTGGGAATGTAAAACAGCGCAGATGCCGTGGAAAACAGTCTGTCAGTATCTTAAAATTTAAACACAGAATTACCATATGACCCAGCAATTCTGCTCCTACCTATATAACAAGAGAAAGGAAAACCTATGTCCATAGAGAAGAAAAAAGCTAGACACAAAAGACCACATATTCTATGATTCCATTTACATGAAATGTCTAGAATGGGGAAGTCTACAGAGATAGAAAGTAGGCTGGGCGTGGTGGCTCATGCCTGTAATTCCAGCACTTTGAGGGGTGGAGGCAGGTGGATAACTAAAGTCAGGAGTTTGAGACCAGCCAGGCCAACATGGTGAAACCCCATCTCTACTTAAGAAATATAAAAAAATTAGCTGGGCATGGTGGTGCACATCTGTAATCCCAGCTAATCAGGAGGCTGAGGCAGGAGAATTGCTTGAACCTGGGAGGTGGAGGTTGCAGTGAGCCAAGACTGCGCCATCGCACTCCAGTCTGGACAACAGAGTGAGACTCCATCTCAAAAAAAAAAAAAAAAGAAAAAGAAAAAGAAAAAAAGTAAATTGGTAGTTGCTAAGTATTAGGGAAGGTGGGGGGATTGGTGGATGACAGCTAGGAGGTATGGGATTTCTTTTTGGGGTGATAAGATGTTCTAAAATTGATGATGGTGGCATAACTTTGTGAATATATTAGAAACTAATGTTCTGTACATTTTAAATGGGTGAATTGTATAGTATGATAATTATACCTTAAAAATATGTTATTAAAAAACCCAGTAAACCACATTCAATTTAAGAATACATTTAGGTTCCTACTTTATAGCTGGTGGTGGAAAAAAGAAAAAAGAAAAAGAATACATTTAGGAACATAAAAGAATACATTTAGGAACCACATTCAATTTAAGAATACATTTAAGTTTCTACTTTAGCTGGTGGTGAAAAAAGGAAAAAAAGAAAAAGAAGAATACATTTAGGAACATAAAGTTAAATTTCTTCCTTCTATAGCATATTTAAATTTTACCACCTGTCCTGAATTATAAACATTAAAAATTTTTTAAAGCAATAGCTTGAGTAAAGAAATGAAATCTCAGACTTGCTCACCACAGATGAACACCAGCATTTCCAAAGCCGATGCCAGCAAAAGCACTTGCCAAGTGCATATGAGACCTTGCTTCAAGATCATCGGGATTTCTGACAGCCCTGTGAATAATATAAATACCTAACAATAACACATCAACATTGGCAATTCCTACAGAATAAGGAGCTGCCTTAGGGAAAGATATGGTGAAAAAAAAATGCTACTCGGTAGGAAGAAAAATTAGGCAAGTTATTCAAACGACGCCTTGTCTTCTAAATGAAAACTGAAGGGAAACATATTTCTCATCAACTGTTTCAGCAAAGGCATAATAAATACGCTGTCAGCTGCTCGTGTGATGTAAAAGCGCCGGGGGAGGCAACGCGCTGGTCCCTGGATGGCGAGGGCCACTCCAGGAAGGTGCCCTGAGACTCATTCTTCTTCTTCATTTGTCAGTGCTGTTGACGGCCCTGTGAAGGGATGTAAACATTCTCAGATGCCCGGGGCTACCTGCCGGCCAGCGCTCTTTCTCTCTGAGACACTGCCTCCCATTGGACCCACTGGGGGCCTCTTTATATCTGTGGTTGCTGCACCTCTATGCCAACATTATTGAGGAAGTGGATGTTATTGTCGAATGAGCCTTAGCTTGCTCTGGGTGTCCCCAATGCCACTTTGGAAAAGTCAGTTCTCAAAAGCCCCTTTCTGATTGTGCACAGCCTTCCTGCACTCACTGCTAAAACCTTGCCCCAGGGAAGAAGCCTGAAGACTGTCAAGGGAACCTACTTTTCATGTGGGCTTTTTTGCAATTTTGCCTTGCGTAAGAGTTCCTGTGGCGAAATAAAAAAAACACAGCCTTTTTTTCCCCTTTCATTTGAAATGTTCCTTTCGTGTGGAATGGTTGGGTGATCCTGCCTCCTTTCTGAAACCCCATGTTAGTTCCTTATTCCCCCAATGACAAGGCGAAGTAGCAGGTGATGGAGCTTTCAGCCTTTCCTCTGTCCATCTCTCCTTATCTACCACCACTGTGCCACTGCCAAGCCTCTGTCCCTGTCAAACAAACTGGCTCTCCATGATGTGTGTCTGTTTGGACCTAGTCAAGTGCTGCTGTGCTGTCCTGGGAGTCCCCCACAAACCTGAAATAGTATTGGGTTCCTTCCTGCTGCTCTGCTACAAATGCAATTCCAAGGCTCCTTTGTCAGTGGAGCTTCTAGCTCAAGGCCAGAGGAAGCACCGTGCTCACGTCTAGGCCTAGCCTACCTGTGGCCATTCTGTCCATTACGTATAAATACAAACGTGAGTCTGACTTTGAGTATGTCCTAATATCTCAGGTATCAGCTTTCATCCTAAGTATATCTTTGCTGTCTCAGGACCTGATTGCTATTTGCTCTCCTGTAGCCTATGGCTATACATGTATGTATATACTTGTATTCATAAATCTTTCACAACCTCTTAGGAATCTTTTTACATTTTCTGCCTTTTATATCTCCTGGGACAGCAATCTCTACTCTTTTCTTTTCTTTTTTAAATTGAGACAGAGTCTTGCTCTGTCACCCAGGCTGGAGTGCAGTGGTGCAATCATAGCTAACTGCAACCTCCAACTCCTGGCTTCAAGCCATCCTCCTGCCTTGGCCTCCCAAAGTGCTGGGATTACTGGTGTGAGCCATTGTGCCCAGCCCACATTTATTTCTTAAGTTTAGTTCATTTGAGTTAACTCAAAGGATGGATTCTGTGTGTCTTCGGACAGGGCCTGGATGGGCATAGCCAACATCTGCCAGTGTGGGTCTCATTTCTGCCCTGGGGAGCCAAATCTCAAAGGACACCGCCCCTCATCCTAGCTTGGCTCCTAGTTTGTCCCCTGGCTGCCTTTGCCTTTTAGGGACTGAAGGACCCAGTTTTCATCTGCCTGTCCCTTGGGTCCCTCCCGAGGCTGCTGGTGTCTGGGGCTTCTGCGCATCCACTGACTGCTTTTCTGGAACAGACCTGCTCAGGATATTTCAGGCTCAGGCATGTCATGTTTCACGTGCTGGCAGAATGTGGGCCTCCTGTTCTATTTCTATCCCCTTCGGGGTGACATACCTCTTCAGATACTTAGCCACAATCCGCAGCGCGTGGATAGCCCAAATGTCGCTGATTGGGTTGCTGCCCTGGTACGCAGGCCGTGTGATGGGATTTGAAGGGCAGGGGCTCCGCAGGTGGTAGGGCAGGGTAGTGTATGACTCCAGGGCATGGCTAAAAAGAAATATTGAAAGTACACAGATGGAAAGCATCGTCTTCCTCCTTCCCTCCATTTAGATCACAACCTGCTTGGAGCTGTTTGGCACTCAACCCACAGTGGATATATTATCTAACACTGATGATCACAGTACATTCTACCAGCCCACCTCTTGCCTGCAACAGTCATTACTTATAATATAAATTAATACAGTTGAGTTTACATTAACAGCATTACAGTATTTTTGAGTAGTATGTATAAAATTATATATGGACCTTTTCTAGTGTCAATACATTTTTATGGTGTTGAATTATATATTTGAGCAATAAAAAAGCACTGAATCTAAAAAATGACTTCCTTATGGAAGATATTTACCATTTTATACCTTGCATTGATCAAATACCATATTACCAAAAGTGGGTCATAGCTACACCAGACTCCTATGAAAATTACAGTGTAATGAGTGAGAATATAGACTTTGGGGTCAGCTGCCCAGATGTCAATCCTGGAACAAGATATTCCTGCTGTGGACCTGGTGTGAGGCACTACCCTGACTCTAAGACAGGGATAAATAATAGTACTGGTTCATGATGTGGCTGTGAAAATTCGATGAGTTGACACATGTAAAGTATTTAGAAGAGTACCTGGCACATTGTACACCTTAGTATTCACTATTATTATTAATTCTTGGCCTGAAGAAAGAGCAGATCTTTTTCTCTTATGTACCGTAAACTCAGAGTTTGCTACTTCAAGAACTAAGCTTCATAGCTGCCTCCACCTGCTGGCCTGCCATGACTTCTAGCTCATCAACTGCAGAAGAGAACAGACATCACCGTCTAGATCCGTGATGCACTGGAAACACAGTGTAACATGAACTATGTTTTGCATGAATTATAGTTTTCAGTATAATTCCCCATGGGGGCCTCTGTAATGTTTCTGGGACACTCTCCTTTCACTTGACTGTGAAGGGAGATGACCCCATGTTTTGCATGAATTACAGTTTTCGTTTTCCCTAGAATGGAGGAATTACTCTCTTCTACATATGAGAAGCAGATATATTTTTTGGACAAATCATTAGAAAATTGTTTTGGAAATTAGTTTGTAGATGGATATGAAGGCTTTGTGGTTCTAAGTAGGGAATGTGTGAATAATGCAAGAATGAGGTGTCCACATGGGGAAGTTGGGGTGGCCGGTGAGGCCACTGTAGTCAGAGTGTGACCTCTGCCTTGCAGCACATCTAGACTGCATCAGATCCCAGATCCAAGTGCAGATTTGTTTCTCAGGGGTGGACTCACTGAGCTAAGCTCACAGAAACTATGTGTAAAGCCTGGAAGTCAGCTTAATGCTTTATAACAAGAAATATAACTGCTAAGCAGACATCAGAGTCTTCCAGATGGCACCTTCTCTCCCTACAGTCAAGCCCTAGGATGGCCACTTTATGATCAGAAGTCCATGGAGTCCTAATGAGGGGAGTTACCTCGAAGATTTAATACATGGCTTGTCCACCTTCAGAACAGGCCACTGGGCCTTACGGGCAGATTCCTCAGGCCAGGTGTTCTTTCCCTTGGGCAGTACTTGAAAGAGCAACTGCCATTATTCTCCTGCCTTCTGAGCCCACTCCCCACTTTGATTGACAGTGAAGTCTTTGGGTCTGTGAGTCACCCACTTAAGGGTGGCTGCTTTGGGTCATGATGTATTTATTATGTACTTTACAGTTAGGAAGGATAACCTTATTCCCCTCATTTCCAGGTTATTAGGGGACATCTCATCAAAGTTCTGACAATATTGACCAGTATGGAGTTAGACACAATTTTCTACAGTCTCTTGGCAGGCAGCATAACATAGTGAGGGAAGCAGACCACGGCCCTGGGGGACCTGGATGTGAGTTCTAACTCTGTCACCTCCTGCTTGTGTGAACTAGCAGTATACAAGTACCTAGGATGTGACAGTCACTGTACAGGGATGTGCAGGCATGTGCCACTATGCTTGACTAATTTGTAAAACTTTTTTTTGTGGAGATGAGGTGTCACTTTGTTGCCCAGGCTGGTCTCAAACTCCTGGCCTCAAGTGATCCTCCTACCTTGGCCTCCCAAAGTGCTGGGAATACAGGCGTGAGCCACTGTGCCCAGCCTGCACCGTTTTTAAAATAGGTACCACGGAGGATGAAAACATACTGTGATGCCACAGATTTTAAGTTATGTCCTGATTTCAGAGGTGTTAAAATGTGAAAAAAATGTGC
This sequence comes from Pan paniscus, assembly GCF_029289425.2. Taxonomy (NCBI): domain Eukaryota; kingdom Metazoa; phylum Chordata; class Mammalia; order Primates; family Hominidae; genus Pan; species Pan paniscus. Next base: position 82,187,400 of record NC_073256.2, on the reverse strand, counting down.
ATGTGCACATAGATGAACGAGGGTCATTTGGCACATGCTGAATGTGAAGTGCCTGTGGGGTCTCCATGAGGCCTGGAGCTCAGGAGCAAGGTCTGTGATAGAAATACTGATTAGGGGGCCATCGGCACAATGCAGCTGAAGCCGAGGGAACATACAGTAAGACTATGGGCAAGTCACTAAACATCTCAAACCCAGTTTTCTTGTTCAATAAAACAAAGGTCCTGTATCACACAGAGCTGCAGTGAAGTGATGTATGTGAGGTGCTGACACAATGTGCACAGTCTGGGGGTGCTCTGGAGGTGTTAGCTCTGTTCCCTGCCCTCTTCCATGACATGAAGCCTTGGGCATTGCCTAGTTAGTGAGGCCATAAAGGTAGCTGGTGTGTCCCTGAGATGCTGCCCACCAGCTCCAACTGCCCCTTTATCCCCTGAGATGCTGCACACCAGCTCCAACTGCCCCTTTAGCGGCATCTCTATGTCCCTGGCTGTGGCTGGGGGGGATCCATCCTGAAGAGCAGGTTTGTGGCCCACACCAGATGTCACCTAGTCACCAACCTCTAAAGCTTGAATGTTTGATTTAGGACAGGGGGTAATGACAGCCAAAGCTAGGGATGTTGTGGGGTGCTAATCAATGAATACTTAGCGTGTGCGTTGAGCAACAAAATACTATCCATAGACCCAGTACTAAAAAAGCCCCTCCAGGAGGCACCAGCACTTACCAAAGCACATCAAAGCCACTGTTGGCGACCACTCGGGCAGGCATGTGGAGGGTGTGCAGAGGATCAATCAGTCCCAGTGTGGGTTTGATGGCTCTCGAAGTGATGCCTAAAACATAAGGATTTTCAGTAGAGGCTAAAGCCATGGGCATCATTTTAGGAAGGCAAATGACTTCAGGATAATAAATCACCCTAAACATAAAAATATGAGAAAAGGTTCATTTTCATGTAGTAAGGCAGTAAGGAGCAATGGAAAGTGATTTAGAGTCAGAAACCTGGGGTTTTCAGTGGTGTGTTGGAGCGGGCTCCTACTGGTTTCCAAGGGCCATGTGTATGCATCTCTTTCCAACTCCTGGATGAGTGATGTCATTGGCCGTGGTGAGAGTATTTACACCACAGAAATGGGCCAACACTACATGTCAGGGCTTACTTGTTTATTATTAAATTCCAGAGAGCCAGTTTACTAGCACACCACTGGTCCTCGCTCTGCAACTTACTTTGTGTCTTTGGGCAAGTCACTTAGCCTCTCTGAGTTCTCTGTAAGATTAGACTATAACAGCACAGGGCCTCCAGCTCTCATTGAGCTGTTGTAGGGATCAAATGAGAGAATATTAGGTAAAAGTCTTTAGAAACTGTAAGGTAGAATGTAAGTGTTGGCCATTATTATCATCAACTTAAGAAATGTCAAAGGATAGTGCAATTTAATTTTAAAAAGAAAAGTTACTAAAAGTGTGCAGTTAAATGTCAATTTATTCTGCTACGAAGATCTGAAAGCAGGATATTGAGCCAGACTAAAAAGAGAGACATTTCTACCGCATTAGCCAAGAGTCTGAGACAGAGAAGACGGCATAAAAATGACTAAGAAGACAGAAAGCAGAACAGAGGTTACCTGGGAAAAGGACTGGAGGGATTGGCTGGGACGGAGCATGAGGAAACTTTCTGGAGTGGTGGGAATGTTTTGTATCTTGATTGGGGTGGTGGTTACATGAGCATATATGTTTGTCAAGGCTCATCAAACCAGATTCTTAAAATGTGTGCATTTTATTATACAAAAATCACATCTCAATAAAATTGATTTAAAATGTAAAAAATATGTCAGAGAAAGGAAACAGCCATTTATCATTGGTATACAGTCAGTAACTTGGGCAGAGAATGGCCAATTAAGATTCATGGCATTTCAATATGCTTTCAACAGTAATTCTCAAGAAGTTTATTACATTGTTTCATATTTTTATATGTACTTGGAAAAGGAAAGAAAATGTGTATATATACAAACCCTTTCCTTGGCTCCTTGATTTTTTCCTTTCTTTTTAAACTTGATACAAAATATTTAACATATTTATAGGGTACATGTGAGTATTGGTTACATACATAGAAAGTGTGATGATCAAGTCAGGCTCTGTGGGGTATCCATCACTCTGAGTACTTTTTGGGAACATTTCAAGTCCTCTTTTCTAGCTACTCTGAAATATACAATACTTTGTTGCTGACTTTCGTCACCTTACTCTTCTATAGAATATTGGGGCTTATTCTAACTGTATCATAACTGCTTGATTTTTAAATATTAGGATTTAAAGAAGAGTGTGGAGTTGAAAGGTAAGGGAGATAATTCAAAAGTATGGTTCTTACCAATTTTTACTTTCAAGTGTTCATAGTCAAAAATGGCAACCCCAGTAGTTTCACTCCCGGTTCCTGAGGTAGTTGGCACTTGAACAAAATAATATTAATTTTAACAAAGCATCTAAATAAAGGTTAGTGGAGATACCTAATTCAGCCTTAGGACTGAGGAACAAAATTAGAGAAGGAAACTTTGCTGACCCTCTTGTTTGCATGATATATATGAATTAACATGTATGGAAGCCTAACATGTATGATGTCTATGTCTGCATTAATATGTATGTAATCTAACATGGAGGATGTCAGTGTCTGTGTTATCATGCATGTAAGTCCAATGTGTATGATGTCTGTATCTGCATTAACAGGCATGCATGAGGTCTGTATCTATATTGGCATGCATGTATGTTTAGCATGTACATTGATGTCTATGCCTGCATTAATGCACTTGCATGTTTGACATGTATCATGACTGCTGGATGAATGTTTATGTTGTTTAATATGCATAATGTCTGTGTCTGTATTAATATGTATGTATATTTAATATGTATGTGTGACCTCTGTATCTGTGTTAGCATGCATGTATGATGTCCATGTCTGCATTAACATATGTGCATGTTTAGCATGCATGTGTGTTTAATATGCATTATGTGTCTGCATTAACATGGTCACATTTAATATGCATATTGCCTGCTTCTGCATAAATATAAGTGTTAATATATATGGTGTCTGTCTGTATTAACATACATGTGTGTTTAATGTGCATGTGATCTCTGTACCTGTGTTAACATGCATGTATGACTTCTGTGTCTTTGTTAACATGTATGTATGTTAATCATGCACGTGTGTGATGACTGTGCTGTATTAATAGCAGTGAGCTCTGGGAACCTCAGGCTCCTTGGGGGCCAGAGCTTAAGCAGCTGCAGCTGGGTCAATGCAGGCTGCCCAGCACCTCTGGTAACAAAACTCATATTTGCTGTCTCTAAAAGACATCTTTATTCCCTCTTGGCAGCAAGCACAGTGACGCTCTGCCTTTGCTGGGCTCCGTGGTTTTGTGGTTCTGTCAAGTTTCTAAACTTTACTAATCACCCCTCTGTGTGATGCTGACACAGTTTCACCAGAGGGTTCCATTTGCCAGACACCAATTATGCTGCTCCCTGCTGATCCCTCATTCACAACACAGCAGTTCATCTGCCATCGACTTACTCACATCCCATCACAATGCCTCTTCACAATAGGGCAGGAGAGGGGAGAAGAAAGGGCAAAACTTTAAACTGAGGATATGTCCCAGTTACCAGTTAGTGCATGTTAGCTATAAAACTTTAAATAGTAATATGCTAGCAGCCATAAAAATGGCAGAGAAGAAAAGACTAGAAAATCTCAAGGTCCCCTGTGGAACAAATGAGCTATTCTGATTTGGATTTGTACGTCTGTGCCCTGGGTAGCCACAGAGCAGATGTCACCCAGCGTGATGGGCCATGCTGGCCACATGTCCCAGGGAAGAGACAAAGCCTGAGGTCAGCTGAAGAGCCATTATGTAGAAGAAAGGGTTGAGTCAACACCAGAAAAATAACAGCTAATGTTCTCCTTAAATTCGACAGTGGCTGGCAAAATGGGACAAAACAGAGAGCAGTTTAAAGGACAAAGCTGCTGACAGAGGGATCTCATCATATGTCAGTGATGACCTTCCCCCTTTTCCACATGGTGACCCCATAGCTTAAATCTGCAAACTTTCCTTCCACTGACCCCAATTGTCTTTATCTATACAATAATGAAGATCAGAATTTTAAAATGAATGATTGTTCTCCAAACAAGGCATTGATTTGAAATGAACAAACCAGAAAGCTTTCGAAATGTGTATGTTAAAAGGACTGGCTTGCATCTTTCTTAAGATCTATTGCTAATTGCAAAATAAAACAAACAAAGAAATAAACAGTCTTTACCTGCAATCAGAGGCTTAAGAGGCACAGACACAGGCTTTCCCTTGCCAATGGGGGCACTGACATAATCTAGGAAATCAGAATGAGGGCTGGATGCATACAGATTAGCAGCCTTACAGGTGTCCATGGTAGAGCCACCACCGACAGCAACATAGGCATCAAAAGCTCCATTTTGGGCAAACTCAATAGCTTCCATGAAGCTTGGAGAAGAGAAAATAAAAACCAGTATGTTATATTTTTCAGAAATAAATTGCCATGCCATTAACTAAGGCTTGGGGTAAGTTTTGTGGGTTTTTTTTTTTTTGAGACGGAGTCTCATTCTGTTGCCCAGGCTGCAGTGCAGTAGCACGATCTCGACTCACTGCAACCTATGCCTCCTGGGTTCAAGTGATTCTCCCACCTCAGCTTCCCGAGTAGCTGGGATTACAGGTGCCTGCCACCATGACTGGCTAATTTTTGTATTTTTAGTAGAGACAGTGTTTCACCATGTTGGCCATACTGGTCTCGAACTCCTGACCTCAAGCAATCTGCCTGCCTCAGCCTCCCAAAGTGCTGGGATTACAGGCGTGAGCCACCACACCTGGTTGGGGGCAAGTTTTAATCAACAGTTAGCTTCTGCTTAAAGTAAAGAAACAATAACAACAATACAAGAATACCTTGCATCTGTTGGTTCCACTCTCACATTATCATAAACCGTAAAGGGGATGCCATTCTTCACTAGGGAATCCATAGCTACTTGCACAGGAGGGAGCTTGGAGAGGTTCTTGTCTGTCATCAAGCACACATTTTTAGCACCCATGTTTTTTAGGTCCTACAAGAAAACCTATAAGTTAGGTTCAACTCCACTAGAACTGCAATAGACTCTTCTGGCAAACTCACATTGTACATTTTTAAAAATAGAGGATGTGATTGTTGTCATTTAGCATGTGTCTTGTGAGATATGTAACATTTACAGTAGGAGACCGTAGACATCTTGAATACTTGCCATTCCCACTTCCTTTGTAACTCCTGCTCCATATCTAATATTTGAAACAGCCATCTGAAAAAAAATAAAAAGGTTTAGGTGTAAGGAGTATTTGAGAGTTGGCCAGTCCATTTCTAAAAACCTGAAATGGTTTCTTGTTGCCTAGTGCATAAAGTATACACTCCTTAGCATGGTCTTTCAGGTCATCTCCCACCTGGTCTCACTTAAAGAAGTGTGGACGCACCACACTTCCTTAAGCAAACTTCAGCTCCTGTCACATTTGAATGACTTGTCTTTTCCCAAACACATCATAAACTCTCAACTGTTCCCTTAGTTTCAAATGCCTACCTTCCTCCATCTCCACCTGTAAAATAACTCTCAAATGTCTTACTTTCCATTCATCCACCCACCCTTGCATACCTGCCACCCAGTCAATGCTACTGTCTTCTATGTTCGAGGCACTGTGTAGGCTCTGGTAACTCAACTATGAATAAGAGACACAGGGCCTCATAAAGTTTATGAGTGAGAGAAAGGCTTTTACACTGATGGATGATGGGTCATGTTTGGCCTGAAATATATTTTATTTGATCTGTGTTATGTTTAAATTTCTTTTTTTTTTGAATTGACTAATAATGCTTAAAAATCAGGATAAAAAATTTAATAAGACCATCTGAATTTCACTTTCTCTTGAATAATCCAGCAAACTGGGAATGCATTCCCATATGGCAGTGATCTTATAAGGTTGAGTGGAGTCACACCTTAGATGGGGCCTGTGCCTTCAGTGAGCTCACCATGGCATCACCCAGCCTGGTCATCTCTTGGTTAACTGTCGGGCCCCTGGTGACATTTTAATTAGTCATTCCTGAAGGCAGGCGCGGTGGCTTATGCCTGTAATCCTGGCACTTTGGGAGGCCGAGGTGGTCAGATCACCTGAGGTCAGGAGTTCGAGACCAGCCTGGCCAACATGGCAAAACCCTGTCTCTACTAAAAATACAAAAATTGGCTGGGTGTGGTGGTGTGCACCTGTAATCCCAGCTACTCAGAAGGCTGAGGCAGGAGAATCGCTTGAACCCAGGAGGCAGAGGTTGTAGTGAGCTGAGATCACACCACTGCACTCCAGTCTGGGTGACAGAGTGAGACTGTCTCCAAAAAAAAAAAAAAAAAAAAAAAAAATTCCTGGACTAGGAGGAGACAGGGACTTAAACAAATAATTATAAGTAATTATGTAATTACAGTGTGATAAAACTGCATCAGAATTGTTACTTTACTTTGACCTCTTTTGGGATTGTTATAATTAAAAAACTAAAGATTTAACACATAACATATATATACTGGAGAATTTGTAGAATTGGGAATTTATCCTATTTTAGTGACTCTACAAAGACAGCACTCTAGACATTAGCCATGATCTCAGAAGGTTTATATTCCATTATACCAACCAGGTATTTTGCTAAATATGGTCTGATCAAATAGAGATTATGGAATGTGAATTAATAACAGATTTAAAATAAAATAATAATTCATTAGCAAAATATTCTAGTTTTATTTTTTCTAGTCATTCATAAAAGAAATAATGGATTGAGTGAATATACCTCAAAGGCATAATCTGTTGTTTTCCCAGAAGGTGAAAGTCCAGGGGCTAGAAATGTAAAAGTTAGAATCAAAGTGGGTCTTTAAAAAAAAGCATAAATGTTATTGATAGTAAAATCCAGCAGTGAACATAAGTATTTCCTTTGAAGTCTTACCAAAAATATATTTTTTCCAGGTTTCACTGTTGCACATCAAATTAAAATCAATACCTGCATTTTAAGATAGAATGTAATGCGGCCAAGCACAGTGGCTCACACCTGTAATCCCAGCACTTTGGGAGGCTGAGGCAGGTGGATCACGAGGTCAGGAGATCGAGATCATCCTGGCTAACATGGTGGAACCCTGTCTCTACTAAAAATACAAAAAAATTAGCCAGGTGTGGTGGCGAGCGCCTGTAGTCCGAGCTACACGGGAGGCTGAGGCAGGAGAATGGTGTGAACCCGGGAGGTGGAGCTTGCAGTGAGCCGAGATCGCGCCACTGCACTCCAGCCTGGACAACAGAGTGAGACCCCGTCTCAAAAAAAAAAAAAAAGATAGAATATAATGCTAACTTGAGCCTAATTTGTGAAAATAATAAAACATTTCTTGCATTATATTTAAAATATGTGTTTGAAAATATAATGTGTAACAATCCTCTAGGAAAAAAATCCCCTGGTTTAGAGTTGGGTTACTATTACAGAACAACTATTAGTAAGTTCATGAATTAGAGGCTTGCTTACACTTCTTATAGCAACTGTGATAACTTGTTTGTTTTTTTTAATTCATAGGGATAACTTATCACAGTAAGATATTTACATTTCTCAAGCTTATGCATATAAAAAACTTATTTATCTTGGTGAAATTTAATAAACCTTTTTTTTTTTTTGAGATGGAGTTTCGCTCTGTCACCCAGGCTAGAGTGCAGTGGTGGGATCTCGGCTCACTGCAACCTCCGCCTCCCAGGTTCAAGGGATTCTTCTGCCTCAGCCTTCCTAGCAGCTGGGACTACAGGCGTGTACCACCATGCCTGGCTAATTTTTGTATTTTTAGTAGGGACGGGGTTTCACAATGCTGACCTCGTGATCCACCCACCCTGGCCTCCGAAAGTCCTAGGATTACGGGTGTGAGCCACCGTGCCCGGCCTAATAAACATTTTTATAAGGTGCTATTTCCTTGCAAAGGATTAGGTTTTAATTATGGTAAAAATGATTTTCCGTCATATTGGAACAATGAAAGGGACCTAATTAAAGATTTTTATCCTTGTTTTTATCTACTTATTTATATCAATACTGGTCAGTCATACGATAAAGTCTACAGAACAATTTTCACTATGCTTTTTCTTTTTTAAGGAAAATAGATCAGAACTGTACAACAATCTACCTTCAGCTCCCTGAGTGCAAAGGCATCCTTAACCAAAACTCAAACTTATTGGATTCCTCTAGGCTTAAAAAAAATAATCTGTCCCGGTGCCGGGGCTCAAGCCTATAATCCCAACATCGTGGGAGGCTGAGGTGGTAGGATAGCCCAGGAGTTTGAGGGTACAGTGAGCTACGACTGTACCGCTGTACTCCAGCCTGGGTGACAGAGGGTGACCCTGTCTCTCTCTCTGTATATAAAAATCTAATATTTCTGTTACTAAATTTTAAAGACATAAATATGATCCTGGAAAACAATGAGAATATCTTTCTGTAAATTATTAATTTTATTCCCTCAAATAGGAAATTAACTAATTGTTGAAACCAACTAAGAATTTGACAAAATCAGCTGAAGACAAAATTCTGTATATGTTCAGAAGGGCCTTAAAGGTTGGATATGTTTCTGTCTCATAGATGGCAGTTAATGATGGACAGGGAGGTCCCTTGGCTTGTCCTGAAGGGTGAGTCACTCCTTGGGCAAGAGAAAGCCCTTGGTGAGTTACTCTCTCTGTTCTAACTCCCCAACAGGCTTCTCTGTGGGTTTCTGCTTAGGATCCTGGATGGTCAGCCTCTTTCCTTTCCAACTCTTGCCTTAATGTTTAGATCTGACCTTAGAAGAGACAAAATCAGTGGTTGTGTCAGCAATCCATGTGACATTCTTAGGACATGCTGAAACTATGTTGAGTTTCCTGCTGCTCTGTGGACCACAGTGTTTGGTGTTTGGTAATGACTAAGATGTTGTGGTAACTGAAGGTTTGTTATTATTTTTAAGTATTAGGAAATACAATATTATTTTAAATACAATATTATTTTAAAGACTGATACAAACAAGTTTTGTTTTTCTTTCTAGGAACCACCTTGTTCTTGTTCTTTAGCCTCCAGTTTTTAGAGATGTCTTAGAACCTTCCAAAGACTTCATCTTGATTAATTCTGTTTGACAAACTCAGACATTCTTAAAATCCTATCTGTGCATTTTTAGACTTGGCAAGTAATTAAAAGAGAAAAGCGTTATAAGTAGCATTAAATAGATATTTGAGACAAACAAACACGTGATTAGTAGTATACATTCAGCTAACTTTGTATAGAGTTACGTGTTATCAATTTCACAGTGAAATGGTAACTGTTTTCATGGACCTTGCTCTCACATGCCTTGGTTTTCTTTACATACACTACCCAAATGTATTATAATGCCAAATGCAGAAACCAAAATTGTGGCTAGTTTAAAAATACAGAAGTATTACCTTGGGAGTAAGTATGAGAATGAGTTGGGCACTGGCACCTAGGGAAAATAAAAACGACAGCAAGAAAAACCTAAGGTGAAAATAGAGACCAAAAAATGAAAAGCCTTAAGCTAACTCACATTGCAGTCTAGTGCTAAGATGCTATCAAATTGGTAGTTCTTGGCAGACACTGTACAATAGAAAAAATATATATAGACCCAGAAATCACGATGGACAAAAAGTTGACTCAGCGTCTTCCCAGCGCTGTAGCATCATTCTTTCACGAATTCATTTACTCTAGCAATTCCTATCAAATGCCTGCGGGCAGCTGAGATAAACGCTCTGGGGGTACATGCAAGTTTAAGATGGGGGTCTCTGGTCTCCATGAAGCCCCAGCTCTTACTGGGTTAGGAGCGTTGACCAAATCGGCCCAAGGTTAACTCTGTGTGCCTCTTCTTACTTACTACCCTATGCTGGGAACTTGCCTTATATATTTCCCAGTGTCTTCAAGATGTCTAATTTTTCTTCAGGCAGGCTCTAGACCTGAGCCTCCAGGAAAACTTCCTGGACCCAAAGACCTCCCTGGTCCCCATCTTTCTCTGCCCAGTTGCAGCCCCGGGCTCCGAGCTCTCCTCCGTCCCCGCCGCGCCGCTCCCCAGAGGCCCCAGCAGCGCGCACACCCGGCGCGCTCCGAGGTCGCCACCGCATCTCACTTCTCGGTCGACTTCTCTACAGATTTCCCACGTCCTCCTTTTTGGAAACCCTCCCTCCCCTGGCTGTGGTCCCTCTTCCTGTCCTGGCCGTCTCCTATTTCTTGGACAGTCCCAATCTCTCCTCTGGCTTCTCTTTCTCCTGCTCGCTCTCTGATCGAGGCTGGGAAGACGGTTTTATGTTTCGTTGGGTTGCCCAGAAGACCTTGTCCAGTGGTTGGGTCTCGGTAGATACTTGAGTGCATCACTTCCTTCTCCCCGCCAAAAATTCAAATCTGGAATTAAAACACCCGAGGGGGAAGGTTGGGGAGGAAGGAAAAGGGTTGATCTCAGTGGCCGTCCAGATCTCAAAAATTCGAACTGCGAAGTCAAAGCAGACGCGGGGGCGAGTGAGAGCTGGCGCGAGTCGCGGCTGCCATCTAGTGGTTCCCGACGCGCGCGCCGGGGGAGAGGACGCGGGCCAGGCCAGGCTTGTCCCTTCACGGTGGGCTTTGGTTGGAAGACTTTCCCTGCTTTATGCCCTCTAATGACAAGAAAAGTGAGCCAGAGGGAAGGAAAAAAAAAATCCAAACTCAAAACTTTCCAACGTGAACGCTCCTGGGAACCCTTGCTTCCTTCCTACACTCCCCCCCCACCTTTTTTTTTCTTCCCCAAGCTCTGAGGGTATCTCAATTCATTATTTCTACTTCTTACTTGTGGTTTGTATCCTGTCCCCTCTTGCTTTCTCGGGACCTCTACCTGTCCTGTATTTCCTAGTCCTCCCCCTCACTCAATCTTTTTCAGCCTATTGAAGAGTTTTGCGCCTGAAACTTTTCCACCTCCTACCCCCTCTGGCGGGCTCACTCTCCCTCTCTCTCCTCCCGACCTACATTCGCTGGCTTCGTTTCTGGGTCTCGGACACATTCTTTGGCCCCTGAAATCAGGCTGCTGTGTCTGCAAGTCCAGCTGTCTGGCTGTGTCCTCACTTCTCAGACCTCGTAGCACCTCACTCTAGCAGCATGAAACGCGTGGCCACACCTTTTTCGGCAGGTGGAACTTTTTCCTGGCTCCCAGGACCCCTACTTGTCTGGGCTTCCTCTAATTGTTCTTTTACTGGCTCCTTTTCCACTCTGCCCATTCCTTAAATGTTCGTTTCTGTCCTGGGCTGCCTTCAGCCATTCTGACCCTTCCTCCTCCCTCACCCTTTAGAGCTCATTATGCACCAAGGCCTCAAACATGTCTCCACTCAAGCCCACCCAGTTTTCCTGGGAACCTGCTACTCTCTGGTTCCAGTATCACCTCTCATGTGTATTACTACCAAATTCCCAACTGGCTTCTCGTGGCTCCACCTCTGCCACCTCTATTCCCCACACTGTAGTCGGGGCATATTTCCAATGATGTCACTCCCTTGTTGAAAGCTGCTTCAATGGCTCCCCATGGCTCTCACATACAGTTCAGGCCTGCCCCTGCCTGACTGGCCCCTCAACTCACTCCATCTCTGGGTTTGGGCTCCCGGAAAAATTAACATCTTTCTTTTCCTTGAATGAGCCACAGTCTCTCTCTCTCCTCCAGAACTTTGCCGTTATTATTTCCTCTGCCTGTAACATACTTTCCTTGCCTCTTCTTCTGGATAACTTTTGTTCTTTCCTGTCAGTTCCCCTGGGCAGCCTTCCCTGAGGCCCGAGGCTGCAGAGAGACACCCTTTCTGGAGCCTCCCTTCGTGTTAAAACGTACCACACTGGTGCTGTTTTTCTGCTTCTTTCTGCCTGTGGATTGTGAATTTAGTGATGCCCAGGCAGGATCTACTGTTTCTCACAACTTTATCCCCTGTGGCTAGCACCAAGTAAGTGCCAGGCATAAAGTAAGCCTTTTGTACTGATTAAATGAGCGAGTAAATGAATAAATAAGTGAATGTAGACATTTTCATTCCCCTGACCCTCTCTTCTCTTTTCCTGGCATGCCAACACAGAGGGCCTGGGGGAGGGGGGTGGGGGCAGGCTGTGGGTTCCCGCCTTCTTAGGATGGCCTGAAGGCACTGATGGGCTTCTTTGGGCTCCTTCAGAGAAGCAGAGTGAGGCTTGGGGAGAGCAGGACCTCATCTACCTGCCCTCCTGGCTCTGGCCCCATTATTCTGGCTTCCCTGCTGATATCACTGATTACCTCTTAGCCACACTCTCAGCAAAACCCAATCTGTCTTGCATTCCCTAAATCGCAGCCCCTCTCATCTACTCAAGGACTGCCAGCAGCTCTCCCTTCTGTCCCCTAAATCATCAAAATCCCCCTCCCTATTAGACATTATCCATCAGCCACCAGCATTTTTTTAGCTTATTCATAAGCACATTTCCTCCATCTTACATAACAAAACCAGAAACCTCTTGTTCCTCTTTCCTCTCCCACTCCCACTTCTACCTCTCTCCTTCCCTTCAGCGGGCTATAGCCATTCTTCCGATTTATCTTCTCCCATTCCCTCTGGAACCTCCTGCCATCAGCTTTTACCCCGACTCAACTGACCAGCTTCCCAGCTCACTAATGCCCTCCACTAGCTAACCACCCTGCTCAGTTCAGTTCTGTCTTCACGGTACCCGATGTGTCAGCGGCATCCTCCTGTTCACTCCCTCCTTCCTGGAAACATGTTCTTCCCTGGCTTCCAGGGCACCACTCAGTTTTCTTCTCATCGCACTGGCTGCTCTTGGCTTCATTTCTTTTCATTTCTTTTCATGATTTTGACTCCTGACCCTGGACGGCTCAGGGGTCAGTCCTGGAACTTTTTCTTTTCTTTCCACACTCAGTCCCTTAGTGACCTCCCCTGGTCTCATGGTCTCAAATACCTTTGATGCTGATGCCTTCCACATTTATCTTTCTGGCTTGGGCATCTCTCCCGAAGTCCAGGTTCACCTGCCCACTTGGCATCTCTGCTTGGATGTCTATGAAGTGGCAACATTTTCCCTATGGAAGACTGAGCTCCTGGTGTTCTCTCAAGCCTGCTCTTCCCACAGCCTTCCCCATCCCCATCTAATGGCAATTTCATCCTTCCAGTTGTTCGTGCCGGAAAATCTTGGGGTCACCCTTGGCCCCACACTCCCATCTCCCCCTTATTCACTCTGCTCCACACCCAGGTATGCTTCACCTCTGCCTACCTTCCCTGAAGGCCACAGGGTTTGCTCTCTGCATCCACTGGTCTTTCTGCAACCATTACCTTCTCAGTGAGTGTGGTCAGCTGAGTAATCGCTCCTGAAGATAAGGTTCTAATCCTGGGAATCTGTGAATGTTACCCTATATGGTAAGAGGAACTTTGCAGATATGATTAAGAATCCTGGCTGGGCACAGTGGTTCACACCTGTAATCCCAGCACTTTGGGGAGGCTGAGGCGGGTGGATCACCTGAGGTCAGGAGTTCAAGACCAGCCTGGCTAACATGGCAAAACCCCGTCTCTACTAAAAATACAAAAATTAGCTGGGTGTGGTGGTGCGTGCCTATAATCCCAGCTACTCAGCAGGCTGAGGCAGAAGAATCGCTCGAACCCAGGAGGTGGAGGTTGCAGTGAGCCGAGATCACACCACTGTACTCCAGCCTGGGCGACAGAGCGAGACTCCATCTCAAAAAAAAAAAAAAAGAATCTTGCTAGGTGTTGTGGCGCATACCTATAATCCTAGCACTTTGGGAGGCCGAGATGGGAAGACTGCTTGAGGCCCGGAGTTCAAGAACAGCTGGGGCAACATAGTGAGACTCCATCTCTACAAAAAATAAAATCAGCTGTGCATGATGTTGTGCACTGTAGTCCCAGCTACTTGGGACGCTAAGGTGGGAGTATCTTTGAGGAGGCCAGAAATTCGAGATTGCAGTGAGCCGTGATCACATCACTGCACTCTAGCCTAAGTGACAGCAAGACTCTGTCTCAAAAAAAAAAAAAAAAAAAAAAAATCTTGAAATGAGGAGATTATCCTGGATGATCTGTGTGGGCCCTAAATGCAATCACTCATAGCCTTATAAAAGGGAGGCAGAGGGAGATTTGACCCAAAAGACAGAAATGTGAGCACTGAAGCAAGATGAGTGCCAGCTGTGAAGATGGAGGAAGGGGCCACAAGCTAAGGAACCGAAGGTAGAGCTCTAGAAGCTGGAAAAAAGCAAGTAAGTGGATTCTGCAGCACCTCTGAGCCTTACTCAAGAGGGAGTGTGGCCCTGCTCACACCTTGGCTTCAGCCTAGTAAAACTCATTTCAGACTTTTGACCTCTGGAACTGTTAAGAAGACAAATGTGTGTTAAGCCACCAGGTTCATGGTAGTTTGTTACAACAGCTGTAGGAAACGAACATAGTGAGGGCTGCTCTGAACACCTCAAAAATTGCATCCCTTCCTTCAACATCCCAGCCTCCTTTATGTTCTCTGTAATAACTTTCAACAGCTAATGTACTCTCAATTTTACTAACTAGTTTGTCATCTATCCCCTGTGCCCCATGCATGGTGTGGTTAGGTTGTTTTGTTCCCTGCTGTACCCCAGAGATAACACAGTCAAAGCAGGGCTGCATTGCACATCTTTTTTTTTTTTTTGAGACACAGTCTTGCTCTGTAGCCCAGGCTGGAGTGAAGTGGCCTGATCTCTGCTCACTGCAAACTATGCCTCCCAGGTTCAAGTGATTCTCCTGCCTCAGCCTCCTGAGTAGCTAGGACTATGGGCACCCACCACCCTGTGCAGGGCTGCACATCTGGAGACAGAATGTGACCCTTGCCCTCCAGGGCCTTCCCACAACCTCTCTGGCCAGTGCACGCCTTGCCTCTGTCTCCTTCAGTGCTGGTTCTTTCCCCTCCATTCAGTTGTCAGCGCAGCTGCTCTATGGAATGTGTTGGGCAGAAGCCCAGAGTGCATGCTCTGTCCAATAGAAATGGCCACACATCACCCCGTGCCCTAGCCCACTTTGCCCAAATGAAACATGTGCCCAATGATGCCATTTTCCAATTTCCCAAGATTTTCACTGGAAATCTCCCACTTTTAAAATGTTTACCCTATTAGAATAATAAGCATGTGCAGAAGAAAGCACCATCTTGCTACTCCTGCTGTGGCAGTGCTGCTCCCCAGGAATTCACCCTCAGCTGTTTCCTTCTAGGTTAGAGTTTTGTTAAGGCTTCAACTGTCCTCCATACGCATGGATGGATGTGTTCCCAGCTCACTCTTGAGCCCCAGAACAATACATTCAATCACCTACTGGGGTCTCCATCTGAATGTACCAGAAGCATGCTCAACTCAAAATGCCCTAGACTGAAGTTGCCATTTTCCTCCTAACACTAACTCTCCTACAATCCCTGCCTTGGTAAATGAGCCCACTGTTTACTTGATGCCCAAGCCAGAAATCTCAACTCTTCACTATTCAGATACAAAATCCTGTGGATTCTAACCAACCTCTCAGCATTTCTATCTACCCAAGGAACTGCCTCTCTGTGCATGAAGCCATTATCTTCAGGCTGGAGCAGGACAATGACCTCTAGTCCTTCCTCTTCACTCCACATTTCCACCAGAATGTGCTAACACAGTTCTGACTATGCCATACTCCCTTTTCATGCAACCATTCCAAAAACATATGCTGTGTGTGACACTGATTCCATGGGATATAAATGGTGTTGTGTGACAAAGAGTTCTATGATGACACAGGTTTACAACCAAAAATTTGAACACAGCTTTAGTATTTTTTGTAGCTTCTTGGAGCCCTGCACGTCTAATGTATATTTTGATTCTCCAAGAGGGCAATACAGCAGTAAGGAGCTTCTCAAACTTATTTGGCCATGTAATTCTTTTGTCCTGGGACATTTTAAGGTATCAGTGTTTAATGGTGAGAAATATTATTCAATGGCTTTCCATTATCTACAGCACACAATTCAAATTCCTTACTACAGGCCTGAGAACAAGGACTGTGAAGCCAGAGTATCTGGGTTCAAATTATGACTGTGCCATTTGCTTAGCTGTGTGACACTGGACAAATTCTTCTCCATGCCTTTATTTCCGTATCTATGAGGATGACAATACCGTGTGTCATAGGGTCAGTGAAAGGATTAGAGTTACTAGTATACTGATAGTCCATTCAAAGTGTGTAAGACACTGCCGGGCTCATGATATTAGCTATATTCTTATTCATGGTCTTTTATCAGCCGTCTTCTCCATCTTTACCTCCTCTTATAAAGGTAGGTCTACTTGTCTTTTGTGTCCTGGGACTGCATCTCCATCGCTGGTGTTGCTCTTCTCTCTGCCTGACGTTCCTCTCCAGTCCCTCGCCTTTCCTCCTACTGATCTGCACCTGTGAGCTCAAACTTTTCCACGTTTCCCAAGCAGACTTGTGCACTTGCACAGTCAGCAAGTATTTATCAGGTGACCAGGATGTACCTCACATTTCTGCTGGGAGGCAGGCGTGTCATGACATTGAATACCCTGACTCCCTGTACATGCCAGGAAGTGTGACTCTGCGACTTCTCACATCCATCCTTCCCTTCTACACCCAGTCTGCTATAGCCGGTTTTAGCCTCGTCCCCTCATCCCATTCCCCACTAGACCTCAAACTGCTCCAGAGCCTTTCATCTTTGTATCCCCAGAACCTAGAATAGTTTTTGGCACATAATATATGCCCAATAAATATGTGTCAATTGCATACATGAATTTGTCTTGGCCACCGTGCCAAGCTCTCCACTGCCTGCTACGATGTGGGACCAGGTCCTCTCTGGGCCTCAGTTTCCTTAACGGTAGACAAGCAGAGTAAAGGCTGCCTCACTGCGCCCTGCGAGGCTGCATCGCGCACTCTGTGACCTCGCTGTTCCGCCTGGCGCGCGGTGGGAGCTCAGGGCGGTATCCAAATTCTCCGAATTCTTGAAAGTAAGCGGAGAACACTGCGCAGGATCCGAGCGGGTCACACCCAGGGGGCTGCGTGGGCATCCTGCGGTCCCCTGCCCGCCCGCCGGCCCCGCACTCACGCTGCGCGTTGCAGTTGCCTCAGCAAGTACGCGACCCGGGCCCGGGCAGCAGCGGCCATGGCGCTTGGAGTCCTCTTCCCTCCTCGGGTCCCTACACCGCCCCCTCCGCCGGCCAATCACGGAGGCTGCCCGCCTCCCGCCCCTCGGCCGCGCCGGCCCACCCGCTCCGCGGGGTCACCTGTCTAAGCCTCAACCCAGTCGGGCTCAGGGCCATTTTCCCACGGAGTAAGAACCAGAACCCCAGCTGCCCCAGCGGCGCTCGCACCATCCACCCTTGAAATTGCCGTAGAAGGAAACTGCTCCGTAGGCCCCGGGTCCTGCCTTAAATCTCTTTACTTATCAACTCTATTTTCACATGTTGAGGACTTGGGGGAAGGAAGAGGAACAGGGATATTCTTTTCCCACTGTTAATCCTTTAAAATGTTACTTTCCCTTCTAAGAGTATTTTAAGTGATCAAGACCCTGCCTTTAAACTGTTTTAACAGTAAACAAGAACCTAGCAGAGCCCGAGGGTTTTTGTTAAATACTGTGTGAATGGCTTTGCTTTTGATGAAAGCAAAATCAATAGTTAAAACTCATACATCAATAGTTAAAACTTGCCATGATCAGACTATGCTCCGGGAGGGCTTGGCTGTGCCATATCTGCCATGTCCCAGTGGAAAAGCTGATTAATATAAAGCTCAACTTTATCAGAAAGTATCCAAAGACAGTAACAACTAAACATTTGCATTTTTAGTAATCTGTTATTATGAAATCTGAATCCTTTATGGGAAATATTTTTACAGAAATGAATTTACTGAGATCAAACTGGAAAAGATTGATGGACAGGAAGACCAAGGACAGCTATATAAACATTTCACCTCCTAATCAAACCAGCTCAGGCCAACTTGACAAATGAATCAAAAAATAATAATGTTCTATGAGAACACATGTACACAGGGAGGGGAACAACACACATTGGGGCCTGGGGGCAGGGGATAGAAGGGGGCAGAGGGACTTAATACTTAGGTGATGGGTTGATAGGTGCAGCAAGCCACCATAGCACACGTTTACCTATGTAACAAACGTGCACATCCTGCACATCTACTCTGGAACTTAAAAAAAGATAATAATGTCCTAATTAAGGATCTTATGGGTCTGTTTCTTTCTTCCCCAAACAAAACTATACCTGACGTCAAGCTTAAAAACAAACACACACACACAAACAACTGGGGATATAAACGTAGAGAAAGATTTAAGTGTTTTCTGGATTAATGAGGATTATTACCATTAGTCAATGAAGCCCAAATTGATCATTTACAGGAAATCCATGTGTTCAGTGTTGAAAGGCATAAAATATTTTTAAAAAACAGACATCAGTTTTACTACTTTGAATATTATATTTGATACCAAAAGAAGTATAAGTTTAAAAGTTGTATCACTGAAACCATTATAATTGAACTGCTTTTTTTTTTTTTTTTTTTTCTGAGATGGACCCTTCCTCTGTTGCCCAGGCTGGAGTGGAGTGCAGTGGCATGATCTGGGCTCACTGCAACCTCCGCATCCCAGGTTCAAACGATACTCCTGCCTCAGCCTCCCAAGTAGCTGGGACTACAGGTACCAGCCACCATGTCTGGCTAATTTTTTTATTTTTAGTAGAGATGGGGTTTCACTGTGTTGGCCAGGCTGGTCGCGAACTCCTGACCTCAGGTGATCCGCCCGCCCCGGCCTCCCAAAGTACTGGGACTATACAGGAGTGAGCCACTGCGCACGGCCTGCTTTGTGTTTTTCAGAAAGTAAACAAAAATAATCTGTACCAGGTATCCAGGTAACTGGCTTCAAGTACAATTTCTACCCAGTAGTCAGAAAGTTAAAAGTCACACTAGATAAGACATCTTTATTACTTAATCTTTAAAACAGTCACTTGCCTATTCAATTCTGAAACTGTTTTCTTTCCCTCCCCCGCACTCCCGCTCTGATACACAAACTTGTTGTAAAAATAATGCAGAAACATATACGTCAATCTAAGTCTCTGAAATATGGCCAACTCTACCTCACCGTATATCCAACATTAAAAAGAAAAAAAAAGTCTGTTTAAGAATAGAACTCATTCCCGGTTTCCACCAAATTATTTCCCTAATTCTTAAATCCTCAAATAAGTTCTTAATCTCCAAAGTCTCGGTTGTGGGAAAAACATTAATTTGTGCAGTCCAACACTTACATACTTTCTTGAGGGAAGGGCAATCCTGTCCCTTTAAACTCAATGAAGGCAGCGGCCAGGTCTTTCTGAGTCCCCGTACAATTGCCTAGAACTTAACATTTAGTATTCATAGTCCTTGGTTTACAGACGGGTCCGACAGTTAGAAACTATTACTTCCTCCTCTTTCCTCCTGGGCGCTGTCCTCCTTTTCTCTTGCCACCCAAGCCGGGCGGCCCAGAATTCATCTTGCCTCCCAAGCCCCCTTTCCTCTTCCCTCCCTGGCTGGGCGGGCCCCCTTTCCTCTTGCCCCCAGGCCCCTGCCGGCCTCCCTTTCTCTTGCCCTTCTGGCTCATTTTCCTCCTCTTGGCGGCCTCCTCCTGGTCCTCCTCCCTCATCTGCTTATTGGTGGCCCTCGTCACATCCAGCTGAGGCTTCTTGCTGTTCATGACACGAAGCAGCTCCAACTGGTTCTTTTTCTCGGCTGCAAAGTCCCCGAAAAGGGGTTGAAACTTCCTTTTCTTGCCGGAGCCCCGGGGCGCCTTCTCCTTGGGGAGGCGCTCCTGAAAGCGCCCCACAGAGGCGGTGGAGACCTTGGCCACTTGCATGGCGCGGCCCAGCTCCTCCTTACTCTGGTGTCCGGTAGGGTGCAAGCCGGCCGCGCTGGGCAGCTGCATCTTGTGCGCGCGGGCCAGGTTACGCAGCCGGTTCAGCTCGTTCTTGGCCACCCGTTCCTTCTTGGCCTGAATCCGCTTGGCGAACTGGTCCTCCAAGGGGTCGGCATTGCCGGGCACCTCAATCAGCCATTCTTTGGTGTCGTCCCGGGCGCGCTGGTAGCCCCAGCGCCGCCGCCACTGGCTACTCACCTCGTCCCACACCAGGTTGGTCTTCTTCTTGGGACGGATGCCCTTGAGGCGCGCGAACTGCTGCCAGCGTGTAAGTGGCCGCGGTCGGGGCAGAGGCTTCTCTCGCGGCAGGCGTGTGGTGGGCTCCGGCAGCCGCGCCACTATCGCCTCTTCCACGCGCTCCGTGGGCAGCTGCCACAGCTGGTTGATGAGCAGTTGCGTGTTGTCCCGCGCCAGGGCCCGTAGCTCGGCCTCCGGCGTGGGTCCGGCGCACCGCAGCCGGGTCGGGGGGTTCCGGTCCGACGCCAGCAGGTTGCCCAGGTCAAACTGCAGCTCCAGCTCCTTGTGCACCGTGATGCGTTGCAACTTCTCTGCCTCGTCCTGCTCTGCCTTTGCGAGCAGCTCCTCCACGCTCTGGCCCTCCATGGCTCCGGCTCGGCTCACTCGCTTTGGGGCTGCAGCTGAAGTTACTTTTCCTACAGTGGCGGCCCAAACTCCGGCAGCATAACCACGTGCAGATGCCGGGATGCCCAATCCGGAAAAGAAAGGTTCGCTTCCGGAGCGCCCGGAAGCGGCTCGCAATCCGGGCGACCAGAGGAAAGGCCGGCAGAGGGCGGTATGGAGAGATGATGGGATTAGAAGCGGGACCTTTAGGCTGGCGCCAGATAGAGGCGGAGCTGGCCCGAGCAGGCCGCACGGCTAGTTCCAGAGCAGGATTGGGACTACGATTCCCAGGATGCAGCGGGGCGGGAGGCGGTCTAGAGGGCGGTCCAGGGACAGCTCGGGGGGCCGCCTAGGGGGCGGTCCAGGGGGCGGTCCGGGGACAGTCTCGCAGGCGGTCTAGAGAGGGCGGTCCCGGGGGGCGGTCTTGGGGGGGGCAGTTCAGGGAGTGGTCTTAGGATGGTGGTCCGGGGACAGTCTTGGGGCTCAATCCGGAGGGGCGGGCCGGAGGGTTTGTCCAGGGGCGCGGTCCGGGACCGGGGCGGGTACAAATTCCTGGGACTGCCTGTGGTGTGGGGTTCCAATCAAGTGCGTGTTACAATTTCAGTGTAAATCCGTTGTGAAGATGTTTAGACAATCACCCTTCTTAGGGCCAAATAGTTTCACTGGAGTCATAATCGGCTTTCAGGGTTCCTAGTTGTGGCCCGAGAAAGATGACATCCCAAAGATACACATAGAGCTAATTGTAGAAGATTCGTTTTGTTTTGGGAGTCACTGGCAATGAAGCCACCCCGAGTGGGCGCGGGTGTGCACCGACCCTAGTGAGCTAGCTGACTTGGAGCTCCGGGATTCTGCAGTTACAGAACCTAGTCTAGTTCAATTAATCTAGTACAATGCTGAAACTAAGCCATGCTCTGCAGTTACACTGCCTGGGTTCCAATCCTGACTGTGCCACTGTTGGTCCTTCAGCAATTTTACTTGTTGAGGACATTTTAAGGCCTGCGAGATAATGATAATAATACTTCCTAGGGTGGTTATAAGATAAATGAGTTAATATCGTCCAAGGGAGGGTTAAACGAGGGCCTGGAGCGTATGAGTACTCAGTACAAATTAGCCAAATACCGATTATTATTTCATTTTCATAGGCTCTGGGAGGTAAGTGCTACATGGTGTTAAGTATGAGTCAAACGGCCTGCAATCAGGTATCAGGTCACCATTACTTGGAGAGAATGTTTGATCTAAGCCTTATTTATAAATTGGCAAACATAAAACATTAGTTTCTGCTACATGGTAAGAACTCAGTATGTGTTAGCTATTAGTATTAACTATGTTATTAATTATTGTATTAACTATATTATTTTCACAGATGAAACAAGGAGGGCTCAGAGAGGTGAAATGACTATCTAAAGTTATGCAGTTAGGGAATATAAGAACAAGAGATATCTTAACTCTGGTTTTAAGTCTGTAGATCTATTCTCTGCAATGTCGTCCAAGCTCTTGATACTCATTAAAGTGTGGTCTGCATACCAGCAGCATAATATCCCCTGGGAGCTTGTTGGAAATGCAGAACGTCAGGCCTCACTCTAGATGTAATTTATCAGAACCTTTATTTTAATAAGATCTGTAGGTGACTAGGATGTACATTTGAGTATCAGAGGCACTGTTGATTGCGTGGTTTACAGGGTTTATTTTCCTTTCACTGGGGGCCAGGTTTATCCTAGAGGGGGTTATGCTGGAGAATTAACCAATGAAATTAACTTAATAGCAATTAGCAAATAGACTCAGTTTAGTTTCAGCATTGTGCTAGCCTTTCTCATCCAGAAGCATTTTAGAATTTGCTGTTTTTTTTTTTTTTTCCCTTGAACCTACTTTAACATTCAGCATCAAGGCTTTAACATCAGTCATCCCATGTAGCCAAGGCTAGGTCAAAGACCATATTAGCTAACTGCCTTGAGCCTTAAACCTTTGGGATTTGCCATAGGAGAGAGTTGAGTGTATTGATATGACTGCTATGGGCTTGGCTTGGTTTCTCATTCATTCATTCACTTGACAAACATTTAATTGAATGGCTACCATGTGCCAGACACTAGGTGCAAAGATAACTGAGACCTTATGGAATACTGGGGAAGAAAGGTAAAAAGAAATTGACTATATAATGTAACGTCATTGGACCTTTAATAGGAAGTACCAGTTATGTAGGAGTTAGCTTCTCTGTCAATCTTCTGAATTGGGAAAAAAAGAGCATAGGTTGACAAGTGTTAAATGGTATGATCTGGATCATACAGGTCAGCTCTTAATTGAACTCTGTTTTATGTTCAGTGTTTTTTTTTTTTTTTTTTTTTAGACAGGGTCTCACTTTGTCACCCAGGCCGGAGTGCAGTGGCACGATCTTGGCTCACTGCAGCCTCAACCTCCTGGGTTCAAGTGGACCTCCTGCTTCAGCCCCCTAAGTAGCTGGGACTACAGGCACGTGCCACTACACCTGGCTGTTTGTGTGCATGTGTGTGTGTGTATTTTTTGTAGAGCCAGGTTTTGCCATGTAACCCAGGCTGGTCTCAAACTCCTGAGCTCAAGTGATCCACCTACCTTGGCCTTTCAAAGTGGTAGGATTACAGGCGTGAACGACCGCGCCCAGCCATATTCAGTGGTTTTTTATAGTCTAAACTGATTTTAATTTCCTTGAAGACTAGAGACTGATTTTTACTTCCACATAGTGCTGGGCACATATTAGGCATTCAATAAAATGATTGTTTAAAAGCATAAGCATTATAGGGTTATCTAATTAAAGGTTATTGCTATTGATTGTGTTAGATTCAAGGTGAGCAAAAACAGTAAGATTGGGATTTCGGGCTTAAAAAAAAATCTTACTGAGGTAAGTGGGTAAGTTGTGGTCTCCAGGTTGCATTTGTATCATTCTTATTTTAGGCAAGACTATACAGTGTCCAGAGAAAGCAGGCTCTGGCCAGGCGTGGTGGCTCACACCTGTAATCTCAGAACATTGGGAGGCCAAGGCAGGAAGATCCCTTGAGACCAGGAGTTTGAGACCATCGTGAATAAGATGGTGAGACCCTGTCTCTACAAAAAGTAAAAAAATTAGTTGGCTGTAGTGGCATGCATTTGCAGTCCCAGCTACTCAGGAGGCTGAGGAAGGCTCCCTTGAGCCCAGGAGTTTGAAGTTACACTGAGCTGTGATGGTGCCACTGCGCTGCAGCCTGGGCAACAGAGCGTCTCCTGATTCTGAAATAAATAAATAAAAACCTCCTTCATTAAAAAAAGAAAAAGGAGGCCCACCAGAGATGTATAAATATATATGAATATATATTAATAGTACAGCAAATGGTGGTATATATTGTCTTTTTCTTTTGTTGGTTTCCCTTCTTCCTTATATCCCGTAAATACAGAGAGATCCTAAGTTTGGTCATCAGATCCCACTTTTTCTCTCTATGTGCTCCCTGTGACATGTCATCCACTTGCATGGTGCCAGCTACCACTTTTGTGCAGCTGGTTCTTACAGGTACATTTTTCTTTCTTTTTCAGAGCTCTAGGATTTAATCTTCAACTACCTACTGGGCTTTTCCGCCATATTCTAAACTCAATATGGCTAAAACGACATAACACATCATCATCTCCCAGATTTGCTTCTCCTTCATCCATCCATCCGTCCGTCCGTCCGTCCATCCATCCATCCATCCCTCCCCTCTTATTCTCCCAGGAAATGTTTATAGAAGGCCTTTGATGCCTGAGGCACTATGCCGGCATTGAGTTGATGTTATCATCATTCTAGTCTAGAGCTTGGGCTTGAAACTATGACATCATCCTTGACTTTTCTCTTCCTATCTCCAAATCCAATCAATGTAAAAGTCTTGTTTGGCTTATCTCTATATTGTACCTTTTCCATTCCCACTGCCATGACCTTGCCACTATTTTCCTAGACTGGATCTCTTTCATCTGCTTCTCCATATTCTTTCTCCACTCTGTCCCTGGCTTCCAACTGGGTTTAGCCAGCAGGGGCAGTGACAGAAGATCAGAAGGCATGAAGAGAGTGAGGGCACGTATGCAGATTGCCATCAAAAGTCCATCAAAAGGCCACAGCTCCCATCAGGTAGCCCTGTCCACGCAGCCATCTTCCTCCTGCTCCTCTAGCTGCTCCCTTGGTTGCTGCAGGCCTAGGAGTGATTATAGTTCTCTGCTAATGCAGCACTACCGTTATTGTCAGTTTCCTTAAACTGCCCACATCTCTGCAAGTATTCTTTGTTTATCTTTCTTAAATTACCCAGCTTGACCACTGCCTGTTTGCTGCCCTGACTGATATCCTGGGAACCATCCTAGGAGCATCCCAACATTTCCTGCTTCCATACTCTTTTCAGGGCAGTCCTGAAGCTTTACCTTTTGTGCATCTGGCCAAATCACTCTTCTCAAAGACTCTCCTTTCTCCTTAATGAAATAATGACTATTCTTGGTCTTGGATGTTTATGATCTGGCCCCAAGCAACTTTTTTTGTAGTCACATGTCATGATAGTCCTCCTTATGCTTGTTTTCCAAGTATTTCTTTCCCACGCTTATTTTCTATCTTAGCTCTCTCTAGAGCCTTAAGAACATTCCTCAAGAAAGGGAAAAGTGAGGTGAGGTGCAGGGCAGAAAAAGCAGCAATTATTGTAAAGTGAACCTGGAAGGGAGAGTTTTTCCCAAAGCAGGAATAAGAAGGTTAAAGCCATGAAAGCAATACCTTTCATGTTCCCTCAAAACCTAACTACTTTGGTCAGTAAAACATTTTTGTAAGAAATTTCCTTTTCATTCTTTGATGCCACATTAACTTGGATTTACTTTCTAAATGTCTGTTTTTTCTGTTGCCTCTTTTTGGTAGCGGAAATTGTTAGGGATGATTCAACCATTCTTTAATCCTGCTGTGAACATAGTTTATAAAAGTATTTTTGTCTAGGAAATTCAATGTGCCAGTAATTTGATAAAATAGGAGAAAAGGGCCCTTGAAATGCTTACGTTATTTCCACATGGCTCATTTTTACTGATTTGTGATTTTAATTTGGAAGTACTTAAAGGAAAAAAATTTCTTAATCATAGACAAAACTTGTATTTATGTATTTCAGTCTTAGTGAGAAACCTGTACTAAAAGTTTATTATTTTATTTTAAAGAGGAACAAAGAAGATACAGCATTTTGTGTAGTTAATGTAGAAGCAGATAGAAAAACGATGAAATATTGTACATTCACCTATAAAGAACATTGGATTTTAGGATAGTAAAATTGATGGTAGACTTTTGGAACTGATTTAAGTTGTTTTGGTCTCTGTTGCAGGGTGAAAATGCTGTGATACCTTTCTTCAGCCCTCAAAAGGGTCATGGCTGCCGGGAGTGGTGGCTCATGCCTATGATCCCAGCACTTTGGGAGGCCGAGGTGGGCAGATCACCTGAGGTCAGGAGTTTGAGACCAGCCTGGCTAACATGGCGAAACCCTTTCTCTACTAAAAATACAAAAATTAGCCAGTCGTGGTGGCGGGCGCCTGTAATCCCAGCTACTTAGGAAACTGAGGCAGGAGAATCGCTTGAACCTGGGAGGTTGGAGGTTGCAGTGAGCCGAGATTGGGCCACTGCACTCCAGCCTGGCCAATGGAGCATTTCAAAAAAAAAAGAAAGAAAGAAAGAAAAAGGAGGGGGGTTGTCATGGTTGACACTCCTATAATGAAAGACAGGTTAACAAGACAAAAGCACGGCAAATTTATTCAGTCAGAATTTTGCGTGACACGGAAGCCTTCACAATGAAGACTCAAAGACCCAAGGGAAAACTGTCCGTTTTTATGCTTAGATTCAATGAAGAGTGGACAACCATGTAAAAATGGGATTGGACAAAAAGGAAATAATCTAATGTAATAGATTGAAGGGGAACAACCCAGCAAGGCCTGTCTATTTGGATTCTTCTTGGCCTCTCTGTTTGGCATTCCTTCCTCCCTGGTATAGAGCAGGACCCCTTCTGGAATAAGGGTTTTATGATCTACTATCGGACAAGGTAGACCAGAGAATTTCTTTATGGCCAGCTCATATGCAGAAAGGCAATGGAAGTTGAGAGAAATATGTTTAGTTTCTATGACCCACTGTGGGGCAGAGGAATTCTGATTTCTATGGCCTGCCTTAGGGTAGAAGGGGGACCAGGAGACAGGAGGGCAGGAGAAGCCCAGAGAGAGACTTTGTTTCTAGGGTCCTTCCAGTATCCTTCGGCTCAAAGTACTCAGCATACCAAAGCACCTTACTTTGGGGCATTGTTTTTCTGAGCTCCAATGCTGTAAAAGACACAATGGTTTTTATTTTCCAAAAATTGCTAGATGCAGTTTTTTTGCATTTGCCACAATCTTATTACCGCCTGTAAGTAAGCACCACTAGCTGATAGTTTTTATTCATAAAACATCATCATTGTATCCTAAGAGAATGAGATTGGTATTGGTCTTTAGATTTTACTTCTATAAGCAGATCAGCTACATGGATGAAAGATTGATATAAAATGGAAAGCTGAATTTCCAGAATTTTAGGGATATTTGCAAAGAATCTAATAACAGAATATTTAGATCTGCTTATTAATCTATCATTTTAATTACATTTTAATTTATGAATTTAAAGTTACAATGAGTAAAAAATCCTTTTGGGTTTTTATTAATCAGTAACACCTGAACAGTTTTTGTAAATTGCTTTAGAGTAGATTTACTCCAGACGAGGCAGCTGAGTCCGGAATACCTTTCCCCTAAGGAAAGCAACCTTGTTGCCATGCAGCCTTCAATTTGCCTTTGTAGTCATAGACCATGTATGAAATATCAATCCTTTCTAAATGAAGTGACTGCCAATCAAATCTTTCTTTTAAACTTCCCACTAGAGCAATATTAAGAATACACAGGGAAGTTATGAAGTTGTGATTATGCCTAATAAACACAAATTCCTGGCCCTTCTTAACCATGAATTATTTCTAAACATTATCAACCCATTATTTTTTAGAACACATCCATGAAAAGTGAAAACAATGGATAGAAAAACCAAAACTCTGACCACATATGTGGTCAGTTCTGTAGCCTACACTTTTCCTTTTTGAAGTGTTTTTATTTGCCAAAAGAAGACAGCAAAGGAAAGAACCTCTTAGTGGCAAGTAGGTGTCACTGTGTACTTGTCAGCCACTGAGAGTGCACCAGTCTTGTCAGCTCCCTGGGCCTCTTGGGGATGCAGAAGATCCAGTTGCTTGTAGCGTAGGTGCTTTCCCCCAGGCCTAAATAGGACTTATTTAGAATGTATAAATAATGTTCCTGGCATTTCCTAATGTTTATTTGCCTTGCCTCATTATCCAAAATACTGTGAATTTTTAGCTGAGGAAGCTGACTTCTTATGGTGTATCCTGGATTTTCTTCCCTGGAAAGCCTGTGAATTTCAAAGGAAACAAAGTTTAGGTCTCAGGCTTCCCCTTATTTATCTTGAGAATGAAGGGTTTTGAAGAGGTGGCCTTTACAATTCATCTCTATGATCCTTTTCTTTTGTTTCAAACCTACATACTTCAGGTGCTCCAATGTTGTTTTCTTATAAAGTGCTTTCTTTCCTAGTTGTTGATTAAAGTTTTTTCCAGTATATCTCATTTTACAAACCTCCCCCTCTTTCTGAGTCATTTATCTCATTTCCTAGGCTGATTGTATGATTTCACTTAGTGAAACAGCTTCCTGTGTGCACAAGGAGTCTGTGACTATACAGATGTCAATCAGTTTTTAATTATGTGGAGGCTGATTATTGTGTTTCATAGCTTATTTGTAATTCTTTTCTTTTTTCTTTGCTTGCCCTTAAAGAGAGAATGGACAGCGTATAGTCCATTTTATTGTTTGTTACTTGTTCTGGAAAAATGTCATAGAGAAGAAGATAGAGGAGATATTTATAAAATATTTATGTTTATAAACTTGAATCTGAGAATGGAAAGATTTTGGATTGACTATCTCTTTTCTAGCTCAAGATCTAGAACTGATGATGTCCTCTGATTGTTACAGTTACAGACAAGTTTTAAAGACAGCTTCAAAATTACCTTCCCCAAATAATAACATTGGGACAGGTTTGTGCTTCCTAGTTTGATGTTGCTTCAGAGAAAGTTAGTGAGGAAATGTTAATACAAGGAAGTAAAGTAAAAGAAAACAAAAACAAAACATTACTAGTATGTTTAGTAATTATTATTCTGAGTATGAGTCTTGTGACTTTTGGCCTGATTACCTGGAGACAAATTCCCTAAGGGATCATCACCCCACCTGAAAAATGGGCTAACATGATTTCTTAGTTTTAGAGTTCTGTGAGTTGGAGATTAGTTCATCAAGCACACTTGCAAAGAACTCTATAGGGGTAGTCAGGAGACAGCCTCCAGCTCCATCTCTGTCACTCTATAGTTGTATATGGCTTTGGCCAGTCACTTTATCTCTCTGTGAATTTCCTTACGTATGAAGTGAGCTTCACCAGCTTCTCTCTGTGCCTCTTCCAGCTCCTTGTTAGCTGTCTGTACTTTTGTTAAGATGGCCTCAGGAGAACAGGGTAGATGATGGTGAAGCATAGACTTGAAGTCAGATGTTCGTAATTGGGGTTCCATGGGTGAGCTTCAGAGGGACATGAATCCCTTGATATTTTATGCAAATGTGTGTATGCATGTGCATTTTTATGAGTAGAAGAT
Organism: Pan paniscus; assembly: GCF_029289425.2. NCBI lineage: Eukaryota > Metazoa > Chordata > Mammalia > Primates > Hominidae > Pan > Pan paniscus. Next base: position 82,158,178 of record NC_073256.2, on the reverse strand, counting down.
TTTTCCCCATCAGATTCTCAATGGCATCTGTGACTCCCTATCCCTCTTTCACGAGGTTAAGAACTACTGTATTGTAGGAGAGGGAGATAAATGAAGGCTGGAGGGAGTAACTGGTGAAGGCTTTATGAAAGAGGAAGTTCCTGAGTTGGCTTTGGAGCCTGAGTTTTAATAGATAGGAGAAGGAAAGGAGCATTCCAGTAGATGGTAACAATATGAATAAAGGCATGTAGCTAATTCTTATGGCAAGTATAATATGTCAGGCACTGATTGTCTTTATAAATCCTCACAACAGGCCTAAGAGGTAGATGTTATCAATATCCTCATCTTATAGATGAGAAGACTGAGGGTCATAAAGATTAAGTTATTAAGTTACTATGCAGTTAATAGTTTGTAGAATCAGGATTTGAACCTTTGCAGTCCGATCTCAGAGTCCATGCACATAAACACTACATGATAAAGCTTCTTCTTTCTGGTTCACTAGCAATTTGATTTGCCTAGAATAGATGATTTGTATTGGGGACAGGTAAGAAATAGGCTTGGCAAATGGTCAGGATGGTGCCAACTGTGGTGCAACTTTAGGATCAAGAAGAAGAATTTCAATTTGATGCTATAGGCAATAGGGAGTCATGGAAGGTTTTAGACCAGTGAAGACATAACCACAATGGTATTTTCTTAACTTTATTATTTAAATCTTCCATGTTCTTACTAATTTTGTGTTTTCTTGATCTATCAGTTACTGAAAGATGTGTTGAAACTTTCTACTTTGATTATAAATTCCCATTCTGTATTTGATGCTCTAATATTAAAAGCGTAACATTTTGAATTGCTGAATCTTCCTGGTGGTGTTTTCCTTTTATCTTTTTATTATAACATAGCGAACATCTTTATTCCTGAAAATGCTTTCAATGACACTATAGCTATATTGTTCTTAGTTAGTGTGTACCTGGTACATCTTTTTTCATTTTTTGTTTCCAACCTCTTTGCATCCTTTTGCTTTAGCTATATGTCTCTTTAAGCAATATATATCTGAATTTTGTTGTTGATTTGTTTTTTATATAAAAACTGCCAATATCTGACTTTTAATTAATACAGTTAGATTATATTTATTGTAATTACTGATGTATTGAATTTATTTCTATCTTATTTTGTGCTATCTGTCTACCTGGACTTTTCTATTTCTATTTTTTCCTCTGCTCCTGCGTTTTAATAGCTCGCTTGAGTTTTCTTTTACATTTTAACCTTAACTTCCTACTGGTTTGGAAATTGAACACTGTATTTCTATCCTTCTGGGGTGATCCTTTAAGTGTTGACAGCATAATTGACTTAAATCTAAAGTTAAACAACTTTACCCTTCTCCTATCAAATATATGAATTTTTGAATGCTTTAACTCTGACGACACTCTTTTTCATACACACTACTATTTTCCTGAGTTTTAGTTCCATCTTGTTTTTAGGCACTACAGATTAATCATCTTCAAAACACTATTTTATATAGTGAAATTTGGACATATGGTTATATATTTCTTTGCTCATCACTCCTTACATTTTGGCCCTTCCTTTTTGGTTCATTTTCCTTCTTCCTGAAACACATCTTTTAGTAGTTTTTTTGGTGAGGGTCAATTGGTAGTAAACACTTGTAGTCTTTGTTCCTGTGGCTTTATTTCACCCTCACTGTTGAATGGTAAGTTGGCTGGATTCGAAATCCAGGCTGCCAGTTTTTCTTTTTTCTTTTTTTTTTTTCAGTTCTTTGAGGATATTATCCCATTATCTTTTGTTTTATTTTGTTTTGTTTTCTTGCTGCTGCTAAAAAATCTGTCAGTTGAATTGTCATTCCATGTAGATTACTCCTATGTTAGATGCAGAGATGTGCCTCCCAGATCCCTCTTCCAGGAGGCACTTCCTGTCCAGATGGGGAGGACTGTGACCATCACACAGCCTCTACCTGTCAGCTCTTTTCAGATCTGTCTCAGCTGCAGAGAGCTGCTTCCCCTGAAATCATGTTCTATGGAATACCTGCCTTCTGCAACTGAGCGTGGCAGGGATAGACAGACCTGGCCAACCGTTTCAGCCCAGTGCAGGACACTCTGAAAGGTTACTATTTCCTCTGAGCTCCCTGCTGGGTTGGCTGAGGCCTTGTCAGGCCACACCACAGTGTGATTTCTCCCTCCGCTCAGTCCTCCTTCCACCCTTTTCCTCTCCTGGGAGTTGATCCCTAATAAACATTTTGCACCTAAAACTCTATCTCATTGTCTACTTACTTCTGTTTTCTCTGTGGCTTCATCCAAGGTCTTCGCAGTGTCTTCGGGTTCTGTGGTTTCACCAAAATAGTTCTAACTGTGGATTTCTTTGTATTTACCATACTCAGGATTTCTCTTTCCTGAACCAGAGGGATTATGTCTTTCATTAACATTATTAGTCTTTCTCATTTTGAGTATTTGCCCTGCCATTTCTTTTTTCTTTTTCAGGAATATAAATAAATACATTAGGCCTTTGTTTTGCTTTGTTTCTGTGTGCTGTCTTCAGGGTACTCCCTCAGGTTGGTTTCCCAGTTCACTAATTTTCCCTTCATATTTATATTAACTGCTTTGTAAACTATCTATTGAGAGCCAGGTGCAGTGGCTCACACCTGTAATCCCAGTGCTTTGGGAGACTGAGATGGGAGGATAGCTTGAGGCCAGGAGTTTGAGACCAGCCTAGGCAGCCTAGTAAGACATCATTTCTTAAAAAAAAAAAAAAATTAGGTCGGTGCAAAAGTAATTGCGGTTTTAATTTAATTTATAAAAATTAGCCAGGTGTGGTGGCATGTGCCTGTAGTCCTAGCTACTCAGGAGGCTGAGGCAGGAGGATTGCTTGAGCCCAGGAGTTCAAGTCTGCAGTGAGCTGTGATTCTCTAAGTTGGGCAACAGAGTTTGACCCTGCCTCTAAAATAAATAAATACATAAATAAATAATCAATTGAACTTTTAATGAGCACGCTAGACTTTTGATTTGTAAAAATTCTAATTGTTTTGTTTTCAAGTCTGTTCTTTTCACATAGTATCTTGGGCTTTTTTCATATTTAAAGTTTGTCTTTTAGGTCTTTACTTAGAACATGTATTATGGTCTCCATCTGTTAGCTCTATTATCTAAAGACCCCGAAGGCCTAATACTGCTTTTGTTGTGTATGTTGATTGACTTTCCATGTGTTTGGTAATTTTGAGTTATGCACTTGTTTTTGGCAAGGCTTTATCTGTGGGAATCCTATGTAATCTGGATTAAGGGCATGTCCTCTCAGAGAAGTTTTGAATTTGCTTCATTGTTAGCTGGAAACCTTTTTTAAAAATTAATAACTTGGTTTAGGGGCTCCTAGATCATTTGGGTTATGTAAATCTAAGCCCCAAACCCACATAAGAAGGAGCCCATAGCAAAATTGAGTTAAAATATTTTCAAAATTAATTTTTATGGGTTATGTGAGAGATTTTGATACAGGCATGCAATGCGTAGTAATCACATCAGGTTAAATGGGGGATCCATCATCTCAAGCGCAGGTAAAATATTTTTTTCACACCCTATCCAGGTTATGCCATTCAAGCTTCTTTATTATAATTTCCTTCCATTACTGGTTGGATTTTTAATTTTTTTAGTTTACCCTTTCATCTAGGCCTATTTGGGGATGTTGTTTCTAATTTCCCACCTCATGTGGCCCGAGGTCTTTTCCCATGAGCAGTTAAATCCAGATCGCTAGGTGTTGGAGATCAGCACCCATCCTTTCCACCCTCCAAGGGCTGCTGTAACATTCTTTCTAGTTTTTAGTTCTTTCTTTGCTTTTGGTCTCTGAAACTATCTTTTCCTTTCATGAAAGCTCAACTATGAATTCAAAATTATGTCTGTCCTATTTCATGCAACATTTTTGACATTTGCCATTGCACTCCAGCCTGGGCAACAGAGCAAGACCCCATCTCTAAAATAATAATAATAATAATAATAATAATAATAATAATAATAATAATAATTTTAAAAACCCAAACAAAATAAAAAAAAAAGAAGAAGAGGAACTTTGAATGTGCACACTTAAGAAGGAAGATGATGTGAAGACATAGAGAAGACAAACAACCATCTATAAGTCAAGGAATGAGGCCTGGAGCAAATCCTTCCTTCATGGTCCTTATAAGGAACAAACCCTGCTGACAGTTTGATTTTGGACTTCTAGACTCTAGAATATGAGAAAGTTCCTTTCCTTCCTTCCTTCCTTTCTTTTTTTGAGACTGAGTCTTATTCTGTCACCCAGGCTGGAGTGCAATGGTGCAATTTTGGCTCACTGCAACCTTCGCCTCCTGAGTTCAAGTGATTCTCCTGCCTCAGCCTCCCAAATAACTGGGATTACAGGCGCATGCCACCATGCGCAGCTAATTTTTGTATTTTTAGTAGAGATGGGGTTTCATCATGTTGGTCAGGCTGGCCTCGAACTCCTGACCTCAAGTGATCTGCCCGCCTCAGCCTCCTGAAGTGTGGGATTACAGGCGTGAGCCACCACGCCTGGTCTAATTTCTATTGTTTAAGCCACTCAGTTTGTGTTACTTTGTTAGGGCAGCCCTAGCAAACTACTACACTGACCAACATATTTAAATTGTATAGACTTCATTTTTCTCATCTGTAAACTGAAGAAAAATTGCAATATCTTCTTCATCCTATTGTGAGGATTAAATATGATAATGTATGCACCATGTCTGGCACATAGAAAGTATTTGTTACATGTTAGCTTTTATTACTAGTATTGAACTTGGTATTGAATGTGGTTGTTACATCCTTTAAATAGCAGATTGGTTTATCTGCTATTTTACTATTTTGTAGGTGTCTTCAGGCATTCACATTTCCTTCATTTTGAGTTATCAAAATCTCAGCTTAATAGAACTGGAGTTTTAAAATTTATGGTTCAAACTATTCTCTAAAAATATCTCATATGCAAATGATCCCAACCAGATTGTGATATTCAAAAATAGTCAAAAGACCATTAGCTTAACTCCATGGAAGTCCACATAAAGACAAATACCTAAAATAGAATGTGAATTATTGTTGAAGTCTTTCAGAAGGAACTTAAAAGAGGTAAAGGTGGTTGTAGATGACTTGAATAAAATACATTAGTAAACTACATATCCCATAAAATATACTACATTCTTATTTAGGAAAAATATTAAAACTGCTTAGCCAAATAACCTTTTAAAGATAAAAAGACTTCTCCATTTACTTTGCCCAAAGCTTCCTTTGCAATAACTGATAATGTCACAGACCTCTTAGTGTGAAGATAGGAAAATAGCAGAAAACCTAGGGGAAGAGTACTTTAGAATAAAGTGTTAAAAGGATCAGTGGGAAGGATTGGCATCTCTAGAAATCGATGCTTTAGGAAAGAATCATATGCACTTTCCCCCAGTTTACTCTAATTGTGCAAGGCATCCTTCATTAGAGAGTGACTTAGACTTTAATCATGAATGTTGAAGGTTGGCCTAGAAGAATCTTTCCTGATAGTGGGATATAATTATGCTTGTAACAAAACAAGAATGGATTCTAATTCTGAGTCTAATTAATTTGCTAATTCCAGGCATTGTCAGAAAAGTGATGCAAACTGTAAACTTTCTGTTCGGTAATAATGCTAACTTGTTTCCCACACAGCATCATTGAAAAGGCTATCAGTTGGGGTTCTGAGTCGTTTATATCGAAGAGCCAGCCTCTTAGTCTGGAGTTTTCCACTCTCCAATTTGAGGAAGAGAGGAGAGTAGAAAAGAGATGTTAATGGGGATGGTACATGTGAAACGTTGGAAGATTTGGAAGCAATCCTAGATTATATTTAAAAAGCAATCTAGCTTTTTTCTTTAGAAAATATTTAACTATACAAGCAATGCGTAAAATATGCTTTTGAAAAATTCAGGCAGTACAGAAGCATGGAATTCCTTATCATTTTATCTCTTCTCTTCCTGAGATTTTGACTTCCCCTTCTCAGAGATAAAAATTGTTAACCTTTGATAATTTACATTCATATATAAGAAAGTACACACACATATAGTTTAGAAAACATTTATAGGATAATACTTTTTAATTTTTTTCCTGTGATTTGCTTTTCCCCACCACTTAACAAATATTAATTAGGTTTGGCTAGGTTGTATTACAGTAACAAATTGATGACAAAGTTCCAGTGGTTTTAACACAATTACAATTTATTTCTTATTCATATTTTATGGATTGGTGGGGCATCGCTGCTTCACAGAGTTATTCAGGGTCCTAGGCTTTTTGAGTTTTCGCTTTTAAAAACTGCACCCTCTTTGGTTGCTGTCATAGTAGAGGTGCAGCTGCAGAGAAGGATATGAGGTTTTTGCTGTTTCGGCCCAGAAATGACACGTTACCTTTTTTCTAAGCCTGTTGGCCAGAACTAATCATGTGGACTTGCTTAAATGCAAGAGGTGTTAGAAACAGGAGTAAATATAACATTTGGTGAGCATTATGATCTCTGGGAATGTCTTACAGCTATTTCAGTATCAGTATGTTTAAATCTACTAAATTTTAAAATAACTGCATTGCATTCCATAATGTGAATGCATTGTAATTTAGTTAACTATCTCTACTGATGGACATTAGAGTCATTCTCATTCTTACACTGTTGCAATGAACGTGTTTGCATATGCTGTATATCTTCGTACATCTTTGGGATAGATACCTGAGTAACAGAATAGTGGGATCAAAGGGTACTCCATATTTAGTTTTGATGAACACTCCAAAATTATTATCCAAAAGGACCCTATCATGCAATACCACCTTACTCCTGCAAGAATGGACATAATCAAGAAATTAAAAAAAAAATAGATGTCAGCATGGCTGTGGTGAAAAGGGAACACTTTTACACTGTTGGTGGAAATGTAAAATAGTGCAATCACTATGAAAAACAGTGTGGAGATTCCTAAAGAATTAAAAGTAGGTCTATCATTTGATCCAGCAATCCCACTCCTGGGTATCTACCCAGAGGAAGAGAAGTCATACGAAAAAGATGCTTGCATACGCATGTTTATTGCTGCGCAGTTTGCAATTGCAAAAATATGGAACCAGCTCAAATGCCATCAATCAACAAGTAGATAAAGAAAATGCAGTATATATATGCCATGGAATACTGCTCAGCCATAAAAATGAACAAAATAATGGCATTTGCAGCAACCTGGATGGCATTGGAGACCATTATTCTAAGTGAAGTAACTCACGGAATGGAAAACCAAACATTGTATGTTCTCACTCATAAGTGGGAACTAAGCCATGAGGATGCAAAGGCATAAGAATGATACAATGGACTTTGGGGATTCGGGGGAAAGGGTGGGAGGGGGGTGATGGATAAAAGACTACACATTGGGTACAGGTTACACTGCTCGGGTGATGGGTGCAGCAAAATCACAGAAATAACCACTAAAGGACTTATTAATGAAGCCAAACACCACCTGTTCCCCCCAAACCTATTGAAATAAAAAATAAAATACAATGAAATAAAAAATAAAATAAAATAAAAAACCAAGAAAACCCCAAAAGGACTGTATCAATTTACACTCTTGCCAACTTCGAATAGTATCAATGTTTTAATTTTTTTGCCTGTGCTGTGGATTAAAAAAATGGCATCTTGGCTGGGCAGCATGGCTCATGCCTGTAATCCTGGCACTTTGTGAGGCCAAGGGAGGAGGATCGCTTGGGCCCAGGAGTTGGAGACCAGCCTGGGCAACATAGGGAGACCCTGTCTATACAAAAAAATTTTTAAAAATTAACTGGACATGGTGGCACATGCCTGTGGTCCCAGCTACTTGGGAGGCTGAGGTGGGAGGATCACGTGAGCCCAGGAGGTTGAGGCTGCAGTGAGCCATGATTGTGCCATTGTACTCCAGACTGGGCAGCAGCAAGAGACCCTGTGTCAAAAAAAAAAAAAATCTCATTTGTTTTTCATTGCATTTTTCTGATTACTAGTGAAATTAGCATCTCGTGATATATTTATTTTCCATAGTTCTGTATCCTTTGACTATTTTTCATTTTCCTCCTCTTTTCCTGTTAGTTTATAGGAGCTCTGTAGTATACACACACACACACACACACACACACACACACAAACACACACACACACGGATTTCCAGTTTGTGGATTACTTTATAACTTTATAGTAATCTTTTATGGACAGCAGTTCTTAATTATAATATAGTCTGGCTGGGCGTGGTGGCTCATACCTGTAATCCCAGCACTTTGGGAGGCCAAGATGGGTGTATCACTTGAGGTCAAGAGTTCAAGACCAGCCTGGCCAACATGGTGAAACCCTGTCTTTACTAAAAATACAAAAAGTAGCCAGGCATGGTGGCACACGCCTGTAATCCCAGTTACTTGGGAGGCTGAAGCAGGAGAATCGCTTGAACCCGGGAGGTGGAGGTTGCAGTGAACCGAGATCACGCCATTGCACTCCAGCCTGGGGACAGAGCAAGACTCTGTCTTAAAAAAAAAAAATTATAGTCACATTTGTGTAAAGTAACTTTTTATTGGTGATTTCTCTGTCTTATACAATAAATATTCTCTACTCTGAGATCATAAATATATTATCCTTTTTTCTTAGAAAATGTCTTAAGTTTTATCTTTTACGCATGAATATATCTAGAATTGATTTTTGTATTTGGTGTAAAATAGGGATCCAGTTTTTATATTTCCTTATACACAGTCATTGCAGTATTATTTATTTAAAAGTCCATTCTTTCCTCCAATAACTTGGAATGCCATCTCTGTCATATATCATTTTAACATATACAAAGTTCTGTTTCTTAGTTTTCTATGTGGTTTCATTATTTTGTCTATTTCTGCATCAATGCCAATACTGTCTTAATTAGTATAACTTCCTAATAAGTCTTGCTATCCAGTAGGGAAAATGCCGTTTCATTCTTCTTATTAGAAATGCCTTTTCTAATCTTAGACTTTTGTTCTTTGATACACATTTTAGAGTTGGTTTAAGTTCCTGAGAAAGCACTGTTGAGATTTTTGTTGGGATATCTGCATGAGATTGGGGAGAAGTTATGACATCTCAACATTACTGAATCTTTCTATATATTAACATGACATATTTCTCCATTTATTTAGGCTTTCTTTAATGTCTCAATAATTCTCCATAAAGGTGTTGCATGGCTTTTCTCAGATTTGCTTCTAGGCACCCCAGATATTTGCTTCTATTATAAATGATATCTTTTAATAGGCTATGTTTTTAACTGTTAATGGTGTAAAAAAGTACAATTGATTTTGAATAATGATTTTGAATATTGATTTTATATTCATCTACCTTGCTAAACTCTCTTATTAAGTCTAATAATTTATTTGTGTGTATTTGGTACAAAAATAATATCATCTGCCAATAATGGTATTTTTGGTTTTTATTTTCCAAACCTTATACCTTTTAATTTTTGTATCTTACCACAGTTGTTAGAACCAACAGTGTAAAGTTCAGTGGATGGGTAATGGTAGGTGTCCTTGTCTTATTTCTGATTTTCAGAGGAATCCTTAAAAAGGAATCCTTCTTTACTGTTTCACCATGGAGAATGATGTTTACTACAGGTTTGTAGTAGATGCCCTGTATAGGGTGAGGAAATTCTACTCAACTCCTAGTTTGCAGAGATTTTTTTTAAATAAATAAGTGTTGAATACTATCAAAACTTTTCTGTATAAATGAAAATTACCATATGGGTTTCTCTCTTAATCTGTTAATGCAGTAAATTATGTTTATACATTTCATAAATTTTGCATCCTGGGATAAACCCAGCTTAATCACAATGTATTATCTTTTTAAAATGCTGCTTGAGCCGGGCGCGGTGGCTCACGCCTGTAATCCCAGCACTTTGGGAGGCCGAGGCGGGCGGATCACGAGGTCAGGAGATCGAGACCATCCTGGCTAACACGGTGAAACCCCGTCTCTACTAAAAATACAAAAAATTAGCCGGGCGTGGTAGCGGGCGCCTGTAGTCCCAGCTACTCGGGAGGCTGAGGCAGGAGAATGGCGTGAACCCGGGAGGCGGAGCTTGCAGTGAGCCGAGATCGCGCCACTGCACTCCAGCCTGGGCGACAGAGCGAGACTCCGTCTCAAAAAAAAAAAAAAAAAAAAAAAAAAAAAAAAAAAAAAAATGCTGCTTGATTTGGTTTGCTAACATTTGGTTTGCATCTCTGCATCTATGTTCATGGTAAGGTGGACCTGTAATTTTTTCTTTTTGTATTATCCTTGTCTAGATTGGATATAAGTGTTATAGTAACTGCATTGGATATGTGGGGAAGTATTCCTCTTTTTTCTGAAAGAGGTGAAATTTGTGTCACGTTGGAACATCTGGGTACTTGAAAGTTTGATAGAATTCACATATAAAATCTGGGCTTGGTATTTACTGTGAATAGATTTTAATGTTCTGATGCTATTTTAAAAGATGAAGTCATTTGACTTCTTTTCAAAACAACTTAGATAAGATATATTTTTCTAGGAATTTTTCCACTTCTTCTTCTTCTTCTTTTTTTTTTTTTTTTTTTCTGTGACAGAGTCTCACTCTGTCGCCCAGGCTGGAGTGCAGTGGTACGATCTTGGCTCACTGCAACCTCCACCTCCTGGGTTCAAGCGATTCTCCTGCCTCAGCCTCCCGAGTAGCTGGGACTACAGGCACCCACCACCACATCCTGCTAATTTTTTTTTGTATTTTTAGTAGAGACAGGGTTTCACCGTGTTAGCCAGGATGGTCTCGATCTCTTGACCTTGTGATCTGCCCACCTCAGCCTCCCAAAGTGCTGGCATTACAGGCGTGAGCCACTGCGCCCGGAAATTTCTTCTAACTTTTCAAATTAGTTGGCATAAAAGTTTTATAATAGTCTCTTTTAAAAAAACTTCTCTTTACCTATAGTTATAGCTACCATTTCATTCCTTATATCATTTTGCCATTTGTGTTTTCTTCTTGATCAATCTTACCGGAGGGTTTTTTGTCTTATTAGTTGCAAAAAAACACTTTTCAGCATAATTGATACTCTCCATTATATCTTTCTTTTCTATCTTATTTATGCTCTTTTATTAATCTTCTCTCAACTTAGATGTTTTGGTTATTCTTTGTTTTAAACTTCTACATGTTTGACTTCACTAATTTTCAGACTTTTTTAAAAAAAATATTTTTAAGTATTTAAGGCTATACCTTCCTTTCCAGTACTACTTTCACCACTTCCTACATATCTTGATTTGTGGTACTCAGTTCTCTGTATATTCCTGGAATATATTTTTTCTATTTATTTATTTAGAGACAGGGTCTTGCTCTGTCACTCAGGCTGGAGTGCAGTGGCACAATCATAGCTCACTGCAGCCTTGATTTCCCAGGCTCAAATGATCCTCCCACCTCAGCCTCCCGAGTAGCTGGGATAGGTGTGCATCACCACACTCAACGAATTTTTTGTTTTTGTTTCATGTGGAGATGGGGTCTCACTTTGTTGCCTAGGCTGGTCTTGAACTCCTGGGCTCAAGTGATCCTCCTGCTTTGGTCTCTCACAGTGCTGGGATTACAGGCCTGAGCCACTGCACCTGGCCTATTTTTTCTTTTTAAATTTAACTTCTCTGTCTTTATATTTTAGGTATGTTTCTTGTAAGTAGCATGTAGCTGGATTTTTAAAAATTCACCCGACAGTCTCTATCTTTTAAGCAGAAAGTTTAACCCCTTAATATTCATTGGAATTTAGGATATATTTGAATTTGAACTTAATGCTTTTTATTTGTCCTGCTTGTCTCCTTTATCTCTTTGTTTATTTTGAATGATAGTTAATTTGTGTTTATTCTCCTATTTATTTCTCTCTAATTGTTTAGAAGTTAGACACTGTTTTTATTTTATTTTTAAAGTTTTCTGGATTTTTTTTTTTTTCCTGAGACAGAGTCTCACTCTGTCACCCAGGCTGGAGTGCAGTGGTGCGATCTCAGCTCACTGCAACCTCCATCTTCCAGGAGCTCAAGCAATTCTCCTGCCTCAGCCTCCTGAGTACCTGGGATTACAGGCATGCACCATGGTTCCAAGCTAATTTTTGTATTTTTAGTTGTGAGAGGATTTCACCATGTTGGCCAGGCTAGTCTCGAACTCCTCCTCACCTCAGGTGATCCACCCACCTTGGCCTCCCAAAGTGCTGGGATTACAGGCATGAGCCATCGCGCCCGGCCTGGATTGTTTCCATTTATATTTAACTTAATGATGTTTAAGGTGAGTCAATATCCTAAAACTGCCTACTGAATATTGGAAGATACTGAACTTTGATTATCCTTCTTCAAATTATTTACTTTTGTTGACCAGTATTTTAGTTTTATCTTTTTTCCTCCGAATTAGACATCATTATGATTACAGATAATATGTTTCAATTTATCAGTTTGTTTAGATATTTACCAATATCTTTGCTGATTTTTCCTTCTTGTCTTTTAAAAATTCTTTTGCTCGGAAGCTACATGAATCAAAAAAAATTATTTTGGGTTTGTTTTCTTTCTTTCTGAAGTACATTCTTATAAAATTCCTTCATTAAGTTCTGCTGATGGCAAACTCTTGCAGTTTTTGTTTATCTGAAGATGCCTTTAGTTTACTCCAGGTAAAGAAAGATAGTTTAGTTGAAATTGCAAGTCTAGACTGACAGTTCTCTTCTCTCAGCACTTTGAAGAGTGTTTTGCCCTGTATTTTTGTTTCTATTTCTGCTCTTGAGAAGTGTGCTGTTTTTCTTACGTTACATAAATATAATATCACTATGCATTTAGGTATAACTACATATTTTACTAGATTCATTGATCTCTATTGTTTCTGTATACTTTATCTTCTTTTACAATGAATTTATTATTTAGATTTAATTTTCTTTGGAAGTGTTCTGCCTTGAGTGATTTCCCCAGAAAAAGGTGTATGGTTGGTGTAAACTCTGAGTCCTTTTATGTTTGAAAATGCTCTTCTTTGACTTCTTTTGTGGTTTGACCCTGCCACTGCTGAGCTTGTTGTTTTCTCTCTTTGAATGTATCCCTGTCAAGGCACCACACCAGAGCCGTGACTGCAAGATATTCAAGGCTTATTACTTGCTCAGGCACAGGCAAAGTGAGGGAAGTTGGTGGGGGTGGGGCCCACCAATGAGAGGGCTCTTTGACTTCCCTATAAATGATATTCTGGCCAGGCATACACTTCTTGGATCATAATTTTCTTCTTTCAAAAATCCCTAAATAGTATTTTTTTTCCTTTGGGATTCTAATACTATCAATGAGAAATATGATACCAGTTCTGATTCTCTTTCCTTTTTAAGTAACTTGAAAGCTGGTCTCCCTCTAGAAGTTTGTATGGCTTTTTCTTCATATGTGGAGTTCAGAAATTTCACCAGAATTTGCCTAAAGAACAGTAATTTTTCATTAATCCTGTCTGGCACTTCGTATGCCCCTGCTATTTGAAATGTCAAGTCTTTTTTTCAGCTTGGAGAAGGAAAAGAAAAGAAAGGGAAACTTATTTTTTCTTTTTCTCTTATTGTGGTGTCTTCTCTCTGAAATGCCTTTATTTTCATTTGCATATTAGGCTTCTTGAAACTGTCTTCTATATTTTTTTACTAATGATTTCCTTTTTTTTTTTTTTTTTTTGAGACAGAGTCTCACCGAGACTGGAGTGCAGTGGCTTGATCTCAGCCCACTGCAACCTCTACCTTCCAGTGACCTCATCTCAGCCTCCTGAGCAGCTGGGACTACAGGCATGAGCCACCAATGTGGGCTAATTTTTATATTTTTTGTAGAGATAGGATTTTGCCATGTTGCCCAAGCTGGTCTCAAACTCCTGGGCTCAAGAGCTCTGCCCACCTTGGCCTTCCAAAGTGCTGGGATTCAAGCATGGGCCACCACACCCGAGCTAATTTTCTTTTATTTGTATTTGTCTCTCTGCTGTAAGATATTTTCTCCATTTCATCTTGTTGATCTTCTAGCTCACTACTCCTGGTCACTAGTTTTCAGCAGCAGTAGTATTTTTTTTTGGCAGGGCTGGGGTAGGTATTCTGTTTGGTTTTTAAATTCAGAAGTAATATTTATTTTTTATTTTGCCAAAACATGTTTCATCCCTTTAAATGAATCTACTCAAGAATTGACATTACATTTTTATTGAAGTTCTCTCCAGGTTTTCTCCCTCATCAAATTTGCCTCAGCAGGAGCCACCTGTTCGTTATGTTCTACAGACTTTCTTTGCTTGCTCATGTCAGCTGGTAGGGGCTGGATCCCATCTGGAGTGGGATTTGGGGCGTTTTTGAGCAGCATGGTCCTTCCTCAGTGCTGTGGAGGTTCCGTGGTCTGTTTTCTGGTTCTCCCTCAGGCTATCCCGGCGTTACCCCAGGCTTGGGCAGAGAAGCTGGTTTTCTCTGCAGCAGCCAAGTCCTCTTGGAGTTGTAAACAAGGTAGCAGAAGCATTCATCACTGGCTGCTCTGCTCAATTTTCTTAGGAACTAAATATCTCAGATAAGGGTAGGATTGCTTCTACCATGGTGTCACACACACACACACCCACACACTCTCTCTCTCTCTCTCTCTCTTCTCCCATTGGCTGTTTATTTTGCTTGTTAAATGATGTTGAATGAAACATGATATATGCAAGCATTCATAATCCAGCCCAAACCTACATTTCTAAAGCTGGAAAGGGGCCACCCTTTTTAGCTTTTCCTCCATACACAGAGTGTTTTATAAGTTCTGAATTATTCTTCTGTTCCCTGAATATATATTTTCTGATTTTCAGATTTTTAAAATTTTTTTAGTTTTATCTTTTTTCTCCAAATTAGACATCATTATTATTATAGATAATATGTTTCAATTTATCAGTTTGTTTAGATATTTACCAATATCTAGATCAGTTTTTTAGATATTTACCAATATCTAAAAAAAAAAAGGAAATCATTAGTAAAAAGATATATAGAAGACAGTTTCAAGAAGCCTAAGAATGAGAGTATTACAAATGTGGACCCAGATGATGTCACCCCATAATCTGTCTCCCAACTACATTTTTTTAAACAAATAAGGAAACTAAGTCTTGTTTAGGATCACAGAGGTAGTTTTAGTTAAAATTAGAATATGGTGGAATACAAATCTTGACAGGAAGGAGTAAGACTCGGAGAATTGTGTTGACAGGGAAGTCTCGTCAGTGAGATACAGGAAGAGGCAGGTACTTAAGGAGAATTGTTCATTCATTCATTCATCAGATTTGTGAGTCTGAACTTTACAAGATCAATTGGGAGGTAATAGAATAGAAATGAATGAGGGATATTTTAATCAGAGAGTATCTTCATCAAATATCAGAAATATGAACGTGTATCCTGTGTTTGAAAAACAGAATAATTCGGAGCTGCTAGGTCATTTGGAGGGATAGCTGGAAATGAGGTTATGATTAAGTGGGGCCAGATTGTGAAGGGGTTTGCATGTCATGCTTTGCTCTATATTTATTCAGCCGACAAGTACTGAGGGCCTACTGTATACCAATGAGCCATGCCAGGCACTGGGGATATAGGAGTGAGAAAGGCAGCATTCTTGCTCTCCAGGAGCAGCAGGCACTAAGGAATTCATGGAATGCAGTAAGTAAGCCTGTAGGTGGATGGACATTTCACCGAAGTGGCAGTCCAGAGGAAGGAGCCTGGAAGCAGGAGTCCAGAGAGGAGCTGGCTGCCTTAGTGCAAGGCAGGAATGATGTGAGCCTGGACTATAGGAGAAGGATGGTAGTTGGCAGAGAAGATGTAATTGAGAGACATGCATGGGCCAGGGAGGAGGTCGAGGAGGCTGGACCTAGAGAGGGAGGTCAGCCAGCAGCCTCTAGCTGCATCCATCTTACTCTGGCCTAAAGATGGTGGTGGTGATGCTGTGGCTCAGCTCTTGTTTCTGCTTCTTCTGAGTTCTTGGAAAGACAGAGAGTCTAACTGCCCATCTTGCTCCCCATGGCTTGAAGCATCACGTTGATATTTCTAGCAAACATGGGCTGTGCCTGGAGGCTGTTGTCTCATGCTTGGCCAGGTTAGAGTTCATCCAAATTGACTTATTGGAAATGCTCCTGTATGGGAATTAAATTATTTTCTAAATTTTTATTAAAGTGGTTAGAGATCCCTTTGGAGCAATTCTGTGAATTATCTTTAGGAGCTACAGGCATTAAAGAGCTGATAGAATGCAGTAAGTAAGCCTGTAGATGGATGGACATTTCACCGAAGTGGCAGTCAAGGGAAGGAGCCTGGAGGCAGAAGTCCAGAGAGGAGCCAGCTGCCTTAGTGCAAAGGCACTGTTGTAAAAAGAATTGCTAAATAAGGCAATAGTGCACCTTGAATTAAATATGTATTTAATATATATGTACACAATAGTTTGAAATATTTAAAGACTATTACTTTTTGTTTTCTTCACTGTCTTTTTTTGAGATGGAGTCTCACGCACTCTGCTGCCCAGGCTGGAGTGCAATGGTGCGACCTCGCCCCACTGCAACCTCTGCCTTCTGGGTTCAAGTGATTCTCCTGCCTCAGTCTCCTGGGTAGCTGGGATTACAGGCGTGCACCACCATGCCCGACTAATTTTGTATTTTCAGTAGAGATGGGCTTTCACCATGTTGGCAGGCTGGTCTCAAACTCCTGACTTCAAGTGATCCGCCTGCCTCCGCCTCCCAAAGTGCTGGGATTACAGGCATGAGCCACCTCACCCGGCTGTCCTCATTGTCTTTTAACAGCTATAATAATAAACGGGAAATGGCAACTTTCATTTTAACAAAGAGTATTTTGCCAAATATCCATTCTCCTCTCTTTCCCTCCTCTTGGTATCTTGTTTAAAGCTGTTTTCTTACAATATGCATCAAAAGGGTTTATTCCCTTGACAATATATTTAATAATAGACAATTTAGCAGACACTATCAATACCTTCTGAATCTCAATTTCTCAGTTTCTTCTAAGAAAATAAATGTTAAGAACATTTTGTTACATTATTTTTCTCCCTGTTTACAGCTCCCAGGTTAGCTATAGATGTAAACTGCACACTGCAGTTTTTCTGCTAAGCCTCCGTGACAGCATCTCATGCTATTTGCAGCCTTGAAAATGGATATATGATGGGATATCTTAATTTTTTCCCTTTTTGAGCTTGTATCAGTCATGAGCCAACAAATACTTGGTAAATGCCTAATGGAATAGAGCACAGGTGCCATAGGGAGACAACAAGATGATTGCATTGCAGGGACTGTTAATCTAACTAGAAAGACAAAATGCTACCTTGGGAAGGCATCGATTATAAGAAGTCTGGCAGGACTTTCCAGATGTTGTAATATACATTGACATATGTATTTAATCCCTTCCTGTCATACTCCCATATTGGTCCCAATGTTCTTCTTTGGCCACATATGGCCTACTTATCCCATGTAGAAAAAGAAGAGCAACCATATGCCTCAATATTTTGGGAATAAGACCCAGTGCCTCCCAGGAGGAAACAAGATCTGATGAAGTATCATCAAAATAAAGTGGAAGGCAGAAATTGCAAAGGATACCTCAATCCTTATGCAGTCCTTTCTGATACACTTAGTAGTAATCAGTGGGAAATAAAAAGTGATATAATTTGCAAGCTTTCTGCCTGCCAAGAAAGAGTTGTAAGCTCAGGAGTTTAATTAGAAAATGCCAGTGTTTCCTTACTTGGCAATGCTGCTGTCTTCTGGTTTGCAGGTAGAGGAGAGGATGGGCCTCTTGGAAACCTGCTCCTCTGACTACAGTATTTGGTCAGCCTCAGCAGTGCTCTTCGTCCACCAGCACCAGAAGCAAGGCCAAAGCCTGGGCCTAGAAAGTTCTCAGGAAGTCATCAGAGCCTGCATTTTTTGACTCTGCACCATTTGCCCTCTCCCCTCCTGGCTCCTGTCTTCTTTGGGTTACAAATGTCAGATCAGAGCCCGTTTTAGAGATGCTCGGGGCCAGCGACCTCAGGCTTGGGCTCTCTCAAAACCCCATGGTGCCTTATTATCTCTAATTGCTGCTCTGGACTCTCAGTCCCTGGGCTCTTTTGTGAAATTTTGTTGCAGCCCATGTATCAAATTGATTAATGTTTTCTACGATTAAGTTATAAAAGTATAATGTGGTATCATTTTAAAATTTGAGACACATGACAAATTGCTACTATAATTTAAAATGTAAATCTTTTGTTCAGTAAAGCTAAAGTAAAAAATAATTAAAATTTTGGGAAAAAAGCCCTAGAGATACCACAGTTTGGGCTTTATCATTTAAAAAATGGGGCAAATGCTTTCTAAAGATTCTCTTCTACCAGAGTCTCCATGGCATGGCATGCTGAGTCAAGTGGCTTTTCTTTTCTTTCTTTCTTTTTTCGTGATATAGGAGATTGGAAATGTAGTTCCAGGGTCTAAACCTGTAAGAACAATGAATCTAGGTAGGAATGGTTAAGTCCAATACCAAAAGGGCCAGGCAAGAAATGTACCTGAACAAAGCCAGATGAGGCACAGCTAACAAGAGCATGGGGGAGACCCCACCATGACTACCCCACGCTGACATAACTGGTAACTGCCATGCAGGAGCACTAGCCACGACGGCCACATCTTCTGAGTATTTGCAGAGATCTTTGGGTTTATGGCTTCTCTGAAATTTTGAAAATATTATTTAGTAACTATAGGCTAATCTGAGCCTAAAAATAATTACCTAAGGAACCTGTTAAGTGTGTTTGTGCAATCTCCTGGCATTAGCATTTTCTTGAAAGGGAACCTGTGTAATCCTTTCAAGTGTCTGGTGTGTTTCTCTGAGTAACCAGTTATACTTTGTGAGGACTTTCCAATTCATCAGACTATAGTATAGTTTCATGTGCTCTTAAACATCATCAGCAAGCAAAAAATAGTAAAAGAAAAAAAAAGTCAAGATTAGAAGGAACTGGAAAACTCTCATGGGAATGCAGGTTTCTAAATGTTAAGACCAGAGAATTACATATGGTTGAGAAACAGCAGCATCTTTTCTGAAACATTAATGCTCATCCAAACCAAAGTTGTTATAGCTCAGAGCAAGAGAAATACAACTTAAAGGTGAATGATCAGAGTTGCTATGGAGATGATGCAGGAAATGATTCAGAAGGTTGCTCGGAAAAATATTTCTTTGAATATTGATAAATCTTATTAACATGTGTTAGTCTATGGCTATTATAAAATGAATTGAACATCAGGGATTCCTAGTGACTCTGCCCTTAGGCTGTGCCCATCGTTTGTGACCTACAGTTAGTGGCCACAACAGGTATGAAAATGGGAACTGCCAAATGACACTCTATGCCACAGAGTTACACATGCAGAGTGGGTGGTTTTCAGATTTGAGCGTGCATGAGAATCATAATGGTACTTATTACAAGAGTTGATCTTATTCCGATTCAGGGGGTCTTCAGAAATGTTTTGTGAAACATTACTTTAAAATGAAAGAATGGGAAGCATCATAGGGTGAGGTTTTGACTGGTTTCTTTTATAAATGGTCTTATTCATACTCTTCAGAAGCCATTCCTTCAGCTACAAAATGTTAAGCTTCCTTGAAGAAGGAAATTTGGTAAATAATTTTTCAGGTGATGACAAAAAGAGCCCTTTATTCATCTGCTCATGATGACTCCAAAGTTTATACTCTTGGCCCAGAACTTTTGTTTGAGCTCTAGGTGTATATATCCAACTGCCTACTGGATATCTCTGCTGGAACGTCTGATAGAAGTCTCCCCCTTCATGCAGCCATACCATAATCCTCCCTCCGAGTCCGCTTCATCTGTGGTTTTCCCTGTTTCGTCAATGGCAACATCATTTTTCCAGGGAGCCAAGGCAAAAAACTTGGAGTCATCCTTGATTCTTTCTTTTTTCATTCCCCATATCTAATTGGCCAGCAAATTCCTTTGCTTCTATATTCAAATATATCTAGAATCTGAACATTTCCCCCACCTTTTGCGATATCCTGGTCCATGCTTTTAGCCGTCTTTCACCCGGGTTGTTGGAGTTTTCCTAATTTTTTGCTTCCATTTTTGTTTCTTTATAGTGTGTTCCCAACACAGCAGCTAGAGTATCCTTCTAAAGTTAAAGTCACATCCTATCTCTCTTCTCTTCTGCCCTAAGCCCTGCCGTGGCTCCTCATGTCACTCAGAGTGACAGCCAAAGAACAGAGATTGATTTACAAGGTTCAAGATCTCTGACTTTTTCGGGCGTGGTGGTGGGCGTCTGTAGTCCCAGCTACTTGGAAGGCTGAGGCAGGAGAATGGCGTGAGCCCGGGAGGCGGAGCTTGCAGTGAGCTGAGATCATGCCACTGCACTCCAGCCTGGGCAACAGAGTGACTCCGTTCAAAAAAAAAAAAAAAACTCTGACTTTTTTTTTTCCTTTTCAGAAACAGGGTTTCATTCTGTTGCCCAGGCTAGCCTCAGCCTCGTGAGTAGCTAGGACTACAGGTACACACCACCACAAAACACCTGGATTTTTAAAAAAATTTTCTTAGAGACAGGTTCTCATTCTGTGGCCGAGGTTGGGCTCAAACTCCTGGCCTCAAGCGATCCTCTCCCGCCTCAGCCTCCCAAAGCGCTGGGATTATAGGCGTGAGCCACCATGCCTGGCCACTCTCTGACCTTTTCTTACACCTGCCTCCCACCTACTCACTCTCCTCTAGGCTCAGTATCCTCCTCACAATTACCTGAAGCCACAGGCTCTTTGCACGGGCTGTTCCCTCATGGTCCTAGCTGCCAGGAGTGCTTGTTCCTGGGATATCGGAATGGCTCCCTTTCCCACCACCTTCAAGTTCTGGCTTAAACACTGCCTTCTCTAAGGGCCAACTCTTATCTCCTTTAATTAAACTTTGACCCCCGCCCTACTTGCCCCTCTTCTGCACTGTGAGACTGCCAATCCCCTCTGCCCTGTTTGATTTTCCATAGCACCTCTCCCTGCTAACATGCTGGATTATTAATTTTTTCATTGATGGATTGGTTTAATGTTATTTATTTTTATTTCTCCCACAGTAGAATATAAGTGCCACAGGAAAGCAGTTTTTTATCTATTTTGTTCATTGATATGTCCCTAGTGCTTAGAAAGGTACTTGGCACATACTAGGTGCTCAACAAACATTTGCTGAGTAAATGGGATGAAATATTTATGAAGTGGTTACTAAAAGTCAAGCACTGTTCAAAGTTCTAGGAATATAGCCATGGACTAGACTGTCCCTTCCTTCTGAGAGCTGACATTCCTAGTGGGAACTAGTTGCAAATGACAGAACTGCAGAGTGGATAGCACTTTGTGTTGAGAATGCAGCATGGTGGAGCTGGTAAAGCAGCCACAGCAGCCAGGGATACAGGAGAGCACTTAGTAGTGGCCCTAAGCAAGAGACAGAGTGGATTGCAGAGGGTAGGGTGTGCAGGAAAGGTAAAGCTTCCAGAAAACAGAACACTTCACAGTGTTCAAAAGTATAGGAATTACAGAAAAGAAAAGTGATCATGAAGAGTAAAGAATGTGCAGGAGAAAGAGAAAGAAAACTTACATAAATAGCATATAATAAAAACTCTAAATAACAGTGGCTCAACCACACAATTATTTATTCTCCCACATAAAAGAAATCCATAGGAAGGAGCGAAGTCTTGGATGGAGGCTTCATGATTCTGTCCCATCATCCTCAGCGCATACCTTCTATCCTCAAAATCACTTCCCAGGAGACAAAGGAAAGGCAAAAGATGCGCATCGCCTCACTGAGGCATCGTCCAGAACGTGCCACAACAGTTCTCACTGAGTAGAGCTCAGTCACATGGCCACACCTGGCTGCAAAGGAATATAAGAAAAGTAGTCTTTTCATCTGAGGCATTGCCACTACAAATATCTCTGCCTTAGGAATGTATGAATAAATTACAGTTCATTTAGAAGAGGACCCGAGATTGAAACACAGTGTAAAAAAGCTGAACCAAGACCCTGAATTAATCATACCAGGGAGGAAGGATTGATGGTTAAAATTTTACTATCTGCATAATTTATCATTAGCTCTTTCTATAAAAATAAATTTTACTGTATATATTTTAGATATATGTATACAAACGTGTACACATATGTATATATATACACATATATATGGTAGAATAAATTAACATATTCATTATCTGATATACTTACGCATTTTTCCCCCTGTGGCAAGAGCAGCTATCATCGACTCATTTAGCAAAACTCCTGAATACAATACACTGCTATTAACTACAGTCCTCATCTTATACACTGGATCTTTTGGCTTATTCATCTTACTTGCTACTTTGTATCCTGTGACCTACATCTCCCCATTTCCTCTCTCATTAGTTCTTTATATTTAACCGACTGTTTAATATGTATATTTATAATTTCATCCCTAGTATGGCTGTTTTTCAGTATCTTTTTTGTTTCAAGCCTCAGTATAAGAACATCAATCATGTATTATCTAAAATAGAAATACCCAAATCTGGTCCTCTGACTGATGGGAAACAAGTATATGGGTGTTGAGTGGTGATTAGCAGGGAGGGAGATTTCATAGTTACAAAATTGATGACTCCCAGAAGGGACAGTTAGAGTTAAAAATGAAAGAATGCTTTGGTAGTTATCTGATGAAAGCTTCTGATATGGAACATTGGCTTTATGAAACTAAGACAATTTTGTTGTATCTTTCAGACCAAATTTTGAGAATCTTTTTTTTTTTTTTTGAGACGGAGTTTCATTCTCATCACCCTGGCTGGAGTGCAATGGCATGATCTTGGCTCACTGCAACCTCTGCCTCCCGGGTTCAAGCGATTCTCCTGTCTCAGCCTCCCAAGTAGCTGGGATAACAGTCTCCCACCACTATGCCCAGCTAATTTTCGTATTTTTAGTAGAGATGAGATTTCACCATGTTGGCCAGGCTGGTCTTGAATTCCTGACCTCAGGTGATCCGCCCACCTTGACCTCCCAAAGTGCTGGGATTATAGGCATGAGCCACGGCACCCAGCCAAGAATCTTTTAAAAGAGGATCAGGAGTCATTTAAGTTTTAAAAAAATATTCGATTTAAAAAAAAATTTATTATTATTATTATTTTTATTTCCATAGGTTATTGGGGAAAAGGTAGTGTTTGTTACATGAGTAAGTTCTTTGGTAGTGATTTGTGAGATTTTGGTGCACCCATCACCCAAGCAGTATGCACTGCACCCAATTTGTGGTCTTTTATCCCTCACCCCCTGAGTCCCCCAAATCCACATGTTTTTCTTATGCCTTTGCATCCTCGTAGCTTAGCTCCCACATGTGAGTGAGAACATATGCTGTTTGGTTTTCCATTCCTAAGTTACTTCACTTAAAATAATAGTCTCTAATCTCATCCAGGTTGCTGTGAATGCCATTAATTCATTCTTTTTTATGGCTGAGTAGTATTCCATTTGAGTAGTATTCCACAGTTACTACTGAGTAGTATTCCACAGTTTCTTTATCCACTCATTGATTGATGGGTATTTGGGTTAGTTCCATGTTTTTGCAATTGCAAATTGTGCTGCTATAAACATGTGTGTGCAAGTATCTTTTTCATATAATGACTTCATTTCCTCTGGGTAGATACCCAGTAGTGGGACTGCTGGATCAAATGGTAGTTTTACTTTTAGTTCTTTAAGGAATCTCCACACTGTTTTCCATAATGGTTGTACTAGTTTACATTCCAGCAGCAGTGTAAAAGTGTTCCCTGTTCACCACATCCATGCCAACATCGATTTTTTTTTTTATTTTGGCCATTCTTACAGCCAGCTGATCTTAAACAAAGCAAAAAAAACATAAAGTGGGGAAACGACACCCTATTCAACAAATGGTGCTGGGATAATTGACAAGCCACATGTAGGAGAATGAAACTGGATCCTTATCTCTCACCTTATATAAAAATCAACTCAAGATGGATCAATGACTTAAATCTAAGACCTGAAACTATAAAAATTCTAGAAGACAACATTGGAAAAGCCCTTCTAGACATTGGCTTAGGCAAGGATTTCATGATCAAGAACCCAAAAGCAAATTTAATAAAAACAAAAACAAATAGCTGGGACTTAATTAAACTAAAGAGCTTTTGCACTGCAAAAGGAACAGTCTGTAGAGTAGACAGACAACCCACAGAGTGGGAGAAAGTCTTCACAATCTGTATATCTGACAAAGGACTAATATCCAGAATCTACAACAAACTCAAACAAATTAGCAAGAAAAAACAAACAATCCCATCAAAAAGTGGGCTTAAGGACATGAATAGACAGTTCTCAAAGGAGGGCATACAAATGGCCAACAAACATATGAAAAAATGCTCAACATCACTAATGATCAGGGAAATGCAAATATTTGTATTTTAAACAAAAAGGAATAAATGCATAGTGAAAAGTAAGTCTTTTTCTACCCCAGGCCATCAAATCCCTAAACCTCTAGGCTTCTAGTGCCTCTTCCCAGAGCAACCTGTCTTACTAGTTTCTTGTATAAGGAATCATATAAAGCTGGTGAACCACATGAAAATGAATGCTTGCTTCTTATTGTCCACAGTATGAACTTTGATTTGCAGGCATTAACAGGAAGAGCAAGCACAAATAGGACCATCTCTAGAAAACCCCTCCTTGGTTATCCCAGGCAGATGTTCTCAGTGCCTCCCAAGCTCCTTCATGGCTTAAAAAAATTGTACTGAAATCCATAACATAAAATTTACTATTTTAATTGTTTTTAAAATGTTCAGTTTAGTGGCATTACGTATGTTCTCATTGCATAGCCACCACCACCATCCATTTCCAGAATGTTTTCATCATCTGAAACAGAAATCCTTTACTCATGAAACAATAACTCCATATTCCCCCTCCCTCATAGCCCCTGGTAATGATTCTTCTACTTTTTGTCTCTATAAATGTGACTATTCTAGGGATCTCATGTAAGTGGAATAATACAATATTTGTCCTTTTGGGCCTAGCTTAATTAACTTGGCATAATGTCCACAAGGTTCATCTATGTTGTAATGTGTCAGAATTTCCTTCTGGCTGAATAAAATTTATTGTTATGTATACACAAAATTTTGTTGATCCATTCATCTATCAATGGATATTTGAATTGTTTCCACCTTTTGGCTATTGTGAATAAAGCTGCTATGAACACTGGTGTACAAGTATCTGTTAGAGTTTCTGCTTTAAATTCTTTTGTTTCCTTTGTGTCTTTTTATGACATACTATTATTTATTGTAGTTGATGAGTGGATGCACACATGCTTTAAATTCCCTATTAAATTCTAACCCCTTGAGAGCAGGGCCCTTGATTGTTTTTTTCACTCCCACAGTCATACATTTGTCCATTCAACAATTCTTTATTGAGCATTGCTGAGTACGAGGCACTATGCTAGACTTTGGGGATACAGGGTGTAATGATGAACGTGAGCTGTATCCTCTAGCAGCATAGGTCTAGTGAGGTACATTTTTATTTATAATTGTATCTGGTACAATGTCTTGCACATTGTAAATATTCAACAAATGTTTGTTGACTTGTTGGTTGACTTACTGACTTCATGTATCTTCAGTGGTTCCTGAAAGTGTCATATCAATTATTGGATAGCAGTACAAATTTTTTGAACAAATGTAACAAATGTTAGAGTATGACTTTCTTGTTCCTCTATTTATAGCAGACAGGATGGTGTCTATCACACAGTATGGGCTCAATAGTTTAAATAGTTTTAAAATGAAAGATGATGACGTAATTTGCCATAGAGAATTCTGACAAGGGCCAGACATTAATGCTCATATATTATGGATGGAAAGACTGAGGCATTTAAGAAAATCCAGAAAAGTAGTGACCAAGTCAGGAATAAACCTGGGTTTATTGGCCTGCAACCTAATGCCTTGTGCCCTCCATCACACCAGTGCGTAAAATTAGAACTGATATCCCACCTTTCTGCGAAAGATGTGAACTTTAATTAGGTGTAATCACACACAGTATGGAGAAGGTTTAAGGCCTTTAAATTTCCTAAAAATGAAAATGAATCAGATTCTAAAATAAGCTTGTTAAATGCTATTCTTAAATAAAAAAGATAGTAGCATATGATGGTGAATTGCTTTTTCTGCTGTGAGAGGTGAAGTGTTGCTGTGCCACCTGCTTGGGAAGACCAAGCTGTGTCTAACCTTATACATCATTTCTCTGCTTATTCAGCTCAACCTCATTCCTGACTGTCCATGAATTATTGAGGCTTTTTGTATCTTTTGAGCAATCTGATTTAGAAATATTTAATCCTATGTTATATGAGCTAGAGTTTAAATCACTTTATTTCATTAAGAATTCTGACTAAATTTTTCATGAAGGAGAAGGTTGAGGTTTTAATTATTTATAAGTTTTTGGATTATTTGTGAATCTGAAGGCCAAGTTTTTCTTATAAATTTAAGATATTTCAGTTTCAAAAACTATCCTGTATTTGAAATACGTAAACTCATTTAATAAACCTAAGTACATTGGGAAAGTGAGACAGTGGGGAAAAAAAGAAAAAAGAAAAAACAAAACCTAAGTACAGCACAGATTGGAAACCCCAGGAGAGCATAGACTGAATTCACACTCAAGCTTAGCTGCTCAAATCCTGAAACTGTCATTGGTCCACTGAAGGTACAGGAGTCAGAGGACCTTAATTCATAAGGCAAAGGATTGTGTATATAGATATAAGGAGTTTGACATTTTAAGAAGAGTGAATTGAGCAGAAATTCTCCAGAAGAACTTAAAGAGAACAGAGTGGACTCTTCCCCATTCTACCAGTTCTGGCCCCAAAGTTATAAAGGGCTTGGATACAAAGGTCAGACTTGTTATCTTGTTGATGCTCAGATTTTCTAAATAATGAAATGTGTTTTTGCCTTTATGACAACAGGAAATGCTCAGAAGCCTTCAGACTTGGCATAATTTGTCATAAGAATGTTGCTATTCCATTGATTTTGTTGTTGTCAAATTTGTGCATTCTCCATTGTACCTTTTTTTAGAGTCAGGAGGAGGAAGGTAACCTGGCCAAGTGGTGGCCCATAGTGTTACTTCTTTTTTACCAGCCTTACCTGATTTGGGTGAAATATGTGTAAGTGCGCATTGTGGTGGGAAGGGTCAGAGCAATCAGCAGGGGTCATATGGTGAAATCAAAGACAGGAAAATGGGTTTTGGCCAAAAGTTGTATTGGTGACTGACTCAGAATGTGTTGACTCCCGCTCTGTGTTCTGGAGAATGACTGGAGCTCTCCCTCCAGTGGGCCATACTTTCTCCCTATCCAACCATATGTAATGACAAAAAACCCTCCCTCTTAATAAGCTCTCCCTTGATCCTGCCAGGCAACTGTCAGTGCCTGTGAGAGTAAAGATCAGCAATTCTTACTGTTTTGGTCACTTACATGTGTTCTTTGGCAGAGAGTTTGGTGTTTTGCAATACAGATGGAGAGAGGAAGTCAGAAGAGGAACTGAGGTTGGAGTCAGGAGAAAGATGCAGGCGGGCAAATCTAAGGTCAAATATTCTCTCCCGCATCTAAGACAGTGAACAAAAAGCAGACACCTTTGGTAGTTCTGGCCTCTAATAATATAAACAACTTATTTGCCAAGGTACTATGCCAAATGCTTTATAAGTAGCACCTCATTAAATTCTTACAATATGGCCAGGCGTGGTGGCTCACACCTGTAATCCCAGCATTTTAGGAGGCTGAGGCAGGCAGATCGCTTGAGCTCAGGAGTTCAAGACCAGCTTGGTCAACATGGCGAGACCTTGATTCTACAAAAAATCCAAAATTAGCCTGGCGTGGTCTTGCCTGCCTGTAGTCCCAGCTACTTGGGAGGCTGAGGTGGGAGGATCACTTAAGCCCAGGAGGTTGAGGCTGCACTCCAGCCTGGGTGGCAGAGTAAGATCCTGTAGCCCCCCAAACAAAAAAAAAATTTAAAAAAATTCTTACAATACCCCATGAAGTAGGCATTATTCTTTATCTCCATGTTATAGATAAGAAAACCAAGATCTATGCTGTCTCAAATTCACAGAAAAAGAAAGTAAAAATATTTTTTAAAAAAAGAAAACCAAGATCAACAAAGAGTAAGTAACTTTTCTAAGAATATGGAGCAAGAAAGGGAAGAAACCCAGGCTGCAGGCCCTGGACACTCCAGGCTGGTCCACTGTGATGGGCCCTGGTTCAGCAGGCTCCATACTGCCCTCAGGAGTAGCACTGAATAAATCGCTCCCTTTTTCAAATGCATGAAGCCAGCCATCACATCAGATGATGCCCTGCCTGAGGGCTCCCCTTGGCCTAACTCCTATTAGTAATACCCATCTTAAATACTCCTCTTTTCCAGTAATGGCACCTTCTCTCACAATGAGATTCAGTATTCATCAGAATGCTGCTTCTATCCTCCTGTACAATCTTCCGGTTAACAATGCTAGTCTAGACTATCCTTCTAGAAGGGAGGGGAAGGAGGCAGGCGGAGGCTGTGGAGTCCCATGAAAGCTCCTGGAACACATGTACCACATGAGGAAGATGCTGCCATCTGGACAACCTCATTAGCTTTCCAGCTGCCTCTGTGTGTATCTTTCTATGGACAGCAACTATGCAAATGTGATCTTTGTTTTAATGAGTGTGTCAGGTGTATTTTGCTGTAACATTATATATGATTCACTGTGGTATTAAAGTAATAACTTGGGCCAGACAGCTCATGCCTGTAATCCCAGCACTTTGGAAGGGAGAGGCAGGTGGATCACTTGAGGTCAGGAGTTTGAGACCAGCCTGGCCAACATGGTGAAACCCCGTCTCTACTAAAAATACAAAAATTAGCCAGACATTGTAGTGCACACCTGTAATCCCAGGACCAAGCAGAGGGGTGGGATGGGGACCATTATAACACCACTGTTCAGCAACGAAGCTGCTGCCTTGTAAAGCAGGTTGAATGAATGCAGGGGCTGCAGTAGAGGGGAGTCCTGTGTTGAGGAGGTAGGAGGAGATTAGATGGCACCAGAGGTCCCTTCCAAATTGCAGCATGTATAATTCTAAAAATAAAGTGCTGCTGGTATGATCTCCCTTCTTTATCAGTGGGTTGATACACTTCAACTCCCAACCCCACCCCAACCTCTCCTTGGCTCCTTAGAGGCTCTCTCACTTCTCCAAACAGTTTGCACAGTGGCCACAGATGGGCCCTCATGCATGACACAGCCGTCTCCGAAAGGCTGATAGCCCTACTCCATCAATCATGGCTACTGATCTCTTAGCTCTGTGTGGGCCAATACATCCTGAACAGGGGGATGTCTTCTATCTGGTAAGTTCCACAAGAGTTAAGACCACGCCCATCTTGCTCACCACTGAATTTCCAGCACCAGTCCCAGAGCCTGATATGTAGTTGAATGACTAGAAAGTGATGAATTAATGAATGAATGAGTAATAAGCAGTTTCCAAAAAAGGCTTGGGAGAGGAAGGTGGCATTATCACCAGGATCATTTTATCCTATTCAAGGAGCTGTTTGAACCAAGATCTAATACTTTCAATAACCATAATCATCTCCCATTTGGCCTAGGTTGTGAACTGGGAGAGAGTAAGCATGCTGTCATACCCAGGAAAGGCTCCGGTGAGTCCCTCCTTAGGTTCGAACCAATCTACAGACCTTTTCTTTGAGCTGTGGCACCAAGCATGGTCTCTTGGACATAGAATGTGCTCTACAAATGTCTGTGATGGTGACTAAGTACCCCAGGTCCTTGCAGGAAGGTAGTGTCCTGAATTCTGTGGTTTCCTAGCACAGAATCTAAGAACATAGTATAATAAAGCTCTAAGATTTTTTGGGCTTGTGAATCCTGAAGTCTTACCCTATATTCAACTGAAGTCTCCACCCAGGGGTGCTGCCCCTGAGATCCTGAGATGTAGAAATGCACTGGAGCTTTTTTTTTAAGTGAAGTAGTTTGGGTCTTTATCAGAATCCTGCTCAGAATGCAATCTTTCTTTTTGAGACATGATTCATTCGAATGTTATTTCTGTGACTCCCCTTTATCTGAGATTCTTTTAGGGTAAAATGCTATAAGCAAATTTGGGTTAATTTTAAAAAATTTAAAAACTTCATTCTAATCTTGCTTTTGACTTCATTACTCCACTGAAAAAGTTAAGATTATCAGTGACCTCCAGTCACTTAATTCATTGTTGAACTCTCCAAAAAAAAAACTTTTTTTTTCTCCGTCCAAAAAAAATACTTTTCCCCTTAGCTTCTGTAACACTACATTTTGGTTTTCCTCTCACTTATGTGGCCTTTCCCTTCTCAGTTCCCTTTAAAGCTCATGCTTCTATACTCAGTGGTTAATTGATGGAGCTCCTGAGAGCTTGGCTCCAGGGCCTCTTCTTTCCTAACTCCATACTTGCTCCATACCAGTGGCCTCAGTTTTCTTCCATATGCCGATGACTGTTAAATTAACTCCAGCTCAGATTCCTTCTTTAAACTCCAGACCCATTTATTGCCTTGACATGACCATTTGAACATTTTAGAAGCACCTCTAGCTCAATTTGTCTAAAATTGAACCTGCAATCTTTCTCCTAAAACTCTCCTAAACTGGTTCTTTCCCAGTGTTTTCTATTCCCGCCAATGGCATGAGCAACCTGCCAGTTACTTGGGCCATCAACTTTGGAGGCATTCTTTTTTTTTTTTTTTTTTTGAGATGGTGTCTCGCTGTCACCCAGGCTGGATGGAGTGCAGTGGCGCGATCTTGGCTCAGTGCAAGCTCCGCCTCCTGGGTTCACGCCATTCTCCTGCCTCAGCCTCCGGAGTAGGTGGGACTACAGGTGCCCGCCACCACGCCTGTCTAATTTTTTGTAATTTTAGTAGAGAGGTGGTTTCACCGTGTTAGCCAGGATAGTCTTGATCTCCTGACCTCGTGATCTGCCCACCTCCAACTGAGGTTGGAGTCAGAAGAAAGATGAAGGCAGGCAAATCTAGGGCCAAGTATTCTCTCCCGCATTTAAGACATTTAAGGCCCGGTATTCACATCCCGGCCTCCCAAAGTGCTGGGATTACAGGCATGAGCCACCGCACCCAGCCTGGAGGCATTCTTGACAAATCCCTCTCCGTACCCTCCCTTGCTAAGTCCTGCTGATTTTACCACCTGCTATGGTTTGAATGATGGTTGGTTGTCCCCACCCCAAATTCATGTGGAAACTTAATTCCCAATGGGAGACTGTTAAGAGGTGTGGCTTTAAGGAGATGATTGAATCATGAGGGCTCTGCCCACATGAACAGAATTAGATGCCCTTATGAAAGGACTTGACAGAGGGAGTTTGCCTCTCTCTTGCCCTTCCATCCCTTCCACCCTGTGAGGACACAACATTCCTCCCCTATGGAGGATACAGCAACAAGGCACCAACTTGGAAGTGGAGACCAGGCCATTGCCATGCACTGAATCTGCTGGCGCCTAGATCTTGGACTCTCAGCTTCCAGAACTTTGAGAAATTTCTGTTTTTTATGAACCACCCAGACTCAGGTATTTTGTTATCACAGCACAAATGGACTAAGATGCCACCTAAATAAAATCCACCCTCTTATTTTCATCTTCATTGCCATCACCCTAGCCTAAGCACTTACTATTCATTACCTGGGCTACTGAAGTAGTGTACTGACTGGTCTCCATGTCTCTGCTCTGGTCTTCAATCCAAAGTATTGGAGATCATAGCATATTACTCCCTTGCTTAAGTCATTCAGTGGGTTAAATCCTACTTCTCTTAGGGCAAATATCAGAATCTTTGACGAGACCTGCAGGGCATGGTCTGGCCCCTGCCTACTTGTCCAAAACTCATCTTGCTGATATTTCACTTCTTCCTCTACTCCAGCTACACTGACCGGAGCCACATGCCCTCCTTTTCAGTTCAATCCTCACATATTACAGATGAAGCAATAGACAAAGGGATATGAAATGGTCTGCTGAAGGTCAAAGCAGACTCTTGTCTTCCAGGTCAGGGCTTTTTCTCTCGTGCAGCCTGTGCTGCTTTAGTTTGTGTTATCGTATTTTGATGTGGCCAAAAAAGCCTCTACAAAAAGAAGGAAACAAATAGTGCATGACTGCTTATTCAACTCTAATGAAATCATTAATTTTACTTAATTGAGACCTTTTAAGAAATCCAGGATATAGTCAGAGTCTGGTGAAGCTAATAATAATGGTGTCTTTCTTTGGATGAAAAGTCTTTAGAAAATCTTCAGTCCATGAAATCATATTTGAAAAATGCTCATGTATTATCCTTGGCTAATGATAGGATGATAATGTGAAATAAAGATTAAAGGTCAGTTGTCAAATGTAGCTGTTAGCCAGAAAGCCTTCCTGACAGTGTTTCCTGAAACCTTTTGAGCCCTGACGTGGTTGATGAACAGAGTGAGTGAGAGCTGTGAATCATCAGAGCCTCTCAGCCAACAATGGCTTTCTTGGGCAGCAGCCTGAATGTGTTCAAGTCCCGAGTTGTCTGCTGTTCCTTTGTTAAACTGCATCAGAGTGTACTTTGTCACTCTATTATTGATGGTAGGCCCAAATGACAGTGTTCAATTGTGAAAAGCTTTGGGGGCTATTATGGGAAAGTGCTTATTTCATAAATTAATTCCCTTCACTGCCACGGAGTCCAAAGTTAGTGCTTTCACTGAATCGGGAAGATAGGGATAACGTATAAGCCTATCTTGAGGTGGGAAGTGATGGAGTGATCATTGTCAGGAGCGTAATGGCTGTCATATTGTGAAGAGCTGTGCTACATTTGCTGAGTCCACAGTTAGGCATTAAAGAGAAAAGCCTTTTCAGTCTCTTTATCCTCCAGGACTTTAAAAAGTTCTAGAGTTTTAGAAACAAGCATTAGAAATGGCCCATCCAAAGTATTTTTCAAGTTTACCCAAGATTACCATGGCAACTAAATTACTGCATGACTACAGGAAGTGCATTTAATGACATTTTTTCAGCTTATGTACAAATTGCTCTTATTAAAGAGGAAATGCTAGAGGTTGAGACCATCATGCTTTTTGTAAAGGAAGAGAATGAACCTTCTCTGGAGGTGGTGTATACTCTTAACAATATGAAGGAAGTGTGTTAACAGCCTCTCTATGCATCTCACGTAAGTGCCTGGTGACACTGCAAGATTAAGATTGTTCCATGGGACACAATTGCTCCCTGCACAAGGAAGTCAGAAAGGCAGAGTTTTACTACAGGTCCAGTTTTGGGATGATCTGGTGATAGCTTCCTTTTTACATACATTTTTGTGTCCACCTATATTGTGTGCATTAAATTTCATGTCCTACTGGGTGATTCTTTTCGTGATTTGAGAATGAAAGCAGGAACCACAGTCAAGCCTTATTATACATTTTTGGAGGATGATATTGATCCTCCAGGATTTCATATGAAGTTTTATAAAAGAAGCTTTTTCTTTGTCATTTATGTATGTATTACTTAATTTAATTTTATTATTTTTGAGACAGGATCTCACTCTGTCACCCAGGCTGGAGTGCAGTGGTGTGATCTTGGTTCACTGCAACCTCTGCCTCTAGGGCTCAGCCATACTCCCACCTCAGCCCCCTGAGTAGCTGGGACTTTAGGCACATGCAATGTGTGCCACAATGCTCAGCTGATCTCTTTTGTATTTTCTCGTAGAGATGGAGTTTTGCCATGTTGCCCAGGTTGGTCTTGAATTACTGGGCTCAGGTGATCCACTGGCCTTGGCCTCCCAAAGTGTTGAGATTACAGGCATGAGCCACTGCACCCAGCCCGTGTGTGTGTTCTTAGAAAACAGCTGTTTCCTTATGATGTGCAGATGACATTTATTATTACAACACACTAATCCTTGGTGAAGAAAATAGGAACAGCACTATTTGAAATTAAGGTTTTGCTTGAGGCCAAGAGTTTGAGACAAGCCTGGGCAACATAGCTACAAGAAAATAGAAAAAATTAGCTGGGCATTGTGGTGCACACCTGTAGTCCTAGCTACTTGGGAGGCTGAGGTGGGAGGATCACTTGAGCCTAGGAGTTCAAGGCTGCAGTGAGCTATGATTATGCCACTGCACTCCAGCCTGGGCAATAGAGTGAGAGCCTGTATCAAAAAAAAAAAAAAATCGAGGTTTTGTTTTAGTTTCTAAATTAAAGTGTTTATAGCAGGTGCAGGTGTGTATCATTTCAACCTGGATCACCATCTCTACTAAAAATACAAAAACTAGCGGGGCATGGTGCCGCATGCCTGTAATCCCAGCTACTCAGGAGGCTGAGGCAGGAAAATCACTTGAACCTGGGAGGCAGAGGTTACAGTGAGCTGAGATCGCACCATTGCACTCCAGCCTGGGCGACATAGCGAGACAGTTCCCCCCAACCCCCATCAAAAAAAAGTTATTTCTTTTATTAAATGAAAAGCTGCTATCATAAAACTTTAACCCATAGATCCTGGCTTCACTCTCTGGATCAACGAGAGTACGATATGCCAACAATGGCAAAAATAATAGTCTTCTAATTGACAATGTAAGTGCCACTGGGTTAGAAGTGAAAGACTTGCACAGAATGGGGTCAGATTAATCCAGAAGGGATTTGGGCTTTGTTTGGGCTATATGCTGAAGTAGCTGAGGACCTTGCTATGGGCTCATGACATCCTCTCAATTTTTCCCCAGATGAGAACCATCTTTGGCTCATTTAGTTTGTAAGAGAAAAGAGCATTTTGCCTAGAGAACACTGGACAGGGTTTGGGACTGGGAGATACAGATTTTGGTTTTCAGATTTTCCAACCTTGAAGTGAACGTTAAATTGATGGACACATCCTCAGAGAGACTTCACGGGGTGGAGGAGCATTGGAGGATCTCAGGGTAGTTATGGAAGTCCCCACTGCTATGAAACTCACCACTTCCTGTGGCAGCAACTTAGATTTTGAGCTCCTCATTGAACAATTCCTCCTATGGTGAGTTAAAAAAAAAAAAAAACTGTCTCCCTGGTAGTAGTTCTTTCATCTGCATAACAACCTTCAAATATTTGAGCATAGCAACCCCATGTGATTTTTAAGATGACTCTTCTCACCGCTAATTCTTCTGAGTTCTATTACTTTTTATATGAAATCAAAAAAATTCATTGTTCTTTGTACTAAAAGATATCCACTGTGCTTAAAAATGCTTAGACTATTTTTTGAAAACCTTACTACCTTTGCTAGACATTGTGTTTAGCACTATACCTTTAGAGTACAGTAAATATCACTAGGAATTTTTTATTTAATTCTCACAACAATATCAGGAGATATGCATTATTAATATCTCCACTTGGCAGACATGAAAGCTCAGGCTTGGAGTGGTGAACCAACATGCTGAGTTGCTGGAGCTGATATTCTGATTTCCATCTTTCAAACTCTGAATTCCATGGTTTTAATCACCATAATACATTTGTTCTAAATTGTCTATGAGCTTATTAAAGGGCCTTATCTGGAGCCAAATACATGACTCTAAGTATGATTCCATCTGCATGGAGCAGAGTAGAACTCCCTTTGTTTTGGAGACTGTGTTTCTGTCAGTGTATCCAAGATCTCATTAGTTTTTTGGCAAGTACATCGCACTATTGACAATCAAACAATCCCTGGGTTCTTAAAATACGTGCTCTTATCAGGATATGTCTTCCCAACTATACTTGTATGGTTTATTTTTAGGACATAAGTGTAGGAGTTTGCAGTTATATTTATGAATCTTTATCTTACTATAGTTGGCATGTAATTTAGGATCTCAATTCTGGCACCCAGCCCAATTAGTTTTCTTCTGGGCTTCCTATCATAGGTCAGTGATCCTTAGAAGTTTTGGTGGTAAATTTTTGATTGTGTTTTCATTTTAATGACAGTTGAAGAAATATGATATAAACATTTGTAATTTTGACTAATTTGTATGGCTATTTTATTACCAAATACAGATGCACAATTTCAGAGCCTCCCTTTGTGCTAATACTTTGTTATAACCTGATTAGGGTAGAATAGATGAAAACAATGCACCAATGACGAATTTCACTCCAGAAAAAGGTCATATGCAATCATGGTGTACTGAGCAAATGCAGTTTTCCCAGTAGTAGGAATACAGTGTGTAAACTGAATCATCATACAGATGGTAGTACAGGTTGAGCATCCCAAATTTGAAAGTCTAAAATCTGAAATGCTCCAAAATCTGAAACGTTTGGAACACTGGCATAATGCTCAAGGATAATGGTCATTGGAGCTTTTAGATTTTGAATTTTTGGATTTGGGATGCTCAACTCGTATAATGCAAATATCCCCAAATCCAGAAAACTCTGAAATCCAGAACAGTTCTGGTCCCAAGCATTTTGGATAAGGGATACACAACCTGTATAAATATAGACCTTGTGCCATAGCTCAGTACCATATTCATATTAGCTATTTGGTTTCAGCAAAATGTCATGTATTACATTACACTAATTCAATTTGCATTTTATTGGGTTTGGTAATAATAAAAGTAACAAACTCTGTGGCTTACCTTAACTGAGAACTCAATGCTTTGCATGTATTATTTAATCCTGAAGCAATCTGTGTGATAGGAATTATTATAATTTCTGTTTCACAGATGAGGAAACCAAGGCCTGGGAGTTTAAGTAACATTCAAAAAGGCACAATTAATAAATGGTGGTAGTAGAGTTTGAACTCGGACATTCTGATTTTAGTGCCCAATTTCTTACCTATTGTGTTTTATTTATTTTGTAAATTTATTTTGTTTTTATACTTTTACAATAGCCAGAAACATAAGCTACATAAAGCTAGTTTTGTATTTGTATATATTTAATTAATGTATGAT
Source organism: Pan paniscus (assembly GCF_029289425.2). NCBI lineage: Eukaryota > Metazoa > Chordata > Mammalia > Primates > Hominidae > Pan > Pan paniscus. The sequence goes on along the minus strand of NC_073256.2, from coordinate 82,121,457 downwards.
AAAAACTATTTTAGTTTTGGCGTTAACAATTTGTTTTCAAAAGAAGTCATTACATATATTTGATAAACTCTGTCAAGGACAAATTTAATCAAGATTCCTCTGTGACAAGCAGAGCTCATTGCATGAGACTTGGGTGGGGTTGGGAATTGAGGTCATGTGCTGGGGAGAAGGGGCACTGGCTGTGGCTGCAGGCTATGTTTATTAACTGAGCTATGACCTGCCTAAGGCCAGAACTGTGACCAAGAATATATATGTCATAATCCATATGACAAATGCTTAGCAATAATCTTTTCCAAAAATCTTCAACATATCAGACAATATGTTAGTTCCATTCTCCTCCCTTGCCTCCCCAAGGCCTCTCTCCCACGTCCTGTGTCCTCCTGCTATATAGTAGAGAATGGAAGCTGAAAATCAGCCAGTCCGTCCAGGGATGAAAGATATCTGCCTGTTTTCAGCCTCATTCCTCATTCTTGCCTTAAAGTGCTGTGTTTCTCAGGGGCTGTGCAACACACAAAGTTCTTTTCTGGGCTGAATTCCCTTTTTACAGGCATGAAAGCTTGAACATTGTCCACTCACTTAAGACAGTTATCTTCTACCTGATTTCCATATTTCCAAAATATGTTGAAATCTCTCATCTGCTATTGTCTTCTCTCCCATTCTCTTTCTGTCTGGTTAGATACCATTTTAATTCTTCTAAAAAATTTATGTCATCCACGTTTTGTATTTTGGTGCATTATCTTTAGTGTTAATATTTGATTCTTGACCCTCAAGGTCAAGACATGAAGCATTACCCTGTTTCTCATCAAAGAATCTCTGTGGGTGTGAACTCCTGATGGCGAACAGAGCCAGCTGTGGGCTCCTTGACAGAGAGGAGACAGAAATAAGGAGTGACTTGTGGAAATACTCCTGGTGAGCCATCAAGAATAGATACCAGCACTTTCAGCAGTTATTTCCCTATTTGCATCATTAGTATAAATATTAGAAATGTGGAATCCAAAAGATGCATGTGTATGAAAGGATACGAATTTTTGAGGTTTCGTTAATGTACATAGATCAATGCCCCAGTATCAGATTGATTAGAATTTGGGAGGCCCTGTTGGTGCTTACCTAGGAGCTTGTGATATTAGGGAAACTCTCTGGGAACTTCTGGGGCTCCCCTCCTCTTTATAGCTTTCATTTGTGAGGTGTTTATATTGTAAGAAAGAAGAGTGAGATAAATTCACTGTTGTTTCCTCTGTGTACTAGCATTTTTCCACAGAAAAGTTAAAAGCTTCAAGTTACTTGAGTAAAGACATTCTGTGTGCAATCAGCCATTTAGAGTGAGCAGAAACGTTACAATTTGTCAGCCGGCCTACATTTAGTCCACGCTTTAAGCGGTGGGTAGCATAAGATGAACAGAAGAAGAGAAAAGCAAATGGATTGGTGTGTCATTTATGGATTTAAGAATAATGGGTAGGTATATTTCAGGATATTCAAAATGCAGAAAACTATATTTTGGGGGTTGATATTGGTGTAGAGATTAGCCAAGATTTCAGGTATTTTTTCCCTCCTTCCAGAATTTGGCCAAATAATGCCACAAGTTGCTTATGCTAACGGTTCTAACACATGCCTGGTATAAGCAGAGGCAGAAAATTATTGGCTAAGATGAGGCTTTAGAGCAGAGGTGTCCAGTCTTTTGGCTTCCCTGGGCCACATCGGAAGAATTTTCTTGGGCCACACATCATATACACTAACATTAACGATAGCTGAGGAGCTAAAAAAAAAAAATCGCAAAAATCTCATAATGTTTTAAGAAAGTTTATGAATTTGTGTTGGGCCGCATTCAAAGCCATCCTGGGCCGCATTCAAAGCCGTCCTGGGCCGCTTGTGGCCCGCAGGCTGTGGAATGGACAAGCTTGCTTTAGAATGATTTGTGGATTTCTTTCTGTCTGTTCTATCTGGGAAGACATTAGAGAGCTCAGAGTGAGGGCTGTGGAGTCAGATGACTGGTTCCAATTCTGATGTTGTGGGCTGGGGTCTCTGGATGGAGTTCATTCTGCAGGGTATTATAAGGATCAACCTTTGTGGACAGGAGAGGAAAGAAGCAGATTTGGACAGAGAGAGGAGCAGAAGATTCAGCAAAGCTTCAGGTCACTCCGTGGGGAGACCTGGATTGTGTAAAACCCATTTTAACTGTTCTCCAGAGAGCCCCAAAGGTCAGACCTTTATATCTCTGCTGTAATCAGCCATCTGTTTGGGCTGTCCTGGGAATGGTGTGCTCTTGGGCAAGTCTCTCTGCATCTGAGGGACACCCTGAATGAGCTGACAGCTGGAGGCTGTTGCTGCCAGCGCTCCCCAAAGATGGCACAAGTCCTTCCTCCAAGTGGGGGCTGGGTGGTGCGTTTCCATGTCTACCACATCTGGGTCCCTTTTTAGAAGCTATGTAACCTTGGGCATGGTGGGGTCTCAGTGTCCTCATCTATAAAATGGGAATAATGAGCCTATCTCATACAGTTTTGTCAGGATTTTGTGAATTATTATAAAGCTCTTAGAAGTATGCCAGGCACATAGTAAGCATACACTAAATGTTAGCTATTATTCTATTTAGGTAATTTCCCCTTCAGCCCACAGTAGCCAGGCTAATGGAGAAAGTTTGTAGCATTGTCAGACTTTGCAAGATACAGTTCACGCTCTGAGGAGAAGGTCATGACAGCCCTTTTTAAAAGAAATAATAATTGGGATACTTCACATTCTCCCCTTGTCACTTTCTGTTCTGTGATCTATACCGCCAGCAGAATGTGCTCATGACCTCTGAGCAATAGAATATTAACAACCTCTAATAAGCTGAAATCATAGAGAACTATTTAGAAGTGATTTGTAAATTACACGATTCTGTTCTTAATGCTTGTGCATTCCCCTCATAAAATCATATTTAACAATGGATAATTAAGGGACCTTGGTCTTTAACCCTCAGATAATTCATAAATGCACATTTCTACTGTTTTGTAAGAGTCTCAATGAAAGCTTAGGGCCTATTGGAGTTTTTCAGTTTCTATGGCTTTGAATTTTTCAAGTTTTCTTTGAAAACCACTGAATATATCAAAATAAAGCCCTCCAAACTCCATTCATGGCTGAATTTGAAAGGATTATGCTGTCATCTGAGAAGTGGCAAATTACCAGTGCTGCTGCTGCTATTGAATAATCAACTAGGGAGGAATGTTGCAGAAAATGGGTGGGGGATGAGGAGATGAGAAGAGGAGAACCTATTAGAAATAAAGATCGACTACTCCTTTCCACCCATTTGTTCACTGAAAAGATATTAATGTAGCACCCACTCTGCCCTATCAGGATACTGGGTGCTGAGATGAATAGAACATGAACTCTTCATTGGAGGAGCTTATGGTCTATTAAGGGTCGTGGCGGTGGAGGGGTAGAGGTGGGGTGTAGTGGAGAGTGCACCCAAGTATGCTATTATAGACACTGTAATAAAGGCCTGCATTCAGAAGCTGGCCTTGGAAATGGCAAAGTGACGTAAGATACTGTGAATGAAGAACAAGAAGTACTTCACCACCAGTTTACTGAGGCAGCAAGATGGAGGGTGACTCAACAAGAATGAGAGTTTCACTCAAAACAGAAAATCAAATTCTGCACATTCTCACTTGTAAGGGAGCTAAACACTGGTACACATGGACGTAAAGGTGGAAATAATAGACACTGCAGACTCCAAAAGTGGGGAGAGTGGAAGGGGAGTGAGGATTGAAAAATTACCTACTGGGTACAGTGTTCACTATTTCGGTGATGGGTTCATAGAAGCCCAGAACTCACCATTATATAATATATCCATGTAGCAAACCTGCACATGTATCCCCTGAACCTAAAATAACAAATAAAAATGAAATTACAAAAAAAAAAAAGAATGAGAGTTTGAAGCTCAGCTGGTGGGTAGGATGGGAATGTCCTTAGAAGACACAGGGGGAGACATGTTAGTTTTGAGTCCGTGGGAACATCCAGGTGGCAATACCTATCAGGCAGGTATGCAGGCGGCTTGTGAGGGGATTTGTAGATCAGAAAGTAAAATAAAACTAAGGTTGCCTTAATAAAGTTGAAAACCAAGTATATATTAAGTTAAACAGTTTGAGATCAAATGGGGACTGAAAATCCCAAAGTAAATTCTTCATAATTCTATTATTTATGACACTAAATTTTATTCAGTTGAAAGGGCTGAAATGAAACACATAATTATAAGCTTAAAGCTTCATTTGCTAATGTGTCTGTGTCTGATTTTCTTAATTTTTCTCTAAGAATAGCTGATCTCAAAAGTATGAGGCCTACTAGTCCTTTAAAAATTTTAAAATATCACCTACTTGTCAAAATTCTACTTATGGAGAGCTGCATAAAATGAAGAGTGAAAGGCAGTTCTTCCCCAGCCCCAGTCCCAGCACCAGCCCCAGCCCCATTCCACTCTTCAGAATTAATAACTGTGGGCAGTCTGGTGGATATCTTTCTGGTCTTTTGAATGCAAATATTAATATGTAGCTGTATATTTTGCATAAATGGGATTGTATCATATGGCCTTGCACCCAACTTTTTTGCATAGAATAATATTTGCAGCCCTTTTTCCTTGTTGAAACACGTGTATCTTATCCCTTTTACTCACTAAACAATATATACCATTGTATAATATACATAATTCATTTAAACATGCTTGTATTGATGCACATTTACTTTGCGGTTTTTCAGATTACAGATGTCAAAGTGTGTCTGCCGTCTCCTTGCATATGCATACATACACATGTTCTAGTAATTGTCCTAGAAGTGGAATCACGAGGTCAGAGGGAATCCATATTTAAATTCTGGTGCATTTCACAAATTTCATCCAAAGAGGTTTTACCTATTTATATTCCTTTACAAGCTTCTTTTAAATCAGATTGTCATTTCTTTGTGTCTATTATTTTCCAGTGCATCTTGTCTTGTGGCTGTTTGAGAGAAGCCTTGTCAAAGACCCTTTATGGAATCACTTCCCTAAAGAAACAAGTTCCTGCGGGGGCAGGAGCTCAGGCCATTGTTGGCGGTGCTCCTGCCACTGCGACATCTGCTACCGGCACAGCTTGTATTCATTATACTGATGTGACAGGTTATCTGGGCAGGGGGAGCAGAGCAGAGGAACAGGGCAGAGACCCGATGGCCTTGTGAATATTTAAAAGCCATTTAAATAGATTTCTTTTTATCCCCTAATTTCCTATTGATGACAGCCCTGAAACTACTTATCTCATTTTTCAAATCAAAGCTTCCTAAAGCAAAATGGCTTGGAGACTGAACAGCCCTTGAAGCTCTGTTAATGACGGGATGGGGGTGAGAAGACCAATAAATTGTTTAGGGAGTGGAAAAGTACTTCAGACTTCAAACCCCCTCTCCCTTCAGCCAACCTCTTCGCAGGCTGCGGCTCTGAGAGGTTGTCCTGGCACAGTCTGGAGCCTTGGTGCATGTCATCTCCCTCAGCTTTAGGAACCAGAGAGATGTGGGCTGGAATCTGGCCCCAGCTGTTGTTACCTGTGTGACCTTGGGCAAGCAGCTTCACTTCTCTCTGTTTGCTGTCTGTAAAGCCTTTGGTGTCCCCTTTGGGTTAATCATATATGTCTGCCAGGGTCGTCTTTGGGATGAGTGATAATTCTTTGTTTGTCACTGGCAAATCATGTACCAGTTTTATTCTTCATCTATTGTGGTAGCTGCTGAGTTTCCACAGAGTGGCATCGGGGCGCTCACTTTCACAAGTGGCATCTGGCTGATCACTTCCACAGAGTGGCGTCTGGGTGATCACTTCCACAGAGCAGTGTCTGGGGCGCTCACATCCACAGAGCAGTGTCTTGGTGCTCACTTCCACAGGGCAGTGTCTGGTTATTCACTTCCACAGAGCGGTGTCTGGGGTGCTCATTTCCACAGAGCAGTGTCTGGGGCACTCACTTCCACAGGGCAGTGTCTGGTTGATCACTACCACAGAGCAGTGTCTGGGGCGCTCACTTCCACAGAGCAGTGTCTGAGTGATCACTTCCACAGAGCAGTGTCTAGAGTGCTCACTTCCACAGGGCAGTGTCTGGTTGATCACTTCCACAGAGCAGTGTCTGGGTGATCACTTCCACAGAGCAGTGTCTGGGGTGCTCACTTCCACAGGGCAGTGCCTGGGTGATCACTTCCACAGAGCGGTGTCTGGGGTGCTCACTTCCACAGAGCGGTGTCTGGGTTCTCGCTTCCACAGAGCAGTATCTGGAGCGCTCACTTCCAAAGGGCAGTGTCTGGTTGATCACTTCCACAGAGCAGTGACTGGGGCGCTCACTTCCACAGAGCGGTGTCTGGGTGATCACTTCAACAGAGCAGTGTCTGGGGCGCTCACTTCCACAGAGCGGTGTCTGGGTGATCACTTCAACAGAGCAGTGTCTGGGGCGCTCACTTCCACAGAGCAGTGTCTGGGTGACCACTTCCACAGAGCAGCGTCTGGGGTGATCATTTCCACAAAGTGGTGTCTGGGGTGCTGACTTCCACAGAGCGGTGTGTGGGACTCTCACTTCCACAGAGCAGTGTCTGGTTGATCACTTCCACAGAGCAGTGTTTGGGGCGCTCACTTCCACAGGGCAGTGTCTGGGTGATCACTTCCACAGGGCAGTGTCTGGGTGATCACTTCCACAGAGCAGTGTCTGGTTGATCACTTCCACAGAGCAGTCTCTGGGGCACTCACTTCCACAGAGCAGTGTCTGGTGTGCTCATTTCCACAGAACAGCATCTGAGGTGATCATTTCCACAGAGCGGTGTCTGGGGCACTCACTTCCACAGAGCGGTGTCTGGGGCACTCACTTCCACAGAGCGGTGTCTGGGCGATCACTTCCACAGAGCGGTGTCTGGGCGATCACTTCCACAGAGTGGTGTCTGGGTGATAACTTCCACAGAGCAGTGTCCGATTGATCACTTCCACAGAGCAGTCTCTGGGGCACTCACTTCCACAGAGCAGTGTCTGGTGTGCTCATTTCCACAGAGCAGCATCTGAGGTGATCATTTCCACAGAGCGGTGTCTGGGGCACTCACTTCCACAGAGCGGTGTCTGGGTGATCACTTCCACAGAGCGGTGTCTGGGTGATCACTTCCACAGAGCGGTGTCTGGGTGACCACTTCCACAGAGCAGCGTCTGGGGTGATCATTTCCACAAAGTAGTGTCTGGGGTGCTGACTTCCACAGAGCGGTGTGTGGGACTCTCACTTCCACAGAGCAGTGTCTGGTTGATCACTTCCACAGAGCAGTGTTTGGGGCGCTCACTTCCACAGGGCAGTGTCTGGGTGATCACTTCCACAGGGCAGTGTCTGGGTGATCACTTCCACAGAGCAGTCTCTGGGGCACTCACTTCCACAGAGCAGTGTCTGGTGTGCTCATTTCCACAGAGCAGCATCTGAGGTGATCATTTCCACAGAGCAGTGTCTGGGTGATCACTTCCACAGAGCAGTCTCTGGGGCACTCACTTCCACAGAGCGGTGTCTGGGTGATCACTTCCACAGAGCGGTGTCTGGGGCGCTCACTTCCACAGAGCAGTGTCTGGTGTGCTCATTTCCACAGAGCAGCGTCTGAGGTGATCATTTCCACAGAGCGGTGTCTGGGGCACTCACTTCCACAGAGCGGTGTCTGGGTGATCACTTCCACAGAGCGGTGTCTGGGCGATCACTTCCACAGAGCAGTGTCTGGTGTGCTCATTTCCACAGAGCAGCGTCTGAGGTGATCATTTCCACAGAGCGGTGTCTGGGGCACTCACTTCCACAGAGCGGTGTCTGGGTGATCACTTCCACAGAGCGGTGTCTGGGTGATCACTTCCACAGAGCGGTGTCTGGGTGATCACTTCCACAGAGCAGTGTCTGGGTGATCACTTCCACAGAGCAGTCTCTGGGACACTCACTTCCACAGAGTGGTGTCTGGGTGATCTCTTCCACAGAGCGGTGTCTGGGTGATCACTTCCACAGAGCGGTGTCTGGGCGATCACTTCCACAGAGCAGTGTCTGGGGCGCTCACTTCCACAGAGCAGTGTCTGGTGTGCTCATTTCCACAGAGCGGCGTCTGAGGTGATCATTTCCACAGAGCGGTGTCTGGGGCACTCACTTCCACAGAGCGGTGTCTGGGTGATCACTTCCACAGAGCGGTGTCTGGTTGTTCACTTCCACAGAGCGGTGTCTGGGCGATCACTTCCACAGAGTGGTGTCTGGGCGATCACTTCCACAGAGCGGTGTCTGGATGATCACTTTCACAGAGCAGTGTCTGGGGTGCTCATTTCCCCAGAGCGGTGTCTGGGTGATCACTTCCAGAGAGCGGTTTCTGGGGTGCTCATTTCCGCAGAGCGGTGGCTGGAATGATTGTATGGTGATGTTGTGTTGGCATAGTAGGTGTTGGAGCTTTGAAGCTGTGCCCCAGGGCTGTTTACATAAGACTGAGAAAACATCAATTACTCATTTCAAAGTCTGGGGGTGAGGTGGTGATGGACATTGAATGGGATGGACATTGAATGGGGGCTCTAAAGCCTCCAGAGGTCCCCTTGGTGCATCCATTACTCATCTACTTTAGTTCCATAAAACTTGGACAAGTTACTTAATCTCTCTTTCCTTCAATTGTTTTTTTCTAAATTGATGAAATGAAGGTAATAGTAGTCTCTACTGCATACAGCCCCTATAAGGGTTCATGAGAGTGTCATGTCCCCCTTGCCTGCTCTATTTTTCCTTTTGTTGACTTTCAGAATTTTGCTCATTTTACAGTTTCCTTGTTTCTCTTTGTAATTGATTCCCCTTCTCTGATGGAATTTTGTTTGTTTTTCTCACCGCTCTTTATCACCTAGCACCATGCCTGGCACATAACAGGTTCTAAATATTTGTTGAATGAATGAATATGGGATGCATAGAACAGTGCCTGAAACATAGTAAGCACTCTATAAATGTCAGCTACCTTTAAAAAATTATTAACTGTTATCTATAAATTGAGGATAATAAAATATCCCTCATAAAATAGGAGATCATATAAATAGCATAGCTGGCATAGTACACAGAAGGCTCTCAGTAAATGGTAACTGAATTATGTATGAGTGTCAGTCACTTTCAGCTGAAGTATTTTGTGAAAAAAGCACTTGTAGTAGTTATGTTCTCTCTAATTCTGTGTTTGAGCTCATGGCTTCAAAAAATGTGGCTTCCTCCTTGGGTGGGAATTGAGGAAGGAGGCGTACTGGGAGAGGTTTGAACAGGGAGTGAGTGGTAGGAAATTTTAGCTATTTTAAAGTGAATTTGGCTAATGCATCCAAAAAGTATTTTGTCAGTTCTAAATTATGTTATTAACACTGTGCTGTGGGCATGGAGGTAATGACAAAGAAGGAGGAAAATGGTTTCTTCTCACAGCCAGTCAGGAATCAGTAGCTTTTCAAAACTAAAGAGCCAGTTCTCATGAAGGCTTGAAAAGACCTAGCAATTCTCATCTAGGAATTTATGCTGTAGATATCATCAGTGATAAATACAAATAAAAACACACAGATATTCATCACAGTATTAAAAAAATTTTACACCAATCTAAATGTCCTGCAAAAATGAATTGTTTAATGTTGTGTTCAAATAATGGAATACTATTGTACAAGTAAAAGGTAATATGTAGAACCTTTGTTGTATGGAGAGATATTCACGACATATTTGTTTAAAAAAGGTTATAGATCTAAATTTGAGAAAGCATATTGATAAATGATTGATAAACATAGGTGTTAATTTAAGCATATAGAAATTTGGAATGACATACATCCAAACATGAACAATGTGACAGGGATGACTCTATTGTCTTCTTAGTGGTTATTTGCATTTTCTAATATTTCTAAAGTAAACACTGATTTATATGTAATACAATTAAAAAATTCTTTCTTTTACAATTTGTGTCTAGAAGATTACACAAGAAACTGGTAACATTTGTTTTCTAGAGAAGGGGAGCTGGGTGTTTGGGAAACAAGGGTGGTGTGAGAAGAAGTTTTCACTATCTATCTGTTGTATTTTTGAATTTTAAAATATGTGTATATAATACATATTAAGACATACAAAATAAAAAATTATAAATGGTGATCTGAGAAATGGCAGTGGGCACCCTGACTGGACTCTCACAGGTAGAGGACAGAGGCTGGGACTGCAGCAACTGACTTGGGGAGGACGTGCATACTCCTTGTAGGGAGGGGAGACCAGCAAACTGGACAGATCTGATGCCTTGAGTCAGACCACACAGCTGCCTGTGCCAGTCTCTTCCTTCTTGAAGAATCACACAAAATGTGGGTGTGGCTGAGAGCTGAGATATTTATCCAATAAGTTTATTTATTCAATTTACTAATAAATACTAACAAAAAAATTTATTGATTTTTTTCTTAATACAAAAATGGCATATTAATTGTAGAAAATTTATGAAGTGCATACAGTGAAAAAATTAATTATAATCCAATCATCAAGATACTGACATTTACATTTTAATAGCAGTCCTCAATTATTTACAAATATGTATAAAGTGTGTGTGTGCGCATGTGCACACACATGCATGAGAGTATGTATGTTTGCAGGTTGCTCAATGCATACTGCTTTGCAACCTACCTTTTTACAGGGAAGATTTCTTTTTTGAGAGGGATGGATAGAGAACAGTGACAAAAAATGTTCTAAAATTTCTTCCTTTAGTGTTGCTTCTGAAAGATGTCAAGATTAGGATTGAGAATTGTGGTCATTGAACAGACTCATCCTCTCTTTCATGCATGTATAACCTAGTGTTCCCTCCATCCTGACTGGCCGAAGTGTATGGTCTAAGGTTCCATGAACTTAGTGACACTTAGCCCCTAAGTGCCCATGTTGGCAGGTAGCCCAGACTTTGCAACTCTGGGGCCCACTAAAGATTGATTCCTTCTTTACCCTGTATCTTCACTCACCTTCTCTCCAATGGCTGATTTCCATCAGCATTCAAACATGCTCAAGCCTCTCTATTCATCACTCATCACCTTGGTTCTTTCTTCAACATATTCTATTCAGTAAATGGCATCCACAGAGTTGCTCAGGTCAAAAAGCTAGGACTCAATCTTAATTCTTGTTTTCCTTTCTCCTACGTTCAATCCGTGAACAAATTCTGCAGGCTTTATCTCTAGAGAGTACCTCTGATGCCTCTACTTTTCTGCATCTTCACTGTTACCACTCTAGAGTAAGCCACGATTGATATTTGCCTAGATATGGGAATAGTCTGCTTAACTAGTTTCTCTACAGCCTCTTCTCCACATAGCAGCCAGTGAAGCCTCTGATAAACCCAAGCCCAATATGTCTTTCCTCTGCAGAAAACCCATCAATGGCTTCCCTCACATTGAGAAGAATACTACATTCTTTATCATAACCTACAAGGCCCCCTCATAGGCAGGTTCTGTCCACATCTCTGCATTTGCCTCATTTACTTTCTCCTTCATTTGCTCTGGCTTTTTTACGGTTTTTTGAAAATTCCCATTTCTTTTGCTGCAAAGGAAGCTTCATCAGGGAAGAGACTGTGACTGTCTTCTTCATTGCTGAAGCATCACTGTCTATCCCAGTTCCTTAAGCATAATAAGTATTCTATGCGTGTTTTTTTAACAAGTAGATGAATTTATGACCTAGTGAGGATGATCAAAATAAGTGCATAATCTTTAAAAATGCAAAGGCAAATGTGGTAAGTTTCTTAAGAGAGACTTGATTTAAGTAGTCTGGGAATTTATGGAGGGGTGCTGTGGTTTGAATTTTATGTCTCTTCAAAATTCACATTGAAACCAAATCCCCAATTTGGTGACATTAAGAGGTGGGCCTTTAGGAAGTGATTAGGTCATAAGGGTTCCACACTCATGAATGGGATTAGTGCATCTATAAAAGAGGCTTGGGCCAGGCATGGTGGCTCATGCCTGTAATCCCAGCACTTTGGGAGGCCGAGGTGGGCAGATCACTTGAGGCCAGGAGTTTGAGACCAGCCTGGCCAATGTGGTGAAACTCCATCTTTACTAAAAATACAAAAATTAACAGACATGTTGGTGCACACCTATAGTCCCAGCTACTCGGGAGGCTGAGGCACGAGCATCTCTTGAATCTGGGAGGTGGAGGTTGCAGTGAGCTGAGATCACGCCACTGCATCCAGCAGCTTGGGCGACAGCAAGACTCCGTCTCAAAAAAAAAAAAGAGGCTTGAAAGAGCCTGTTTCCCCTTCTCCTATGTGAGGACACATCTATGAGGAAGAGGCCTTCACCAGACACTGAATCTGCTGGCACCTTGATCTTGGACTTCCAGTCTCCAGAACTGTGGACAATAAATTTCTATTGTTTATAAATTACCCAGTTTAAGGCATTTTGTTATAGCAGCTTGAGCAGATTAAGACAAGGATGTGCTTACTCTGGATGGCAGTCACTGAGGACTTATGGATGAGGAAATATTTGAGCTGGATGTCAAGGGTACATAAGACTCTCCAGGCTCGAGTAAAGCAGCAGAGTCTGGAGAGGGTGACAACTAATCCAGATGAATCAGGAAATAAAGTATATGTAACATACCTGTACAGATTAGGGCTGGAAAGGTAATTCTGGATCTGATCATGTGGTGTCTGTTCTGGTCATGCTGAACATGCCAGGCTAAAATGTTTAGACAGTTCATCTCATGAAGGAAGCACCTCCCTATGCCCCAGGGAGCAAAATGATCACAGACATAAGGAGAAACATTGGTTCATGTTCTTAGATGGTCAACAGTGGAATGAATGAAAAAAGAAGGAACAGATGTGAGGTTTACCCTTTAAAAACCATCAATAGGAATTGGTAACTGATAGAAAGTGACTAAGTGTGAGATGAAAAACCAAATGCAGACTTGAGCTTGGGTGACTCAGAAAATTGATAGAAATAGAAAATCATGAAAAAAGAATTTTTTTTTTTTTTTTTTTTTTTGGTGACAGAGTCTCACTCTGTCACCCAGACAGGAGTGCAGTGGTGCGATCTTGGCTCACTGCAGCCTCCACTTCTCTAGGTTCAAGTAATTCTCCTGCCTCAGCTTCCTGAGTAGCTGGGATTACAGGCATGAACCACCATGCCTGGCTAGCTTCTGTATTTTTCGTAGAGACGGGGTTTTGCCATGGTGGCTAGGCAGGTCTCAAACTCCTGATCTCAGGTGATCCACATGCCTTGGCCTCCCAAAGTGTTAGGATTACAGCTGTGAGCCACCTTGCCTGGCCTGGGTTGAATCTTGTTGAGTTTAAGGTAACAATGAGTCATCCAGTTTGTGATGGAATTTGGGAGTAGAGGAAAGATAGAGATATAATTTTCACTAATTAATTCATTTGTCCAGTGATTATTTCTTGAGCATCTAGCATATGCCAAGTATGGTATCAGGCATTGGGAAAAGCATAAATCCTGTCCCTAGGAGTTCCCTTTTTCTATATCTAGCTTTTTGACCCAGAAAGACATGCCTCTGTTGATACAGAATTTCAAATGATCAAGATCAACAATGTAATTATTTGAATGTGCATGGATGTTTATATTTCTCAGTTCTGCTATGATTATAGGCTTGTATTCATAGTTTCATTATGCATATATAATTGCTCATGATTTGTAACTTAAAGTTAACAGAAATCCTAATTTGATGATTAGAAGAAACAATTTGAGGATCTACACGTGTCCTTCACTTTTTTTTTTTGAGACAAGAGTCTGGCTCTGTCGCCCAGTCTGGAGTGCAGTGGCACAATCTCGGTTCACTGCAAGCTCCCCTTCTGGGTTCAAGCGATTTTCCTGCCTGAGCCTTCTGAGTAGCTGGGACTACAGGTGTGCTCCACTAGGTCCAGCTAATTTTTGTATTTGTTTTTTTTGGGTAGAGATGGGGTTTCACCATGTTGGCCAGGCTGATCTCAAACTCTTGACCTCAGGTGATCTGCCTGCCTTGGCCTCCCAAAGTGCTGGAATTACAGGTGTGATATCTATGATTTTTAACCCATAATTAGGCCATCTCATTTACCTATCTAATACAGTGAAATGACTCTGAAAGAAAAGCCCAAAATAACAATTCCATTGTCCTGGAATTTGGAAGGCTTTTGTTTCTCCCTGGAGCTTATCAAAGGGTATAAGTTCTGTGGATAGTTTTAGCTAGGGTGTCAATCTGGAGACATCTTCAAAAGGGAAACAATACCTCCTGCACTCAGCCTCAGAAGATGCAGGGATGGCTATTTAATGTTATTTAATATTATTATTTTTCTATTGGAGGAGGATGGGATATTGAAGACAAGGTGAGGAAAACTGTGGGAACAAATTGGGAGGCAGAAACCCAGGGTAACTGGGGAAAATGGTCTTGAGAAAAGGGAACATGAGTTTAATTGTAATCATGAACTTCAACTTCTTTGTTATCCTATTTTATTTGCACAACTGCATGCAGATTTGAACAGTAATTATCTTTCCCAATCTACAGAAGGAAACTGAAGCTCAGAAAAGTTAAGTGATGAAGGTTACAGGTCTAAAAGCTAGCAAAGCTGGGGCTTGACCCAAAGCTTTGATTCTAAGCCTGGGACTCTTGGAGCCTACCGAACTGTCGGGGGGATGCTGTCTGCTCCAGGGCCCTGCCCCACAGCTGTGCCTTTGCTCAGGCCTGTAGCTCAGCTTAAACGCCCTTCTCTCCCTCTCCAATGTTCACACCCTGTTTGTTCTCAAGCACCTCCTTCTCTATGAAATGTCTCAGATCCCACTGGCTGGCACTCAGCAGCTGTCTTTATCTCTCTAGGGAGGCTCTCTGTTTTGTTTGTTTGTTTGTTTGTTTGTTTTTTGAGACAGAGTCTCATTCCATCGCCCAGGCTGGAGTGCAGTTGGCATGATCTCAGCTCACTGCAACCTCTGCCTCCTGGGTTCAAGCGATTCTCCTGCCTCAGCCTCCTGAGTAGCTGGGATTACAGGCACATGCCACCATGCCTGACTAATTTTTGTGTTTTTAGTAGAGACATGCTGCCCAGGCTGGTCTTGAACTCCTAGCCTTAAGTGACCCACCCACCTTGACCTCCCAAAGTGCTGGGATTACAGGCATGAGCCACCTTGCCCAGCCAAGGCTCTCTTTCTCTATGGGTTGTGTCACCCTCTCTCCTGGCATTATGGTAGCTGTTTATACATGTTTAATATCTACTGGTAGACAGTAAACCTCTTTAGGATAAACCCTTGTTCTGAATCATCTTTATTTCCTCACAGTACTTAGCATAGTGCCTTGTAGGTATTTAATAAGTGAAGATTGAATGAGTCAGTGAATGAATGAGTCTTCAGGTTCCCTGATCTGAACCAGCTAAAAAGCTGCCAGGAGCCACCTTGCCTCTCCAGTTCAGGGTAGGACTGATGCTGCCTGGGTGATGTGGAGGGGGATAGTCAGATTAAAAACAAGAGAACAAGGTTTGCTTTACTTTATGTAGACAAAGATAGGAAGATGTAGCATAGTGAATGGATAGGCTTAGAGCTGAAATGCAATGTGTGTGATTGTCCAAAGGTCTTAGGGAAAAAGCTCCTGTCCTTTAGCTCATGTAAATTGGAATAATTAGCACTCCAGGTTGTGTAGTAGTGTTATTTGGCACAAAGAGAACAAAAATGTATTGAGTCAAGTGTTATAGAGAGGTCACAAAAGGCCAAGGATAAATTGAGACTGTGGCCTTTTCCAGTCATTTTCCCTTTGAGCACATACCATAATGGGCTGATGTCCTGAATTAGCCATTTTGCGGTCACGTGATTTTGTCTGCTGCCAGACTACCGGGCGTGCTGGGAGCAATGGCAATTAATTCAGTGGCTCCGTGGCTCACTTCCCACAGTCTGTGCTGAAGAAGTTCAGCATAGCAGTGTAAGAGAATTGAAGATTAAGGATGAGGAAGCAAGGGGGACTGTTGCCAGGTCCCTGGATGAAGTCATCCCTGTGCCAAAGGTATTAATCACTCTCCCAACCATCAGGGGAGCAACTAACTCTACAAAGAGTTACCCTCCATAACTGCCTCCAAGAGGAATTAAAAATGGCTCAACTTTAAAGTTTGAAACTAAGTAATGTGGGTTTAAAGTATGAGAACATGGGACCCATGCTTCTGAGGAATCTGTATGTGTGCTGTGCAATAGCTGTTTTGGCATTCCTTCACTGACAGTATCCCAAAGAACTAATAATTAGTTCCCTTATTGCAATGAATGCAAACAGTGGAAATCAGGAAATTCAGATTAAAGTGCATTAACACTATTTTGAGCCAAGCAAAAGAAAATCAATAGGGGTTTAGTATTTAAAAAGCTGGCCATTTGAAGGCAGTTGTTATTTTTTTGTAGCAAAGCATTCTTGAAAATGGCATTGTAAATGGGTTGTGGTCAATCAGAGGACATTTTCCATTAGGAAAATGTTGTACTTGGGGTTTTTACGACAGTATCATAGAAGCAAAGGTAATACTAAATTTAATTCCTCTATAATAACTAAATATAGAAAAATTGTGGTTTACGCTAGAGTGATCTAGCATAATAGCATAAATAGTGGTTTATGCTAGTGTGGTTTATCACCTAGAGTGATCAAGTGGAGTTATATATTTGAAAATATTTTATAAAATATTACATTAAAGCTAGCTATTCTTCTTAAAAATGGAAATAGGAGTGTATTAGTTTATATTCAAGAGGATTATTTCAGACTGTCCATAAAGCTTATGCAAAATAGAGCTTTATTATCTCAAACATTTGACCTACAGTTAATATGTTACTTACAAGAAATAATCATTAAATAACTAATTAGGGACTTTTTTTTGGCGTCCTAGAAATTCTAAGCTTCTTTTTCTTTTCTTTTTTTAAAGGGGTGATAATTTGAATGATTCACGTCACTTCCAAAATTTAGAATTGCTGTTTTCTTTCTTAACATATTTCTGATGAGAAATCTAATAACTTCAAAATAATTCTAGCAGGGCTATAATTCAAGTAATGTATGCTCAATTTATATGGCTTCTTCTAATGATGGTTCCCTCCACCTTAATAAGAAAAGGGCTGAGTCACCTTCTATGACCTACAGTTTATTCAAATTTATAGATGTTATCTAGGCTAGTGTGTTAGGAGGGCATTCATTTATTAAACAAGTATTTTACTGAACATCTACTATATGCCAAGCACTGTTACAGGTAATGGGAATACAAAACTGAACAGGATGGACAAGGTGCCAGTCTTAATAGAGCTTATGTGTCAAAAAGGAAAAAAACAAGGAAATGAGATAGTGGCTGGGTCAGGGAGACGTGTGTGTCGGGAGCCATATAGATTGGGTGAGTAGAGAATGCTTTTCTGAGGAGGCGATATTTGCTCTGTGATTTGGATGACGAAGAAAGCTCAGTCAAATGACAATGATTTCGGAGCAGAGAGCCCCGGAAAAAGGGATAGCAGCAAGTGCAAAGGGATAAGGCAGGGATGAGACTTGCCTGGTAAAATACAGGATGCCCAGTTAAATGTGGATTTCATATTAACAACGAGTACTCCTTTTTTAGTATAAGCATGTCCCAAATATTTTATAGTTTATACTTACACTAAAAAAGTATTCCTTTTAATCTGAAATTCAGATTTAACTCATCATCCTGTATTTTTATTTGCCAAATCTGACAACTCTACCCTGAGGTGTTGAAGCAACAGAAAGGAAGCCAGTTTTGCTGGAAACTGTAAGGAAGGGGAGGGTGGCAGGGGATGTGCTTGGAGATATTGGTAGGGACTGGATTGTTTAGAGCCTTATGAGCCAAAGTGAAAAGTTTGGATTTATCCTAAATGCAACAAGAAGCCACTGGAGGAGATTTTTAATTGATTAATTTTTTTTTTTTTAGAGATGGGGTCTAATTTTATCGCCTAGGCTGGAGTGCAGTGGTGAGGTCATGGCTCACTGGAGCCTGAACTCCTGGGCTCAAGCAATCCTCCTGCCTCAGCCTCTTGAGTAGGGACTACAGATGCATACCACCATACAAAGCTAATTTTTAAATATTTTGGTAGAGACAGGAGTCTCACTGTGTTGCCCAGGCTGGCCTCAAACTCCTGGGCTCAAGCTACCCTCTCACCTTGGCCTCCCAAAACACTGGGATTATAGGTGTGAACCACTGCACCTGGCCAACTGGAGAATTTTAAGCAGAGGAGTAACATGGTCTGATCCCCATTTTAACAGCATCACTTTTGCTCCTGCATGAAGAGTGAATCACAGAGAGTTAGAGTGGAAGCAGTTAGACAGGTAGGCAGTTCTCACAGGATTCTGTTGAAGGAATGACGGTGCCTTGAACTGAGATGGTAGTTATGGAGACAGAGATAGTACATGGACTTGGGAGAGAAGTAAACCTGTCAGGATTTGCTGTTGGAATGAATATGAAAGGTGAGGGGAAGAGAAGAATTGAGGATGATTCATTGTTTTGGTTTGAGCAACCAGGTGGAAAGGACTGACATTTAAAGATTTGGAGAAGACTGGGAGAAAAGAGGTTTGTGGGAAGGAAAAAAAAATCAAAATTCTGTTTCAATCCTGTTAAGTTTGGACGCTTATTACATATCTAAGTAATGTATCAAAAGGCAATTGCATAAGTGTGCCTGCTCTTCAGGGCATTTTTAAAACTCAAGATATAAATTTTGGAGTTTTCCCATATATATGGTATAAGATGGTTGATTCTTGCTCTCTGTGGTACTTATATTCTATAAAGCTGCTGCAAACACTGAATTAGGAAATACTGAACTATTGCTCTTACAGGAAATACTGTTAGGTTCCTGTGAGCCACTGTTCACAATTTTCATTAAGCAATCTATAAAAAACCTTGTTTTATGTGTGTTTCTGTTTAAAGACATCTTTTGTAATGTATAGTGTTGACTCGTTAATATTGCCCTCATGGCAACAGTACTATATCTCATGCATGAACAACGCTTCTTTGACACATGTATTTTCCCCGTAGGGTGCATCACAACCCCCTTGCACTTAGGAACACTACACAGCACTTCTGCAGTTTTCTTGGAGGCCATTTTAAATGGTTAAATCAATAAAAAAAAAAAAAGCCTAACGGTTAAAAATTATGGCACTAAATAGAGCACTAAAAGGACACTTGTTTGTAGTATGACAGCTGAAACAAGAAGGCAGATTGCTTTGTTTGCCTCAGCTGGGAACATATATGTTAGGGGACTCAAAGTTTTGCTGCTCTGCACATGTTCATGAATGACCATGAAAGTGCTTGGAATATTTATTTCGGAGTTACAAGTAATTTTAGTGAGTAGGCGAATTTGCAAATATGGAATCTGTGAATAGTGAGGATTGCCTGAATACAGAGAGGAACAAAGGGCTTAAGCTTCCCTTTGTTGGATGTACACCAAACAAAACTGATACACCTGCTGACCCCCTCATCTTCCACTACCTGCAGTGTTTGCTCTTCTATAACATACTCTTCTAGATAAGCAGGACAGCTGTTAGTACATAAAACCATATCATTCAGTGTCTCAGTGAAATTCATTCCTTCAATGAATATTTACTGAGTACCTCTTCTATATCAGACGTAGGGTATATACATTTTAGACATAGTTCCTGCCCTCAAAGGGCACCCACTGTAGTGAGAGAAACAAGACACATAACAAATGATGGGAGGAGTCCCAGTTAAAAATGGTGGAATTGAGTAATGTTTACTCCCCTTGTCTTCTTGAAGTAATCTATCATAAAGAATAAAAAATATTATGAAAATATCATCTATAATGAAACTAGGAAAGAATGCCAAACGGGTTATGAAGTATTTCTGTTAAACAGAGTGAAACCTCTAACCAACGGAGGAAAATTCTGGAAAGTGAATACATTGCTCTTTATGTTTCCTAACCTGGGGAAACTACGTGGAGAGAGGCAGGGGGAGCCGCAGTCAGCTTCACGGCTCTGGCCATAGTCCACCAAGTAGCCCAGTCATGGATCGTTGAGCGGATGAGCAGCTAGGCTTCATCAACCTTGCTCCAGAGCAGGGTGTCCGCACTGAAGGAACAAGCCTCAAACTTGAAAGGATCTCCTTCCCAGGATAACTGATTGGAAAGTGTTAAGATAAAATGTATGAAAATTAAATTCACCAACTTCCCAAAATCACTCATTCATATACTATTTTATTAAAGATCATTGCTGATGAGAATTATACTGATTCAATATTGAATAATAATCAGAAAGGATTCAGCGTAAGATCTATTCACAGCCACCGTAAAAGAGAAAAAAGTAATAAAACACAGAAAAGGTCAATACAGATTATACTTCAGCTAAATTATCCCAGTAAAGAGAAGATTTCAGGCAAACACCTTCTCCATGCTTTCAGAGAAATTAATGGGAAAATGGACTGTTAAAAAAAAAAAAGGAGCTCAAGGAAGTGATAATTACTCAAACACATAACAAATGAACTGACAGAACTCTGCAAAGAATTTTTTTAAAGAATCCACTGCAAAAATTAAAACTACCTTGGAAGCAGCAAGAAATAGGATACTGATGGAAAAAAAATTGTCAAGGATTTATGGAACAGTCCTAAGAAAATCTAACAAAACAAAATAAAACAAAAACCACCAAAGAAATATCATTAATTAGACAGATGATGATGCTATGGAAGACAGAAAAATGATTCAATAGAAGCATAGCATAATTTATTTCAGTAAATAAATAAAACAAGTAAAGAAAGAAAAATATTAAAATACACAGTAAAAGAAACATTTCCTGAAATTTAGAAAGCATCTGATCGACATAAAAAGGAACATGTAATGATTAAGACAGCATATCTTGATGAAGTTGTTAAATTTCAAGATCAAGAAAAGTCTCCAATAGCCAGTGAAACTAAGAAAGAACTACAATGGAGAAAATGTCAGTCTGGCCTCACATTTTTTCACAGCAACATTAAATGCGATAAAAGAATGAAATTATTTTTATAAAGAATTCAAAGGTAAGAATTTTATACCTAGTCAAGTTATCCTCCCAAAATAAGTATAACAGAAAGACATTTCTAATATGTATAATCTCAGCATATTAATGAGCCCTGCTTGGAAAAATACATTTGATGATGAGATATAGACGATTAAATAATACATTGCACTTAAAAAATTAGGAATGGAAAAGCTGTGGTATGAACTGACTAGTGGTGAGCATTGAGTACATTTACATAATGTAATAAGGTTTTAAAGGTAACCCTTTAAACGAGGGTAGCAATTGTAATTTGACTTCTTTCAAAAGAGAATTAAGTAGTGCCTATAATTATTTAAACAAGGAGTAGGTGAGATCACCCTGTGAGTTAACTAACATAGTATGAGGTTCCTAACACCGCTAATAGTGTTGGGTTTAAAAAAAAAATTAAAGGCTGGGCGTCATGGCTCACGCCTGTAATCCCAGCACTTTGGGAGGCTGAGGCGGGCGGGTCACAGGGTCAAGAGATCGAGACCATCCTGGCCAACATGGTGAATCCCCGTCTTTACTGAAAATACAAAAATTAGCTGGGCGTGGTGGCATGCACCTGTAGTCCCAGCTACTCAGGAGGCTGAGGCTGGAGAATCACTTGAACTCTGGAGGTGGAGGTTGCAGTGAGCCAAGATTGCACCACTGTACTCCAGCCTGGCAACAGAACGAGACTCCATCTCAAAAAAAAAAAAAAAAATTAAAAAAGATAGTATGAAGGACTTCATTTAACTTATGATAACAGATTCACAAGAATTTTTAAACACATAGATTAAAAAAAGGTCACATATTACATCTTGTGTCTTTAATTACCTAGCATAATTCTAGTTCTATTCTGAGCTTTATATACTAATTTTTGAAAATTTTGAAAAATATTTTGAAAGAAAATTTAACAAAAAGAAAGAGAAACAGAGGATAATGAAACTACCTGCTTGCCAAAAATTCCAGAAAGAATTATTTTGAACGTATCTTTATGAAGCTTACTCTTAGAAGTTCACACTGGAAGCATGTATGTTTTCATATAGCTACTTTTCTCAATCTTTCCCTCCCCTGATATAGTGACACAAGCCCCAGTCAAGTTTGTATCCAGGACAAAGACCAATGTGCCTATCCAGGGTTGTGTACAATTCATGACTAAGGGCTATAAATCTGTCCCTTTCTCCACTTCTCAGGAAAGGCTCTCACAATGAAGTGAGTGCATCAATTAGGGAGCTTTCAGCTGCAAGCCACACTCAAAATCAGTCAAATAATAAGGGGCTTGATTATGTCACAAAGTGAAATCAGGATTTAGAGTGATTCAGAGTTGGTTAATTTAGCAAATCCACAGCATCAAGACCGGGTTGTTTGCATCCTTCAACTCTGCCATCTTCAGCAGCGTGTTTGCTTTTATTTTCAGATTTGTTCCCTCATGGCCTCAAGGTGGCTGCAGCAGTGCTAGACTAAATCCTCACTTACAAAGCCTCAAGCTTAGAAGACAGAACATCATCCCTTCCTTGTGACTCTTTTAAAGAATCTGTTAGAACCTCCTGAAAAGACTTACTCTCATGTCTCATTAGTCTGAATTCTGTCACAGGACAAGTCCTAAACCAAACATTGCAAAGGAAATGGCAGAGGGGATTAGCTCTTCTGAAGCTAAAGATCTGTTTGCAGTCAGAAAACAGGTAGGCAACGGACACTATTTGTTGGAGCGAAAGTGATATTATAGAAGTAACTTTCAATTGTTGTACCATTTATATAAAATAAATAAATGAAAAAGTGTTCTTGGTACCACAATAGTTACTATAGGCAAAATCCATTGATGAATACTACTCTTAGTAGGTGAGACTTTAAGGAGAAGCAGGGTATTTGCATAGCTGGAAAGGAATTTCCCAAATACATTTATTAATTACTATTAATGGTGGGTTTTGACATACACTCCCAAATTCTTCTACCAGGAGGTGAAGTTTAATTTCTGTCTCCTTTATTATGAGTTTGACTTAGAAACTTGCTTCTAAGGACTAGAGTATGGAAAGGAAAAAATACCTTTACAGCACAGAAACCGGCAGATACTACCTTAACTGAACAATCAATGTTAACATCACCCGTAATAAGTTGTATTGACATGATGTATCCCTTATATGATGTGATGAGAAGGGCACCTCACCTCTGTGGTATATGGTATTATTCCTCCAAATCTATAAGCTCAGTCTAATAATGAGAAAGCACCAGACAAATCCAAATGGAGCCAATATCATGAAAAGCAAATGAGGAAAGGCTGGCAAATTGTCAGAGTTGAGTTTATAAGGAGACAGGATGACTTAATGCAACATGGGATCCTGAATCGAATCCTGGAACAGGAAAAGGACATCAGTGGAAAAACCAGTAAAATCTGAATAATTCTATAGTTTATAGTGTTGTTAATGTTAATTTCTCAGTTTTATAAATGCACCATGGTTATGTAGCATGTTAGCATTAGGGGAAATGGGATGAAGGGTACATAGGAACTGTCTGTGTTATCTTTGCAACTCTTCCATTACTCTAAAAATATGTCAAGATTCAAAGTTTTAAAACAATTCAGTTATTAGGGCAAAAAGGTTTCTTTATCATTAGGTCTAATTACTTTCAACATATCTCTCAATAGATCATGACACTGCAGTGTCTCATGGTGTCCCCTTTGGTTGAGAATGGCTGCTACTTTGTTCATTTATTACGTATTAACAGACATCTCTATGTGCCAGGCATGATGCTACCAGTGATGAACTGAGAAGATACTGCCCTGGCCCTCCTGCAACTCACATTCAATTGACCTAAACTGGGAAGCAAAGTTTTTTTCTATCCAATACAATAGTGATTTGCAGAGAATCCCCAACTTTGAGGGTTTTGAAATGAGTTACAGATTTTTGGTTTTTAAAATTTGACACAAATTGTATTGAATATGGACAATTGATGCTACTCATTTTTGAATACCAGCAAGTGAAATTAGTCCTTACAGTTTATTTTTATTTTTATTTTTTTTTACAAAAGGAGATATGAGTTAAGGGTTTTACTTATGCTGGAACATAATGTTTTACTCCTTTTGTCCAAGAGTAAGCATGGGCCATTTCAGCTAAAGTAAGGAATTTGTTCAGTTACTATCAGGTTCAGGAAAACAACAAACAAACAAACAAACAAACAAATAGAATGTATTAGATTTACCAATGACTGAAGACAGGATTGGGAGACTTTGATGACAAACCTTGTACTGTTTGACTTAGCACATTGGCAAATCTGATTGTAATATATGTCAGATGAGTTCTAAAAAGGTGAATACAGAATTTAATAAAGAGGGAATAGAAAAAGACAAGTTATTAGAATGTAAAATAGAAACAACACTTAGGCTTAGAGACCCAGGAATTCACAGCTTTTTAATAGTGCTTTGTCTCATGCTTGCTGAACCTTTCCTGTAATTACCTGAATGAAAAATGGTCTTAAAATAAATGAACAGAACATTGTACCTTTCCCAAGACAGTGCTGCAGCTATGTCAGGATACCTGTAGGAGGTTGTAATAAGGCTGCTGGGTGAATTTTAAGTCAAAATTTATTTAAAACAATCATGTTAATTATTCATAAACAACAACCAGAGTAACATAAAGTTATTTTCAGGTTTATTTTTGATTATTTAGAAATGATTATTATATTCATTTTGGTTATTTAACCATCATATACATACACAAAAAAGAAAATAAAATCACTAAAGACCAGTTTGTTTCAAAAAATCAATTTTGGTCAAGATTCATCCTATAGGATTCAGAAAATATTTTCTGCAGCTAAATAAAATGGAAAAGCTTCATTTCAGTCAAGCTCAATGAACATTGTTTTCATCAGTGAGATGTGTGATTTTTGTACCTACTTTGATTCTCTTGATCACTGCGTTTTTTTTCCCCACAGTGGACTTTTACAGCTTTTACTCGACAATATCTCTTCCTCCTCTTAATGATATCACCCCAATATTTTTTATTGAGGTGATTTTACAAGCAGTGATATGTACAGATCTTAAGTGAACAATTAAATGAGTTTAGACAAATGCATATGCTCATATGATACCATCTCAATTAAGATACAGACCACTGGGCTGGGCACAGTGGCTCATGCCTGTAATCCCAGCACTTTGGGGAGGCCAAGGTGGGAGGATCGCTTGAGCTCAGGAGTTTGAGACCAGCCTGGGTAACACGGAGAAACCATGTCTCCAAAAAAGAAAAGAAAAGAAAGAAAAATGGTACAGAACATTTCCATCGCTCCAGAAAATTCCTTCATGCACCAGGCAGTCAACTCTTAACCCCCATACACAAAAATATTGTAATTCCATCACCATAGATTAATTGCCTGTCTTTGAACTTCACATACATGGAATTGTTCAGTATGTATTTCAGTGTGTCTGGCTTCTTTTGCTCAACATATTTTTGAGATTCACTCCGTTGCTGTGTGCATCAATAGTTTATTCCTTTTCACTGCTGAGTAATGTTCTATTATGTGACTAAACTACAACTTGCTTATGAACTCTTCTGTTGATGGGCATAACATTGCAATAAATATTCTTGTAGTAGTTTTTTGGTGGACATATGTTTTAATTGTCTTGGGTAAAACCTAAGAATGAAATTGCTGAGTCATAGGGTAGGTGTATATTTAACTGTATAAGAAACTGACAGTTTTGCAAAATGCATCATTTTACAATTCTACTAGCAATATATGATACTTCAATTGTTCTGTGTCTGTCAGCATTTGCTGTTGTCATTTAATTTTAGCCATCCTAGTGCATGAAATGGTAACTCATTGCGGTTTTAATTTATATTGTTATAATGATTAAAGAGATTGAGAACATTTCCATGTCTTATTGGCCATTTGTATATATAGCTCCATGAAGTGTCAATTCAAATCTTTTGCTGTTATGTAGTTTTTGGTTGTTTTGTTATTAACTCATGAGTTCTTTAGATATTCTGGACATTAGTCCTTTGTTGGATATATGTGTTATAAACGTTTCCTTTTTTTTTTTTTGAGACAGAGTCTCACCCAGGCTGGAGTGCAGTGGCGGGATCTTGGCTCACTGCAACCTCCGCCTTCTGGGTTCAAGCAATTCTCCTGCCTCAGCCTCCCAAGTAGCTGGGATTACAGGTGCCCACCACCAAGCCCAGCTAATTTTTGTATTTTTAGTAGAGATGGGGTTTCACCATGTTGGCCAGGCTGGTCTTGAACTCCTGACCTCAGGTGATCCATCTGCCTCGGCCTCCCAAAGTGCTGGGATTACAGATGTCAGCCACTGCGCCTGGCCACATTTTCATTTTTTATATCTTTTAATGAGCAGAATTTCTAAATTTTATGAAACACAACTTTTCTTTTTCTTTCTTTCTTTCTTTTTTTTTTTTGAGACAGAGTCTCGCTCTGTTGCTCAGGCTGGAGTGCAATGGCGCAATCTCAGCTCACTGCAACCTTCACCTCCCGGATTCAAGCAATTCTCCTGCCTCAGCCACTTGAGTAGCTGGGATTACAGGTGGGTGCTACCACGCCTGGCTAATTTTTGTATTTTTAGTAGAGATGGAGTTTCACCATGTTAGGCAGGCTGGTCTCAAACTCCTGAGCTCAGGTGATCTGCCTGCCTGGGCCTCCCAAAGTACTGGGATTAGAGGTGTGAGCCACTGAGACTGGCCTGAAGCACAATTTTTCAATATTTTCTTTAACAGTTAGTGATTTCTGTGTCCTAAAAATCTATGCCTTGACAACAACAAATGCTGACAAGGATTTTTAGGGCAGTGAAACTACTTTGTATGACACTATAATGGTGAATACATGTCATTATGCATTCGTGAAAATGCATAGAATGTACAACACCAAGAGTGAACCCTAATGTAAAACCCTAATGGATTTGGGGTGATAAGGTTAATGTACGTTCATTGATAGTAACAAATATACCACTCTAGTGTGGGATATTAATGGGGGAGAGGTTGTGCATGTGCCAGGATAGGTAGTGTATGGGAAATCTCTGTACTTCCTACTCAATTTTGCTGTGAACCTAAAACTCTAAAAAATAAAGTCTATGCAAAAAAATCTATTATTTCCCCCAATAACCTGCAGTGCTATCTCTGTAGCTTATTATTTTTTAGCGGAGAGGAAATATATACATGTATACATGTATAAATACATATACACGTATGTATTTAGCTAATTGTGGTAAAATACATTGAACACAAGATTTCCTATTTTAACCATTTTTAAGTATATAGTTGAGTAGTGTTAAGTATATTCACATTGTTTTGCAGCCAATCTATAGAACTTTTTCATCTTGCAAAAGGGAAAGTCTTTACTCTTTACACAATACCTGTTCATTCCACACTGCCTCCAGCCCCTGGCAACCACCATTCTACTTCCTGTCTCAACAAAGTTGTCTTGATACCTTATATAAGCGGAATCGTACAATGTTTGTCCTTTTGTGACTAGCTTATTTCACTGAACAGAATGTCCTCAAAGTTTATCCATGTTGTAGCGTGTGTCCGAATTTCCTTCCTTTCTGAGGCCAAATAATATTCCATTGTATAATAAATACCGCATTTTGTTTATCCATTCAACCATTGATGGATACTTGAGTTACTTCTACCTCTTGGTTAATGTAAACAATGCTGCTATGAACATGGGTGGACAAATATATTTTCAAGACTCTGAGTTTAAGTTTTTTGAATACATACTCTCAAATGCTTTAAAAGTTGATTTAGTTGATCATATGCCTTTTTCCTCCCTAATCTGTAATGTGATGAATTACACAGATAGATTGCTTTGCATCCCTGCGTAGGGGAGGAAAAATATCTTTTTCTTTATTCATCCTAGGTTTATGGCAGAGGTCCCTATAACAAAAGACAGATTAATACATGAAAAGCTTACAAATTTATTTAGTGTAAGTTTTATGTGACACGGGAAACTTCAAAAGGAAATGAGGATGCAGAAACAGGTGAACCGATGCATTTTAATGCTAGATTTGATGAGAGTGGAGAGTCATGGAGAAATAGGATAGAGCTAAAAGAGTATGATCTAATTTAATGGTAATAAACTGGGGGAAACTAAGTAAGGCCTGTTCAGATTCTTCTCTGTGACTCTGTGTCTTCAGAGATAGGATGTTCCTTTCCTCCAGGAACAGAAAAGACACCTCTCACATGAGGGTCTTATGACCTGCTTCAGGAAAGAAGGTCAGGGGAAGGTCAGAGAGAACTTACTGCATATGCTATCTTTCTTTCTTTCTTTCTTTTTTTTTTTTTTGAGATGGAGTCTGGCTCTGTCGCCCAGGCTGGAGTGCAGTGGCATGATCTCGGCTCACTGCAAGCTCCGCCTCTTGGGTTCACGCCATTCTCCTGCCTCAGCCTCCCGAGTAGCTGGGACTACAGGCGCCCGCCACCACGCCCAGCTATTTTTTTGTATTTTTAGTGGAGACGGGGGTTTCACCGTGTTAGCCAGGATGGTCTCGATCTCCTGACCTCGTGATCCGCCTGTTTCGGCCTCTCAAAGTGCTGGGATTACAGGCTTGAGCCACCGTGCCCGGCCCTGCATATGCTTTCTCTCAAACTTTTTCAGCTGAAATATTCAGTATGCCAAGCTGTCGTATTTTCAGGTAGCATATCATGAAGTCCATCAACTAAGATATGATTTACTTGATTATTATGCATTTAAAAAATACACTGTCGAGTTCAGTTAGCTAATATTTAGGATATTTGCAACTATGTTTATAAATGAAACTGGCCTATAATTTCTCTTTTTTCCATTTTTCTTATCTAGTTTTGAGTAAAAGATTACACTAGCACTATAAAATGAGCTGGGCATCTTTTACTCATTTTCTATTTTCTGTACCAACTTGTAGAAGATAGGTTTTTTGTTTGTCTGTTTTTTGTTTTTTTTGAGACGGAGTCTCACTCCATTTCCCAGGCTGGAGTGCAATGGCACAATCTTGGCTCACTGCTACTTCCGCCTCCTGCGTTCAAGCGATTCTCCTGCCTCAGCCTCCCAAGTAGCTGGGATTACAGGTGCTCGCCATCACACCTGGCTACTTTTTTGTATTTTTTAGTAGAGACGGGGTTTCATCATGTTGGCCAGGCTGATCTCGAACTCCTGACCTCAAGTAATCTGCCCACCTTGGCCTCCCAAAGTCCTGGGATTACAGGCGTGAGCCACTGCGTCCAGCCTACAAGACAGTTTTTATAAGACAGTTTGTTGGAACTTAGCTGTAAAGCTATCTGGGACTGGGATTTTTTTGGATTCAATTTCTTTTATACTTATTCATATATTCAAGTTCATTATTTCTTCCTGTACCAAGTTTGGCCATTTACATTTTTCTAGGTATTTTTCCATTTTATCTAGATTTTCAACTTTGTCAATGTACAGCTGCTTAAGTAATCCTCTGTTGGGTCTAGATATTTTCTTTCTTTATGCATTTTGTTTATTGTCATTTTCTCTTGATTAGTATTGCCAAGACCCTATTTTATTAATCTTACAAAAATTAACTTTTTATTTGTCTTCTATTTTTAGTTTTTAAAAATCTTTTATCTTTATTATTTGCTTATTTCTTGTCACTTTGGGTTTGCTCTGTAACTTGCAACTTTTTGAGTTCAATCCTTAACTCACCTATTTTAGATATTTGTTTCCCGGTAAATATATTTAAAGCTATAACTTTTCCCTAAGTACAGCTTTAGCTGCATACCTCAAAATTTTGTCTTGTAGTATCGTTATCATTCAGTTCTAAATATTTATTTCTGCTTTAACCAAAGACTTATTTGGTAATACATTACTTTTTAATCATGTGAGTTTTTTTGAAAAAGTTATTCTTCTGTTACGATTTAACATTTTATTGGATTATGGTCAGAGAGCCAAGTCTGTAAGATATTAATTATTTGAAATTTATTGTTATTTTAATAGCCTGACACATGTTCAATTTTTGTTAATATTCTAAGTATGCAAGAAATGAATAGTCACTGTTTTGTAAATCTAAGTTTCCTTTTTTTTTCCTTCAGAGTTGATTTTGTGGTAGGGAGCCAGTAGCTCATGCAAATTCAACATTTTGAAACAGGATACTTTCATTTTTAAACATTTAAATTACTGTTCATCTAGTAAAATGAGACTTTGGACCATTACACAAAGATGCGCTTAGTGAAGTCAACATATAGATTTAGACATCTCTCTATTGTCATAGAAATAGTATATTTTGTTTTCTCAATTTTCCTAAGGGGATTGGTCTTTAGAAAACTTAAAACTAAAATTCCCGAGACAACTCAGAAATAAGTACAATATTTAGTTTATTGGGCCCATTTTTGGGGGAAGGGCTTTACCTTCTCTCCATCTCGCCATTCTGCCTCTCAACTTTCCTCACCAGCCACACACAGCAGAAACTGGGTGATATCTGGATGGCTTCTTTTATTTTAACCTGAAGCACTTGTGCAAGTAATGAAAAATGGTGAGCAATTACTTTTCATGGGGGGAGGTTCTGTTAACTGAAAGACCATTGGTTCAGCAGAACCTGAGATGAATTGGGGTATGCGAACTTGGTGGTAGAAACTGGAGTGCAGCGAAATTGTTTTCATAATTGTGGAGGAAGATGCCAGAATCAGAGAGAAATGCCCCAGGGGTAGTTAGCTGGAAGAGGGACTTGGGGGAAACTGAAATATCAAATGGATAATTTAAAAAAGTTTCTATTTTTAAAATTAATATTATTTTAAATTGACAAATCATAATTGTGTACATTTATGGGGGTACAATGTGATGTTTCGATATATGTAAACAATGTGAAATGATTAAATCAAGCTAATTAACATATCTATCTCATCACTTATTTTTTGTTGTGGGACATTTGACATTTACTCTCTTAGTTATTTTGAAACATATTAATGACTATAGTTATCTGCTGTGCAATGTATCTCAAAACTTATTCCTCCTGTCTATTTGAAACTTCATATCTTCTGCCCAACAACTCCCCATTCCATCCCTCCACTCCCCTCAGCCCCAAGCCTCTGGTAACCACCATTCTACTCTCTACTTCTATGAGTTCCACTTTTTTAGATTAATAGATAAGTGAGATCACATATCTGGCTTGTTTCACTTAGTATAATGCTTTACAGGTCCATCCATGTTGTTGCAAATGACAGAATTTTCTTTCTAGTTTTTTTTTAAGGCTGACTAGTATTCCATTTTGTATATATACCACATTTTCTTTATCCCCAGGTTGAGTATTTCTAAGTTGAATCCTGTAGGGTGTATAATGTAACCTCGTTTCTCAGTTTCCTCTATGAAATCTTAAGTAAACTACATCAAAGAGGAAGCAAGAGTCAGAGGGGACAAATGACGTCTATTACCCCATGGATACATTTTACAATCATTAAGTCTCTGCACATCTTGCATGTGTTCTCTTGGCAAGAGTCCCTTGGAGTTTTAGATCCTTGTCTTTTTAAAGTTCAAGGCAATCTCCTGCTTGAGGCTGTCCCAATCCCTCTATTCCCTCCCCATCCATACCAGTTCTCCTAAGGAGTCAGTATTAAAAGCAAAAGAATAAAGTTATCAGAAAGGATTTCACTAGTTGGGGGAAACTAATGATATAAATTCAATTTGTCTTTTGGGAAAATTACTTTATCATCTCAAATGATATGAAGGTCAGTTTGTAAGTCAAAGCCACATTCACTGCCCATCATCACCCTCTCCCCTCCTCGATGCTTCCCTATTTGATCAGATTCCAGCAGAGGCACTGAGGCAGGACACCATTCATACAGCCTTAGCTCCTGCTGCACACTCCAAGTTGATTGACTGCATCAGAAAAGCCGTGGTTCCCTGTGACCTAAAAGAGGCATTTTGAGTCCCTGAGCTCTTGCATCAAATAACTATCAGCAAAGGATACCAGGAAGGCAACACAGTTCATTGGTTCATTAACTCACGTTCCCCAGGGCTTTGAGGAAGATGGGGAAAGCTGGACCAAAGGCTGAGACTCTAGGAAGTCTTCTCTGTCAGTCATAAGCTGGAGCGGCAATGACAATGGGGAACAAGACCACTCAGTGGCACCTGGGCTGAGCTGCTGTCCTTAACAAAGAGAGGTTTGGAGGCCCCCCCACCATGCAGGAAGAAGGCAGAGCCCAACAGCTACATCCCTACCTTTCTGTCCTTAAAATTTGGTTCAGCATTTCTTTGTGATACACACATCACTTCTCCTACCAGCTGCGAGGGCAGGAGGAAAAGCAATTAAAGGCATTATTTATCACCAAATTCCTGCTGGGAAGGGTCAAACTGCAGCAGGATTTGAAAAGCAACAACAATTCTATCACCAAGGGAGTTATAAAAGTAGATAGCTCAACATCTTAGAGCTATATTTGGGCTTTTTCTTTCTTAGCCCTAAATATCTTTACTGAAAGTGAACATCCCAGAGGTGATTAAAAACTGGCCTTCCTGTCAGCTTTGGAATTGTTCGAGTTCTAACAATATTTGAGTTTGGCAAGCTTTGAGTCTGCTTTGGGAAGTTGCAGCAAAAATGAATTGGAAAATATATCTTTGCCTTTATAGAAGAGAAGAGAAGGGGCTCATTGTGTTTTATTATAACATCTATATTAGAATTCCTTCTTCACTGAAATCCATGGAAAATCAGAAAAACTTTTTGCATAATTGATTATGTGTGGCATTAAAATACCTATTGAACTTATGTTCATTTAATAAGATTGCTTTAATTCAAAAATTATGAAGTGGGCTGTGTTTCTTCTGGTGACTAAAACTCTTCATCCTGTTACCGGAAAGCGGTCCCGATCCAGACCCCAAGAGAGGGTTCTTGGACCTCGCGCAAGAAAGAATTCAGGGCGAGTCCTCAGTGTGAAGTAAAAGCAAGTTTATTAAGAAAGTAAAGTGGTGAAAGGACAGGTGCTCTATAGACAGAGTAGGACGTTCCTGAAAGTACGAGGAGGAACGCATCCACCCTAGGTACAATGCTTGTATATATGGGGAGACGTGTTCTGCTACAAAGGTTTGTGATAAAGGATTAATTTTCTTCATTACTGTATTTTGCAAGAATTGATAATATTATCTTTAAAGCAAAATTAGGAATGCCTTTGTTCTCCAGATATTGGGATATCTGGACGCTCCCAAATCTGAGTTTGTTATAGTAAACATTATTAATTTGTTCCCTTAACCATAAACATCTAGGGGCTAGGAATGACTAATTTTCTGGGAATGCAGCCCAGCAAGTCCCAGCCTCATTTTCCTAGCCCTCACTCAAAATGGAGTCGCTCTGGTTCGAATGACTCTGACAATCCCAAACGTGCCCTCATACAAGGGCTGAATGATTACGGCCCCTGAGTGGTCTCACTTTGTTTGTGCTGCACTTCTCTTTACGTATTTTTTTTTTAAAGCAAAACAGCAAAAGGTTTATTAAGCGGGGTAACACCCTCGGAGAGGGGAGAGCGAGCTGACCGGTGAGTGGTGTCAGCCTCTTTATGGTTCTTGTATACTAATTCACTAGCATAATCAGTCAAGAAATATTTACTGAGCATCTATTATGGGTCAGGGATATAGTAGAGAATAAAGCAGACATGTTGTTTGCCCCTGTGAATTTACAAGCTAGCAGGGAAGACAAATACTGAATAATTAGAGTAAAATAAATGTTACAAAAAGAGTGCATTGTTCTATCAGAATACGTAACTAGTTCTCCCATGAAGACTCCTATACTGTATTCCTTTCTTAGATCACTAGCTTCCTTTTATTACCACTACCAGATGATCATGATGATGATCATAATAGTAACCACTGACATTTGTTGAGGGCTTTTGATGTGCTAGACACTGTTATAAGTAACTTTAGAAAACTTGTTTGTAAGTGGTAGAGTCAGGATTTGAAGCTAAGATATTCAGAGCCCATGCTTAAACACTGTGCTGTAACATCTGCTATATTTTGTTTATATTAGTATGTGGTACATTTAGTGGGTTCTCAGAAAACATTTGTTAAATGGATAAATGAGTGGATGAATGAATACAATGGTGCAATGAGGCGACAGTTACATCATTTGAATTGCTATGGTATTGGTGGCTGACCATTATTTAAGATTCTATTTTTCCCTAATTATGCTTGCATTCCTCCAGAAATCTTGAATTCAAAGTGCATCATCTGGTAGATGCTTTAATGCTCTTGGCTTTTTAAATTTCTATTTGTTATCTGTTGTAGTGAACTGTTGGTATCCTACTGACCTGAGCCAGGGATCCAAATACATAGTGTTTGGCACTTTCCCCCGTCCCTGTATCCATGGCAAATATCACAAGTTAGTTATGTCACTCCTTCCCAAGTCCTGATAGGAGTCTCAAAATCCTCCTCCCCTTCGAGTCATGACTACTGATAACATGTCAGCCTCCAAGAGGAAACCTATTCATACACCTGGCCCTAACTTCCATGCAAAGTTGCTGTACAATGATAATCTTGCCTTGCCTACCATCATTGTATTGCTCCCCTCTAGATGAAAGTTCAAGGGCTCTTTAGCTGGTGGTCAACAGTTAGATTTGGGTGATCCAATCATAGTCACTAAGTGGGGAGTGACCACTGCTACCTTGTCCACAAGTGAGAGTAAACTTGGCTACCGTGCGGAAACTCAGATGGACAGGTAGCGTTTTGGATTTATTAAAGATTGAAGTATATTAACTTGGTTGAGTATTGAAAGATAGGATTTGGAAATTGAGAAAAGGATGGAGGGTATCCAGTGTAACAGAACAGCTTGAACAAAAGAAGGTGGTGAGAACAGACATGGGCAGTGTGAAGAACAGCCTAGCAGGGTGCCAGCAGCCTTTGCCAGGTGCCGTGAAATGCTCACAGTTGTGGCTGTCTGACCCTACCTGGCCCTGTTAGGCAAATGCACAGGTGAGAGGCTCAGGGGCACACATAAGACTCCACCTTGGAGTGCTGCAGTTTGCAATTTTGGGGCTGTAATTGATTGAAGATCTGCAAGAGGCAACTGAAGAGGGAATCCGAGAGTTTGCAGGCCCTGCCAAGTGTAATGAGCAGACAGAAGGTTGCAAGCTTTAGTGTTGTTGAGGTAATGAAGCCTTTGGAAATAAACACCAACAAGCTGAAGGTGTAGACTCAAGGTATAGGCTTGACGGGAACCATATGTTGCAGGACATCAGAAATAGTCCTCTACCACAGTATTTTTCTTTTTTCCTCCTTAATTTTCTTTATTCTTTAAAAAAACTTTATTAAAAAATTCAAATACTCCAAGTGGGAGAGAAAATAGTATAATAAACATGCAATATACACATCTAGATTTTTAATTAACATTGTCATATTTGCTTCATCTATTTTTGCTGAGTTGTTTAAACATAACTTATAGACATCATATCGTTTCACCTTTAAATCTATGAATATGTACATCTAAAAAATAATCTACTCATATT
This sequence comes from Pan paniscus, assembly GCF_029289425.2. NCBI lineage: Eukaryota > Metazoa > Chordata > Mammalia > Primates > Hominidae > Pan > Pan paniscus. The sequence goes on along the minus strand of NC_073256.2, from coordinate 82,086,167 downwards.
TTCTTACCTATGCTGCTAATTATATTATCTGTGATGCAGGCAGGAGGTAGTTGGCTTAGATACAATGGACCAATTACCCACCAAATTATATGACAGACTCAGCTATGTTGCCTCATCTGGGGGAAAAGCTTTGGTTAAGATATTTCCAGAGTAGTTTTGCAGGGATGGTGTTTGCAGAGATGGTGGAATGAGGAGTAGGGAAAGGAAGAAAACTAAGCGTAAAGGACTTTAATTTCATAGTCTGGCCCAAATACCCTGACGATCTTACAGGAGTACTAAGAAACACAAGAAGAAGAAAGGAAATCACAGGGGAGCCCAGACAATCTGGCACTGGAAGGGCAGCTACAAAGACACAGCCTCAGGCTGGGAGGAAGGGGCTCAAACCTCCCGTTCCTATGACATTTTCTCTCATTTACACCTCAAATGACTCTTCCCTGGTCTCAGAGGGGGCTTCCTTCATGAGAGACTAAGAGAAGTAATTAGTGTTTAAATAGCCTCTTGAGATCTAGCCAGGGAAAGTGCGAAGTAGAAAGTAATGGCTTAGGGATGAGATCAACCAACAACCCAGCTGGGTTCACTGGGGCAGCCACTGAAAAGCAAGATAACCAATTACCCAGCAAGGAAACCGTGTTAGCAGAATTCCTAGGGAGAAACTCAAAGGAGAGAGGATTAAATGGATACCTTCAAGTCCTAGGTCTATGTCTGGATTAATATTTCCTTTCCATAGCTTCTCAAACCACTTCCTTCTTTGCACAATATCCTGGGCCTATAGAACCAAGAAGAATAACTCATCTGAAAAGTACTTCTCATGTTCCTCCTGAAATAATATTAAAAGGTATGTTAGAGAGAAATATCTTTTCTTCTAACCATCCTAGATTCCTGGCTGAGATCCCTATAACAAAAGACAGATCATCAAGAGAAAAGCACACAAAGTTACTTAATATAAGTTTTATGTGACACAAGAAACTTTATAAAAAGTGAAGACCCTGAGGAACTGTTAAACCTGAGTGTGTTTTTATAGTAGGCTTGATGAAGAGTCGACGGTCATGGAGAAACGATAGGGCAAAGATTGTGATCAGTGGTAATAAACTGGGGGAAACTTAGCAGGGCCTGTTTGTTCAGATTCTTCTGTGTCTTCAGGGAAAAGGATGCTCCTTTCACCTGGGTATAGGGCGGGCACCTCTCACATGAGAGTCTTATGACCTGCTTCAGGGGAAGTTTAGAAAACTCTTTCTAGGTTTTATGACCTGCTGCAGGGGAGAGGGGGAGGGAAATTCAGACACCTTCCCGTATATGTTATCTCTCAAATTCCTTCAGCATAAAATATTCAATATGCCAAGGTGCCATATTTTGGGTAGCATATCCTGAACCTCATCAGCACATAGACGGTCCCCAACTTACCATGGTTTGACTTAGAAGTTTTTGGCTTTATGATGAGTTTATATTAAATACAATTTCCACTTACAGTGGTTTCAACTTACAATGGGTTTATTGGTATATAACCCCATTGTAAGTCAAGGAGCATCTGTGTTAGTTTTGTTCAAAAATTTCAAACACTGCTTAACACCCAACAGAAGTAGTTAAGTAAGGTCAGTTAAACCTGTCGCACATCGTGGTATTGAAAAGTTGACAGGAAATCTTTGACCTTTTGAGAAGGTAGGCTCCTTTAAGTCATTAATAACCAATTAATACTTGTCTCTTTCTTGGTGAGGAGATCAGTATGTAATAGGTGTGATTTATCACTATTTCTATTTCATATTATGGCTTCATCTAGAGATAGTATGTTTCAGTGACTAAAGACATGGATTTCTGAGCAGACTGACTGGGTTTGTGCCCTGGCTTCACCACTTCCCACCTGTGTGATTGTGAGCAATTTGCTAACCTCTCTGCACTGTGCTTTACTCCAGATCTGCAAGACAGAGCCACATGGCCAGTCCCCAGTGTGTTAGTCCATTTTTGTGCTGCCGATAAAGACATACCTGACACTGGGTAATTTATAAAGAAAACGAAGTTTAATACACTCACCGTTCCATGTGGCTGGGGAGACTTCACAATCATGGAGGAAGGTGAAAGGCACATCTCACATGGCAGCAGACAAGAGAGACTAAAAGTCAAGTGAAAGAGGAAACCCCTTATAAAATCATCAGATTTTGTGAGACTTATTCACTACTAGAAGAACAGTGTGGGGGAAACTGCCCCCATGATTCAGTTATCTCCCACGGGGTCCCTCCCACAACACGTGGGAATTATGGGAGCTACAATTCAAGATGAGATTTAGGTGGGGACACAGCTAAACCATATTACCCAGTAAGCATTAAATATTATTCTTTGAGTTGTTGAGGATAAATTTTGCTCTTGGGAATAGCCATGACCCAACTTTAATTTGGCTGGCAGCTGTGACTTGCTCCGTCAGCTGCACTGATGGGAGAGGCACAAACACCTGGATGAATCTTTCCTTAAGGATCATTTGCCCGGTTTACAATGAAGTAAATGTAACTCTTGGGCCCCTTGAAAGACCTACCCAGGCTCCATCATAATAAAAACACTTATTAGGGACTTAAGATGTGCCAAGTACTTGATATGCATCATTTATTAAATCTTTATGAGGATTCCATGAGGGAGTCCTAATTATTCCCACTGTTAAATATGAGAAGACCTCCCCTGGGTCCTCTGGGAAGCCAAGAGCAAGGCCTCCACTTGCAAACAAAATGTTTACAATGTCACAAAAATAACTTTTGTCATTTGATGGAGGAGAATCAAGCAGATGCAAGGATTAGATGATTCATAAGGTAACCTCAATAGTTAATGAAGACCTAGGCCAGGCGCAGTGGCTCATGCCTGTAATCCCAGCTCTTTGGGAGGGCCAAGGTGGAAGAATCGCTTGAGCCCAGGAGTTTGAGGCCAGCCTGGGCAACATAGCAAAACCCTGTCTCTACAAAAAAATATAAAAAATTAGCCAGGCGTGGTGGTGCGTGCCTGTAGTTCTAGCCTCTTGAGAAGCTGAAGTGGGAGAATTGCTTGAGCCAGGGAGGTTGAGGTTGAGGCTGCAGTGAGCTGTGATCTCACCACTGCATTCTAGCCTGAGTAACAGAATAAGACCCTGTCTCAAGAAAAAGAAAAAATTAATGAAGACTTGAGCGTGTGTGCAACAGAGGTCAATGATCTTTCACATAATCTTCAGCATCACTTGCTCCTGGGCCTGGGGGTGACCGGCCACAGGGCTCCCTGCCACATTTCCTGCAGTGTCTCCTGCTGATTGGATCCCAGCATTCAGCCGCTCCAGAGACGTCCATTCACCTGGGCTCAGCTGGTCCCTTCTGGTTACTTCCACACACAATTCTCAGAGTTTAGGAATTCGCTTTGAGCAAGGCAAGGCACTGATTGGTAATAGTATTTTTTTTTTTTTGGTAATTGTATTTGTTTTCTAGTGTTGCTGTGACAATTTAACACAAACTTAACAGCTTAAACAATACAAATTTATTATCTTACAGTTCTGGGATGTCAGAAGTTCCAATGTGGGTCCCACAGGGCTAAAATCAAGGTGTTGGCAGAACTACTTTCAGTTCTGAAGGCCCCAGGGGAGAATCTGTTTCTATCCCTTTTCCAGTGTCCTTGGCCCATGGCCCCTTCCTCCGTGTGGCTGGTAGAGCCTTCCTCTCGTTGCCTCTCTCCGCACCTCCTTCTGTCATCCTGTCTTTCTCTCTCCGCAGTTGGAAAGGGTCTCTACTTTTAAGGGTCTGCCAAGATAGTCTTATTGGTTTGGGAGCTTCAAACTTAGTCACATCTGCAAAGTCACTTTGTCATGTAAGGTGACATATTCACAGATTCCAGGGATTAGGATGTGGACATTTTCTGGGGAAGGGGGAGATTTATTCTGCCTACCACAGGAATGAAGCTGAAAATGAGATGTCTGATGTCATCAGTTTAGAGTGCAAACAATGTCACCCATAGAGACTCAGATGTCACCCCTAATTGGTACACCTGAGGCCTGATCTGCCTTTTGAGTAGGAGGTTCTGGGTCTGAGGTGAGGGTGGGAGGCAAGCCCTCCTGTGACCAGTTCCTGATTCCCAGGGATTTAATCCAGGCTGTGAGCCTTGGTTCATTTTGCCTTGGAGAGAGATAAGTGTTCAGTACCCTAAGCACACTGTCACTGCCCTGGCGTGGGCATCTGGTAGGGTCATTCAAGGGCTGTCTGCTGCAGAAAGTGAGGTGGTGTGGAGGTTGCCACATACAAAGCCTGCTGGCACTGCCACTGCTGCTTTGGCAGTACTGACTCAGGCAGGGTGGGAGAGTAGTGCCTCCTTCACCCATGGAAGCCTCATGACTAAGTAGCCCAAGGATCTCAATGAGAACTTCCTTTAATGATGTGGCTTTTTTAGTCCGTTCATGGATCAACAGGCACTTCCCTGTGGTTAGCTGCCTCTATGGCCTGGTGAGATTCCCTTTGACCATCTGAGCCCTAACACCAGGGTGACCCTGAGGGTACTGCTTCCCTAACTTTCATAACTTCCATAACTATGGCAACTTCAAAGCAGGAAGCAAATGAGATGGATTTCCCAATTCCTTCTTTTTCACCAAGCCCCTGGGTTTCTTATGCAAACTTATCCACCCCTCAGGCAACCTTCAAGCTTAATCCATTAATGGAATGTGTGTGGGGACAGGGAGTGGGGCCCTGGTGCTAGCATGTTTGTTGAGTGACTCAAGGGGCCATTTTGGTGACTTGTCCAGAAATAAGCAAGGCTTCAGGGCAACTCAGTGTCACTACTATCAAAAACCAAGCAACAACTGGCAATTTCCAAATGATGATTCTTTCCATAAAGAATATTTAAAATTCCATTTTGCTGGGCATTACACTAGGGCAGCAGTCTTCAAACTTTTTGTCTTAAGACCTTAGTCCACTCTTATAAACAATTGAGTCTCTCTGCTTTTGTTGATGTGAGTTATATCTATTGATATTTATAATATTGAAATTAAAATTGAGAAATTTAAAAAGTTACACATGCATTCATCTTAATAATAAAAAACTCATTTTGTGTTAATATAGTTAACCCATTTCTGTGAAATCTAACTATATTTGTCCAAATACAAATTTGTGAGAGGAGTTGCCTTGTTTTACATTTTTGCCAATTTGCTTTGTCAGCTGAAGAATAAGAGTCATAAATTTGAAAAGGAGAGCTTTATTTCTCATAAAGCGTTGCAACCTGCAGGGGGGCCATTCTGACAGGCTGGGAAGCATAGCCTTCAGTAAGAAGCTGGACAGACACTTCGAGGGAGGAGCAAAGGAAGCAGGAAGTTATGCTAAGGGGAATGGCTTAATATACGTAACATAGATAAGACAGAGGAGGAGTCATGAATATTTATGAAAGGAGAAATGTGCACATGTGCAATTGAGCTTCATGCCTCATTCATGGGTCCCATGTACAAAACATGGCGGTGTTAGGATGATCTGATGGTGGAATTTTTGGCCCTCTGATGTCAAAAGGTGAGGCAGAGGACACAAAAACCTTTACTATGCATTCTCTATAGGCTGGCCAGAACCGCTCCGTGGTCAGTGGTCTCTTAGCAGGAAGAAATGCTGTTGGTTGGTATGCCAAAACAACAAAAGGAGGGGCAGCGTCAGACAGTTGGTTAAAGCAGTGGTGGAGTCCTTTTTTTTTTTTTTTTTTTTTTAGACATGGTCTTGCTCTGTCACCAGGCTGGAGTACAGTGGCTGATCATAGCTCCCTGCAGCCTCTGCCTCCTGGGCTGAAGCTATCCTCCTACATCAGCCTCCTGAGTAGCTGGGATTACAGGTATGTGCCACCATGCCCAGCTAGGTTTTTGTAGAGACAGGGTTCCCCATGTCGCCCAGGCTGGTCTTGAACTCCTGGGCTCAAGCAATCCTCCCTCCTTGGCCTCCCAAATTTCTGGGATTACAGATGTTTGCCACTGTGCCAGTGGAATCTTTTGAAAGGGTTGGCTTCTGTTTAGCCCTTAGGGAAGAAAGTATAATTCTAGTTGTGAGGGAGGGGGTATAACAAGAGGCTTGTCTGACCTCCTATCCTATCATGGCTGAGAACTCAGTTTTCAGGGTTACTCTGGGCCAAAAAGAGTTGGTTGGGGAGCTTAGGATTTTATTTTTATTTCTCAGCTTTATGTTTGGCATTGAAGGAAACCAGAGAACTTCATCGCCAAATATGCCTCTTTGACATAAACATTTTTGAGCTAGAGACAATTTGGAAGCAGCAATTATAAAAAAGGACTCTCTGAATTTTCCTTTCTCACATGTGTCAGGCCATAAAAATTCTTGTGAAAAATATGCAGGGGGCGCTTCTTTCACCCCTTTCTGCCTGATTAGCTCAGAGACTGATGCCACTCGAGGCAGAAAAATCTGGGAGCAGACTTTACCACATTCCCATTGTTTTACCACCTTTTGGGAGCCTGAAGCTGTTTATGCCTTTGTCTTCTCACATCTAAATGTATTGTTGTTTGTTAGAGATGCTATATAAGCTGGGACCTTGACCCATCATTTTGTGAGATACTTTTGAACTGAAGTTTCTCCTGTGTTGTGAGCACAGCACATGTAAATAGAAACACTTGTTGTTTTTTTTTTCTTGTTATTCTGCTGTTTATTAACAGGAAACTGTCCCAGTGTAATTGCCCAATGGGTTCTTCTTGCCTGCTGCACAGACAAAGCCAATGTACCAAGAAAACAGTGTTGCAGTAGAGAAAGAGTTTAATTATCACAGGGCCTGCCAAACAGGAGGATGAGAGTTTATTACTCAAATCAGCCACCCTGAAAGCTCAAAAGCTTGGAGGCTAGGGTTTTTAAGGATACTCTGGTAGGCAGGGTCTAGGAAATGGGCACTGCTGATGGGTTGGGGATAAAATCATAGGAGTGTTGGAACTATTTTCATGCTCTGAGTCAGTTTCTAGGGGGAGATTATGGGACTGATTGAGTCACAGGTCTTGGAGGGTTTGGGTGGCATCAGTTGGTCTGTCTAAATGCAAAAGTCTGAAAAATATCTCAAATGCTAGTCTTAAGTTTTACAATGACAATGTTTTCTATTGGGGCAATTAGGAAACTTACAGCAGCAAGCAATGACTAGTTATCATTTAACCATGCATAGATTTTAGCAGAATTCAGGTCCCTCCCATAATCCTAATCTTGTGGCCTTTCATTAGTTTTACAAAGGAGGTTTCAGTCCCTGAGCAAGGAAGGGGTTAGTTTTGGGGAGGGACTATTGTTATCCTTGATTGAAAGTTAAACTATAAACTAAATTCCTCCCATGGTTAGCTTGGGTTATTGGAATGAGTAAGGACAGCCAACCTGTGAGGCTAGAAGCAGGACGGGGTCAGCCATGCTAAACTCTCTCACTGTCATAATCTTTGCAAAGGCAGTTTCGCCCACTACAGACTTAAAAGTTTTGTGAAAATTATTGCTTTCTCCCCTTCAGCTTAATAGAAGACAGTTGGGTTTTTCATATTTACTTCTGTCTTCAATCTTTTGTGCTATCACACTTTGGAACAGATACCCTGGGGTAACTTCAAATCATGGGCGTGAAAGTACTTTGGACAAAATAAAGCACCATCAAAATGCTAGGTGTTTGCTATTTCTATAAGGGTTGCTAAAACATGAAGTAACAGGAAATTCCTCCTGAGGCTCATCACCTCTCAGACTCAAACAGACCCAGAACTATTCCCACCCAGAAATGAGATGTTTCTTTCCTGCAAGAATTTCAGACAGAAATCACATTTTCACAGATACTTGCATGAAAAGCATCCATAATTTCACCAAATACCAAAACAAATCTGACTCCATGCAAGACAAACTTCTGTTGTTCTACATAGAATTCTATGAGATACAGTTTGGGAAATTGGATATAATCTATACTGCATTAAAAAAAGTTTCTACACACATTCTTTCAACTAATCTGTATACCTTTGAGAGGTAGGTATTCTGAAGCTCAGAGAGATTAATGGACAAATGACTTGCCAAATGTTGCATAGTTTTGATAAGTGGTGAAATGCAGGTTTTTCTGATTCTAATGCAATCACTTTGTTTATTACATTACTATGCCTCTGGGTAGTTTACCTCATGCTCATGGGGCTCTAAAGAAGACAGTCAGAGGAAAGATGTGTCTGATATGCTGCAGAGAGAGGAAGGTATATTGGGAAAAGTTTTAATGTGGCTGCCAGCCCACACAGCTGTGGGAACTATTGCCTTTAGGGATTGTGGTGACTCGGGAGATGAAATGTAGGACACTAGAGCATTAGCAGGAGGTGGAAGTTAAGGATCTGTAAGTCAAATTTTCTCCTTTGTGATTTTATCCAACTCTGTCCCTGACTATAATGTGGTTTCTTCAGAAATTGCTGACAAAGAACCCAAAGATAGAAAATTAGTTCAACATTAGAAACTCTTACATGAATGCCTCCAAATAAAGTTGAAGATGTGTTCCTGTGCTGCAAGTGTCACCCAGAGGTCTTGAGTGACTCATCCATCCAATTACCAGCCAGGTCCAGAACAGTGAAGGACCAGAAACCATTGCTTATTGAGTTTTTCATTTCTCCTCAGATGGCTTTCTCTTGTTTTCCTAAACCCTCAGAAACAAGAATTTTTCTTTACCAGTATGGCTTACTTTGGTGGGTACTTCCCAGTTATTGTCTTAATTGACCTGTCTAGAGCCCAAACACTGTGAAAACATTCCTTTCACTTCCCTTGGGTTCCATGATATCAACTTGCCTGGGCTTCTTCCTACCTCTCTGAATGACCCTGCTCAATCCACTCTGTAGGCTCCTCTTCTTGGCCAGCCTTAAATGATATGTCCACTGAGACCCTCTTCTCTTTTCCTTAGTTCACTCTTCCTGGTCATGAATCCACTTTCTTGGTTTCTATATCCACCTGTTTGCTGCTAACTCTAAATATTCATCTCAGCTCCAGATTTATGTCTAGCTCAGACCCATCTATCCATTTGCCTTTTGGAGGTCCTACAGGCTCTTGAAACCAAACACATCCAAAATGGAACTCATTTTTACTGCTGTTCCCCAACTTGTTTCTCTTTTGGTGTTCCCCAGCTAGCAAATGGCACCATTATTTACATAATTGTTCGAACCAGAGACTCAGGAATCACATTGGACATTTCTCTCTCTTTCACTGCCTGTAGATAATCAATCAGTGAATTTAATGCTGGTCACCATTCTATTAAGCTCTTTACAGCAGTGACTCTCAGGAGTGGGAAGCATCTCTCTGTCTTTAATCTTCCTCCCACCAACTCATGCTCTTGTCTTTCTGAACTGTAGGCCTACTCATATTACTCTACCTCCTAACTCAGTGGTCCTCATTGCTCTTAGGGTGTAACACTATTTTTTCACCTCACACCTTGCCATTCCATTTCCTTGCATTCCAACACCAAGCCATATCAAAAATCTTTGAGCTCCTGGAATGAACCGTTTTTCTTGGTCTTGCTTCCTGATTTTACAAGTCAGTTTCCTCCCTTGGAACAGTGTCCCCTTTTCTCTACCTCTGTGTCTACCTAAGTCAGTCTTCAGGTTTAAGCCAAAATATCAGACCTCAAGGAAATCATTTCAAGATCACAAGGGAAAGTGAAAGGCTGCCTCCCCATGCTTGCATATTACACAGAACTCTACTTTGGCTCTTCCCACACTGTGTTGCAGTTGCCTGTTTACTCATCTGTGTCCCGGCATGTGGTGAAACTCAGTTAGGGCAGGATCCCTGGTCACCTCCTTTACTGGACCCCACTTACCATGGTTATATCTCCAATATGTAGCACTATTTTTGGAACCATTATAAGCATCCTACTTTGGGCAGGTAATTTCATATCCTTGTTTCTTTCAGTTTACCAAATTGTAAACGGGAATAGAAATAGTATTTCTATTATCTCATGGATTTTCTGTGAATGGTGTCCATACATTTAGAATTTAGAATGGAACACTCAGGGGTTGCCTCAATAATCATCTCTAAACAAATTTTGTCATGTATCTTTGGAAACCTCCCACCCCAGCTCTCCCACCTCAAAGTCAATGCAGAGGCAGCAGCACCCCATGGTTAAAACGTGGATTCTGAAAGCAGGCTGCCTGATTGAAAGGTGGGTTCTTCCACTTACTGGCTGTGTGACCTTGGGCAAATTATTTAACTGCTCAGTGCCTTCTAGCTTGCCCATCTGTAAAATGGGATTAGAAGTTGTATCTATCATAGAGTTGTTATGTCCCTGGCACATAGTAAGGACATTGTGAATGTTTTTTAAATAAATTAAAAAATTCAGAGAGAAGTAAATGTGCAGAAGTGAATGGCACCATATGGTTATCAGTGACAGTTGATATTGATATGGAATGACTTCTCCCTGGGTCGTGGCCCCCAGTCAAACTCCAGAGCAGATCAGCTTCAGTAGCTCATTTATTATCTGTCCATACCTGCTACCAAATAGTTTCTGAGGCACAAATTTCCTAAGGGATGCAGCCTGTTCTCTTGGGAAGTGCAGTGCCTGTGAGGGAGGTGCATGAGTGCTGACAACTTTCAGGTCAGGATCAACACGCTGGCTACATTTTGCAGTGCCATTTCACATGAATAAATGTCAGCAGGTGTAGGGGACAGAAGAGGTTTGAAGGGGCCACTGAAGGTGGGCTCCCAGCAGATGTGAGCTTCGTGTCTGAGGCCTGACAGACTCTGGGATTTTTTCTGACGGTGGGAAGAACAGGCTGCCTTTTCCTAAACTCTTGTTATACTAAGTCTGAAGGTAAAACCTGACATGTTTGTGATAGCTCAGTTCATTTACCTTGTAAGGCCCAAATGTCCATAATTAGCCCTCAATTATTCAACATGCAGCTTCTCTTCCTTCCTCTCTCCTACTGTATAGCTTTTGACAGCCTCTACACCGAGTAGCCAAAATCAAATATGTTCACTCACTACTCACTAATAGCCTGAAGAAAGGATTTTAGGCCATGAAACTACAACCACGGGGCAATACAGAGTTTGGACTAGACTTGTGTTATAGGTTGAATTGTGTCCCCTGCTAAAGAAAAAATTATTCAATACTTGTCAAAACATGGTAAACAAGACTCTATTCAGAACCAATGAGACAGGCATAGGGACCACTGAATATATGGAGAGAGACTGGACTCAGCTCTGAATACAGCATGGGCAAGTGGGAATTTATAGCCAAGAGCAGGGTTGGAGTTGGTGAATAGAAAATTACTAAGAAGAAACATCAGGGGTAAGGGGGTATTCTGGCTAAACCGACCTAATAGGATTCGTGCTGAAGATCAGGCCAGGGTGGTCAACAGAGGTATGGTAGAGGTATGATAGGGTGATCAGATATTGAGGGTAGGGGGCTGTTACTAAACTGACTTAGCAGAGTTCTTGCTAAAACTGGATTTTACAAGGAAGTGCACAGATGGGCCTAGGGGAAGGTTCAGGAGATTGATTAAAATTTAGCCAAGCAGAGAATCTTTGTCATCCCCCAAAAAGATATGCTGGAGTCCTAACCCTCAGTACTTTGAAATGGGACCTTATTTGAAGAAACGGTCTTTTTAAATGTAATCAAATTAAAATGAGGTTATTAGAATTGGCCCTCATCCAATATGACTGATGTACTTATAAAAGGGGAAATTTGGACACAGAGACAGACATAGAGGAAATGCTATGTGAAGAGATACAGGAAGAAGATGGCCATATGTAAGCCAATGAGAGAGCCCTAAAACATCTTCCCCTCTCAACCTTCAGAAGGAACCAACCCTGCCAAGACCTTGATCTTAGACTTCTACCCTCCAGAACTTTAAGACAACACATTTCTGTTGTTTAAGCTACTCAGTTTGTAGAACTTTGTTACAGTTTGCTAACTTTGTTAGCCCTAGGAAATTAATGCACCTTGGATTTAGATTCCTACTTAGGAGTCTGTTGCCCCTGTTACCACTGTTACCATGTGTCTCCCTGACTTTCCCCAGTTAGTTTCCTGGGTGAAGATAATGGGTGTGAGTAAAAACAGCAATATTTTGTTCCAGCCTCCATCAGCAGAATTTCTAGACTTGTCTTCTTGTCTTTGTCTTCGGTAGTCATTAAAGAGCTCTTGCTGTAACATTGGGTGCTCATTTTCATTCTGACCTGTGGCCTTAGCCATCGCTATTGACCTAGCCAGTTTCAAAGAAGTCCTGTACAAAAGGAACCTATCTCTGTTTGACCAAACTTTTCTAAAACTTATTTGACCTCAGAACAATTTTGTCATATAACACATAGAGCAGCTTTTGGGAATTACTGCTAGCAGTATTTTAGATCTCCTGGGAATGACTAAGATGATTTTTCAAGGAGAAATTGGGATCAGATGCTGGATTGGGAGACAGGTCTTAGAATTCTCTTGAGGTAGAAATTATACTAATCAATAAGGCCAGTAATATTTTGGACCAGATGATTCTTTGTTGTGGAAGTCTGTTCTGTGCATTGTAGGGCATTTAACAGCACTACTAGATGCTTCTACCCGCTAGATGCCAGTAGCATCCACCTCCAACTTGTGACAATTTAAATGTGTCCATGCATTGCCAAATGTCCCTCGGGGGACAAAATTGCTCTGGTTGAGAATCACTAATTTAAGATCACTTAAAAAGTTCACAAACTGACATTCATTTTCCAAATGAAAAGTGTCAAGATAGGAGAGTGAGCTGGAAGACTGAATTGTGTGTGTGTGTGTGTGTGTGTGTGTGTGTGTGTGTGCATGCATGCACGTGCCTTGGGGAGGGATAGGGTAGAAAGGTAGCACCCTCTATGGAGTTATTTACAAAGAGATGCAGGGAAGAGGCACAAGATGTATTCATGCCCCATTGATTCTGAGACTTCTGTGGGTTTACTGGGTTCTCAGTAACTTCCCCATTTTTTGCTGATTTTGTTATTGCATGGGTATTTCTCCATACAGCAAGTGTTAGTAAAACTCATATGGAAAAAAGAATCTGTATTTTAGGGAGCAAAAGCTATGAGGAAATGTGCATATATGAATGAGTTAGATTTGGCAGAAGATTTGAACCAACCAAGCTCTTTTCTGCCTCAGGATCTTTGCACAGGTTACTCATTCTACCTCGAAATCATTTTCTTGTGATCTTAGACACCACCTTCAAGGAGAGACCTTACTAACTCCTCTCTCTACAGTAATCACCTGACCCAGAAGCTTATAGTTTTAAGCTCACTGGTTAATTTTGTTCCAATAAAGGGACAAAAGGTTTTTTTGAATTTTATTTTTATGTATTTTCAAGAAAACGGTTATCTTGTGTGTGGTATATATGTGGGATATCTTGGCTATTATATCAGGAAGTATTGGATCTTATTTAAATATTTTATTTTGACAGGCAGTCACTCTGTTTAGGTTTAGCATGCAAGTCCTGGCCTACTTTTGTGGGCTATGGCTTTTTTTTTCCTCTCATTTTGTGACCAAGCAATGGTTAGGGATGGGCTATGGTTTTAATAGCAACTTAATTTTCAGAGACCTTGTGGTGCCATTTTTGTCTGCTTGGATTATCTGGTGCCCTTGTGGCTTTAGCTGATCTCTGGTGGTGCTGCCTGAGGTGATGGAAGTAGCTTCACCAGGCCTGCATGATGGGCTGGTGGCTCTAGGTGAAGGAGAGGTCTCAGGCCTGGTAGGGACAAAGGACACCTCTAGGGCCATGTCTCCTGTGCCAGTTGTGTTTCAGAGAGGGTTCTTAGGCCTTTTTAGGAAAGCCTTTTCTTGGTCTCTTATTGTCAGCATAGCACAGATAGATTCTTCTTGCTGGTTCTACTGGGCTTGCTCAACCCAGAAATGTTATATCCCAACATCTTCATTATTTCTTTCATTGTACTTGTTATTTGAAGTAATATTTAGGTATTGATTTTCCTCTTACTGTCTGTTTTCCACACTAGAATATAGCTCTTTGAGGGCAGAGATTATTATTATCATTTAAAAAAATTTACTGCTGCATGTCTGCACTTAGACAAAGTAGGTTCTTGGTACAAATTTGTTGAAGGAAAGAAGAAATTCCAAGAGATAGAAAAGATGGTGACAGCTGTTAAGGAGGACATGAGAGCAGATTGAATTCTTAAGATATGTTGCCTATCTGGGCAACAGGACTAAAATTCATTAACTATTTTGCTTCCTAAACACCTAGTGAGTTCCTCTTCTGAGCCAGACATTGTCTGTCACGTGTGAATTCGAAGTGAGCAGGATGCAGTTTTGGCCCCAGGGGCCTGTGGTCTAGTTGAGAAGACAGAACTATTGAACTGTGTGTTCTCCAACACTGGCAAAGGCCAAGGGGTTGTTATATGAAATATCAAAAAGACCTGATTTGGGACAGTCTGTTCCACCTCCTTAGCTTTGGATTAATTAGATAGTTCCTAACCAAATTTAAGTAAAGATTCCTCTTCCCTGACTATTCCCAAAAGAAGTTCTAATGACCTTAAGGTTTTTTACTTGAGTGAAAGAAATGATGACCAGTACATCCGGTGTTTTCAGGACAAGGGGAGGGTGGATTTCTTCCTCCTTGCCATATTTTCACAAATACTTGCTGGGTATTGATCATGTGCACTGGGCTAGAGATACAAAATAAGAGAAGACAAGGTCCTTGCTCAGTCTATTGTGGAGGGACTTGTGGAAATTGTTACAAAAGAGTAAGACAGTCACTCCAATGGAGAAAGGGAGAAGATGCTGGGGGAATGGGAAGAAGAAACTCCTTCATGTGCAGTGGAGTCAGGGAAGGCTTTCCAGAGAAGCTGGGCTTCTGGTTGGGCCCTAAAGAATGACAACTTTCCTGATGGCCAACCAGGAGGAGGCCAGCCCTCCTGGAAGGATGAGCTGCTGTAAATGGGCAAGTTCACATGGTAAGTTTGTGGATCTATAAGAATTTTAGTATTGTTGGCACGAAAAAGCAAAAGAAACAAGAGATGAAAAAAGAAGTGGAAAGTAAAGTCAAGTACCAGACTGAAGGATCTGCTATGCAAGCAAAGGTGTTTGCCTTTTATTGCCTAGGGTGCTGGGATTTTTAGACTGCAATTAGAATTACCTGGGGAAGGTCAGGTGCAGTGGCTCATGCCTGTAATCCCAGCACTTTGGGAGGCTGAGGTGGGCAAATCGCTCAAGTCCAGGAGTTCAAGACCAGCCTGGGCGACATAATGAAACCCCGTCTCTACTAAAAATACAAAAATTAGCTGGGTGTGGTGGCACACAACTGTAGTCCCAGCTACTTGGGAGGCTGAGATGGGAGGATCACCTGAGCCTGGGAGGCAGAGTTTGCAGTGAGCCGAGATCAGGCCATTGCACTCTAGTCTGGGCAACAGAGAAAGACCCTGTCTCCAAAAAAAAAAAAAAAAAGAATTACCTGGGGGAACTTCTGATTCAATAGGTGTGGGGTTAGGCCTGAGCACTAGAACTGTTTTTAAACTTTTTATTGAGATATAATATACATTCATATTCAACTTCTACTCCTTTCACGCCTGCTACTGGCTAGTCTCCAAATGTGCTGTTTTAAAAGTTTTCTGTCTTTTCTTCTGTGCATGCTTTTCGTAGAATGTCCTTATGTTTGACTCAGTTTCTCTAACTCTTAATTGGCTATCATGACTCACTTCTAGCATGGCTTCTTCTAGGAGGCCATCCCTGGCATTTCCTGGCAGTTATGAATCCCTCCCCTGCATTTCCATAGAACCTTGTACATGATTTTCCGTGACTGGTATCTAGTTGACTGAGTTTGGGTCTTGGGCAGGATACCATGAGTTACTCATTCTACCCAGACTGAATTCACTGGGGAAGTCAAAATTTGAAATGAATACTGGGCATCAAAACAGCAAGTATACTTTTCAAAGTTTTGTAGACCCATATTGTTCCTAAAGATATTTAAGGTGCCTGTCTTTCTACTAGACTGTGAGTTCCTTAAGGGCAAATATTGTGTGGTATTAATCTTTGAATCCTTAGGTCCGAGGCAAGCGCTTGGCTCAATAAATGTGAAGTGAGGCGTTCCTGCCCTTAGTCTTAAAGCTATGGGTTTATTTTGAGGTCTATCTTGAGTGGCATTTATCCTTTCTAAAGTGTCTGCACTTTATTCTGTCAGGCTCCCCAGGGCTTCAAGGATGAAAAAAAAAATGCATGATAGCTTTTGAAATTGTCATTCACCAGAGGAAGTCTTTGAGAATCTCTAAATCAGCTCCTTTTCACTTGGCATCCTGAAGAAGGGATGCCAGAATGTAAGGGTCAGTGATGGGAGGATGGTGGAGCATGCAGCTGGAATACAAATGCCATGAACCCATGGACAAACATCCTCTCTGCCTGCCAGAATTCACATTGGTGATAAGGAAGACAGGAGAGGTTTTTGGACTTAGGGTGAGAGGTGCCCAACACAAAGTGAATGAGGTGGGTGGACAGGCCAGTATGGAGGCAGGGAATGTTGCTTTAATTCTACCATATCTGATGAAGTTTCTCAAAGGATTGCTTTTAACTTATATTTCAAAACTGGAGGGAAAAGAAAAGCTGATCGTCAGGGAAGTTGACACCTAAGTGCTAGCTTATAAGCACATTTTCTAGATCCTGGGTCATTTCATAGTATTTCTCTGGAGAGAGGAGTGTTTTTCCACCAAACTCACTACTTCTTTAGGGGAAGACTTGGATTTGGTTTTATGAACAGTAATAATTTTTTTAACAAGGTGTGCTTTACTTTCACGCAGGATGGTATGATTCATAAAATAAAGCTATTATGCCTTAATTATCCTTTCCAGGAATAAACCCTATTTCCTGTAGCAATCATTCCTATTGTAAACCAGCTAGGTCCTTGTATAATTGATTGTTGTCTTGTCTAGCCACATTAAATGTCACAAAATACTTTAGAGTGAGAGATGAAAGACAAGAAAGAAAGCAAGAGGAGAGAAAAATGGCAGAGGGACACCTGGTGGACCCCCCAACAGGAATGTCTCAACACAACACATACCTATTGGAGCTCCCGGGAGGAAAATGGAGGAGATGGCAGGACATTTTCATTGAACTGACCATCTCTGTAGAAATTTGGTTGAGTAATCAAAGCTGTCTTTCCAGTGTTAAGATGAATGGACTTACCTGTCCTCTGTCCTTCCCTCCTCACCTCCCCTACCTATCTGGGCAGCTTGGACTACGGAATTCCTTAATCGGCTCAGTGGAAATAATGAGTGCTGTAGTGACCTGCCTGGCCTCCGTTCCTGCTTCCCCTGGTGGTACAAGCACTTTTATTTTCCTCTGGAGTGGGGCTGCAGGTGAACACCGGTCTTGCCTATGTAAACTTCTTCCATCTGAGTCCTGAGGCTGGCTTACAGAAAACAGTCCAAATTCTTTGGCATGGGAAACAAATAGGCAGCATAATGAAAGAGATATTTTGGGAATAATAATATAGCAGTAGAAACTAAAGGCAGGGAGTAAATTAGCAGCCAATTAGAGTAGTTTGGTATGATATTGGCCTCAACCAGGAAGGCACTGTGCCAGAACTATTATTTAGAAATAATTTGAACAAAGAATGTACACTGAAAGCCTATCAGGAGCCAAGCCCTGGACTAAGTACTTTACATTCAGGATCTCATTTATGACAGAAGTAATTCCCCTTCCAGGAGCCTTTTATAGCAGCCATACTTGTCTGCTATAGCACTTTTCACAACTGGTAACTACATATCCATTTATGTGGTTACTTGTTTTAATGTTTGCCTCTACTCACTATATTTTCAACTATGTGCCTGGCACATAATAGATGCTCAAAATGTTTGTTCAATGAATAAATGAATATGTTTTAGTTAGGATTCTTGAACTTAGATTAATGAGAAGAAAACTCATGGAATTCTAGAAAACCCGAATAACCAGAATGCAGGAAGGGGCTAAGCAAGGCAGCTCTGGGAACCTCAGCAACTCTATCCTCACTCCAGAACTTGGCCTTTAATGTTAATCAATTCTCAATGCTCTGGGGCTATGGCTGTCTGTTTAAATTGTTGAGAGAGATTCTGATTGACACAGTTTGGTTGGGTGTCCACTCATGACCCGCTCAGCTATGAGCAGAAGGGTAGAGTCAATGGGAGATACACAGGAATACCCCCGTTGTGGGTGGTAAGGAGGCAGTTCTTGGAGAAAGGGAATTTCTAAAGGCTGAGAAGGTAACCCAAATCATGTTTGCTATAATACAGGACTGGAAGCAAGAATGTTACACTATGTGTAGAGATGTTTTGAAAAGATGTGCACCGTGACAAGGTGTCTGGATGCCAGGGCTCCAGTCCCAGACTCAACACTTCCTTCCTATGTGATCCTGGGCAGATAACTTAATCTCTTTGTGCTTCAGTGTCCTCATCTGCAAAGTGAGGATTCACAATAGTATCAACCACTTGGACTTGTTACAAGTTTTACATGAGAGAATGCATGTAAAACACTATGTTCCTGGCATTGTAAGCACTCAGTGGTTGTTAGCTAGCATCATTCTTGCAATTGAAGCTAAGGAATTTCCATCCAGAATATCTTTTCTCTTTAGTACAATAAAGAATCCCATCAGGACTTTCTTAGGATAGGTAACTTCTGGAAGGGAGTTGGGCTTAGTGTGATGAAGAGTTTCAAATTTGAGGAGATATGATCTCAACAAGTCCAAAGAATTCATGAAATCATTTGATCCTCAATCCTAACAGTTCATTAAAACAGCAAAGTAGATTTAACATCAGTCTCCACATAGGCCCTCAAAAAATCACTTCTTCTGTACTTGCTAGTTCCGCTAGGCTGTGAAGGTCAGAGATTCCATTTCAGGGTCAGTTTCTCTTCACCTAGACCCAATGTTGTGGCACAGAACCCACAGGCCAGTGCTAACAGGAAAGTGATGCAGTAAGCCATTAGCTGTTGAGACTTCTGGCCTAATCACTCTACTAATGCTTTTGAAGGGGTAAGGTGAAACTTGGAATCTGTAGCTGTTGTGGTAGGCAGACCAGGCAACTGGATATGCTTATGGATCTACTTAAAGCAAAGGTCATTGATTTTATTTCTTTACATTTAGCATTATAATCGGAAACACGGATTACAAATGTCAGCCTATACTTCTGGAAGCCAAATGAGTTCCTCTGCCAAGTGTCAGAAGGGACATCGAGAAGCAGGTTGGAAAAAAGACCCTTCAGAAACTTTGTAAAACGTGATTATACATCAAATATGAGGTTTTCTTTCAACTTAATCATATCTCCCTTTTGGTCCCCTGAGGTCTGGGTTTCTGCTTTCCATGCCGAGGGATATATGGATAACAACCTCCATTTAAAGTCAGTTTACATAAGGTGATATTATATATAATTAGAATAGTTTCTTTGAGATTCCGATTGCTTTTGGATCCTAAAATTTCCTTTGGTTGTCAGGTCATGTATCACTTAAATGCAGACGCATCTGCAGGTGGAGAGTCAAGGAGAAGGGGTCTCCTTCTTTAAAAACACATGGGTCTAGGTTTCAGAGAATCTTAGCACTGGAAAGGAATGTGGAGATCTGCTGGCCTGAACCCTCTATCATGTCAACTGAAGAAAGATGAAATTCAAATTTAGAAAGGAAAGCTTCATTCCTTATAAAGGTTTGCAGCCCGCAGAGCAGCCATTCTGACAGGCTAGGAAGCTTAACCTCCAGTCTCCAGCAGGAAACAGACACCTTGAGGGTTGGAAGAGTAAGACAGGGATTTATGCAGGACAGGGTGGCCAAATATACATATTCAATAAGCTGTAGGAGGAGTCATGAATATTTATTTATTTATTTATATTTATTTTTGAGACAGAGTATTGCTGTGTCGCCCAGACTGGAGTGCAGTGGTCCCATCTTGGCTCACCACAAACTCCGCCTCCTGAGTTGCAGAGATTCTCCTGCCTCAGCCACCCAAGTAGCTGGGATTACAGGCATGTGCCTCTATGCCCGGCTAATTTTTGTATTTTTAGTAGAGACGGGGCTTCACCATGTTGGCCAGGCTGGCCTCGAGCTCCTGACCTCAGGTGATCTGCCCCCTTCGGCCTCCGAAAGTGTTGGGATTACAGGCATGAGCCAAGGAGTCAAGAATATTTATGAAGGGAGAAACATGCACATGCGCAATGGAACTTCATGCCTTTCCGTGGGTTTTAGGTTAAAAAAATTGCGGCCTTAGTATGATCCAGAGATGGAATTTTTGGTGCTCTGACATCAAAGGATGAAGCAGAGGACACAAAAACCCTCATTGCATGTCCTCTGTAAACTGCCCAGAAACAGTGTGGTTGGTGGTCTCTCATCAGGAAGGAATGCTGGTGGATTGTGGTGTGGAGAACGCAAGAGGAAGGGGCAGCATCAGGAAGTTGGTTGATATAGGCAGTGGAGAGAGTCTTTCAAAAGGGCTGGTTTCTACTTAACTTTTAGGGAAGAAAGCCTAAGGGCCATTAGCGAGAGGGGTGTGTAAGAGGTGTGTTCAATCTCTCATTTTCTCAGGGCTGGGAACTCAGTTTTAAGATCTTCTGGGGTCTTCTTGGCCAAGAGGGTTGGAGGATTCATTCATTCATTCAAGAGGGCTGGGGGATTTAAGATTTTATTGTTTCTCAGTATCATATATGAGAAAACTAGAGACAAGAGAAGTTACATGTTTATTTCAAGGACACTCATCTCTAGAGGGGCAGAGGTGAACTTCTGGATGAATAGATGAAAGTCCTCTCTACTGAATATCATGAGCAAAAACCAAGTCAGACTCCTGTCACTTACCCTAAAGAGAAGTTGGTTACTGTGAGGATTATTTTGTTTTACCCTTTGGGGCTTTGACATTGTTGTTCAGACAGCTCTACTTTTGATGTTTGTTATCTAGGGTGCTTAGAGCTCTCAGTAGTATGCTTCTAGATAAAAGGTTCTAGATAATTCTGTCAGATGCAATTTCATGCATTAACTTTTGGAGTTGAGATTATGGTTTTGGCTAGTTTAATGACTGCTGTGATTCGCATGTGTGAGCTTAAGCCAAAAGACTCTTAGACTGACCAATATAACCTCATTTGGTAACTTCCATTTTCATGGATGGGTGTAGATATGCTCTATTCATCAATTCTTTTCTTCTAGCAATGTGATAAAGCCCTTCTAACCCAAGTATAATATTAGGAAAAGTCTAGTGAATTAATGTATGCTCTTAGGTGGTAATCTTTTAAACATTAGGAAAGGCTTTTTAAGTCTCTGTAGGTAGGTCTTGTCCCATCTATTAGGTTCTGAAGGGAAGGCGAGGGTTAAAGAAAGACACACACACACACACACACACACACACACACACGGTGGCTCAACAATAACACAGGTATATTGCAGACACCTGCGGAAGTGGGGGACCAGGTTAATGCCAGAGCCCACCACTGCTTACAGGCTGGGGTATTTATCGGTATGGGCGGGAGGGGTCTAGGCAGTATGGCTTGCTGCCCGGCAAGATATTGATAAGATGTTCCTATGATCAGGTGGTTTGGCCCCTTTTCAGGTGGGATGTGATAGGATGTTCCTCGGACCTTTGCCCGGTAGGGTATGATAAGAATGTTTCTTCAGTTGGGGCTTTGTCCGGCTTGTGGTCAGGTGGTTAGGCAGGGTGTTTCTCATGGCCCGAACCCCTGTGGGATGTTTCACTTTGACCAAGGTCCGAGGAATGGCAGGGGGCTTACAAAATGGTACAGTTTGGACTAACATTCTAGCCTTCTACTTTAGTATAAAAGGAAGAGGGGAATTGTTGATTGTCTGGCTGCTTCCTGCTGAATAGGGGCTCTGTAATCAAGGTTTGGGTTTTGAAGCAGTGGGTGTCTGACTTCAGAGTTCTTTTCCTGGAGGCGCTGATACTGGACTTGGTGGAAGAGAAGGATGGTATCACTGTGTTTCTGGGTGGCTGTCTGGACAAGGGAGTTCAGCCTTTGGGAGATAAAGCAGGATATGAAGGTGAGTATACATTAGCTAATTATTAGTATTAGGAGGAGGAAGATTAGGGGCTCTAAGAAAGGGGCAACCTGCTGTCCCAATGCTGAGTGCAGCAGAGATGTTTAGTCCTGCCAACAGGGGAATGAAGTGTATAGTTTGCTTGGTGTGTGTGGAGAAGGAGGAAATAGGGATTACTAAAGGAGCCTGAATGGTCTAATGTTTACAGATTGAAACACCAGCGTGTATGTTTTTGACCCACCTGCTGGCAGGCAAAGATAAAAGCGTTTGTTTCACACAGAAAAGACCGGGGTTTGACAGGCAAAATTTGACACTGAAGGTAGCAAGCCTTGAGAAGATGGGGGTTGAATCCTGGACAAACTTTTTGTTCCAACTTTTTGTTTTTCCAAATTGAATAGCTGCTAGCAAGGGTAGCCCCTGGGAAGGCCTGATAGGGAATGCTGGTGAGGGAGGAGGCAAAGGTGTTTGGTTTTGGAGAGAGAGGAAAATGGGTTTTTGTTAACTAATAGCCATTGCAGTCCTGATAGGGCAGAGGGATAAAGGTTGCATTTGAGGGAATTATGTGCTGTGATAGTTAATACTGAGTGTCAACTTGATTGGATTGAAGGCTACGTGGTGAAACCCCGTCTCTACTAAAAATACAAAAAAGATTAGCTGGGCGTGGTAGCAGGTGCCTGTAATCCCAGCTACTTGGGAGGTTTAGAAATCAACAGTATATATTAAATAAGTTGTCTTTAAACAGAAAATCACATAAAACAAGGGTATATGTTGATTGATTGATGAAAATGTGATTAGAGCCTCTGAGAAATCTAACCCTGTGTTTCCCCTAAGAGCAATGGTTTAATATTGATTAATTCAGTGTTTGTGGCAACTTCATAGAATATAACAATTGTAAATAAAAAGAATGAACTGTAGTTAGAGATTTATATGCCTGAGAACAATGTAGGAAATTTCCTGAGGGGAGGAGCCAAGATGGCCGAATAGGAACAGCTCCGGTCTACAGCTCCCAGCGTGAGCGACGCAGAAGACGGGTGATTTCTGCATTTCCATCTGAGGTACCGGGTTCATCTCACTAGGGAGTGCCAGACAGTGGGCGCAGGCCAGTGGGTGCGCGCACCGTGCGCGAGCTGAAGCAGGGCGAGGCATTGCCTCACCTGGGAAGCGCAAGGGGTCAGGGAGTTCCCTTTCCGAGTCAAAGAAAGGGGTGACGGACGCACCTGGAAAACTCGGGTCACTCCCACCCGAATATTGCGCGTTTCAGACCGGCTTAAAAAACGGCGCACCACGAGACTATATCCCACACCTGGCTCGGAGGGTCCTACGCCCTCGGAGTCTCGCTGATTGCTAGCACAGCAGTCTGAGATCAAACTGCAAGGCGGCAGCGAGGCTGGGGGAGGGGCGCCCGCCATTGCCCAGGCTTGATTAGGTAAACAAAGCAGCCCGGAAGCTCGAACTGGGTGGAGCCCACCACAGCTCAAGGAGGCCTGCCTGCCTCTGTAGGCTCCACCTCTGGGGGCAGGGCACAGACAAACAAAAAGACAGCAGTAACCTCTGCAGACTTAAATGTCCCTGTCTGACAGCTTTGAAGAGAGCAGTGGTTCTCCCAGCACGCAGCTGCAGATCTGAGAACGGGCAGACTGCCTCCTCAAGTGGGTCCCTGACCCCTGACCCCCGAGCAGCCTAACTGGGAGGCACCCCCCAGCAGGGGCACACTGACACCTCACACGGCAGGGTATTCCAACAGACCTGCAGCTGAGGGTCCTGTCTGTTAGAAGGAAAACTAACAAACAGAAAGGACATCCACACCGAAAACCCATCTGTACATCACCATCATCAAAGACCAAAAGTAGATAAAACCACAAAGATGGGGAAAAAACAGAACAGAAAAACAGGAAACTCTAAAATGCAGAGCGCTTCTCCTCCTCCAAAGGAACGCAGTTCCTCACCAGCAACAGAACAAAGCTGGATGGAGAATGATTTTGACGAGCTGAGAGAAGAAGGCTTCAGACGATTAAATTACTCTGAGCTACGGGAGGACATTCAAACCAAAGGCAAAGAAGTTGAAAACTTTGAAAAAAATTTAGAAGAATGTATAACTAGAATAAACAATACAGAGAAGTGCTTAAAGGAGCTGATGGAGCTGAAAACCAAGGCTCGAGAACTACGTGAAGAATGCAGAAGCCTCAGGAGCCGATGCGATCAACTGGAAGAAAGGGTATCAGCAATGGAAGATGAAATGAATGAAACTAAGCGAGAAGGGAAGTCTAGAGAAAAAAGAATAAAAAGAAATGAGCAAAGCCTCCAAGAAATATGGGACTATGTGAAAAGACCAAATCTACGTCTGATTGGTGTACCTGAAAGTGATGCGGAGAATGAAACCAAGTTGGAAAACACTCTGCAGGATATTATCCAGGAGAACTTCCCCAATCTAGCAAGGCAGGCCAACGTTCAGATTCAGGAAATACAGAGAACGCCACAAAGATACTCCTCGAGAAGAGCAACTCCAAGACACATAATTGTCAGATTCACCAAAGTTGAAATGAAGGAAAAAATGTTAAGGGCAGCCAGACAGAAAGGTCGGGTTACCCTCAAAGGGAAGCCCATCAGACTAACAGCGGATCTCTCGGCAGAAAACCTACAAGCCAGAAGAGAGTGGGGGCCAATATTCAACATTCTTAAAGAAAAGAATTTTCAACCCAGAATTTCATATCCAGCCAAACTAAGCTTCATAAGTGAAGGAGAAATAAAATACTTTACAGACAAGCAAATGCTGACCGATTTTGTCACCACCAGGCCTGCCCTAAAAGAACTCCTGAAGGAAGCGCTAAATATGGAAAGGAACAACTGGTACCAGCCGCTGCAAAATCATGCCAAAATGTAAAGACCATCAAGACTAGGAAGAAACTGCATCAACTAACGAGCAAAATCACCAGCTAACATCATAATGACAGGATCAAATTCACACATAACAATATTAACTTTAAATGTAAATGGACTAAATTCTCCAATTAAAAGACACAGACTGGCAAGTTGGATAAAGAGTCAAGACCCATCAGTGTGCTGTATTCAGGAAACCCATCTCACGTGCAGAGACACACATAGGCTCAAAATAAAAGGATGGAGGAAGATCTACCAAGCAAATGGAAAACAAAAAAAGGCAGGGGTTGCAATCCTAGTCTCTGATAAAACAGACTTTAAACCAACAAAGATCAAAAGAGACAAAGAAGGCCATTACATAATGGTAAAGGGATCAATTCAACAAGAGGAGCTAACTATCCTAAATATTTATGCACCCAATACAGGAGCACCCAGATTCATAAAGCAAGTCCTGAGTGACCTACAAAGAGACTTAGACTCCCACACATTAATAATGGGAGACTTTAACACCCCACTGTCAACATTAGACAGATCAATGAGACAGAAAGTCAACAAGGATACCCAGGAATTGAACTCAGCTCTGCACCAAGCGGACCTAATAGACATCTACAGAACTCTCCACCCCAAATCAACAGAATATACATTTTTTTCAGCACCACACCACACCTATTCCAAAATTGACCACATAGTTGGAAGTAAAGCTCTCCTCAGCAAATGTAAAAGAACAGAAATTATAACAAACTATCTCTCAGACCACAGTGCAATCAAACTAGAATTCAGGATTAAGAATCTCACTCAAAGCCGCTCAACTACATGGAAACTGAACAACCTGCTCCTGAATGACTGCTGGGTACACAACGAAATGAAGGCAGAAATAAAGATGTTCTTTGAAACCAACGAGAACAAAGACACAACATACCAGAATCTCTGGGACGCATTCAAAGCAGTGTGCAGAGGGAAATTTATAGCACTAAATGCCCACAAGAGAAAGCAGGAAAGATCCAAAATTGACACCCTAACATCACAATTAAAAGAACTAGAGAAGCAAGAGCAAACACATTCAAAAGCTAGCAGAAGGCAAGAAATAATTAAGATCAGAGCAGAACTGAAGGAAATAGAGACACCAAAAACCCTTCAAAAAATCAATGAATCCAGGAGCTGGTTTTTTGAAAGGATCAACAAAATTGATAGACCGCTAGCAAGACTAATAAAGAAAAAAAGAGAGAAGAATCAAATAGATGCAATAAAAAATGATAAAGGGGATATCACCACCGATCCCACAGAAATACAAACTACCATCAGAGAATACTACAAACACCTCTACGCAAATAAACTAGAAAATCTAGAAGAAATGGATACATTCCTCGACACATACACTCTCCCAAGACTAAACCAGGAAGAAGTTGAATCTCTGAATAGACCAATAACAGGAGCTGAAATTGTGGCAATAATCAATAGTTTACCAACCAAAAAGAGTCCAGGACCAGATGGATTCACAGCCGAATTCTACCAGAGGTACAAGGAGGAACTGGTACCATTCCTTCTGAAACTATTCCAATCAATAGAAAAAGAGGGAATCCTCCCTAACTCATTTTATGAGGCCAGCATCATTCTGATACCAAAGCCTGGCAGAGACACAACCAAAAAAGAGAATTTTAGACCAATATCCTTGATGAACATTGATGCAAAAATCCTCAATAAAATACTGGCAAACCGAATCCAGCAGCACATCAAAAAGCTTATCCACCATGATCAAGTGGGCTTCATCCCTGGGATGCAAGGCTGGTTCAACATACGCAAATCAATAAATGTAATCCAGCATATAAACAGAGCCAAAGACAAAAACCACATGATTATCTCAATAGATGCAGAAAAAGCCTTTGACAAAATTCAACAACCCTTCATGCTAAAAACTCTCAATAAATTAGGTATTGATGGGACATATTTCAAAATAATAAGAGCTATCTATGACAAACCCACAGCCAATATCATACTGAATGGGCAAAAACTGGAAGCATTCCCTTTGAAAACTGGCACAAGACAGGGATGCCCTCTCTCACCGCTCCTATTCAACATAGTGTTGGAAGTTCTGGCCAGGGCAATCAGGCAGGAGAAGGAAATAAAGGGTATTCAATTAGGAAAAGAGGAAGTCAAATTGTCCCTGTTTGCAGACGACATGATTGTTTATCTAGAAAACCCCATTGTCTCAGCCCAAAATCTCCTTAAGCTGATAAGCAACTTCAGCAAAGTCTCAGGATACAAAATCAATGTACAAAAATCACAAGCATTCTTATACACCAACAACAGACAAACAGAGAGCAAAATCATGAGTGAACTCCCATTCACAATTGCTTCAAAGAGAATAAAATACCTAGGAATCCAACTTACAAGGGATGTGAAGCACCTCTTCAAGGAGAACTACAAACCACTGCTCAAGGAAATAAAAGAGGATACAAACAAATGGAAGAACATTCCTTGCTCATGGGTAGGAAGAATCAATATCGTGAAAATGGCCATACTGCCCAAGGTAATTTACAGATTCAATGCCATCCCCATCAAGCTACCAATGACTTTCTTCACAGAATTGGAAAAAACTACTTTAAAGTTCATATGGAATCAAAAGAGAGCCCACATCGCCAAGTCAATCCTAAGCCAAAAGAACAAAGCTGGAGGCATCACACTACCTGACTTCAAACTATACTACAAGGCTACAGTAACCAAAACAGCATGGTACTGGTACCAAAACAGAAATATAGATCAATGGAACAGAACAGAGCCCTCAGAAATAACGCCGCTTACCTACAACTATCTGATCTTTGACAAACCTGAGAAAAACAAGCAATGGGGAAAGGATTCCCTATTTAATAAATGGTGCTGGGAAAACTGGCTAGCCATATGTAGAAAGCTGAAACTGGATCCCTTCCTTACACCTTATACAAAAATCAATTCAAGATGGATTAAAGATTTAAACGTTAGACCTAAAACCATAAAAACCCTAGAAGAAAACCTAGGCATTACCATTCAGGACATAGGCGTGGGCAAGGACTTCATGTCCAAAACACCAAAAGCAATGGCAACAAAAGCCAAAATTGACAAATGGGATCTAATTAAACTAAAGAGCTTCTGCACAGCAAAAGAAACTACCATCAGAGTGAATAGGCAACCTACAACATGGGAGAAAATTTTCGCAACCTACTCATCGGACAAAGGGCTAATATCCAGAATCTACAGTGAACTCAAACAAATTTACAAGAAAAAAACAACCGCATCAAAAAGTGGGCGAAGGACATGAACAGGCACTTCTCAAAAGAAGACATTTATGCAGCCAAAAAACACATGAAAAAATGCTCATCATCACTGGCCATCAGAGAAATGCAAATCAAAACCACTATGAGATATCATCTCACACCAGTTAGAATGGCAATCATTCAAAAGTCAGGAAACAACAGGTGCTGGAGAGGATGTGGAGAAATAGGAACACTTTTACACTGTTGGTGGGACTGTAAACTAGTTCAACCATTGTGGAAGTCAGTGTGGCGATTCCTCAGGGATCTAGAACTAGAAATACCATTTGACCCAGCCATCCCATTACTGGGTATATACCCAAATGACTATAAATCATGCTGCTATAAAGACACATGCACACGTATGTTTATTGCGGCATTATTCACAATAGCAAAGACTTGGAACCAACCCAAATGTCCAACAATGATAGACTGGATTAAGAAAATGTGGCACATATACACCATGGAATACTATGCAGCCATAAAAAATGATGAGTTCATATCCTTTGTAGGGACATGGATGAAATTGGAAACCATCATTCTCAGTAAACTATCGCAAGAACAAAAAACCAAACACCGCATATTCTCACTCATAGGTGGGAATTGAACAATGAGATCACATGGACACAGGAAGGGGAATATCATACTCTGGGGACTGTGGTGGGGAGGGGGGAGGGGGGAGGGATAGCATTGGGAGATATACCTAATGCTAGATGACGAGTTAGTGGGTGCAGCGCACCAGCATGGCACATGTATACATATGTAGCTAACCTGCACAATGTGCACATGTACCCTAAAACTTAAAGTATAATAAAAAAAAAAAAAAAAAAAAAAAAAAGAAATTTCCTAATGAACCATATTCCCGAAAAACCCATATAATGTCAGATTTTGATGGTGGATATGCAGTAATATTCCATAATTGCTTTAATTTGCATTTTCTTATTACTAATGAAATTGAGTAACAAGAAAATTGAATATTTTCATAGGTTTATTGGCTATTTGAATATTCTTTTGAATTGCCCACTCAAAGTCTTTGGGACATTTTGAATGGATTGCCTTTTTAAGTGATTTTCAGAAGTTAAAAAAATAGCAATTTAGATAGTAGTCCTTTGTCAATTATGGGTGTTCTGGATACCTTCTCTTTGTGATTTTTTTTCCACTTTCCTTATGGTGGCTTTTGGTAAGTATAGACTTTCAACTTGTCATTTAATGTAATATAATTTATTCATCTTTCCCTTTATGTTCATGCTTACTGTGTCTTGTTTAAGAAGTTCTTTCCTATCAAAATACTATGAAGATATTTTTCTACACTTTACCTTTCCTATTTAGATCAACAATTCATTAGGAATTGATTTTTGTTTAAGGTCAAGATTCTCCCCTCCCCTTGCCCCCATATGAGTAATCAGTTGACACAGCGCCATTTATTGAAAAGACTGTTTCCCTTACTGTTGTACGGTGTTACCTTTGTCATAAATCAAATGTCCATATGTGTCTTGGCTTGTTATGGAACTCTATTATATCCCACTGGTCTATTTGTCTATCCTTGCCCTGATACCACGTGGTCTTAATTACTGTAGCTTTATAATAAATATTGTATATAAGATTTCCAACTTTGTTCTTTTTCTGAAAAATTATTTTGGCTATTTTGGGTCCTTTGCACCTTTGCATTTCTATAAAAATGTTAGATCTCTTTATAGATTTTTGCAAAAATAACCTCTTGGGATTGTGATTGTGATTTCACTTGTGGATTTCAGATTAAAACCGAGAGTAGTTGAAATCTTTATTTAGTTTTCAAATCCATGGTATATGCCTTCATTTATATGGGTCTTCTTTAGTGTTCTTCAATAAAGTTTGTAATTTCCTTTATAAAGGTCTTGCATAATTTAGGACAGACTTAATGACCTCATACATTTGATGCTACTGTACATGATGTTTTTATGCTTACATTTTGTAATTTTTTTGGTTGGAATGTAGAAATGCAAATGCTTATTTATTTTATATCCAGCAACCCTGCTATTAATTCTCTGATTATTATAAATCTAATTTAGGTTATTATGGATTTTCCACAAAACCAATTATATCATCCAGTAATGACAGTTTTATTCTTCTGGGACTCTGATAAAATATTTGCTAGACTTTCCCACTATAGCTTCTATGTCTTTTAGTCTTTCTTATTTTCCTTGTCTTTCTCCTCATTCTGGGTAATTTCTTCTGCTGTATCTTCCAGTTTACTAATTATTCTTCAGCTCTCTGTACTCTAATTTTAAACCCATCTCTTTTGTTTTGAAGTTCAATTGCTACAATTTTCTAGAAGTTTCATTCTGTTCTTTTTCACATTTGGTTGGTACCTTTTAATATATTTTCCTATTTCTTGCAAATATTTTCAAGTTTGACTTCCATTTCTTTAAACAAAACAAGCAGAGTTTTTTTTAATTCTTCAGATAATTCCTTTATCTGAAGTGTTTGTATATCTGTTTTTTAATGTCTACATTTTCTGCTGAATTTAGATTATTTTTTTCCCTCTGTGTTTTGTGTTTTTCGATTGTAATCTGTATATGTATGTATGTATATAAGTATGAATATATTTATTTTTTAAAATAATTCTTTGAGGTCTAAGATAAAGTTATATTTCTCTAGAGAAGATTTATTTTTGCTTTTGCTAGGTGCCTGATTCATAAATCTAATAGAGAATAAAATTTCCTGAATGTAGAATGTTAAGTACAGTTACCAAATGAGGTAAAATAGTCAAAGTCCACCTGCTCCTAAAGAAAAAATAAAATTGGCTTTATTTAAATCAAGGAACTGTTTTATGTTTGAGCTGACTGTTTATTAAGTATACTATTCTGTAATTTGAGAGAATATGGTTCTGCACTTTCAAAAAGGTTGATAAATTATTTCTAGGCCTAAGTGTCAATTATCTGGCTAAAATGTTTGGCTCTTAGTATGAGAATTCATTCTTATCCTGGGCCTTGCCCAACAATTATTACTATGTCCCATTTTTGGAAAAATTTCAGTCAAAAATCATTATATCCTGGTGGAATTAAGAATAATCACTGCCTCACTGTCTTCTGGCTATTGCCTGAACATTCCTGAAGCATTCTATTACAAATAAAAGCAATATAGACAAGTCATTGTTTTAAGGTGCTTGTCAGTGTCAGAAAAGTTTCCAATAGATGAAAATAACTTTTACGGTGGGGAGCTGGAAAAAATTAATTAATTACCACTAGATGTCTATGATACCATGCCATTTTTATTATCCAACTTAACTAATGTTTATTGAGTATCAGCTAACCTCCTCCATCACTCTATCATATAAAATTGCATAAAGATGCATAAAGACAGAAGGAATTTTATAGCAAATACTAATACGCCCACTACCTAGATTCCATATTTAATATTTTAAAATTTGTTTTACCACCTAACCATTTACCTGTCTGTATATTCACTGTAATTTTTTATGCACTTCAGAGTAAATTGCAGACTGCACTTCTCCCCTAAATACTTCATTCGGTATGCCTATCATTAGAGTTCAATATTTATTCAGTTAATTCTCACTGTAGATTCCATATCTCTTAGTTGTTCTTGAGGTAAACTTTATATTCTGTTACATTCACAAAATTTCAATGTAACATGCAATGACTTTTGATTAACACATACACCCCATCTGTATCAACAAAAGAGCATTAACCATCACCTTAGAAATTTCCCTCAGGCTCCTTCTCAGCCATTTCCTGTGACCCCCTCAGAGACAGCCACCATTCTTCCACAATGGTTGAACTAGTTTACAGTCCCGCCAACAGTGTAAAAGTGTTCCTATTTCTCCACATCCTCTCCAGCACCTGTTGTTTCCTGACTTTTTAATGATCGCCATTCTAACTGGTGTGAGATGGTATCCCATTGTGGTTTTGATTTGCATTTCTCTGATGGCCAGTGATGATGAGCATTTTTTCATGTGTCTTTTGGCTGCATAAATGTCTTCTTTTGAGAAGTGTCTGTTCATATCCTTTGCCACTTTTTGATGGGGTTGTTTGTTTTTTTTCTTGTAAATTTGTTTGAGTTCTTTGTAGATTCTGGATATTAGCCCTTTGTCAGATGAGTAGATTGCAAAAATTTTCTCCTATTCTGTAGGTTTCCTGTTCACTCTGATGGTAGTTTCTTTTGCTGTGCAGAAACTCTTTAGTTTAATTAGATCCCATTTGTCAATTTTGGCTTTTGTTGCCATTGCTTTTGGTGTTTTAGACATGAAGTCCTTGCCCATGCCTATGTCCTGAATGGTATTGCCTAGGTTTTCTTCTAGGGTTTTTATGGTTTTAGGTCTAACATTTAAGTCTTTAATCCATCTTGAATTAATTTTTGTATAAGGTGTAAGGAAGGGATCCAGTTTCAGCTTTCTACATATGGCTAGCCAGTCTTCCCTGCACCATTTATTAAATAGGGAATCGTTTCCCAATTTCTTGTTTTTGTCAGGTTTGTCAAAGATCAGATAGTTGTAGATATGCGGCATCATTTCTGAGGGCTGTGTTCTGTTCCATTGGTCTACATCTCTGTTTTGGTACCAGTACCATGCTGCTTTGGTTACTGTAGCCTTGTAGTATAGTTTGAAGTCAGGTGGCGTGATGCCTCCAGCTTTGTTCTTTTGGCTTAGGATTGACTTGGCAATGCGGGCTCTTTTTTGGTTCCATATGAACTTTAAAGTAGTTTTTTCCAAATCTGTGAAGAAAGTCATTGGTAGCTTGATGGGGATGGCATTGAATCTATAAATTACCTTGGGCAGTATGGCCATTTTCACGATATTGATTCTTCCTATCCATGAGCATGGAATGTTCTTCCATTTGTTTGTATCCTCTTTTATTTCACTGAGCAGTGTTTTGTAGTTCTCCTTGAAGAGGTCCTTCGCATCCCTTCTAAGTTGGATTCCTAGGTATTTTATTCTCTTTGAAGCAATTGTGAATGGGAGTTCACTCATGATTTGGCTCTCTGTTTGTCTGTTGTTGGTGTATAAGAATGCTTGTGATTTTTGCACATTGATTTTGTATCCTGAGACTTTCCTGAAGTTGCCTATCAGCTTAAAGGGATTTTGGGCTGAGACGATGGGGTTTTCTAGATATAAAATCATGTCATCTGCAAACAGGGACAATTTGACTTCCTCTTTTCCTAATTGAATACCCTTTATTTCCTTCTCCTGCCTGATTGCCCTGGCCAGAACTTCCAACACTGTGTTGAATGGGGTGGTGAGAGAGGGCATCCCTGTCTTGTGCCAGTTTTCAAAGGGAATGCTTCCAGTTTTTGCCCATTCAGTATGATATTGGCTGTGGGTTTGTCATAGATAGCTCTTATTATTTTGAGATACGTCCCATCAATATCTAATTTATTGAGAGTTTTTAGCATGAAGGGTTGTTGAATTTTGTCAAAGGCCTTTTCTGCATCTATTGAGATAATCATGTGGTTTTTGTCATTGCTTCTGTTTATATGCTGGATTACGTTTATTGATTTGCACATGTTGAACCAGCCTTGCAGCCCAGGGATGAAGCCCACTTGATCATGGTGGATAAGCTTTTTGATGTGCTGCTGGATTCGGTTTGCCAGTATTTTATTGAGAATTTTTGCATCGATGTTCATCAGGGATATTGGTCTAAAATTCTCTGTTTTTGTTGTGTCTCTGCCAGGCTTTGGTTTCAGGATGATGCTGGCCTCATAAAATGAGTTAGGGAGGATTCCCTCTTTTTCTATTGATTGGAATAGTTTCAGAAGGAATGATACCAGCTCCCCCTCCTCATACCTCTGGTAGAATTTGGCTGTGAATCCATCTGGTCCTGGACTTTTTTGGTTGGTAAGCTATTAATTATTGCCTCAATTTCAGAGCCTGTTATTGGTCTATTCAGAGATTCAACTTCTTCCTGGTTTAGTCTTGGGAGGGTGCATGTGTCGAGGAATTTATCCATTTCTTCTAGATTTTCTAGTTTATTTGCGTAGAGGTGTTTATAGTATTCTCTGATGGTAGTTTGTATTTCTGTGGGATCAGTGGTGATATCCCCTTTATCATTTTTTATTGCATCTATTTGATTCTTCTCTCTTTTCTTCTTTATTAGTCTTGCTAGCAGTCTATCAAATTTGTTGATCTTTTCAAAAAACCAGTTCCTGGATTCATTGATTTTTTGAAGGGTTTTTTGTGTCTCTATTTCCTTCAGTTCTGCTCTGATCTTAATTATTTCTTGCCTTCTGCTAGCTTTTGAATGTGTTTGCTCTTGCTTCTCTAGTTCTTTTAATTGTGATGTTAGGGTGTCAATTGTAGATCTTTCCTGCTTTCTCTTGTGGGCATTTAGTGCTATAAATTTTCCTCTACACACTGCTTTGAATGTGTCCCAGAGATTCTGGTATGTTGTGTCTTTGTTCTCATTGGTTTCAAAGAACATCTTTATTTCTGCCTTCATTTCGTTTTGTACCCAGTAGTCATTCAGGAGCAGATTGTTCAGTTTCCATGTAGTTGAGCGGTTTTGAGTGAGTTTTTTTATCCTGAGTTCTAGTTTGATTGCACTGTGGTCTGAGAGACAATTTGTTATAATTTCTGTTCTTTTACATTTGCTGAGGAGTGCTTTACTTCCAACTATGTGGTCAATTTTGGAATAGGTGTGTTGTGGTGCTGAGAAGAATGTATATTCTGTTGATTTGGGGTGGAGAGTTCTGTAGATGTCTATTAGGTGCGCTTGGTGCAGAGCTGAGTTCAATTCCTGGATATCCTTTTTAACTTTCTGTCTCGTTGATCTGTCTAATGTTGAAAGCGGGGTGTTAAAGTCTCCCATTATTATTGTGTGGGAGCCTAAGTCTCTTTGTAGGTCTCTAAGGACTTGCTTTATGAATCTAGGTGCTCCTATATTGGGTACATATATATTTAGGATAGTGAGCTCTTCTTGTTGAATTGATCCCTTTACCATTATGTAATGGTCTTCTATGTCTCTTTTGATCTTTGTTGGTTTAAATTCTGTTTTATCAGAGACTAGGCTTGCAACCCCTGCCTTTTTTTTGTTTTCCATTTGCTTGGTAGATCTTCCTCCATCTCTTTATTTTGAGCCTATGTGTGTCTCTGCACGTGAGATGGGTTTCCTGAATACAGCACACTGTTGGGTCTTGACTCCTTATCCAATTTGCCAGTCTGTGTCTTTTAATTGGAGCATTTAGCCCATTTACATTTAAGGTTAATATTGTTATGTGTGAATTTGATCCTGTCATTATGATGTTAGCTGGTTATTTTGCTCATTAGTTGATGCAGTTTCTTCCTAGCCTTGATGGTCTTTACAATTTGGCATGTTTTTGCAGTGGCTGGTACCGATTGTTCATTCCATGTTTAGTGCTTCCTTCAGGAGCTCTTGTAAGGCAGGCCTGGTGGTGACAAAATCTCTCAGCATTTGCTTGTCTGTAAAGGATTTTATTTCTCCTTCACTAATGAAGCTTAGTTTGGCTGGATATGAAATTCTGGGTTGAAAATTCTTTTCTTTAAGAATGTTGAATATTGGCCCCCACTCTCTTCTGGCTTGTGGAGTTTCTGCTGAGAGATCCACTGTTAGTCTGATGGGCTTCCCTTTGTAGGTAACCTGACATTTCTCTCTGGCTGCCCTTAACATTTTTTCCTTCATTTCAACTTTGGTGAATCTGACAATTATGTGTCTTGGTGTTGCTCTTCTCGAGGAGTATCTTTGTGGCGTTCTCTGTATTTCCTGAATTTGAATGTTGGCCTGCCTTGCTAGATTGGGGAAGTTCTCCTGTATAATATCCTGCAGAGTGTTTTCCAACTTGGTTCCATTCTCCCCGTCACTTTCAGGTACACCACTCAGATGTAGATTTGGTCTTTTCACATAGTCCCATATTTCTTGGAGGCTTTGTTCATTTCTTTTTATTCTTTTTTCTCTAAACTTCTCTTCTCACTTCATTTCATTCATTTGATCTTCCATCACTGATACCCTTTCTTCCAGTTGATCGAATTGGCTACTGAGGCTTGTGCATTCGTCACGTAGTTCTCATGCCGTGGTTTTCAGCTCCATCAGTTCCTTTAAGGACTTCTCTGCATTGGTTATTCTAGTTAGCCATTCGTCTAATTTTTTTTTCACGGTTTTTAACTTCTTTGCCATGGGTTTGAACTTCCTCCTGTAGCTTGGAGTAGTTTGATTGTTTGAAGCTTTCTTCTCTCAACTTGTCAAAGTCATTCTCCATCCAGCTTTGTTCCGTTGCTGGAGAGGAGTGCATTCCTTTGGAAGAGAGGTGCTTTGATTTTCAGAGTTTCCAGTTTTTCTGCTCTGTTTTTTCCCCATCTTTGTGGTTTTATCTACCTTTGGTCTTTGATGATGGTGATTTACAGGTGGGGTTTTGGTGTGGATGTCCTTTCTGTTTGTTAGTTTTCCTTCTATCAGTCAGGACCCTCAGCTGCAGGTCTATTGGAGTTTGCTGGAGATCCACTCCAGACCCTGTTTGCCTGGGTATCAGCAGCAGAGGCTGCAGAACAGCGGATATTGGTGAACAGCAAATGTTGCTGCCTGATCGTTCCTCTGGAAGTTTTGTCTCAGAGGAGTACCTGGCTGTGTGAGGTGTCAGTCTGCCCCTACTAGGGGGTGCCTCCCAGTTAGGCTACTCGGGGGTCAGGGACCCACTTGAGGAGGCAGTCTGTCTCTTCTCAGATCTCCAGCTGTGTGCTGGGAGAACCACTACTCTCTTCAAAGCTGTCAGACAGGGACAGTTAAGTCTGCAGAGGTTTCTGCTGCCTTTTGTTTGGCTATGCCCTGCCCCCAGAGGTGGAGTCTACAGAGGCAGGCAGGCCTCCTTGAGCTGCAGTGGGCTCCACTCAGTTCGAACTTCCTGGCCACTTTGTTTACCTAATCAAGACTCGGCAATGGCGGGCACCCCTCCCCCAGCCTCGCTGCCACCTTGCAGTTTGATCTCAAACTGCTGTGCTAGCAATGAGCGAGGCTCCGTGGGCATAGGACCCTCCGAGCCAGGCGCAGGATATAATCTCCTGGTGTGCCGTTTGCTAAGACCATTGGAAAAGCACAGTATTAGGGTGGGAGTGACCTGATTTTCCAGGTGCCATCTGTCACCCCTTTTTTTGACTAGGAAAGGGAATTCCCTGACCCCTTGCACTTCCCGGGTGAGGCGATGCCTCACCCTGCTTTGGCTCATGCTCGGTGCGCTGCATTCACTGTCTTGTACCCACTGTCCGGCACTCCCTAGTGAGATGAACCCGGTACCTCAGTTGGAAATGCAGAAATCACCCATCTTCTGCATCACTCACACTGGGAGCTGTAGACTGGAGCTGTTCCTATTCAGCTGTCTTGGCTCCTCCCCCCCCCTTTTTTTTTAAAATAATTATTATTTTTTTGAGACAAAGTTTTGCTCTTATCGCCCAGGCTGGAGTGCAATGGCGTAATCTCAGCTCACTGCAACCTCTGCCTCCTAGGTTCAAGTGATTCTCCTGCCTCAGCCTCCCAAATAGCTGGAATTACAGGAGCCCGCCACCACCGTGCCTGGCTAACTTTTGAATTTTTAGTAGAGACGGAGTTTCACCATATTGGCCAGGCTGGTTGTGAACTCC
This sequence comes from Pan paniscus, assembly GCF_029289425.2. Classification (NCBI taxonomy): domain Eukaryota; kingdom Metazoa; phylum Chordata; class Mammalia; order Primates; family Hominidae; genus Pan; species Pan paniscus. The sequence continues at coordinate 82,048,568 of NC_073256.2, read as the reverse complement.
TGACCTCAGGTGATCCACCTGCCTCAGCCTCCCAAAGTGCTGGGATTACAGGTCTGATCCAATGCACCTGGCCTGTACTACCCTTTTATAGACACAGCCACTTCCCTCCTTCCCCCACAACCCTTGGCAACCATGAATCTTTTCTCCATCTCTATAATTTTGCTGTTCGAGAATGTTATGTAAATGAGATCATACAGAATTTAACTTCCTGGGACTGGCTTTTCTCACTCAGCATAATTCTCTAGAGGTTGTTCCAGGACGTTGTGTGTATCAGTAGTTCTTTATTGCTGAGTAGTATTCCATGGTGTGTTTGTACTACTTTGTTTAAACAACTCACCCTTTGAAAGACATTTTGGTTGTTTCCAGTTTGGGGCTATTATGAGTATAGCTGCAATAAATAGTCATATACACGTTTTTGTGTGAATGTAAGTTTTCATTTCTCTGGGATAAATACCCAAGTGTTAAATTGATAGGTCATATGGTAGGGAGATATTTAGTTTTGTTTGTTTGTTTGTTTTGTTTTACATTTTTGTGTTACGATAAAATATTACATTTGCCATTTAAACCTTTTTTCTTTTTTCAATATGGAGTCTCGCACTGTCTCCTGGGCAGGAGTGCAGTGGCGCTATCTCGGCTCACTGCAACCTCCGCCTCCCAGGTTCAAGCAATTCTCCTTGTATCAGCCTCCCAAGTAGCTGGGATTACAGGCACCCACTACTATGCCCGGCTAATCTTTTTTGTATTTTTAGTAGAGACGGGGTTTCGCCATGTTGGCCAGGCTGGTCTCGAACTCCTGACTTCGTGATCTGCCTGCCTCAGGCTCCCAAAGTGGTAGGATTACAGGCATGAGCCACCATACCCAGCCCATTTAAACCGTTTTTAAGTGTACAATTTAATGGCACTAATTATATTTACAATCTGTGCAACCATCGCCACTATCTATTTCAAAACTTTTTCATCACCCCAATACAAACTCTGTAATAATTAAGCAATAACTCTCTACTTTTCCCTCCCCACTGTACCTGGTAACTTCTAATCTTGCTGTCTTTTTGAATTTGCCTATTCTAGATATTTCTTATAAGTGAAATCATACAATATTTGTTCTTTTGTGTCTAGCTTATTTCACTTAGCATATTTTCAAGATTCACCCATGTTGTAGCATTTATCAGAACTTTATTCCTTTTTATGACCAAAATTCCATTTATGTACATTCCACATTTTGTTTAGCCATTCATCTGTTGATGGAAATGTAGGTTTTCACCTTTTGGCTATTATGAATAATGTTCCAATGAACATTGTTGTACAAGTATCTGTTTGAATTCCTGTTTTCAGTTCTTTTGGGTATTATACCTCGAAGTGGAATTTCTAGGTCATATGGTAATTCCATATTTAGCTTTTTGAAGATGTGTACAAATTTTTATGTGAATATTAGCTTTCATCTCCCTGGAATAAATGTCCAAGAGTGAAACTGCTGAGTCATATGGTAGGCACTTGTTTGGTTATGTAAGCAGCTACCAAACTGTTTTTCAGAGCAGCTGTTCCATTTTACCTTCCTATCAGCAATGTATCAGTGATCCTGCTTCTCTGCATTCTTGCTATCACTTAGGATTATCACTGTTAAAAATGAATTCTGGTAGATGTGTAGTGACATCTCATTGTAGTTTTAACTTGTATTTGCCTAGGGCCTAATGATGTTGAACATTTTTCCTGTGCTTATTTGCCATCTGAATATTCTCTTCAGTGAAATATGTCTCTTAGTGTCTTTTCAAATTGGCTTTTTAAAAAGCTGTTGACTTTTGAGAGCTCTTATGTACTCTAGGTAGAAGTCCTTTGTTGGTTACGTGGTTTGCAAATATTTTCTCCCAGTCTGTGTGTTTTCAATCCTCTTTACAGGGTCTTTTACAGAGCAAACTTAAAAAAATAGCTTTATTAAGATACAATTCATGCTACATGGTTCACTTATTTAAAGTGTACAGTTCAATGGTTTTTTGTACCTCCACACATATATGCAACCATCACCACGGTCAACTGTAGAACATTTTCATCGACCCAGAAAAACTTTGTACCCTTAGCTATTCCCTCTGTATATGTAGACTTTTGTGACTGGCTTCTTCCAGAATGCTAGTTGTGAATAATGCAGGAAATTGATATTACTAAATGAGTAAGATTTGGTCCATCTTGTACACTAACAAATCTCTTTTTAAAATTATTATTTTATTTTATTTTACCTTGTGTAGGGACAGAATCTCACTATGTTGCCCTGGCTGGTCTCAAACTCCTGGCCTCAAGTGATCCTCTCACCTTTGGCCTCCCCAAGCGTTGGGATTACAGGCTTGAGCCACCACACATGGCTAACAAAGTCTCTTATAAAAGAAAGATTATTGTCCTAATCTTAACCTGTAATATTAATACAAAACATGTAGCAACATAATCTGGCTATTGTTATTTTAATAACTTGTATTTCTATATACCATATGACTATGTAAAACTGAAAGTTCTTATAAAATACCATTTATAATTATTCCAGAGAAAATGAAATAGTTACATATAAATCTAACAAAACATGGCCACATCTGTATACTGAAAATTATAAAATGCTGATGAATAAAGAAAAATCAAAGATGACCTAAATAAACATTTTAAAAATACGTTTTCTAGTATTGTAAGGGAATTTATTAACATTTTATTTTTAAAAATATACTTTTTCTAATGATAGCAATTATTATCTCCTGTAAGGCCATCATAAAACAGAAAATGGAAGTTATAGAATCAGAGGTTGTACATAATTCACTTTCTGTAGGTTTCCATAGTCTTTGAAAATTAAGATTCTTACTAAGTCACATGTGTACTTTAAAGACAATACATTCAAATTACATATAAGAGTGATACTGCCCTATAGCCTCATAGGTTTTTATTTGAACCACTCAAGGGCCAGGCACAGATCTCTGTTAAATTTGATAGTCTGCATTTTCATTTTTGGGTTCATTACTGTCTATGTGTGATCTTTTTATTCACAGACGATGCTTCTGACTGGTTGTCAGTAAAGCATGTGCTCTAAGTTATTTTTATGACCCATCAACCAGATAGTAATTGAAATCCTGCTGTGTGGCCTGTTCTGGGTGACATGGGAGCAGATAAAAGATGTGGAGGATATGGATTCTGCCCTCTGAAATCTCACAGTGTACTTGGGCAGACAGGTTCTTGTAAGATACTACAGAATATCAAAGTGCATTGTGCAGACACTTAGAGGAGAGTTCAGGTTTGAAAAGACAACAACCATGATACACCAACAGTAAACACACAATAAGTTAGGAAAGGGAGATTCTTATTCCTTCCTTAAGGTTTAAAGGATCCAGGGCTGTGCAGGACGTGCCTTGTTAACAAAATGTTTACAAGCAGTATACTTGGTAAAATTCATCGCCATTCTCTAGTCTCAATAAACCAGGGGCACAATGCACTGTGGAAAGCTGCAGGGACCTCTGCCCTTGAAAGCGGGGTATTGTCCAAGGTTTCTCCCCATGTGATAGTTTGAAATATGGCCTCGTGGGGTGAGAAAGACCTGACTGTCCCCCAGCCCGACACCCGTAAAGGGTCTGTGCTGAGGTGGATTAGTAAAAGAGGAAAGCCTCTTGCAGTTGAGATAGAGGAAGGCCACTGTCTCCTGCCTGCCCCTGGGAACTGAACGTCTCGGTATAAAACCCGATTCTACATTTGTTCAATTCTGAGATAGGAGAAAAACCGCCCTAGGTGGGAGGCGAGACATGTTTGCAGTAATGCTGCTTTGTTATTCTTTACTCCACTGAGATGTTTGGGTGGAGAGAAACATAAATCTGGCTTACATGCACGTCCAGTCATAGTACCTTCCTTTGAACTTAATTATGATATAGATTCTTTTGCTCACATGTTTTTTGCTGACCTTCTCCTTATTATCACCCTGCTCTCCTACTACATTCCTTTTTGCTGAAATAATGAAAATAATAATCAATAAAAACTGAGGGAATTCGGAGGCCGGTGCCGGTGCAGGTCCTTGGTATGCTGAGTGCTGGTCCCCTGGGCCCGCTATTGTTTCTCTATACTTTGTCTCTGTGTCTTATTTCTTTTCTCAGTCTCTCGCCCCACACAACTAGAAATACCCACAGGAGTGGAGGGGCAGGCCACCCCTACAGTGGACCTTCTAAACAAATGAAATACTTACTTCCACACTGTGAGATAAATGACACCCGAAAGCGATGCTCTATGTGCTTCAGAGAGCAGAGAGGACTTCCCTGGGGCAGTAACATTTGCTCTGTGCCAGGAGAAAATGCAAAGGATACATTTATAGAAGTGGAGCTGCTGGGTCTAAGGGAATGCATGTTTCACATTTTGTTAGATACTTTCAAATTGCTACATTGTAGAGCAATGTCTAACTTGTCTTCCTGCCTTTCCACATTTATTGAACACCTATTCTGTACCCGACACTGTTCTAGAATTTGAAAAATGAGCTGGAGTTTATTTGGGAGGGAGAGGTGTGAAGAGGGATGATATTCCAGGCACAGGGAGCACCAGGAGCACAGGCATGGAGAGCTGGAATGGCATATGCAAGCAACTGTGTATTTTGGTGGGGAATGGCCAGACATAAAGAGGTAAAGGAATTTAGGGCCAGGTCCAGAATTAGGTGAGCTGAAGACAGGTCAGATCTCTCAGTGGAAGTAATACACATCAAACTTTGGAATGGCAAGAGGATCTAAGGTAAAGATGAGTAGGGACATGAATCAATTTCTGTGGATTATCTCCTCCCTACCCCTCTTACTTCTTTCCTGTGTGTCTAACTTGTCTTCCTGCCTTTCCACATTTATTGAGCACCTATTCTATGCCAGACACTGTTCTAGGTGCTGAGGAGAACAAGGCAAAGTCCTGCTCTCATAGAGCTTGCATTCTAGTGGGGGAGACATACAATAACAAAGAAAGTAGGAGAGGAATGAAGGAGGGAAGAAAGGAAAAAAGAAAGTCTAGAGGGTAATACAGGCATACTTTGAAAAGATGATGGGTTCTGTTCCAGATCACCACAAAAAAATGAATATCACAATAAAGTGAGTCACATGAATTTTTTGGTTTGCCAGTGCATATGAAAGCTATGTTTACACTATACTATATCGTAGTCTATTAAGAGTGCAATAGCATTATGACAAAAAAATACATCCTTAATTAAAAAATATATTCTTGCTAAAAAATACTAACAGATGAGCACATGTTGTTGGAGAAATGGTGCCTGTAGACTTGCTCAATACAGGGTTGGCACAAACCTTCAACTTGCAAAAAACACAGTTAACTGCTAAGTGCATGAAAGCAAAGCACAATAAAATGAGGTGTGCCTGTAAGTGCTATGATAGAAATAACTAAGTCGAGGAGAGTTTGGTGTGAGAGTTATATAATTGTTGGCTGTGGTGGAGGGAGCAGGCAACCTGGAGAGCAGATGCTGTACCCTCACCTCCTGCTGAAGTCCTGCCCTGCCCCATTTGCAGCAGCTGTCACAATCACACAGGGTGATGGGATTTCTCTCCTCTCTGAACTCAACTCACTCTGATTTTGTGGCACCTCTCTCCTTCTGGCTTCTATTTTCATTTTTTATCTTCCGTGTTCAACTGCAAGTTCCTTGATATGGTTAGGCTTTGTGTCCCCACCCAAATCTCATCTTGATTTATAATCCCCATAATCCCCATGTGTCAAGGGAGAGACCAGGTGGAGGTAATTGGATCATGGGGGCAGTTTCCCCCATGCTGTTCTCATGACAGTGAGTGAGATCTCACAATATCCGATGGTCTTATAAGTGTTTGGTATTTTCTCCTGCATTCATTCTCTTTCCTGCTGCCTTGTGAAGAAGGTGCCTTACTTCCCTTTCGCCTTCCACCATGATTGTAAGCTTTCTAAAGCCTCCCCAGCCATGCTGAACTGTGAGTCAATGAAACCTCTTCCCTTTATGTATTACCCAGTCTTGGGCAGTTCTTTATAGCACTGTGAAAATGGACTAATACCCTCCTTGAGGACAAGGGCTGAGTTTTTTCATGTTTAGATCCCACCCTGGAGCACAGTCCCTTGAAGCACATAACCCTTATTTTTAAAATGAATACCATTGTTGAAAACTTAGCCAGTTACATTTTCTGTTTTTCTTTTCCCTTGTGTCTCAAAACATTTGCATGAAACATAGTCTCTGCTGCTGAGGAGTCCTTTTGCTCCTGCTGAGTAGTTCCTGCCTGCATCTTTAATCCTATGGAGGTGACAGCCTTTGTTCCATTCAGGGTAAGATGAAGGGCCTCTAGTATTGTGCTCCTGACCTCATAATGAGAATTACCAGCAGGACTGGATGGATTCCTAAAAAATGTGAGCCTGCTCTCTTGTAAATGTTTTTAATAATAAATGATAAGAAAGGCAAAGGCACAATGTATTTATTTCTTTATTATGGAAAGTCCTTGTAGATGTTCAGTGCCCAAATTTAAACTAAAAAAGAAAGAAAAGCATCATTTTGGGCCTTTGGTTTCATATCATGAAACAATTTGTTTGGAGTGAGAAAATGCTTCCTTTGGGATCAGAGAGGTTTCTGGAAATTATGAATACACCTTGTTTTTTGGCTTAATTGCAGAAAGTTTTGATAAGGGTGATTGTATTAGCAAGAGCTTTCCAGAGAAACAGAAATAATAGGCAATATAACTCTGCCTCTATCTCTAATCTCTGTCTCTATTATCTTCATCTCCATCTCTTGATCTGTACCTCTATTATAAGGAATTAGCTCATGTGGTTATGGAGGTGGAGAAGTTCAAAGATCTACAGCTTGTAGGCTGGAAACCCAGGAGACCTGGGTTCCAGTTCGAGTCTGAAGGCCTGAGAACCAGTAGAGTCAATGGTGTAAATTCTAGTCTGAGTTTGAGTCTGAAGTCAGGAGAAGACAAATATCCTTGCTGGGAGACTGGAATAGAGAGAAAATTCTTTCTTCCTTCAACTTAGTTCCATTCAGGCCTCCAACAAACTGGGTAAGGCCCATCCACACTGGGGAGGGCAATCTGCTTTACTCAGTCTACCAGTTTAAATGTCAATCTCATCTAGAAACACCCTCACAGACACATCCAGAATAATGCCAAACCAAATATCTGGACATCCCCTGGCTTAGTGAGGTCAACACATTAAAATTAGTCATCACAATGATGTTAGATTGTGACTGGTGGGTTTAAGTGGGAAATGGATTATGATTAGAAATGTGAGTTAGCTTTGTCCTGAAAACCTTCAGAAAATCATAACTTTAGGTCCTTGTAGGAGAAGTCACCTTTTGATAGGTTGCAGGAACACAGCAGGAAAAGCTCTTTAGTATCAGATTCTAGAAATATGGAGTGTTAGCGCTAGAAGGAGAATTAGTGAGCCAGTCTCTTCATCACATACTGATGGAAGTGAGAGCCAGAGCCGTGAAGGACTTACACAGTCAGGCAGTGGTTCAGACATGTTGACAACCTAGGTCTTTTGATTTTTTTACATTCCTCTATGTTGTTGAAATATGATAACTGAAGGAGCTTGGTGACTATAAAATATTACACATATGTGAACTACTATTATCCCATCATCTCATTGTGCTGTCTCTTATCCTAACTTACTATTAGTATGACATTGACCCAGTCATTTGATCTCCCTGGGCCTTAGCTTACTTACTCTTCCATAGCTCATTTTCAAGATAATAGAGATAGTGGTTGAAAGAACCTTAGAATTCACCAAAAGCCTCTTGTCCTTTGCCTCCATTGACTCTCCTTTTGTCTCATCTCTTGCCACTTTCTGCCCATTCTATTTCCTGACCTACTGGCTGAACTGAAAGCACAATTCCCCAAATACCCCAGGTTCTTTTTTTTTGTCTCAGATCATCTGCACATGATGTGCTCTCTGCTGTGTTTACCCTGATAGCTCCTATTATTTTTAAGGCTCAATTTGAGCATCAACTCCTCAAGATTTTCTTGGGTACCGTCTTATAAGCTTTCCCAGCACTCAACGCCTCCTGCTATCACAGCGTATATTGCACCGTATTGTAACTGTCTACTTAGAGCTCTCTGTTTCTAGGCTGTGAGCTCCTCAACTCTGAATACCAGTGCTTGCACTGTGCCTGAAACATAGAAGAGGCTCAATAGATGTTTGTTTAATGATATGTAGATAGATTGCTGATTGGTTATTTCCAAGAGACGACACTGTCTTTTCTTTCACAGCCCCTGGGAAGCCTCTCAGTGCTACTTTCCTAATGGAAAGAGCTCAAAGGGAATGGCTTCTGAACCTTCACCACTGAGGACAGCATGAAGCTAGCCACTTGCCACCTGGTTATACCTGAATATGCTAAACCACATTTAAAGAAGGGAGCTCCAGAAAGATAAATTGCAAGCCCCCAAGAAGGCATGACTCCTTGAGAGTTTGCAAGATCTAGCATACACAGGCAGCCTCTTTATGCTGGGGAGGTAGGTGTGAGGTTTTTTCTCTGCTACTGGAGGATGGGAAGAGGTAAGCCATTCTCTAAATCTCAGAATTCTCTCTGAGTTTGTGGAGTGGTTTCTAATGTAAGTGCTAACTTAGGCTGCTGCTAATTGCTGCTGATTGCTGGTAAATTGCTGGCAATAGCAACTGGCTGTCCTGGCAGCAGCAATGGCATATCCCAAGACAGCAGAAGCAGGGATAGAAAGCTTCAGTGGTGCTGGAATGCCTGGATGAGAAGCTCAGATTGCCAAGGCAGCCTAACAAGCCACTTAGCAAGGGGAGCCCAGAAGGAAAAGCTCACTTGGAAACCCAAGGCCACTAAGAGGTATGGAAACAGACAGCGTGATTCCAACAGAAACTGGGACTCTTCTGCATTAATCTTCTTGCTAAAAGAGGAATGGATGCCACCAAGCTTGAGGAAAGTTACTTCTCAGTACCTCAGTGTGTCAGAATTCTGAAGAAATTCTGAAGAAATAAGGGGAGTAATACCAAATTCTGAAGAAATACTGAAGTTGTATTCTTCAGAATTCTGAAGAAATACTGAAGAAATACTGAGTTGCTTCTCAGTACCTCAGTGTGTCAGAATTCTGAAGAAATTCTGAAGAAATAAGGCGAGTAATACCAAATGGAAATAAGGAAATTCAATATTTTGGTAAGCTGATAAAAATTAGTGAAGGGCATGCACACTGACATGTAACAGAAGATTATTCCAGAATATTAGGATTACCTAATAATTGTTGGCCAATGCTTCTCTCCAGCACACTTTTAAGGGATAACTTTCTTCTTCACTTCTGATTTTCCTCTTCTCCTGGGCTGGTGTGAAAATGTGGACAGAAGTAGTCCTTTCTATGTATGATTGATTGATTGATTGAACAAATGTTTATTGAGCCCAGTGACTGCATTGTCCTAGGCTTTAGGCATATAACATGACACTAGATGGAATTTAACTTGTTTCAGGCTTTTTCTGCCTTTTCCTTACTCCTTTGACAGTTTAATGCAGCTATCAACCCTGCCTGGATGCTCCTTCCTTTTCTTTTTTAGGTTGGGATGGATGGGGGTGGTACAGGTGGGATTGCCTGTCCCTGAGGCAGGCAGATGATGTTCCAGAGAGTGACTAGGGCACTTTCTTGGTAAATTATAGGTCAATAGCAGACACAAAGGGAAAAGAAGTGCCACTTGAAGTTACTGTGTCAGCTGAAGACTCAAGCATATGAACATGTAATGCACCATTCCCTACTCATTGGAACACCTATAGGCATTTTTAAACCCATTCGACAGATGAGGCATGTTATGGAATTTGCCCAATATCATATATCCAGTAACTGGGGGAACTGAGATTTGAACTCAGATTAGTTTGAATCTGAATGTGATATTCTTTTGGCTGCAGCCTTTACATCCCTCATTCAAGGCAGTAAAAGATGGGAGTAGCACCATACTTATCTGTCCCTTTTATGAGAAAATAAAAAACTACCTTGGACAACCCCAGCAGACTTCCACTTGTTTCCCACCAACCAGAATTGTGTTACAAGGACCCCTTAGGTGACCCTCTTACATGGCTCCTTATATCCCATTCACCAGCTGCAAGGAAGGCTGGGAAGGCAAGTGTTTGGTATTTCTATCCCATATAGTGGAAAGTGACAAGGGAGTAGGGAGTTGAGACAACCAACAGAGGCTGACTTCTTTTTACTACAACTTTTGTGCCACATTCTTTCATTAGATAACTTTGCACATTCTATCTGATTTTAGTCAATTAATGTAAGACTCCTCACTTTCTGGGTTTTGAAGGTGACAGCATATCTCTGATTTATTATGTATTGATTTTACAGTTTAACTCTGAATATATTTTAATTTTTCCTCTCTCTGAGTTTATGAGGGACACTTATTCAGAAAGCCCATAGGGGATAACAATAATGCCTGTGATGCCAGGATCAGAGATCAGGATTGGAAAGCCCTGAGCATATTCCCTGTCACATAGCAAGCATTCAGCAAATAGTTACTGCTATGGTTTAAATGTCCCCTCCAAAACTCATGTTGAAATTTAATTGTCATTGTAACAGTATTAAGAGGTGAGACCATTAAGAGGCAATTAGGCCATGATGGCTCCATCCTCATTAGTGGATTAATAGCAATTATAAAGGGGCATGAGGCTGCAAGTTCTATCTCTTGCTCTCTCTTGCTCTCTTTGCCTTTCCACTGTGTGATGCCTCCCGCCATGTTATGATGCAGCAAGAAGACCCTTGCCAGATGTCAGCACCATGTTATTGGACTTCCCAGCCTCTAGAATAATAAGAAATACACTTCTGTTGCTTGTAAGTTACCCAGTCTGTGGTATTCTGTTATAGCATCACAAAATGGACTAAGATAGTGACTATTATAATTAGTCATCCTTTTTACCTTTGGATGGGACTTCGATGATAGAGGAAGATCTCATAGGGAAGTGATGGCTATGCAGGTAGTGTTGACAAGTGGGGTTTGGATGTGTGAACCCTAGTTTAAGACACCAGGATGATACATTTTTGGCTGAGAGTAGAGAGTGGATGGAGAGGTGAAATTCATTTGCTCAGAAGCTAGCTAACAGCTTTAAACTGAATAGGGAAAGGAAAAGAACAGAAAACTACAATCAGAGAAATCAGTGAAATCAGTTCTATGGAAAATTAAAATTGTGAGTTCTACAGAGAATGGTAAAGTTGTGGAAATTTGTAGTGTGTCACAGGAGAAACAATAGGGGAGGAATCTGGAAATTATAACACTCTATGCATTGTCCTTTCATTGGCTGACCTCATTGTACTACAATTGTGTCGTATTTACATTTATCTTGACTTATAAACACAACCTGAGATAAGACAAGCACCATCCTAACTTCTTAAAGGGGATGGAAGTAGATTCCAGACCTAGAGATGACATCAAGTCGAGATGATGGCTTAGGTGAATAGATATTCTCAGGTGACTATGTGAGGGATCTATGGAAAACAATAATAGTATCCTTTAAATGATATTTACTATGTTGTGGGCACTATTTTAAGTATTTCACTGAGATTATTTCATTTAATTTTCACAACAGCCCTAGGTGGTAGATAGCATTATCATCTTCATTTTATGACTGAGGAAACTGAAACATAGGGAGGTTAAGTGACTTGACTTATGTCACACAGCTCATAGAGGTTTAAACCCAGCTGGCTTGCTCTGGATGCCCGGCCAATTCGCTGTGTCTATGCAGATAAATTCTGTTGGCTTAAACTCATTTCTTTCTTTGATTAGAATTACTAGGCGGCAATTAGGGGCAATGTGGTTGTAATGTGTATTTGCTTTTGAGAATATTCAATTCTATTGTAAAAGATGAATATGATTATAAACCATAGGTGACACATTTTAGGGCATGTTAGATATAGATTAGCAGTCAGTCAGTAGAGCATGTGTGGGCTAAACAGAGATAGGAAGGGCTAAAAAGACCAAAAGATCCCTGATATTCATGAGGCTACAGACTTTAAATATTCATTATACACTACATATGTGTGACGTATGAGATTCTAAATATAAAAAGGCACATGTATTTAGGTTATATTTGATGAACACATAATATTCATAAGGTCCTAATTCTTAGCACCCATTCTGCCCATATGCCATTTGCCCAAGAAACACAAATAAACCTAGGTTGATTCATCAGCTAAATGGTGAGCAGCAGCTGAATCTCTTTAATGCAGCCAATTGTGTGTCATTGGCCCAGGGAATCTTCCATCCATGAGTCCTCCTGCTCAAATCTCCATTCCAGTCCTTGTAACCATGCTATCAGTAGGAAAGGCTAATGATGTATATGTGGGGTGTGTGTGTGTGTGTGTGTGTGTGTGTGTGTGTGTGAAAGAGAGAGAGAGAGACAGAGACAGAGAGACAGAGAAGACAAACATTGCTAACCTCCAGGATTCAAGCAGTAAGGTCATCCTATCCTCCCTAATACCCATCCCTGAGTGTGTTAACTTATTGTGGTCTCTTTCCCCTTCTTTCTCACTGTGTGTTATAAATTAATTTTCATAAACAATCCTATGATATCCTGGTAGTATATTTAGAGCGTATAGTGATATCCAGATAATTTCCCACATGACAGTGGTAGACATAGGCTGCTGTGACCTCAGCAAGGCCCTGCCCAATCATGCCTGAGATCCTGGTGGGCACATATAAGCTGGGAGGTACTACAAAGAGTGGAACTCCTGGCCTGCAGCTGGTGGCAATATTAGGAGGCCAGTGCCACAAGAAGGGGGTTTCTGGTAATGCTTCATCTTGCTGTTCTGTTCTGGTGATAGGTGAAGACACACAAGATAAGTTAAATGTAAAGACAAGGAAACTATTGAAAGGTGTCCATGTTGGAGAGGAGTTTCATCTGTTCTCATTCCATGAGTCGAGCTGGGGAAATCAATTTCATTTTGGGGCAGATTATGGGATGTGAGGGAGTGGTGAAGTGTTGGTCCTGGGCCAGAGAATGTAATGGGGTTGGGGACTTGGAGGCACAGGGTAGAAACAATGGGGAAGCTGGAGGCAGAGCAGACAAGTCCACAGAACTGAGTGAGCTCAGGCAGGGAAGAGTGAGAACAAGGCCCAGCACCAGGTGTGTTATGGCAGGAGGGAGGGAGGTAAGAAAGCAGGTCCCAGGTGAAGAGTGCCATAGAGCAAGAGGTGAACAAAATGTGGGGCACCCCAGTTGAGGGGGCTAGTGGTTTTCCTGGAAAATATGAAGGAAGCTGCTATCACCCAGCTTCCTGGGAACCAAATTCAATCTGAGGGTTTGTTTTGCTGGTGATAAGCCAACCTGGCTCACTACACATTATCAACAGGTCCAGTGGAGTGTGGACACACTCAAGGCTGGCCCAGCAATCACTTGGGATCCTGTCCTTACTATTTCTAATACGTTCTTATTCTATTCCCTTCAAACTCTGAATCATTGTGATGTGAGCATTTGGATGGGGACTTTTAAATCTAATTTTATCTAAAGAAGTAGTTTTCATAGTTTTTTGACCTTGAGTCAGGAAGAAACACATTTTACATCATAATCCAGTATACATATACCAATGTATGCCTATGTATAAAATTGAAACAAGAATTTCATGAAATTTACCTTTACTGCATTTGATGAACTCGAATTAGTCCATTACATTTCACTTTAAAAATGCTGATCATGGCACACTAAATTGATATGCATCCCACTAATCATTTGTCTTGATCCATTTTATGCTGCTGTAACAGAATATCACTGACTGGTATGCTGTGGTATTCCACAGGAAAAAAAAATACATGGCTTATGGTTCTGGAGGCTGGGAAGTCCAAGATCGAGGGGCTACATCTGGCGAGGGCCTTTATACTGTGTCGTAACATGGCAGAAGACATCACATGGTGAGAGAGTGTGTCAGCTGACAAAAGGGGGCCAAACTCACTTTTTAAACAAACCCACTCCTGCAATAATGACATTAATCCATAATCATCCTATTTATTTGGATATTTTGATTCTCCTTCCACAAATGAAGAAAATAAGGATCAAAGAAGTTGCATCGTTCATCAATAGTTACAAAGGTAACTAGTGGGATAATTGGGACTTGAACCAGGACTGTTTGACTGCAGCTTCAGGACAAGGTGCTTTTGGTCCTAATGAGATTCCCACCCACAAACCTCTCCTATAAAGCAGTTCTGGAATCTGAATTCCTTTTTCATTTCCCTTCATGAAGTTCAAGCCCTCTCTTTGCTATATATGTGTGGAGGCTAAAACAATTCCATCTTGGATGCTAACCCACCATGTTGACTCCTAATTGACCCTGTTCTGAGAAGCCCTCTAAGATTTCCAGTTTATCTATTGTTCCTTGTGTAAGAGCACGTACTTGCCACGAATCCTGTCCTTAAGTCTAAACAACCTTGAGATTATCATACTTCAGTTGTCTGACACATCCCTTCTGAATCATGTACACCCTTTCCCTGTGGTATATAAGCTCTGTGTCTGGAAGGTATAATGGCACTGGAATCCATCCTCTTGCTGGGCGCAGTGGCTCACGCCCATAATCCTAACACCTTGGGGGGCCGAGGCAGGGGTATCACCTGAGGTCAGGAGTTGGAGATCAGCCTGACCAATATGGTGAAACCCTGTCTCTGCTAAAAATACAAAATTAGCTGGGCGTAGTGGCACATGCCTGCAATCCCAGCTACTTGGGAGGCTGGGGCAGGAGAATCGCTTGAACCCGGGAGGTGGAGGTTGCAGTGAGCTGATATCATGACATTGCACTCCAGCCTGGGCAACAAGAGTGAAACTCAGTCTCAAAAAACAACAACAACAACAACAACAACAACAAAAACCCACCCTCTTGTCTTGCGGCTGCTGAAGACACAGACAAGGCTTCTGTTTGTAAGTCCTTATTAAAAGTTTCTTTTGGAGAAACTGGACTTGTCAGCTTCTTTCTTCAGCCTCTCAGCTTCCTTGGACTTTGTGGGTAGGTTTGCATATGTCTGTCTTCCGTGGACAGTGTGCCATTGAAATAAAGATTTAATGTCGCAAACTTCCTTGTCTTGTACAGGTATGTCTGGTGGCTGTCCTCAGCCCCAGGGACTGAGGTATAGATAACAGTATATATAACTTCATCTTAATCCTCACAAGCGTTTCTAAGCAACATTTTGACTGATGCAAGAGCTGACATTGCAGAAGCAGCTGTTCATTCTGTTGTCTCCAATGACATGGGACAGTCTTCCTCCTTAATTAGGAACAGGATGTATGTATGATTTATATCCCCAAGCAATGCCTGTCTAACAGGTGAAGTCTCAATAGTCAATATTTGAAATATTCCTTTATAAAGCCTAAAGTTAATACAACAGAATGTGAACGGCAAAATTGCAGACACACCAGTCCGTGGTAAAACTCCTTATTTTTCTGTATCTTCACTATGTATGAAGTAAATGTGGCAATACATATAGAGGCCTAGGACTATAGAATTTTAAAGCTTCAATTTGTTTCATTTTGGGGTTAATGTCCTTGTGCTTGGAGGAAATTTTGAAATGGGTTGGGGGTAGTTTTATTACTGCACAGGACATGAATCATGCATAAATAAGTGGAAAGGATACTAATATTATTTCAAAGAACAGAAACTTGGTCATTTAAAACACATTACATTTTTTCTAATTATACAATGAAGATTTATTGTAGATAATTTTGAAACAAAAAATGTGTAAAGAAAAAAACCTACTCTTAATACCCCAAATCAAGTACTGTTAACATTTTTGGTATATTTCCTTCCAGTCTTTTTTCAACATGTTGCTACATAAACGTGCTCATGTTTACAAAATTGGGATCAAATGAATTATGCTGAAATTGAAAATATAGTTTTATATTCTTTGCTTTTTTGTTACTTATGATTGTATCAAATTTCCTCATTCCACTAAATATTCTTTGAAAATGTGTATTTTTAAATTTATTCCTTTCTTGGGACATTCTGGTTTGCTTTTAGAATTAAGAGTATGATTAAATATTCCTATGTTTTTATATGCCAAATTGTGAAATCCCTGCATACAAGCAAAGTGATACAAAAACGAGGAAAACTTATTGAAGACATAGTAGTTTATGTAAAATCGACTTAACATTAACATTACCTGTTGACAATGCTTTAGCATTAACCTCCCTGTACGGTGCTTTACTCATCTGTAAGATGGAGGTGACACACTTTTTTTTTTTCTTTTTTAAGATGGAGTCTCGCTCTGTTGCCAGGCTGGAGTGCAGTGGCACCATCTCGGCTCACTGCAACCTCTGCCTCCTGAGTTCAAGCGATTCTCCTGCCTCAGCTTCCCGAGTAGCTGAGATTACAGGTGTGCACCACCACACCCAGCTAATTTTTGTATTATTAGTAGAGACAGGGTTTCAGCCTCTTGGCCAGGATGGTCTTGATCTCCTGATCTCATGATCTGCCCACCTTGGCCTCCCAATGTGCTGGGGTTACAGGTGTGACAACATAGGTAATTGATTACTTGTATTTGGTTTATACAGTACACTCCTCCAAACACCCTCCTTTCTGTGCTCCAATTGGAAGGCTACCCATGTCCCAGCAGTGATCGATGTAGCTGATGGTGCTGATCAATTGAATAATTGTTGTCAACTTCAGAAGAAATGCCTTTTATTAATGCCATTGCTTGACTAATAGATTTCCCTTTAAATGCCAAGTATCCATAATAAAATGTTTCAATAAGACTTTGTTAGTTACCATTTTTTAAAAAAGGTTATTTCATAAAGAAAGGAGTTTGAAAGGATACTCCTACCATTTCCTGTATTACCATTCACTTCTTAGTGAAGCAGAAGTGACAGGAAGGTACCCGGGGCTGGGCTTGGGACTGCTCTGGGCTCCAAGGATGCTGTCTGTGGTGGCTGCCCTTTAATTGTTCACTGTGACTGAAGCTTTTGGTTGTTCTGCTTCTATTTAGTATTTCCCATAAAGATTTGATTTTTTTCTCTGTATTGTATTAATTATTAAACTAACTTTGTAACAGTGATTTTCAAACCATGATCCACAGACCTGAAGGTGGAGGTCTCTCAAGTGACCTGGAAGGTTGACAAATATGCTGGCTCTAGAACTTAAATCTAGAGATTTTGACTTGGTAAATGTGCAACAGCACCCACATTTTGAGGACCACTTTCCTGGTGTCTTAGTGCATTTGGGCTCCTATAACAGAATACCATAAACTGAGTGGCTTACAAATAGCAGAAATTTATTTTCACAGTTCTGGAAGCTGGGACATCCATGATCAAGGTGCATTTTCAGTGTCTGGTGAGGGCCTGCTCTGGTTCATAGATGGCTGTCATCTTGCTTTAACTTCACGTGGTGAAAGAGGTGAGAGAGCTCTCTGGGGTCTCTTTATCATAAGGGCACTAATCCCATTGATGAGGGCTCTACCCTCATGACCTACTCACCCCCTGAAAGCCCCACCTCCAAATAACGTCACATTGTGTGATTAGGTTTCAACTTATGAATTTGGGGGAAATACAACTGTTTAGCCTATAGCACATGGGAGGGGCCTGGGTAGTGGTAGGCTTATGGGTGGGCTTTAACAACCCCTTTCCCTATTCTACTAGAATATAATTTTTTTAAGTCTGAAAATAGCCGTTCTAAAGAATGCTGTATGTATTCCACCCTAATATAAGCTTCAGAAAAGCACTGACTTTCAGAAACTTACAGAGAACCAGGGGCTTATAAGAGGTGACTCTACAACACAAGGTGGCCACCACCTACTGCGTTGCTGGAAAAGGTAAAATGCTTTGTCCACTACTACCTTCTTCCTGTCCTTTCCCACCTCTGAGATTGACTCTGCAGTCTGTGATGCTTAGAGTGACATTAGTGGATGTTTTCATGACAAAATGCGAAAAGGGGCTGGGTGCAGGGTGCAGTGGCTCACGCCTGTAATCCCAGTGCTTTGGGAGACGGAGACAGGAGGATTGCTGGAGGCCAGGAGTTTGAGACTAGCCTGGGCAACATGGTGAAACCCCCTCACTACAAAATATACAAAAATTAGCCATGTGTGGTGGCATGCACCTGTAGTCCTAGCTACTTGTAGTCCCAGCTACTGAGGCAGGCTCATGACTTGAGCCCAGGAATTTGAAATTACCTTGAGCTATGATTGTGCCACCTGGGCAACAGAGCGAGACTGTGTCTCAAAACAAAACAAAATCGGGGGGTGGGGGGCAGAAAGAGAGAGAGAGAGAGAAAGGGCAGAAAGATTTTCAATAGCATACAAATATGATAGTAATGTGCTTCACAATTTTTGGTGTGGAGGAGTCATATGGATCATTCCTCATGTGAATGTGTTGCTTCTTCCAAGTGGGTTGTTGAAAACAAGAATAATAAGTTATTTAAAACAATGTTGAACTAGGGGGTCAATAATTATATTTTAAATACTTCAACATATACATGTGATATATGTATGTGCATTCGAATTGTTTGGACTCCACTTAAATTTAGGCAGTCATTTGCCCCAAGTAAAATGTGTGTTTCCAGGGATGGTTAGTTTATATTTAACCAGAAAACATACTCTACAGACATTTTTATTTTAGCTTATTATTATTTTTAATTTTTTTCATTGAAAAGAAAAATTGTGTATGTTTACGATGTATAACATGATATTTTGATATATGTAGATATTGTAGAATGGCTAAATTATGCTAATTAACATATACATTACCTTACACAACACTTTATGTAGTCAGAACACTTGAAATCTACTTTTAGAAATTGCCATGTAAACAATATTCATGTTGTTAACTATAGTCATCATCGTGTACAACAGATCTCTTGAACTTACTTCTGGGACCATTTTGTTAACATTGTAAATGGGGTAATAATTAGTGGTTTGCTATTTTGTACAATGGCTTTTAGAAATTGTTTATTTTTCCCTAAAATTATTGGTGTGTAAGATATATGGACTGACCAAAATATTTTAAAGATGCTTTCCCAGTCTGCACACAAGAGCGTAAGAAGCTAGGAAGCCCATCTCCCTTTACACATGGGGTTGGCGCTTGAGATTTGAATATGATATGCTCTTAAATTCCCACAATTTGGAAGATTCTGGTCACTTGATACTGACTGAGAGGTTAACCAAATTTTGCTTCTGGAATTAATGTTTTTCTTGATATTTTAAAAAACGCAAGGTATAGTCGGAACACTTAAGAAGACGGAGCCTAGGACTTCTTCCAGCTAAAAAACAATTGCTTTGTGCTAGCTGCTAATAAATGCTTATATTTATGGCAAAATTTAATTCGGACTTGTTTTATCTGTAACTTGCCACAAATATAAGCATTTACTAGCAAGTTGGTACAAATATACTTTCATATAATAATATTTATGATGCCAAAATTAGAATTCAACAAGTTTTTAAATATTAAACTATTCAACAAGAAAGCTTGTCTTTGCCTTAAAAAGAAACCCAATTTTCTGATGCCACGTATCAGAATAAATACAGATTAAACTTTAATTTTATGATAATTAGTATATTATTTACCTGACAATGTAATGACTAGGTGGTGCTTTGTCTTTTTAAAACACCTGTGCCAATTGTCTTTCTATTTCTTTAAATATTCTTCATGAAGTAGCTAAAGAGGAAGCATTTCTTCTTCTGGGAAGATGGAGTAGACATACTTTTCCCTATTCTTTCTGCTAAGTACAACTAAAAAGCCCTACACAGTGTTTATAAAATTAACATAAGAAGATTCTGAAAGATGGAAGAAGGCAGAGCAGCTAGAGACCTCAGAACCCAAGGAACAACATAGTGGTAGGTTACTTGGATGTTTTTTTTTTTTGGTCTAAGTCTCAGACTTAAAGTGTAATAAGCTGGCAACCTGGAAACACCACGTGTGCGCGCGCACACACACACACACACACACACACACACGCATGCCCTAACACACAAAACTGCTTTCTGTAGCCAAAGGACCAGGTACAGGGCAGCTTAGCAACACAAAAAACTTTTAGGAAACCACTCTATTCCAGTTAAACACCACAGAAAATCTATGACAAAGACTCTCATCCTCACCAGATTACAACAAGGAGAACCTCACCTGGGCAGGTGTCAGAAGAAACCTAGAAGAGAGTCAGGACTTTCATCACCACTCAGTGGTAATGAGACCACATCTCTGAAACCCATGGTGTCAGTAGAGGTATATATTATGAATACATAATGTAAAACCTAATCAACCACTAAAAAAACTATACAAAAAGATACATTTAAATATATATTTATAGATAATATATATAGATAAATCTAAATGGAATTCTAAAAAATGTTCAAGTAACCCACAGGAAAATAGGAAAGAGAAATGAAAAACTGAGAGAACAAACAGAAAACAAAAAATAAAATGACTTAAACCATAATGTATCAATAATTGCATTAAATGTAAATCATTTAAATATACCAACTAAAAGACAGAGATTGGCAGAGTATATTAAGAAACAACACAACTATATGCTGTCTATAAGAAATACACCTCAGATATAATATAGAAAGGTTGAAAGTGAAAAAATGGAAAAATATATATCATGCAAATGTTAACCAAAATAAATCAGGAGTGGCTATACTAATAGCATATAAAGTAGATTTCAGAGCAAAGAAAATTACAGAGAAGGAACATTATATAATAACAAAAGGTCAATCTACCAAGAAAAGATAGTAATCCTGAAGGTGTACACACCAAGCAACAGAACTGCAAAATATGTGAAGTGAAAACTGATAGAACTGAAAAGAGAAATAGACAAATTCATAGTTATAGTTGAAGATTTCAATATTTCTCTATTAACATTGATAGAACAACTAGACAGGAAATTAGCAAGGACACAGAAGAACTCAACAGTATCATTGGCCAACAGAATCTAATTTATATTTATAGAAAGCTCCACCTAACAACAGGAGTACACACATTTTTAAAAAATGCATCTGAAACGTATACCAAGATAGACCATATGCTAGGCTGTAAAACAAACTTACAAATTTAAAAGAATAGAACTCCTATAGTATGTGTTCTCTGACCACAATAAAATTAAACCAGAAATCACCAAAAGAAAGACAACAGCAAAATCTCTAAGCACTTGGAAACTAAATAACACACTTCTAAATAATCCATAGGTCAAATATTATATTGAAGTAAAAAAATTGAACTGCATGAAAATTAATGTATAATATATCAAAATTTGTGGGACAGCTAAATTAGTGTTGAGATTGAAATTTATAGCACTAAATGCTTTCATTAGAAAAGGGAAAAAATCTGAAATCAATAATCTAAGCTATCACCTCAAGGATCTAGAAAATGAAGAGCAAAATAAATCCAAAACAAATAAAATAGATTAAATAATAAAGAGTAGAAATCAATGAAATTAAAAATAGAGAAAACCAATGGAACAAAAAGAAAGCTCTTTGAAAAGATCAACAAAATTGACACATTTCTAGCAAGTGTGATGAAGAAGAAAACAGGTAATATGCAGATTACCAACATAAGGAATGAAACGGGATATCACTAAAGACCCTGCAGGTATCAAATAGATAATAAGGGAATATTGTGAGCAACTCTGCATGATTTGACAATTTAGATTAAATGGATTGATTCCTTGAAAAACACAAACTACCATAACTCACCCAAATTAAACAGACAATTTGAGTATCCCTATAATTATCCAGGAATTCAAATTCATTAAAAAAGTCCTAAGTAAATTTCCAGACTTAGAAATTTTCATCAGAGACTATTAACAAGTGTTTAAAGAAGAACTAACACCATTCTACACAATTTTTTCAAAAAAATAGAAGAGAAGGGAACACTTCTAACATTTTATGAAAAACCAGTATTGCTTTGATACCAAAACCGGACAAAGACAGTACAAAAAAGAAAAAGAAAACTGCAGATGAATACAACATCCCTTGTGAATATAGACACAAAAATCTTAATAAAGTATTGGCAAACAGAATTTGGAATTCTATAAAAAGAATTAACATACTCTATGACCAAATAAGGTCTATTTCAGGAATGCATGCCTAGTTCAACATTTGAAAGTCAAACAATGTAATCCACCATAGTATCAGGCTAAAGAAGAAAAATCACATAATCATATTAATCAATGCAAAAAGTTTTTTTGAAAAAATTCAGCACCCATTTTTTGTTCAAAAAATCTCTCAGAAAAATAAGAATAAAGAACTTCAACTTGATAAAGTGAATTGACCAAAATCCTAAAGTTAATATCATGCTTAATGGTGAAAGACTACATGCCTCTCTTTAAAAATTGGAACAAGGCAAAGATGTTTGCTCTTACCACTTATTTAGCATAGTGTTGGAAGTTCTAGCTGGTGCAACAAAGCAAGAAAAGGAAATAATAGACACACATATTGGAAATGAGGAAATATGTCTGTCCCTATTTGCAGATGACATGAATGTTTATGTAGAAAATCCCAATGAACCTACATAAGAAGCAGCAGCAGCAGGAGGAGGAGGAGGAGGAGAAGAAGGAGAAGGAGAAGGAGAAGAAGACCTCAACTCATAGAACAGAACTATTAATTGAATTCAGCAAGGTCACAGGATACAAGATCAACATAGAAAAGTTAATTATTTTTCTATGTATTAGTAATGAACACTAAAAGTGTGCTGAAATTAAAAGAAAAATGCCATTTACAACTGCTCAAATAAAAAATAGCATAAATATAAGAAAATACAAACAGGACTTTATTCCAAAAACTACAAACAAAATACTGATAAGAAAATCAAAGCTCAAAATAAATGGACATAACATGTTCATGAATTAGAAAATTCAGGATGGAAATTATGTCAATCCTCTCCAATTTGCTGTGCCTGTTTAATGCAGTTCCTATCAAAATCCTTACAAGACTTTTTATAAAATATATAGACAAGGTTATTCTAAACTTTATATGGAAAGGCAAAGGAACTAGAATAGCTGAAACAATTTTGAAAAAGAAGAATAAGGTGAAAGAAATTGCTATTCAATTTCAAGGCTAATTATGTAACAACAGTAATCAAGATTGCTTGGTATTCATGGAGGAACAGAAGGGGAGGAGTAGACCCATAGGTCAATGGAACAGAATAGAAGACCCAGAAAAAGACCCATTCAAATATGCCCAACTGATTTTGACCAAGGTACCACAGCAATTCAATGCAGGGAGAATAAACTTTATGACAAAATGTCCTGGAACAGTTTGACATCCAGACACAGTAAAATTAACCCTATCTAAACCTCATAGCTTACATAAAATTTAACTCAAAATGGATTGTGAATGTAAATGTAAAATGCAAAACTATAAAACTTACAGAAAAAACACAGGATAAGATTTTCAGGATCTAGGGGTAGGCAAAGTGTTCTTAGGCTGGACACCAAAACATGGTTCATAAAATGAAAATTGATATATTGGACTTGATTAAAATGTAAAACTTTTGCTCTGTGAAAGACCCTGTTAAGCCAATAACAGAAAAGCAACAGACTGAGAGAATATATTTGCAAGCCATATAGCCAACAAAACACTAGTATTAGAATAAATAAACAACTGTCAAAACTCAATAGCATAATAAATGAACAAATAATCTTACTAGAAAGTGGTCAAAAGACACAAAAAGACATTTCCCTGGAAGTGATATACAGATGGAAAATAAACGCATGAAAAATGTGTTGAACATCATTAGGAATTAGGGAAATGCAAATTAAAGCCATAATGAGATATTGCTACACAACTGTCATAATGGCTAAAATAAAAAATAGTGACAATATCAGATGCTGGAGAAGATGAAAAGAACTGGATTATATTGCTGGTGAAAATGTAAGCTGGTACAGAACCTGTGGAAAAGTTTGGCAGTTTCTTAAACATGCAATTACCTTATGACCCAGCAATTGTACACTTGGGCATTTACCCCAGAGAAATGATAACTTCTTAATGTTTGTGCATAGCAGCTTTACTCATAATATCCCCAAATTAGAAATAATAAAAAATGTCTTTCAATGGGTGAGCAGTTAAACAAACTGTGGTATATCCATACTATTACACAGTAAAAAGGAACAAATTATTGGTACAGGCAGCAACTTGGATAAATGTCCAGTGAATTATTGTGAGTGAAAAAAAAATCCAAAGGATTACATACTGTGTGATTCTATTTATATAACATTTTTGAAATGACAGAATTATAGAACTGGAGAACTGATTGGTGGTTGCCAGGGGTAAATGAGGCAGAGGTGGGAGGGGCTAAGGGAGAGGTCAAGGGAGAAGGAAGTGGATGTGATTGTAAGAGGGCAACATGAGAGATCCTTGTAGCGAAGATGTTATCTTGACTCTGTCAGTGTCAATATTCTGGTTATGATATTGCACCATGGTTTTGCATGATGTTACTATTGGGGGACACTGGGTAGAGGGTACATGGGATTATTCTCTGTTGTTTCTTATTGCTTCATGTGAATCTATAGTTATCTCAAAGTTAAGAAAAAATTAGCTAAGGAAGAATCGTTGCCTCTGGTTTCAGTTACCTTTTCTAGCCAAGGGTAATTTAGAAATCTCGGGTTTACGGTATTCCATTTCCAGGTATCTGTGATGTCTATCTATGCAATGATTAAATTATCTTTTATAAATATCAATACCTTCCATGACTGACCAATCTTTGTGATTGACATGGCTTTTTAAGACAATAATTACTTTCATTCAAGCTATAATTAAACCTGCAGGCCTGGGAGTCATCTTGTCTCAGACTTGTTCACATATCATTTAGTCTTGTACATTGATTTTAGGCCATGCCATTGCCATGATGTCTAAGCTCTTGGATGAACATCATTATAACTCCCAAATGTTGAGAGAATATTTCATAGTTGTAATAGTTACTATTTCCTCCAGGGCACTCACTTTGAACTCATTTGGGACACTAGTGATGTTTCCCATGGCTGGCCCTGAAAATTGGGAAAAAGCAAAGTTGGTTCTTAGTTTTCCACCTGCCACCCACCATCTGTCACCTATGCATACCATGCTTCAGCTGCCAAGCCAAAGAAAATGCATTGTAAAGGCACATGTGCATCCATAACATGACGTTTCTTTGGCAGCCCCACTG
This sequence comes from Pan paniscus, assembly GCF_029289425.2. Taxonomy (NCBI): domain Eukaryota; kingdom Metazoa; phylum Chordata; class Mammalia; order Primates; family Hominidae; genus Pan; species Pan paniscus. Next base: position 82,023,523 of record NC_073256.2, on the reverse strand, counting down.
GGTCCTCAGCCCCAGCCCAGTACAGGGTACCTGAGTGACCCTCATTGCCCCATGTTGTCAGACAAGTGGAGTGTGGGGCAGAGAGAATGGAAGTTCCTCTGGGGTGTGAGTGTTTGGGTACAGAGGATCCTTCAGGTTCTGCCTGGTCTGCTGACTTCCAAACCCAATAATGGTTCCAGTGTATTTTGCCTGTTGAAGTGACTACCCTGAGTAATTCACCCTCCATGGAACACAGTGGCAGCTTAATGGGGCAAACCTCTTTGGATTTAACCAGACTTTGGTCTAAATCAGGCCTGTAGCACTCAAAGCCCAGAAAGATGCTGCCCTGCCCATTAAAGTATATTTTGAACAGGAGAAGGATGGTGGTTTTGAGGAATGGGTGGTATTTATCATGTACTCTGTCTGATTGCTTTTCAACCCTGGGGGTCTGGACTTCTGCTAATTTGTGTGGCTGTCCTAGTGCCTTAAGATCCTGGAGTGAGAAGTATTATGCACTAGGTTGGAAAGGTCAACTGAGACAGGAAGAGATTCTATCCTTGTTAACATCTTGGCTTGATTAATCTCTGCTGTTTCTATCTTTTTCTGCAAGTTTGCCTCACCGAACTTAGGTTCACCAATTCTTCTATTTACTGAAATTTAGAAGACAGAGGCAGAAGAAGAAAAGATTTTAAACTTTTTTTTTTTTAATAGAGACAAGGTCTCACAATGTCGCCTAGGCTGGTCTCAAACTCCTGAGCTCAAGTGATCCTCCTGGCTCGGCCTAAGATTTTAAACTTTGGATTCTCACTGTTTGTGGTCCAGCACATAGTTTTTTTCTGTTGAAAGTATTTGGATAAGACTAAATTTATATTTGGTCTTTGTTAGATTATTTTTGATTGTTTGTTCATTCTATTGTCATTCAAATATGCTGTAAATTTGTATATATGGAGATTGTTTTGTATTACAGGACTCTCCAGGCATGAGTGGAGCTTATTTAGCCAATGTTATTTAGCATTCATCCTGTACATTCTACACACAGATATTTAGTCATTTTCTGATAACAAAATCTTCTTAGGATGTGGGGTGAAAATAAACTTCATTTTTGAGGCAAATAAAACTTCAAAAACGGTTACTATCTACAGTGCTTATTTATAAACTATGATCCCTTGAGGATCCTATACTTAAATAACACCAAAAATAAGGATAGAGGCAAATGAAAAGAAAAACAGAAGTGAAGACCTGCTCCCCACCTCAGAGTTTACTTTTTTCACTCTCCATTCCCAGGCCGGAAGCCTCAATTTTTTAATCCTGAGATTTTAGCACTGTTTTAGTCTTCAGCACCGTTTTGCATTTCCTGGACATATATCACGCGGTGACTCACAGAGCTGGGGTGCACAGGGAAGGCACATCGAGTTGCTCTAACAGAACAAGATGACATGATCTCACAGAATCAGCCCCATGTAATGCGTCATCCACACAATATTACCAAGTAGTTCTTGTCTTGATTCTTAATCTGAGAATATGCTGCAAAATGCTGGAGGGAAAAAAAATCTGTCTTGTGGGATTGCCTCCCTCAGGCATAAAATGAAAACTAATTTGATCTTTTGGAGGTACCTTTGCTCCCAAAGGAACCCAATGTACTCAGCCTCTGCCCGAGGAGTATTAGTCATGCATCTCAGAAATGTTGCCTCCCCTGTGCTGGAAAAGGCAGGTCCCTCTGAGGCAGCCCCCTCTGCAACAGGTTTTATTTTGAGTGGGATATTAAATAGAATTTCTAATTAGAATGACAGGGGAAATTGTAGGGAGGCAAAATAATTTCCCATGTTGGAAGCTGACCAAGACATAGTGGTTAATAATCTTCCTTTTTAAGGGGACTGTATAATTTAAGGGGAATAGACCATCCTTTATTGCAGAGGAAATAGTGTGAGTGCACAAGGACCTGAATAGGATGAAAGGGCCAGAGCCCCAGTTGGAGGAAAAGTGGACAGTACTCAATAAGGAAGAGAAGAAATCAATCAGTAGGTTGAAATGGATGAGAATGCTGCCAGGCCATCATCTGTATGAGAATATGTGCCTGGTGTTTTAAAAATGTTTGTTAGAATTGAAATGACCATCAAAGGACAAGGTACAGTTTCCTCTTGAAGTTCTTGAATTGTCCATCATCTTAAAGATGAAGGTCCTTAAAGGCCATCTGCTCCGTCTTCTGCATTCAGACTGAATTGTTTAAAAACTTCTCAGAAAGATGAGAATCCTAGGGAAAGAATGTCACAGAACCAAAGGTAAGTGAAATCTACATGAAATCCCTCAAGTTTCAACTGAAACTCTTCTTGTTTCAGTTGTTTAAACCTCAGGGCTGGTGGCTGGACCAGGAGAACTGGTGCCAGCCAGTGTCTCCCACGATGTCCTCCTCTTGAATGAGGCTCTTCTTGTTCTTGGTTTAGAGGAGATGAGAATTAGCTCTTCACAGTGCAGAAGCCATTCCCACACTTGAAAGATATTGTTAACGTGGCTCTTCTTGCTAAACTCAACAATCCATTTCCTTAAAGGTTTTTCTAATTACATTTCTCAATTCTGACCCTGTGAAGGTTAATGTGAAGGTCTGATACTGAATGAGGAAGCCCTTGAACACTGCCAGGACCTCACTTACTTAAAGCATTTTTACTATTATGTTCATTCGGAGGAGCTGCAGAGCCCTTCATTGTGGAGATGGTAGACAGCTGGATAGCTGACAGGACAGGAAAAAGCCAGTGAAATCTTTGAATTTGCCTGTGTAGCACAAGAACCAGTGACGTGTTGTAAACTGGTGACAGGAAAGGCAATTTAGCACAAAAGCAATTTTGACTGAATTGGGCTTCCAGTGGTGCCTGTGGGAAGAGTCTCAGAGCAGGGCATCATGGGAGACGCTGTCTGGCACTAGTTATCCTGGTCCACCTATTGGCTCTGAGGTTTAAACGTGGCGGCTCCTCTTTTCCTCCCAGCCCTGGTGCCAAACGGCAGTCCCACAGGCATCCTTCCCAGAAATGGTTAGGGTTAATAGAACGATTGTTGTCACGAGGTAGGCTGGGGTTTACAAGTGTAGTATCCCAGAGGCTGTTGATGTCCTTCTTTGCAGCCTGTCTATAATCCAGATCAATTGCACTAGGTGGATAGTGCTGACTGGCTTCAACTTCTTTCTCCTACGGGTGAATGACTATGTTAAAGGTAACACCACACGTTAATTGGAACAATTTTTAAACTAATTAAAATAGTAAAATTTTTTGTCTAAATAACATGTTGCCATAGCATATTTAAAAAAAAACACCTAAATAGGATAAAATACAATTTTCGACTAACCTTGAACTCCAGTCTCTGCTTAGGCAAACCCTGATTCTGAGAAAATATTGAAAAAAACATTCATTCAACAAACGTGCTTTGAGACATCCTTTGGAATCAAGCACCGTGCTAGGCATCGGGTTTGCGATAGTGAATAAGACAAAGTTGATCCTTGCTCACAGAGAGCTCATATCTGCAGGAACACACTCCCAATGGACTGCAAACCTCTTTTGAAATTGCAATTGTTTCAGTATATATGTGGTACCTGGGTTCCGACTCTAGTTCCTGGGAGTTTCAGAACAGGAAGGGTATGAAAACCTTTGTAAGTCCAGGGGAATCAAAATAAAAAATGCACCAGGCGAAGGACAGCCTTCTCACCTGATTCTAGTTCCCGGAAGAAAAGCATTGTTTGCTCCTTCTTTTCCTTGTGGTAAAGCAAAAGAGGGGTACTGTCTGAAGCATCCGTCTCATGTTTTTCTTTTCTTCCAGAGAGTAATTGCCCTGCTAACTTGTAAGTCTTTTCAGCTTTCCTTCACCTTCCAATAGGTGAATAGTTTAGTTTCATAGAGTGGTTTCCTTACCTTCATATTTTGATTCCCTGTGATTTTTATAGTGTGGCTATTGAGATAGTTTACTTATATTTTCAAGTAATTATTTTTTATAAAATATATCCATTAAAAACTGTGCATGCTCATTAAATTTGAAACATACTGGTATGCAGAAGGAAGAAAAAAGTCTGTAATCCTACCACCTAAACATATCTACCATTTGTACTTTGGTGAACTGTGCCAGGCCATGTATTTTTTGGCTTAAATTTTATTTAAAAAATGTGAAATCATAATAAACATTATGCACACTTTCATTCCCTTCACATTTTGACTTAGCATTACATCTTAAGCATTTTCCATTGTATACTGTTCTTTTTCAAATCTTTGGCTTGATTACATCATAATATTCCATTGAGTGGAGTTACCTTATTTTATTTAATTATGTTCTCTCATACATAGAATGCCAGCTTTTCACTGTTATAAACAGGATAAGATGAATATCACTGTGTGGATTATTTTAATTTAAAACTAACAAGATACCATTTCTATCAAAACAAATTCAAGTACTCTTCAACAAGGCCTAGGGCTTTAAAACACCATCCTTGCATCCCAAGAATAAATTCCACTTGATCATGGTAGATGATTCTTTTAATGGCTGTTGAATTTGGTTTGCTAGTATTTTGTTGAGGATTTTTGCATCTATATCCATGGGGAGATGGTCAAAGAGTACAAAGTTTTAGGTAGACAGGAGGAATAAGTTTTTGAGATCTATTGCACAGCATGGTGCTAAAGTTAATAATAATGTATTGCATATTTCAAAATTGCTAAGACAGTAAATTTCAAATGTTCTCACCATTAAAAATAAGGATGTGATGTGATGGAGATATTAATTAGCTTGATTTAGTCATTCCACATTGTATACATATATCAAAACATCACCTTGTATGCCATAAATATATTGCAATTATAATTTGCAATTAAAAATTTAAAAAACAAACAAACCCATGACTCTAAAGGCACTGACATTCCTGAAACTTTCCAGTCACTCTTGGGATGCCTCTGTCTGGTCCATTGCTCTTCTCTATGAGGAGGAGAGTCTTGCTGCTCCTTTAAGTTTCTCCTTTTTCCTGTCAACGATGTCACTTCTCCCTCCCAGCGCTCATCAGTCAGATTTCCCAATGACCAGACTGTCTTTCTGGAAATGGTTCAATCAGCCCATATGTTCCTGTCTATAAGTAAAGCATAGACTTTGGCAACAGTCTGATAAATTTACCTCAAGCTTCCTAGAAATAACTTAGGTCTGAATTATCTAGTTGGTTGGCATCAGGGATGTTGCAATTTGGTGATAGCCAGGTATCTTTTGTTGGGAGAGGGGGCAGTTGCACCCTGCTTGCCAGGCTGGGCATGTGAGGCTCCTTCCTTCACAGCCTCTGCTGCAGGCAGGGGATCACACGGCTGACCTGCTCTCTGATTCTACAAGAAGAAGCTCTCTGGCACTTACACTGCTAAGTCCTCCTTAGCAATGTTAGTTAGCAATTGCCAACATTGCTGTCTGTGCTAAGTTCTCCATATGCACAGCTCTCAGTTATGCAGAAACCAAAAAACGCAAGGGGTTCAAAGAGAGGCAAAGGTAGCTGTACTGTGTTTAATTGTAGTTTTCTTTGTAGGACTTCTCCCCTTGGATGTAATTGCACTAATTGAGCCACACAGAACTAATCAGAGCCTTATAAAAGGAGACTAGATCAATGTACCAACACACCTATCATCATTCCAGAGGCATCTTCCTTATCTTTGTTTTGTACAGTGTGAAAAGGGAGAGAAATAGATGTTGTTATTCTGTCTCAGTGCTTGATGGAATATAAAAATTCAGGGTATTTAGCTACTCCAGTGGCTGAGGCACGAGAATCTCTTGAACCTGGGAGGGGGAGGTTGCAGTGAGCCAAGATCATGCCACTACACTCCAACCTGGCAACAGAGCAACACTGTTGTCTAAAAAAAAAAAAAAAAAAAAAAAATCCAGGTTATTATCCATGGTGCTAAATGAGTACTTGTCTTAGAGAAGTGCTAACAGCTGTAATGTTTACCCAGTTCAATTTTAATAGAGAACTAAGAACTCTACTTATTATTAAAAGAGCCTTTTTTCAAAGCTGATTTTCCACTTTAGCTGCTTGCATGAGCCACACTCACACAATGGACTCACTTCTCCTCTTTGGCATACTTAGTCCCAGTCGCAGAGTAACCCTGAGACTAGGCACATAGTTTCTCACCAGGCCATTCCCAAGTGTTGTTCTGAAATGGGTTCTGTGAAACCTTGAGGAGGAATTGTTGGGGATGGAATCAAACCATAGGCTGTGAGGTGCCTGGCAGGATGGAGATAACTTGATTTGGGGAATAAAGTTGAGATGGGTGGATGACTGTGATGTCAGAAACTTCAGAGAGGAGTAGTTGTTGGTTTTTTGTTGATACTTTTTTTTTTTTTAATAAAAGAGGAGTGATGTCTAGAAGCAGGAAGAATGTCCATCTGTCTTCATGGTGTGTGGGAGGGGAGTGAATGAACAACCTCCACTCGAGAAGCCTTCAAGGAAAGTTATTTTGATACTCACTCAATAAATATTTATTGAGCACATCTGCTGCACTAAATCCTGGGCTGGGTGCTGGGAAAGCAACATTTCCGTGCAGTTGTGATCTGGGAGATAAACATGGTGCAGTACCAAGGTCAGTGGCTTTGTGAGCCGCTGTCAATCACCTCAAGGGATGTCAGTCACGGGGAGGCAGAACTCTATGGAGTTTGAGGGTGTGGAGTGATTGGTTTGCCATGGACAGGGCTCCAGGGGTTACAGGGGAAAGCGTTGGCAGGGAGGGAGCAGTAAGGGAACCCAGGAAGTCCTCCTCTCTCTCCTTCCTCGTTGCTCACTTCACAGCTGCCTCCTGTTCCATTTCTCCACATGGACTTTCTCTGCTGCTCGGTCCACGCAGCAGAAGCTGGCTGTCCTCAGAGCCCCTGTTCTTCTTCTTCCGTGTGTGTGTGTGTGTGTGTGTGTGTGTGTGTGTGTGTGTGTGTGTGTTTAATCTCCTGTGCTCACAGGACCAGCCCAGATTGAGACTGGATGTTCATAGACCTGATTCCAAATTTCCAGCTCTAGCCCAATCTAGTTGCCCAGTACCAGGAGGGGTGGTCATAGAGTGCGAACATGTCTGGGGCACTTAGCTTTCCAGAGAAGAGAGACTGTTGAGAAATGGGTGGACAGCCTAAAAGGCGTCTTCCCTGGGCTGTCTTCTGGAGGATGTTGAGGGCGTGAGTCCTTCCATGTAGTTATTATGAGGGCAGATGCTGCAGTTAGGACTCAGAGGCACATTGCTGCTATTCCCCCAAAGTCCTAATCAGACAATTCCAAAGGCAGGAAAATGCTGAAATAGCCTCTGGCCGAATCACATTAACCGTACTAATAAAGAGACCTATTTGCCACCTTACTCAGACATTAAAAAGAATCAGAGTTGGCTTTCCTTCTTTTCAGCAGGTCAATGTTAATTGGCAGCATGTTTTTATTCATAAAGAAAATTTAGTATATCTTTAAACCAGGTGAAAAATTCATATATGTCTAAATGACAAAGTAACATTTTATTATGATCTCTCCACCCACTATATACAGAAGTCCGCTTTGTTTCTTTTATTTTCTTTTCTTTTCCTTTTTTTTTTTTGAGAGAAGGTCTTGCTCTGTTGCCCAGTCTGGAGTGCAGTGTCACAATCGTAGCTCACTGCAGCTTCGACCTCCCAGGCTCAAGTGATCCTCTCCCCTTAGCCTCTGAGTAGCTGGGACTACAGGTGCACACCGCCACCCCCAGCTATTTTATTTTTATTTTTGTAAAGATGAGGTCTCCCTATGTTGCACAGGCTGGTCTCAAACTCCCGGGCTCAACTAATCCTCCGGCCTCGGACTCCTAAAGTGCTGTGATTACAGGCGTGAGCCACCACGCCCAGCCCTCTTTGTTTCTTAGACACTCTATTTGAGTATCCAAAGGCAAGCCGCCAAAGCTTGTGTCCCTGAGTTGCTGGGCCTGCATCCCTGTCCTCACTTCCTGGTGCTGACAGCAGGATTAGCCCCATGATTGATGATGGCAGGTGTGGCCTTTGGTGTCTGATGGATGGAGCCTGGGCCCAGATTTATGGATTGTATTTTCTTTTTTTTTTTTTTTAATTTGCTAACAATGTTTTGTTTTTAAAGTAAATATTATTGTGTATATTTGAGGTTTACAACTTGATGTTGTGGGATACATATAGACATATGGGCTTCTATAGTGAAGCAAATGAAGGGATCTGTCATCTCACATAGTTACTCTTTTGTGACAAGAGTAGCTTAGATCTATTTATTTAACAAACATCCCTAGTGCACTACAATTTTATTAACATGAGGATGTCGTACATTAGATCTCTAGACTTGTTCATCCTACACATCTGCTATTTTGTATCCTTTGACCTATATCTCCACCATTTCTTCTCCACCGACTGTGGTAACCACTGTTGAATTCTCTATCTCGGTGTTTTTGAGCTCTTTCCAGTGAGATCCTATTTTTCTTTCTGTGTTTGGCTTATTTTACTTAGGATAATGTCCTCCAGGTCCATCTATGTTGTGGCAAATGACAAGATCTCTTTTTGTTTTAAGGCTGAATGATATTCCATCATATATATATATACACACACATATATATATACACACACATATATATACACATATATATACACACACATATATATACATATATACACATACACACACATATATGTGTATATATATACACACACATGTGTATATATACACACACACATATATATGTATATATACACACACACATATATATACACACACACACGTATATATGTATATATATGTCACTTTTTTTTCCTTTTCTTTTTTGAGACATGGTCTTGCTCTGTTGTCCAGCTGGAGTGCATTGGTGCAATCACTGCAGCCTCTCCTGAGTTGCTGGGATTGCTGGCATGCACCATCACATTCAGCCGATGTTTTGGTATTTTTAGTAGAGATGAGGTCTCACTATGTTGCCCAGGCTGGTCTTGAATTCCTGGGCTCAAGCAGTCCTTCTGCCTTGGCCTTCCAATGTGCTGGAATTACAGGCATGAGCCACTGGCCCCAGCCCCACATTTTCTTTATCCATTCATCCATCGACAGACATTTAGGTTGACTCCATGTCTTGGCTACTATAAATAATGTTAAAATGAACACGGTAGTGCAGATATCTTTACAAGTAGATTTCATCTCCATTGGGTATATATTCAGAAGAGGAATTGCTAGGCCATATGGTAGTTCTGTTTTTAATTTCTTTAGAAACCTCCATACTATTTTCCATAATTGCTCTACCAATCTACATTCCCACCAACAATGTACCCTTTTCTCTACACCCTCACTAACAATTGTTATCTTTAGTCTTTTCTATAGTAGCCAGGTTATATTTTTCGATGTGATACAGTCAAAACCCAGAGAACCTGGGTGGATCCTTGGCATTCCCTTCTTGAATGGACCCTGTCAACAAGAAAACAATGAGTGGAAGAGGCCTTTCAGGGGCAGAAGGAAAAAAATCAAGCTTTACCCCTGTGCTCATTTACTCCATCCATTTTTCAGTTAATGTTTTCTCCATGCTATTGTCCGCTCTGTGGACAGTAACGGTACAGTGATCTGGGCCCTGCCTCCAGGGAGCTTTCTGTTGAGTAACAAGCAGTTTCCACCATCCTGATGAGTGCTTCAATAGGGGAGCAGAGGGGCTAGGAGAGAACCTAGGAAATGTACTGACCTGGGTTTCTGGGGAGCTCAGACAACCTCAGGAGGAGAAATGCAAAGGATAAGCAGATGTCAGCAGGCAAGGAGTGTGCTTGGTATAGGGAATGGCTACTTTGGAGTGAGGAGAGAAAGACGTGTTAGAGAATCTACAGAAGCCCAGGAGCACAGGTGTGGCAGTGACCTGGGCTGGTGTAGACCACACAGTGCAGACTTCATGACTGGTCAAAGAGCTTGGACTTCCTCCCAAAGGCAATGGGAGCCACTGGAAGGCTTTAGGCAGTTGGGGGGGGGGGGGTGACACTCCCTTAGCACCTCCAGCTCCTCCTGCACGGTCACTGAGGCTTTAAGTCCACGTCAGAAGTGGGGTTTTATAAACATTCCTGGGTCCATGTGTGTGAATTAGAAGTCAATTAAAATGAAGAACATTCACATGTCTGGTCTCTGGAGTCAGTTGAGGCCATTTCTTACTTCCTCTCTCCATATATAGAGTTCCTACAAAGCCTGGTCTCCTATCCATCCTGTCCTTTGGCCTTGGCACAGGAATGACTTCTATAGAAGCCTATGACATATTTTCGTCTGTGCTCGCCTGGTAGGAGCTGAGTTACTTTCCCTGTGAGGCGTGCAGGAACCAGTGTCATTTGTGCACAGTCTATAGATAGTGCAGAGACAAGAACCCAGGGCACAGCTGTTACAATGAGGCTGTGCAAGGATCCCCACAGGGCCCAATCTGCTGGAGGCTTACTTGGGTACAAGGAGGTTATTTTCTTCTCTTTGGTGCTGCTTCAGTCTGTGCTTGCACTCAGTTGGCTTTCTTGCCTCATCCCACCATCTGCGTCAATGATTGGAGGACAGGAATGGGGAAAACAATTGAGGAAGATTCAGTCCAGTTATGTCAGTAAGATCAGCTCATGTGCTTTGTGCTGGATGTGCAGAGGACAGGGTTACATCTCATTCAATTCAAAGTTTGGTTTTTGACTCTGATTTCTCAAGACCCATAGGAGTTGATGGTGACTCAGCCAACAAAATAGGCCCTAGAATTGAACCACCCGGGGCCAGACTCCTAGATGTACCACTTACTGACCATGTCAGTGTTTGGCAAATAACCCCTTGGCTTCTTCTCTAATAGAGTGTGGACAAGGGGGCCTAATTTGGAGGGTGCTGTGAAGTTGCTCAGTAAATGATCGCTATTATTGTTAATTATTAGTGTAACAATCAGTGATGGAAAGCAAAGGCTGTACTCTAAGGATGGGGAACTCACATCTCTGAAAACATGAAGGAACCCCTGGAGAAGGGAAGTGGCTGGATCCTTCCCACCTGTGCTGGCGCTTCCAGCAACACCCTGCTCACGTGTTTTGCATTCCCTGGGAAGGATCTTAGCACATCCAAAAGACATAGATAAGACAACTTGGAGTTATGCTGCGCAAACCCACCAGAGCACATTGGGAACAAAAGGGTAAATGCAAATACAACGCTCATTGATGTTCTACCACTGAGTGAGCAGCCCAGCTTGGAGAAAACAGCTTTATCTTATAGTTCATTAAATTGGAGTTTGCTATGGTTTGAATGTTTGTGTCCTCCCCAAATTCATATGTTGAAGCCTAATCTCCAATGTAATAGTGTTAAGAGCCAGGGCCTTTAGGATGTGATTAAGTCATAAGGGTAAAGCCCCAGTAGATGGCATTAGTGTCCGTATAAGAGAGGCTTGAGAAAGCTTGCATGCTCCTTTCACCATGTGAGGACACAGCTAGAAGGCACTATCATTAGAAATGGGCCATCACCAGACACCAAACATGCCAGCTCCTTGATCTTGAACGTCCCAATGCTGAGATCTGTGAGCAATAAATTTCTGTGATTTATACATTACTCAGTCTAAGGTATGTTGTTAGAGCAGCAGGAAAGAACTAAGACAGAAATAAGAGCGTCCACACAGATGTGCCAGTTATTGAAGAACAGCTGTGACCCACACTTCCAAATTAATCTTCAGCATTTTTACCACAGCTGGGTAGAAAGATAGTGGTTTTAATTTCAAAACTTGCTTTGAACAGGCCAGATGCTACAGTCAGAAACCCAGCACTGAGCAATGTCCTGACTGGTCCAGCCACAACAGGGACATGAGCCAGCCCCGAGTGGGCCTTTGACTTGCAGCAGAGAGAATATGAGAAAGTAATGGGTGAGTGGCGGCCCTGCAACTGCTCTGCATGTTGGGACAGAAGCAAGCTGCACATTTTAGCAACAGCTTTGAGTTTCTGCTATTGTTCCCCTTCAAGGGCTCTCATCTAGAAGAATGGGTCCATGGGGTGCTGAGAAAGATCAGGGAGAAAAACAACTAGAAAAAAAAAATTCTCTTCATCTTGGCAGCCATTCATGATCACAGCTTGAAAGATGACATTCAGGACAATGGTTTGGAGCTCCTGAAATGCCATCCTGTGGGCCCCCATCTTTGCTGAAGTTTCCAGCTGTCGGGACCAGGTTGGCATGAGACAAATGGACTAAATTTGCCAGCTCACCTAGTTGTCCTTGAGGCCGGAGTCTGGAGAGAGGTCACTCAAGCCTGCTGACCATGTGTTCACCTGTACTCCTGTGGTGATGGTGGGTAATGGAGCCAGCACCACCGCTGGCAAGATCCATCACCATCTGCGTTTATTCATTGGAACATGTTTGATGCCCACAATGTACCCACCTGAGTAGGATCTGAGAGAAGCCTCCATTTCTTCTCTCAGAGTCATAGGCAAGTGGGGAGCACAGACAAGTGGGCTTCATAATGTGGTGTGATGAGGACCAGGCAGGACACCAGAGAGGTGCAGGGGAAGGGCACTCAGCCCAGCCCAGCCTAGGGATGATGCTCAAATTATGGCTTTTAGGACCATTATGAGTGGAACAGTGTTCCCTGCAAGAAAGATATGTGGGAATCCTCAGCCCCAGTACCTCAGAATGTGCCATTATTTGGAATTAGGTCCTTTACAGGGGTAATCAAGTTAAAATGAGGTCATTAGAATGGGCTCCAACCCAGTATGACTAGTGTCCTTATAAAAAAGGGAAGGTTTGGGCCGGGCGTGGTGGCTCACGCCTGTAATTCCAGCACTTTGGGAGGCCAAGGCGGCCGGATCGCGAGGTCAGGAGATCGAGACCATCCTGGCTAACACGGTGAAACCCCATCTCTACTAAAAAAATACAAAAAAGTTAGCCAGGCGCGGTGGCAGGCGCCTGTAGTCCCAGCTACCTGGGAGGCTGAGGCAGGAGAATGGCGGGAACCCGGGAGGCGGAGCTTGCAGTGAGCCGAGATCGCGCCACTGCACTCCAGCCTGGGTGACAGAGCAAGACTCCATCTCAAAAAAAAAAAAAAAAGAAAAAAAAAAGGGAAGGTTTGGGCACAGGAACAGCCGCGCACACAGGGGGAGTGCCATGTGATGATTGGAGTTATGCCGCCACAAGCCGGGGACCCACCAGAGTCTAGGAGAGAGGCCCTCACACCTTCGGAGGGAGCATAGCTCTGGCGAGCATCTTGATTTCAGACTTCTGGTCTCCAGAACTGAGACCATACATTTCTGTTGCTTTAATACACCCAATTTGAGGTGTGTTGTTAGGAAGGAACTAGGAAACGAATACAAGAACTCAGGGGCTATCCAGGTGGAGAAAGAGGGCTGGACACTCCTAGCCCCAGTGTGGAGACGGGGACCCTGGCGCACTTGTTGGCATAACTGAGAAACAGGAACAGGCAGGTGGGGCCACCATAGTAGTTGAGGCTGAAGGGGCTGGAGCGAGAGGGGGCCCCTTTCCTTCTGCTATGGTTTAAATGTTTGTGTCTTCTCCAAAATTCCTGTTGAAACTTAATTCCCAATGCAGTAGTGTTGCAAGGTGAGGCCTTTAGGAGGTGAGTAGGCCATGGGGGCTTGGCCCTTATGAATGGATTAGTGCCTTATAAAAGGGCTTGAAGGGGCAACTTCATCCCTCCTGTCCCATCTGCTGTGTGAGGACACAGTGCTCCTCCCCTCTGGAGGATGCAGCAACAAGACACCAACTTGCAAGCAGAGAGCAGCCCTCCCCAGACACACATGGAATCTGCCAGTGCCCAGGTCCTGGGCTTTCCAGCCTCCAGAACTGTGAGAAATAAAAAGTTTATGTTCTTTATAAGTTACCCAATCTCAGGTATTTTGTTATTGCTGCAGGAAATGACTAGGATACTCTTTCTCTACCCCTGGATGACCCCTGAGTCAGGTATTAGTTTCCTAGTTGCTGCTGTAACAAAGGCTGGAGAGGAGGGTATTGCTTAATCATGAAGACCTTGGCCTGATGCCATACTAAGGAGTGTGGGTTTTATCCTAAGAGCAATGCGAGTACAAAGGAACATCAACATAGCCCACTTGCCCCCTTGGCAGCCTAGCAGAGACTGCTGCAAGGGGAGGAGCTCAGGGAGGGAGGCACCAATGTTCTGCACAGGCTACCACACGACCCAGCCTGGGTTTAAGGAGGTCTGATCTCACATGGGTCTGATCTGCTGTGAATGGTGCAGGCGGCTTAATTTCACCCTGTCTCCCCATGCCTCAGTTTCCTCCCTTCCGTCCCAGCCACAGAAACCACTGAATCAGATTGCAGAGGGATTTGGCCACACAGGAAAATGCTTTGACCTCTCTGAAGGAGAAGCGCCTCACAACTGTACATTTCATTATATTATCAGTGTTATTAATAAACTCTTCCCTGCTGGAAAGCCTGCTGTATTGTTTTCAACTCTCTGTTGGGAGGTCATGCTCAGTATTTGATTTCTCTCCATTCATACCTCACCTTTTCCCAAACTGTCTCTTTTTTAAGACTCGATTTCAGGCCCACATTACCTTAGGACCAGTTTTCCCTTTGTGTTTTTCTGTCACCTCCTTTTAAAGTGACTCTTGTAGCACTTAATATGGTTTGATTGAAGAACACACTCACTTTCCTCTGAGCCTGAGCTGGTCTCCTGTAGTCTCTCCCAGCAGCTGCTGGCTGCATTCAGGAAGGATGCACTCACTTTCCTGTCATCACCAGGCTAATTCCTTTATGCTCTTTTCAAGACCTGTAAGCCCACCATTCACAGTGAGAGGGAAGAACTGGATTCCCCCTTAGCAGAAGCTTGGAAGGATAAAGGGAAAAGCTTTATGACTATTAATATACATTCACAATTTACCAAGTGCCCAAGAGGGCACTGGCTCTGTACAGCACAGAAAGTGGCACAGCCTCATCACGATCCAGAAATTCAGAGCCATTGACCAACTAAGGGGGAGAATAAGTATATAATTCTCTCTCTCTCTCTCTTTCTCTTTCTCCTCTTTCTTTCTTTCTTTCTTTCTTTCTTTCTTTCTTTCTTTCTTTCTTTCTTTCTTTCTTTCTCTCTTTCTTTCTTTCTTTCTTTTCTTTCTCTCCTTCCTCTTATGAGGTCTCACTATATTGCCCAGGCTGTTCTCAAACTCCTGGACACAAGTGATCCTCCTGCCTGCACTGGGCCAAGCATACAGTGTCCAATCATCTATCAGCTCCTAATATTGGATGCCATGATTCCCAAACCTGGCTGTGTCTCAGCTCCACAATCTGCAGGGTGAGGTCCAGGAATCTGCATTTTTAAGACGCTCCCTGGGGAGACTTGAGGGCATGTTTAAGTCTGGGGACTGCTGAAGTGGTCCTGAGTGGTGCCATGATGTACTGTCCTATCAGGGATCAGAGGCATTTGATCATGCTTACCCATCTTCCTCCAGGCTCACTCTTATTCATTCATTCAACAAGAATTTTACTGAGGGGTGGCTGCAGGCCAGATGCTGTGCCATGTGCTCGATGCACCCTGGTTGACGTGCAGATGAGCAGGAAGAACATGGTCCAAGCTCCCAGAGACCCAGCATCCCCTGTGGGCACCTTGCCAAGGCTCCTCAGCTGAATCAGGGAAGGCTGGGAGCCCTGCAGGTGGGGGATAGAGTCTGTGTGGCTAGAAATGTGGACAGCTGTAGACATAGGAGGAGACAGGCTGGGTGTAATAGCTCATGCCTGTAATTCCAGCACTTTGGGAGGCCGAGGCGGCCAGATCACCTGAGGTCAGGAGTTCGAGACCAGCCTGGCCGACATGGCAAAACCCTGTCTCTACTGAAAATACAAAAATTAGCTAGGCGTGGTGGCGGGTGCCTGTAGTCCCAGCTACTTGGGAGGCTGAGGCAGGATAATTGCTTGACCCCTGGAGGTGGAGGTTGCAGTTAGCTGAGATCGCACCACTGCACTCCAGCCTGGGTGAGAGTGAGACCCTGTCTCAAAAACAAAAACAAAAAACAAAAAACAACAACAAAAAAACCCTGACACTTCTGGATTTCTTGCTTTTTTTGCCTTTCTGAGACAAATATTTGCAGAGGCAGCACTTTATGGAGACCAAGTGCCTGCTGTGGGGCCAGGTTGCTCAGTTCAAGTGCCCCATGTGTGCAGTATGGTGCTGGGTGAGTTCCTCTGCTGGATGAGGCTTCCCCAATGGGAGAGGGTGGCATGAGCAGGACCTACGAAGTGCAAGTGGACTCTGGGCTGGACACTGTGACAGCTTGAAGAGGCGAAGGGGCAAGGCCCCGCTCTCACAGAGCTCATATTCTGGAGGGAAGAGCCCAGTGAAGACAGAGTAGTTTCGGATGCTGACACTGCCATGAAAAAATAACCCTGGAGATGACAGGACAGTGACTCCGGGGGCTGGGGGAGGGTGTTAGGGGAAACAAAGACTTCCCCTCTCCTCTCCTGGGTTCTGTAGCTGGGCCTATGAAATAAACGAACAACAGGCAGATTAACAGGAGAAAAAAAATCAACAAATTTATTAATTTTAACTATTACGTGCACAGGAGCATCCCAGGATAAAAACTGAATATCCCAAAAAGCAGTAAGATGTGAGAGCTTGTTTCCCTAGGGGAAGGGGAAGGGGAAGTAGGCCACTTAGGGCAGATTAAACAGTTTTTAGGAAAGACAGATGACACCTTGGAAGAGTAGGTGGGAGAAATGACAGTTTGGGCCAGTTTTGTGTGGGCGTGGTGTGGACTTCTAACATCCTGTCCGGTGGTAAGGGTCCAGTTTCTCTGGTTGATGAAAACTCCTGGGGAGGGGATTGAAGACAATGGAATTCCTTTAGAAGGATATGTCTTTAGGCAGATTAGAGGAGTTCAGAGAAAGCCTCTCCCAGCATCTGTTGGTTTTCAAATGTCTTCAGCTTAAAGTAACCAGTATACTAAAGCAGCATATTTTGGAGTGGTGTGTCCTGAACTCCTTCAGGGTGACCCCATGGAAGAGGTTCTGGCTCAGCTGAGTCCTGGCAGCCATCCTGGAAAAGATCAGGGTGGTGGGGGATGTCCCAGGATGAGAGACAAGCAGGGTGCTCACTTGAGTGCAGTGAGAAAGGGTTGAGGCTGACAGGGTGGCTCCCAGAGGCAGGCATGGCAAGACCAAGCTGTGGGTCTTGGGGTTTTGTTTTAAGTGGCATAGCAAGCTGTTGGAGACTTTTAGGCAAGGGAGATATACAATTTAATTTACATGTTAAAAATACACCCCCTCCCACCTTGTGCAATTAAAATATCACCAGCACCCACCCAAACCTGAAGCTTAGGTTGGTTTCAGACAAAATTTCAAATTTGGCCATGCACTGATGACACTGGCCCTTGAACAGTTAGCAAGATTTCAGGTAGACGCTTCCTCCGCCTCATTCTGAAAACAATGCCTAAGTCCTGTTCCCTGGGACAGGGCACTAGGTACAGGCATCCTGTGTTCCCACCCCTCTGCCATCTGGAGGGTGCCAGTGGCTGTCAGGCAGGGGAGGGCTTAGTAAACAAGCCCCCAGGACCTTCTTCCTAGCTCCTCCCAGCCCTTCCTCCTGGATTCCGTCTTCTACCTGAATTGTTCTATTTTACAAGGTTAGGTGGCCAAGCCTCGGTTCCCTTGTCTTCTGTTTGCCTGGAGGCTCCACATCCAGGACAGCTGGCAGCTCGTTCAGTTTCTCCAGGCTCTGTGAGGCAGGTGGGATGTGGGGCTCTCCTGGGTGACTCACCCGGCACCAGCAGGGCTGCACTGGGGTCTGTCAGAAGGGAGGGCAGCTTCTACCCTGGTCTGTTTTGGTTTTCCTGGGGCATTCAAGTGGACCTTCTGCAGAGCTTGTTTGCTAGCTTGTTCATGTCACTCCTAACTTATTCCTAATATGATTTAAAGTATCTAACAAACATGCATAAAATATGGATTGGAAAAAGTTGAGAAAGAAAGAGGAAAAGTAAAAGTGGAAACAAAAGAGTATAGAAATGAGGCCAATTTAAAATGCAGATGGTATGATCTTCATGCTTGCTTATGGGTGGATGACACATACGCCTCTCTCACAGGCAACCTAAGGGGGGTTCCTCCCCCCTGCCTGCTGTGGCATTCGTGTCAGTCTTCACCGTTGAGGGATTCATGAAGGGCACAGGTGCTCTGGGTCCCAACCTCAGGGTGCTGGGCAAGGTTCTTGTTCACACACACATCCCTCCTGGGGACAGTACAGATGGGGCTGGGCAGGTGTAGGTGGGGCCGGGCTTCCAGGAGTGCTAGGACTGAAGTAGGGAAGAGGTTGTGTGTGCCTGGGGTGAGGTGCAGTTCAGTGTTGATCCCGCCACTCTGCTAAGTAGTTGCTGATGTCAAGCAAGTTTCTTAACCTTTCTGAGCCTTAGCTTCTTCATCATAAAATGAGACCAATCATGCTTAGCTGGTGAGAATGGAATGATGTATGTTGACTCAGACTAGACTTCAAGAGTGCAGCCTTCAGCATTGTCACCATTGAGATAAGTTTATTGATTGACAATTGGCTAATCATTCTTGAAATCCAACTATATGAATATCTGTGTATTTTTCAGAGTTCCCCAGAGAAACAGAACCAACAGGATATACATAGATATAGATAAAGATATGAATATGGATACAGATCTAGATATAGATGAGGAGATCTATTATGGGAATTGACTCATGTGATTATAGAAGCTGAGAATTCCCACCATATGCTGTCTGCAAGTTGAAGAACCAGGAAAGCCAGTGGTATAATTGGGTTTGAGTCTGAAGGCCTGAGAATGAGGGGTGAGGGTAAGGATAGGGTGCTGGTATAGTCCTGGAGTCTGAAGGCTTAAAAAGCAGGAGCTTCTTAAGGGCAGAAGAAGATGGATGTCCCAGCTCAAGCAGAGAAAGAATGTGTCCTTCCTCTGCCTTTTTGTTCTATTCAGGCCTTCAACAGTTTGGATGATGCCCACTCACTGTGGTGAGGGATCGTCTTTACTGAGTCCACTGATTCAAATGCTGATCTCTTCTGAAACACCTCATAGACACACCAAGAAATAGTTTCTCCAACTATCTCGGTGTCCCCTACTCCAGTCAGGTTGACACATAAAATTAACCATTGCACCATGCTAACTTGTTTATTCCCACAACAACCTTGAAAGGAAGGCATTATTACCCTTTTTGCTTGTTTGTTTTTAACTTTTATTTCAGGTTTGGGGGGTACACGTGCAGGTTCGTTATGTAGGTAAACTCACATCGCAGTGGTTTGTTTTACAGATTATTTCATCACCCAGGTGCTAAGCCTAGTACCCAATATTACTTTTTCTGTTCCTCTCCCTTCTCCCAGCCTTCAGCCTCAAGCAGGCCTTAGCATCTGTTATTCCCTTCTGTGTGTTCACGGGTTCTCATCATTTAGCTCCTTAAAAGTGAGAACATGTGGTATTCTGTTCCTCCATTAATTTGCTAAGGATCATAGCCTTCAGCTCCCTTCATGTTCCCACAAAAGACATGATCTTGTTCTTTTTTATGGCTGCACAATATTCCATAAAATGTGTGTATATGTACCACATTCTCTTTATCCAGTCTATTATTGATGGGCATTTACGTTGATTCCATGTCTTTGCTTTTGTGAATAGTGCTGCAATGAACATTTGCATGCATGTATCTTCATGGCAGAATGATTTATGTTCCTTTGGATATATACCCAGTAATGGGACTGTTGGATTGAATTGTAGTTCTGTTTTTAGCTCTTTGAGGAATTGCCACACTGCTTTCCACAATGGTTGAACTAATTTACACTCCCACCAACAGTGTATAAGTGTTCCCTTTTCTCCACAACCTCACCAGCATCTGTTATTTTTTGACTTTTTAATAACAGCCATTCTGACTGGTGTGAGATGGCATCCCATTGTGGTTTTGATGTGCATTCCTCCAATGATCAGTGATGTTCAGCTTTAAATCATATGCTTGTTTGCTGAATGTATATTGTCGTTTGAAAAATGTCTGTTCATGTTCTTTGTCCACTTTTTAATGGGGTTGTTTGTTTTTTTCCTGTAAATTTGTTTAAGTTCCTTATAGATGCTGGATATTAAACCTTTGTCAGATGCATAGTTTGCAAAAATTTTCTCCCATTCTGTAGTTTGTCTGTTTACTCTGTTAATAGTTTATTTTGTTGTGAAGAAGCTCTTAAGTTTAATTAGATCCGATTTGTCAATTTTTGCTTTTATTGCAGTTGCTTTTCTGTCATTGTCATGAAATCTTTGCCCATTCCCGGCCGGGCGTGGTGGCTCACGCCTATAATCCCAGCACTTTGGGAGGCCGAGGCGGGTGGATCATGAGGTCAGGAGATCGAGACCATCCTGGCTAACACAGTGAAACCCCGTCTCTACTAAAAATACAAAAAATTAGCCGGGAGCGGTGGCGGGCTCCTGTAGTCCCAGCTACTTGAGAGGCTGAGGCAGGAGAATGGCGTGAACCCAGGAGGCGGAGCTTGCAGTGAGCCGAGATCGCGCCACTGCACTCCAGCCTGGGCGAGAGAGCCAGACGCTGTCTCAAAAAAAAAAAAAAAAAAAAGAGAAATCTTTGCCCATCCCTACGTCTAGGATGGTATTGTCTTGGTTGTCTTCCAGGGTTTTTATAGTTTTGGGTTTTACATGTAAGTCTTTAATCCATCTTGAGTGTATTTTTGTATACAGTGTAAGGAAGGCATCCAGTTTCAGTCTTCTGCATATGGCTATCCAGTTATCCCAGCATCATTTACTGAATAGGGACTCCTTTTCTCATTGCTTGTTTTTGTCAGCTTTGTTGAAGATCAGATGGTTGTAGGTGTGTGTATTTGTTCTTGGGCTCTCTATTCTGTTGCATTTGTCTAAGTGTCTGTTTTTGTGCCAGTACCATGCTGTTTAAGGTAAGGAACTATAGACTCAGCGAAGTTAAGGAATTTGCTTAGTATTCCCAGCCTCCAGCCTCCAACTGCCTTGCTTTTAAGAGGTTAAAAAGAAAGTGCTTTAAGGAGGAACTTCAATCCTGCTTAGGGGGTACTAATAGTAATATTCATTGTAAAAAGAATGTAAACCAAAAATAAAATTCTAAGTCCCTAGATTATCTGAATGGACACCTCTTCTTGACAAGGGCATTTCAAAGCTAACCTGAAAAACTAATTCAGGCCATGATGGGAAGAGGGGATCAGACATGTCTCATTATACCCTCTTCCCTTTTAGAATTACTGATAGAACAGACTATTTAAGAGTCTCATGCGAAAGATTTACAATCTGTTTTCTCCAAAGCCTGCTCCAAAACCTTGGTCTCCACAACACGTTATCTTAACCCAGTCATTCCTAAGTCTTTAGGCAATAATGTAACTCAACGTAACAGAAAATCTTTGAATCTACCTATGACCTGGAAGCTTGCATTGTCTTGCCTTTCCAGACCAAACAAATGTACCTCTTACATGTATTTGATTGATGTCTCATGTCTCCCTAAAATGTATAAAACTAAGCTGTATGCCGACCGCCCTGGCCACATGTTCTCAGGATCTCCTTAGGGTTAGGTCATGGGCCATTGGTCACTCATATTTGGCTCAGAATAAATCTCTTCAAATATTTTACAGAGTTTTATTCTTTTTGTCAACAATAATAAACAATTTTATGTTAGGCATTGGGCTTATACATTTTACATGAATTATCTTAATCGTTAAAACAACTCTCTGGTGTAAGTATTATTATTGTGGCTGTTTTCTCAGTGAAGACACTAAAGCTTAGAAAGTTTACTATAGCAAGTTGAGAATCTAGAATTTCAGAAACAAGCATAGGAAACCTTGTCATTTGAGCTAGTTCTCAATAGCTCCACAACTAGCTGTCGAGTAGCTAACATCTCCCACGTACTGCACTACGTGGTGGAGTAGTACTGCACTCGGGAGGTGGAGGTTGCACTAGGCCCTGAGGGTCCCATGAGGTCCAAAACAGGCTTGCTGCCCTCATGGAGCCTGGAACTCTTGCAGGGGAAATGTTCACATCTAGTGAGTGAATCACACCTAGGGTTCAGGTCCTGGTCTGTTGTCTAATTTTGGGGTTCCTTCTCTTATACTATGCAGACGGGGAGCTACAGGTTACCTCCCAGCCTGCTGGACTGCAGTCTGAGGCCCTTTTAACTATATAAAACCCAGATGGAATCTTATCAGAGCAAATGGCCTCATTTTCTGGACTGGTGTTTTTGTTTTTGTTTGTTTTAGCTATAGAACTCTGCTTTCACACAGAAACTTCCATATAAGCCCAACTTTGAAACGGAAAAAAAAGCTGGCACTTTCTGGTTGAAGGTGAGGGGTGGAGAGCCTTTGTCACCCCCAGTGCTACTGGGAATCACCTCACAGACTTGAGAAAATCCACTTTGAAACAACTGGTCTGGACCAGCATCATGGTCCCTGCAGCTTAGGAGCGGAAATCAGACATTGAGGCATTTTCATGGGAGGAAATGAATGGCCCAGCTATGGAAAGCTCTGTTTCTTTAGATTCTCTTTCTCCCTTTTGTTGCATCCTCTTTCACATTATTATTGCTCATTAGCATCTTTACATGAAGGTTGACAGGGAAGGTCAGTGCTATTAGCTAGGAAAAAGCCTTTTTGGTAGGAGGCTGGAAATGGAAATAAGATATGGGGATTTTCCACTGATTTAGTTTATCCAAGCTCTGCCAATCCCATAACCACAGAGAATCAGGAACTGTGGTAAGGTCAAGGGCATTTTTTTCCCATTCGGTCATTTTTTTGGTTCTGTTATTTTCCATATTTGTTTTAGTGTTTTTAGCTTTCAATCCCCTTATCCTGAGATCCAGCCACCAGGAAACCACACAGCTAATTTACATATATATGTAAATTCTTCCATGATCCTTGCCCATGTCCCATGAGGCACAGACATAACAACTGGTGAGAGGGGATCTGCAAATAATGGTGTCATTTCCAAACTTCTTTTCTTGGTCAGGGATTTAGGTCCACTCTAAGCACAGGTCATCCATCGCCATAAATGTGGAATTCACCTGCCTCCTCTACATGCACGGGAGTGCTGAGAAATTTTTTCCTTTTACATTTATATCACCTTTTTCTGTTTATTCCATAAAGATTTCTTGATTATTTGCCAGATGCCAGGCATGGTACAAGCAGCTGGGGATACAAGGATAAAAGCCAATCCCACTTTTAATGGGCTCACAGCCTTGTGGGAGACAGCCATGTAAATACATAATAAAATATGATATGATACATGTTAGGATAGAGAAGGTCCCACAGTGCTACAGGAACCGGAGGAGAAAATGCTGGACTTTGGTAGGGCTGGAGAGTGCGATCAGTGAAGAATTCACAGAGGAAAGGGCTTTTGAACTGAGTTTGGAAGGCTGGGTGGGAGATGGCCAGGGGCACAAGGATATTGCTGGCAGAAGGAACATGTGTAAAAGGTGGGGAGGCAACAACACCATGGTGAGTTTGGGAACTGCTTGTGATACCGTGAGTAGAGCACAGGTGTGTTACTGGGGTTATGAGCATAGGTATGTGGGGGGGTGAAGACGAGGAGCCTGGAGGGTCTGTCTGGGTCAGCGCATGAAGGGCCCTAAAGCACCCTAGCAAGAAAGCAGAGGGTGGATTGGAGGGCAAGGGTTCAGTAGCATTAGTGGAAATATAATTGGAGAAACAGATTAAGATTAACCCTGGGCCGGATGCGGTGGCTCACACCTGTAATCCCAGCACTTTGGGAGGCCGAGGTGGGCAGATCACCGAAGTCAGGAGTTCGAGACTAGCTTGCCAACATGGTGAAACCCCATCTCTACTGAAAATACAAAATTAGTCGGGCATGGTGGTGCACGCCTGTAATCCCAGCTACTTGGGAGGCTGAGGCAGGAGAATCGCTTGAACTCGGGAGGTGGAGGTTGCAGTGAGCCGAGATTATGCCATTGCACTCCAGCCTGGGCAACAAGTGTGAAACTCCATCTCACAAAAGATTAATCCTGTAGACAGCCTGCATTTGGATTTGGTTAGAGGCACTTTCACTATCTTCCTGGCTGGGTCAAGTAGAAGGCTGAAAGTTCAATGGCCTCTGACAGTAAGTTGGAAAAAGTTGAGTATGTTCTGGAATATCTTCTCTGGCCTGGTAGCTTTGATTATTGTTACAGCCCATGCATGGCCAGGAAGGAATTATACAAATGTATTTCCCAGTGGCTACTGCTAAGCCAAAGAAAAAAGAGCATTTGCATTTCTTAAAGAATTGATTGAGATTCTAAAGTCACAGTGGAAAGTTAATAGCAAAAATGCACAGCTTGAAAGGTTTTGCTTTTTGGCATGAGAGTGCAGGCCAGATTGACTCTAACTGTGACGCAGTTTTAAATTAAGTGTTTATAATGAGACATTTATGGCCACTCAAGAGGCCTTTTCGATCCTTTGGGGAGGAGAAATGAAGGTGGATATGTCTGTAATTCTAGCAGAAATTAATATGTAAATAGACCTCCATGTGCACTTAGAAATAGTTAAACAGGAGGAAGCACCTTGTGAGGTGAAACTTGTCACACAAATTAAAACTGAATACAGTTAAATTAAAACTGAATACAGGAAACTTGGGGCGATATATGTAGGTTAAGTGTTTTCACTCCAAAGCATTTGTTATGGGATATCAGCATTAATACCAATAAGAAAATTAGACAATACTTTCAAGTTGATTAATTCACATTTGATTTAGATTTAATAAGCATCATGTTAAGTCAATACCAAATGTTTCCTTAAAGCAATAGAACTGCAGCTCAGCTGCCATGAAATAGATGGATCTATATTTCTTACCAAGTCATTAAACTCCATCAGTAGCTTGATACTAAATTTGCAATGACAGGCCAGGCCAGTTTGACAGGAATTGGCTAAAACTAGACTCAAGCGTGTTATGAATAACAGGGCTGAACTATAGTAGCCAAATTTCTGTCTTCTCACTTCCTACCTCCACACACAGGCTCCACTACTGCTGTGATTTCTGGACATGTCTCTCTTAGGCGGGGCTGTGTCTCTGAGAATAGGAGTTGGTGTCTAATATTTGTGCTTTTTTTTGTTTTTGGCATGATGTTGAACTATTTAGGGATCTGTGGGATACTTTATAGTGTCAGTTCAGTTATTTCCAACTACTCTTTGGCTGCCTTTAGGACGGCCCAAGCTTAAAAAAAAAAAAAAAAAAGAAAGGCATTGTTTAGGAAAACTGTTAAAAATTTTTTTTTAAATTGACAAATAAACATTGTGTGTATTTATGGTGTATAGTGTGATGTTTTGATGTATGTATACATTTTAGAATGGCAGAATCAAGCTGTTTAACCTATGCATTACCTCACGTATCATTTTGGTGTGTGTGGTGAGGACATTTAAAAATCTGCTCTGAGCAGTTTTCAAGTATACAATGTATTGTTATTAACTGTAGTCACTATAATGTACAATAGCTCTCTTGAGCTTATTCCTTCCATCCAGCTGAAATTTTGTATCCTTTGGCCCACATCTCCCTATCTCCCTCCCAGCCCCAGCCTAGAGTAACCACTATTTTACTCTGCTTCTATGAATTTAACTTTCTTACTTTCCACATATAAGCGACCTCATGTGGTATTTGTCTTTCTGTGCCTGGCTTATTTCATTTAACATAATGTCTTATAGATTTATCCATGTTGTCTCAAATGACAGGATTTCCTTCTTTTTTAAGGCTGAATAATATTCTATTGTGTCTATGTACCACATTTTCTCTATCCATTCATCTGTTGTTGGACACATGGGTTGATTCCATATCTTAGCTATTGTGAATAATGCTGTAATGAACATAAGCGTGTGGATATCTCTTCAACATACCAATTTCATATCCGTGGGATCTATACCCAGTAGTGATATTGCTGGATCATATGGTGTTCCATTTTTAATATTTTGAGGAAACTCCATACTGTTTTTCATAATGGTTGTACTAATTTACATTCCCACCAACAGTGTGCAAGGATTTCCTTTTCCCCACATCCTTGCTAACACTATACCTTACATCTTTTTGATAATAGCTTTTCTAGTAGGTGTAAGGTGATACCTTGTGGTTTTAATTTGCATTTCCCTAAGGATGATGTTGAGCATTTTTTTCATATATCTATTTGCCATTTGTATGACTTCTTTTGAGAAAAGTCTCTTCAGATCTTTTGCCCATTTTTAATCAGATTGTTTTTTGCTATTGATTATATGAATTCTTTATATTTTTTGGATATTAACCCCTTAATTTCTTTTTCAGTTGGCTCATATTTCAGCTAGCTCATATAGTTGTATGGTTTGCAAATTTATTTTCCCATTCCTTGGTTGCCTCTTCACTCTGTTGATTGTTTTCCTTTGCTGTTTAGAAGCTTTTTAGTTTGGTGTAATCTATTTGTTAATTTTTGCTTTTGTTGCCTGTGCTTTTGGGGTCATAGCCAAAAAATCTTTGCCCATACAATGTCAAGAAGGTTTTTCCCACATTTTCTTCCAGTAGTTTTATAGTTTCAGGTCTTGTGTTTCTGTCTGTAATCTATTTTGAGTTACTTTTTGTATATGAGGTGAGATATGGGTCCAATTTCATTCTTCTGCATGTGGATATCCAGTTTTCATAGCACCATTTATTGAAAAGACTGTTCTTTACTCATTGTATATTCTTGGCATGTTGGTCAAAAATCAGTTGATGATAAATGCATGGATTTATTTTTGGGTCTTTATTCTATTTCATTGGTCTATGTGTCTGTTTTTATGCCAGTACCATACTGTATTGATTACTATAGGTTTGTAGTATATTTTGAAATCATGTAGTATAATGCCCTCAGCTTTGTTCTTTTTGCTCAAGATTGCTTTGGTTATTTAAGGTCATTTGTGGTTCCATATGAATTTAAGGACTATCTTTTCTATTTCTGTGAAAAATGTCATTGGAATTTTGATAGAGATTGCATTGAATCTGTAGTTTTGGGGAGTATGGACATTATAACAATATTGATTCTTCTGATGGATGAACAAAACAATATTTTCATTAATTTGTGTCTTTAATTTCTTTCATCGATGTTTTATAGTTTTCAGTGTACAGGTTTTTTACTTCCTTGGTTAAATTTATTCTGAAGTATTTTTTTTGGTAGCTGTCATAAATGCAATTGTTTTGATTTCCTTTTCAGCTAGCCCATTATTGATGTATAGAAATGCTACTGATTTTTTTATGGGGATTTTATATCCTGCAACTTTACTCAATTCATTTATTAGTCTTGACAAATTTTTGGTGAGATTTTTAGGGTTTTTCTGTGTATAAGATCATGTTATCTGCAGAGACAATTTAACTTCTTCGTTTTTGATCTGGATGACATTTATTTCTTTCTCCTGCCTAATTGCTGTGGTTAGGAACTTCCAGTTCTATGTGAATACAAGTGTTGAGAATGGGCATCCTTGTTTTGCTCTTTTTTTTTTTTTTTTTCTTTTCAGAGTCGGGATGTCACTGTGTTGCCCAGGCTGGTCTTGTACTCCTGGGCTCAAGCAATCCTCCTGCTTCAGCATCCTGAGTAGCTGGGATTACTGGCACATGCCACCGTGCCCAGCTCCCTTGTCTTAATCTTAGAGGAAAAGCTTTCAATCTTTCACCATTGAGTATAATGTTAGCTACGAGTTTGTCTTATATGGCTTTTATTGGATTGAAGTACATTTTTTCTATACATAATTTCTTGAGAGTTTTTATCATGAAAGAATGTTGAATTTTTTGAATGCCTTTTCTGCATTTATTGAGATGATCACATGATTTTTGTCCTTCTTTTTTTAATGTGATGTGTTACATTTTATTGATTTGCATCCATTGAAGCATCCTTGTATCCCAGGATTAAATCCCTTACAGGGATGTCCAAAGGTGTCCCTGTCATGGGTTCTTAGCTTCTGCTTCTGGCAGGGCTGGTAAAGCCCCTTTCTCATTTCTCTTTTCTGCTTATCACTGGAGACAGAAACTGAAAACCATGGTTTCAGGCTGCTAAAAACCTAACATGAAACAAAACAGAAGAACAACAACAACAAAATATGGTGAGTTGGACAAGCTTGCATGGTGAATGATTCTTTAATGCAATGTTGAATTTGGTTTTTTAGTATTTTGTTGAGGATTTTTGCATCTATGTTCATATGGGATGTTGGCCTGTGATTTTATTTTCTTGTACAGTCCTTGTCTGGGTGTTATCAGGGTAATACCGGCCTCAAAAAATGAGTTTGGAAGTAGTCCCTCCTCCTCAATTTTTTGGAAGAATTTGAGAAGAATTAGCATTAGTTCTCTAAATGTTTGGTAGAATTCAACAGCGAAGCCTGATGGTCCTGGGCTTTTCTTCTGTGGGAGATTTTAAATTATTGATTCAATTTCCTTACTTGTTATTGGTCTGTTCAGATTTTCTATTTCTAGGAATTCATTCATTTCTCTAGGTTTTCCAATTTGTTGGTGTATAATTTTTCTTAGTAGTTTCTTATGATCCTCTGTATTTCTGTGGCATCAGTTATATCTCTTATTTCTTTCCTGATTTTATTTGTCTCCTCTATTTTTCTTAATCTATCTGAATTTACTATTTTATTATTTCAAAAAACCAACTCTTAATTATGTTTATATTTTTTTCTATTGCTTTTCTACTCTCTATTTCGTTTATTTCTGTTCTGATCTTTTTTTTTTTTTTTTTTTTTTGAGCTAGGGTCTCACCGTCACCCAGGCTGGAGTGCAATGGTATGATCATGGCTCACTGCAGCCTCGAACTCCTGGGCTCAACTGATCCTTCAACTTCAGCCTCCCAAGTAGTGGGACCATAAGTGCATGCTACCAAGCCTGGCTGATTTATTTTTATTTTGTAGAGACAGGGTGTCCTTATGTTGCCCAGGCCAGTCTCATAGTTCTGGGCTCAAGCAATCCTGCCTCAACATTCCAAAGTGTTGGGATTATAGGCATGAGCCCTACGCTGGCCTGCTCTAATCTTTATTATGTCCTTCCTTTTACTAACATTGGGCTTAGTTTGTTTTTCTCTTTCTAGTTCTTTGAGGTGTAACATTAGTTGGTTATTTTGGATCTTTCTTTTTGATGTAGGCATTTATTAATACAAACTTTTCTCTTAGAACTGCTCTTGCTGCATTCCTTTGTATTTCCATTTTACCTTATTTATTTATTTTTTTGAGATGGAGTTTCACTCTTGTTGCCTAGGCTGCAGTGCAATGGCGTGATCTCGGCTCACTGCAACCCCTGCTTCCCAGGTTCAAGCGATTCTTCTGCCTCAGCCTCCTAAGTAGCTGGGATAACAGGCATGCGCCACAATGCCCAGCTAATTTTGTGTTTTTAGTAGAGATGGGGATTCACCATGTTGGTCAGGCTGGTCTTGAACTCCTGACCTCAGGTTATCCGTCCACCTCAGCCTCCCAAAGTGCCAGGATTACAGGCCTGAGCCACTGTGCCTGGCCCTTTGTGTTTCCATTTTAATTTGTCTCAAGATATTTTAACATTTCCCTTGAATTTCCTCTTTGATCTATTGTAGCTATTACTATTTTAAACAGTTTTGTCTTTTAACCATCATACTAAAGATATAAGTGATTTACACACCATCATTATAGTATTAGCACATTCTGAATTTG
This sequence comes from Pan paniscus, assembly GCF_029289425.2. Lineage (NCBI taxonomy): Eukaryota > Metazoa > Chordata > Mammalia > Primates > Hominidae > Pan > Pan paniscus. The sequence continues at coordinate 81,994,016 of NC_073256.2, read as the reverse complement.
AGTGTGTACATACTTTTACAAGTGAGTTTCATACTTTTCTATGTTTTTATGTTACTAAGGATCATGTTATTAAGGATAATGTTGTTATAATGTTGACATATTTGTAAATTTTCTGAAATCTCTCCTATTATTGGTTTCTAGTTTTATACCATTGTGATTGGTAGAGATGCTTGATGTGATTTCAGTCTTCTCAAATGTATTAAGACTGATCTCTGTCTAACATATGATCTATCCTGGAGACTATCCTGGATGTGCTTGAGAAGAATGTGTATTCTGCTGCTGTTGGATAGAATGTTCTATACATGTCTATTAGGTACATTTAGTCTAATACATAAAGTCCAATGTTTCCTCATTGATTTCCTATCTGGATTATCTGTCCATTGCTGAAAGTGGGGTATTGAATTCCCCTACTATTATCGTATTGCAGTATCTCTCTCTTCAGATCTATTAATAGTGTTTTATGCATTTAGGTGCTCTGATATTGGATGCATATATATTTATAACTGTTATATCCTCTTGATAAATCAATCCCTTTGTCATTATATAATGACCTTCTTTGTCTTGTTTTACATATTCTGGCTTACATCTATTTGATTTGATACAAGTATAGGTACCCCTGCTCTTTTTGTTTTCTGTTCCCGTGGAATATCTTTTCCCATCCTTTCACTATCAATCTATATGTGTCTTTAAAGGTGATGTGATTCTCTTGTAGGTAACAAATAGCTGTGTTTTTTTTCTTTATCCATTCATCTAATCCTTGTCTTTAATTGGAGAATTTAATCCATTTATAGTCAAGATAATTATTCATAGGTAAGGACTTATTACTGTCATTTTATTCATTGTTTTCTGGTTGTTTGGTAGATCATTTGTTTCTTTTTTCCTCTCTTGTTGTTTCTTTCTTCCTGTCTTCCTCCTCTGTTATTAGAGGATTTTTCTCTACTAGTGTGTTTTGATTCCTTATTTTTTACATTTTATGCACTTACTATAGGTTTTTATTTTGTGGTTAGCCTTATAAGGCTAACATAAAACATCTTGTAGTTATAACGAGCTATTTTAAGCTGATAACACTTAACTTTGATTGCATAAAATAACTCTACACTTTTACTCTGTCACCCACACTTTATGTTTTTGTTGTCACAATGTACATCTTTTTATATTGTATATTCCTTAACAAATTATTGTAGCTATTACTATTTTTAACAGTTTTGTCTTTTAACCTGTCATACGAATGATATAAGTGATTTACCCACCATCATTACAGTGTTAGCATATTCTGAATTTGAGTGTGTACATATTTTTACAAGTGAGTTTCATACTTTTCTATGTTTTTATGTTACTAATTAGCATCTTTTTTTATTTTGAATAATTCCCTGTAGCATTTCCTGTAGATAGTTCTGGTGGTAATGAACTCCGTGAGCTTTTGCTTGTCTGGGACAATCTTTACCTTTCCTTCATTTCTGAAAGACAGATTTGGTGGATAAAGTATTCTTGGTTTACTTATTCTTAATTTTTTTTCTTCAGCACTTTGAATATATCATCCCACTCTCTCCTGGCTTGTAACATTTCTGCTGAGAATTCTGCTGCTAGCCTTATTGGGACTCCCTTATATGTGATTTGCTTCTTTTCTCTTGCTGCTTTCAGAGTTTCCCCTTTGTCTTTCATTTTTACAGTTTGGTTATAATATGTCTTGGTGTAGTCTTATTGAATCTGATTGGAGACCTTTGACCTCCTTATCCCTGGCTATTTCTATCTCCCCCCAGATTTGGAAAGGTTTTTGCTATTATTTGTTTAAGTATACTTTATACTTTTTTCCTCTCTTCTCCTTCTTTTAACACCTGTAGCTTGAATATTCACTCTTTAATGCTGTCCCCTAAATCCTGTATGCTTTCTTCATTCCTTTTCATTTTTTTCTTTTCCTGGCTCTGATTGTGTATTTTCAAATAACTTATTTTTGAGTTCACAGATTGTTTCTTCTGCTTGATCAATTCTGCTGTTGACACTATCACATTCATTTTTTTCATGTTCTTCATTGTATTTTTCAGCTCCAGAATTTCTATTTAATTTTAAAAATAATGTTAATCTTTTTGCCAAATTTCTATTTTTGGTCATTTATTGTTTTCCTGCTTTCACTGACTTATTACTCTGTATTTTCTTGAAGTTCACTGAGCTTCCTTAAAACAATTTTTTTTGAATTCTTTGTCATGCAGTTTGTATATCTCCATTTATTTGAGGCTTGCTACTGGGAAATTATTGTGTTCTTTTGGTTGTGTTATGTCTTTTTGACTTGTCATGTTTCTTCTTGCCTTATGTTGATGTCTGCCTGTTTGGTGGAGCAGTAACCTATTGCAGACTTTAAAGGCTAATTTTACTATGAAAATACTTTCTTCTGGTGGAAGGGTGTGAGGGTGCTTGCTGAGTGGGGTGCAGTGGTTCTGGCACCAATGAGGATGCAGTCGTGTAGTCATTGTGCAGCTCTGTCAGCTAAGGTTAGTGTTGACAATGATTGCAGAGATCCTCAGCACTCAATGTTGTGGATGTCTGCAGTGGTGGTGAAGATTGCTGGGGTCTATGATCGTAATGATTACTAAGATTCTCCTGATCTATTTTTTTTTCCACTGTGGAAGTTTTGGCTAAAGGGATTCCTGTTGGCACTGGGTCTGGTTTGCAGGCCCACCTGAAGTGGCAGTGGCACCAGTGTCTTAAGTGTGTTGCCTGTGGAATAGTTACAGGGCTGAGGTCTGAAGCACGGGTATGTGTGAAGAGACTACAGTTCTGGGATGTGAGGCGGCTATGGCACTGGTCCTTAGGGTTCAAGCACTCCTGCTGCCACATTGCCAACAGCATGTAAGGTGTGGGTGCTTGTGAAGTAGCCAGGCAACCAGAATAGGAACAGAGGTTGAGATGGAGTTACAGTGTCTCCAAGGTTAGCGTGGAGCCTACCTTTCTGTGGTGGCTGAGCTGAAGTCCAGAGTTTGAGTGTATGCAGTAAGAGCTTGGCTCCAGGGTCCAGAGTGTGAACTAGCTCACCATGGTGATGGCTGTGGTGTCTGAGATGTGGGTGAGAGGAGTGTCGCCACAGAGACCAAGTCTGCAGTGTGGGCACATGCAGTTCAGTCCCAGCTTGGGGGCCAGGACAAGTGCAGGGTTGGGAGAGATGTTGGCTCTGTAGCAGGACGAGCCACAGACAAAACTCCTCAGACACCGAGTTAAAGAAGGAAGGGGTTTATTCGGCCGGGGGCATCAGTGAGACTCCTGTCTCAAGAGCCGAGCTCCCCGAGTGAGCAATTCCTGTCCCTTTTAAGGGCTCACAACTCTAAGGGTGTGTGCGTGAGAGGGTTGTGATCGATTGAGCAAGCAGAGGGTACGTGACTGGGGGCTGCATGCACCGGTAATTAGATCGGAACAAAACAAGATAGGGATTTTCACAGTGCTTTTCTATACAATGTCTGTAATCTATAGATAACATAACCGATTAGGTCAGGGGTTGATCTTTAACTACCAGGCCCAGGGTGTGGCGCCGGGCTGTCTGCTTGTGGATTTCATTTCTGCCTTTTAGTTTTCACTTTTTCTTTCTTTGGAGGCAGAAATTGGGCATAAGACAATATGAGGGGTGGTCTCCTCCCTTAGCTCCTTTCCTAAAGCAGCTCAACAGTGGCTGCTGCTTAGGGCAGGAGGGGTGCGCAGCTATGTCTTCCTCTCTGGGGTTACCTGGAGGAAATGGCTGTTGGTTACCTCAATGGCAAATGATGCTAGTGTCCTCTGTAGAGCAGGTCACTGGGGACCACAGTAATTCCCCCCATGTGGCTGATAGCCTCAGCCTTTCTTCTTTGTTCTTAGCAGTCTCCTGAATTCTCAGGTATGCCAGCTTCAGCAGGGATCTTTTCTGTGTGAATATTTTTTTTTGTTTTTGCTCCACTGTCTTCCTGTAGATGGAACACAGTGGAACAAAACAAAAAGAATATTCACACATAAAAGATCTTTAATGGGCCTTTGAGCTCTTTCAGGGCTATTCTGGTTGTGGATAGCTATCTATATATTTTGTCTTGTGTCAGGGGGATAAAGGCTAGTATCATCCACTCTGCCATCTGAATTATGTCCTAAGGGAAGCTGTTCAAACTGTGTGGACAAATGATGTGTGTAGTCATAACACCGCTGCCCCTTTTGGACAAAACAAGATAAATAGACTGTCTTCCAGAATACTCTGAAGAACAACAAAATAAATTCTCACTTTGCATGACCACATAGCACTAATATTCTGGGACCTCAGTAAGTGTCAACTCTTTTCAAAATTGTGTAGATCCTGGCTATGGTCCTGAAAGAAGCAGCTTACTTCTCCCTGGAGAGCTCTCAAGAATTTAGAGCATTCTTATTTATCCCCAATTGCTCTCTCTCTGCCTCCAATGCAGGACCCAAGAGCCACTGGGAAATGAGCACTGTTTGTATTTTTGCGTTTTGTTTTGGTTTTGGTTTTGACCTTTCAGAAATAAAATCAGACATATTGAGGATGTACCAATGTCCTTCCATCCTAGGTTGCTGACCAGAACTCAACAGTGAGGGAATTTACCTCCTGCTTCATGCATGCAACATCAAAATAGTAAGTCAAAAGCACATGGAATGAGATTTGATGACCGTAAATCTCACTGTGATAAGCTCAAGTGGAGCCACTCAGGGAGGTGCTTGCCATATCTTTAGAGAACAGTTCTGTTTGAGTGGTGCTGCATTAAGAAAGCTCTTCTGCAGGTACACTGGCATCTTTGCAGTTCCTAGGAACACTCCTTCCCCTAGGGAGTAAGAGCATGTCTAACTCATTCTATTCTGTCAAGTCTTGGCTTTACTGTTACCTTCCCAGTGACGCCTTTTCTGACAACGTACTATAAAATTGCATTCTCCCAGCCCTTTAACCTACTGGACTTTTTCTTTTTCCACAGTACTGCTACCCTCTAAAAAACTATATAATTTCTATATTATATGTTTTCTTTATTATATGTCTCTCTTTCTTCCCTAACCCCTGCTAAGATGTATGTTCCATGACAGCATCTCTGTCTTTTCCTTTTTTGTTGATTTTTACTGATGCATCTCGAGTGGTTAAGACAAACTGGTACATTATGGGTATTCAAATGTTTATGTTGATAAACTATACACCTGTGAAGTCACCACATCAATTAAGATATAGAACATTTACTTTGTCCCAGAAATTTCCTTTAAGTGTCTTTCCAGTCAATCCAGAGGCAATCAATACCACATAAATACCACAGTGTTTTGATTATTGTAGCTTTATAGGAAATCTTAAAACCAAGTAGTGCAAATCCTCCAACATCATTCTTCCTTTTTTATTGTTGTATTGAGTATTTTCTGTCATTCTGTCATTCATATTCTCATATTCAAATCAAATTGTTGATTTCTACAAAAAAACATTTTTGGATTTTAATTGGGATTGCAGTAAATCTATACATCAATTCGGGGAGAATTGACATCTTAACAATGTCAGGTCCTCTGATCCATGAACATGGTATATATTTTCATTGATTTGGGAAGTCTTTAATACCTCTCAGCAATATTTTGTAGTTTCAACATGAAGTCTTAGACAACCTTTGTCAAATTTATTCATAATTATTTTAAGTTTTGATGCTATTGTAAATTTTTTTGCTTAATTTTTCAATTGTTTGTTGCAGCTATATAAAAGTACAGTTAATTTATATACATTGACCTAAATTTACTTATTCTAGTATATATGTACATCTATATTTTTGAGACAGCGTTTCACTCTGTTGCCCAGGCTGGAGTGCAGTGGCGTGCTCATGGCTCACTGCAACCTAGAGTTCCTGCACTTGTGTGATCCTCCCACCTCTGCCTCCTGATAGCTGGGACTACAGGCACACAGCACCACACTGGGCTAATTTTTAAAATTTTTTGTAGGGACAGGGTCTTACTATGTTGTCTAGGCTGGTCTTAGACTTCTAAGTTCAAGCAATCCTCCCACCTCAGCCTCCCAAAGTGTTGGGATTACAGGCATGAACCACTGTGCCTGGCATCTAGTATTTTTGGTAGTTTCCTTAGGATTTTCTACATACACAATTATATCATCTGTGAACAAAGTTAGTTTTATTTCTTCCTTTCCAATTTTTGCCTTTTTATTTCATTGTACTTATTGTAATGTTGAACAGAATTGGCAAGAATGGATATTCTTGCTTTGTTCTGAGCTTGTTAGCTCTTCTCATTTCCTCAAATGTGTGTACCTTTCAAGACCTTTCTTACTTTCTATTCATATCTTTAGGTTGGTGCTTTCAGCTATTGCTTTTGATGACTAATATTCCTATGTCAGACATAATAGAAATTCTACTGCATAATTCTGGAGCTTTAACTAGTGCTATTGCATAATGTGGAATTTTGAAACTGAGCTCAAATGTTTATGTATTTATTTTCTGATTTCTCAAATGTAGTTACAGTTTCCTGTGTCTATGCCCCCTCATACTTCTTCACATATCCCTGCTTACAGCAGTGAAAATATTGCCTTGTAATTATCTGTCTGCCTCTCCCATTAGACCATGTCTTTGAACAGTTGTGCCTTACTCATCTTTGTATTCTCAGAACAGTGCTTAGCGCCCTTTCCCCAAATGCCCATTGAATGAATATATGAAGAAACGGAAGGCAATGTTTAATAGATGGACATATTTTTACTTTTCTGTTCACATTGGAAATGTGTTCCTTCCATTTCTGATGACACCTGTGTGTGTGTGTGTGTGTGTGTGTGTGTGTGTGTCCCTGGGGATTATTTCCTTTCATATCTTTTCCTCTTACATTTACATTAGTGCCTATGTTGCAAATTACTGAGTTGATATGGAAGAAAGAGTTTTGTATAGTGTAGATTTCTTATAAGTGGTGATAAGGTAAAGGGCCCAAATATGCTGTCTACTTGAAATAATAGAGATGGTATTTACCCAAGACTGCTTCATTTTCCCACTGTTATGGGATGTTATGTGATTCGTAAGTTTATTTTAAAATAAAATGCACTGAAGAACAGCCTCCAGAATTAGGATATAAATTTGTGTTTGGATTCTAAGTGACTGGATAGCTTGTGAAAGAAGAACTCTCTATACATATTCTGTACTTCATCTAGTATTCACTGCTGAGGTGGTGATGATCCAGGGTTCTGGATGAATTGTTCAGGCAACTTTGCATGAAAATATCTGTTCATCTCAAATAACATTCTTTTTACTTTTGTCTTTATGTATGAAAGAACTGAGAACATGTTCTCTTAAAGATTTCAAATGAAATTATTTCCTATCTTAAACATTATTTTTTCTTTCTATGGAGAAGGACCTGGTCTTTAGTAATGGAAATTTCACATTATGCCATTGTCTTTTCTCAGATTTAAAGGCTAGAGCTGAGAGAATGACCTTAGGAAAGCCAGATTTAGTGTGGTCAAACGTACCGTATTTCTGTAGGGAGGAATAAATGTTTTCCTCTACTCTTATAGTTCTTAGTTAGGATGGACCCATGTAGCCAAAGACAAATTAACAAGAGAGAAACAAACAGAAGTATATTAACCTGTATACCTCATATATACATAGGAGATACCCAGAGAAAGGATTCTTTTAAATCTCAAAGAGTTGGCTTTGAATTCATATTTAAATACCATGTCTGCTGAAACAAAGAAAGGAGGGTTTAGGGAAGGCCAGTTATAGGTAGATGACCAGGAAAAGCAAGACAATAGACAAGAGTAAGTCTTGTTATGCAGATTTAAGTGGATGCCTTCTCCGTTGATAAGAGTCTTTATTGATTTAGAATAATACTTCTCTTCCTGGTACAGAGAGGGAGACACCCTTACAAATGGAGAATTCCTTCAGAGATGTAAATTTCCCATACAAAAGCATAAGTTCTACTCTTATTTTCAGAGCTTCTTCTGTGTCTGCGATTTCTCAAAATAATCAGCTCAAAATAATCCTTATGCCAACAAGGCATATTTTGGAATGGCATATTCTGGTCTCCTATAGCCATATTTTGAGGTGGCATATTCTGGTCTCCTATATTTACATCCCCACTACACCCCCACAAAAATGTATAAAATATTGTGACTATTTAAGACTTTGGAGTCAATCTTATGGTAAAAAAAGTCTTGCTTAATTTGCATCTCCACAACTATTAGTGAAGTTGAGCATCTTTCATACAGTTATTGGACACTGTATTTTATCTTTAAATACTGGTTCATATCACTTATTCTTATTTTTATGGGCTATTTTTTCTTGTGTAACCACCCAACAGGTTCTGTTTGCCTGCTGCTTAGACTAAGCTGATTTATCAAGACAGAGGAATTGCAATAGAGAAAGGGTTTAATTCATGCAAAGTTGGCTGTACAGGAGACCGGACTTTTATTATTATTCAAATCAGTCTCCCTGAAAACTTGAGGATCAGGTTTTTTGAGGATAATTTGGTGGGTGGGGTGGCCAGTGAGTTGGGAGTGCTGATTGATTAGGTCAGAGATGAAATCATAGGGAGCTGAAGCTGTCCTCTTGTACTGAGTCAGTTCCTGGGTAGGGGCCACAAGACCTCAAATCCACAAGACCATAAGACGAGTCAGTTTATTGATTGGGTGGTGCCAACTGATCCATTAACTGCAGGGTCTGCAAAATATCTCAAGCACTGATCTTAGGTTTTACAATAGTGATGTTATATCTGGGAGCAATTCGGGGAGGGTCAGAATCTTGCAGCCTCTAGCTGCATGATTCCTAATCCATAATTTCTAATCTTGTGGCTAATTTGTTAATCCTACAAAGGCAGTCTAGTCCCCAGACAGGAAAGTGGTTTTTTTTGGGAAAGGGCTGTTATAGTCTTTGTTTCAAAGTTAAACTATAAACTAAGTTCCTCCCAAAGTTAGTTTGGCCTATGCCCAGGAATGACCAAGGACAGCTTGGAGGTTAGAAGCAGGATAGAGTTTGTTAGGTCAGATATCTTTCACTGTAATAATTTTCTCAGTTATAATTTTGCAACAGCAGATTGCAGTAGAAGCTCTTTGCATATTTTGGGTATTAATCTTTTGTTTGTTATGTAGGTTGCAGGTTTTTTTCTCCCAAACTCTTATTTTTAACTTAGTTCATTAAAGTCTTTTGTCATACATAATTAAACTCAGGGTTTTTTTCATTATATTAATTGATCTTTTCCTTGATGCTATTTTAGTTTTGTACCCTGTTTAGACACTGCCCCATCACAAGAGTGTAAAAGTTTATTCCATGTTTTCTTCAAACTTAAAAAAAAATGTTTTGCTTTAAATATTAGCTCTTACTCCAGAATTTAGTTTTCTGTGGTGTAAGGTAGGAATAAAAATGTAATGTCTTTGCTCAAATGAATCCTGAATAATGCTCAAATTGTTTTTGAATATTCCATTGTGTTTCCCTGCCTCTGATATAAAATGTCACATCTAATATAAACTAAATTCCAGGGTATGTGCTTACAAACATGTATTTGTGGGTGTGGTGGAGGGGGTAGGAGAGGAACACAGAGAGACAGAAAGAGACACACAGTACTATTTCTGGATTTTTAATTATTTTCTATTGTTTAATTTGTCTATTTTTGAACCTATTGAGGGAGAGCAGAATAAGCCCCCCAAAATATGAAGGATTGTTGAGCTGAAGGCAATTCAGAAGAAGCAAATGCAAGAAAGCTCTCTGCCAGCCTCCTATTTGCCTCCCATAGGTCCAGGATATAGATTTACAAAGACAGAAGGTATCCTGCCCACCTTTCTACCAGGGACAGCAAAGGTCATCCACAAAAAACAACTTTGAATTCTTATTGACCTAGAGCTTGTACCAGAGCTTTACCAACTAGCATATATCTGCCATTTATTTGCATTTCCACAAGTTGCTGCTCTTAGAGATTCAAGGTCCTTCTTTCTCATATTGCTTCTCTTGAAATTCACTTGTTTTTGTTGAAGATGCTATATAAGCTATGTAAACCCAAAATAAAATTATAATCCCCTCAAAATTGATCGAGTGGACCCTCCTCTGGGCCAAGGGGACCCAACGACCCCTGAAAATCTAGGTCAGATCGTGACAGGAAGGGGGTTTGGACATGCCTAGTGATCCTTTCCTCCCTTTGGAGTCCAGGCACACAGCTAATCAGCATTAACATTGAAATAGAGATCTTAAGACTGACAGAAGAGACTCTTTGTAGCCATAAGATACCAAATTCCAACCTGGCTCCAGTATAGCATCACATGACAGATAGCAGTGGTCTGAAAGAAATACATATGTTTTAAATGGCCCTGCAAAGATATCTCTTGCTGGGGTAATTTTACATTTTGTAGAGAATCTCTTTCCTTTATTAGGTCTCGCCAGAGAGTCTGGTACCTTTGATAAGAGACAGTCACATCTATTCTCTTTGAAGTGGGCTACAGGCTACCTGGAGGCTTCATATACATGACAAAAGCCCTGCCTCCCTCAACCCCCAACCCCTTACCTTAGCTTAAGCTGATTTCAACTCTTTAGGCAGAGCTTAACTCTTTCAACCAATTGCCAATCAGAAAATCTTGAAATTCACCTATGGCCCATAAGCCCCACCACCCCACTTTGAGTTGTCTGACCTTTCCAGATGAAACCAATGTATACATCACATATATTGATTGATGTCCTATGCCTCCCTAAAACATAAAACCAAGCTGTAACCCAACTGCCTCGGGCATATGTTCTCAGGACCTCCTGAGGCTGTCATGGGTCATGATTCTTAATCGTGGCAAAATAAACTTCTAAACTGATTGAGACCTGTCTCAGATACTGTTTGGTTTACAGCTGAAATTTAAAGCCACCTTTTTGAGAACTACTCATTCCCTGCATGTCTCTCATGTATATATGAAATATACATGTTAATAAACCTTTGCTTGTTTTTCTCTTGTGAATCTGCCTTTTGCTACAGAAGTTCTTTCCCACTATAAACCCATGGGGGTTATTATTTCCTTTCATTATACTTTACTATATTACTTCAATACTAATAGCCTTACAGTATATTTTAAAATCTTATAGGGAAAGATTTTGTTCTTTTGTTTCAAAAACCTATTGTCTCTCTCTCTCTCTCTATATATATATGTATGTATAGTATATATGTATATATATTCTATTGGAATTTGTGTTGAGATTAATTAAATTTATAGATGATTTGGGGGATAATGGACAACTTTTAAAAATGGCTTTCTTTCTTATTTTTTCCAATCTTCTATTATGTTGCTCCATCAATTTTTATAGGTCTTAAGAATTTCTTGTTAGATATTTTACTAGGTTTTCTGTTCATTTATTGGTATTAGTTTGAATTGTATCCTTTTTTATGACCTTTTAAAATAGATTATTGCTAATATATATATAAAGATCCCCTTAAAATTGATTATTGCTTATATATTTATTATTTATATATTATTATTTATCATATAATATATAAAATATTAATATATAAAATTGATTATTACTAATATATAAATATATTATTGCTTATATATGTTGCTTATATATTTATATATTCATATTTATATTATATGTATTTATATATAAGCAATAATGAATTTTAGAAAGATATTTTTGGTTTTTTATATTCTGCAAATTTACTGCTCTTTTATTAATTCTAATAGTTTTCAGTTGATTCTGTTGGATTATACAATATTATTTTGTACAAATAACAATTTGCTCTCACACTTCTTTTTGTCATCTCAATGCATTCAATGAGAATGTCAGTAAATACTGCCTAGCCACCTGCACCCTTGTTTTCTGAATTTAATAAAAGTTATTTCAACAAAAACTTTATGTATATTTGTTCTATGTTTCTGGTAGATATATTTTACCTTAAGAAAGTTTTATTCCTGTTCATAATGTGTTTTTTTATTCAGAGAGGTTTAAAATTTCATCAAATATTTTTTAGAGTAATTGGAGATGATCACAATTTTTTGCACATAATCTGTTAATCTTGTGTATTACAGCTACTGAGATTCTAATAATCCTCACAATTCTGAAATAAAGTCTGTTTTTTCATAATGCATATTTAATAACAATAATGCTGACTCCATTTTCTAATATTTCACATAGAAATGTTTATAGTTATTCTCATTAATGAGAATGACCTATAGTTGTGTGTGTGTGTGTGTGTATGTGTGTTTCTGCTATTTTTACCCAAATATGGTGTTAGAGTTAGGATAGGATTCTATGAAAGGGCCGTATGTGCAAAGCAACACCCAAATGCCAAAGGAACCAAGAAACTGAAGGGGGCAAACAAATCCAGTTTATTGGTAAAGGGGACTTTATTGAGGGAACTTATAAACAGATCATGGTCTTGGGCAGCCATAAGACAGGTAGATCTCCACGCTGTTCCCCCAAGACCCAGGATTTATATGCCACAGGGAAAGGGCATGCATGCTCCAGCCACACTATTTAAGGTGACCGTCCAGAACAGGTATGAATTCTGTATGCATCATAGCCTGTAACTTGTGTGATAACATTGAGGTCGACCTGTTCTTACACTAAGGACAGTAAATAAAGAAGAAATCAGGAGGCATTCATGAGAATGAGTATCGGGGGAACCCACCCCCAATATTTCAAAGTAGATTCTTTCTATTTTCCATAAGTGTCAGTTGGCTGAGAAATAAAGAGAAAGAATACAAAGAGAGGAATTTTACAGCTGGGCGACCGGGGGTGACATCACATATCAGTAGGACTGTGATGCCCACTTGAGCCTCAAACCAGCAAGTTTTTTTATTAAGGGATTCAAAAGGGGAGGGGGTGTAAGAACATGGAGTAGATCACATGCTTCAAAGGGCAAAAAGGAGACCTACTGATAAGGGTCTATGTTCCTTGGTGCAGGTATTATCCTGATAAACATCTTAAACAACAGAAAAGAGGATTTGAGAGCAGAGAAACTGTCTGACCACAAATTTACCAGGGCTGGGTTTTCCCCTACCCTAGTAAGCCTGAAGATACTGCAGGAGACCAGGGCGTATTTCAGTCCTTATCTCAACCGCATAGGACAGACATTCCCAGAGCAGCCGTTTATAGACCTCCCCCAAGGAATGCATTCTTTCCCCAGGGTATTAATATTATTATTCCTTGCTAGGAAAAGAATTTACTGATATCTTCCCTACTTGCAAGTCCACTTATAGGCTCTCTGCAAGAAGAAAAATATGACTCTTTCTGCCCGACCCCGCAGGCAGTCAGACCTTATGGTTGTCTTCCCTTGTTCCCTAAAAATCACTGTTATTCTGTTCTTTTTCAAGGTGCACTGATTTCATATTGTTCAAACACACATGTTTTACAATCAATTTGTACAATAACACAATTATCACAGTGGTCCTCAGGTGATGTACATCCTCAGCTTATGAAGATAACAGGATTAAGAGATTAAAATAAGACAGGCATAAGAAATTATAAAAGTATCATTTGGGAACTGATAAATGTCCATATTAAAATGAAATCTTCACAATTTATGTTCCTTTGCCACGGCTCCAGCTGGTCCCTCCATTCGGTGTCCCTGACTTCCCACAACATCTCTCCATTTCTTTTTATATAACTGTGCCATGGCAATGAAGGCTTGTTCATTCTCTCGGTTTTGATGCAGGTTTCTTTGACTGGTCCAGCACACTAAAAACAAGCCAATTAAACAGAAAAACGTATTCCAAAATGTACTACAGTGGAGCACCGAATAGACTTAATCCAAGTCGTGGGGTTTAGTCCAGAAAGACTTTCTGCCACCTGATCTAATGCCTCAGCTCCAGGCACAATGGATAAATGAGCTTGAGAGGCTTCAAAAATATCGGGGGAACCCACCCCCAATATTTCAATGTAGCTTCTTTCTATTTTCCATAAGTGTCAGCCAGCTGAGAAATAAAGAGAAAGAGTACAAAGAGAGGAATTTCACAGCTGGGCCACCAGGGGTGACATCACATATCGGTAGGACCATGTTGCCCACCTGAGCCTCAAACCAGCAAGTTTTTTATTAAGGGTTTCAAAAAGAGAGGGGGTGTAAGAACAGGGAGTAGATCACATGCTTCAAAGGGCAAAAAGGAGAACTACTGATAAGGGTCTATGTTCAGCAGTGCACATATTGTCTTGATAAACATCTTCAACAACAGAAAACAGGGTTTGAGAGCAGAGAACTGGTCTGACCACAAATTTACCAGGGCTGGGTTTTTCCCCACCCTAGTAAGCCTGAGGGTACTGCAGGAGACCAGGGTGTATCTCAGTCCTTATCTGTTCTTTTTCAAGGTGCACTGATTTCATATTGTTCAAACACAAGTTTTACAATCAATTTGTACAGTTAACACAATTATCACAGTGGTCCTGAGGTGATGTATATCCTCAGCTTACGAAGATAACAGGATTAAGAGATTAAAATAAGACAGGCATAAGAAATTATAAAAGTATTATTTGGGAACTGATAAGTATCCATATTAAAATGAAATCTTCACAATTTATTTTCCTCTGTCATGGCTCCAGCCTGTCGCTCCATTCGGGGTTCCTGACTTCCCACAACATCTCTACGTTTCTTTTTATATAACAGTGCCATGGCGATGAAGGCTTGTACATACTCTTTGTTTTGAGGCAGGATTCTTTGACTGGCCCGGCACACTAAAAACAAGCCGATTAAACAGAGAAACATGATTCCAAAATTTCCTACAGTGGAGCACCCAGTGGACTTAATCCAAGTCATGGGGTTTAGTCCAGAAAGACTTTCTGCCACCTGATCTAACGCCTCAGCTCCAGGCACAATGGATAAATGAGCTTAAGAGGCTTCAAAAATATCGGGAGAACCCGCCCCCAATATTTCAATGTTGGTTCTTTCTGTTTTCCATAAGTGTCAGCCAGCTTAAAAATAAAGAGAAAGAGTACAAAGAGAGGAATTTTACAGCTGGGCCACCAGGGGTGACATCACGTATCAGTAGGACAGTGATGCCTACCTGAGCCTCAAACCAGCAAGTTTTTAATTAAGGGTTTCAAAAGGGGAGGGGGTTGCAAAAATAGGGAGTAGATCAGATGCTTCAAAGGGTATAAAGGAGAACCACTGATAAGGATCGATGTTCAGCAGTGCACATATTGTCTTGATAAACATCTTCAACAACAGAAAACAGGGTTTGAGAGCAGAGAACTGGTCTGACCACAAATTTACCAGGGCTGGGTTTTTCCCCACCCTAGTAAGCCTGAGGGTACTGCAGGAGACCAGGGCATATCTCAATCCTTATCTGTTCTTTTTCAAGGTGCACTGATTTCATATTGTTCAAATACACGTTTCACAATCAATTTGTACAGTTAACACAATTATCACAGTGGTCCTCAGGTGACGTACATCCTCAGCTTAGGAAGATAACAGGATTAAGAGATTAAAGTAAGACAGACCTAAGAAATTATAAAAGTATTATTTGAGAATTGGTAAATGTCCATATTAAAATGAAATCTTCACAATTTATGTTCCTCTGCCACGGCTCCAGCTGGTCCCTCCATTCGGTGTCCCTGACTTCCCACAACATCTCTCCGTTTCCTTTATATAACTGTGCCGTGGCGATGAAGGCTTGTTCATTCTCTCGGTTTTGAGGCAGGATTCTTTGACTGGTCTGGCACACTAAAAACAAGCCAATTAAACAGAGAAACATGATTCCAAAATTTCCTACAGCGGAGCACCCAGTGGACTTAATCCAAGTTGTGGGGTTTAGTCCAGAAAGACTTTCTGCCACCTGATCTAACGCCTCAGCTCCAGGCACAATGGATAAATGAGCTCAAGAGGCTTCAAAAATATCAGGGGGAAACCGCCCCCTATATTTCAATGTAGGTTCTTTCTACTTTCCATAAGTGTCAGCCAGCTGAGAAATAAAGAGAAAGAGTACAAAGAGAGGAATTTCACAGCTGGGCTGCTGGGGGTGACATCACATATCAGTAGGACAGTGATGCCTACCTGAGCCTCAAATCAGCAAGTTTTTTATTAAGGGTTTCAAAAAGGGAGGGGGTGCAAAAACAGGGAGTAGATCAGATGCTTCAAAGGGCAAAAAGGAGAACTACTGATAAGGATCTGTGTTCAGCAGTGCATGTATTGTCTTGATAAACATCTTAAACAACAGAAAACAGGGTTCGAGAGCAGAGAACTGGTCTGACCACAAATTTACCAGAGCTGGGTTTTTCCCCACCCTAGTAAGCCTGAGGGTACTGCAGGAGACCAGGGTGTATCTCAGTCCTTATCTGTTCTTTTTCAAGGTGCACTGATTTCATACTGTTCAAATACATGTTTCACAATCAATTTGTACAGTTAACACAATTATCACAGTAGTCCTGAGGTGACGTACATCCTCAGCTTAGGAAGATAACAGGATTGAGAGATTAAAGTAAGACAGACCTAAGAAATTATAAAAGTATTATTTGGGAACTGATAAATGTCCATATTAAAATGAAATCATTACAATTTATGTTCCTCTGCTGCGGCTCCAGCCGGTCCCTCCATTCGGGGTCCCTGACTTCCCGCAACAACTGGGGCTAATCAGAAGTCAACCTGGCAGATTAGTATCCAAGATGAAATCAATTTTATCTACACAGATAGATTAGCAGAACCAGTTGAGAAGTTTCCTATTTGTGCTCCGAAAGGATGTGAATATCATACATTTGATCTGTTTCTCAAACAATTTATAAAACTCACTCCAAACTTAGTGGCCTAAATGCCTTCATATTAGGATTAGATCTGTGGCTGCTTTTTCATTTTTCGCCACAGTTACTTATCTATGCAATTTTCTGTTATAACAGCAGAAAACAGACTAAGACCTTCTTGAGTTAATTTTAATAATTATCTTTTCCTTAAAAATTATTCATTTCATTTAAATTTTCTAATTTATTTCTATAAAATTTTACATAGCATTTTCTTATAATTCTAACATCTTCTTGTGTATCTCTATTTGCTATTACATTCTGTTTTTTATTTTCATATTTAAATTTATGTCTTTTCTCTTTTTTGACATTGGAACTGCCAAAGGTTTATCTGTTTCATTTGTTTTCTGAAAGAACTAGCTTTTGATTTTCTTGATCTTGTCTACTCTTCGGTGTGTTCTATTCCATAATTTTTTTCCTACATTATGCTTCTTTTTTCCTTCATTCTCCTTCTGTTGATACTTATTTTGTTGTTCTCTTTCTGGATCGTTAATTTCATGCTTAGTTGATTTATTTTATAATATATAGGAGTTCAGAAAAATATGCATTCTTTTTTGTGGTGCACACAGTGACTTTTTATCTCATATATAAATCTGTTAATTGTGTTTTTCAAATGCTGTTCAGTCTGCATGGTTTGCCAACCTCTGAGAGAGATAGATTTAGTTCTCCAACTAGTATTGATATAATCTGAATGTGTTTCCCAAAAAGCATGTGTTGGAACTTAGGCCCCAATGCAACAGTGTGGGAGGTGGGACCTAACAGGAGGTGTTTCGGTCATGAGGGCTCCATCATTATGAATAGATTAATGCTGATGCTAAAAGCACTTGGGGCTGTGTGAGTTCCATCTCTTTTTTTTTCTTCTTTTTATTTTAGGTTCAAAGGGTATGTATGTAGGTTTGTTACATGGGTAAATTGTGTGTCTCAGGGGTTTGGTTTACAGGTAATTTTGTTACCCACGTAATCAGCATACTACCTGATACGTAGTATTTTGATCTTCACCCTTCTCCCTCAAGTAGGCCTCAGGGTCTGTTCTTTCCTTCTTGTGTCCATGTGTACTCAATGTTTAACTGCCACTTATAAGTGAGAACATGCAGTATTTGGTCTTCTGTTCCTGTGTTAATTCACTAAAGATATTGGCCTACAGCTCCATCCATGTTGCTGCAAATGACAGGATCTTGTTCTTTTTTATGGCTGTGTAGTATTCCCTGGCGTATATGTACCACATTTTCCTTATCCAGTCCACTGTTGATGGACATCAATGTTGATTCCACATCATTGCTATTGTGAATAATGCTGTAATGAACATATGCATGCATGTATCTTTATAGTGGAATGATTTCTATTCCTTTGGGTATTTACCCAGTAATGGGGTTGCTGAGTCAAATGGTAGTTCTACTTTAAGTTCTTTTAGAAATCTCCAGACTACTTTCCACAGTGGCTGAACTAATTTACATTCCCACCAGCAGTGTACAAATGTTCCCTTTTCTCCACAATTTCACCAGTGTCTGTTATTTTGACTTTTTAATCATAGCCATTCTGACAGGTGTGAGATAGTATTGCATTGTGGTTTTAATTTTCATTTCCCTAATGATTAGTGAAATTGAGCAATCTCTTGCTCTCTTACATGTGCTTTCTTGCCCTTCCACCATGGGATGATGCAGCAAGAAGGCCCTTGCTAGATGTGGCCCTTGATCTTGGATTTCCCAGCCTCCAGAACCATGAGTCAAATAAATTTCTGTTTATTATAAATTATCCAGTCTTAGGTGTTCTGTTGTAACAGCACAAAACAGACTAAGACAATTATTGTAATTTTGCTATGTATTTTTTGTTTTCCAAGTATTTATGTAAACATTTTAGTGAAAAGTTGGCAAAAGTTGTGATAGAATCTATTAGCCAGATGCTATTAAAACTCTTGGTGAGGAATTTCTTAATAAATCCACAAACATTGCTATTTTATCTAGAAGTGATTTTATAAAATCATGACAATCTTTAGATTTAATAAATCACAATAGTGTCATATTAATAATGCTACCTATACTTTGGCATTTCACCTTGTGAATATGATAATGTGTGTTTTTTGTTTTTCATCTCCATCTAGATTGCATCATCTTCAAGGAACCAAATTTTTAATTTGTTAAAAATTTTCTAGTGTAATAATAAAATAAAATAAAAATAAATAAATAAATAAAAAACTATCCAAAAAATTTTTTTTCTAGTTTAAAGACGCAAAGCATTATGCTTAAAAAATTGCCTCTTTATTTTTCTCTTTACTCTCTCTTAAAACCAGTCTCTAATGAGCTGATGAAAGGTAATTTTCTTTTCCCTCCCTTCCTTCCTTTTCCTTTCTTTTTTTTAATTATGAGGGCTTAATTAATAGCATGAGAGTTTTATTTAGGTGAACACATCTTGTTAATTATCATTACTTGGGTGCTATATTTTCAGTTTTCATTTTGCTAATATTTATATTGTATTGTCTTCCACTTAAGAATTCATGATGCAGTCATATTAGCTCAAATAAAGTATATGCTCTCATTATTATTTATAGAAAAGGAGGAAATAGAATCTGCCACAGCATGTATTATAAGCATTTTCTTAATTAACATTTAGTAACTATTATATTGAAATTACCGTATGACAGACACTACTGTTTTGTGACAATTCTTGTATAAAGATTATTATGTATTTCTCAAACTAAGGTAAATTTGTATTCTGGTGGGAATAAAAGGAATAATCACTATGAGATAGAAACTTGGATAGGATTTAAACCTGAATCTCCTGTTTGCCTCCCAATATCACCACTTTCATCACATTTTCTCCTATGGGAGAATCTACAATCAGTGTAGAACTCATTTTTTTTTTTTTTGAGATGGAGTCTCACTCTGTCACCCAGGCTGGAGTACAGTGGCACTAACTCTGCTCACTGCAACCTCCGCCTCTTGAGTTCAAGCAATTCTCCTACCTCAGCCTCCTGAGTAGCTGGGATTACGGGCGCCCGCCACCACGCCTGGCTAATTTTTGTATTTCTGTAGAGACTTTGTTTCGCTGTGTTGGCCAGGCTGGTCTCGAACTCCTGACCTCAAGTGATCCACCTGCCTTGGCCTCCCAAAGTGCTGGGATTACAGGCGTGAGCCACTGCACCTAGCCAGAACTCAATTTTGAAAGGGCAAAAGCTGGTAAAATTTTGATATTTATTAAAGACAAAGAATATAAAGTGAAAGATACAAAACGAGATACAGAATTGTAAATACCAACAAATCGCAGCAAAATACAGGTTTTAAAAAAATGGTAGAAGTAATAAACATTACAAAATTAAATACCTGACGCTTGCTATAGTATTTTCCCTTACATTTTTGGCTGCAAATTCTTTACTATCTCTTCCTATGACAATTTTGTAATATTTTCTACAGCAAGAATAGAAAGACAATTTAGTTTTTTTCCTCATGGTTGATCAGAATGTACTATTGTTATTACTGATGGTTTAGAAAAGTTTCTTTCAGCTTCACAACTCATTATTGCCAAATCATCTCTCTAGAAGCTATAACAGATGTGCTTTGTGGTACAGCTTTGTGCCCTGCACTGTAAACCCAAGGATTTCTTTGATTGGTTTAAGGAAGTGGGCTATGCATGAGATGCGGGAGCCTTTCAAGGTGTGGGTATGAGCATCAGAGGACGTTGTCTGAATCCAGCACAGACAGTTACTGGATGTTCTTTACGCTTGGTTATTTATCTGTGTCAGGTAAGATTGGATTCCCAAGGGCTTCCAAGCCAGTTTTTTAAAAAATTAAATAAACTTTTTATTTTAGAATAGTTGTTTACAATTTCAAGCCACTTTGTATGTGTTATTTAATCCCCTTAATATTGTAAGAGAAGAATTTTGTCACTTAAAGGTTTATGAGAATCTCTCCTAAAGGGACAGCACATGTAGGCTGTGGTTCCATGCTGCAGGGACATCTGTGTTAACAGCATTTACACAACAAACATTACTGGGGGGCAGTAGCAATGGTTATAAGATTATTATACAAGTAAAAGCAAACATCTTAAAAAAAAAATTCCCCTTTTTTTGTCAGTCCACTATACTAGGATCATCTTTTTTTAATGAGTTTAACCAGTTTCCTTGACAACTCATTTTTCTGTCTAGACTTTAAAGTGCCTAATGAAGTCTTCATAGGACAACTAACCCCGTTTGTCTTAGACTGACTGTCTTTGGGCACAGCAGAGCACTGAGGGGATGAGCTGACCTCTTGAAGATGGATTCCATTAAATGACCCCTGAGCATGAGAAGGTGCCTTTGCAACTGGCCATGACACAACTATCATTTAATGCAATAACATTCTCTTGACAGATCTACCATAGCTAATGGGAGAAGGAAAATTAGTTTGAAATTAGGAAAATATATTGTTAGAATAAATCATCACCTACAGGGAATGGTAGTTATCTGTTCTCTCTGTTACCTAAAATGATATTAAATACTAACAGAATAAGGAGCGAGAGGGGAGAAAAAATGGAAAAGCTGTCAGAGCCATTTGTTCCAACTTTTAAAATTTTTCTATCATAAAGAAAATTATTGGCCAGGCGCGGTGGCTCACACCTGTAATGCCAGCACTTTGGGAGGCTGAGGTGGGTGGATCACCTGAGTTCAGGAGTTCAAGACCAGCCTGGCCAACATGGAGAAACCCCGTCTCTACTAAAAATACAAAAAAATTAGCTGGGCATGGTGGTGGGTGCCTGTAATCCCAGCTACTTTGGGAGGCTGAGGCAGGAGGCAGAGGTGGCAGTGAGCTGAGATTACACCATTGCACTCCAGCCTGGGTGACAAGAGCAAAACTCCATCTCAAAAAAAAAAAAAATTTAAATTAAATTAAAAATAAATAAATAAATAAAAGGGACCTATCAGTGCCTTATTGTAGTTGCATGAACAAACAGAACCAAGCAATCCACTGGTTTATCTGAAAGAATAAGAGGCCTATGGAGCTGAGAAGACAACGATATAATAAAAATTGTATGGCACACCTATTTATATATAGCATAGTGTGAGGGTTAGTTTTATGTATCAGCTTGGCTGGGCCACAGCATCCAGATATTTGTTTAAACACTGGTCTGGATGTTGCTGCAAATATACTTTTTGGAAGAGATTAACATTAAATCAGTGGAATTTTGAGTAAAGCCGATTACCCTCTGCATTAGTCTATTCTCACACTGCTATAAAGAAATACCCGAGACTGGTAATTTATAAAGAAAAAAGATTTAATTGGCTATGGTTCCACAGGCTTTACAAGAAGCATGGCAGCATCTGCTTCTGGGGAGGACTCAGGGAGCTTTTACTTGTGGTGGAAGGCAAAATGGGAACAGGTGTCTTACATGCTAGGAACAGGACCACAAGCACGAGAGGGAGAGGTGCTGCACAGTTTTAACAACCAGATCTCGTGAGAACTTACTCACTGTATAGCACTAAGGGTGTATGATAACTCTGCCCCCATGATCCAATCACCTGCCACCGGGCCACACCTCCCACACTGGGGAATTACAATTCGACATGAGACTTGCGGGGGACACAGATCCAAACCACATCACTCTCCATAATATGGGTGGGCCTCATTCAATTAGTTGAAGACTGACCTCCCCAAAGAAGAGGGGATTTTGCCTTTGTATTCGAGCTGCAACATCAACTCTTCCATGAGCTCCCTGAGTCTGCAGCCTGCTGGCCTTGCCTGCAGATTTGGAACTTGCCCCCGACAATGCATGTGCCAAGTTCTTAAAATAAATACTTCCGTCTCTCCCTCAGTGAGCAGCCCCATCCTATTGGTTCTGTTTCTCTGGAGAACTTTGATTAATAAGATTGATAAATATTAATAAACATTATTGGTAAAGCTAAATATTGATTGGTGGTGACCCTTCAAATTTATGTAGGGGCATCAAGTTTGGATGGAGCCATGCCTCCTTTTGGCTTATCTTCTTTTTACCTTCATTTTTATCTTCAAGTTTTTAGGGGGTGGACACTTAAGACCTTTGCTCAGTATTTGCCCTTATGGATGATCAATAAAAGTAAAAACAAAAAAGGAAATATTGGGTAATTTGTAACTATTTATAAAATGTATCTGTATATATTATTTAATACTTACACCAACCCTTTGGGATAATTAAATGCTTCCCTGTTTTAGAAATGAAAGGGTAACAATAACAAAAACACAGATAATTTATTGAGCTCATTCTGGGCTAAGCATGTCACAAAGTTTGTCATAGTCTCTTTTGTGCTGCTTTAACAGGATACCACAGATTAGGTAATTTATATAGAATAGAAATTTATTTTCTCACAGTCTGGAGGCTGGGAAATCCAAGACGAAGGCACTGAAAGTTAAGGCTTGGTCTCTTTGCTTTCAAGATGGCACCTTGAGCACTTTTTCCTCAGGAGTGGAGGCACGTTGTGTCTTCACAAGGCAGAAGAGCAGGAGAGAGTGAACTCATTCCCACAGCCCTTTCTATAATGGCATTCACCCATGCATAAGGATGGGGCCCTCATGACCTAAACATCTCCCATTAAGCTCCACTGCCCAATACTGTTGCACTGGAGATTAAGCTTCCAACTCATTAATTCTAAGGGGACAGAAACAGAAGCATTCAAACCATTGCAGAGATTATCTCATGTAAGCCTCACAGCAACCCATGGCACAGCAATCCCAGTTTAAGATGAGCATACTGAAAAATGCATAAAATAAAGGGCTGGGCTAGAACTTGAACTTAGATCAATTGATTCCAAAGAAGTCTGTGCTTTTTTCTCCCATGGGGAGGTGTCTTTCATTTTTTTACCCCAGGTAGACAAGACAAAACACATCTCTGAGGCTTTTTGTGGCACAGATCTCAGTGCAAGTGTCATATTTCTGGAACTCGACTAAAAGTCAGGTGCTCAATTAGGACAGAGATCAAATGACTCGGCTGCAAAACCAGTGCCCTGCCTCTCCTGAGTTAAAAAGTCTCATTTATGATTATTAATATTGAAAGGGATAAAATGTATCTTTATATCTGCCATCAATTTTTCCCTGCCTTCATGGTAGAACTACAGGAGAACTCTGGGGAAAATTCAAGGCAACTATGAAGGAGAGAAGGCAGAGCATTAGAGAACTTAGGAGCTGTAGGACTCTTAGAGAGCTTCTTCTCCTTCTCCTTCACTTGACAGATGAAGAAACTGGAGGCAGGGAATTAGATCACCTGCTGAAAGTATGTTAGACTGGAGCATCTAAAATTTAATGAGCAAATAAAATCAATTTAATTTTGTTCAAGTGCAGATTCTGATTATATAGGACTGAGATGGGGCCCAGAAGTCTGCATTTCTATGAAGCTCTCCAGGTGAAGCTACTGCTGTTGGTCCAGTGGCTGCACAGAGTGGGGAGAGAGAGTGAAGCATTATGACAGGTAGGATAGTAGAAGGGGAGGGAGGGAACCAGGTACTATGGTTTGAATGTATCCCCCAAGTTCATGTGTTGGAAACTTAATCCTCAATGCAACACTGTTGAGAGGTGGGACTTTTAAAAGGTGATTAGGGCACAAAGACTCTGCTCTCATGAATGGATTAAAGCCATTATCGTGACAGTGGGTTTGTTATGAAAGTGAGTTTGGCCCTCCTTTTCACTCTCTCACCATGTGATGCCTTCTACCATATTATGAGGCAGCAAGAAGGCCCTCAACAGATGCAGTCCCTCGATCTTGGACTTCCCAGCCTTCAGAACTGTAAGCCAAATAAATTTCTATTTATTACAAATTAGTCTGTGGTATTATGTTATAGCAGCATAAAATGGACTAAGACAGAAAATTGGTAGTGTGAAGTGGGGCTGTTGCTATAACAGATACCTGAAAATACAGAAGTGGCTTTGGAACTGGGGAATGAGTAGAGGCTAGAAGAATTAGGAGGATCAAGCAATAATAGAAAAAAGGTGTATTGCTGTAAAAAAGCACTAAGGGTGATCTGGTGAAGGTTTAGAAGAGAAGAGCTACAGGAAAAGTTTGAAACTTCTTTGAAATTTCTTAAGCGGTTAAGATCAGAAGATTGGTAGAAATATAGGATGTAGAGGCCATTCTGATGTGGTCTTAGGTGGAAATGAGGGACAAGATATTAAAAACTGGAGTAAAGGCTGGGCATACTGGCTCACACCTGTAATCCTAGTGATGGCAATGGCAGCTAGTCTGGAGCAGCTGCTGCCATTTTGCCAGCTGCAGTGGAGAGGCATGGCCAGGGCTGCACATTCCACAGAGCTGGCAGAAGCCAGGGACAAGTGGGATCCCCATCCTTTTCAAGTTGGTGGGACGGGAGCTCCCTTGGTTCAGCCACAGCTGCCCAAGTTGTCACCATGGACCTGGGCTTCCGCTGCATGGAGCAGGTAAGAGCCCCAATCCCTGGGTGCAGCTGCCCAAACTGTGGCTGTGGACCCAGGCATCCCTGCACTCTTGGGAGCCCAGGAAGGCACCTCCTGCCCCCTCAGGCTTGGAAGTGCCTACTCCTGCTGCGTGGCTTCTCCCTGCTGTTGGCGCCCATTCTGATCTTAGAGCAAAGTCAGGGCCAGACCCAGATGCTGTCACAGCCTGGCCAGGTATGCACACACTTGTGGCAGTGCTGACACACCAAGCCCCTGCCACCTTGACCCCCTCTGTACTTTGGGCACTGACAAGCATAGGAGGGAAGCCAATGGGGGCACTGAGGGCAGCTTGGCACTTCAGGCCAGGGAGCGCCTGAAGGCTGGGGGCCAGGCTGCCAGTCCCACTGACTGGAGTGAGAACTTGTGGTGCCTTTTCTGGGCCTGCTCATGGACCAATCAGCATGCACTTCCTACCCTCTGAGGCCCATAATTGCCCCGGGCTCAGCCAGAGCTGAGCAGATGTCCAGATGACCAGTAGCAGAGGGGAGCTACCCACTCTAGGGTCTTGTCTCTGCTGAGAGCTGCAGACATTGGGAAGACTGGCTGCAGAGAGTAGCTACCCACTGCAGACGTCAGGATGACCAGCTGCAGAAAGGAGCTACCCACTCCAGGGCCTCCTCTGTGCTGAGAGCTGCAGAGATGACAGAATGATCTACCTGAGGAGAGGAGCTATCCACCCCAGTGCCTCCTTGGAACTATTCTGTCACTCAGTAAAGCTCCTCTTGACTTTGCTCACTCTCTACTTGTCTTTGTACCTTGTTCTTCCTGGACACAGGACACAAACTTGGGACCTGCCAAGTGGCAGGGCTGAAAGAGCTATAACAGAAACAGGGCGGAAACATGCCACTTGCTCACCATGTTGCAGTTGAAGAGAAGGAGAGAACTGTAGCCTTTTAGGGAGCCCAGACCTGGGAGCTCCTTGAGCCAGGGCTGTGACTCAGTCTTTGGGGCCCTGTGGTTCCTGGAGTCTCCAAGCTCCCGGGTGCCACTGTGTTCCCTGGTGACAGCCATGGAAGCTGCTTGTAGCATGCCTGGTCTGGCCATAGCCTCACAGAGAGCCTGTGCCTGTGCCAGCACCTGATGCACCTGCCCCACTGCAGCAGCCGGCATACCTGACTGTGCACCGTGGCCAGACCCCCACACTCGCTTGCTCACACACCCCTTGCTACTCCACACCTGGCTTGAGTTTGACAGGCGTGGGATCCAGGCTGGTAGCACGAGCCAAGCTCAGCCTGCCAGGTCAAGTGGGCAGAATGAGTCCAGTGGGCCTAAGCAAAACTCAGGCAAAGGCACCACCGGCCACAGGGATTTCTCACCAGAAAAACCACCCCCGAGGGATCCTATAATGGCAGCAATTTGCAAGGCCAGGGCTGGCAGATTGCCTGAGCTCAGAAGTTCAAGACCAGCCTGGGCAACATGGTGAAACCCTGTCTCTACTAAAAATACAAAAAAATTAGCTGCGTATAGTGGCCCACACCTGTAGCCTTAGTTGCTCAAGATGTTGAGGCACAAGAATCACTTGAATCTGGGAGCAGAGGCTACAGTGAGCTGAGATTGTGCCACTTCACTCCAGCCTGGGTGACAGAGCAAGACTGTCTCAAAACAAAACAAAAAAACCAACTGGAGTAAAGGCCATTTTTGCTATACAGTTGCAAAGAATTTGTGCAATTGTGTCAATGCCCTAGAGTTTTATGGAAAACAGAATTTAAGAGTGGTGAACTAGTATATCTGGCAGAAGAAATATCTAAGCAGCAAAGTGTTCAAGGCACTGCAAGGCTTCTTTTGGCTGCTTACAGTGAAAAGAGAGAAGAGAGAAATTATTATTATTATACTTTAAGTTCTCGGGTACATGTGCAGTTTTGTTACATAGGTATACCTGTGCCATGGTGGTTTGCTGCACCCATCAACCCATCACCTACATTAGGTATTTCTCCTAATGCTATCCCTGTTCTAGCCCTCCACCTCCCAACAGGCCTCAGTGTGTGATGTTCCCCTCCCTGTGTCCATATGTTATCGTTATTAAGCTCCAACTTATGAGTGAGAACATGTGGTGTTTGGTTTTTTGTTCTTGTGATAGTTTGCTGAGAATGATGGTTTCCAGCTTCATCCATGTCCCTGCAAAGGACATGAACTCATCCTTTTTTATGGCTGCATAGTATCCCATTGTGTGTATTTGCCACATTTTCTTGATCTGATCTATCATTGATGGACATTTGGGTTGGTTCCAAGTTTTTGCTATTGTGAATAGTGCTGCAATAAATATACATGTGCATGTATCTTTATAATAGAATGATTTATAATCGTTTGGATATATACCCAGTAATGGGATGGCTGGGTCAAATGGTATTTCTAGTTCTAGATCCTTGAGGAATTGCCACATTGTCTTCCACAATGGTTGTACTAACTTACACACCCACCAACAGTGTAAAAGCGTTCCTATTTCTCCACATCCTCTCCAGCATCTGTTGTTTCCTAACTTTTTAATGATCACTATTCTAACTGGCATGAGATGGTATCTCATTGTGGTTTTGATTTGCATTTCTCTAATGACCAGTGATGATGAGCATTTTTTCTTATGTTTGCTGGCTGTATAAATGTCTTCTTTTGAGAAATGTCTGTTCATATCCTTTGCCCACTTTTTGATGGGGTTGTTTGCTTTTTTCTCGTAAATTTAAGTTCTTTGTAGATTCTGGATATGAGCCCTTTGTCACATGGAGATTGCAAAAATTTTCTCTCATTCTATAGGTTGTCTGTTCACTCTGATGCTAGTTTCTTTTGCTGTGCAGAAGCTCTTTAGTTTAATTAGATCCCATTTGTCAATTTTGGCTTTTGTTGCCATTGCTTTTGGTGTTTTAGTCATGATGTCTTTGCCCATGCCTATGTCATGAATGGTATTCCCTAGGTTTTCTTCTAGGATTTTATGGCTTTAGGTCTTATGTTTTGGTCTTTAATCCATCTTAAGTTGATTTTTGTATAAGGTGTAAGGAAGGGGTCCAGTTTCAGTTTTCTGTGTATGGCTAGCCAGTTTTCCCAACATCATGTATTAAATAGGGAATCCTTTCCCCATTGCTTGTTTGTGTCAGGTTTGTCAAAGATCAGATGGTTGTAGATGTGTGGTGTTATTTCTGAGGCCTCTGTTCTGTTCCATTGGTCTATATAACTGTTTTGGTACCAGTACCATGCTGTTTTTTTTTTTTTACTGTAGCCTTGTAGTATAGTTTGAAGTCAGGTAGCATGATGCCTCCAGCTTTGTTGTTTTTGCTTTGGGTTGTCTTGGCTATGCAGGCTCTTTTTTGGTTCCACATGAAATGTAAAGTAGTTTTTTCTAATTCTATGAAGAAAGTCAATGGTAGCTTGATGGGGATAACACTGAATCCATAAATTACTTTGGGCAGTATGGCCATTTTCATGATATCGATTCTTCCTATTCATGAGCATGGAATGTTTTTCCATTTGTTTGTGTCCTCTCTTATTTCCTTGAGCAGTGGTTTGTAGTTCTCCTTGAAAAGGTCCTTCACATCTCTTGTAAGTTGTATTCCTATGTATTTTATTCTCTTAGTAGCCATTATGAATGGGAGTTTACACATGATTTGGCTCTCTGTCTGTTATTGGTGTATAGTAATGCTTGTGATTTTTGCACATTGATTTTGTATCCTGAGACTTTGCTGAAGTTGTTTATCAGCTTAAGGAGATTTCAGGCTGAGACGATGGGGTTTTCTAAATATGCAATCATGTAATCTGCAAACAAAGACAATTTGACTTCCTCTCTTCCTATTTGAATACCTTTTATTTCTTTCTCTTGCCTGATTGCCCTGACCAGAACTTCCAATACTATGTTGAATAGGAGTGGTGAGAGAGGGCACCCTTGTCTTGTGCTGGTTTTCAAAGTTAATGCTTCCAGTTTTTTTCCCATTCAGTATGATATTGGCTGTGGATTTGTCATAAATAGCTCTTATTATCTTGTGATGCATTCCATTGATACCTAGTTTATTGAGAGTTTTTAGCATGAAGGGGTGTTGAATTTTGTTGAAGGCCTTTTCTGCATCTATTGAGATAATCATGTGGTTTTTGTCATTGGTTCGGTTTATGTGATGGATTACGTTTATTGATTTGTGTATGTTGAACCAGCCTCGCATCCCAGGGATGAAGCTGACTTGATAGTGGTGGATAAGCTTTTTGATGTGCTGCTCGATTTGGTTTGCCAGTATTTTATTGAGGATTTTTGCATCTGTGTTCATCAGGGATATTGGCCTGAAATTTTCTTTTTTGTTGTGTCTCTGCCAGGTTTTGGTATCAGGATGATGCTGGCCTCATAAAATGAGTTAGGGAGGAGTCCCTCTTTTTCTATTGTTTGGAATAGTTTCAGAAGGAATGGTACCAGCTCCTCTTTTTACCTCTGGTAGAATTCGGCTGTGAATCCATCTGGTCCTGGACATTTTTTGGTTGGTAGGCTATTAAGTACTGCCTCAATTTCAGAACTTTCTATTGGTCTCTTTAGGAATTTGACTTCTTCCTGGTTTAGTCTTGGGAGAGTGTATGTGTCCAGGATTTTATCCATTTCTTCTAGATTTTCTAGTTTATTTGCATAGAGGTGTTTACAGTATTCTCTGATGGTAGTTTGTATTTCTATTGGATCAGTGATGATATTCCCTTTATCATTTTTTATTGCATCTATTTGATTATTCTCTCTTTTCTTCTTTATTAGTCTGGCTAGATGTCTATCTATTTTGTTGATCTTTTCAAAAAACCAGCTCCTGGATTCTTTGATTTTTTTTGAAGGCTTTTTTTGTGTTTCTATCTTCTTCAGTTTTGCTCTTAGTCATTTCTTGTGTTCTGCTAGCTTTTGAATTTGTTTGCTGTTGCTTCTGTAGTTCTTTTAATTTTGATGTTAGGGGGTCAGTTTGAGATCTTTCCTGCTTTCTCTTGTGGGCATTTGGTTCTATAAATTTCTCTCTAGAACACACTACCTCAAATGTGTCCCAGAGATTCTGGTACATTGTGTCTTCATTCTCATTGGTTTCAAAGAACATCTTTATTTCTGCCTTCATTTTGTTATTTACACAGTAGTCATTCAGGAGCAGGTTGTTCAGTTTCCATGTAGTTGTGCGGTTTTGAGTGAGTTTCTTAATCCTGAGTTCTAATTTGATTGCTCTGTGGACTGCAAGACTGTTATGATTTCCATTCTTTTGCATTTGCTGAGGAGTGTTTTACTTCCAATTTATGGTCAATTTTAGAATTAGTGTGATGAGATGCTGAGAATGTATATTTTGTTGATTTGGGGTGAAGAGTTCTGTAGATGTCTTTTAGGTCCACTTTGTCCAGAGCTGAGTTCAAGTCTTGAATATCCTTGTTAATTTTCTGTCTTGTTGATCTGTCTAATATTGACAGTAGGGTGTTAAAAGTCTCCCACTATTATTGTGTGGGAGTCTAAATCTCTTTGTAGGTCCCTAAGAACTTGCTTTATGAATCTGGGTGCTCCTGTGTTGGGTGCACATATATTTAGGAAAGTTAATGCTTCTTGTTGCGTTGATCCCTTTACCATTATGTAATGCCCTTCTTTGTCTCTTTTGATCTTTATTGGTTTAAAATCTGTTTTATCAGAGATTAAGATTGCAACTCCTGCTTTTTTTTTTTTTCTTTTTTTTTGCTTTCCATTTGCTTGGTAAATTTTCCTCCATCCCTTTATTTTGAGCCTATGTGTGTCTTTGCACATGAGGTGGGTCTCCTGAATACAGCACGCTGATGGGTCTCGACTCTATCCTTGTCAGTCTGTGTCTTTTAATTGGGGCATTTAGCCCATTTACATTTAAGGTTAATATTGTTATGTGTAAATTTGATCATGTCATTATGATGCTAGCTGGTTATTTTGCACATTAGTTGATGCAGTTTCTTCATAGCATTGATGGTCTTTACAATTTGGTATGTTTTTGCAGTGGCTAGTACTGGTTGTTCCTTTCCATGTTTAGTGCTTCCTTCAGGAGCTCTTGTAAGGCAGGGCTGGTGGTGACAAAATCTCTCAGCATTTGCTTGTCTATAAAATATTTTATCTCTCCTTTGCTTTTGAAGCTTAGTTTTGCTATGAAATTCTGGGTTGAAAATTATTTCCTTCAAGAATGTTGAATATTGCCCCCACTCTCTTCTGGCTTGTAGGGTTTCTGCCAAGGGATCTGGTGTTAGTCTGATGGGCTTCCTTTTGTGGGTAACCCGACTTTTCTTTCTGGCTACCCTTAACATTTTTTCCTTCATTTCAACCTTGGTGAATCTGACGATTATGTGTCTTAGGGTTGCTCTTCTTGAGAAGTATCTTTGTGGTGTTCTCTGTATTTCCTGAATTTGAATGTTGGCCTGTCTTGCTAGGTTGAGGAAGTTCTCCTGGATAATATCCTGAAGAGCGTTTTCCAACTTGGTTCCATTCTTCCCATCACTTTCAGGTACACCAATCAAATGTAGGTTTGGTCTTTTCACATAGTCCCATATTTCTTGGATGCTTTGTTCATTCATTTTTATTCTTTTTTCTCTAATCTTGTCTTCTCACTTTATTTCATTAAGTTGATCTTCAATCTCTTATATCCTTTCTTCTGCTTGATGGATTTGGCTATTGATACTTGTGTGTGCTTCACAAAGTTCTTGTGCTGTGTTTTTCCGCTCCATCAGGTCATTTATATTCTTCTCTAAACTGGTTATTCTAGTTAGCAATTCATCTAACCTTTTTTCAAGGTTCTTAGTTTTCTTGCATTGGGTTAGAACATGCTTCTTTAGCTCGGAGGAGTTCGTTATTACCCACCTTCTGAAGCCTACTTCTGTCAATTTGTCAAACTCATTCTCCATCCAGTTTTGTTCCCTTGCTGGTGAGGAGTTGTGATCCTTTGGAGGAGAAGAGGCGTTCTGGTTTTTGGAATTTTCAGCCTTTTTGCGCTGGTTTCTTCCCATCTTTGTGGATTTATCTAACTTTGGTCTTTGATGTTGGTGACCTTCGGATGGGGTCTTTAAGTGGACATGCTTTTCCTTTCTGTTTGTTAGTTTTCCTTCTAATAGTCAGGTCCCTCTGCTGAAGGTCTGCTGGAGTCTGCTGGAGGTCCACTCCAGACCCTGTCTGCCTGGGTATCACCAGTGGGGCTGCAGAACAGCAAAGATTGCTGCCTGTTCTTTCCTCTGGAAGCTTCGTCCCAGAGGGGCACCTGCCAGATGCCGGCCAGAGCTCTCCTGTATGAGGTGTCTGTCAGCCCCTACTGGGAGGTGTCTCCCAGTCAGGAAACACTGGGGTCAGGGACTCACTGGAGGAGGCATTCTGGCCCTTAGCAGAGCTCAGATGGTGTGCTGGGAGGTCCGCTGCTCTCTTCAGAGCCATCAGGCAGGGACATTTAAGTCTGCTGAAGCTGCGCTCACAGTCATCCCTTCCCCCCGGGTGCTCTGTCCCAGGGAGATGGGGTTTCATCTGTAAGTCCCTGACTGTGGCTGTTGCCTTTTTTTTCAGAGATGCCCTGCCCAGAGAGGAGAAATCTGGCAGTCTGGCTGCAAAGGCCTTGCTGAGCTGCAGTGGGCTCCACCCAGTTTGAACTTCCCAGAGGCTTTGTTTACACTGTGAAGGTAAAACCACCTCCTCAAGCCTCAGCAATGGCAGACACCCCTCCCCCAACCAAACTCCAGCATTCCAGGTTGATCTCAGACTGCTGCTGTGCTGGCAGCGAGAATTTCAAGCCAGTAGATCTTAGTTTGCTGGGCTCCATGGGGGTGGGACCCCCAAGCCAGACCACTTGGCTCCCTGGCTTCAGCACCCCTTTCCAGGGGAGTGAACATTTCTGTCTCACTGGCATTCCACATGCCACTGGGGTATGGAAAAAAAAAAAAAGAATTCCTGCAGCTAGTTCGGTGACTGCCCAAACGGCTGCCCAGGTTTGTGCTTGAAACCCAGGGCCCTGGTGGGGTAGGCACCGGAGGGGATCTCCTGGTCTGCAGGTTGCAAAGACCATGGGAAAAGCGCAGTATCTGGGCTGCAGTGCATGGTTCCTCAGGTTCAGTCCTTCATGGCTTCCCTTGGATAGGGGAGAAGATATTCCCCGACCCCTCGTGCTTCCCCAGTGAGGTGATGCCCCACCCTGCTTTGGCTTGCCCTCCGTGGGCTACACCCACTGTCCAACCAGTTCCAATTAGAAGATTTGGGTACCTCAGTTGGAAATGCAGAAATCACTCACCTTCTGTGTTGATCTCGCTGGAAGCTGCAGACTGGAGCTGTTCCTATTTGGCCATCTTGAGATAAATTATTTTAAAAATGAGATTTATAATTAAAAGGGAAGCAGAATGAAAAGGTTTGGAAAATGCTCAGCCTGGCCATGTAAGAGAATTAAAAAAGCATGTTGGGAAGAAGAATACTAAAGGTGTGGCCAAGTGACCATTTTCTAAGAGATTAATGTGGATAGAAGGAAGCCAGATTCTATTCATCAAGACAATGGGAGAATGACCTCAAAGTCATTTCAGAGATCTTCAGGGCAAGCTAGGACTTTGAGGGCAAGGTTTCCAGAGCAGTGCCTGCAGGACCTCACCATTTGCTACCCTGCACTGCCTTGAGACTTTGCTCCTTACATTCTGGTGCAGTGCTCCTCAAGTTCCCCAACCATGGCTCCAGAAGTCCCAAGTGTGGCCCATGCCATAGCTTTGAAAGGTGCAAGCAGTAAGCTTTGGCAGCATTCATGTAGTGCTGAATCTGCAGACACTCAGATTCAACCCCATGTAAGGGCAGTGGGTCCATGGAAACCTCCACTTAGATTTCAAAAGATATTGTGGACAGCCTAGGGACTCAGGCAGAGACTTATCACAGGGGCAGAGCCACCATGGAGAGTCCCTGTGAGGGCAATGCTTACCGGAGCTGTGGGAGTGTGGCAGCCTCAAAAACCCTAGAATTGTAAGGTCACCAGCATGCAACTGCAGCCTGGAAAAGCTGCAGGGACAAGACTTCAATCTTTTAGAGCTGCTGGGTGAACTGAGCCCAGCAAAGCCAAGTTGTTATGAGCATAAATTGCTTATTCCTTTTAATTGCTGAGTAGTACTCCATGATATTGTTATATCACAGTTTTTAAACCATTCACCTGTTGAAGGACATCAGGGCTGTTTCTCATTTTGGGCTATGGCATAATAATAAACTGTATTTGGTCTTTGACCTTGATTCCTGGCACAGAGTTCCATAAGGGTGGAGCTGCCTGAGGCCTTGGGGGACCAACTCCCACCCCAGCATGTCCAGAATGGGGAAGATGGAGTCAAAGAGGTTATTCTCCAGCTTTAAGACTCAATGTTGTTTTTGCTGTTGGGTTTTGGACTTATTTGGAACTAGTTACCCCTCTCTTTTTTCCTAGTTCTCCCTCTTGCAGTGGGAATGTCTATCCTAGGCCTGTCCCACTATTATATTTTGGAAGCGTGTAACTTGTTAATTTCACAGACTGACAGCTAAAGAGATATTTGCCTTGGAATTAATCATGCCTTGAGTCTCATCCATATCTGATTCAGATGAGACACTGGACTTTGGACTTATGATGTTGGAACAAGTTAAGATTTGGGGGTTATGAGGATGGAATGAGTATATTTTGCATGTGAGAAGCACATAAGGGAGAGGGGGTAGAATGCTGTGGTTTTAATGTGTCTCCTGCATAATTTAGGTGTTGAAACTTAATGGCTAATTGTGATAGTACTAAGAGGTAGGACCTTTAAGGGGTGATTAGGTCATGAGGGCTCTGTCCTCACGAATAGACTAATGTTGTTGTGGGAGTGGGTTTGTTATAAAATTAAGGTTGGCCTTCTTTTGTGCTCTCTTGCCATTTGATGCCTTTTGCAATGTTACGACATAACGAGAAGGCCCTTACCAGATGTCATGCCTTGATCTCAGACTTCCTAGCCTCCAGAACTGCAAGCCAAATAAATTTCTGTTCATTATAAATTACCTAATCTGTGGTATTCTAATATAATAGCATAAAATAGACTAAGATACTACATTTTGTTTGAGATGGAGTTTCACTGCATCGCCCAGGCTGAAGTGCAGTGGGCGTGATCTTGGCTCACTGCAACCTCCGCCTCCCAGGCTCAAGTGATTCTCGTGCCTCAGCCTCCCAAGTAGTTGGGATTACTGGCACATGCCACCACGCCCAGCTAATTTTTGTATTTTTAGTAGAGACAGGGTTTTGCTATGTTGGCCAGGCTGGTCTTGAACTCCTGACCTCAAGGGATCCACCCACCTTGGCCTCCCAAAGTGCTGTGATTACACGCATGAGTCACTGCATCAGGCCTAAAAAATATCACATTTTAGTAGGCCCTGCAATATGTGGTAGTGGGACAGGCTCTCTCAAAAAATACTAATTTATTGATGATGATGTGATTTGGTAGCATCTGAAATCAGGTCATCTTCAATTGAAATTGAAAATGGCATTGAAATCATGTTAACAGGACTAACAATTTTGGTCAGGCGCAGTGGCTCACACTTGTAATCCCAGCACTTTGGGAGGCTGAGGCGGGTGGATCACCTGAGGTCGAGAGTTCGAGACCAGCCTGACCAACATGCAGAAACCCCATCTCTACTAAAAATACAAAATTTGCCGGGCATGGTGGCACATGCCTGTAACCCCAGCTATTGGGAGGCTGAGGTAGGAGAATCGCTTGAACCCAGGAGGCGGAGGTTGCGGTGAGCCGAGATTGTGCCATTACACTCCAGCCTGGGCAACAACAGCAAAACTCTGTCTCAAAAACAACAACAGCAACAGCAACAACAACAACAACAAAAAAAAAAAACAAAAAAAACCCAAGACTATCAATTTTAACAGTCTGGAACAATATTTTTGGAATATTTTTAAGTTAAGCAGAATGAATATGATTCAAAAAACTCGTTGTACCTGTACAGAATGAGGAAGATACAATTTAATAGCTGCCTGTGTGAAAAAGGATTTAGTGGCATTAATTGTTTATATGTTTTTGGAGTCAATAGCACGATGTCATTGCATCAACAGAAGTACCGTGTGTGGGGAAAGAGAGGTGATAGCTTGTTTCCACATCGCACAAGTCATAACATGCCTGGAGGATGTGCTCAGTTCAAGATGTGTCACATTAAAAGGGATATTAGAAACCTGAAAGGCATCTGGGCGAGACTGTATGAGGATATCAGGGAATGAGGCATTTGAGAAACAGTTGAAATTGGGCATTTAACCTGGAAACTAAAATGACATACAGTATAATGCAAGGACTGACCCAGACACTGGAAGGAACATCATGTGTATGATAAAAGTAGGCTTGTACTGTGAGATTTCTGAGTGTGAACTAGAATCAGTAGAAGTGAAAATTAGAGACAGATTCAAGCACACTCTAAGGCGTTTGTGGGGAGATGGAGGAACAGAACTGGGCTTGGAATTGAATTCCAGTTGTGTGACATTGAGCAAACCACTTAGTCACTCTGAATCTCAGGCTCCCCTTTTATGAAACAGAAAAAAAAATTCTCCCTCCCTGATAATTTTAGAGAGTCAGTGAGATAATATTTCATAATACATGGCCAAGTGTGGCAAAAAGCGCTGATTCAATTACTTTTGAAAGCAGCATTATAAAACTAGAGCAGTCTAACCACAAAATTGGCTATCTCAGGAAGCAGTGAGGTCCCTGTCACTGGAGGCATGCAAGTCTAGGACAATTAACCCCTTAGGAATTGAGGGTGAGAATCTTGCACAGGTTTTACTGCTAAATAGGAGGTCAATGTACAATGAACATGATTTATTGGGTCCCTTCCAATTTTAAGAGTCTCTGCAGACTGGCATCACCATTCTCTTTCCCTGGCTATTAAAAATGCAGGTGGAAAAATTGCTTCATTCAACTGTAACGCTATTCACCTCTCTGCCCAAGATAGGAAGGCAGAAATGACTTTATTTTGAGCATTTCATTCCCAACTCCCTAATTGAACCATCTTCCTTTGAATTCTAAAATGGTATCATTTCCATTTTATAAGGTTATCAAGGGCATGTATTTCTTCAAAAATGGCACCATACAGAGTAGCTTCCTATGTGATCTGATTTCAGGAGGGCCAAGGGAGATTCAATTGCACCAAATTATTTTTTTCCCATTGGTCCTGCTATACATCTTAAAATCCCTCTATTCTCTATTGTTGTAATTTTTTTATATATAGCTATCAAAATGTGAATGTTATCTAGGTTTTATCTATCTTTAACATCATGGCCAGACTTAGTCTGGGCATTAGTGTATTATTGAGGTGCTCATGAAAATGCACTGACGAGTTCTGCTGTAGGGAGCATCACTGGCTGATGCCCCCAGCAGTTAACACTCTGGATCGTCCACTGTGTTTGCCCCTATGCCACATTTCCTGTGGACTGCTCCCAGCTAGTGACTGACCATGGTGGTAGTATTACTACTGGTCCATTCCTGAGAGATGCGAGACTCCTCCGACACGACTCTGATTCAAGGGCTCCGCATCAGCTGGCTGAACTTTTCTAGGAACTGTGCTGCAGTCCCAGACTCTTCCTATCCAGTCCCCTCCCTCCCGGTCTCCTTCGCAGGAATTCAACCTGCATTGTGGCCTGAAGGCTCTGCCTGCCTCTTCCTGCTCCCTCCCCTTTATCCTTCACAGGCACTTCCTCCAACAAGCCTCTTGCATACTTAACCCCCGGAGGACCCAAACTAACACAAGTGATGTCAGGAGTTGGGTGAAAAGACAGGTGGAAAAACGAGGTTGTGAGATGGGCTTACTCACAGCCTGGAAGGCAAAGGGGGCACCATCCTGTGTGATAGATAGAAAATGAGTGATCTCTGGCACAGAATGAAAGCCCAAATACTAAACTTTTTACCCATGGTAACCTGGAAAACTCCCCAGTGATGAGAGCCACCTTGCAGGAGTAATGATTCAGGAGTTTAAAATTCTAGGGGCAGGGGGAGATGTCTGCAAGATCAGTGGGGTTGGCTGGTTACTACTCATTTGCCTGATGCCCTGCAGAGGATGAGATGGGAGCCTTTCTAGTGAGAAGCTGAGGCCTTGACAAGCAGTTAAAGGCTAAATGTGAGAGCCAGAGGTTCTCTTTGGCAGTGAACAAAGAGACCCCCATCTCCTGCAGTTGACACTGGACACAGCTGAGCAGCGTCTATCAGTTAGACAGTTACTTAGAATTGCAGAGCAGGTCCATTATGGTAAGGTCAGGGCCCTGGATGAGAAAACCTGGGGCCCTGGAATATGGAAGGGAGACATCTAAGTGGAGGTCTCTGAAGACTGCCCCAAATCGTCTGAGTTTGCCAAGGCAACCCACCCTTTCTTAGAACAAGCTAGTACTTCCCCTCTGTGGGAGAGGCTACAGAGACCTCTCCTCCACAGGTCAACAGGAGCTGCTCCCATGTCCTCACCTGGCTGCCAGGTGAACATCAGGTTAAATCCCAGCATTATCTGGCTGAGGACTTGCTGGGCTTGAGAAGGAGGAAAGAGATTATACGCTGAAGAGGCTTCAGGACTTGCTAGAATATAGCTGCTATCAGAGGAGTGCTCCTGGAAATAGATTTTGAGGGTGCTGGATCAAAGGGGCTGGAGTGTATGATTAACAAAACTCATTTTCTTGGGCACCTTTGTTGAGACATGGGATTGAATACTAGTGACCACCCTGGGGGATGAGGCAAATTCATTGCTAGAGTGGCTCATAGAAACCTGGAAAGAGTGATGGCCCTTGCTGAGCAAAGTGAAAATACAAGAGTTTCCTCGGCAGACAGTAGAGGAAGGCATAAAACAGCACAGACAAGTAGGCAAGCTAGAGTGGGTGTATTATGCAAGACCAGGAGACCGATCAGAGGATTATATTCCCAGGGAGGGCCCAGATGACACGGCGGTCACCATGTCTGTTGGGAAATCTGAGTCTACAGGGCTTGTTGATGGTGCTCTTCTGAGGTAGGGGATGATAATATAAATCACAGAAGTAGATTTTTGGGCAGTGGCCAATGGCTTGGACATCTGGTAAGGGGAGAACTGGGAGACTGGAGACAAGGAGGTCTGGGCTACAGGCATGGGAATGGATGTACTGATGTGGGAACACATTTGTATCACATAGTAGCATGCACCAGAAAGCATTCACCTGGTTACTTGGTTACTTGAATCACCAAGTAGACAAAGTGGCTCAGCCAGATGAGGTTAGCAGCCTTTGCCATCAGCCACCATAACTGGCAGAAAGGGCACATGCACGGAGGGAAGGAGATGGAAGTTGAGTTTGAGCCCAGAAGCAGGGAGTCCCAATTAGCATGGGAGTTACTGCTGCCTGAGTGTGCAACCTGTCAGCCACAGACAATACACTGAACCCCTGTTATGGCAATATTCCTCGAGGGGACAGATAGCCTCTTGTGGCAAGCCAACTACATTGAGCCCCTCCTATCCCGAAGGGTTGGCAACTTATTATCACAGGAATAGACACCTGTTCTGGACATGGTTTGCCTCTCCATGTCAGCCCCTCAGCTAGCACGATCACTGGACTTACAGAACATCCTATTCACAGGTATGGGCTCACACACAATATAACACCTGACCAGGGAACTAGCTGTGGGTACAGGAGTGGTCCCATGACCATGTATCACACATCCAATCCAGAAGCAGCCAGCCTTGTGGAGGACTGGAATGGCCTCCTAAAGGCATAGCCCAAAAGCCAGCTTGGAGGCAGCATTCGGAGAGTGGGAGCCATCCTCCAGGCTGTAGCCGTGCATACGTTAAATCAGAGGCCTATATATGCCACTGTGTTCCTTATGGAAGAATGCATGGGTCTGGAACCAAGAGGTGAAAGCAGGAGTGGCTCTACTTATCACTCCTAATGGTACACAGGGATTTTGTGATTCCTTTTCTCACAATTGGGAGTTCCCAGTGGGGGGTGTTCTCTTGCAGGAGGGCACAACAAAGGTCCCATTGCACTATAAGCTAAGATTGCCACAAAGGCACTTTGCACTCCTTGTGTCGAAGGACCAGCTGGTGGGAAGAGGGCTCACCATCCTGCTGGGCGTCACTGCCCCTGTCAGCAGGAGGAGGTAGGGTGCTTCTATACAATGGGGACAGGGAAGAATTTGCATAACCCAGAACCCAGGGCATCCACTTGGATACCTACTAATACTCCTGTGCCCCATTTCGACTGTGAATGGACACATGCCACAGCCCTGTCCTCTGAGCCCTGCCTAGGTGATAGCTGAGGATGAGGGACCTTTGAACGGACAGTGGAGGAGGCAGAGGATGAGAACCAGATGTGGTCCCAGGACTAACAAGAAGCACTGTAGTTCGTATTCCTAACCTCTCTCATCTAAATCTCTCCTCAGGAAGAGTGACCTATGGGATCCATGGAGGAGCTGCTTCCTGAATCTGTGTAAAGTAGATCTTGCCATGTGGGTGACTGTGACTGCGGTGGCCATGAAGAGGCACAACTCAGACCTCGGATCTCCTGCTGCAGAGAACATTGACTGACAGCCCAGCAGCTCCTGTCTGGATCTACCACCTATTCACAGTGAGGCCAACATCCCCCAGGCTGCTCCCAGCCCAGGGCTGAGCATGGCACGGTCCTAATGCTCTTAAAGACCTCTAGATCTCTCTAGAGATGTAGGACTCTTCCAACAGGCAACTTTGGCTCAGGGCTCCCCATCAGCTGGCCTAACCTTTCTAGGAACTGTGCTGTGGCTAACGGTCTCCCAGCCCATCCCTGCCCTTTTCCCTCTCCTTCACAGGGGCCAGACCTGCATTTCCACCTGCAGGATCTCCTTGCCTGCTCCTGCTCCCTCCCCTTTCCTTAACATGGGCTCCCCAGTAAATCGTTTACATGTTTAATCCTGACTCTGCATCTGCTTCTCCAAGGACCCAAACTAACTCATTTACAGTAGAAAATGATTGACTTTTGACTTGGTCCTGGATTCATATCTTGTCTCTGTCGCTTATTAACAACATAAACTTCCATCACTCAACCCCTCCTTATTTTCCTCATCAATTAAAATATTTCTTTCTCCTAAAGTTATGGTGAATATTGGAAGAGTTAATTTTTGAAGAGCACCTGTGATGTGCCTCCTAGAGCAGGGACAGTTTGTTCCTTTCTCATCATTATCCTTTAGCAGTGATGGAATGGGACTCTATGCTGTTGAGTTTTGATAAGAGATTGCAAGGAAGTGAGAGAGGAAGAATACCAGCTGCAGCACATGGCAAGTCTGCCTCCTGGGTGAGGTTCCCCTGACAGCGTTGGTGCCCAGGGCATAAAGATGCTGGGTGCCAGGGAAGGGAAGGATAGGGCACTGGAGGGAGACCAAATTCAATCATTTTAAGTCCAGTCCCCAGTTCTGTGCAATTCTTAGTGTAAAGTTTTTAAAAAGAACATTGAAGACAGTTACAAAGCCGAGAAATGGTCCTGTCTCTCTGAGCAGCGCTGGCCATGCTTAACCCACCACCCCCGTCACCCGCACCCCCACCCCTGTCTCAGGGCCCTTCAGTGTCACACACAAAGGGGCCTCACCTCTGATTCACATTCTGAGGAGAGCAAGTTCATGGATGAAAGAACATGACTAATGGCCGTGGAACTTTCTGAAGAGCCTGGAACATTTAATTATTATGAACAATTTAGTTCACTTCAAGTGGTTTACATAAGCTCCACATACTTTAGCATTTGCTTAGCAACATGAAATAAAGCTTTCTCTGGGGTTCCCAACGTTTGGACTGGGCCCTCTCCCAGCACCAGCTGGCCCGTCTGCAGAAGGTTCACTCTGTGTGAATTTCCTGGCTGGAATGTGAATATCCTCACAAGGGACAAGGGGAGGGAAGGAAAGAAGTGGACAGAACTTCAGTTGTTCTCTGTGACAAGGGACTTAAAAAAGTCGAAAGGGGGCTTTGAGTCCCTGCTCTCACTAGGCTGATGTGAGCATTAAACTAAAGGTGAGAACACATTTAAAGCACAGAGAAACTGCCTGGCTTTCAGTGCTTAATAAATGCTTATGGTTATTGTTTTTAAAAAGCAATATCCTCTTTTCCCTATTGCTCTTCCTCCTCCCTATAACACTCCCTTCTTCCCACCTACCTCATCTTACCTGACCCCTTTGCTTCCTCCTTGAAGTCTTTCTGACTCGATGGAGACTACATCAATAGTTCTTCGCTTAGCGCTGTTAGAACTTGGCACTTCCAGCCTCACGGGGCCCACACACATTTTGTCTTGTATTGTGCTCCAAGCACACATCTTATCTTGCTCGAGGAGAAAGGGAAACCGGGAAAGTAATGATTGGCACATGGGATGAGGAGCTGGAATGACGGGGGTTCCACCATTTACCAGCTATGCAACTAAGCAAGTGACTTATTCTTTCTCAGCCTCAGTTTCTTATCTGTAAGATGGGAAACTACAGTTAACCTCATATATTTGTTGTGAAAATCTGGAGATGACTATACAAAACACCTGGTACATAACACGGACGTATTTTATTATTGATTTATTATTTAATTTCTCTTTGTATCTGCCAGAGAATATTGCAGAAAGGATACATTATTCACCTCATAAATGTTTGGGATAAAAGTGAATTGTGGTTTTGCACCCATTTTAAAGATAAAGATTGCTATGAAACTGGTGTTTCCCATACATTCCTGAGCGTAAGAATCTCCTGGAAAATTTGCTTTGGTGGGTCTGGAGTAGGATATTTTAACATGCACCTTAGGGCATTCTGACATCTGACATTGGGAAAACTGCTGTAAACTCAAATGATGCTTACACGCCTCAATGATTATGTGAGAGTGTCTGTTTTGTGAAAAGGATGGACTTATACAGGTGTCTTAATAATGGACACACTGCTGCCCAATTGATTTGGGCAAAGCAATCACCGTAAAGTGTGAGCATGGTGGAGAAGCCACATCGCCATTTAGGTACAGCTGGGTCTGAGCCATGAGCAGCTCTAGTCGGCACTGCATCGCTAAGTGGACTCCGGGTGCCTTTTCTTAATTGAATGAAATCTCAGATTTCAATTTATTTCAAGGCTGCATAATGTGATAATTAGAAGCTTAGTTACATCTAATGCCCTGAAAGGAGGTCCTAGGATTGTCTCACAACAGTCAAGAGGTCTGGATG
This sequence comes from Pan paniscus, assembly GCF_029289425.2. Lineage (NCBI taxonomy): Eukaryota > Metazoa > Chordata > Mammalia > Primates > Hominidae > Pan > Pan paniscus. The sequence goes on along the minus strand of NC_073256.2, from coordinate 81,950,900 downwards.
GATAATTACCATCACTTCACGGTAAGAATTGCCAACCTCAGAGCTCTAAGGAGAGAATGCCCATGGAACTGAGGGCTTTGAAAATCCACTCAAGTGTTGCCCCAACGTTAGCATTGTTATCAATGAAGAGATTTTGTCTTTTATGGTGCTGGGTTGTCAGGAAGGGTTTCTTTTATATGGCACGGATTTCCTTTTCATTCATCAGTCCACAGTGAGGTGGTTTTAATGAGGCACAAGCTGGGCTGAGATCAAGATGAAAGCAGAAAGATCAAGGGCCAACGAGGAAGAAAAAAGAATACTCAGCCCAGGAGCAGCTTCCATTCTTCAAGGACAATCTTGAAGAAGATTTCCTAGGGGAAGCATTTGCAGTTTTAATAACAGACTTGAAATTGAAGCTCAATCTATTTCTGGGCAATAAAGGAAGTATCTTTAGTGTTATCTGATTTATCTTAGAATTAGATAGATTCAAAATGAATAGACAGCAATCCCTGGAACATTTCACAGGGTGTAACTCAAGCCAAGTAATTCCAGAAAAGCAAGTAGTACTCTATATGCTCGAGCCTCAAAATCAAGTTCAGAAATCCAACAGGCTCGTTTTTGAACTCTTGAATAGAAACTGAAAAGCAAGGATACTGTATTTGGGTTACACATACTACTTTATAGCATACACTATTGGACATCACTCCTTATTAAAAATATTCCTTCATCTCTAAAGCTTAAAGTGAATGGTATTATCTCCAATAGACACTGGAAAAAAAGTTGGAGAACAAAACCCCCAAATCTGCTCACTATCTTACTTTATAGAAAATGTTTTGAAATATTGATACCTCTCTTTAGATGGTTATACATAAGAGATTTGGTTGTTACTGAAGCATTTCATTTATGCTGAGACAAGTAATACAAATATGTATGAAGGTGACTTGCAAGTTGAGACATTATGTCATGGGGGCTCAAGTAGGGACCAAGTGCCATGAGGTGTCATATTTCCAGACTGGTCTGAGGTCAAGATGCTTAGTGAGTTCATCTAGCTGACTGCCCAGGCCTCCACATCTCATGGTGGTATTCGTGAAGTAAAAGAAAACTGATTTTTCTGTGGTTAAAAAAAAAAAAAAACAAAAGATTTGAAAGGAAAGATGACCAAGTATTGTTGACAGAAGTAAACAGAAAGTTGAGATCAAAGACAGTTTTAGTTCTTAACTAGAAAACCAAAGTCTGGGGTAAATGAAACAATAGAATGCAAAATTCAGCAGTGACCTGGTCCTATGAATACAAGCAATTCACCATCTACTCTCCAAAGAAAGAAATAAAGAAAAAACACTTTGTAAAACAGTTTCAGCTGGTGTTTCAGCTAGTATGAAAATTGCTCATCAAATGAGAGATAAAATTTTAGTGGAAATTGAAAAGAAAATTTGTGTTATAATGAAATACACAAGAAGCCTATGCCTGCACAGAAAACTGATTTGGGTGAAACCCAGAGATTTCCATAACTGAGATCGTGAATATTTGTGAAAAACTAGATACTTATCTTTCAAATGGATTAAGTATAGGAAGAAACTCACATCTCTCTCTTTCTCTCTCTCAATCATCTGTATATCTACCTATCACATATGTATATATGTTTCTTTCATCTATCCATCCATCCAGTCATTCTTTTTTGGAAAAATAAGAGAGATATGGCTGGGCTGGGTGGCTCAAGCCTGTAATCCCAGTACTTAGGGAGGCTGTGGCGGGCGGCTCATGAAGTCAGGAGATCGAGATCATCCTGGCTAACACAGTGAAACCCCGTCTCTACTAAAAATACAAAAAAATTAGCCGGGCGTGGTGGCAGGCACCTGTAGTCCCAGCTACTCGGGAGGCTGAGGCAGGAGAATGGTGTGAACCTGGGAGGCAGAGCTTGCAGTGAGCCAAGATAACGCCACTGCACTCCAGCCTGGGCGACAGAGCAAGACTCTGTCTCAAAAAAAAAAAAAAAAAAAGAAAAGAAAAAAAAATAAGAGAGATATGTGTATGACATTGTGCTAGGAGGAAGGATGTAGACTTTAGGGAATACAGACACGTAATGGAGGAGGACTAAGACACATCACCGTGAAAGAACACTTTTTTTTTTTTTTTTTTGAGACAGGGCCTTGCTCTGTCACCCAAGCTGGTGTGCAGTGGCGTGATCACTGCTCACTGCAGCCTTGACCTCCGGGCTCAGGTGATCCTCCCACCTCAGCCTCCTGAGTAGCTGGGACTATAGGCCCATGCCACCATCCCCAGTTAATTTTAAATTGTTTTGTAAAGATGGGGTCACACTATGTTGCCCAGGCTGGTCTCAAACTCCTGGGCTCAAACAATCCTCGTGCCTCAGCCTCCCAAAGTGCTGGGATTACAGGTGTGAACCACCATGCCAGTAAGAAAACTGATTATGAAATAAGGGCAGGCCTGGTACAAAAGTGGAAGGAAGGGAACCCTTATGGTTTAGCTCTTCTTACCCACTTTCCTCTCACTCTACTTTTTGGCATTATGCAATTTGACAGCTAGGCAAATCCGCTCAACCTTATCCATTGCTTGATTTTTTTTCTTCCAAAATGTTTTTCAAATAATCCTTGATTAATTGGCCCTACAGATGATACACCACAGGGCAGCTTGTCAACAGGTATAGAGAATGTATGCAGGAATGAAAGGAGTAGTTTGTAACTTGGTCTTCTGTGCCTTCCTATGAGTTTCTGGTGACTTGAGATGAAGTATTAAGGGCTCTTTCTTGTTGCTGAGTTTGCTGTCTGCATAGATGGGAGCTGATGGCTAAAGTGACTTTAGAAGGAGGATTGAGAAACAGGGACTAGCTTTCTGTCTTTTAGGATCTCAATATAAACTCATCTTATTCCACTCTTTGGCTCCTTTTCTTACAGGAATAAAAATAATAGCAAAAGCATTAAGGCATAGTTATTAAAGGGCCTTTCCTGTATTAACTCATTTATTGGTTACAACTACCCTAAGAAGTGGATGCCATTATTACCCCCACTTTACAGATGAAGAAAAGGGGCCCAGAGAGATTAAGCAGTCACTCAAAATCACACAGTTAGTAAACTGCAGAGTCTGAATTTCAGACCACAAGATCTGGCCCAGAGTTTGCCCCAATCACGAAGTACACTGCTTCTGGCACCAAAGGTAACTAGATGAGGGAAATGTCCCTCATCTGCATGTGAGAAGAGAGCAAAGACAGTCTTCCTGCCAGTGGACCATCTATTGACTTTCCATCCTTCCATTTTATCTGATTGACTTTTATGTTGAAAGGGCAAATATCATTGAGAGCTTTAGCGCACATCACAGGGGGAACTAGGAGAATCTGGAACTCTTTCCACCTGTGCTGTGGTTGTCTCCCTATCTCTATGTCCATTGGCTGCAATAAAGATAATGGAGGTTAAAAAAAATCCTCAAAGGAAGATACTGTATGTTCTACTGGAAATATGTTTCCCTTATTCTGAAATCAGTAGGTAATGGATTGCTGCCTGGTGAACAGAAGCCAGAAAGCTGTTTGGCTTTTAGGGGTTCCAGTCTCCTCAGTTCCTACAGATGAGGAGCAGGCACTGGAGGTGATGGAGGGTGTGAGGAAACCATGGACTGGGGCCGGTCACTTCTTCCCTAACTGAACGTCCTGAAGTGCTTTTCACGGTCTCTTTTTAAAACAGTAATAAAATATTTCAGAAATAAAAATCAAAGTCCTTATCTTAGCTCACAAAATCATTTTCTGACAGTGGTCAAAAAGAAAAAAAAAAAAGGTGAGCCAGCTTCCTGTAACCTTGACCTTTTCTCTTTTCTGTGAAACATTTTTTGAAACTATTTTAAGTTGTCGCAGGAACATTCCAGTTGAAGAAATGGTGAACGCAGTCGTGATGGGCTGGAGGGACAAAAGTCCAGGGGAGTGAGCTAAGGTCAGGGGCTTCATTGACCTATATCTGCCAATTTTGCAAAAGAGGGCAATACCTTAGAGTGGCTGGATGACAGCCAGGGCCACCATGACAGGCATGCCTCGAGTCTGGAAAGTGTTTTCCCATCAGTGCCGGTAACCATTCCGGGGAAGACAGCTCAGGCTGTCCTGAGCACTGGGAGAGCCAGAGAATGCCCTTTCCTACTGGAGGTATTATCTCTGCTGTTTCCTCCTTTTCCGTTCCTTTGAGACCCCAAAAGATGTATTTTGATTGAGGGGAAAATGCAGTCCAAAAGTGATCTCATCTAGATGTGCTTGTGAGTGTTTTTGTCCCAGCTGGGCTGGGTCTGATCTAATCGGACACCTTGGGTCCGGAGAGTCTATAGTGCACTGCTGAGATTCACAGAACTGGGCCGCTGCTGAATTTCTCATTCCACTGCTTGACTTGTCCCAAACTTTCTGTTCATAGTTAAGAACTATAACTGTCTTTGATCTCAACTTTCTCTTTGCTTCTATCAGCAAGGGAACCCCACTGCTCCCTTTTTCTTGTTTGCATTATTTTCTCTCATTTTCCTAATTACAACAGTTTCTTTTGAAATAATTTAGCCTTGGCCTGAACTAAAAAGAAAGATATCTGTGAGTTTACATACATGTCTGAATCCCCCATTAGATTGTGCCTTCCATAAGAGCATGGTTCAGTGACACAGCAGAGCTCAAGAAATGTCCATTAAGTGGATAAACACTCAGGCCACTGTCCTCCTCTGGAAACTAGCCCCATCACATCAGTTCTTTCCAATGAGTGTGGTAAGCTTCTTGATTCTTGGTGCCATCTCCCTATGTGTGAAGCCTATATATTACCATGTACTAACTCTGTGACTCTGGGCAGGTTTTTTAAACCTTTTAGTGCCTCAGTGTCCTCACTTATAAGAATGACCTTCATAAAAGGACTTACTTTGTTGGGCTGTTGGGAAGACAAAATGAGATAATCCATGTGAAATCCTTAGAGCAGGGGTGTCCAATCTTTTGGCTTCCCTGGGCCACATTGGAAGTAGAAGAATTGTCTTGAGCCACACATAAAATACACAAACACTAACGATAGCTGATGAGCTAACAAAAAACACAATCTCATAATGTTTTAGGAAAGTTTATGAATTTGTGTTGCACCACATTCAAAGCTGTCCTGGGCCACATGCAGCCCGTGGGCTGTGGTTTGGACAAGCTTGCCTTAGAGGATTACCTGGCTTTTAGTAAATCGTCAATACACATTGCGTCTTATTCCTGGTTCAATGCTCATGCTTCTTGCGGGATGATCAACTGAGCTATTCTTCTTTGTCAAATGACACTGGGGCTCAGCATACTTTCACAGCAGAGATGACTAGTCTGCCCCTTGTGTAGTGTAGACCGAGGCACCTGGGTCTGAAACTGTGATGTCTTCTTCTCCACTTACTATCAGGGCAAGTCAAAGCACCTTAAACTTAGAAGCATAAAATAACCATCACTGTATCATGCTAACTCATTCTGTGGGGGCAGTAATTGAGACAGGGCCAAGTGGGGATGGCTTGTGTGTTCGCCAGTGCTGGGTCCTCATCTGGGAAGACTTGGTCAGCTGGGGCTGGCATTACTCTCACATTTGGCATCTGGACTGGGGTATTCGTTTTCCAGGGCTGCTATAACAACATGCTATAAACTGAATGGCTTGGAACAACAGAAAAGTGTTCTCTCACAATTCAAAATCAACACATCGGCAGTTCGATGCCCCACCAAAGCCTCTATGGGAGGATCCTTCCTTGCCTTTTCCAGCTTCTGGTAACCACGGGTGTCCCTTGGCTTGAGGCAGCATCATTCAGTCTCTGCCCCTATTTTCACATGGCTGTCTTCTCCATGTGTCTGTGTCTTACACTTAATGTGTCTCTTATGTAAGGACACATTAAGGGCCCACCCAACTGCAATGTGACCTCATCTTAAGTAATTATATCTGCAATGACTTTATTTCCAAATTAGGTACATTCTGAGGGACTGGCGGTTAGACTTCACCATATCAGCTTTGGGGACACAATTCAACCCATAATAGCTGGGATGACTCAAAGGCCAGTCTCAGCTGGGACTGTTGACTAAAGTCTACACCTGGCCTCTCCATGTGGCCTCTCCACGTGACTTGGGCATCTCACAGCATGGCAACTGGATTCCGAGAGGGAGCTGCATGGCCCTCTCAGACCCAGGCTTGAAGCCACACAGTGCCTTGTCTGTGCTTCTCAATTGGTCAAGCTGTCATGCACCACGCAGACTCCACCTCTTGGTGGAAGGAGTGGTAAAGAATTTGGGGGCCATGTTTTACCCCACTCCTCACCTCCAGCTTTTTCCCTCACACAGCCTGGGAACAGCTTTTTCTTTTTTTGTTTTTCAAATAGCTCATTTTGATTTCCATATTAAAATACAGAATACAGGATCTCTTCTGAGGAAATAGAAAGGTTATTCTCTTCCTCATTCCCATAAAACATTTTTCAGGGTCATTTTGAAAACGGGATACTAGGCTGAACTAGTGTATCTTTATATTTTAATTTTCAAATCACCAGAGAATTTTTAGGAGGACAACATTAGACTTGGAAAAAGTATTTTTGAAAAAAAGAGAAAGAATTTTATATGAGCTAAAAATAGACAACATGACTGAGGTGATTACAAGTTGTTGTTGGGAGGCTGGAAGAGGCTGTCAGGTGAGAATGCGGTGGTCCCACAGCTATGAAAATCAGAGCTGCCATGTAATCTTAGTCGTTGCTGCTTGATTTTGGAGAACAAACTGCCAAAATGTTGTGGAGAGATGATGTGAGTATGAAATCATCTTATTTTCCTATTTTTTTTCTAATAGATTCTGAAATACATTCAACGCACACTTTCTTACTGAGATTTCTAAAATGGGACTTGGAAAACAGAAAAATACGTAAGCATCCTCTTTCAGGCCAGGTGATATGGTTTGGCTGTGTCCCCACCCAAATCTCGTCTTGAATTATAGTTCCCATAATCCCCATGTGTCATGGGAGGGAGCCGGTGGGAGGTAATTTAATCATGGGGGTGGTTACTCTCATGCTGTTCTTGTGATAGTGAGTGAGTTCTCACAAGATCTGATGGTTTTAGAAGGGGCTTGTCCCCCTTTCGCTCAGCACCTCTCCTTGCTGCCACTATGTGAAGAAGGACGTGTTTGCTTACCCTTCTGCCATGATTAAGTTTCCTGAGGCCTCTCAAGCCATGCTGAACTATGAGTCAATTAAACCTCTTTCCTTTATAAATTACCCAGTCTCAGGTATATCTTTATTAGCAACATGAGAATGAACTAATACAACAAGTGTTACTAAAAATTATGACTTGCTACTTATGTGTACCAAAAACATGTATCAAGCCATTGGTAGCAGCATTATTTGAAATAGCCCCCAGCTGGAAGCTAACGAGATGCCGTTCAGCTGCAGAATGGATACACTGTGGCATATTCACTGTGGTACATGCGGTGAGGAGACTGATATAAGCTACACACAACAATATGGATGAATCCCACAAACAATGATGAGGGAAATAATACAGACACAAGCGATCACACTCATCATTTCAGCTATATCAGGTACAAACACAGCAAAATTAATCTATGCTGTTTTAAGGCCAGATAATAGTTATTCTTCAGGGGCAGAGTGCCTGGAGGAGGTTTGGGGAAGGGGCTTCCCGTGTCTTTCTGTTTCTGGGTGCCAGTTGCCTGAGTGTGTTCATTATGTGAGGCTATGCACTTATATGCACACTTTTCCCTATGCATATCTTCTTCAGTAAAAAATTAAAAATAAAGTATTTGCATTAAAATAACCACCAGGCTGTGACAGAAGACAGTATTCAGGTATTCAGAGGACACGCAGTAAGCATTCTTCTTGTTGAGACTTACAGTGTCCATACCCTCGAATGACCCACTCTCTTGGCCTTCCTGGTTATATGTTTTAATGCAACAAATTATTTTCTTGCTTTCTTTTTTTTCTTTTACAGTAAAGTGGGGTACTATCATCTAAATCTCCAAAAAGGTCATTCAACTCTGATCCTTGTTTAAAGAGAGAAAAAAGGAATAAAGGAGACTTTGAAGGCAGAATATTGCTCACTCATCTCTTTGAAGGGAGCTCAGACTGCAGAGCAGAAGAACCACTGGCTACATCAGCTGGGGCAGAGGGGGATGAAGAGAACATCATGATGCCTGCAAAAAAGTGGGCTCTGCAGGATCTCCAGTCACCTCCCTTCCCTTCAGATCCAGAGCTTTCTCTGGCTAGGACCTTCCAGAGTTCCAGAATTTTTGTTCCACCTTCCATTGCTCACTTCTATTACTATTACTAAGCTATTCACATGGAATTCTGTGCAAACCATTTTTTTTTTTCTTTTGGTGCCCTCTTTGTTTTACTTCCTCTATTGGGACTAACAGCCATCTGACTTGGGGGTCCTTTGTTTTTTGTGACAAACCACCCTCAGAAGATTTCCTTGAGGTCCATTTGCTCAAGGGCCTTAAAGCTTTTTGGAGTAATACAGAGTAAGTTTCTAGACAGCCTCTTGTGCTCTGCAGTAAGCTAAAGTGGAAGATTAAGATGCCCGGTGTATACTGTGTGTTTCCCATGTAATGGCAGAAAAGGAATGGAGTTCATTAGTTACTTTAGGATGGCAGCAGCTACCTTAGAGAAGACTGCATTGCTTGTACTGATTCAAAAGAGCACCTAATGCAGGGAAAAAGCAGTAATAAGCCAAGACTTGAGCTGAGTGATTCGTTGAATCACCCATGGATAATGTTCTTCAGGCACTATGCACATGTCACTGATCAGTAGCGCTTCTCTTAAGCTTCAACAGCACTCACTTCCCCTGTCTTGATGAGGTGAGCAGCACATTTAATTTCAGCTCCTGGGGCCATCTGCAAACCTCTACTCTATTCCTCAGCTGTGTTTGCTCCTCTGTTCTCAGGGAGCAGCATTTTCACTGGATGCAAACTGTGAGGCACTGTCTGGGCAAGCAGATTGGTTACTAATGAGGAAACTGGCACTGACAGCCTTTTGGGTTCTGATTGAAGAAAAGAGATGTCTTCGCATCAGAATGGTTTAACTTTCAATGTGGCATATCAACTGGTTGAAATTAGGGAGAGAGAGAAAGAGAAATTTAATTGTCAGGCTGTGGTGCGTAGTGTCAAAGCTACCTAGATTATGAGAAATACGTCTTTTCAACAGCTTAAAGGCCATAGCTCTCAACATTTTTTCTGCATGTACAACACAGACAGGATCCAGAAATCCCAGCCTATAACTCTTGGTTCCGTCAAATACTCAGCAGAGAAACCAGAAGTATTTGATTGTAGTATTAACTATGAAATGTTCCCTATTAGCCATATGATTCTATTAGCTCAGCTCATTCCTGTTAGATTTATAGAAACATTAGAGATAATTGGAATTAGAAGGGCCAAGAGAGACGATCCAATCCCATATAGAGAAAAGCAAGACCCCTGCTCTCACTGAAGAAGTTTTAAAAATAATTAAACAACAAACAAACAAATTGAGGCCCAGAGAGATGAAGTAATTTGACTGATGTATTCCATCAGTGACAGACCTGGGACTGGAGCTCCATCTCAGCTCTCAGCCCACTAAGAACCCTGTTCATGGTGCCATACTAGCAACCCACTTCCTGTAGGAGTCTTTGAGAGTCAGAATGACTTCTTGACTGAGAGGTACATGTCTCTAGGATAAGGACAATTGAGGGGATAATGAGGAAAGAAATAATGTAAGTTAAATATATTTTGCCACATGCCCTCCTCTCTCCATGAATCCAGGATGTTGAACCATATCCAGCATCCATTGTGGGACTAAGGCTTGGACACCAAGGACTTCTAAGGAGCCTGCTCCAATCGGAAATGACTGTGGGGGAGCTGGCCATGCCCCGAGCCATTCTTGGAATATTGGGCCATAGGGGGCACTGGGGAGCATGTATAGGTAGGGGCTGCTCTGATATAAGCCTAGGTATTCAATTCTTCATGGGACCCCCAATGCTACCCCAAGTCTGCACCTTGATTCCCAAATACCCAAGAGAGACAAAATGTCCTACTTTCTCTCTGAAGTTCTTCTAATGTTGGAAGACGTAGGGTGGGGGCAAACCTTTCAGAGAATTTCTGCTGGGATTTAAATGTGTGTCTAGCTGGCTTTAGACATTAGAAGACTGTAATATGTACCTTAATAAGTTGCCTTTCCCATGGTGTTTGTTATCCTCAGAAGACCCCCATAGTGACTCTAGGAGACAATTCTCGTATCTTCTGAACTGTGCATGTTCATAGTTTTGCTGAGCAGGGTTTGCATCTAGCAGCGATGGAGGTATAGGAGGTCACAGGCAACACTGCGTGCCACACACAACATTGTAGATCAAGACACAGTTAAATGGGCTGGCAAATCTGAGTTTCTGAGTCCAGTCCCATGACTAGTATAGCTGTCAGAACTAGAGGGGCCAACCCTGGGAATCTTGGAGATGCTTTATGACTATATGAGATTTCAGGCATCCAAGCTCTTCTATTTGTTTACATGTATTCTCAATGTCTATCTCCCATTATCAAATCTATTCCAAAAGCATTTTTTCAACACTTGCTGGAGACTCTTGGATAAAGCTAGTAAACGTGCTTTTATTAAGCTCCAACTCTGTGCTGACCCTTATACATATATTGTCTCAGTTGCACTCAAAATGCTATTGTGTGTTAGGGTTCTTTCTTACAGATTTTGAAACAGTGTCTTGGAGAGGTGAGGTGAATTGCTCAAAAGACACAGCAAGCACAGAGCTGTGACTTGGTCCTGTCTTATCTGCTTTGGGGTTATGGGTAGTTTATCTTTATATGCCTATTTTAACAGTAGACCCTCAACCACCGAAATTGACAGGAAAAAGTATGTGGTTATTTTACCAAACAAACAAACAGACAAAAAACCAAACCCACCAAACCTGAAATTTTTGGTTTGGTCAACATTTTAATTCAACTGTACTCAATGTATTAACAATGGTGATTTGATATGATGGATGTAATTGATAATCAATGCAGTGCCATTTATAGACTGCCTAAAAGTGCATTGTACATCATTTTGACAACATATTTACCTTCATTGTTTGGGCAAAATGAATTTTAAAATTATTTTTTGTTTCCTAAATTTGTATCAATTGAAAAAAAAAAGTCATCTGGGTAGCAGACAGAAGTCAGCCTGGGACTACAGTGGGTCATAACCCTGAGGATTCAAATGTGAGCAATGGCAACAACATCAGCGACTAAAGCTGTCAGTGGAGAAAAGAAGAAAGCACACGCCAGCCACCCTGCAAAACAATGCAGTTCTTTCAGAGTCACATAGTCCTAAATCTGGAAACCATCACAGCTGAGAGGATAAGCTTTGGAACCCGATAGTGGTCTAAAACTAGGCTCTGCCTGCCATGGACAAACTACAAGAGACTGGGAAGTGAGTTAAACCTGAGCTAAATCCCAGTTTCCTTCTCTGCAAAACAGGGAGTGGGGACAGTGGAATAACACCTCCCTCATAGAACTGTTGGGAGGCATAAATGACCCTCAGCACAGGGTGGTGTCTATGGAATGTGCATCATAAGTGGCAGCTATTTTGATAATTACTAAATATGATGAATGATGATAAGCGAAATAATAACACAGCTTTTCAACATTTTCACTCAATAAGTTAAATTTATAACAGGCAAGCAAAGGAGTTTCCAGAATTAAGCATCTGATGGGAGCTTAGACAGGTTGACTTTTACAGCTCATTCTAACCCTGAGTGAGGGTCTGTGATTTTATAAGCCCTTTTAGGGTTCGAGTGCTACTTCTAATCAAGATCCTGGTATCATGTTATTCTCCATTACGTGGAACAATAATGAATAGATAAATAAAATATAACTGGGAAAGGAGACCACAGATTGAACACATGCATTTATCTCCACTCTTGTCCAAAACCTCACAGTAAAATAATTTAAAATACATGAACCTATAAGAACAAGAGAGGGGAGATATGATGAAAGAGAAAACCAAAATTTTGGAAGTTGGAAAAAAATGGAAGGCTGGTTAGCCAATTAGGGACAGTAGAAAGCTGCATGTCTGTAAGGCACATGCTGCCAAGAGAGAAAAGCAAGGCAATTTGGATGTGGAACCTCAGACAGGCTTAGAATAGGAAACAGATCCATGAGTCATGACACTGTGGTTGAGATTTCTGCTTTAGCCATTCCAGCGTATGCTTGTTTTTCCCTAAAAGTCTTTACTCATTTGTTTTCTCTCTTCCGCCCAGTGAACATCTACTCATTCTTCAAAACCCAGAACTGTTGTTGTTTCTTGAAAAATGGAGATTATTCCAAAGTTCTTTTAGCCTTTGCAATGTGAAGGCATGTGTCAGGGTTGGGAGGAGTTGGGGAACAGCACCTCTTTCTTTTAATATCCAATTGATTGAGGCCAATGGGTCATCCTGCCTCCTTCCCTAAATATTCCTGAGAATGCTCAGAGAGGGCCCACATGTTTCCTAAGTCCATTCTGGTTACCCTGTGTGCCTTCTTGCTCCGGTCTGCTGCTCCTGGCTTCTTCATGATCACTTGTGATCATTTGCTAGCCTTTTTTTAGTCCATTTTACTCCAAAGCAAGAATACAGTACTTGCTCCTTACTCTCCAATGCTTACCAACGCAACAACAAGAGGTAATAGTATTTAACAAATTTTGCTACAGAGGAAAGGAAAACCTAAAATAAAGTACCATGTATCACTATTCCTGAATTCTGTCATCATGTCCCTTTAAAGGCAGTGCTCTATAGGTTCCATCTCTCCTGTGGCCCCAGCCTGCTGCCACTGGAACAAGGGTCCAGGGTTCTTAATGCATGGAAGTCTTCATCTTATCCCCCACAAATCTACAGCCAAAAGAAGGAAATACCCATTGATGACAGGATAGACAATATAACAGTTGACAAGATAATTGATACAGTGTGCCCAGTGTGAAGAGAGAATTTGTCACGGCTAGAGTAGTGAACCTTCTCCAGGTGAACCATCTGCCGTTGGAAGCTTCCTTTTGTCCAGGGCTCCTGCAAGGCCAGTGAGTAGGTACTTCTATCTACACATGACTGAAAAAGACTTACCAAAACCAATATATCCCCAAGGATACATTCTAAATTCTACCCAAGGAGCAGATGCTGCTCACAATTCTCTAAAACAAGGTCTTTTTTTTTTTTTCAACCCCAGATATATCAAGAATGGGACACAGTCTCTGAAGAAGAAATTGTCGGCATCTATCTTGAAAATATCTTTGGTTTCCCATTACATTTCTGATTTCTCTAGACCGTATTTGTAGTTCCCTTTTTGGTGTTTCCATTCTTGTAAGTTTATATAAACAGCAATAAGACTATAGCTCTTCTCACAGGATACTTTGTTATTTCTTAATGGGACTGTCTGTCCTGTAGGCTATGAGCTATTTGAGGGCAAAGAATATTCTATTCATCTTTATATTCCTGGCACATGGTAGGCACTCAGTAATGCTGCTGCTGAATTGAATCGGCTGTGGGAAAAAAACAAAATGCTTCTCCTCAGTCAGCATTTGTTTTCTAGGATCTATTCCAATATATTTCCAACAAAAATATGAGATTTAAAAGATAGGCAGAGAGTGAATTGAACTGAATATTGCACAAAAACTCCTTGTCTTTAAAGGTGGAAACAAAATCCACCACCTTCCCAAGATAGCTGTTCCGTCTCACATCTTCTTGAAGCAATGAAATGATGAGTACTGTGATCAGAGAGGACCCTCAGAAAATAAATAAAAACCCAGCTCTACAAATGCAGCCGTAAGCCAGGAGGATATGACGAAGGATATCATTATCATCCTGATATTTTTAGAAGTTCTTTGGTGACAGGTCAGATTTTTGAGAATCAGAAAATGATAAAAATAATCTTGTTATTCCACAAAGGAGGCTCTATATATATCAGGCCGATTTTGAACACTGCCTGAGAATGTTGAGAAAATATTTTTAAATGTTAGTGAAATGATAGGCTTTGGGGGCAGACCCAGCCTTGCTTTAGAAAAAGCTTTATCGTGGGGGGATTGAGAGATTTTAGTGATGTGAGCATTGTAAAGAATCAGCGGTGAGTGGGTGTAAGTTTTTGTTTTCCAATTTTCCAGAGGAGGGTCCACCTGGGAAGAATTTCATGAAATTTACAGAAATCTGAAAATTGCTTTTGAAGCTATTACAGGTACCTGGGGAGTCCTCCTTGGCCCCACAGGCTGACTACACTATCCAGATCTTAAGGGACTCTCATCTTTCCTAACTTCTAGGTTGCAGGATTCTGCAGAATTACTTCTGCAGCTTCCATTTGTAGCTATTGCTAAGTGGACCCATAGCTATATGGGATGTGGGGCTCTGGATTTCAGGTAGAAATGACCCTTTGTTTATTTGAGATGTTTGCTTCTTTAAATACTCAGCCATCTGACTCTCTAATTGTTTAGGATTAGTCATAAGTTAAGTAGGACAGGGAAGATGTTATAAATAGTTTATTGCATATCCATTCAAGAAATTTAGGCTAAGTTTATATATTTTACCTTCTGAAAGGAGAAAGCCTATGTGTTTATTTAAAGCATTGTAGATTTTTTCTCATTTAGAATATATGAGTCTAGTATAAAAATTGATTCTAGATGATTTATATGTAAGTTGCTCTTTTCTTCATACTTATTTTGCTACCTTTTTATTTCATGTTTTTTCTTAAGTATGACTTTGAGCCTTTAAAAGTATTTCCTTTATGTCTCTTTTGAATATCAAAAACAACATGAATTAAAAATAGAAGTCTACATATCAAGGAAACTTTGTATATATATTTCTTTGGAGTTAGGGGGTGATTTCTATCAGTACTCTCAGTTTATTTTACTGAACAGTATATTTTTGAGAAAGTGGATCATACTATGACCAATAAGACTTGACTATAAAACTAAAATAATACCAAAATATAATACTGATAAACATATAGGTGTCTAAAGGAAAATGTTGCATATTTCTACAGCAGGGCAATTAACCGTAGGACTTCTAAGAGGCCTATGTCACATAGGGCCCACACATTCCTCCATCTGCCAAGCCTTTAAATTTAGGCACCAGAGATCACCTGCAAAATGCAAGCATGTTATTGGGAGGGGCAATACAATAATACCTACCATCTGGTGTTGTTAGTTATCAAGTCACTGGCCTGTCTCCTAAGCGTAGCTCTGAGATAAGGGGAAAGAAGGAAGAGATCTGAGGAGACAATGTTGTTCTAGCCCACCTGGGGGAGAACCATGAAGTCCATCTCTGAGCAGCCAGCATCCCAGGAGGGAAAAGGAAGTCAGAGGGACCATGTGGGAGCCAGGGGGACCACACTGACTTCACAAGGTTGCTACGAGGCTGCAATTACCCATGTGGCAGATCCACTTGGAGTAAGTAATATTTTCAGTGGAAATTTATGTAAGCTCTGTCCAGTGTTTCATGGAGTTTCTGCAGGTAAAGGACTGTGTGATAATATTTCCAGTAAACAACTTCTTTAGAAATTCTGCAGCCCAGCAGCACCAAGCATGAGTTTGATGCAGGTAACTTGAGTGGACAACACATTCTGGGAAGACAGGTATTGGGAGTTCTCTTTGGCAGGTGTGAGTGGCATCTCAAGAGTGTTCCTGGAGTTCCCACTCTGAATGGCTGCCTGTGCTGAAAGCATTCTCACTGCAGCACGATAGAGAAATGCAGGAGTGTCTCATCATGACTTGAGACTTGCAAAAGACGTCAAGAATGAGAGTGGGTCAAAGATAAGGAACAGTGCTCAGTTGGGGTCTAAATGGTCTCATCCAGTGCCCTTTGGATGCTGCACACTGTGTTGGTGCCAATCACTTAGGATGAGTCTTTCCAGGTCCTTATGAGCCTCACAGCCTTGGTGAAGTGTGTTGTCAGATGGCTGATATTCATGACCCCAAGTGGAGAAAGAGGCTGTAGTTTGCCAGCCTGCTCCATCAGATTCCCAAAGGAGCTACCCTATAACCTCAGGGCAGTGCATTTATATAGACATCTTACTGAAGGATTGGCTCTTGGGCAGATAATTGTTCTTACTTTCTCTTTCTGCTCAACAAAAAGCGTAATGTGATGGAAGAGAAAATGACTTAGTGTGGTGAGGCCATGAATTTAATCTCATTCTAACAATTTAAAACTTATGTCATTCAGGACAATTAATTTAGTCTCATTGAATCCCATTTTTGAAGTGCAGATGATCATAATAATTGCTTCAGAGGGCTGTTGAGAAGATAAAATAAGGTCAGGAGTGAAAATTTGACATTAATCAAAATGTTTGTGAGGTTCCTAGTGGCATGAACTGGCTCCTGATCAGACAGTCAGCTTGAATATATACCAGACTTTCTGAAGGGAAAAGTTCCAGGGTTCCTCCTGAGTAGACTAAGCTTTGGGAGCACTTTCTATGAATTTTAGATATAAAAGAAACCTTAGAAATAATCTTGTATAGCCACCTTTTAAAAAAATTGTATTTAGAATTTAATTTTATGAAAGAAACGTCTGTATATACTTTTAAAATCAAATATTTATAACGAAAAGTAGCAATTTCCTACCCCACTGTGTCTCAAATTCCATTCCCTAGAAGCTAATATCCTGATAAATTCAAGGAATTCAATGTTATATGTTATCTAGTATGTACTGCTCTAATATATGAGTATTTAGTTTATTACACTCAACATTTCTCTACCCATCCTTCCAATATAGTCTTATCACTACATTTAGTTTCTCCATAGGATAACTTTGTAACTGTAAAACGTATATAATTTTATTTCTACATTTGTCATTGGGCTGTAATCCTTGATTCCACATTTTGATGAATCTTTGATTTTCACAACTTTGAAAGATGAGGCCATCCAACTTTTCCTTCACCCCTGTGCATTACTTCTCACTTCCCAGTCTTTATCATTTGAATTTTTATCTCTCTGTTGTTAAAAGTTGATGACATTTACATTTTATTTATGAGCACAATTGTGTCTCATGCCTTGTTTATAGGTTGTGTATAAAAGCTTAAAATCAATTAACAGTGTTTAGCTAAGTAAATGTGGTTTACTGTAGAATCAAGTGGAATACATTGATTAGTTTCCTGTTTTGTACAGCATTTTGTTTTTCCAAGAGTTTCTAATTGCCTTTATTTTTCTTCATAGCAATTCTGCCTTATCTTTTACTTATTTCAAAATGTTAAAATTATATTAGCTATTCTTTATTTTATTATTATTATACTTTAAGTTTTAGGGTACATGTGCAGTCTAAGAGCTTGACCTTGAAACTGTCAAGATCAGGAACTCTCCATTCCCCAGGGACTCTCTACTCTCCCCCCAGAAACTCTGTTCTTCCCTTCTGATCAACACTGGTTGACTTCTAGACTGGGGTTTGTATTTTTTATCTTGATATTTGCCTTTTTTGCTTTTCTGGGTTGAATCTCCTGTTTCCTGGATCCCAAGACTTCTATTTTCTTGATTTACTTGCTGGGCTGAGGCACACCCTTAAGTAATTCCCTAACAACAGGGTTGCTCCTAGATGTGTGGGGCCTCAGATAAATATTTTTTTGTGGGACCTTTTTCTAAATAAATAATTTGACTAAGAAAGTATTACAAAATTCATGGGCCCATGTGGGGTATAGTGTTTTATTGAAAATCACTCAGAATAATGGATAGAGATGAGGTACTTACATATTCATTACTTAATCAGTGCATGTGAAAATTCTTTCTTCATAATGTCCAGGCACTATCTCTGTGTTCTTGGCTAATTCCATATCTCCAGTCATGAAGAAAAGTAGCAATACTGTCATTACGCACAATGCCAAGTTCTTGGGAACTTGTTTACAATGAACAATATAGATCTGTACTACTTTTGCAATACAATTTATTGAAGTCTGGTTATATTGTTATAGATGATGCTGCACCATGAATACTGGCTTTCAATGACTTTCTCAAAAGTTGTTGCTGTGCTTCATTGTTGACGACCAAAAATGCAAGTCTTATCCAGAGTATGCAAGAAAATGTGAACAATAATTTGTTTTCTGATTATGTTGAATTTACTGTTTATAATCTGAACATAGAGCATGTCTTCCAACTCTATCTTCTCTTAAACTCTATGCTGTTATTACTACATTCCTAGACAGTGATTCTTTTAATGTTAACTGCACTCCTGCCTTCCACTCACTGCCACCAGTGGAGAGGACTAAATGAATGAGAAGAGCAGCCTCATTGGCACAAGGAACGTCTCTCATCAGGAATGGCTTCAACTGATCCAGGAGTGCTTGATATCCCCACATTTGTAGAGGCAGGGGAGGACATCAATTGGAAAAGCCCCTTGCTGTTGCAGAGCAAAGATCTTGAAAGCACCAGGTAGAGAAAGATGTAGCCATTGTCAAAAGACTGCCTGTTAGATGAATGGGGCAGTGGGATGACCACCCTGGGTTCAGTGGTAAAGTCAAATGGAGTAAAGGATGCCTGTTGCCACCCCAGCTGCACTTGGGTGCTGAAGATCAGAAGTGAAACTACAGAACAAATCCAGATGAGAGCTGACCTAGGGGCTTACACATATAGTTCAGGCCAAGGTTCAGTGATGGACCATCATCAGTACTCAGAGCACTGAACTTGTCCTGGGTGTGATGTATTTGAGAGTCACTTAAAATCATCATATCGCTGCCATTTTGGCCACCCAATCTCATAGGATTCTGTGAAATAAATATGGCACTGGGCAGCAGGAGCAATTCACTTGTCAGGAATCCCTCCTGGAATCAGGGCTTGGCCAAGGACTTCAAGCCAACCACCCAAGGCATGAATCCCAGAACTCCTGGGGGCATCTGGCAACTTCATGTGCAGAATATATCTTCTCTGACCTAGTGTGGCTGATGATGAGAGGTCTGATGCTGGTTGAAGTTCTTGGTTTTCACAGGTATCTTTTACATTTCTATCTTTCCTGCTAAACCTTCTCAGTATCTTCTATTATGGATGTATTGAAGTTTTATAGTGATGGGTCCAGATGTGTGTGTGTATGTCTGCATTTGTATGCACATATGTGAGTTGTCAACTTGAGCACTTGGGTACTTGATTGGCTTCTTAATTTGGATACTCATGTCCTTTGACTCTGGGACAATCCTTTGTGATAATTCTTTGATTTCTTTCTTTTTGTTTTTCTCTTTTTGTCACTCCTATTGATCAGATGTGGGGCCTCTCGGACTGATCCTCAACACATCTTACCTTTCTCATTTTCTTACATCTTCTTGCCTTTGTTCTACAACATTGGTTTTATTATATTTTACCTACTATTAGAATTTCGGGCTCATATATTTATTTTTCAATAGTTTTTCCTTGTTAGCTAGTTGTACTTTGTTGATGCAATTTTTTTTTTACTACTGTTTCTAAGAATATTTATTAAAGAGTTTTTAAAGGTTAAATTGTGTTTCCAAATTATTTCTCTTCTTTCCAATGTTGCATATGCTGCTTGTTAATCTTGATTTCTCTCTTTTGTGTTGTAGATGTTCCTCAGAGATCTTTGGGTGTTACGTCACATTTAAGAGCCAGACAATAGCTGATCTTGAGCTGTGTGTTGTGCGTGTGTGAGGTGGGGGTGGGTGGGTGGGGAACAGTGATTGTAGGTTGGCAGTTCCCTTTAATGTGATGCAGGGGAGTGGGCAATAATTCTGGGGACCCATAATTACCAGATTGGAGGTCTTTTCTCTGTGTTCATCCCATTTCTTTGGAGAAGAACCCTCTCATTACTTGCATAGTGGGTGTATTAGTTTTCTTGGGCTGTTATAATAAAGTATTACAGACTGGATGGCTTAAACAACAGAAATTCATTTTCTCACAGTTCTGGAGGCTGGAAGTCTAAGATCAAGGTGTTGGCAGAGTTGATGTCTTTTGAGGCCTTCCTCCATGGTTTGCGGATGGCTGCCTTCTCTCTGTGTCCTTATACGACTTTTCTCTGTGCATGTGCATCGCTGGTGTCTCTCTGTGTGTCCTAATCTCCTCTTCTTATAAGGACATGAGTCAGATCAGATAAGGGCTTACTCTAAAGGCCTCATTTTAACTTAGTTACTTCTTTAATGGCCCCATCTCTAAATGCAGTCACATTCTGAGGTACTGGGGATTAGGTCTTCAACATATAAATTTTGAGGAGAAAAATTCAGCCCATAACAGTGAGGTAGATGGATATCCGTTAGTCTTCAAATATGGAGAATGTTTCAGAGTGGGAGATCAACTCTTGGGTGTAGACTGGAGTTTCTTAACTTTGAGATTTTTGACAATTTTGAGCTGTATAACTCTTTGCCAAGGAGGCTGTCCTGTGCATAGTAGGATGTTTAGCAGCATCTCTGGCTTCTAACCCCCAGGTGTCAGGAGCACCTCCCAGTCATGATACTCAAAGATGTCTCCAAACATTGACAAATGTCCCCTGAGGGTGGGGCAAAATCATGCCAGTCCAGAATCAATCTGTGGCTTGCTCCGATGCTTAATTATAACTGGTGTTCCAGAATCCCAAGTCTCTCCAAGATTCAGTAAGGTGCATGGCTGTATTTATTTCTTTGTTACTGTCTCCTGTGGCTTCCTCCACCTTGTTTGATCAGTCAGCACCTACCCAATGACCCAATGTCTTTCCCCCTGGAAATGTATTGATATCCTGCATCCACAGTGGGTTCTTATGGTTAAAGAGCTTAGCCTTTGTTTTTACAAATATCTTAGAAGGATCTTAAGAGGGCACATAAATAGGGATGTATGGAGGGGTAATGCCCTATATTTAAGTAAAGACTCTCTACCCCGCTCCCCAAATTATAAATGAGAAAATGGAGACTCAGGGAGAAGAGGCAATTTGCATACAGTTGCATTTAAAAATAATAAAAAAAAAGGCAGGATTGAAACCCAGTTCAATTGGCTCCCAGTCCACGGCCATTGCCACTAACTTGACTCTGTGGCTTCAGCGTGACGACATTGGTAACATGGCTATTTTCTTCAGAAGTTTCCACTCTTTAAAGGAAAAACAATTCTGAAAAATTTATTGAATTCTGAAAAATAATAAACCCAGGCAACAGTAAAAGTTTTGGGGGAACATTTTACCCTAACTTTTTGAATTTCTTTTAAGAATAAACTCCAATATTAATAAATGTTTAAAACTGGGATGGTTGAGAGTGGGTGGCTATTATTCTCCATCCTCTGTTAAATGATTACAGATAAAATAATGATTTCATTCATTCATTTATTCAATTTTTTTAAAAAAGCTATTACGTTGAACTCTTAGGATGAGGACAAGCCTTACAATGGTGTGTGAGTGTGAGTGTGTGTTCATGCATACACTCACATCCCTGTGTCTGAGTGTTGTGGGTGTGTGTGATGTCTGTGCATTTGTATGTGGTATGTATTCATATGCATGTGTATTGGGTACACTAAATTTGGGTTTGCACAGAAAAGAATAAACAGAATTGTACTGGAATAGTCTACCTAGTGCTTCCTCTAAGAACAGCACACAGCTCATTCAGTTTTGCTGATTTTCATCCTCTGCATCCACAGAGCACACTGAGGTCTCTCCTATCACCTTGACAATGGGGATTTGACCCCAACCATCTCCACCACAGTTGGACTGACAGGCAGCAGATGGTGCTCATCAAAGACAGCTCTGAGGAGGCTTTCGGAGACACCCAGGTGCCAGGCTGGTGTGAGAGAGTCGCATGACTGGGCTGCTAAAGGCACTGGATCCTAGGCTAGGAGGAGAAAGGGTGCTGTGAACTGGAGTTGCCAGAGATCCAGAAGAGGGACAGCTGCCTGGAGATGAGACTGCAAGGGAGAAAAAGCACAGCTTTAGAAGAAGGAGAGTGGGGTTCAGTCATCTTCTTACCACATGGGCTCATTCATTTTGTTTCTTCAAATATTAAAAATTTGATGATAGAATTTCTGTTTTCTTTTTCAATATTGCCCATAGGGCCCAGCAGATAGTTTCTGAATGCTAGTTGACCGATAGATGTACCCTATTCTCTGTTCCAATAGTACTAACATGAGGATTTCATTCATCAGGCATTCAACAAATAGTTATTGAATGTCTACTTTGTGACAAGCAGCATTTAACTCCAGTTACAACAGTGAACACAACAGACAAAAATCCCTGCCTTTAATGAGGCTTACATCCTTGGGTGGAAAATAACAAAAAATCAGATAATTCAGTGAGATAGAATGTGAGTGCCAAGGAGAACAAGCAGAAAGGGAGAGTTCAAGTGTGCAGGAGAAAGCGGTTGAAAATTTTTGAGAGGGTGGTCCGGGAAGGCCTGAGTGAAGATCTGAGTGAAGGCCTAAAGATTTCCTAGGCTGGAGATGAGAGGAACTTTCTGTTGGGATCACTTTGTATCAGACCCAGCACATCAACACATCGCCACCTACAAAGTGCTTGCTTTTGGGAAACATCTTTCTTTACTTCTCAGAAGAATCCATGTTCTTGCTTTTGTGTTAGCCAACTCCTTCTTGAAGCTCTGGCTCTGCCTCCAGCCCTTACCTTAGTTCAGATAATGACAATTGTAGTTACAAAGTGCTTAACTCTTATGGAAGCACTGGATTCCACCAGCCTGTCTCCTTCAGTATAGTCTGTAGAATATCTGTAGTATAGTCTGTAGTATGTCTGTCTTATGCAGTTGAGATAAGGACTGAGATATGCCCTGGTCTCCTGCAGTACCTTCAGGCTTATTAGGGTGGGGAAAAATTCCACCCTGGTAAATTTGTGGTCAGACCAGTTCTCTGCTCTCGATCCCTGTTTTCTGTTGTTTAAGATGTTTATCAAGACAATACGTGCACTGCTGAACATAGACCCTTATCAGTGGTTCTGCTTTTGCTCTTTGCCCTGTGATCTTTGTTAGACACTTATTAGTAGCTCTGCTTTTTGCCCTTTGAAGCATGTGATCTTTGTACCTACTCCCTGTTCTTACATCCCCTTCCCTTTTAAAACCCTTAATAAAAACTCCCTCCTCTGAGACTCAGGCGGGCATCACAGTCCTACTGATATGTGATGTCACCCCTGGCGGCCCACCTGTAAAATTCCTCTCTTTGTACTCTTTCTCTTTATTTCTCAGCCAACTGACACTTATGGAAAATAGAAAGAACCTATGTTGAAATATTGGGAGCAGGTTCCCCTGATACCTCTTGTTCTTAACATGCCTTGATGTTCTTGCTCTGTCTTCAGTCCTTACCATTGTTCAGATAATGTGAACTGCACTTAGAAATCACTTAACTTTTCCAGAAGCCAAAGTAAGGACATCACATACATCTACGCATTTAATCCTCACAGCAATACCTCTATGAGGTAGGTCCTGTTTTCCTCATTTCACCAATGAAGAAACTGAGACACAGAGAAGTTCCATGAGCTACGTAGCCACATAACTAATAACCCAGAGAGCTGGGATCTGGATCTGGGAAGGCATGGGTCTGTTAATCAAGCTGTTTGACAGCTTCTTTGGCACCTTGGGCTGCTCCCAGCAGACCCAACTCAGTTGGAAGATTTCTGACTGGTGTCTGTGTCCTTGCCATCCCAGCATTGTACCTGGCACACAGTGGACACCCAATATGCTCATTATCATCTTTATTTGACATGTCCATCTAGCCCAACAAGCTTGAGTGTGTTCTCTAAAATATACATCCTCCCATGTATTTTCCCTGTAAAAAGCCCTCATTGACTCTGTCCACCAAGGACCACATCTCAGGTTCAGGAGCAGGCCTTTGCTGACATGTCTAGCTTTACCTGTGAGAGCTTTCCTGTGTGCACAACTTCATACTCTCTAGGAAACCACTTGTAGTTTCTGGAACACTGGGAACTTCCTCACAGCTTTGCTTATGTTGGGAGCACCCTGTCTAGAATGAGCCCCGTTCTGCTGCTCGTTGGCCAGCTCCCGATCCTCTTTCCAGTCTCATGGCAGGCATTGCCTCCTCTGGGAGCTTTTCTTGAACCCTTCCTCCTTCCCCCACCAGAGGTAGATTCCCTCCTCCGTACCTGCAGAGTGCTCATCATAAATGTTGTCTTTAATGCTTCTTCCTCCAGTGGGCAGAGGATACCTCAAAGGCAGCAGGACATTCACCTGTTCATTTTTATCTTCACCTCTAGCACAGGCTCTAGGGCATAGTAGACGCTCAGTAAATGTTGGGGTTGAGTAATAACTGTTTTCAGTACTATCTGGCTGGTTGGCATTCAGAGGTCAGAACCTAAATTGGGGCCTTTCTCTGGATACAAGTGTATCAGCTGACGGAAAAGTTACAGAAACAGAAGTCACCTGTGTCAGGTTGACTTTGGCAGGGTAACCTTTGCTGCCTGGCAGTCCCTTGGATAATATAAGAAAATTTTGGCAAAACAGTGTTACCTGTGCTTGGCTTTGAGAATCCTCCCAAATGGTGGAGAAATAAGAAGCAAGACTCACAGCAAAGGCAGAATGCTAATCAGCTCCCTGTGTCTTGTCTTGTGTTGGAAGAAAAAGAATCATGCAAATGTTGCCTAATTGTTTACTTCATTATGTGAGCGTGTTCCTCACCTCATTATGCACAGAATTTGCAAGTTGCTTTCTACCTTCCTCCCATTTCAAATAGCTGATCTGAAACTTCATCAAAGATTCATATTAATTAGCAAGCCTCCATATAGCAAATATTAATTTGGAAACTGATGTGAGGCATCAACATCAACTTATAACATCCATTATAGAAAGAGAAAGTGCAAATCTTTCCCAGGCCCTAAGATGTGGGGAGGTTTGGCTCTATTTTGAGGATCTGCATAAGCACATTTGTTAGTAGGTTGTAACCATTGCTCCTGGGAATGGCCCCACTAAGGATGGACAGAATGGATGTGGAGCATGGTTTTTACAGAAGAGGTGTAAGGATTAAAATTGATGAAGGAAACCCAGCAGCAAACAGAAGAATTACTATGGATAATGCTCAGGTAAGTTTCCAGGGATGCTCTGGCTGAGCCTGCTGGTTTAGTCTTCTCTTGAACAACATGAGCATAAACGGTGAATATTCCTCATGATCACACCTTGTAGTCAGTGCTGAGGGAAGAGGCAAGCTGGTAGCATGGCATACATATGGGGTTCTCCCTTCACAACCATGTGATGCTGTCCCACCCCTCCCCAGATTGAGAAGGAGGAGAGAAAGGGAAAGGAGGGGCTCTTTGGGAACCCCAACACCCCTCCACATATCAGCTGGGAGACATCAGCCAAGTTACTTACCCATTCTGAGCTCCGCTTCTTCTATGGAATGTGGATAATCACTTCTACTTCCTAGCAGAGTTCCAAGAGAGAGGATGAGAGAAAAAAAAAAAAGAAAGAAAGAAAACACATAAAACTTCTAGAAGAATCATAAACAAGAGAAGCCATGATTGCACTTTTTTTGACCAAAAGAGAAGGAGCTGTAGTGCCCCAGAGTTCCCAGAGGAAAAGTCTCAGTGGTTAGTTCTGAGAACTGCTTAGCCCCTTTTAGTTCCTGTATTGGTCAGGGTTCTCTAGAGGCACAGAACTAATAGGACAGATGTGTACATGAAGAGGAGTTTATGAAGGAGTATTGACTCACATGATCACAAGGTGAAGTCCCACAATAGGCCGTCTGCAAGCTGAGCAGCAAGGAAGCCAGTCTGAGTCCAAAAACCTCAAAAGTAGGGAAGCCGACAGTGCAGCCTTCAGTCTGTGGCCGAAGATCTAAGAGCCCCTGGCAAAACACTGGTGTAAGTCCAAGAGTCCAAAAGCTGAAGAACTTGGAGTCTGATATTCAAGGGCAGAAGGCATCCGGCACAGGGGAAAAGTGAAGGCTGGCAGACTCAACACGTGTTCTTATCTTATTTTCCAACTTTGGCCCGCTTTTATTCTAGCCACACTGGCAGCTGATTAGATGGTGCCCAACCAGATTGAGGGTAGGTTAACCTCTCCCAGTGCACTGACTCAAATGTTACCTCCTTTGGCAACACCCTCACAAACACACTGAGGAACAATACTTTGCATCCTTCAATCCAATCAAGTTGACACTCAATATTAACCATCACAGTTCCCCTGGAAGATTTCTGATAAAACCCCAGCAGATACAAATGGGATTGGCATTTTTGTATTTCGTAAAAAACCTAAAACCTCAATTTTCAGCCATTGTTAATGTTTATTCTTCATCTTCTTCTTGGTTCTTAGTCAACTACTTTGCTCAAAGAACCTAGGGGCTTAGTATTGGAGAGTTGATGTGGCTTCAGGGGCTTGACACTGCTTTGGGGATGTGAATGAAACTTGCATGGACACAAGGGCCCTACATTGAGCTATCTCTTTCTTGGTGCCCCCAACCCCATTCTGACCAGGCTCACCTCACTCACTCAGCACCAGGGGGTCAGCCCATATGTGGGAGAATGAGTGCCTCACCAGTACAATGCTCTTTGATCAGGAGCTGCCTCCATGATTAGATGCAGAAATGACAGCAGAAAGGAAACAACAGCTCTTTTAAAGAAATCCAAACCACCCAGCCTCAGGCAGTTTGGTGAAGAAACTTCTCTTTCCCCCGTCCATGAAGAGTTCAAGGGCCCAGGAAGGTGGCTTTTTAAAAAGCACTCCAAAAGCCAAGTAAATATATCTGTGCATTTTCTAAACTAAGACCAGTGGAGTGACATACTGTTTGTAAGTGCTTGAAGGGTATAAACTTTAAAAAGCTGAGAGGGAAGGCTGAAGGGCTGCAGAAGAAACTGTATCTTAGAGTATCTAGTGGAACAGGATGAACACAAAATTATCAAGGAAATTAAGTCTGGAAGAGGCCTGCTCATCTGGGGCTGGCCTCCTGGGAAGGCATGAAGAGAGCTGTATCTGTGCTGTCCCCATCTCCTTGTTGCAGGAAGTCAGGGACCCTGAATGGAGGGACCAGCTGGAGCCACAGCAGAGGAACATAAATTGTGAAGATTTCATGGACATTTATCAGTCCCTAAATAATACTTTTATAATTTCTTATGCCTGTCTTTATTTTAATCTCTTAATCCTGTTATCTTCGTAAGCTAAGGATGTACGTCATCTCAGGACCACTGTGATAATTGTGTTAACTGTATAAATTGATTGTAAAACATGAGTGTTTGAACAATATGAAATCAGTGCACCTTGAAAAAGAACAGAATAACAGTGACTTTTAGGGAACAAGGGAAGACAACCATGAGGTCTGACTGCCTGCGGGGTTGGGCAAAAACAGCCATATTTTTCTTCTTGCAGAGAGCCTATAAATGGATGTGCAAGTAGGAGAGGTATCACTAAATTCTTTTCCTAGCAAGGAATATTAATAATACCCTGGGAAAGGAATGCATTCCTGGGGGGAGGTCTATAAATGGCCGCTCTGGGAGTGTCTGTCTTATGCTGTTGAGATAAGGACTGAGATACATCCTGGTCTCCTGCAGTACCCTCAGGCTTATTAGGGTGGGGAAAATCTCTGCCCTGGTAAATTTGTGGTCAGACCAGTTCTCTGCTCTCTAACCCTGTTTTCTGTTGTTTAAGATGTTTATCAAGGCAACACGTGCATAGCTGAACATAGACCGTTATCAGTAGTTCTGCTTTGCCTTTGTCCTGTTCCCTCAGAAGCATGTGATCTTTGTTTTGCTTTTTGCCCTTTGAAGCACATGATCTTTGTGCCTACTCACTGTTTTACACCCTCTCCCCTTTTGAAATCCTTAATAAAAAACTTGCTGGTTTGAGCCTCAGGCAGGCATCATGGTCCTACCGATACGTGATGTCACCCCTGGCAGCCCAGCTGTAAAATTCCTCTCTTTGTACTCTTTCTCTTTATTTCTCAGCTGACTGACACTTATGGAAAATAGAAAGAACCTACGTTGAAATACTGGGGGTGGGTTCCCCCCATATCTCAAGCTGGAGAAAAAGAGGATCCTCCAGAGATCCAATCAGGGAGACAGACAAGATTAGTAAAAGGGGAGTTTTAAAACTTATGATGAATGATTCTTTTCTATTACCCTGACCTTAGAAAGAGAGACCAAGAATGGAATGATAGTAAGGTCATCCAGAAGCAATTAAGTTATAGATAATTATAATAATAAAAAAAGAATTTCCAGCCAGTTTGCTATGAGTAATAACTCGTGTTACCTTAGGAGAATCTGACAGGTCCCTAACAGCCTGTGGTATAATCGAGGCTCCCACCAGGAAGTGATGATGGACTTATTAATCATGAAAGGAAAAAGGTATACATATACTCTTGAATTTTACTTTTAATTAGCAGTTCATTACCAATTAGCACTTAATTACTTATCATTTTTAATCATTGTTTTTAACCTCTCCTTAAGATGCAAAATTCCCCTTTAAGTGTACCTGTTTTCAGTTAAATTAATGAATTAGACTAAGAATAGGGGTTTCAACAAGGAACTATTCCTTAAGTGAGCATTTACTAAGAAGAGAAGCATTAGCCAAATGGATAATTCCCATAGCAATGGCCTTATTCCTAAGTAAAAACATAGCTTTGTTTGAATAAACATGGAGGAACTTACACATATAAAATATATATTGTGTAAGTGAAAAAAAACAGTCAGAAAAGGCTCCATACTGTGTGATTCCAACTGCATGTCTTTCTAGGAAAAAAGCAAAATTACAGAAACTAAAAGGATGAAAGGTTGGCAGGGGCTGAAGGGAGGAAGGGATGAATAGGGGAAGTGCAGGGGACAGTTAGGGCAGTGAAACTCTTCTGTATGATACTGTAATGGTGGATACATGAGACAATGCATTTGTCAAAGCTCGCAGAATATAAAATGCCAACAGTGAACCCTAATGGAAACCATGGGCTTTAGTTAATAATAATGCATCAATATTGGCTCATCAATTGAAACAAATGCAAGATGTTAATAATAGGGGAAAACTAAAGGGAGGGGTGGTATGGGGTGGGGAGAAAGAATCTCTCAGAACTGTCTACTTTCTGCTCATTTTTTCTGTCAATCTAAAATCACTGTTATAAAATAGTCTATAAATTGAAAAAAATAATCTTCAATCAACTAGGTGGCTGAAAGCTTCTAATATTAGAAGAAAAACCTAGTGAGTATATTTATCTTATTCTTTTATTTCATTAATAAACACTTATTGTGACTGAGCACAGAATGGTAGGCTTGGAGGACCTGAGATTAGACAGAGTTGCCACCTTGAACAGTACCAAGCAACACATCATTACCCCAACAACAACGACAAATGTTTATTGAATACTTATAACTAGGCCCTGAGTGCACTATCTCATTTACTCCCACAAGAGAAACAAATAAGGGGACTTACATTTTATACTGGTTTGACAAAAAAAAAAAAGGAAATGAGTTTGGAAAATTTAAATAAATTGCCCAAGGTCACCCAGCTAGAAAGCAAGAGTCAGACCTGTATTCGGGTAGCTTGACAAATGTCATACTTAGAAGTCTAGTGTGTCCCCACAGAAAAGTGTTGTAAAGCTGCTTTGAAGTGCTTTGTTTTTAGTGAAATATTTAAGTAAAGATATTAGAACAAATTCCATTACAAACAAGAATCAGATATGCTGCTTACCTTAATCAGTTCGGGCTGCCAAAAAAAAAAAAAAAAATACCATAGACTAGGTGGCTTCAATAACAAACATTTATTTCCCACAGTTCTGGAGGCTGGGACATCCAAGATCAAGGTGCCAGTGGATCCAGTGTCTGGCAAGGGCCTTCTTCCTAGTTTGCAGATGGATGACTTCTCACTGTATCTTCACATAGCCAAGAGGAAGAGAGATCATCTCTTCTGTCTCTTTTTATAAGGGCACTAATCCCACTCATGGGGTTTCCACCCTCATGACCTAATTACCTTCCAAAGGCCCCACCTCCAAATACCATCACATTGGGGATTAGGCTTCAACATATGAATTTTGGGGACACACAAACATTTAGTCCAAGGCACTGTCCTACTTCAAAAAGCAGAATAGCACTTTTATAGAATAAATCTATCAGGTTATATAATTGTATTTCTCCATTCAAATAAAAAACATCCCTTTATTACAAGTATCATTTTCTCTGGAAAGATAAAAGTACATTAGCACAAGGCAGAACTTTATAGCTATTAGGAATTACAGTACAAAGAAAACAAGTTGAAAAATGAGGTGAGGGTCAAATATGTATCTATATTTAACTTTATATAAATAGGAGAATTAAACATCACTGCTGCTTTGGGCGGTTAAGTCTTTTTCTATTATCCTGGCAATGTTGTTGCTCAGATCACTCCTAAAATGCAAAAAGAATAGTGACTGTGGAAAATCAGATCCTTTCTTTTTCAGACATAGGTTTCCCACAATCACACTTCAAGGACTCATTGGCTTTCACAGTTATAAGACCATCTTGAATTGATGTAGCCTTTCTCCTAAGTAGGACACACATAGTCAATCCCCAACAACAAATATGTACCATGCATAAGCAGTATATTAGGAGTCATGGACTAAAAGAAGTGGGAGGTAAGTTCATAAATGAACTGGAGGACAGACAGATAAACACACACACGATCAAAAATAACTAGCTCTCAAAATGGAAAAGAATGTTCTACAGATGGATAACAGAAGCCTTGAAGATGAAAAGATCTTGTTCCAAGGTTTGCGAAAGGTCTGAACCCACAACCTGTAACATCTTTGAAATCCACAGCTCCTGAATGTTGGCCTCCCAAGTTTCTGTCCACCTCTGTAGCCCTCATTGCTTGCTCTTTCTTGAATAACTGACTTTCCTTATGAAAAGCCCAACTTCATCCATTGCAACCAATTTTGTCTAGGACACGCCTGCCTACTCTAAGAGGGTTCTCCTTCGCAAGGTAGGTCCATGGATTTCCACTGGGCTACATTTCTGTAAAGACCAACTCCTTCCTCTGACCAGGAACTTTATAGCTATTAGGAATTAAAGTACAAAGAAAACAAGTTGGAAAATAAGGTGAGGCTCAAATATGTATCTATATTTAACTTTATATGAATAGGAGCATTAAACATCACTGCTGCTTAGGGCTGCTAAGTCTTTTTCTATTATCCTGACAATGCTGTTGCTCAGATCACTCCTAAAATGCAAAAAGAATAGTGAATGTGGAAAATCAGATCCTTTCTTTTTCAGACATAGGTTTGCCATAATCACCCTTCAAGGGTGATTATGCAAACAGAGTTGACCATTTTATGGATGGTAAGCAGAGGTTTGGCAGCTTCTTGTTTGAAGGTGACCTTTCCCAGGGCAAGTAATCCTCAGAAGCAGTGAAAACAGACAAGTTTTCATACCCTGGGACCCTCTCTTCAAGGGCAAACAGTGACATTTAAAATTTTCTCCTTGGAGTGGTAGAAAATTACTAGTAGCTCTAATCATGAACTTAAATATCAAATGGTAAAGAAAAAAAAGTCTAGCTGGACTCCTCATAAAATGCCTTTGGGCTTATTATATTTCCCAGCTAGTCCAATGATATACATGTTCTGTGGTCAAATGAGTCTGGGAAATGCTAAAGACTTAGGGATTTACATTGCTGAATAAAAATTTAAAAACACTAACAAATTCTGCAGTAAAATATGAATTTAGGTTTTCTTTAACTTTTCCCTTCCCTTTTTATGTCACCAGCAACATTCCTAGGAGGCTTCTTTGGGAAGGAACTCTTTCTTCAGAGTTAAGTGATGCTCATGAATATAATACCTGTTTGGGGTGCCTGGTTGATGAATTTCTTTTTTCTGAGCAACCATTGTAAGATGATTAGTTCCTGTAAATTGTCTTTCATGACAGAAAGTTCACACACATCCTTTCACTGCCCTCCATCCATTACCTGGAGTCTCAAACAGAACAATCAATGTATTATGATGTAAATAGAAAGGGCAATCGTGTCTGTCAAGACCAGGGCTTGTAAGAGAAGCAGAAACGTGCTGGTTTTCTGATGCTCTGAGTCATCTTCCCAGGGTCAGTTACTTCTCAACTTATGGAAAAATAGATGCACAGGTAACAAAGTCCTTGCCATTTTCTCAGGAAAGGAGGTAAGACACTCAGTGATGACTCATGGGTGCTGACAGAATTTTTGATTGATGGGGAACTGTCCCCACCAAACCGTGGACAGCGATGTGGCTGCCCACTGGTAGACAGTCCTG
Source organism: Pan paniscus (assembly GCF_029289425.2). Lineage (NCBI taxonomy): Eukaryota > Metazoa > Chordata > Mammalia > Primates > Hominidae > Pan > Pan paniscus. The sequence goes on along the minus strand of NC_073256.2, from coordinate 81,918,890 downwards.
GGCTCCTGGGATGCTGCCCTTGCCTTCCGCACCTCCTGTCATCCTGGGCCTGTGATGCTCATTCTGCAGAGGCCCAAGGCTAATAACCCAAAGACCATAAGTCTCTTCTCTGCCTTCTTGCCCCACCAATGTACCCTCCATACTGCATTCAGAGGGGTCTTTCCAAAATGCTTGTGTGTTTACCTCTCATTTCTATGAGACTCCATTAAAATGATAGTATAAACCCAAATGATGAAAATAACAGGATAAAAAACGTAAGCAAGTGAGAGGGTTTAGCAAACTTCTGAAATAATGAGAGCAGAGACGATGGTGTTTGAGGAAGAAAGGGAGAGAAAGCAGCTGTAAGGGGTCCACAAAGGGACAGGAAGGAGGAGGACAGAGAAGATGCAGTGTCTCCCGAGGAAAATGCAGACGAAGAGGCTGTAGGAGGCAGGCAGCTGAGGGAGGAGTCCATCTGCAGAGCCTAGGAGGGGCTCAAGGCTCAGAACCTCCAAGTCTCACCAAAGACAGGAGTGAGAAAAGGGTCAAAAATACGGAGAATACTTGAAAGTTTATATATGGAAGAGTCAACCTCTCCACCAACTTTTCTCATCCCATGTGAAGAATGCCAGACATTCAAATGTCTGCCTGTTAGGCAACAAGCAAATAAAGAAATAAACATTGCCAGGTATATTGTTATTGGCCTAAATGTGTCTCCTAGATGTAGAAAAATTCACATGTTGAAGTCCTAACTTCTCATATTTCAGAATGTAACTGTATTTGGAAACAGAGCCTTTAAAGAGGTAATTAAGGTTAAATTAGGTCATATGGGTTATCCCTAATACAATATGGCTGATGTCTTTGTAGGCAGAGGAGATGGAAGCAGGGACATGCACAGAGGAAAGGCCGTGTGAAAGCACAGGGAGAAGATGGCCAACCACAAGCCAAGGAGAGAGGCCTGGGAAGAAAGCAACTCTGTTGACACTTTGATCTTGGACTTCTAGCCTCCAGAAGGGAGAAAATAAATTTCTGCTGTTTAAGTTATCCAGTCTGGTATTTGCTATGGCATACTCAGAAAACTAATACATACATTTTTCTTAAATAAAATTGAATGGCTACAGAGAGGAATTCTCTACAATATGACATTCATGGGTATCCCAAGTAAAGGCTAGCTCACCATGTGATCACCCTGGAAGGAAGGCTGCTTGGCGAGAAGCAGGCTCCTTACCCTGCATATAGAGTTCTTCATCAACTTTGTACTGAATAATTATTAAACATGAGGGTGCTACCAATCATACACAGGGTCGCCTTCAGGGATTTCACAAAGATCTCCAGCATAAAATTGAGAAATTAAGATAAATAAAGATTTTTAAATGACCACGGATGGAAGAGATAATTCAGGGAAAGAAAGAAAACTTAGAAACCTTCTAGTTAACATTCTTAAAGAAATAGGAGAGAACATTCCACTGTAAAGCAAGAACAGGAGTTATTAAAAAGGAATGGAGAAAGAATAAAAAGTCTGGAGGTTGAATATACAGTTGTAAAATGAAAGTAACTGAAGAGCTGGAAGATATTGAAGAATATCTTAGAAAGCAGAATCGCAAACTAAAAGTTCTAACATGACAGAAAATAGTAAACACAGATGGCCAATAGAGGGGAGAACATCTCATAATAGAAATCCCTAAAAAGAAAGAATAGAGAAAATGGAAAAAATTATAATATAAATAATACAGGAGGTTTTTTTCACCATTGAAGAGTAAGAACCTCAAAATTAAAATGAGTACATGAAAAAAAGACCCAAAGACCATTCTAAAATTTCAGAACATCAACAAAAAAAGAACAGACTAAAAGCTTCAAGAGAGAATAAGAAAAAAGGTCCTATGAAAAATGAGAATCAGGCTGGGCATGGTGGCTCACTCCTGTAATCCCAGCACTTTGGGAGGCCGAGGTGGGTGGATCACTTGAGGTCATGAGTTCAAGACCAGCCTGGCCAACATGGTGAAACTCCATCTCTACTAAAAATACAAAAATTAGCCAGGCATGGTGGCACATGCCTGTAGTCCCAGCTACTTGGGAAGCTGAGGTAGGAGAATCGCTTGAACCTGGGAGGCAGAGATTGCAGTGATTTGAGATCGCACCACTACACTGTCCAGCGTAGGCAGCAGAGTGACACTCCATGAAAAAAAAAGAAAGAAAGAAAAGGAAAATTAGAATGATACTGGATTTCTTACCAGCAGCACTGGATAATACAACACAAGAGAATAATACTTTAAGTTCTAGAAGAGAATTATATTTAACTTGAAATTATATACCTTGGTAAAGCATCACTCAAATATCTGGGTAAAATATAACAATTTTCAGGAATGCAAGGAGTCAGAAAACATGCTTCTCATACATCCTTTCCTAGAAAGTTACCGGAGGATGTTCTTCAGCAAAATAAAATTCAGAAATCAAAAGGGAAAAAGTCCTGTGATTCCGGACAGGGAATTCAATCCAGGGAAGAAGAAAAGAGAAGTCCCAGGAAGAAACCTGTGCATCAGATTTAGAAAGTAACTGGTTTGAAAGCAGCAGGTTAGCATGCTCAAGGATCAAGGTCTTAAAAAGAGGGGGAGGACTTAATAGATTACTTATCATGATTGAAAATTTGAAAAAATATGAGAGCAAAATTAAGGCAGTTCATAATTCTAGGAAAAAACCAAACTGGGATTATAAAAAATATAAAAGTGTCAAGAAAATTGTAGGAAAAAAACAAGATAGGAAATGTAATCAGAGTCTATGATCTTATTCTTCAGTGAACAACTTTCATAGTCAATAATTAAAAACTATATTGACTTCCTACTTTTAGAATCTATCTATCTATCTATCTATCATCTATCTATCTATCTATCTATCATCTGTCTATCTATATCTATCTAGAGCTTCTTGGCCCTTTGGCTAAGATCAAGTGTAGAATCAATTATAGTAAAAGCATAAAAGCATGGGAGATTTAACTATGATTATAAAAATAATTAACATGGACAATCTAGAAGTAGAAGTATAGATGAAAGAGACTGAGAGATCAAGGTGCAGGAGGGTGTCTGAAAAGTTGAAGGGATAAATAATCTCATCTTACAATCTGGGAGTTAAGAGATATTGTTTATATTTGAAGACTCAAGAAATAATTCTGTGGGTATATTACTTAAAAGTGCAAGGGTAAGATGAAAAAGAATAAAAAGCAGGTCATTAGGGCAGTGATCAACAATGAAGAATGAATAGAAAATTTGGCACATATTGATGCAATACCACGCAATAAAAAAAGGATTTCATTTGGATATAGGAAAATGCTTGAGATATAATTTTAAGTGGAAAAAAGTAGATTATAAAATTTTAACTATAAAATGTTATTTAGTTATGTCTGGATAATATGTATGGTTTATGGGTAATTTTTATACTTCATTCATTCAACAGATTTTCTGCATTTCATTCATTCAACAGGCTTACTGGAAATCTACCATGTTTGGGGCAAGAGAAATGGATATGGCAACTTACAAAGATGATCAAAGCCCTGCTACACAGTTTACTGTCCAGCAAAGGAGGTACATATTGTACCAGTAACTATAACAAAATGTGAGCTTTACAATGAAGGACATTCATGCTATTAGGAAAATATAAAGCACAGGTGCTGAACCTAAAATAGGAATCTGGGGAAGATTTCTTCAACAAATTATTTTGCAATGAATTAATTAATTAATGTAAATTGACAAAAATTGTATATGTTTATGGTGTATGACATGTTTTGATATATGCGTATATTGTGGAATGGCTAAATCAAGTTATTAACATATCCATTACCTCACTTACTTACCAATTTCTGGTGATGAGAACATTTAAAATTTACTCTCTCAGTTATTTTAAATGTTAAAATGAGAGTTTTTTTTTAAGCAGAGATTCAGTATTAAGAACATGGTGTTATCCAAATTATGATTATGAGCTCAGGAAAAATGCTCAAGGGAAACAACAAAATATTAATTATTTGTGATGATCTTTAGATTCTGATATTCTGAGGAATTTTATATTCTTTATGCTTTTCTGATTTTTCTAAGTTTTCTGCAAAGAGCACATATGGCTTTGATAATCAGAAGAGACTAACAGAAGTTATTGTTGCCAGTGAAGCAGTTAGATATTTTGCTGTTTGAGGGCCTTTCCTCAGTCCTCCTGTGGAAGCAGAAGGCAGTTACTTAATCTATCTAAAGAACAGTTACAAACAATTACCAAACCACCTGTCCACCCTAGGCATTTCTGAAGGCTCTCATTGGAAACAGTAGCTTCATTTCAACAAAGGTTTCTGTTAGCCTACTTGGAGATGGTGTTTGTTCGCCACGAGCTGTGCTAATAGAAGCTTGTGAAGGTACAAGGTGATACAAGTGACAAAAATATGCCCACCAGTTACCTATTATTTCTGATATTTCTTTATTAGACTGTTGTGTTGGGTCTGTTTTAATTTACCTATACCGTATATTATGTAGCCATTGAAAAATATGATTTAAAACATGAAGTAATCCCTGTTTTTGTGCCCATGTTTCTTGGATTGTGTTTTTAGGTTCTAAAAGCATTGAAATTGATTCTCCAATGACTCCTTTCCAGAAGTTATTCTTACATGTAAGATCAGATCTGTCAGTGGTGATTTCTATGTATTTGGATATTTAGTTTATGGCACATTTAAGTTATCTGCATTATGTTATTTCTCAAATCATAGATCTATATTATAATTTTAAGAATCCCTTTCACCCTCCATACTGTATCCAAAGATCACTTTTTTCAAAGGTCACCTAGGCAGAATAATCAAATTAATGCTTTTAATTTGGTAATACTGAAAAGTAAATTGCAATGTATGCACACACAGATTGAAAATCAGGTGCCACAGACATGAGCATGCACAGAGAATTTCTGCATTCTCATGCCTTAGTTTATCAAATAAGGAAAATGTATAAAAAGCTACTCCACAATTGGTGTGTGAATATATTACTTTATCTAAATGCATCTTCTCAGGCCAGGCATGGTGATTGATGCCTATAATTCCAACTGCTCAGGAGTCTGAGGATTGCTTGAATCCTGGAGTTCTAGGCTGCAGTGAGTATCACAGTGCCTTCAGCCTGGGCAAGAAAGTGAGATTCTAGCTCTAAAATATTTTAAAATTCATCTTTTCACCTCAGTTTGTGTGCCTCTGCTGGAAAGAAAGTCCAAAGGTTATTGTTACATTATGCAAATAATATGGGCTTGCAATCAAAAGAGCTGGTTCCTAATTCTCATTTTACCACTAACTTGCTGAGTGACTTCAGGTAAGTCACTTAACTTCTCTGGTTCTCATTTAAACCAAGTGATCTCTTTAAGTCATTTCTAATGTGAAAACTGGGTGATTTAATGAGATATACATTTTGGATAATGATATGGTTAGATTGTGTCCCCACCCAAATCTCATCTTGAATTGTAGCCCCCATAATTCCCACGTGTCATGGGAGAGACCGGGTGGGAGGTAACTGAATCATAAGGGTGGGTCGTTCCCATGCTGTTCTTGTGATAGTAAATAAGTCTCATCAGATCTGATGGTTTTAGAAAGGGGAGTTCTCTTTCACATGCTCTCTCTTGCCTGCCACCATGTAAGACGTGCCTTTGCTTCTCCATTGCCTTCTGCCATGATTGTGAGGCCTCCCCTACCATGTGAAAATGTGAGTTCATTAAACTGCTTTCCTTTATAAATTACCCAGTCTCAGGTATGTCTTTATTAGCAGTGTGAGAACAGACAAATACAGATAAATTGTGGCTGTGCATAGCTTCTCTTCCTCTGGGGTTCAGGAACATTTTTTTCCTTACTCCCTAGTTGGAGCCACTTTGGCTCTATTAATGACTTACCCCAAGAAAACCTCACAGCAAGGACTCAACAGTGATGAGGGAGCTATACTAAAACAATATCCCCCAGATAGCCCAATGGGAGAGAGATTGGTATGGGCATGGGTTTAGTCAGAGCCCAAAACTTGTGTCTTCTCTGGAAGAACCTCCCAGACCTCCCCAGCTAAACTCATAACCACATCCCTTTCCTAGTTTATCTTCTGTGTCCATTTACTGCACTGAAACTTCCTATTCCAAGTCAACGTTTCACCTCCAGATTGACATCCAAGCTGAAATCTGCTAACAGGGTCAGAAAACAGTTCATAAAGGAAAGTAAGCAAAAATGTTGAACCCATTCCAGCTTAATTAAAAAAAAAAGCCCACAATAACAAAATCTAAGGTTCTGTGTGCTTTCCTACCAATATAAAACACAGCTTTCTCCCAGAAACTCAACCATTTTCCATAATCATGATCTTCTATTAACAACTCACATCTTTCCAAGTAGGCACATTCTCTCTGTTCTCTTGTGTCAAAAGTACATAACATGGTGCAGTGATCCAACTATGGGCTGGCTTCTCTGCAAACTGTCAACATTTCTCTCCCTGCCTTCCCTTTGTTCCTAAGAGCAGTTGTGGATTGGTATAGACCCAAAATGGAAGTTGAAATATGCATTGCATCATTTGTCACATTAGCTACAAAGGAAGCAGCAGAAGTAATCAGAAATGAGGAGCAGGAAATTTCCGATAAACAACTCTGATGGTTATCTGGAAGCTGAATTGAATCACAGGCACAAGAACTTGGATTTGCATTTTGAATTGCAGAATTAGAGGTAACTGCCTCCCCCCATATGATAGTGTCAATTAATCAAAAATTGAATATAGTTTTACAGGCTTAGCATTCCATTCCATTCTGCGACATGTCAGAGAGCATTTAGTTATTTAACAGGCTCACATGAAGCACATTTGGATTTGGAAAAAGAAATAATTAAAAAGAACCACCCTGGGTGGCCTAGATGTGGATACTATTGTGGATGTTGATAGTATTTGGAGGTGAAATGAACGAGTTTTTTTTTACAGACTCATTATTGACCAATGAAAACATGTAACTAATGAATTTAGCCCTGTAGTCAAGCAGTTTAAGCCTTTTTCAACATAGATTAGGAAGTTAGAATGGATGCCTCTCATTGAGTTTGCATTCAGTAGAATAAGTAAAGCTTGTTTAACTCATGCATCTCTCACTGGCTGCCTCTCTCTTTAATTTGGGAATAGAAAAGGGAGTCCACAATTAATTTTAGATTGTGAGAAGAGAGACAAAAAAAGGAGCAGAGAGTTTCTGAGATAACCTAAAATCTTTGCCGCACCCCTTACTAACCCCGGTTTGTGCCCCTTCACTATGGGAGTAGCTCTTGTCATCATCTAAAAAACTTGAACTGCATTTTGAGAGACTTATTGGCCTTGCTTCTGCAGGCTCATAACTCCTTTATGTGCTTGCTCTTGGGAGGAAAAAGCAGATAGACGTTTAAAAGCTGGATGTTCCTGCACACCCCTCTCCTGATGCTTCATTCTTTTCCAGGCAGAAAGATGGTGGGACTCTGTCTCTAGCAAAGGGATATTTCCAGATACTGAGGTGTTGTCAGAGACACCTGGTCAGGGAGGTTAGGAGAAGGGGCGTCCAGGTCCACCCCCTCCAACTGGCTGCTGCTTTCCTGGCAGGGCTGCACTGGGACACCTCACTTCCTTCCCACTTCCCCTTCCTCCTCCCATTCGCTGTCTCTTTGCACACCCCTAATATGGCCTTTCATAGTAAGAGGTCAATATGTTTTCACACTTGGGAAATCTCATTCAAGAATTTTTGTCAATGGACAAGTCATAAGAAGCCCTTCCATTTTAGGGCTCGTTGACGTCACCAAGAGGCGATAAATATCTGTTGATATAATTGGATGTGAGATTCAGTGTTGAGATAGCAAAATTCTGCCCCTCGTTCCTTGGCAGGGCCCTATGATTTATGCAGGAGCAGAGGCAGCACGCAATCGAGCTGTCAAGAGAGCGTCAGCTTATTAGGCAAATGCTGCGTGGTTTTTGAAGAGGGTCGACACTATAAAATCCCACTCCAGGCTCTGGAGTGAAGAAACTCAGAGATCAAGTCCATTGAGAGACTGAGGGGAAAGAGAGGAGAGAAAGAAAAAGAGAGTGGGAACAGTAAAGAGAAAGGAAGACAACCTCCAGAGAAAGCCCCCGGAGACGTCTCTCTGCAGAGAGGCGGCAGCACCCGGCTCACCTGCGAAGCGCCTGGGAAGGTAGGGAGCGCCTGGACGGAACACGCCACCAACTTTGCGTTGCCTGAGCTGCCGCGATGTGCGCCGCGGAGCCGGCTGCCCCTGCCTGTGTACGTGTGTATGCATGTGTGTGCGTGTGTGTGTGTGTGTGTATGCATGTGTGTATGCGTATGTGTGTGTGTGTATGCGCGCGTGCGTGCGTGTGTGCGCGCGTGTTCGCGGACTATTCCTTAAGATTACAATAGTAGCTGGGATGTGGCAAAAGCAAACTTAGACGGCTGCTCTTCGTTACCCGTGCTGCCAGTTGCTCCTTGCTGGCTGTGTAAAGGAGCTCCCCCACCCCCTTCTATCCTAACCCCCGAGATAAGGCAGCAAGGGCAGAAGTGGAGAGGGAGGACCATGAGGCAGTAGTTCTCAATTCGGAAGAAAATGCTGAAATATCCGGAAGGGAGGTAGTCAGCGCGGGTGGGATCTTAAATCTGTGGCTCTTCTCTAGGATCGGGAAAATTAGTTTTGAGGATCGTTAGGAAGAGGACGCAGGGACCGTCCTTTCAGAGTCTAGAAAGAAGGGTCACTCCTGGCCGGTGAGCGCATGAGCTTAGGTGCGGAGCCCTGCAGGTGCCCCCTTTCCCCGCTCCCCAGGCGCTTCAGCACCGCGGACAGCGCCCATCCGAATCACTGAGGCCAGAGCCCAGCACGTCTAAGGCAGTCCCGTAGGAAGACCCCGTGTGCACCTCCCAGCTGAGCGAACTCTAACCAACTCTTTCTTTCTCTCTTCCCCTCTCTCATTCCGCCCTCCGCCCACCTCTGTGCCGCAGCGAGTGCCCCTAACATGCGGCTGCCGCTGCTCGTGTCCGCGGGAGTCCTGCTGGTGGCTCTCCTGCCCTGCCCGCCATGCAGGGCGCTCCTGAGCCGCGGGCCGGTCCCGGGAGCTCGGCAGGCGCCGCAGCACCCTCAGCCCTTGGATTTCTTCCAGCCGCCGCCGCAGTCCGAGCAGCCCCAGCAGCCGCAGGCTCGGCCGGTCCTGCTCCGCATGGGAGAGGAGTACTTCCTCCGCCTGGGGAACCTCAACAAGAGCCCGGCCGCTCCCCTTTCGCCCGCCTCCTCGCTCCTCGCCGGCGGCAGCGGCAGCCGCCCTTCGCCGGAACAGGCGACCGCCAACTTTTTCCGCGTGTTGCTGCAGCAGCTGCTGCTGCCTCGGCGCTCGCTCGACAGCCCCGCGGCTCTCGCGGAGCGCGGCGCTAGGAATGCCCTCGGCGGCCACCAGGAGGCACCGGAGAGAGAAAGGCGGTCCGAGGAGCCTCCCATCTCCCTGGATCTCACCTTCCACCTCCTCCGGGAAGTCTTGGAAATGGCCAGGGCCGAGCAGTTAGCACAGCAAGCTCACAGCAACAGGAAACTCATGGAGATTATTGGGAAATAAAACGGTGCGTTTGGCCAAAAAGAATCTGCATTTAGCACACAAAAATTAAAAAAAAAAATACAGTATTCTGTACCATAGCGCTGCTCTTATGCCATTTGTTTATTTTTATATAGCTTGAAACATAGAGGGAGAGAGGGAGAGAGCCTATACCCCTTACTTAGCATGCACAAAGTGTATTCACGTGCAGCAGCAACACAATGTTATTCGTTTTGTCTACGTTTAGTTTCCGTTTCCAGGTGTTTATAGTGGTGTTTTAAAGAGAATGTAGACCTGTGAGAAAACGTTTTGTTTGAAAAAGCAGACAGAAGTCACCCAATTGTTTTTGTTGTGGTCTGAGCCAAAGAGAATGCCATTCTCTTGGGTGGGTAAGACTAAATCTGTAAGCTCTTTGAAACAACTTTCTCTTGTAAACGTTTCAGTAATAAAACATCTTTCCAGTCCTTGGTCAGTTTGGTTGTGTAAGAGAATGTTGAATACTTATATTTTTAATAAAAGTTGCAAAGGTAATCATGACTTTACTGTTTCTCTTCAGTGCTCATACACTGGAAATACTCTCTTAGCTTCCTCCAAATTGTCTTCAGCACCAGAAAAGAAAAGCAAAACTTCCTGCATTATATTTTTCCACTAAAAATGCAAACATATGTCAGTGGCTTACACAGACCCTGCAATCACGTTGGGCTCATCTCTGTGCCATGGACTACTTCTCTGAGGTTGAGTTAATAATTCAGGAAGTTGCTCCCAGCAGCTCTAAAACATGGTAATTCTAAAAGGGAAGATCATTTTATAATGGAAATAACATTTAGCCCTGATCAATTAAAATATATGAAATAATTGGAGATAGTGGGGAAAAGATGAAAGGAAGAGAGAAGTGTCAAGCTAGAAATTCCTCCAAACTGTATGGCCAAAATGCTGCATTCTTTTTCTATGAGAAAGACTCACTCTGTCAAACTACTACTTTGGTACCATAAAACTATTTTTTCTAAGCTATTTTCCAATGACTACATCTAATAAGAGAAACTTAATAGCATCTCCACTTAGGACGACTAAATTTAGTCATTATAAAATGTCACATAGGAAAATTTTCTTATGAAGAACATTTTGACTTTAATAATTACACAAATATCCTCCACATTTATGCCTATGTCAACCCTAATCACTTTTATTCTTAGGAACAGGAACTACCTTTGTTCATTTCTAAAACTGAACAGCACATTTAATTAGTTTTACAGTGCATCTGCCTTTGGTAGTTTAGTTATAGCTTTAAACAATTCAATCAAATGTTTAATACTTCAAAATTAATTTGTCTGTATGAAGATGCATCTTATCCTGGGACCCTTGAAATACACTTAACTAATGGATGAATAAGATAATACAGAACATTGAATAAATCATTATAAGACGAAGCTTTTAAAAACATCATTTATTTAAGAGTTCATATAGAGTAAAGTTACACTTATGTTCTGAAGGAGGCATTATGGTGGGACAAATATTAACAAAGCATGATTTAAATGTATATATATTTAATGTGTGATATGTTTGTATATATATTTAAACACATGCAATTGTTCTACAATTTACCAGATTGGTGCCACAGTGAATAAAAGAGAAAGTAGACAGCTTTTGCTGGAAGATTCAACTAAAGTGCCTAATACGTGAAAATCTAAAACTAATATTAGAAAAATGTCACAAGAGATGCCCAGGCCTTCAGCTTTCTGGACCATGAAAGTGTCACCAAATTCAAAGAACATTTCTGAATGTACATCCAGTGACATCTGTTATGCAAAAGAGGAAAACTTTGTGAAACATTTCATAGCTTTGGTCAATGATTTACTTTTTGTCCATGTATTGATAAATCAGTCACTTCTGAGTTGACACTGATTTTCACTGACCACCTGCACTGTTAAAGAGTAAAGGAAATGAAAGCTACCATAATATAATAACAAAAAGTCAGTGCCTATGAGAGACAAAAGCATAGTGACCACTTTTTTCACCATTTGCCACTTGTTAGTGACATACACATGTACCACACCTACACACCCTTCACAACATTTTCCACACAATAGAAGATTTGTATAAGATCAAGTTTATTATTTCCAGTGCTTTCTGCAACTATTTTCTCAAAATATTCTTTCCCCCCAAGATGTTAGATAAGTCATATGGAATTGCAGTTTGGGGCTATTTTTGCAGAAATCCTGTTCAGAGGTCCCTTTCATCATCTGCATAATATTAATTTCACTTGGGCTTCCTGCTGCCCACATGCATCTCAGCCAGGCAGACAGAGGGGCAGCAGTTGGAATGAATATCATTCATTTAGGGAGTTCAACCAGGAAAAGGAGAAGATATGGCGAGCTGGCTCAGAATCAGCTCCACTGCCACTCGCTGGAGCTGCAGCCTGTCCCTGGAGGGGAGGAGCCTCAAATCCAATCTGCAATGGAAGAAAATGGGAATCAGAGAAAAAAGAGGTTTGTTCTTTTCGGATTGGTCCAGTCACTTTTCTATTGAGGAGAAAGTATAATAATAATAACAATTATTATTATAATAACAATATTATTATATGGCACATAATTATTAGAAATAGAAAGCAAGCTCAGATTATTTTGGCTACAGCCAAGAGTCATGAAAATAATTCACACTCATGATACAAAAAGAAGGAACAGTAATGCATGCAGTGGAGAGAAGTTCTTGGGAAAAAGGAGTTCAGGCTATTCTAGTTTTTTTTTTTTAAGTCCACTTGTACATGATTTATTCAGATGAAAGTCTCATTGAAACCTCTAGGAATTGGGTTTAGAAAGGGTTGCAGAATTTGAAAAAATTCCAAATTTAAATGGCACTGCTATGCCACATGACATTGTGGGACGTATTAATATAATCCCTCCACTGCTGAAGAAGTTTCTAGCATGCATATACATATATATTTTCTTACTATAATTTTTACAAAACTACAGGCTTAATTTTGGGCAAATCATGATGGGATTTTTTTTCTCTAGGTAATAAAATCTAATAACCATATCTATATTAAATCAAATCCAATATAAGCATGTCTAAAGAAATAATTATCTTTTGTAGACACCTGAGATAGACAGGTTGCAATTCTGAATTTATTGATTAATCTATGTCATAAGCAAAATTTACTTATGTTGTTTTGCCTTTAAAAATCACAACTTAATGGAATGAGGGACAATCAGGAAGAAGTCTTGCTGAAATGCAATTTGATTTTATGAGCTCAAACTCTTTACATTTCAAGGTACCATGACAAACACAGTTCTTCCTAGGAGAACTATGGATAAATAAGCAAACATGTTCCGACGACATCACTGGTAAAATTATCCCACCAGATTAGAATGCCACTGATTTCAAAGCAATGAGGTAGCCACATGCATTCAGCTCAGAAGCCCTGGATGATTTTATGAAGCTGCGATATGAATGGATAATACCTGGCACAAGCAAAGCAGAACTTTGGTTAAGTATGTTGTTTTACTGCCACTCAAAATAGTCTTGAGAGCAAAATGAGTTATTGGCCTGCATTTTACCAGATTTTACCCTAAACATATGTTTGGGGATGATGTTTCAAGAGCAATAAAATTATCCTAAGTCTTTATGGCTTTGGGATAATCCTTTGTACTGCCACATTGCTTCCTGATAGAAAGTTAAAAAGGGCCATGAAATCATATTAGCCACAGTAGAATAAAACTGAAATAGGTAGTTTTCTATGAAGGAATAGTGGAAACAACAAGTGAAATTGGGCTTTTTGAAAAAGAACGTTACTAGATTCTGTTGGTAATGTGTCAGATACCTCAATGTCCTTGAAAGTGAAGTAAAATAAACATTATCCTGACAGAATCCTGCACCTATTTCTACACGTCCAACTCCTTCTTTGCCCACCATAATCCTCTTACCCTGGCTAATAAACAAACAAACAAAAAACAAACCCTTAAGTCTCATGTATGGTTTATGCAAAAAACAACAACAACAAAAAACCCCGAAAGCCCAAATGACCTGGGCATATATAAAAAGACTTATTTTTAACCATTCAATTTGAGCGAATAGCGAATTCCGCCTGGATGAAAAGACCATCAAGGTCCATTTTGTGGCCCCTTTTTCTTGAAGGCAGTTTCTAATCTAAAGGGAACTTCCATGGCAGCTGTTCTGACATAGTTGAAGGGTGACACAAGTTGGGTAATGTGTTTTCTGCAGAAGGCAGAATCTTTGGGAAACTGCTGGTAGCGAACAAACCCCTGGGACTGCTTTTGGAATGTGTATAAATTTTTGTGCTTTCCTCTACTAGAGATTGACATCTATCTTCCATTTAAAATGTTTTAGTTGTTAACCCACTATTGCCTTCATATTTGGGATTACATAGTTTGGGTTGGCTTCTCTTACACTTCCATGTTTCCAGGAAATTATTAAGTTTTCCTCCAAACAATATGGACCAATGCTATCTTTCAGAAAAGAAAAGCCAGTACCAGAGTGGGGGGTTATCCAATAGCAGAGGTTATCCTGAGTATCTTTAGATAATTGCACCATCTCCTTGGTCTTGTTTATATCCACTGAGGACCCAACAACCAGCTCAGCAAAGAAAGTTCTGTGCAAAGAGGCTTAGCCTAGTTTTGAATCCCACACCAACTACTTATTAGCTGTATGACTTGGACAAGTTAGTTAACTCTCTGAGCCTTAGTTTTCTCTTCTGTAAAATAGAGATGAGAACCTACCTTACAAGGTTGTCGTAAGGACTGAATAAAGTAATACACATAAAGCACTTTACACATGCCTCACTTATATTAGGTTGGTCCTTCCTTCCTTCCTTCCTTCTTTCCTTCCTTCCTTCCCCTCTTCCCCCCTCCTTTCTTTCAACAGTGAAGAGGCTCCTCTGCCATGCAGAATCCCCTGGGTACTGTTTATGACAAACCATATACAATAGCACCGACCCCCAATAAGAAAAGACAATAGTATTTGCAATCTCATTTTTCCAGAATTGGGCATCTTTTCTATGATTTAATCCCTTCAGTGTGCTGTAATCACAGGTATCAATGACACTGTCCAGTGTATCTCCAAGAGGCCCAACTTCATACATGGCTACCTCATAAAGGAAGAATGAGTTAAAGATCTAAAACTCTTTTCTGTAAGCACAGCCCATCAAATCAAAAGCAGATCTTTTTCCTACAGCCTTCCCGAGATGGAGTTGTATATATGTGTTCCTTCAAATAGTTTCTTAAATGCTGTCTCTCCTTTATCACAGAAAGTGCTATTTCTTGGGAATAGTGATGTTCTATGAAGCAGAACAAGGGACAGAGAATTACAAGCACTGATCTCCTCTATCTGCTTGGGAGCTTGTCCTGCATTCCAGTTTGGTCTGATATGTATAAAAAGGTAAACAACAGATTGATAGTTCCATATTACAGTCACATGTTTTTTAATGACAGGGATACCTTCTAATAAATGCATCCTTAGATACTAAGCAGACATAAAAAAGAACAAGATCATGTCTTTTGCAGAGACATGGATGTAGCAGGAGGCCATTATCCTTAGCAAACTAACACAGAAACGGAAAACCAAATACCACATGTTCTCACTTATCAGTGGGAGCTAAATGATGACAACACATGAACACATAGGGGGAAAAACACACACTGGGGCCTTTCGGAGGGTGGAGGGTGGGAGGAGGGAGAGAATCAGGAAAAACAACTAATGAGCACTAGGCTTACTACCTGGGTGTGAAATAATCTGTACAACAAACCCCCATGACACAAGTTTACCTATGTAACAAACCTGTACCCCTGAACTTAAAATAAAGTGTTTTTAAAAAAGAAATGCATCCTTAGGTGATTTTGTTGTTACGTAAACATTACAGAACGTACTTAGACACGAACCTCAGTTTGGGTTAGGCAAACACTGTCCGTAACGTGGAACTGTCCTGTACACAGAGACAGATGTCTACAAGGCTCTGTCAGAGTGCATGCTCATTAACACCTATCAACAAGAAATGACTTTAGATTTAGGTTGCTTCTGCCTCTTGGCTATTGTGAATAATGTTGCTTGAACAGGAGTGTGCAAATATCTGTGTGAGGCCCTGCTTTCAATTCTTTTGAGTATATACTCAGAAGTGGAATTGCAGGATTTTATGGTAACTCTGTTAAATTTTTTGAGGAACCTCTGTACTGTTTTCTATAGCAGCTGCTATGGACCATTTTACATTCTCCCAGCAGTGCATGAGGGTTCCAATTTTACCACATCCTCACTCCTAATTGCTTAATGTTTGCAGGGTATTTTTTTTAATGTGAATTCGTTGCAAACAAAAAAGAAGGACCTGGCACAGATACTTGCCATGTTCACAGAAACATTATTCACAATAGCCAAGAGGTAGAAACAACCCAAGTGTCCATCCTTGGAGAAGCGGATAAACAAAATGTCATGCGTATATACATTGTCAAGAATCAATGGAATACAATGGAACATTGTTCAGCCTTAAAAAGGAGAAAAATTCTGGCACATGCTACAATGTGGATGAACCTTGAGGACCTTATGCTAAGTGAAATAAGCCAGACACAAAGGGATGAATATTATATGATTCCACTTACATGATGTATCTAGATGGTCAAATTCATAGACAGAAACTAGGATGATGGTTACCAGGGGCTGGGGAAGGGTGAAATGGGGAGTTTTTGTTTAATGTGTACAGTGCTTCTGTTTTGCAAGATGAAAAATTTCTAGCAATTGGTTGCACAATAGTGTGAATATACTTAACACTAAAGAACTGGGCACTTAGAATGTGTAATGGGAGTATACACATTATATACTCCCATTTTCTGTTATACTGCTTACACTAACATTTTTTTTGTTACCTGGCCTGCTTTTTCGTTCATGTTACCTTCTTGGCTCCTAAAGAAACACAAACTTATTGCTCTTAACAGACACTATAGACACTTAGAATGTGTAATGGGAGTGGTTAAGATGGTAAATCTATGTTCTGCATTCTTTACTAGAATAAAAAATTAAAAAAAAATTCAGGCAACATCACATTAAAATATGGATTTGCAGGTTCTTTGGACAAAGCAAAAATGAACAACCCAGAACTTGCATGGAGAGCTAAGCAGTGTTGTGCCTTGGATTGGGAATGCTCCGTCCCTTCTGCCCAACTCGGTCAGGGTCACAGCGCTCAACACTCCCTTTGCTGCCCCTGCTGCAAGGCTGGTTTCAGTTGCCATTTATCTTTGTGCTTACACAGTTGCTATGCTCAGAGTAAAAAGGAAAGCAAGCAATGTCTTGTATTTATGCTTCTATTAACATTTTTCTGTTACCTGGCCTGCTTTTTCATTCATGTTACCTTCTTGGCTCCTAAAGGCACACAATCTTACTGCTCTTAACAGAAGGTTAATTTTTAGTTGAAGGTGTCAAAGAAAAGGAAGTAAAATGCTCAATGGAGATTTGGCTTGATTTTTATGTTAAATGTGATGAGTGATTTTTTTTAAAGCCAAAGTATGTCTCATGGCAAGAATCTTGACAGTGAAAGCATGAAACTGCCTTTAAAATTCATTTGAGTGCAGATTAGTCCCCAGGATCTTAGCATAGGGAATATAACTGGGTGCAGATTGGTGGATATGCGCTTGTTTGAGCTTGGGGGTCAATGCCAGTAGCCCCCTTTACCCCAAATGCATCTCACCCCACCTCTTCTACCTAATGAAACTAAACAAATGCTTTCCTGACATTCACTTTGGCACAAGTTTGGGTAGCCACATTTGTGGGATTTGTGGGGGGGCATTTTTTTTTTAGCTGCCCCAAAGTAGAAGAGTGAGCTTATTTTAATCAGTGACCAGTGCCTTTGAGTCTCTAAGTTTCCCAGGGCCTCCATGACATGCCAGCATCAACCCTTCCCTAAATGATCATTCTCTACATCATCCATGACTCTGATCCACTAACGCTTACCTGTCCTGTGTTCCATTCCTTAAGGCTCAGTCAAGCGATAGCAATCAAGCTGAGAAGATGCATTGCAACGAAGACATTAACGGATAATGATGGCCTCATGTATGCCCCTGCCAGATAATACTTTACCTAGAAATATTCATGTCTTATCCTGAGGGATGACTGATGCCAGGCCATTGAGGAGATATTGGGGGCCTTGAGGAAATTTATGCCAAGGCCCCCACAGCTGGGCTGCCATTTCCTCAATCTCTGAGTACTGCAAGGAATGCCAGTCAGAAATTCAACCTGACATAGGATCTGGTTACCAATGCATGTTAAATGCCTGTCTTTCTGGGTCAATTTAAAGAAATCTTTGCCCATCTATCATGAAATGCCTTTGCCTTAAAGGAATGTGGACAGGAGGGGTACGGCTAGACTTAAGGCTGCTGAGTGGGCAACCACCCAGTATCCATCTTGCACCTGCTAGGCTGGGTCAGAGAACCAAAGCCAGATGCTGGAAGCAGGTGTGAGTAGGAATGCTGAGACCAAGTTTAGAATGTTTATTCAGAAAGACCAAGCCCAAGCATTGGCCTGCTCTCCTACTTAGCATTCCTGAACCTCAGGCTCTTGGATAGTTTAGGTGTTACAGATTCCTAACTGGGAAGGAGAGTACAGCCAAGAACCCAGGCCAGTCACCCATGGTGAGAAGTAACTGAGGCACTATCTCTGACTCACAGCCAAGGGTCAAAGCCTTAGAAACTCTGTTAGGCAGCTCTGCCATCATAGGTGTCTCTTTCACAGGAATGCAGACATTTCTGTTTGGGACAGAGCAATCAAGGTATGTTAGGAATGAAATGTAGAGCTGTGAAAATACAGCACAGCTAGAGGAAGCAGAAAATAGGAACCCCCAAAAAGAGCCTGGAAGGAAAACACTGGCTAAAATGCATTTTTTGGCCAGGCATGATGGCTCATGCCTGTAATCCCAGTGCTTTGGCAAGCTGAGGCAGGAGGATTGCTTGAGGTCAGGAGTTTGAGGCCAGCCTGGGCAATATGGCATGACTCCACCCCTACAAAAAACTTTTAAAAAATTGCTGGATGTGGTGGCACATGCCTGTAGTCCTAGCTACTCAGGAGGCTGGGTGGGAGAATCATCTGAACTTAGGAGTTCAAGGTTGTAATGAGCTATGATCACACCACTGCATTCTAGCCTAGATGTCAGCGAGATCCTTTTTCTAAAAAAAAAAAAGAAAAGCATTTTTTCTTGGGAGGATTCACAGCCATACAAACTGAGTGATTAAGGGGGTGTGTGGAGTGAACTGACTGGGGGGCTTTGTTGCCATCAGCTGCCTCCTTCTTGCTAAGAGAAAATTGGAAATGAGAATAATTTCCTGAGGCCCATCAAACAATCAGGAATTAAACTCACTTCTTCCTGACGTGGAGGAGGATGCTGTGGTGTGTACTGTTTGGTTTGTGTTAAGTGTGTTGTCCAGGAATTGATGGGATCAGGGTGGAGAGGACAGGTTATGGAAGTTGATATCACAGCCTGGCAAAAACTTGCAGCCAGCCTTCTTCTCAGATATGGAGCTGACAGTTTTGTGTCATGTAGACAGTGTATGTATTCTTGCTCTTCCTGAAAAGAGAACTGGATTGTGAAGAATTAGGTCATTAATTCTTCACAGACAGGGGTTTCTTACATTGCATTAGGCAAACAGACCCAACAGGTTGTCCTTAAGAACCATGGGAGGTTGATAGTATTACTATCAGTTATAGATGAGAAAGTTCAGACTCAGGAAGTTTGAGGACCTTGCTCAAAGTAACTCTAGGATAAAGTGCCAAGAGTTGTTCATAGAGACCAGAAGTCCAAAGGGAAAGAGGGCAGCTGGTGTTGTTGCACACCTGAGACTCGGGACAGGGTCAGCCTCTCCACTGAAGGCAGACAGAGAGGCAGGTTGGTTGACAGCATGGGATGCAACTGAAGGATCGGCTCGCCCTCATTTGCAGTGGACAGCTACATCCCTGCCAGGAGTGGAGGCCTAGAAACGACCCACCTGTGCTTGTGAGGCTATGCCGATCTATCCTGAGTGGTGAGTCAAAGCAGAACAGCCCCTGGTCACGCTGATTTTTGCCTCAGTCCCATGAACCTAAGTGAAATGGGGATTCATCCACTTTTCTTAGATGCTACTTGGCTTCCATTACACTGCATGCCCCACTTGGTGGAGGACGAGAGATCAAAAGGCAACAAGCTCCCAGCTACTCTGTGATCCTAAGCAAGTCATGCCTCTTCTAGAATCCTCATTTTCCTCCACTATAAAATGGGGAAGTTTAACAGTTCCTACTCTAGTGGGCTGTTGTGAGGTTTAAACGAGAGAATCCTTATGAAAGACTTTGTAGATGATAAAGCAATGGGCACACATTTGTTACAGCCACTGCCACGTGCCATTGTTTTTTCAGATGCATTAACACCTTGGTGGACTAACTCTTCACTTCGTGGAGTGTAGTGGAAGAAGAGGTGTACCATGAAAATCACTGAGATACACAAATAAAGACAGAAAAAAACCCACAGGATGTACAGCACTAACAAAAGTCTTAGGTTAAATCAGAATAATAAACAATTTGAAAACACAGGAAGCTTAGCTCAGCTAGCTGTGTCATAACAGCTCCCCAAGAGAGCTCTCCCAGAGCTGTGTTCACAGAATTGTAGAGTTGTAGGCACAGATTGCCAGGGGAAATGAATGAATTCATTACCCTACTCACACACAATTTACATTATATTTTCCTCTTTAAAATGGATACATCCATTTTAGCTTCCTATTAAAGTGACATTTACTTAGGATGCCATTTGATCCTGAGAAATGTAGTCTACAATTTTAGTATCGACTTTTTTATTGTCCTTCTGGTAAAACCCCCAAATTGACAGTTAATAGGAGATATAGTGACAGATATTGGGGGCCTTGAGGAGATTGAGGAGATAGATGGCAGCCCAGCTGTGGGGACCTGGATGTAAATTTCCCCAAGGCCCCCAATATCTGTCACTTTCTCAGTAGGAAAAAAAAAAAAGCCCAGAAAAATAATATTGCAGTTGTAGGGTACAAATGAAAAAGCATTAATAATGTTAATGTAAAGGTCTCATTCAAACTTACTTGTTAAAAAAATCTTACCCTCTCCTACAATTTTTTTTCCTAGGTAAGAATGTCTGCATCTCACTACCATAGCTTCTTATAATTTCCAGGATTATTAGGCCCCGGACAATGTTTTGGAGTAAATATAGGCCAGTCCTGAGGATGGATCAGTTTTTCTCTATTGTTATCAAGTTGAAATTCCAGCACAGTCAGGGCGCCTGGCATATCAGCAACTTGTAAGCTTGAATCTCCTAATTTGCAAAACACGTAGCAATTGCTCTCAGTAGGGATCTCTGTTTGAAAATAATTTGACAACCTGAATCCTTCAATTAAATTTAGAGAACAGAGTTAAATTTTCATTCACTTCCGTTTGTTTTGGAAAATTAAATAGATCATTTCAAAGAACCTGAGACCTATAGTCACACTCATGGGAAATCATGTTCTTAGTCTCTAGTTTTTTTTTTAATGCTTTGTAATATCTTGTGAAATTAATCTTCCTCAGAAAAGCAGCTTCCTGGCCCTCTAGCCTCCTGCATCTCTCACCTCTCAGTCTCTAGTGGCAGTTGGAGTGGACGTTTGCACTTGAAATCAGAATGTATAGCTTGGTCTCAAAAATCTTTCGCATAAAATGCTTTTATCTTTTTGCAAGTTATACCCAGTAGAGATGCGGGGCTCACAAAGGTTGCTCCTCCTTGGAACTTTGGCCCATTGTCCATCCTGGCTTAGGAAAATATGAATATTTTCAAGGGCGCTGAACCTTGAGTGATGTGAAAGGCTCAGGTCTGGGGACACATGTATTGGTTTCTGAAAGACTGGGAAATAAACCCTGGGGTTCAAGGGGGAAAAGAGGCTTTGCTAGCCCCTTCCTCCCTTACCCGCTACCAGTCTTTTAAACCATTTAAACCATAAGTCCCCTCCTTCCTTCCTTCCTTCCTTCCTTCCTTCTTTCCTCCTTCCCATTTTTCCTTTCCCTTCCATTTTCCTTTCCTCACTGCCTTTTTTCTGTAATGTAATGTTTTTTATTTTCCTCTGGGATCACCCTTATAATCTTACAAAACAACTATCACAGAGCCTGGGTTGGAGACTAAGAGGACTGCAGGCTGGTTTTCCTTGGCGACATTTTCTCCACTGCATCTGCCTATAGTAGGCTATTGGCCTTGCCCTCTGCATCTCTGCTATTTGAGAGTGAAGAGCCATAAGGGGTGAGGAACCCACTTTGTTCCTGAGGCTGTCTCTGAGATAATGATGTGTCAGATAGAAAGAAACTGCGGACACTTGGGAAAGGGGAAGGGACTATTTGCACCTTTTTGTTGATACTTGGGCTGGGAACCATTGGACTTTCTCAGCCAAGAGGACAAGCCGGTGCTGGAAGTCACTGGTCCATGACAGGTGGCCTCTGCAGTTTTGTGGAAACTGGTTTAGACAGAACAAGGGATGAACTAGGGCACAGGTATGTCATGAAAATGTACAAGAGATATTAGCTTCTAAAGCAAGTGATATCAAAACTAAAAATAGAGCCCCACAGAACAGTGACAACTAATTATCAGACTGTGAGGTTCAGCTTAGACACTTAAAGGTATCAGGCACCTCAACTGTCCCAGTCTTTGTTGTGCTTGGCCGTGCTTGTGGCTGAAGGAGGAAGGGGACGCAGACTTGTTGGACTCAGGCAGTGAAGCCTTCCCCATGGCCTG
The DNA here is from genome assembly GCF_029289425.2 of Pan paniscus. NCBI lineage: Eukaryota > Metazoa > Chordata > Mammalia > Primates > Hominidae > Pan > Pan paniscus. The sequence goes on along the minus strand of NC_073256.2, from coordinate 81,896,642 downwards.
CCATGTGGAATAATGCCTTAACGACTGTCAGCATAGTTCCCCTCCAGGTGCCCCACCCCTATCTTTTTAAAGTTACCTTGGAAGATGTTGTATGTGAATGAGGACCCTCTCTCTACCCATTTCAGCATGCAGACACAAAAAGAGGAGAGGTAGACAAGTTTTGCTTTAAAAAAAAAAAACACTTATCTTGGAATCAATTCTTCAAGAAAATAAATAAATAATGCTAAATATGAATGTACCTAAACAGTTTCCAAACACATAAGGCAAAAACTGATACTGTAAGAATAGACAAATCCACAATTCTAGTCAAAGATCTCAAAATTCCTCTCTCAGAAGCTGATGAAACAGGTAAACTGAAAATCCATATGGACATAGTAGACTTAAACAACACTATCAACCAACTGCCTTAATTGACAGGTACAGAACACCATGCCCAACAACAGAAAACACTTGTGTTTTCACATGCATGTGGAACATTCACCAAGGTTGATCACATTCTGAGACATAAAACATATCTTAATAAACTTAAAAAGATTGGAAACATATAAAGGATATTCTGGTCTTTCTCCACAACAGAATTAAATTGCAAGTCAAAAAGAAAGATATCTGAAAATCTTCAAATATCTGGAAACGAAATGCCACTCACCTAAATAACCCATGGGTCAAAGAAGAAACTACAAAGTAAGCTAGAAAATGTTTTAAATTAAATAAAAATGAAAATACAACATATCAAAACTTGTGGGATGCAGCAAAAGCAGTGATGAGAAGTAACTTTATAGCACTGAAAGCTTGTATCAGAAAGCAAGAAAAATCTCATGTCAATAATCAGAGCTTTAACCCTAACAAACAGAAAGAGAAGAGAAAATTAAACCCAAAGTAAGCACAATGAAGAAAATCATTAAGAGCAGAAATGAATAGAATAGAAAAACTGACCAAAAAATGGAGAAAACCAACAAAGCCAAAAGCTGGGGTTTTTTTTAAAGATAAATAATCAAAACATTGTGGAAACTAGATTGAAGTTGGAGACTACATTGACTTATTTGGAGGCTTCTATTAAAGCTATAATAATCAAGACAGTGTGGTACTGGGGGAGGGACAAACATATATATCAGTGGTACAAAATACAAGTGCAGAAATAGACTCACACATATATGGTCAATTGAATTTCTACAAAAGTATTAAGGTAATTCACTGAGGAAAAGGATAGCCTTTTAACAAATAGTGCTGGAATAAATGAATATCTATATCAAAAAGCAAATAACAAACTTTGATCCTTACCTCATCTACACAAAAATTAACAAAATGATCTTAGACCTAATTTAAGAGCTAAAACTATAAAAATTCTAGAAGAAAACATTGGAGAAATCTTTGTAATTTTGAGTTAAGCAAAATTTTCTTAAATGGGACATAAAAAGCACAAACTATAAACAAAACAAAATTGGGCTTCATCAAAACTAAAAATGTTTACTCCTCAAAAAATTCTAAGAAATGAATAACAAGCAGTGAGATTGAAATGGTAATAAAAACATTGCCAACAAAAAAAAGTCTAGGACCAGATGGATTCATAGCTGAATTCTATCAGACATTCAAAGAAGAATTGGTACCAATCCTATTGACCCTACTCCAAAAGAGAGAAAAAGGGAATCCTCCTTAAATCATTCTATGAAGCCAGGATTACCCTAATACCAAAACCAGGGGAGGACATTACAAAAAAAGAAAACTACAGACCAATATCCCTGATGAAGATAGATGCAAAAATCCTCAACAAAATACTAGCAAACTGAATCCAACAGCATATTAAAAATTTAGTTCACCATGATCAAGTGGGTTTCATACCAGGAATGCAGGGATGGTTTAATATACATAAGCCAATAAATGTGATATGCCACATAAACAATTAAAAACAAAAATCACATGATCATCTCAATAGATGCAGAAAAAGCATTTGACAAAATCCAGCATCCCTTTATGATTAAAACCCTCAGCAAAATTAGCATAGAAGGGACATACCTTAAGGTAATAAAAAACCATTTACAACAAACCCACAGCCAACAAAATACTGAACAGGGAGAAGTTGAAAGCATTCCCCCTGAGAACAAGAACAAGACAAGGATGCCCACTTTCACCATTTCTATTCAACATAGTACTGGAAATCCTAGCCAGAGCAATCAGACAAGAGAAGGAATAAAGGCATCCAAATTGGTAAAGAGGAAGTCAAACTATTGCTGTTTGCTGATGATAGGATCATATACCTACAAAATCCTAATGACTCATCCAAAAAGCTCTAGAACTGGTAAATGAATTCAGCAAAGTTTCAGGATACAAAATTAACATACACAAATCAGTAGCTCTGCTATACACCAGCAGCAGCCAAGCTATTCTTGATCAAATCAAGAACTCAAACCCCTTTCACAATACTTGCAAAAAAAAAAAAAAAAAAAAAACCTTAGGAATATACCTAACCAAGGACATGAATGACCTCTACCAGGAAATCTACAAAACACTGTGGAAAGAAATCATAGATGATACAAACAAATGGAAACACATCCCATGCTCATGGATGGGTAGAATCAATAACCATACTGCCAAAAGCAATCTAAAAATTCAATGCAATTCCCATCAAAATACACCATCATTTTTCACAGAAGTAGAAAAAAGAATCCAAAATTCATATAGAACCAAAAAAGAGCCCTCATAAGCCAAAGAAAGACTAAGCAAAAAGAACAAATCAGTAGGCATCACATTACCCAACTTCAAACTATCCTAGAAGGCCATAATTACCAAAACAGCATGGTACTGGTATAAAAATAGGCATATAGACCAATGGAACAGAATAGAGAACCTGGAAATAAAGCCAAATACTTACAGCCAACTGATCTTCGACAAAACAAACAAAAACATAAAGTGGGGAAAGGACACCATATTTAACAAATGGTGCTGGGATAATTGGCAAGCCACATGTAGTAGAATGAAACTTGATCCTCATATTGCACCTTATACAAAAATCAACTCAAGATGGATCTTAAATCCATCTTAAATCTAAGACCTGAAACTATAAAAATTCTAGACAATAGCATCAGAAAAACCCTTCTAGACATTGGCTTAGGAAAAGACTTCATGACCAAGAATCCAAAAGCAAATATAACAAAAACAAAGACAAATAGATGGGACTTAATTAAACTAAAAAGCTTCTGCACAGCAAAAGAAATATCAGCAGAGTTAACAGACAACCCATAGAGTGGAAGAAAATCTGCACAATCTATACATCCAACAAAGGACTAATATCCAGAATCTACAAGGAACTCAAAGAAATCGGCAAGAAAAAAAAAAAACAATCCCATCAAAAAGTGGGCAAAGGACATGAACAGACAATTCTCAAAAGAAGATATACAAATGGCCAACAAGTGTACAGAAAAATGCTCAATCTCACTAATTTTCAGGGAAATGCAAATCAAAACCACAATGCGATACCACCTCACTCCTGTAAGAATGGCCATAATCAAAATATTAAAAAAAAAAATGTTGGTGGGGATGAGGTGACAAGGGAACAATTTACACTGTTGGTGGGAATGTAAACTAGTACAACCACTATGGAAAACAGTTTGGAGATTCCTTAAAGAACTAAAAGTAGATCTACCATTTGATCCAGCAATACCACTACTGGGTATCTGCCCAGAGGAAAATAAGTCATTATACAAAAAAGATACTTGCACTTGCATCATATGCATGTTTATAGCAGCACAATTCACAATTGAAAAATTATGAAACCAGCCCAAATGCCCATCAGTCAATGAGTGGCTAAAGAAAATGTGATACACACACACACACACCATGGAATACTACTCAGCCATAAAAAGGAATGAAGTAAGGGCATTTGCAACAACCTGGATGGAATTGGAGACTATTATTCTAAGTGAAGTAACTCAGGAATGGAAAACCAAACATTGTATGTTCTCACTTATATGTGGGAGCTAAGCTATAAGGATGCAAAGGCATAAGAATAATACATGGGACTTTGGAGACTTGGGAGAAAGAGTAGGGGTTGGGGAGGGATAGAAGACTACACATTGGGTACAGTGTACACTGCTTGGGTGCACCAAAATCTCAGAAATCACCACTAAAAAACTTATTCAGGTAATCAAACACCACCTGTTCCCCAAAAACCTACTGAAATAAAAAAATAAAAAATTAAAAGAAATGAAAGGGAAAACCACAGACTGGGAGAAATTATTTGCAAAACATCTATCTGATAAGGAGGTTTTATCCAGAACACATAAAGAACTTCTCTCTAAGAAGATAAACAACTTAATAAAAAGTTGGGCAAAAGATGTGTACATTTACTTCACCAAAGAAAATATAAAGATGACCAATAAGCACAAGAAAAGGTGCTAACCATTAGTCTTTGTCAAAATGCAAATTAAAACCACAAAGAGATACCATGCATAATCATCCACCCAGAATAGCTGAAATATGAAAGATTGACACAATACCATGAGCTGGTAGAACGTAGAGTAGGTAGAGCTCTCTTACCTTGCTGGTGGAAACAGAAAAAGTTGAGTAACCACTACGGAAAACAGTTTGACAGTTTCTTATGAAGTTAACCACAAACTTACCATACAATCCAGCAATTCCACTCCTTCATTTACTCAAGAGAGATGAAAACATGTATTCACACAAAGACCTATATGTGAGTGTTCACAGCAGCTTTACTTATTATAGCCAAAGCTGCTAAGAACACAAACATCCATCAAGTGATGAACAGATAAATAACTAGTGGCATACCCACACAATAGACTACCACTTGGGAATAAAAAGAACTGAGATACTATACATGCCACAAAATAAACAAATCTCAGAAGCATTGCGCTAAGTGAAAAAAAGCCAGTTATAAAAGCATACAATACTGTATGTTTTCATTCACAAGACAGTTTGGAACTGGCAGAACTACAATGACAATCAAACACATCAGTGGTTGCCAGAGGCAGGGATGCGGGGAAGGGATTTAATGGTAAAGACACATGAGGGAACTTCCTGGGGTGATGAAAATATTCTACATCTTAACTGTGGTGGTAGCTATACAATGCTACACATTTGTCCAAACTCACTGAACTGTACACTTAAAATGGGTAAATTTTAGTGTATGTATATCTCAATAAAGTTGATTTAAAAAATCACATCTTTCATTTCTTCATCCATTGACTGTTCTGTGTCTGCCTCTGCTGTGTACATCCTGTCTTTGCTCTACTGAGCAGTGAGGTCTGTAAGTAACTTTAGGCGACTTCAGAGTGGAGTCATCATGGCTGTGGAGTTCGTGGAATCTGAAGGAGGTAATAGCAGCTGTGTAAACATTCAGCTAAATGAGTGCCTAGGGAGAAATCTGGAAAATGGTTTGGGAAATTGGGATTTATGTAAGAGCTTCAAGTCAAGAAATGTACTTTGAGAAATGCAATGGACTCTGTAATTCACTGAGAATCTATTATAATTATTGTCACTCATAATGACTTGTGTCAGGCCTAAGTCCATAACCCTCCCAATGAAAATACCTGAAACCAATTATAAAATTCCTAGTACTAGATTTTTCACAGCCCAGTGTGAAAATAAATGAATCTATTCGTTAAGTAGTCTCTTTATTTTCCTGATGAGAAAACTGAGGCTCCAAGAATTTAGATGCCCAGAGTCAGACACTGAAGCAGCTCCAGGACCAGATCTGAAGTCCTTTCTTCTAACTTTTGGATCCCCACAGTCTTGAACTTTGGCAAAATTTCTACCCAATTTGTTTGTCTATTTTTCAGGCTTGAAGAATAGAATGTAAAAAATGGATATTTTTGAAACAACAAATCATTATGATATAGTAAAGCTTTCAGGGCCTCTTATCACTGCAACTTTGTGTTCTGGTGAAATACTGAGCTGTGGTTCTATATAGAGGGAGAAATTGCAAGGATTTCAATGCCAAAGTCCCTATCTCCAAAGCAATTGGCTCTGGCTGCAGTGTGTGTGTGTGTGTGTGTGTGTGTGTGTGTGTGTGTGTGTGTGTGTGTGTGTGGTGGGGAGATCCTCTTACCCTGAGGCAGCTGCTGTGTCCAGCTCAAGTATCAGCCAGAGCAGCTGCTGAGTTAATCCACCAAATAGAGAGACATTTTTCTGGAAACCCCTGTTCCCTGCATAGCTCCCATTACATGGTTTGGGCAAATTCTTCCAGGTGAGGCCACTAAGATGCGCTGGGAAGGGAGGAAGGGGAACTGGGAGGGGGCTTTCATTGCTGCTGCTCCCACCTCTATAACAATTTAATTGCCACACATAGCCCCAATAAAATGCCCAACGTCCATGGGGAGTGGGTAGGGGGTGGAAGCAGACTGGAAAAGAAATGGCCATAAGGCATGCCCGAGAGACAAGGCCTCACAGAGACTGCTTCCAAGGCCGCTAACCTGTCTCACAGCATCCTTCTCCCACCTTATTCATGCCTTGTTTTCTGAGGTTGACTAGGGCACCGTGTAATTCTTTCAAAATAAATTTTAAAATTAACATATGAAGTAAATCAAAGGTTATTTCTACCAAACTCTCTTTGCATTGACTGAGAATACAGCAGGCCTGGCTCAGAAGGGCAGAAACTGAGAGGATGACTCTGCAGCTTAAAATCAGTTCATAAGTGAGGGCTTTGCACGGTTTTCTGGGAGGACTAGGGTTTGTGGAGGTTTCAAGTGCATCCTGTAGAAGCCCAAGGAAACTGGGGCCTTTGATGAGTTCAAATTCACCACAAGGCTGAATCCAAACCTCTCTTTTTCTTAGAGAATGCCCATGGGGGAGCTACAGCACTCTTCTGATCTAACAAAAAGTAGTGGTCCTGTCCATCACTCGTAGAGGAAGCTGATGTTTGGTTTTTGCCATGACCGGTTTTTTTTTGCCTGTGTACTTGGGTGAAGAGAGAAGGTAAGGTATGTGATAAAGCAGAAATTGTTCAGCACCAGAAACCACAGGCAGTAAAATCGAGGGCATGTTTCACTGTGTACATGGATATAAGGAAAGCACCAGGAAATAGAGCATTTGCTTCTAAAAGGTTTGCAGTTCAGCTGTTGTGGGCTGAATGTAGTTTACAGGTCAGCAAGTGAGCCTGAGATGCTTCTGAGTTTTAAAGGCAACATTACTCTGACACGGGACCACCTAGTAAAGAGAGATAAGACCACCACTGAATCAAAGAGAACTCTTACCACATCCTAAATATTCAAGGTAAGCCTAGTGATGAAATGTGAAATTCTAGCACTCTAACCTTGAACTGGACAAATATGAATCTGGTAAACTGGGTTCTGAAGTGGTGAAGGTGAATCAGACCTGCAAAATATTCTCAGAGGCCGGGAATTTGCTACTATAGTGAGGTCTCTATCAACCTGCCCATATCCCATTTCTGGGATCAAAGAGTAGTACTCCATCATGAACAGGTGTCCTTCTCTATGTGAAAGGCCCTTCCTCAAACACCAAGAACTATACAGCAAGGTTTTTTGCAATACTGGATGTCAACGCCCTCCCCACACCTGCTCCACCTGCCCCACCCTCCTCTCCCTAGGCAGGCACGTGGATGTCAGCATACATGACATGGGCTCAGTGGATCGCAGCCTTGAAGCATGACACTCCCTCTGCAGCCTCAGAGAAGCAATACAAGACATATATGTAGTGACAAAGCCCTAAACCCGAATTCTCAGAATGTAAACAGAACCCTTCAGACAATTATTCAGATCCACAATTAGGTCCTGGTTCCAATAAAGCATGGAGTTTTCTCTCTCACCATTCACCCCTCTGAGTCCATGGCCAATACATCCTCCCACTCCTTTTTACCACAGATAATGTCTGAAGGAGTTGGGCAGCTGAGCAGACTGTAAGGACACTCAGGACACTTTAGGGTGCACAGGTTTCCAGCTGACTATTGGACATTGTGGGCAGGTCCTGCTCACACACAGTTCCAGACACGGCAGAGACCAATGGAGACGCCACCGCCATTGCTGAGCAGATGGCTAATGAGGCAGAAAGTCTATGAAGGGAGCTTCCAGAAGAGTCAGTGTCAACCCAGGGAAAAGTCAGTGAGCCAGAAATAGCTGAGGCTTTTCAGAACCATTGACCCTGAACTGCCTTTGAGCTACAGGCACAAGGAGTTGGGTCTCAGGCCCAGCAGGGTCATTTACACAAAAGTACATGGAAGTTGGAATCTTTAAATATTATTAATTAAACTGAGAACTTTCAAAAGGGTATTAAAGGATTATGATGTCAGTCCTCAAGCAAACCTCATAACAGCAATCAAGCAAAGGCTTGGCTATGAGAACGGTGACTCGGAAATAATATACATGGACTGCTTGATGACTTTATGGCTTAGTTCTTTGGTTCTAATTCCTGATAGCTGGTAAGTGCACATTGATCCTCTGGCTGTTAATTCATTCAGGTCTCACGTGGCTGCAATCCCCCAGATATTTCTTTAGTCAGGGCATCTTTCTCTCAGAGACCTCCTCTCCCAGGAGAAACTCTGTAGAGTCTGAGGGTTCAAAGAGAACCCACCTGCTCACCTGCATAGGAACTGCCTAGAACATCATCCCACGAGGAGTCACTTGGCCACCTCCTGGGCATCTCTGGTGTAAGCAGATGAAATGCTTGTACTTAATCTATGGAAACCTGCATTTTCCTGCAGGAGTCCTTTGCCGCTCCTTTCTCTACGAGCAGTAAGTCCTCACCGCATTATGGACACTTGAAACTGGCCTCCCCTAATGACCATTCTGGAGGGTTTGCTCCTCCTGGATTACTGAATAATTGCCCATGGAGTTACTGTTCTCAGTCAAGGTTCCCCTCCATGCAGGAATAGATAATGGAGCAATTCTCCTCAGGAAGAGGTCTTGAGGCGATTGCATTGTGTGAGCTTGAGGCCTCCAGTATAATCTGAGAACAATGTTCTTTTGGGAGGACTGAGCCTCAAGATTTGGGGAGAAATTAATCTCTGGGCCTACAGAAGAGGAACATTATGGAAGAAACTATGTGAGATGTTAGTCAAGGGAAAAGAAAATATTTCCTACCCATTAAAGTAAAAATCAAGCACTGAATCTGACTCCAGATGTAGTGAAGAATAAGAAAAGCCAAAAGCGCTAGGCAGATTACTAACTCCTGTGAGAAAACAAGAAGAAAGCTTCACTGATATTATCACAAATAATTATTTTCAACATTATTTCAATGGACTTTTCATTTTGGCTTGAGCCCTACTACGTGCTCTTCATGGGGTAGTGCACTACTGTTTTCAGAAAACAGCCCCTCCGCACACAGCTTCTACTACCATGTATAAGAATTGCCACACATTTTCTAGAAATAATCAGTCTACTGCATCTTTTACCTAAAAACCACCTCAAAAGATTTCTTCCCACCAAACATTTATTTTTGTCATTTTATCTGTGAAAATAAACATCCAACCCCAAAGCATGTTACTTTTAATTTTCCAAAATCATTTCCTTTTACTACCTCATGGAATTGAAGTCTCTTGGGCAGATACAATCAAAATAATAAGTCATTGTCTGATTTTTGAGAACATGTTGTTTGTGGTTCATAATCAATCACCTGATGACCCAGGAGCATGGAACTGGAGAGTGCTTTCTGGCAGCCTCTTGCCTGGGCAACACTCATACCTTACACATCATTTAAGAATGCTCATGAGTATGGAGTCACCATGAACATTCTTCCTTGTGAAGAAATTGTAAAAGATTTCTTCTGTGGACTCTTCAAGACATGCAAACATCTAACCAAGTGTTAGGGGGAAGACATGGACTTCGAACTCATCATATAAAGAAAGAGTCTCTTGAAAAAAATCTCTGTGGAGGAGCACCTGTGCTTTTCCACTCCCAGGAGTACATGCTTAGGAAGCACAGGTTTAATCAAGCCAAGACTGTCTCTGTCTAGCTGTAGCCAGCACACTCCAAGAACCCATGAATCAGAGGTTATTCTCCAGAACAGACTTAAAACTCAAGTGTGCTCCTTGGGGGTTGCTGGGAATGACACAAAAGCAGGGGATTAGTCTTTAGAAGCCCAAGGAGGACACAGGGAAGGCTGAGCAAGGGCAAGTGGCCGTTGGTAAGGAGGACTAGGGACACAGCCAGTCACTGCAGATGAAGCAGCGCTCAGTAGCATGCCTAAGGGCCAGGCTCACTTGCACCCCTCCCCTGGGAAGCCAGGTGTGAGGTCACCATGCACCAGCAGAGTGAACTCAAATTTGTTTTGTTTTATGTTTTCTTTTATATAGAGCTCAAAACAAGCCAACATTGGGGGATGAATTGTTTCTGTACTTTTCCCCTGGCTGAGGTTTCTCTCTGCCCCTTTGAAAATCCTTTTACTTCTTGCTGTGGCCTGTTCCAGTGGGATCCTAGGGGGCGCGGGAAAGCATAGACACAAGTGCATCATCACTAACCTGAGAAGTAGCTGCAGGTGCACTAGTTTCCTTACCACTCACAGCTGCCCTCTCACTCGTTGCGGCTGCTGCCACTTCTGCCTTCCGTACATTCGAATCCTCAGAACCTGGAGGCCCTATTTGCCCCAGACCTTCGCTCCCTGGGGTGCAAGGTGGGTTGGTGGTGGCTTTCCGGGTTTGGCCTTTATACCAACTAGGGTAAAACAAGGGATCCGCAGTTTCCGCTGCTGCAGGGACTGGAGTTTCAGACTCTGTGGTCTGCTCAGAGCCAGTGGGTACAACCTCCCCCTTAATCAGGACAGATAAATTCAAAAGTAAAGAAAAAAAAAAAAAGAAGAAGAAGAAGAAAAAGCAGTTGATTTTAGTTCCCTTTGGGTTTGAACACTGCGCGCTCCCTGCATGCAGTGCCTTGGTGGCCGTTTTAGTTCATCCCACCCTCCAGAAGCGCTAAGGGCAGAATGGTGACTACAGTGCCCCTCTGTCCAGCATCTGGATGTGTGCCCTCTTCTTTTCTGAGCTTGTCTTTCACTCATTGGGAGCCCAGGCAGGCAGAAAGCAGAAACCTCAGTGAATGTTGGTTATAAAATATCAGATATGGGAAAAGGGTCAAACTATTGACTAGAATAATTTGTTGGCTTTATACGTGAGTCCCAAAAACCTCATTATAAAAAACAAAAATTAATCTTATTGATCAAATCCAACGCTCACTTAGTTACTATACCTCTTTCAATTTTAATACAACTGAAATGCTCAGAATTTAAAAATTCTAGACTATAAATGGCATTTTAGCCTGGTTTCCTGTGGAGACAGAGCATAGAAATACAATTCCATCTCTGAGATCCACCTCTGGAGTTTTGTTTCAATCCACTTCGAAAGCAGTTGCAGAAGCAGGACTCCTCTCTGATGAGTCTGCACTGCCTGCAAACTCAAAAGGTTGGGATCCTGTCTGCTGAAGTATCATGGAGTCTGCACAAAGGCTTGAAAACTGGACGGTGACATATTAGAAACATGAGGTCAACCAATTAGGTGCAGCATCTGGGGTGAGCTTATTTCTTAAGATATGTTTTAAACAATTCTGTCAACACACAATCTCATCAAATGACAAATCCATAGAAAACCAGGCTTCATTGTTTGCTCACTGAAGGAAAAATACATAAGTTGTATTTCAGGGTAAGCAACAGGAACATAAACTAGTGTAGTTTCTCTATTTACCCCCTCAATTATCTACAGAAAATTCAAAGTTCTGAAAGTATAATCACTTTTATTTCTTACTCTATATGCTATTTATTTCTCATCCTATACCCTACATCAACATTCACTAAGTAACAAAGAGCAGACCCAGTCCCCATGATATCAGCTCTCTATGAATTAACATGACACACAGACATGGACACACACACACACACACACATACACACACACACAATTTCCAGACAAAGATTGCCTTTGATTTGAGGGCATTACTGGTGGGAAAGTTGTATTAAATTTTGTTAACTAACAATAACAACAAAGAACCTGTTGAATCACCTAGAGGACTTTTCTCCCCGACATGAGGACTGTCCTGAAATCTTTCGTCTACCATATACGAATGTCTGGCATATAGTTATCTTTTTCTTAAGGCAGAATAGGGTAAATTGTTTAGGCTATTCAGTAAGGAGACACGCCCATGTGCCCTGTAGAAAGAGACTCAGGAGGGGTTACCTGTGTCACAGGTGCATCCGCAGCAGGTGGCAGGGCTGGAGGTGGCTCTGGAGAGGAAACTGGAAGTGCCCCAGGGGCAGCCTGCAGCTCCACCTGAGAGAGCTCTGAAGCTTTTTCTGGGTTTTCATCTTCTCCTGGAAACTCTGTTTGAACATTTTCTACCTCTTCCACTTCTACTGCTTCTCCTCCCACTTCTCCTTCTCCTTCTCTTTCTCCTTCTCCGCCTTCTTCTTCTTCTTCATCTTCATCTTCTGGTAAGGTAAGGTATCTTGTAAATTGTTATAACTATCTCTGCAGCAATGGACACAGTTAATGGCCAGTGCTTATAGCCCTAGTTAAGGTCAAGGCTGGGGAGTTTTTCTCTGACAGACACTTGACAATGGTCCAAGCGTGCCGTGCCAGGGCTTTGTGCTTCTAGTGGAATGTGGACTGGACAAATGTGAAGGAACCATCCCTATCCTCCTTGTTCTCCTCCCCAGTACAAAGTCTTCACCTCCGCTGTGCATCATGCCCTTCACCTTCCAGAGCCCGTCCACATTTTTATTACAGTCTGCCACATCTGCAAGCTCCTGGAGGCCTGGGATTGTCACTTATTTATCTCTGTCAGATTAAATGGAAGTGCAACTGTCTTCCCTATCTCAGAAAACATACAAAGCCCTTTTGTCATTTTAGCTTTCTACCTCCGTTGTTCAGTGAATACTGACTTTTGCCATAATTAATGTCACGACTCTTTTATTTATTTATTTATTTATTTATTTATTTATTTATTTATTTATTATTTTTTGAGACAGAGTCTCACTCTGTCACCCAGGCTGGAGTGCAGTGGTGCAATCTCAGCTCACTGGAACCTCCACTTCCCGGGTTCAAGTGATTCTCCTGCCTCTGCCTCTGGAGTAGCTGGGATTACAGGCGTACGCCACCACGCCCGGATAATTTTTTTGTATTTTTAGTAGAGATGGGGTTTCACCATGTTGGCCAGGCTGGTCTCAGACTCCTGGCCTTAAGTGATCCACCCGCCTTGGCCTCCCAAAGTGCTGGAATGCCGTGACTCTTTTCCTGACCCACTGATCTTAATATTCCCTCAGGCGACATTAAGGACAGGCAATATTAAGCGATTTTTTAAAAAAGATACATCTAAAGATTTGCCTTTAAAATTTTGTCTGTGGATGTTGGTGCAGCCTCATAGCATTACTAGTGGTCTAGTGGTCTAGCTGAGGGGTGTGATCATCTAGGTGGGCTAGCATGAGTCAAAGTGATCAAAGTTTTGGTCAGCTCCAAGATTGTTTTTCACTTTTCAATTATTTAATCAGGATAAAATTTCAGAAATGGGACTTCTGGGCCAAAAGGTAGGAATGTGGTTATAGCTCAGGGAGTATAACTAGTCACACAGACCCAGGTTTATGTTCAGGTTGTGACTTATTCTATGAGTTGTTACTATTCTTGTCCTCTAAATTGTGATTAAGTTGATGTGCTGCAATATCTATCCCACATGCCTCCTATGTATTGTTTTTATCTCATCTTTAACCTTGCTCCTGCTGACACTTTACATTATTTTGGCTAACACTGTGCATAGGATTGAAGTTGAGATATCATCATTATCAATTATGAAGCATTTGCTTATCAAGAGTCAAATACCCAACCTGACATTAAAATAGGCACCAGGCCGGGCATGGTGGCTCACTTCTATAATCCCAGCACTTTGGGAGGCCAAGGCAGGTGGATCACCTGAGGTCAGAAGTTCGAGACCAGCCTGGCCAACATGGCGAAACCTTACCTCTCTAATAATTCAAAAATTAGCTGGGGGTGGTGGCAGGTGCCTGTAATCTCAGCTACTCAGGAGGCTGAGGCGGGAGAATCGCTTGAACCCAGGAGGTGGAGTTTCCAGTGAGCCAAGATCGTGCCATTGCACTCTAGGCTGGGCAACAGAGTGAGAGTCCATCAAAAAAAAAAAAAAGCACCATATGTGCAAAGCTAAATAAACACTGTCAAAAAACGATGTGATCCTGTAATGAAATAGAGCTTCACATTGGATATGATCCTTGTAAAGTTGTCGACATTGATTCTGGAGGTGATTCTGAATCCCCGCTTTCCTCCCACCCAACTCTTCGGCAGCTTTCACACACCTGCAACTTCGGCCAAATGGTCAAAAGAATAACAAACCTCTGTAAAAGTCAATTTCACGTATTATCTTTTCTTCTCTATTGAGGTTGACTGTGAAGTGGTTCATGTTCTCATAGCCATGTTCTATTTTCTCCATCTGAAATGCCTTTGATGCTTCCGAGATTCTGCAACAAAGACAAGTTGCCACTTTCTGTCACTGTTTAAAATTGGATAGCCTTGGGTAAAGGTGAAAATATGCATTTTTACATAAAATAAAAAGTTCTTACTTTTGTAGCAGGGTTTTGGCATTCTGTGAAAGCAAACAAAAGATAGTCTTACTTAAATTATTTCCACAAAAGACAGTGGTAAGACAATTATTTCCTTTGTTGACTCTGAGAATCTCATAGCTTAGTTTCTAAATGTCATAAATAACTGCTGTCTTATAACAGAACCCTATTAGATTTAAGCAGTATCATAGACATGCTATTTAAGTTGTTTAAATAGATTAATATATAAGCACATGGGGTTTATATTTTAGTTGGTAAAATAAATAAAAACTGAAATGTACATAAAATAATAAAAATGTGATAACTAATTTTCCAGCACCCACCTTTTGGGTTGTTACTTTGGTGCCAAAAAGAGACTTACCTGCAGAAACACTGCCATTTCTGGCTCATCCATAAACTGAATTCCTGACTCAACCAACTTTGAGACGTTCTCCAAATGATCAGAATACTTTTTGATCAGAGCACGGACATGTTCCAGTTTCTCCTCTTGAGTTCGGGTAATGACTTGGGTCATTTCATTCTTCCTCTCCTCCAAAATGCCATACAGGTAATCAAACTTCTCACAAAGCTCTTGTTTCTGTTTTCTGCAACATTCCTATTAGTTGGGTTAGCTAATGTTAGAAAGTATTTGAAACAAAGTCGATTTGGAGAAATCACCTAGTTATCCTGGGAAAGAAGAACATTTACTTATGTAGGATATTTTTTTCTTTTCCCTGAAGATGTCCATTTAGGTATGGATACCCACTATGCTGGTGCTTTGGAAATTCCATTTTTAACAAATTTGATATTTAGACTATCTAAAACTCAATTAAATTGGCTACATGAATCAATGGTTTTCCAATCTTCTGTTCTTTATAAATGGAGAATTTCATAGAAATAAAGAATGATTTTCTTTTATATTATATTTGGGTTACATAGGTTATAGGTTATATTTTGCTTTGGAGTGTGTGTGCATGTGTGTGCATGCAAGGAAAATGCTATGATACTTCCTGGTTTGTACCTTAAAGTCTCTGCTCCACCTATACCAATATTGTCCTAGTTTCAGTCCTCCTATATAGAATTTGTAGCTTCCCAAGGGCCTCTGCAGCTAGGATTCCCTCCTCCCAGCCAACTTACACACTGCAACCAAGTTAATTTTCTCAGAGTACAGTTCTAATCATGCTTTTTTGTTCTTTCCTTTCTTTCTTCTTTGAGACAGAGTCTAGCTCTGTTGCCCACGCTAGAGTACAGTGGTGTGATCTCGGCTCATTGCAACCTCCGCCTCCCAGGTTCAGGCAATTCTCCTGCCTCAGCATCCCAAGTAGCTAGAATTACAGGCACCTGCCACCACACCCAGCTAATTTTTGAATTTTTAGTAGAGATGGAGTTTCACCACATTGGCCAGGCCGGTCTTGAACTCCTGACCTACAGTGATCCACCCACCTCAGCCTCCCAAAGTGCTGGGATTACAGGCGTGAGCCACCGTGCCCGGCCTTAATCATGTTTTTTTCTATGATGACTCCCTATTACACAAAGAATAACACTTAAACTTCCTAACTAGCTTTCAAGACCCCTCCATGATCTGGTTCCAATTTCTCTCATAACATTCTACTATCCTCCATTGTATAACCTGAATTCCAGCAAAAATAAACCACTCACTTTCTTTGTTCATGCTTTCCCTTCTGTCTACAGTGTTCTTCCCCAAGTCACCACTGCAAACTCTATGCAATTTCAAAGACATTGTCAGACTACCACTTCTTCCATAAAGTGTCCCTTGATGTTTATGGCTGAATGCAACTTTTAACTTTCTGAAACCTCATAATAGTTACCATTGATAGCATATATCTGTATCTACCAGATCCTCTATTTATCCAATACTGCCTAAGAATGGGTAATACTGTATCTGGTCTATGCTCTTGGAGAGAAAGGCTGTGTTGGAAGTCTGGCTTGCACATTTGTGTTGTGTGGCTGAAGTATCTCCAGTACCATCCAGATCCCTTTAGTCTGGGCCCATCTTTAAATCATAATTAATTATCCAGTTCATCTAGTCATTGGCCTTTTGGTTTTTCAATCCCTGGTAAGCTTGGTGTGCATGTATGGCAATCTCCTTGGACTTGACCATCTCTGGGTCCAGGACCTTTATAGCTGAGAGCAGGTTGTGAGCCATAGTGATCTAACCTAGCTCTCCCGCACAGTGAGAGCTTCTTGGGAATCCAGCAAATTTATTTCTGACATCTCTGACCATTCTATAGCCTTTATTACATATTCTTTCATTTTGGTAAACATTGAAGTCTTTTATGTCATGTATTGCTTTCTTCCTTTATGTGAATTTCTTAAATATCCAAAGTATATATTTTTTGAGGGTAGAATCTGGGTCTGCCTAGGACACAGAGCACCTTGGATAGTAGCTGTTCACTAAATATCTGTTGAATAGATTTTGTGGGTTTTTTTTTTTTTTTTTGAGACGGAGTCATGCTCTGTCACCCACGCTGGAGTGCAATGGCATGATCTCGGCTCACTGCAAGCTCCACCTCCCAGGTTCAAGTGATTCTCCTGCCTCAGGCTCCTGAGTAGCTGGGATTACAGGCACACGCCACCTTGCCCGGCTAATTTTTGTATTTTTAGTAAAGACGGAGTTTCACCATATTGGTCAGGCTGGTCTCAAACTCCTGACCTCATGATCCACCCGCCTTGGCCTCCCAAAGTGCTGGGATTACAGGCGTGAGCCACCAATCCTGGCGGAATAGATTTTTTTTTAATGTGTTTCATTTCCTCTCAATTTCTCTACTATTCTCAGTATGGAGTCAGGGAGAATGACCTAAACCAAATTGTTGATTATGAAGATACTCTGCAAATGTGCAAGAAATACATCCCTTACTCCATTGCCTTCCTTGGAACACAGTCAATTCTCATCACAGTTCCCAACCAAATTATAACGCATGGAGATCCAGTGGTGCCAACTATTTTAATAGTAAATGCCTTACCACTGTCATCCACCCATTCATTCATGGATTTAACAAACAATGCATGTCATTTGTGTCAAGACTCTGGGGATCCAAAAAAGAATTAACATAGTTCCTATTCTCAAGGAGCTCACAGTTCACTGAGAAAGACTATAGACCAATAATGTAATTCAATATGGTAGGCTGAATAATGTAAATATTTTAGAGATTTATACCAGATGCTTTAGAAGCATTTATGGAATCTTTGTCCAACCCTTTGTGTAGGTGGAGGAACTTTGAGGGGAGCCAGAAATGTTGACTCAGGAAGAGTTTCTTAGAGGAATTAGTACTTGAACTTGACCTTAAGGAGGAATAGGAGTAAAGGAGGTTGGGGAGGGGACGAAAATGCTTGAAGTCCTAACAGTTGTCAAAGTAATGGAACAAGGGCCCATGCAGCATGTCAAGATGTGGAAATTGCCTGGCTTGACAAATTTCTACTCATTTCCAGCCCTTTAGCTTGAGAGTCGGACTGTTCAACCAGGCCTAGAAACTGAAACCTATTAGTAGCTTTCCAATCAAACTCTCTTTCACTGTATTATCTTTTGTTCCAACCTTCAGGCAACCAGGTGCCCACTGTACACATGAAATAAGCCTCTCTGATATTTAGAAGCTCTACTGTGATCATATAATGGTTTCCAACTTGTTTCTCCCAAATGAGTTGTGCACTTAAACATTTATAATATGAGTATTATATTAAGATGTAATACAGGTAGAAAGTCTTTGATTCACAAAAATTTTCTCCTATGTGATTTAATATGTGAGAACATTCAAGTTTATGGCAGCCAAGTCATTTACAATGAGACAGATGTGAAGTCATGTGTAATCTAGTGTACTCTCTCAAGTCAAATAAAGATTAAATCACTTATTTTGACCATATAATTTTTTTGGCAGTTTAAATGGAATAACTAATTTCATTCCTATATTACTTCCAATTCCAAGCATTATTTTATTTCTATTCTGTTTTTTTAAATAACTTATATTGAATGTTAGTAAAATTACTATCATTTGTTTATACTTCATAGTGCAGGAAATGCTACCCCATATGCGGTCTATGCTTTATTAAAATTATTATATCATTAAATACTTTGTAAAGTGCTTATAATATTACCTGGCATATATTGGTACTGGATCAGTGTCTATTAAATTTAGGTACAAATTCCTTAACCTGAATTATTCAGTTGTGGAATTTTGAAGCTGCATGGAATATTAGAAGTAACCTGCTCCAAATCAATCATGTCACTCATGTGGAAACTGAAACCCAGCAGAGCTGTCACTTTCTCAAGGCCATCCGACCATTTATTATTGGTGCCTGGCCTACAGTCAAGGTCTTTGAACTCCTGGGTCATTGCTACTCTCACCACACCCAGCTGGGCCCATATTTTAAGTAACTTTAAAAAATTATATGAAGTGCTTGTAAATGGAATATATGTCTTTTAACAAATGTACTGGCCAGGTGCAGTGGCTCACACCTGTAATCCTAGCACTTTGGGAGGCTGAGGCAGGAGGTGGAGGCTGCAGTGTGCCAAGATCGCGCCATTGCCTTCCAGCCTGGGTGACAGAGTGAGACTCCACCTCCAAAAGAGAAAAAAAAAACAAAACCCAAATTCACTATGCTTAAGGTAGATTTTTAAAAGGCAAGACATCTTAAATTGTTTCAGAATTATATTCCTAGTTCTTTCAACAAAATTCACCAACCACTGACTTTGTACCTGGCATTGTATGATCTAATAACCTGCCATAATTTTCCATTGTTCTGGAGAATAATGAACAAAAAAAGTATCATAAATGATAAATATAAAATTATTATATTTTCTAATTCCTAATGGAAAAAACTTTTTTCTCTTGTTTAATTAGCTTTTAATATAATTCTATGCAAAAAATGGTAAGAGTTACATAAATCTGTTTCTGAAACGGCAAAAATACATGCCTCTTCTTTGGAATTATGAAATTGGAACTTACAGACTTTTAGAAATTAACTCAAAATGTTCAGGTTAACCTAATGTCATATTCAAATGTGAAATACTTCATGAAATGAAGTCTCCTATTTTTTCACACTCTTTGAGGTAGAACCCACACACAAGAGACTAACTTAGATGTCCCCTAATCTTTCTTGGCTTCAAGACCATCAAAGTGCTGTGAAAGTCAGGGAACAATAAACACCTCAGGTTATCAATTTGCCCTCTAAGCTGATGAGGGAACAGATATGTGCCATGAAAAAAAAATGTTCTCAGAGGCCACCTAGCTACTGACAGTGATGACTCTGAATTTCAGTACCTACTGTGCCTTTGTTAATGTGAATCTGCAACACTTTCAGCAGTGACTTTCTAGCAGCCTGAAAAATGGAATAGGAAAAAATGTGGACTTTCGCATTGTGAAAACGTCTGCAGACAGAACACTTTAAAGGACTGTTGTTACCTACAAAAGCATGATAGCAACCATATTTGTCTCTTCTCCACAAAAACTTCCTCATCTCAAAGACTGCTCCTTGCTTTTAGCATACTTTTTCATTTACTTGAATAAAAAGGTATGTATCTTTAAGACCAATTCGGAGCCATACACCTCCCCTCTTCTCTGGACAGTAATTCAATCAAGATATACACTTTTTGAACTTTCGAGTTTATCTTTTCAAATAGTCTCCATTTTCTTCCTTTTGATGTCTGTGCTTCCTACATCCTCTGTGTGTGCACCTGTGTGAGTGTGCTTAGCAAGTGAAGTATACCTCCACCATAAATGAAGTAGGTATTGGTCTCCGGGTATACTCTGATGCAAAGCCTCTGGCTGCTGCACAGCCTTCCTCCTGGGTCTGCTAGGACAGTTATATTTCTTGGCTTCTTGGGAGAACCAAATTAAAGTTGTC
Organism: Pan paniscus; assembly: GCF_029289425.2. NCBI lineage: Eukaryota > Metazoa > Chordata > Mammalia > Primates > Hominidae > Pan > Pan paniscus. Next base: position 81,876,293 of record NC_073256.2, on the reverse strand, counting down.
TATAATATTTTAATGAAAATAAAATTCATCCCATTTCTAGGGAGAATGCAGTGTGGATGCAATATACCAAAAGGGGATGATTTTATAAAGTGAAGATCATCCCTCCCATATTGAAATGGTAAGATGATGATGGGTGGGATATTTGTTTCTAACCAATGCCAACATTTCTGGATGTAAAGAAAAAAAATCAAATGGTCATTTGGTTGTTTCCTTAGAAGTGAGTAGGTAACATTTAACATTGACCTAAAGCCATTGTTGAACTGTTGCCATCATGGAAATGTTAAAATTGGCAGACTCCAATTTCTAGCCACCTTTATATTTTAGTAGTAATAAGAAAAACAAAATATGCAACTGTAAAGAGAACATTTCATGGAAAGAAAAATCAACAATAGATGACCTTACATTAAAAGAGAAGACAGCCTTCCAAGCAAAGCACCATCATACCACTGTTTTAAATGGCTAGATTTTTATTGGTTCACTTTTCTCTCAGGTAATTATCACTCTCTAAAATGATCTTGTTGTTCATTCGATTACTGCCTAACTCCTCTATTAGAATAAAAAATGCCTGTGAACAGAACCTTTTATGTTTAGCTCATCACTAGTTCCCAGCATTATGTGTACAGAACATGGCACACAATGCACCCTTGAGAAATATAGATTGAAAGAATGAATGAATGAATGAATAAAATGTGACTTGCATCTAGAAATATTCAGCCTTCATGCAAAAGCTTCAATTTTGTTCTGTTCCAAAGAAATAGGTATTTAAGTGGATATTCCAAGCTTCTGCTTCATTCAGTGTTAAAAAAAAAACAACCCCAAAACCAAGAAACCAGTAAAATATAGCTATGCAACCTTTGGGAAACCATTGAACCTCAGGACAGTTGTTAGTATGTTTGTATTTGTACAGTGAAAGATTGAATTATATAATTGCTAAAGTCCCTTCTGACTCTACAGTGCCAAGACTCTCTAATTTCAGGTAAATGTGAAGAAGTTTCAGAGAGTCATTAGGCTATGATGTGCTTCCCTCTGTTCCTGGCAAGTCTTGTGTCATCGACAGCATTAAGATATACATTACATGTCCTAGCCCTGAAAGCTCAGCACTAGCTTGCACACGTGCCATCGCCACAATAGGAAAAAAACCTAAGGCAACAATGACCACTGCTCTTACCATGTAAGGAACACAGCTCTGTGACCAAAATAGAGCTGAAGATAAGCTCTTAGACCCACCACTTGTCACTGAGCAACTGTGGCTTGATTAGGCCCATTCATATCTCCACCACATTCCTCCAACATTCATCGAGACATACTTGTTAGAGCTATACCTTCATTTGAAATAAGGAACTTCAAAATTCCCTTCAATAAGCAAACAGGATTTCCTGCCACCAACCCTCCAAAAAAGAAAAGAAAAGCAGCCTGTAGATTAACAATACTGAAAAAAGAACTACATTAAAGTAAGAAGTTCCTTCCAAGAAAATCAAATCCAGCCTTTCATTCATAAAGCTCCAGTTACAAGCACTTGGAGAAGTCCCATGAGTACAGACTAGGGTGTCCCTAGAAAGGGGACAGATAAACTACAGAGACACCAACTTCTGGGCACCCAGGCTGGGATTCAGCCCTCCACCAGCTGGCGCCTTTGTGTAGTGCTCAGCAAACAACTCCATTCAGTGGCTGTGGATCTCGGGTCTTCCAAACTCAGGCTCTTTTCTACTACTTCATGTTGCCGCTCCATGTTCGAAGGATAATTATACGGTAATTTGAGGGATTTCTAACACTTACTCTTGGGGTTCTTGGCATTTTGGTTTTTCTGGGCTAAGCCAGATCATTTAGAATCTTCTTGAGTAGACGTTATAAGGGCTGAGGGCCAGGTGGGCCTGTTCTGACTGGAACCCCATGGTTCAGTGAAAGCCACTTGTCAGACTGAGCAGATGTTTATCTCACTCTGGTCTGCTGTGGGTAGTCACCATGTTTCCCAGAAGAGGCTCAGTCTCCCTTGGTTGCCTATATTTCCAGTTGCCACAAAGCCTCTTAGATAAAGAACAGAAGTCATTTGTAGCTCCATTCATTCTCAACGTGTCCCTCTAGAGGGAGATGCTCAGTCCTGCCATCACAATTAACTAGGACCTGATAGTCTTCTGACATCATTTAAAAGATGCTCCAGAATCTCTAGAGGTTCCTATTGGATCACATCATCAGAATAAGTGTGTGCTTTCCAAGCTGACTCTGAGGCTGTAAGGTGACATTTACCAAGCCCCTGGAATGTACCTCTTATTTCAACTTCGTCATGATGACAATGCTGTGAAGAAGGTATTATCATCCCCACTGTAACGCTGAGGAAGCCGAGAGACAGGAAGCTTAAGTAACATGCCCAATGTCGTGTAATTAAGCAACAGAACTAAAACTCAAACTCTGAAATCTGTTCTTTTAAACATATGTTATATTGCCTTTAAAATTCTGGCATGGTATTTAAACAATTCTAATTATATTCATACTTCATATTTGTAATGGCATGGACAATGTCTCAGAGACTAGAAATGGTCATTTTGGGTAAAATCACTGTTTTGGAAATACAATGAATTTGTTATCACTGCAAAATCATTGGAGGGTTTTATTCAAGTTGTCCTTTTTCAGAGATTGGAAATGCTCAATATCAAATATTTATTATTTACTTGGAACAGTTTCCACTAGACAGGCCATACAAAACAGGGATGTTTCTAGGCCTGCCAGCCTGCCTTTGGGATGGCCAGTATTAACAGCCTGTGCCCTTAAGTATCCAGTGACATAGGATAAGTTCCATTGGTAAAGTTCACAAGAGGTAGATTATGTTCTCTAGGGATGAGAAGTGAAAGTCAAGCATGTTTCCCTGGAAGCAGAGAGCTCCCCAGTGGACATTTCCATTCCTACAGGCAGCCCCCCATCCAGTTCCATTCTGTTCCAGAACAGCTCCAGGCCTAGAAAGGCAAGCGAACCTTCAGATCATGCTGGGCTCATGGAACAGCCCAGAAGCCCTCCATCAACCTGCAGTCCAGAGTTCAGGGAACGTCTTAGGCCAAGCCACTCTCAAGAAGCGGAGGTAAAAAGACTCACGGCTCAGTTCATTCACCATCAGCCCACAGCATGGAAGGAAAATGCCACTCCCCCTTTCAAACCACCCTTTTGCAACTATAGGCATTCTCAAATCCTTCTTCATTGTCACAGTAAATTCATGTTAATGCAGACATTATTCTTAAAGGATAACAAGGAGTCCACAGTGTAATTTACCCTAAGCTCAGCATTGCTTCAGGGCTGGTCTTGGGACAGGTGCCTCCCCAGGCCAGCCCTGTGTGACATTACATGATTAGGACAAAATTAGACATGTGCAAGGAAAGCACAGCCACCAAAGGGCTCTGGGGCAGGTGTCAGCGCCCCAGGCGGGGAGAGGCTATGTAATTATGGAAGGATAATACCCACCCCAGGGACTACTTCATTTCCCATCCCTAAGGAACTCTTCACCAATCAGAAAAGAGAATTCTTTAACAACAGCTCTCCACCCCCTGGCCAGGAACCACTCATAGCTTCTCAGAACATGTTTCTGGGCAGGTGGGAGCAAAGCCAGAAAGGGAAACGAACTCCGGGCAGAACCGGAGACACAAGAGCTCTGTGGCCCTGACCCTGGTAGATAATCCACCCAGCTCTCAAGCTAGGACCATTTCACTGCAAGCCAAGGACCTGGTTTGCTGCATGTTGTCCTGCCTTGCAGGCTGGCAAGAAGCTGAGCCTCTGGGCTTTGCCCACTGATATGGAACTGGCTCTGGGAGATCACCCCAGCGATGACAGATGCACAGGGTGGCCATCTGGAAGTGCCCCTGTCCTCAGGGATGCTTCAAACAAAGGTTAATGTGTCAAGAGGGATTCATAAAGTCAGAGACCTCCATGGGGCTTTGAGACCATCTCTACATCTCCAGATGAGCCACCTAAACTGATCTGAAAGAACTATGCTCATGTGAATCATATTCACTTATTCTTTATTTTGCTGGTTATTAAAAATGTCAGACTTACTTTATAAAAATGTGAATACAGGAATATATAAGGGAGGCAGTGAAAATCACCTGCAGTCCCACTATTCGCTGCCCTTAAACTTTTGGTGTTTTTCATTCCTAACTTCTCCCCATGAATGTATAGGAGGCTATATGTAAATATCCACAGTCACGGGTTGCTTAACTAGTATGTTCTGAGAAGTGCATCCTTAGGCAGTTCCATTGTGTGAGCATCACAGAATGTACTTACACAAACCTACATGGCAGAGCCTACTGCCCACTTAGGTTGTATAGCACAATCTATTGCTCCTAGGACACAAACCTGTACAGCATGCTACAGTACTGAATACTATGAGAAAATGTAATACATGGTATTTGTGCATCTAAGCATATCTAAACATAGAAAAGGTACAGTAAAAATATGATATTATAATCTTATGAGACCTCCATCATATATGCAGTTCATCATTGACCAAAATGTTACATGGTGCATGACTGTACTTTCTATACTGTTATATATGAATATACATCCTAAACAATAAATAAGAACGTATATTTGCTATGTTTTTTCATCTTATAAAAACAGGTATGAAATAAATGAAAGAAATGAAATAAACAGGTAAAAGGATGGACTTTTAAGACTCCTGATAATTTGCAGCCTCATCATAAAGTCCTGCAGGGAATGATTACATACCCTCCCCTAGCCACCTGTGAAAATGCTTATTAGAAAAGTGTGTCATGTTCAATGAATTGTATTGCCAATAAGAATGGGGGTAATGATCCTGCCCTTCCCTGCCAGGACGTTCTTCCTGACATCTGCACTAATCCCTTCTGCTGATTTAACTTCAAACCTGTTCCTTCTTGTCATTTCAGTGAATAAAAACAGCACTTCCTACCATGCCCCTGATCGGATTCTATGAAGAAAACCTGTTGTCAAATCTCTGCGGCCCACTCAGTGTCCTCTGATGCTGGCTAAAGGGAGCCCTAATCATTTGCATTTGCTCAAGAATCAAATTGCTCAAGGCCCAGATGGACCCCCCAGGACTCTTCTCCTGTGCATTCTCCAGCTTCTCCATCCCAGACAGAAAGCCTGTTCCTTCCAACAGACATCTCCAGTAAATCCCTGAGATTACCTCGCTCACCCACAAGCAACGTGCTCCTATTTATAAACTCAAGACTCAGCTTGGTACTACCCTGGAGTGCTGATTCATGGTGTTATGACCAAATTGTATTTTGCCTTTACTGTAAATAAGTACAAAGAAAAAAGTTTGTACTGTCTGTTTCCTAATCTCTTTCGGCTCTTCACCAAGAGAAAACTTTCCTTCTATAAATGGATCCCAGACTGATCATGGATCTTTTCAGGAATATGAGTGTGGAGAAGAAACGAGATTGATTTTAATAGTGTGCAAATTTAAAATGAGATAAGTATAGCTAATGTCCTAAAGCCCTCATTTAGAAAATGGCCTTTAGCTTTGAATAGAACTTGCCTTTCTAATGATAAAATAATAAGAATAGTATTTATTGAACACTCACCACATGCCAGGCACTGTGCTAAGCATTTTGCTTCTGCTTATTTAATTATTCATAGTAACTCTATAAGGTAGGTACCATGATTGCCCCATTTTTACAGAGGAGAAAACTGAGGAACTGAATCTCCTTGTAGCAACACGAATGGATTTTAAAAACATAATGCTGGCTGGGCGTGGTGGCTCACGCCTGTGATCCCAGCACTTTGGGAGTCTGAGGTGGGCAGATCAGGACGTCAGGAGTTTGAGACCAGCCTGGCCAACAGAATGAGAGCCCACCTCTACTAAAAATACAAAAAATTAGCTGGGCATGGTGGCGGGAGCCTGTAATCCCAGCTACTCAGGAGGCTGAGGCAGGAGAATCGCTTGAACCCGGGAGGCGGAGGTTGCAGGGAGCCAAGATCATGCCATTGCACTCCAGCCTGGGTGACAGTGTGAGACTCCATCCCAAAAAACAAACAAAAACCCCAAAAACATAATGCTTAGTTTTTTAAAAAGAAGCAGAATGAAAAATACCACATAATACCATTTATAAAATTAAAAGACATGTATATAACACAATACGTATTTTATAAGAATACAAACAGAACATCAAACATGTTAGAGTGGCAATCTATGGGGAGGAGAACAAGAGTGGGAAATGAGGATAACGGGAAATAAATAGATAACAAGAGAGGTTTGCACACAGCAATGAGAACTATATGCCATGAACTGAACAGCATCATACCTCCACCCTCTGCACAGAGGTCCAACTACAAAAACAATGACCCCAAATCTTAGAGCAGGGAGATTGTAATGGACTGCTCCAGTTACAGAGCCAGGGCCTGGACTTGAACCCAGGTGTCTTGCACCTGCCCCAGAGCAGCACGGATGTAACTAGTCAGTGAATTTTCAATTCCTGAAAAGATATCTGCCACATAGCTAACTCTCTTTAGGCTTCCACACTTTAAAGGCCTCCGGTAATGACATACTTTATATTTGATCTTGAGGGACAAGTAGATTTGCTCTATTTATTATACGGCAAGCTCAAATATGAGCTAAACAACCGGCCACTCATCTCTTCATTCAGCAAGATTTTTTTTTTTTTTTAGTGTTGATTATGTGCCAGGCATTGGGCCAGGCAGAGGGCAAGTGGAGATGAATGAGCTCAAACTCTTGGCCTCCATGAGCTCCCAGCCACTGAGCCATTCTCTAACTACAGCTAGGCAGATCTTTCTCCTCCTTATGGCCACTTCGCAGCACTGCTGTAAGAGCAGAGAAGTGCAGCTCAAACCTGCCTATGACTGTCTAAAGCACCAATGAGCATTTCCTAAGACAGTTTGGATTTCCACCAGGAAAGTTTGCTGTAATAGCAACAACACTGATTTCCATGATGGGGGATTTAATTTTCTTGTAGCTAATCTTTCAAAAGGAAGAAAGAACAACACATACAGCAACAGCCCTAGTAATTGTGGTAACATCTGCCTCAGTGACTCATGTGATAATGTCTCTTTCTGTGCAGGAGGTGAATATTTCAGAGACATATCAGGAAGGAGGCCATTCTAGAAGCAAAGAATGAAAGGTCAGAATAGGGATGTCTAGTGTGGCACTAAGGAAGTCATAAACCCCCAGGCATTGCAGGCTTGGTTGAGACGCTGTGGGAGTCACCTGACTCACCTCGATAGTTTTGCAGGTGTCTTCCAGCTGGCTGATCACTCCCTGGACTCGATCGTTGCTGCCCACGAGGATGGCGATGCCATCACTGAGCTCAGACTAATGAAGAGAAAACATGAACCCAATATCTTAGGGGTTTCCTAGTCACCCTGACTGTGAATTGGTCATAATATTGTCTTTACAGGTTCTTAATTTAGGATCCATGCAACCCCTAAGGACTAACAGGGAGGCCTGTGGACCTCCTGATATTGCAAGCAAACCTTTGTGTATGAATCCATTTGTGCAGGGAAAGGTTTCACAGTTTTCATCAGTCTTAATATTGAGATCAACATGTTCAAGCTAAAGAATTCTAAGTATTGTTTATAAATAGCATGGAGACCAATATGTGACTTGAGGGACCCAAATGGAATTATTTGCCTAGTGGAACTAAGGGTCAATTTTACTTGGGAAATGTGTATAGTAAATACTCATTTATTCAACAAATACTTATTATGGGCATAAGAATATAGTGTATACAGACACAAACACTCACACATTAGACTAAGTCATTACAAACTTCACACTGAAACAAAGAACTAGTTCTAGGGGAGAAATGTCAACTTTTAAATTCCTTTGCTCTTTTGACTTAGGAAGAGATCCTATTGTTCCTATTCACCCCCTTCCCAAGACTGGCTGATGGAGCCACCAGGAGCACTGGAGGGGCACTTGGGAGACCCATGCGCTCGGTCCAACCCTACCCCCAACTTCTCTGTGATGTTGGGCAAAACATATATTCAATTTTGACCCTAATTTTCTCACATTTAGAAGGAGAAGATTGGACCAGAACAGTGATTATAAAATATTTTAAAGCTGCAGAACCTTCTTCAAGTGAAAGCTAATATGGAGGTGAAGCTGCTTTGGCCAAACAGGAGCAAGGGTGAGGGTCCCACCAGTCTGTTCTTCTGTCCATTTCACATGAGCCTCCAGGCTCTGAAGGAAGGAGTGTGAAACAGCTACCATCCAGTTCTATCATGCTATGCTTTGGGGGAGGTGGGCAGAAGAGAAGGGGGAATAAATTGTAACTGGATTCAAAAATAAACAAATGTTGTGGATAATTTGCAAAATCTGTTTCTTTAGGACTTAGTGGCCACTAGTTGTAATTGGTGTTGCCCAAGAGTTTTGCTTCCAAATTTGATTTCAGCACTGATCTTCACAGTAAAACACTGATCAAATGTGGAACTGATGATTCTAAATGAAAGAAACTGAGTAGTGGAACTGCTCAAGCTCTCGGTGCCTGGAGTGGCTGCACCTATTGGAGTACCCAACTCCACTTTTATCTGTACCAGATGGATAAATTCTGACCTGCTCATGAATGAAACCAGGTTGGCAGGTTGGTAATGTGTAGAGGGAGACACTGTCTTTCTGTCTGCTCAGAATTAGGGGGCTATGGCTGAGGCCCTGGGGTCAGGGGGAGACATCACACTCAGAGGGGTTTTTAGGCAACTGGCCCTGGTGACAGGAGGGCCAGCACAAGTCTGTGTTTTAAAGCTGTTCTGTAACTGCATGTCATCAGTGTAACCCTCCCTCACTAAGAGTGTGGGATAAAAGGCATTGAGGAGGGCCAAAGAAATCTTTCATGGGTGGATGAAGGAAAGTATTCTGTGACTAGGGTAAAAAGCTGTCCTTTTCTTATCTGTAGTCTAAACTTCACATAATCTTGAGCAGTTTGAGCTTTTGCTGGGTCCCCTAACATTGCTCATCATCAGCAACCTCCAAAGGGCACAAAAACAGGGATTGTGCCGTTCTGCACCCCTTCCTGAACCTGGGCACCCCTGCACTGTCTCGCCTTGTCCCCCACCGTCCAGGGAATTTGGTGTGTGCCTCGTGCACAACTGTGCACATATCTTCCTGCAGACCTTGTGTGCCCTCCAGTGTCCCATGGCCCTGCGTGGCTTGGGCTTCCTCCTCCACTGCAGGGAGCCACTCACACTGGCCCCAGGAAGGCCCTAAGGTGTGGGGATGGGGAGGGGTTGCGGGAGGGAGGGAGCAGCTCTGTTACCTTCTGTCTCTGGAACACATGAGTGAGGGGAGCCACCTGGCAGTCCTTGTGTGCACCAAACACCTTGCACAGAGAGCAGGTGGGTACTTCGCAGTTCAGACAGTAGATGTTGATGCGCTCCTCTTCATGCTCCTCGCACATGGGCTGGTCGGATTTCTTTTCTGGCCTGGGAGGAGGTAGGCAGATAAATGTCCATCAGCTCTCACTGGGGCAATCTCATCAAGGCAGAGCTGATGTTGCTCTGCCTTGCAAATTCCTTCTCTTCCCTGTATGCCCAGCAATTCTATTCCAGAAGACCCCCAGGGGCTCTTTCACATGCTCAGAGCCCACCAAATTCAGCTTCCCTGCAGGTGTAGCAGGGGAGTGCTGGCAAATCTCTAACAACCTGCTTGGGGTAGGGACAGAGACGTGGAGATCCTGATTTGTACCATTTGCCCATTTCCATGGTGTATTTCCACATGGCCAATTTCAAGTTATTTAAGGTTTAAGAATCTGCTAGTGAAATTCCTGAAAGTTGAATATCGAACCCTGGTGAGCCATCAGGAACGTGGTCCAGCACTGTGTCTACATGCTCACGAGTTTCTCAAGGGACACTTTTCCATTATGGACCAAGAACAGGAAGTTGTTGATGAACTAAAAGTCGAGTTTGCACCAGCTTTTAGGAGTAGCTAGATCGCCCCCCTCCAGCCTCTGGCCCCAGGAAAGACCCTTTTCACCTGAAGAAATGAGGATAGGTGTGGCTCACATGGAACCGAAATCTTCTGATTATTAATTCAAGTACTGGTTGGATGCAAATGTGTATAAGAGGCAAGTGTGGGTGTACCTCCTTATATAAACCCCAGGAATTCTGATATATCCTATCTAATGACTGAGGCTGCTAATAGTTTTCAGAAGTATTCAAAAAATTCAAATCCAAATCCAGAAGCTTTCTTCAAATTTCCAAACACATAGTTATTTAGCAACAACTTAGATTTGGGACTACATTTTGTTTTGTTGCTATACAGATCCAATTTTTAAAAACTACAGGTTTTTATGAGCCATGAAATCAATTTAGGGAGCTGTGATCTGCATTGTTAAAATAAAAATAGAATGGAATAGCAAATACTGTGAATTACATGTAGTAAAAATAAGTATTGCTGTTCGAAACTTTTGTTTCAGGTGTACGTGTGTATATATGTGACTGAAACAAAAGTATATGTGTGTTTGTGTGTGTGTGTGTGTTTGTGTATGTGTGTATATACGTATGTACGTGTGTGTATATATATCCATCCATATATGTAAGTGGTCACAATGTAAAATGCACTTCCTACTGTAAATCATGAATACAAGTGTTTGAAACCCATCGTTTTTGATGTGTGGTATCTTGTAGCTGCAGACCCAGAACTCAGAGAAAGGCAGAGAACATGCTGATGTGCCTCTGTAAGACGCTAATGTTCCTTTATAAGTTGCTAGGTGGATGTCAATTACTTGAGATTAGGCTAAACATTGGGAGAAGCCGTGGGTCTTGTAAGAAAATTGCATGGACTTCCAGTTTCAAAATTTTAGAATCTGACTGTTGCAAAAGGAATTTCTGTCTGGTGTTGCAGCAATATGCTTTCCATGAAGTCTATGACCTTCTGATTTGACCACATTATTTGGAACTCAAATAAGGAAGTCAACTCCACAATTGAGAAAATTATCCTCCTCTCAGGTCTGTCTGTTTCCTCCACTAGAATATCAGCTCCATAAGGGCAGGGGCCATGATGAGTCTTTTTTTTTTTTTTGCTGCATCTCCAGTACTCGGAACAGTGCCTTGCACAGAGGCAGTGGCTCCATAAATATTTGTTGCACAAATGAGTGAGACAATGAAAGGGAATTTGACCTATTAGATGGACAGTATTCCCTGTGCTCTAGTGTAACACCACCCAGCTGGAGAAGGCATGGCAAATATGGGGAAAGCCTGGGATCACCTGGCACTCCTGAGTGGCAGAGGAAGAGACCAGACCACATCCTGATTACTCCTTTAATAAATGACAGTGCCCTCTGGGGTTGGGACTGGCAAGTTGGTCTCTGCCTGGTCAAAGGCTTCTTCCCCTCTAAACCCTTCCCTCGTAGGTATCTCCACCTTATTATTAATGTGGGCTAAGCAAGAGTGGGCAGCTTGGGTCCCACATGCTGTTCTGATATCAACAGCTGTGACCAGAGATTGCATCATAGAGCACAGGTCTATGCAGTATATGCAAATATTGAAAATGTGAAAACAGCCATAAGGCTCTACATTTAGTTTTGTTTGTGATTCAATTTATTGATTTTTTCATGGTGCTGTATACACTGAGAACGATTTCCCATATTCCTCATTGGGTTTTTCTTATTTAGGTTGTAGCCCAGCCCCAGAGGCACCACTTACTCGTAGATGAGCATATAATGAAACCTCTGTACAACTTCAAACATGTAACTGACTTGGGACAGATTTGGCATGTAAAAGAATGACATAAATACATGTTTATGAGGTGAGAGCAGCCAAGCTCACAGCTGTGGTCAGGGCCCAGTGCTAAATGTTGGCTGTGGCCCCTCACCATTCAGTGTAGGCTAGACTGAGAAGTATGTAGCCTGCTGTCTCTGGTCTCTGAGGTTCCCGGGGCCACCCTAGAGTTTCCTGAGGAGTGGGCATCTGGTCTTGGTGAGGCAATTGAAGTAGTAACTTTGTAGTCAAACTGATATTTTTTTTGAGATGGAGTTTTGCTTGTCGCCCAGGCTGGAGTGCAATGGCTCAATCTCAGCTCACTGCAACCTCCACCTCCCGGGTTCAAGCGTTTCTCTTGCCTCAGTCTCCCAAGTTGCTGGGATTACAGGTGCCTGCCACCACACCTGGCTAATTTTTTTGTATTTTTAGTACAGATGGAGTTTCACCATGTTGGTCAGGCTGGTCTCAAACTCCTGACCTCAGGTGATCTGTCCACCTCAGCCTCCCAAAGTGCTGGGATTATAGGCGTGAGCCACTGTGCCTGCCCACACTGATCTTAAAGCTTCATTTCAGCTCAGCTTCTCCATGTAGTGGCTATGTGGCCTTAGACAAGTTACTTAACCTCTTCTGGTCTCAGTTTTTACTCATATCAAATATCGGATTAAGGGTCTTCTAATTAAATGTGGCAGAATGAACACAAGCATGTATTTATTTATGTATTTATATATGTATGTATGTATTTATTCTGCTGAAATCCCAGTGAAATGAGGATAAGGAAATAAAAGGGCATAAATCAATAAGGACAAAAAGTGAGCACAGATGACAGCAGATGAGAGATGTCAACCAAATGTTGGAAATTAGGAACATCTGGATGAAGGGACATGACCTACTTGAGTTGTGTCTTAGTTCTGTTACATTCCTGCAGTGAGAAGCTTACAATAGGCAAGCTGACTTGAGCTATGGAACCCTGGAAAGGCTCTGGAACTGCAGGAGCCAGTAGTCCTGAAGGTGGAAGTAGGCGGTGACAGAGTGGGAGAGGCTGAAAAGAGGAGGACTTTGGGCATGTTTTAAGAGATTACTTGAGGATGTGCTCCATAGAAATAAGAGAGTAAGCCACCAAACAAGGAGTCCTGGAATCCAGGGAGCAAGGGGTTCAACCCAGGGGGAGAGTAAAAGAATTCCCAAGTAGAGGTAAAGCCCAGCCATGTGAAGGCTCAGTCCTAATCGTCTACAGTGGAAAGTCAATAGAAAATGTCTAAAATTGAAAAATCAAAGAATAGGAGCATACCAGTAGTATGCACATGTCATTGGTGATAAATAGCAGAAAAACAGCTAAAAGAATTAAAAGTGGTTGACTCTGGGGAATGAGGCTTGGGGGTAGGTAAAGAGAGAACAGAGTGGAGACTGCATTTCTCTTCAGAGGCCTAGTAGTAATGAATTTTAAAAGTTGTGTATGTTGATTACTTTAAGGCACTAAAAGCTTTAATAGGGTAGCAGTAATTATAATAATCAACACCTCACAGGATTATTCTGAGAATTAAAGAATTGCACATGATTCATGTGTTAGGCACCCTGAACAGTGTCTGGCATGCAGCACATAGTAGTTTTACTTGTTATATTTTAAAGTTAATTATTATTATATTAATTATTAATATTAGCCAAAATAGTACCTTCTCTTACCATCTCCCACTCCCAACTGCGGCTAGTCTGGCACCATGCAGAATTCTGGATAAGAATGCCAAATTTTGGCTGGGCGCAGTGGCTCATGCCTGTAATCCTAGCACTTTGGGAAGCTGAGGCGGGTGGATCAAGAGGTCAGGAGATCGAGACTATCCTGGCTAACACGGTGAAACCCCATCTCTACTAAAAATACAAAAAAATTAGCCGGGCGTGGTGGCAGGTGCCTGTAGTCCCAGCTACTTGGGAGGCTGAGACAGGAGAATGGCGTGAACCTGGGAGGCAGAGCTTGTAGTGAGCCAAGATCACACCACTGCACTCCAGCCTGGGAAACAAAGCAAAACTCCATCTCAAAAAAAAAAAAAAAAGAATGCTAGGTTTTGTGGAGACTTACAGTCTCCAGCCTTTCTGGAGGAGGTCAGAGTTGACTGACAACATCCCAGTCTGTGATTGGTCACCCCCCCGACCCCCTTCCAATAGCCACAGCTGAACTCTTCTCATTCTGTATATCCAAGGTCATTCCAGTGTTACCTAATGTACCCTGAGGCTCAAGATTCTGGTCTAGTAAGGCTGCCTGCCCCCAGGGGACACCTGCGTTTCCTCCCAGACATGTGGCCAAGTGCTCTGTGCAACTTGTGGTTTTGCTACCAAGTAAAATTGTCCCACAGGAAAGTCTCAAGTTCAAGAAAAAACAGCATAACAAAATCACAGAAAATCACAAAAGCATCCCTAGTTCACTCAACTATGAGCTTTATTGTTGGAAATTTGGTTCATTGCTTTTACGCAATTTACTTCCCAGGCCTGGGTACTATTTTTGGCAGCTGCACCAAGCCAACTTCATAGCTAAGGTGAAGATGTGTTTTGTAGTTTTACCAATACTGCAAGTTTTAACATCTCTTCTCTGGATTTCATAACAAGTATTGCTATTTTTTCATGTCTCAAGTTCCCACTGTGACAAGTAACAAAACATAAATTTATTGCAATAAATAGAACATGAAAGAATATTTGTGGTGTTGCTTAATCAGCTGGGATTTATGGGGCAACTATTCTGTGCAAGGCACTGTACTAGCTCTGAAACTTGTTACGTAAGAATATTTGTGGTATTGCTTAATCAGCTGGGATTTATGGAGCAACTATTCTGTGCAAGACACTGGACTAGCACTGAAACTCTTGTTATATAAACTCTCTTAATATTAGGTTGGTGGAAAAGTAATTGCTGTTTTGGCCATGAAAAGTAATTGCAAAAATCGCAATTACTTTTGCATCAATCTCATAATTAATTGGTTTTTAATTGGCTGGTTAAGTTTTTAAGAGACAAGTGTGTATTTGTATTTTAAAGTAGTGAAATACAATGAGATCAAATCTGTAAAGTAACAGCAACAGCAATAGTACTTTTGTTCTTGTCAAGAGACTTTGGAAGCAAGGGAAACAGCCAGCTGCAATCTCTGCAATATGTCATCAGCAATTCTTCCCCAAACCCATCTAGATCCTGGTACTGTCTAATTTAGTTTTGGATCTTTAGCGGAAATTAATAGCTATAATAATTATAATAATTATGTTAGATTTATAGAACAGCTTTCCTTCCAAGAGCACAAGCCTCTTAGAGCTCTGCAGATGTTCCATAAATACGTGTCCCCTAATGGAATCACAATGAGGCCATTTCTAGATGGTCTCAATATTGCTATCAAGCTTTGTGGACTGGACTGACCTGCACACAATTGAAAAGGGGCTCTTCACACCGTGCCTTCTAGGAATAAGCTTCCCGCAGCATTGTGTCTAGGAAAGGAATTCTATAGCCAATGTGGTTTGGTGAATAAGAAGCCTTTTTTGTTATTTTTAAAAAATGAATGGATAGATATATAATGCTATCACGATGCTACTCACAATCAACAAGTGAATGCTGACTATGCAGTAAATACAGTATAAGGAATAGGGAAACATAACCTGAATTTCACCTTTTTTTTTCCTTATGGCTCTGAAGTTTAAGTCCCTAAAGGCCAGGGTTTTGCCTTGCTTTGTGACTTCCCTTAGAGTAAATACAGTGACAACCTATGTTAGAGGATTTTGTTTTTATTATCATCCAAACAATTTTAAGGCAAGACTGTCTGAACTAGGAACTGGGCTACTTCGGAAGATGCCATTTCTATTAATTTTCTATTAAGTTTTTACTAGATTTTTTTTTCTTTGCTTTGTAGGGATCTGGAGCTACAAAGTGCCTGTGAAGTGAAAAATGTGTAAAATGGATGTAATACCAGGCTTTAAGGTGGAGGGGGACAGCAGTATGTCTCTTTCAGTATCACCATCTGGAATGGATTGGTGTTAATGAGTCACTTCATTCTTAAATTGATACAAAAGCATGGGCACCAACTCCCCTCTCTCCTGCTGTGAGCAACTCTCAGTCTCACTGGGAAGGACTGACTTGGAAAACCATTTTTCCATAAAACAGTCTGTGATTGATAAACAAGCATTCAGCGTAGCAACCCATTAAAACAAACAAACAAAAACAAGTTTCAGATGGGCTTGACACATGGAAGAGTGGAAGAGTGTTACCTGGTGGACTCCTGCTTGTAGATGTCAATGATATTTTCCACCAGCAGGTTCCTCTGAAGTCCATATACCCCATGTCTATCCAAAACCACTTCATGTCTACAGGATGGGCAGCGGAATCGGCCCCCTGATGCCATGGTGGTACCTCCTCTTGTGGGCAAATACGGGTTAGAGGCCTGTTCTTGCCAAGTAAGAAAAAAGGAATTGGGTAATGCCACAAGCAGCTTCTCTGAGACTTATTTTCACTCTCTGCTACTACAAACAACATGAACTTCTACTTTAAGCTTGCCATAAGATCATCCCTCAGGGCTTTCTCAGCAAGTGGTCCTGAAACACAGGGTCAGACCTTATCCACAGTCATCTGCGAATATACCATTGTCCACGTAAGGTGCTTTTCCGTCCACCACTTTCAGAACCAAAAGTTCCAGCCAGAAACTCCACACTCATGTCTTCAGCAGTTACTCATTTATAGTTTTGAAACACATTAAATGTTTTGACTTAAAAAAAAATATGATTCTTGGTATTAAAATAAAACTAGATTTGGAGTAAAGAGGACACAAACCAAATCATTAAAAGAAACGTGTTTTTCTTGAAAGTAAATGCAACTTTATAAAGTTTTTTTGTTTGTTTGTTTTTCTTTTTTTGAGACAGAGTCTTGCTCTGTTGCCCAGGCCGGAGGGCAATGGCACGATCTGCGCTCGCTGCAATGTCCGCCTCCTGGGTTCAAGCATTTCTCCTCCCTCAGCCTCCCAAGTACCTGAGATTATAGGTGCCCGCCACCATGCCCAGCTTATTTTTTTTTGTATTTTTAGTGGAGATGGGGCTTTGCCATGTTGGCCAGCCTGGTCTCGAAGGCCTGACCTCAGGTGATCCAGTGGCCTCAGCCTCCCAAAGTGCTGGGACTACAGGCGTGAGCCAAAGCGCCCGGCAGCCTTAAAAAGTTTTTTAAAGGATTTCACCTCAATGTTAAGCACTTGATTCCAAGAGGAGGGAATCTTTTCAACCCCCTCCCCTCAACCAAATTCCAAACAAACCTACCTGGAAAATATCACTGGCACATTTCCTACACAGGTTGTGCTGACAAGGGAGAATCACCACAGGTTTCGTGAACATCTCTAAGCAGATGGGACAGATGAGTTGCTTCTCTAAGTTATCCATGGTCTGCTGCTCTTTGGAAAAAGATTTGTAATTCAGAGATGCGCTCATCTCCTCGCTGTCCCCAAGTGTGCTGCCAGGGAAGGGTGCTGCGAGTGGCTCCAGCAAGGGTTTCCTGGATATTATTCCAGGGATTGTGTGATCAAGTGTCCTTTACGTTTCTCTCGGTGGAGGACATTGTTTCAGGCCCTGGTTTGGAGTGGGTGCTGGAGCTGTTTTTAGCAGCCTGCGGTCACGTGACGGTGGGCTGACGTGTCCATATAAGCCTGTGACAGGAGGATGGATCCTGACAGGTGACGGAGAGCAGGAGTCAACATTCTTGCCCCAGGGAGTGAAGAGAGTGGGTGGGAAGGAGGATTACAAACCCCATTTAGACGGGGTTGTGAGGAGAAGGAGGTCGAAGCTGACAGTTGTCAACAACAAATGCAAATGTGCATGCCTAGCCACTGAACCATGCCCTCTGTGAGCACTCACTGAGAACTTGGTGATGGCTTCTCCAGGAAGGGGCAGAACACAGCACAGAGTCTGTGTAACTAATGCCAGCCCTGTCCTGAGAGTGTAGGAATTGAGTCACGGAAAGTAGCCTAATAGCACCTTCTTAGGTGAAAATGAACAAAACATGTCTTGAAAATTGTTATCCTGGCTTCACAAAGGCAATCATCAAAAAGACTTTCTTAATGTTAAGTATTTCATCTTTGTCAGCTGGGGTTGTGGTCTTTGAAAAATTCCAATTTAAAAGCTAAATTCAAATCCCTTCACCATAAAGGTATCCACCTAATAAATAAATACATGCATAAATAAAAATTCAAAACCAGTGGATGATCTAATTATTTGAGAAAAAAATTACATTATAAAACAACTCTAGTATGCTGTTTGCTCTTCCACATTGCTTTCCTCTTCCTTGGCCCTCTTTCATCCTATACTGCCCCACCTCCTACATACACCCAAAAACACAAAGAAAATTTGATAGTCTTTTACTGATTATTTAAATTCTTAAATTATATAATAGTTTGCAACAATAATCTGTAATGAGGTAGTAACTGGCAGGCACCTGGAGGTGGCAGATCTATTATTTTCTTTTGTCATCCCTTGGGGGACAGTTACCAGTGCCATTGACAACTGAAGTATAAATGGAGTCCTACTTCCATATCTGCATTTCATCTGCCTCCAAAATACCTATTCTCCCTTGCATTTCCCCTTCCTCCAAGGTGACTTGTTAAACCATAGTTTCTCTGGTCATTTCTGATATTCTTGGTCTGCTCTTGAGTCATAAACATCGATTCTGACATTCATCAGGATTTTGTGAAGCAACAGTTTAACCAATACATATTGTATTTAAAAATGTTTAAATCAGATCAAAAATAAAAAAGAAATCCAAGTCTGTTTATATGTGATAAATTTCGGCTTTCTTTCTCCTTCATTTTAAAAACCTTGGGCAATAAACACATTTTGTTAACATATCCCTGGTGTGAATTAAATTACCAGTGAAGTGTAGGTCAGTTATGTGTGGTCTTAGTGCTGTGTGCACGGAGAGCTTATTGAGAATCTAGTAAGCTCTATTAACTAATAATAAGTTATATATATTCATAAGCATATCAGGGATCTTTAGAGAATTATCTTAGTCCTTTCAATATTTATTTAGCAACTACAGGGAGGACGGGAACTGGTAAAATTTTTTTACTGAGTTACTTCGGTTCACCCAGCCTAGGCAGTTAATTGTGTTTATCAATTCATGGGCTATGGAGGGGAGGTCTGAGTACAATATGTGGGATATTTTCTAGGAAAGATTAAGTTTCTACTGCAAAAGACCTTGCTATCTAAGTAAAAGCACTTAGACTAATCATGCACATTGCAGCAGAGTCTTTTCTTTTAGAAGGAATTCATTCCTTCAAAATACATTCATTGGATATGTGTAGTGTGTCTCCATTGTGTGAGGCTCTGGGTATTGAAAGATGAACAAGACATAGGTCATTGGCCTCAAGGAGCTCAGTATAAGAGTGGAGATGAGACATGCACACACAGAACATAGTACAAAATAAAATGTGATAAAGAGTGCAAGCCAAAAAGTACCTGAGACAGGTCTCAATCGAGAAAGTTTGTTTTGTCAAGGTTAAGGGCGCTGCCAGGAGGCAGGCCTGCACCTTTCTCCAAAGAAGATTTCGAAGGCTTTAATATTTAAAGGGAAAATAATGGATATTGGGGAAAGAGAAAAAAAAATTTCAGTTGTGGGTAGATAAGAGGCAAACAGTTGCATTCTTCTGAGTCTTTGATCAGCCTTTCACCAAATACATAATTTACATGTTGGGGCTGGGCGGTGGGTAGAGGAATAATAGTCATTTATGTCTTCCTTTAGCTCAGTGAGTCTGCATTTTTACATTAGAGGAAGAAAGCAGATATGCATTTGTCTCAGGTGAGCGTAGAGATGACTTAGAGTTCTGTCCTTTGTACCACGCCTGTGAAGATAAGCTGTCAATTTACACTGTCAGGGTAAAATTCAACAAAACTGTTTTAGGGTAAAGATATTGGGGCCTATAAGGAATTTCCCAGTGTGCAAATTGTAAGGGAGGTATGTAGCGTTTAAATCTTTGTAGCTATCTTATTTAGGAATAACGTGGGAGGCAGGTTTGCCTGACGCAGTTCCCAGCTTGACTTTTCCCTTTGGCTTAATGATTTCGGGATACCAATATTTATTTTCCTTTCACAACAGCTACAGCGTTTCAGGGTCAGAGGAATCAGAAGGGCTTCATGGGTGGGGGTAGCGTGTGAACTGCTGCACCGAGGATCTCAGAGGGATGGACGTGTAGTTAGGTGGGGCATGGCTGGGGCTTTCCAAGAGAAGGCACAGAAGCAGCAACATGGGCATGCACAGGCATGCAGGGGATCTCAGAGCCACGGTGGCTTGAGCTGGAGTGCAGGCACGCTGCTCAAGCATTGGCTGGCCATGGATACTGTGCTAAAGAGTTTTTAACACTTAATAAATTAAGCAGCAGGAAGTCGTTAAAAGTTTCTCACTGGACACTTCCGTGAGAGCAGTGGTTGGTTAGATTGATCTTTCAGCGATGATTGGGTTAGATTAGCATGAAGGTGGCTGGCTAAAAACCAGATCAGAGGCTGTTGCCAATAGTCCAGGTGAGAGGTCGCGAAGCCCTGGCACAGGTCATGGCAGTGGGGAAGGAAAGGAGGAAATGATCCCTGGGGCTGCTATGAAAGTAGAATCCACACAGATGACTCAGATGCCTGAGCCTGAGTAACCGATGATGTAGTGAGAGGCTGCAGAGTGAGTCAGAGACAGTCAGGCTTTCTCCCAGCTTCTGCATCTACCTCCCTTTGTGGTCTTGGAAAGTGACTTCACCTAGGAGGATTTCAGTTCTGCCCTCTATAAGTGAGTGGGGTTCATAACCTAATTTAGCAGTATTTGTAGAAAAAAACAAAAACCTCTGAAACAGAATTTTCTTTTAAGAGACAGAGGGTCACTCTGTTGCCCAAACTGGAGTGCAGTGGCGCAATCATAGCTCACTGAAACCTCAAATTCCTGGGCTCAAGCAATCCCCCCACCTCAGCCTCCTGAGTAGCTGGTACTACAGGCGTGTACCACTATGCCCAGCTAATTTTTTAAATTTTTTGCAGAGACAAGGGTCTTGCTATGTTGCCCAGGCTGGTCTTGAACTCCTGGTTTCAAGCCATCCTCCTGCCTTGGCCTCCCAAAACTCTGGGATTACAGAGATGATCTCTATCTTCCTTTCTCTCTCTTTTTTTTTCTCTCTGTTCTTTCTTGCTCCCTGCCTTTTACTTTTTCTTAGAACTGTCCCTGGAGGCTACACAGGAAAACAGCATGAATCCCACAGGAGTAAGAGCGCAGTTGATGAATGTCAATGAAAAAGAGTAAAACTCTGTAAAATATTTGAAAAGATTTACTCTGAGCCAAATATGGGGACCATGACCTGTGACAGCCCCAGGAGGTCCTGAGAACAGGTGCCCAAGGTGGTCAGGCTACAGTGTAGTTTTATAAGTTTCAGGGAGACATAAGACATCAATCAATATATGTGGGGATATACATTAATTTGGTCTGAAAGATGGGACAGCTCAAAGTGGGGGCTTCCAGGTCATAGGTAGATTTGAAGATTTTCTGATTGGCAGTCGGTTAAAAGAGTTAAGATATTATCTAAGGACCTGGAATGTATAGTAAGGTATGTCTGGGTTTAGATAAGGGGTTGTGAAGACCAATGCCCTTGTGCAGAAGAAGCTTCCAAGTAGCAGGCTTCAGAGAGAATAGAAGTTAAATCTTAGTTAAATCTCTCCTGGATCAGGGAAAAGACCTGCAAAAGGAAGGGATTCTCTATAGAATGTAGATTTTCCTCAGAAGAGACAGTGTTGCAGGGCCATTTCAAAATATTTCAAAGAAATATATTTTGGGGTAAAATACTTCAATTTCTTTCAGGGCCTGCTATCTGTCATACGATGCTATACTAGAGTCAGATTGGAATTTGGTATCTTATTGCTACAAAGAGTCTGTTTGTTCAGTCTTAAGATCTCTGTTTTAGTGTTAATGCTGATCAGCTAAGCCTGAATTCTAAAAGGAAGAGGCTAGGAGTCATGTGTGATCTTCCCATAACGGCCTGAACTAGTTTTTTAGGTTTACTTTGGAATGACCTTGGCCGAGAAGGGGCATCCATCAGTGAGTTGGGGGGCTTAGAATCATATTTTTGGTTTACCTTGTGAACCCCGAAAATCTGAGACAGGTCTCAGTTAATTTAGAAAGTTAATTTTGCCAGGGTTGAGGATGCATGCCTGTGACACGGCCTCAGGAGGTTCTAACAACGTGTGCCCAAGGTGATCAGAGCACAGCTTGTTTTTATACATTCTAGGGAGACATGAGACATCAATCAACACATGCAAGATGAACATTGGCTTGGTCTGGAAATGTGGGACAGCTCGAAGCAAAGGCGGGAAGATTTGAAGCGGGGAGGGGGATTCCAGGTCCTAGGTAGATAAGAGACAAATGGTTGCATTCTTTTCAGTTTCTGATTAGCCTCTCCATTTATGCATTTATCTCAGTGAGCAGAGGGGTGACTTTGAATAGAATGAGAGGCAGGTTGGCCCTAAACAGTTCCCAGTTTGACTTTTCCCTTTAGCTTAGTGATTTGGGGGCCCCAAGATTTATTTTCCCTTCCCAACATGAATAATAACCACCTTCCTCTCTGCATTCTTTTTTCTCCATTCCTTGCTCCTCCCTGCTCTCAGACACCAATCCATGGGGTGGGTGTGTGAGCTGGAAGTGGGACACAGGAGGGAGTGCTCTGCTCTAAGGAGAAATCAGAACATTTTATTCACTCCCAAATCATTCACAGGGTCCAGGAGGTTGGGGAAATTCTGGACTTGAATCAGAATTTAAGTCATCTTCAGGCTCCGGGATTTGGAGTGGACCTGAGCCTGCGCAGGGACATGAAAACCAGCTGATAAAAGAAAAAATTTAGACAAATTAAAATTAACAAAATTTAATAGAACAAAGGATGATTCATGAATGGGGCAGCCCTCAGAACCAGAATAGATTCAGTGATTCAAGGGCTGCCCTACGGTTGGATAAGATTTATGGACTGAGAAAAGGAAGTGATATACAGAAAACAGAAGTGAGGCACAGAGTTAGCTGGATTGGTAACAGCTCAGCGTTTGCCTTATTTGAACCCAGTTTAACAGCTGACCACCTGGGATTGGCTGAGACTCAGCGACCTGTTACAAGAGCACGTTACAGTCTGTTTAGACACCCAGTTGGGTGACAGTTCACTATGTACAAGAAATCTTTAGGTGAAACCTAAAATATGTATGAAGGTAGCTTTAGGTCAAACTTAATTTAACAAAGTGTAGTCTCCTGAAGGTATTTTGGTTTATATAGAAGGACTGCATTGCTTGCCCCACTTCCACCCCCACTCTTACCACACACATCAGGACAGAAGCTAGAAACCGATCAGGAGCAATTACACAGGGAGCTGCCATGGTTGGAAGTCCTGGTTGTCCCTCGTTTCTGATTCCCACCAGCCTGGGGCTGGAGTATGTTTAGACACATTGAAAAACTGAAGCAAAGTCACCACCACCTTCCCCTCTTTCAACAGTTTTCCAGTCTCCCAGGTATGTCTGGGGAAATTAGATGGCTCCCTAGGAACCTGAGTGTGCACCCAACAGTGGATGTGACGCTGAAGGGTAACAACAAAAAGAGAAGGTTTTTGACCTCTTTCAACCTGTAGCTGCCGGGCCAAATGGAACCAGGCTTTTTCAGGGGCCAGGGCCCAGGAAAGAGATATAGATCTGCAATGGAATTCTGACATGACCTACCTGGAGTTAGGCCAAATTTCACAAGTAAAGGGCATGGTCTGTCCTCACTTCAGACACCAACAGCAAACTCTGGGGTTCCCAGGTCCTGCACTTCTGACCAACTGGCTACAAATTTGGAGGTTCCCACTACCTCCTTATTTTGGTAGAATGACTCACAGAACTCAGGAAAACATTATATTTATGATTACAGTTTTATTAGAGCCAAAAAGAATACAAATTAAGACCGGCCAAAAGAAGAAATGCATAGGGCAAGGTTGCAGGGTGTCCCAAATGTGAACTTCCATGTCCTCTCCCAGTGGAGTCAGGATGCATCACCCTCCTGGCACACGAATGTGTAACAATGCACACAGAGTGCTGTTAACCAGGGAAGGTCACCCGAACTTCTGTGTCCAGAGTTCTTATGGGGGTTTCATTATGCAGGCATGATTGATGGAATCATTAGCTTTGTGACTGATCTCAATCTTCAGCTTCTCCTTGCCTCCCTGGAGGTTGGGCTGACATCACATGGCTTAAAGCCCCAAGATTCTCATCTCATGGTTGGTCTTTCTGACATGGCTAGCCCCAAACTCCCTTCCCCGTCCACAGTTATCTCATTAGCATAAACTAGCAGGGCCCACGATGAATAACAAAGGCATGTCTGTCACTCGGGAAATTCTAAGGATTTAGAGGCTCCCACTCAGGGACTTGGGACAAAGACCAGCTAAGTTCTTTATTATATAGTAAGAGCTCAGTGTGTTTTTCATCTAGGGAAGAGAGGAAAGGGATGCTAAAATTATTTTTACTATTATACCACTACAACAAATATGATAAATAGGTACTGAATACCCATTACTTCATGTCATAGCTCCCTGTCTCAGGTATTATTATCTCCACTGAGTCAACTGTGGCTGAGCAAGTTAAGTAGTTGCCCTGAGTCACGTGGCTGCTGAACTGTGATGCACACTGAGAGACACATCTTTTGAGCACAGAGCCCATGACCTCACCCACTAAGCTGCACCACACCCATGCTTTAGAAGGGCACTGTCCATAAGAATTTCTGCTTATGATGGAAATGTTCTATATCCATAGTGTCCAATCTCTAGTCACTTGTGGTTCTTGAGTACTTGGAATGTGCACAGTGCAGCTCTGAAACTAAATTTTTAACTGTATTAATTTAAACTTATATTTAAATGTCCACATGTGGATAGTGGTTATTATACTAAACAACCAGCCCTAGAACATGATATATAAAAAAATATTGGGGGCAAATTCAAATGCATATGAAGGACTCTCCAACAAGAACTGGGTCACCGTCTTTTGGTGATTTTGTACTCTCTGGCTAGAGTGATGTGAATCCCCACTTGCCCCAGAATGGTCAGAAGAGCAGCACTGATTCTTCATTGTAACTGTCAAAATAGGTCAGAGCATTCTGAGAACAGGAGACATTAGAAAATCCCAAAGAATCCTGAAGATTCCAGAACATTCTTGGCATGTCATTTACCCATGTTCTCTTTTGTCTCTTTGGTGCAGGTAATTGCAAGTCCAGGTACTTGAAAATAATCCAGGCTTAGTTTAAGGAGCCATTTGTTCATCAAACAGAACAGAGAACTTATGGTTAGATGGAGAGTACAGCTAAAAGGAAATAAAAAACAGACATGGTTTGAAGCAAAACAGTGAGCAGAGAGAGTGCAGTCCTGATGAAAGAGAAAACAAGAGGAGTCGGAAGACTGATCTTACTCCTGGCTCAGCCTCTAAGGTAGAAAGGAAGTATTCTTGCTTTCTTGTGCCCACTGGAAGTGAGAAAGAGGGTGGCTGCCTAAGAATTAAAACAGGGAAAGAACATCAGATGATGTGGATGTGGAGGCAGAGAGTCAGTGATTGCTGAAGAAGGAAGTTTAGTTGGGCTGGAGCACTAGGGCACCAGTGGACCAAGACTTTCAGGTCAACTCCAGCACCAATATAATCTGAAAATTATTTTAATCCCATGCCAAAACAAAGGTCAACACTTAATCTTGTGCAAACCAGGTCCTCTTAAACTAAGCCAGTGAGGCTGTTAATTCTTTCTTGCAATATTCACACATGCATACATGCATCCACCTGTCCATCCATCCATCCAAACATCCATCCACCCATCCCTCCCTTTTTTAGTGAGAACACCACTCATGACCAGCGGAGAGAAGGCCACACTTCATCTGGGATTTCAATGAGCTGGTGTTCCAAGCACCAGCCTCTGTTATCAGTCCTGCCAGATATAACCCATCTGACCACAGAAGGCATAATGTTATTTCCTTTGGTATCCTAGAGCTCAGGGTGTGGCCCAAATAAAGCACTTTCTAACCATTATTTGGCTTAGAAATTTCCCTCCATGTAACAACTTTAAAAGTTATTCCAAAAAATATAACCCAGAACTCTCTTTCCATACAAAGATTCTTGCCATCCCCTTGCACTGAGGACTTGACCCATGACATCTACAAAATACTTAATGTTTTCCCTCTGCCTGTGTCATCAGTCTTTTCTATTTAACTGTCTACCTGGCAATAGGTAGCTTGCATATGTGATTTTTAAATTTTTAATGAAAAGAAACATCTTACAAAATCTAAAATCAAAAAGAAATGAACTTGAAAAGCACTAAACAGCAGCTAACACTGGCATTTCTTTCATTAGATGGTTTGCCAACTTCTGCTTGAAATCTTTTGTTCATTTGATAATCACTCCTTCTTCAAATCTGTTGTTTATAAATTTTACTTCATCATAAAGATCTCTGAGGAAATGTTAGTAAAATGAACATATTTTACTTTCCTCTGAACACTTCTTGGCAATAAGAAACACTCATTACATATGTGCCAGAAATAAGCAGCGACAGTCCCAACAAGTAGCGAATACTTTAGCCCAAGGTCTTTCCAATGGCCCATGTCTGAACCCCACACGTTGGTTTCACCCTCACCACCCATATCCACCCCCACTTCTCCTCCACCCCACCCTCTTAACTGATTTCTCTGAATTCACTCTTGCCTTCTGCAATCCACTTCTCACAAGTCATTCCTTATTTAAAACCTATTAATGATCACATCACCTCTAGGATAAAGATATTAATCCTCACTGCGGTCCCAAGACCTGATGTGATCTGGCCCTTGCCTATCTCTCCGACTTGCACTGTCCAGAGAAATAAGATGTATGTGACAAATATGAGCCATATACATGATTTTAAATTTTGTAGTAGCCACATTTAAAAAATCTAAAAATAAATAAATATTATTATATTTTACTTAACCCCAGAACATCTAAAATATTATCATTTCAACATGTAACCAATATTGTTTAAAAGTTAGATGTGTGCACAGAGACAGTTTTCCCTCTTCCTTTCCTATGTGGAGGTCTTTTACTTCATTTCCTTTGCTTTATTGCCCTGGCAAGAGCTGAAAACTCAGAATGGACACCCTTGCCTCAGTCTTGGTCTTAGGAGGAAAGCACTGTTCTTTAATATTAAGCATCATGTAAGCTGCATGTGTTTCACTTATGTCCTTCATCAGGTTGAATAAGTTCCCTTCCCCTCCAAATTTGCTGACAGTTTTAAAAAGCAGGAATGGATGTTGACTTTGGTCAAATGCTTTTTCTGCATCAGCTGAGATAATCACATGATTTTTTTTCTTTAATCTCTTTAATGTTATGAATTTGAATGTTGAGCCAGTCTTGTATTCCTGGGATAAATCTCACTTAGTCATAATGTATTTTCCTTTTTATATGTTGTTGGATTTACTTAGCTAAAATTTTGTTGAGAATTTTTGCATCTATATTCATAAGCTATATGGGTCTGTAGTTTTCTTTTTCTGTAATGTCTTTGCCTGATTTTGGTATCAGAGACTTCATAGAATGAGTTGGAAAGTACTCCCTCTTCATCAGTTTTTTTGGAAAAATTTGTATATAATTGGTATTTTTTTTCTTCCTTAATTGTTTGGTAGAATTCGCTACTGAAGCCCCAGGGGCTGGTGTTCTCTTTATGAGAGAAATAAGTTACAACATGTAAAGTACCTACAGCTGTGCTCGGTTTGTAGGAAGTGCTGGGTAGACGTTAGCGGTTAATTTTTTAAAAGTCATCCATATTTCCAATTTAAAAATAATGTTTATTTCAGAAAACTTAGAAAATAGTTTAAAATTTTAAGGAAAAAAATATCACAGTAATCATACTACCAAAGATCATTACTGTTGTTAACATTTTAATGCATGTTTCCAGTCTTTTTTTTTTCTTTCTTTCTTTTTTTTTTTTGAGACAGGGTCTCCCTCTGTCGCCCAAGCTAGAGTGCAGTGGCGCAATCACTGCTCACTGCAGCCTCGACCTCTCAGGTTCAAGAGATCCTCCTACCTTACCCTCCCGAGCAGCTGGGATCACAGGTACACGCCACCGCACGCAGCTACTTTTTGTATTTTTTGTAGAGACAGGGTTTCACCATGTTGCCCAGGCTGGTCTCGAACTCCTGAGCTCAAGGGATCTGTCTGCCCGGGCCTCTCAAAGTGCTGGGATTATAGGCATGAGCCACCATGCCGACCTGTTTCTAGTCTTTTCTATATAAATAACTTATGCTTGTTTATATTGCTTATTGTTTATATTGCTCTATACCTACTTTATTTCTTAGAATTTGATTATTAACATTTCCCATGTCAATATAAGTTCTTAATAAATATAATTTTGAGAGCTATATATATTTCATTACATGGCCACACCATAATATATCTAACCATCATATTGTATTTTTAGCATTGTTCTTCCTACTTTCCCTACACAGTAGATCCAAGCACCTGTTTCCAAGCACTTCCATATATATTTATATAAACGCATATACAAACCCTTAGACTAATTCCCCCAGGCCTTCGCTGTATGATGCTATGCTTGCCCGGCCTCTAGGTGCTGAAATGTGTCCGAATCTCTACAGTTTGCCAGGGAAATGGCATTTTATGTTTCTGTTTCTTCTTTCCTTGCACACTGGTAACAGCTAATGTTTACTTTGTGTTTACTATGTGCCAGGCACTGTACTAAGGCCTTTACATGTTATATCTTAATTAAAAGTAGGTATCATTATTATATCCCCACTTGAGAAACAAAGACACTGAAGCACCAAAATGTCAAGCAACCTGCCTGTGGTCATGCAGCTAGAAGTGGCAAAGCCAAGAAAGGCCATCAGGTTTTACAGCCTGCCTGACTAACCACTATGCATTACTGCTTCCTGATTTGTACCTTTGAGCTTTGTATGTGAGTTCCATTCCCAGCTTGGGTTGCTGACTCTGAGATATCCTTTGAGTTTTGGCCCAGGTCACCTCCCCCAAACGTGTGTCCTCCATTGGGTTTTGGGTGCATTACTTCCTATTCCTTTGACTTACTACTTACTTCTTGCTCTTTCGGTCACTTAAAGTTTCACTGCCAGTTCCTCCCCTCAGCCAGCTAGAACACCCATAATCCCAAACTAGAAACTGGGACATGTCATCTGATAAAAGAATTCTTTTTCTTACTTTGTGAATTTGTTTTTATGAACATCCTGATGTTATATTTCAAGTAATTTACAATACATTCAACTAAAAGACTATTGACAATAATAAAACGAGGTAAAAATGGAGACCACCCTAGAAAATGAAAGATAGCAATAAACCATACCATGTTGTATACACTGGTAACAAAAGCATACAGGTTGCCTAGGACCCTAAAAAAACATCATTTATTTGCTGTACTCCTCACAAAGGATGATACTGTATTTCTGCCTTTGTGTGGAAGATTTGTGTTATGTCTTGTAAGAACTGCGTGGTGGCTTCAACAGCTTTTTTTCTAGAAAATTAGGATAGGGAGATTTTATTACCAGAAAAGTCTTTGTGTTCTGTGCAATCTCTGAATCTTTCAGTGAGTGTGTGGATGTGTGTTTAGGTTTTACTTGTTTTGTTGTTGTCTTGTGTTTGCTTCACAAAATTACGCTCAAGGACTGTCCTAGATAGAACTTTTATCCAATTAATTCTCTCTCAGCGCTGGTCTCTAGTTCATTCTCCACAGTTAACTTCCACAGGAGGACAATGACATTATAACCTCCTCCAACGGCAGCCCCTGTGTCCAGGGACTTTATCCACTCACCTCTCCAGGGCTACCTTTTGCCTTGTCCTATCCACCTCGGATCTGCCCAGAGCCAGGCAGCCCGCCCTGCGGACTTGAGATGGGGCCGAACAGTTCCTGCTTCCTCGGTAGAGCAAACGTTCAAAGTAATCAGCGTCCGTTTCCAAGTTCTCTGTTTCTTGTTTTGTTTTCCCTGTGGGTCTCCCCGAACTATGGGCAGCTTAGCCTCAGATGAGTCCCTGGAAATGCAGACATCTTATCACAAATCATAAAGGATTCTGAGTGATAATACATGTGACGGCAATCTGTCGCCATTTTTGAAGCAAAAATAACCAGTTTCGTGAATTTCCCCCAATTAAATGGGTTTAAAATTTAAAGCTAGAAGGATAAACTGCTAGCGCCCACCACTCCTTGTCTGGGAAGTTTTAGAGTGGTAAGCTGGAGCTCGCCCTACTCTTCACTTGACTTCGTCTGACTTTTCAGCTCTAGTTCGGGCTGAGAATCGAAAGAAAAACCGTACGGGACAGGAAAGAAAACTGGAGGATGCGGGCATCGATCCCGCTACCTCTCGCATGCTAAGCGAGCGCTCTACCATTTGAGCTAATCCCCCACGGCTGGGCACGGCTTATTATCTGTTCCTCTAGAGAAGGGTCAGAACATTGCGCGCTGAAGACAGACTTTTTTGGTCCAAAGCAACAAAATAATGGGGATCTCTCCTTCGAGCCGGAATCGAACCAGCGACCTAAGGATGGCCACGGGCGCGCGCCTACAGTCCTCCGCTCTACCAGCTGAGCTATCGAAGGGAGCGGGCACACCTCCCCGGGTGCCGCCTTGTCTCCATAACATTGTGTCATTTTTAGGCTTCGTGTTTTTACTATTGTGTTCTCTCTTTCTGATCCCCAGGTTCCGGGAGCGCCAGATCCCTCTTCCCGCGGACCCCCCCACCTCCTCACGGCAGCCGTTGCGAGCCCTCGGGTCGCAGAAGCTGCCCGGGGCTCTGAGGAGAAGGTCCCCGCCTGGCCCCCTGGAGCCGGCGCTGCCTCCTGTGTGACTCGGGGCCCGGGCAATGCCAAAGACGGGTTAAGAAGACGCAGAAGTCGTGACCCGGCAGTCGCTCGGCCGAGCGCAGACCCACAGCTGCGCTGGGAACCTGCCCGGGCACGTTCCCGCAGGGCGAATCGCTAAAAAGAATTACCGTGCAGGCTGGGAGGCCCAAAATGGGGAGAAAGCGCTAGACTTTCAAACTGCTCGTTGGAATGCAATGTGTCATTGAAGGTACCCAAGGAAAGGGCCATAGTCATCGGGAGCTGGAAAAAAAACCGCACCTGTCTCCTTCGAGCCGGAATCGAACCAGCGACCTAAGGATGTCTCCTGCTGAGGAAGTAGCTACAGTCCTCCGCTCTACCAGCTGAGCTATCGAAGGGACGTGTGCGTATGTTGGCGTCCCCTGAAGTTCAGCACAGAAAAACCGGAGCGCTAGTCCAGGCACCCGAAGATTGCACTGAGCATGCGTAATCCGAGGAGAGCAGCGCCCCAGAGCCGGCCTGTGTGCTCTACGCGTGCGCAGAAAGACAGCACGCTCCGGCTCGCTAGCCTGACTGACCCGGGAAAGGCCCTCAACCCAGGTGTCTGGGGTCCGCGGTGCCAAGACCCTGCGATTCCACCGCCCCCCCCTTGTCGTACTTTTCCTTTACCAGCCTGCGATGTCCTTTAAAGTGGTTGCCGAGTGTGTTCTCAACACACAGTAATCCAACGGCGACTGAAGGAGTTGCGTGGTAGGCCAGTGGCGCAAGGGATAACGTGTCTGACCACGCATCAGAAGATTGTAGGTCCAACTTCTGCCTGGCTCGGCATTATTGTCACTTGAGGTTAACAAACCAGAAATCATTACCTCCTCTGGCGTCCCCAAACCGCGAATGCCAGCAGTTTGGATTTCTGCAGTGTCCGTTGCACTTTGAGCCCGGGAGGCCTTACCAGCGCCACCGGTCCAACTCCCGCGGGGTGAAGGGAAGGCCCCGAGGGTCTCGGAACGCCCCCGGCAGGCAAGCCCGGTTAGGAAGACGCCACTGAAGCCCGGGGTTCTGTAGACAGAGCTGGTTCCACCGCATCTACTAAGACATCAGAGTCACTAAGTTCCTAGAGAAAGTCCCCTCACCAACCCCCGGCTAAGCAAAGAGAGGGAAGAAGATTAAGATTACATAAAATGTCTTTTTGATCTGGTTCCTATTTTATGTTTAATTTTAACAAAGTTATTCAATCCCAGATAGGCCTATAATCCTGCTTCGTCGGCCTATTTTTGTAAGGTCATAGGGTTTATAAATTGTTAAAGGTTTGCTGCCATATTCCCACTCAGTTGTTAGCGTAGCATAAAAACCATCCAACGACCTGGGTTTTGCCCTTAGAGATCTTTTAACCAAGAAGGCATCATGTTGGTTTGGGCAAACTGAGTTTCTATTTTAATGTTATTATAGTAATATTTGTGGAAGGGAGATTGGAATTATTTCTTAAATCTCCCCTGTAAGATAGCAGTTCCCAAAAGTAAAAGCTTTAATAAAATGTAAAATTAGGGAAGATAAAATACGAAGTTAGAGAAAAGAAAAGGGCTGGATTTTTAAGTGGGAAAGCGGCTTCCTTAAGGCTGCACAAACATGAGATTATTTTTGTTTCCTGGTGAACATTTTGCCATTTTTGCATGTAACAAGCCGACGTATCTTTAAAGTTATACAGCATTTCTGAGAGTTTGAGAAAATGACCTCTGAGAGGTGGGGGAGGTGAATTGTACCCCTCTGGCTCAAGTTTGTGGACAGAACCATGAAAATCAGGCTAAGAGAAAAGTGCCTCCTTTTAGTCCTACCTTCTCCTTATTTTACAAAGGTGGCGAGCAGGGTATTTATTAAATTATTATTTTCATTATTTTTTAGAAACAGAGTCTTGCTTTGTTACCCAGGTTGGGGTGCAGTGATGCCATCATAGCTCACTGCAGCCTCAAACTTCTGAGCTCAAGTGCTTCTCCTGCCTCAGCCTCCTGGGATTACAGGCATGTGCCACCTCACCTGGCTCTGGCTTTGTTGCCCAGGCTGGTCTTGAACTCCTGGCTTCAAGTGATCTTCCCGCCTCAGCCTCCCAAAGTGCTGGGATTAAGGCACGAGCTACCATACCTAGCCAAGCCCTCTTCCCCAACAGCCAACCTTACTTGAGTAATAGGTTTCAGGGAGGCCAAACGTGTGATTTTTGGCCTTCTTACTTGTAAGTGATAGAAATTCACAAGAGTTAGTATAAGCAAGACATTTATTTTAATGATACAGGGGTGTCCCCAGGAAAGCAAAGATGAAATGTAACTAGGCCTTCTTAAAGGTTTCTCTCTCAGTGTTTCTCAGCTCTGCTCTAGTGCACACAGTTGGAAACATGGTGCTGTCCCCCACCCTAAAAGTTCTGGAGCTTTATTCTTCACAGTCTATCACACAGAGAGTCACTTCTCTTTCTCAGGCCTGACTGCAAAACTCTCCATTATTCTTGGCCTCACTTAGGTGCTCACCCACTGTGTCCAGGGATCAGGATTACATGTATGAAGGTTGGGCGCATACGACTACACCCCTTCCTCCCCAGGAGTACATTGAAAAGATGATAAAAATACACAAAAGAAAAAAAATCTATTGCAACATGGAAAACTACAGTAGGTATAAGTAACAAATAGAGATTTTAAATAACTTCTACAAAGTGAAAATCAAATGAGATTATAATGGAGAAAAACACAGCTCCAAATGCACATTCTGCAAGCTACCAGAGACAAAACCATTCTCCCCATGGAGCTCACAAGAGACTCCACGCACAGAGGCAGCAGCACAGAGGTCAGCCGCCCACAATGTTGTGCAGCCGTTGCTGAATTTTTTGCCAGGGAGATCCCACTGGAGAATGGCTTAAGTAGAGTAGATTTGCCAGACTAGAGTCTGTGGAGTGGTATAGGGCTAGAGAGTAGGGCAGAGTAGAGCCTAATAGAGATGGAAGGAACAGGAAGGCCACCCTACCCAATTCTCAGAGCGAGTTCTTCCTTGAGTTGACAGGTTGGGGGATCTTGGGCCAGCATGGCTGTTCTCCACGCATGCACCATAAATGCAAAGCCTGATTGTCCCCAGGACACAGCCATTTTTACAGATAGCAATGTATCATGAAGAACATGTTATGTTTACCAGACATTTGGGAGGAAATAACAACAACTTCAAAAAGAAAGTCCAAGATGAACAAGTTAAATAAATGACCGAGGAGAAAACAGATAATGCAAGGAATAGAACAGAACTATTTAACAAAAAAGTAGTTAGGGATATCCTCAAGGACATCCAAGAGAGAGTTATTTACAGCAATGAAAACCAAAATACAGTGATATTAACAGGAGCAACTAGGGAAGAAGAGAGTTCCTGAATACTAAAAGTATGATTGCTAAGGTGAAAAGTAACATACTGGTCATGGCTAAAGATCAGCTATGAAGATATAGAAGATAGAATGGAAAATATATCCCAGGACATCAGACCATGGAAAACAAAAAATAAAAACATGACACTGGGTACGGTGGCTCACCTCTGTAATTCCAGTACTTTGGGAGGCCAGGGCGGGAGGATTGCTTGAAGCTAAGAGTTTGGGACCAGCCTGGGCAACAAAGCAAGACCCCCATCTCTACAAAAGATACGAAAATTAGCTGGACATGGTGGTGTTTACCTGTAGTCCCAGCTACTTGGGAGGCTGAGGCAGAAGGATCTCTTGAGCCCAGGAGTTCAAAGCTGCTGTGGGCTATGATTGATTGCACCATTGCACTCCAGCTCCTGGGACAGAGTGAGATCTGGTTATACACACACACACACACACACACACACACACACACACACACACCCAAAAAAAGACAGAAAAGAAAAAAAAAAGAAAAGATAGATCCTGAAGACATAAAGAGTATCTAATATGAGCTCCAGAGAGAGAAAACAGAAACAATGCAGGGGTAAGAATAAAAGAAAGACATTGGTCATCAGATGGAAAGGATCATGCAAGTTAGGATGAATGAAAAGTAACCATGCCTGGACACAGACTAGTGACATTCAAAAGCATTGAGGATAAAGATGAAACCCTGTAACTTTCAGAGATGGAGGAAAACAAAGCAAAATCTAAACAAGAACTAGGCTAGCTACAAAGGAATAAGAATTGGATTATGATCAGACTTCTCATCATCATTACTGGATGCTAGAAGACAGTTGAGCATGGCCTTCAAAGCTCTGCAAAGAAATAATTTTAAGCCTAGAATTGTATACCAATCAAAGTAGCAATCACATATGAGGACTAATAGTTCATAGTTGCAAGGTCTCATAAAGTTTAAATCTATGATTCCTTTCTGAAACAAATAAAAAGTAAGTAAACATTATTTGAGGATGTTGTACTGGTTGGGTTCTCCAGTAAGCTGAAGCTCATGCAGAATTAGAGCACAACATTTTACAGGGGAGTAACATCTGTGAATGGAAAAGGGGAGGACACAGGATTGGGTAGGGGTAGTCATTAGACAGTGATGCAGACCCGACAAAGTTTCTGCCAACCCTCTTGGTGGCTCCAGAGCAAAGATTTCCTTTTGGAGGAGTCTCAAGTTGGGCAGAAATGGTGGGGCCCTAGCATCACCACCTTGCTCAGTCATTGGCCAGAGGCTTAGAACCTTGGCTAGAGGAGTTAACACCTGATGGCTACTAGTTAACCATCCTCCTTGCAGCTGGGCAGTGAGTTCTTTCTTGAAAGGCAGTCTAGCAGCATGTCTCTGTGTATGCCATGGATGTACTTCAGCAAAGCAAAGTAAGAATCCAAGAAGGAGGAGTACACAGGATTTAAGAAAAAAGGAAACCAACCCAGGGACTCAATGAAAAGAAAATCTCAGGTTGACAGTGATGCAGCTGGCAAAGAAAGCAATCAGGACAAATTAAGGGGGGAAAAAAAAGTTAGAGGGCTCTGGGAAGTTTATTTTTCAAAAAGAAGCGGATTCTTTTACAATAGTAGTGTGACTAAGGATCTGGGAGACCTTAGAGATATGATAAAGGCACATGTCACTTTTCTCAAAAAGACAGAATGAAGATACTCAGCGATTTCTAAAAAAAACAAACAAAAAAACAAAAAAAAACTTTATAAAAAATATGTGGTTCAAATATAAAGCAAACTGAAATATGGCACAATTTTGAGAAATTGATGGCATGCTTGTTGTTGGGCTGAATTGTGTTCTGCCTTCCCTCCCCACCCCAATTTATTTGTTGAAGACCTAACC
This sequence comes from Pan paniscus, assembly GCF_029289425.2. Classification (NCBI taxonomy): domain Eukaryota; kingdom Metazoa; phylum Chordata; class Mammalia; order Primates; family Hominidae; genus Pan; species Pan paniscus. Next base: position 81,840,567 of record NC_073256.2, on the reverse strand, counting down.
CCTAGTACTTCAGAATGTGACTGTATTTGGAGATAAGGCCTTTAAAGAGGTAATTAAGCAAAAATGAGGTCATTAGGGTGCACCCTGATCCAATACAACTGGTGTCCTTATAAGGAGAACAGAATACAGAGACAGCAGGCACATGCATGCATAGAGAGAAGGCTACAGGAAGACGCAGGGAGAAGACGGCCATCTACAAGCCACGGAGAGAGGTCTCAGAAGAAACCAAACCTGCCAATACCTTGAGCTTAGACTTCTAGCCTCTAGAAGTGTGAGAAAATAAATTTATCTTTTTAAAAGCCACCCAGTCTGTGATATTTTGTTATGATAGCCCTAACAAACTATATGGGGATGGTGAAGAAATTTGCTTTTGTTTCTGCATTTTTTGACATCATTATATTTTTGTTTAACCATATGTAAGTTATTTTACATAACACGTATGGGTCAGAGTGTCCCATAATTGTCATCTAATTATAGATATTCTGTAATAAAAATTGCTTAAGAATGAAGAAACTGAGGCCCAAAGATGTGAAATGACTTATCCAAGGTAACAGAGGGGAGAAGTGGCATATGAGATCTTAGGCCTCCTGAATCACAGCCAGGGCTTTCTGTAGCACTGCTTGGTCTCTCTGTCCTCAGATGGACACTTGGGTTAGGGATATTGGGCTGGCAGCTGCTACTCTGGGAGGAAGGAGGTTGAAAGGCAGGTTCTGATGCCAGTATGGTCAGAAAATGGACATGCTGGGAGTAGAAAAGTGTTTCATCTATTAAAGGGTATTCTCTTCTCACCTCTAAATCCAAAGGTGAAATCCCTTAAATTTGTTAACAGCAGTGCTCCAAGGAGGTGTGTCAAGACTCCGTGAAATGTGAAAAAAAAAAGCCATTGTTTATTTGAAAAATTATTCCTTAGACATATGTGCACTAAAGAGCTTTCAAGTTTTTCCTTTCAGTCAAGGAAACCATTCTACAGATCAGGAAGCTCTACCCAGAAAGATTAAACAATGTCTTTAGGATGACCATCCAGATTAGGGGAGCAGGACTGTATTCAGGCTTACTGACTTATCCATGGTTTTCTCTAAATATGCACCATCTCGAAGAAGGATATTTGTGAGAAACCACAGAGATGTTGTTTCTAGGTCAGAAAGGGAACTATTCTGGGGAATTCCAGGGAAGGTACACTTGATTCTCATTATTCATGTAATTACATTGTATAAAGTCATTTTGAACTCTGATTTAGTGAATGCTGAAAACATTGCTCCCAGGGGAAATAATGGGAGGCTCTGGCCATAATGTTTTTGTTAACTGATCAATAGATAATCTTGTTTTATGTGTGTTTCTGTTGAAGGACACCTTATTTAATACAGTTGATCCTTGAAAAACAAGAATTTAAACTGGGTAGGTCCATTCATACATAGATTTTTTTCAATGAATATACTGGAAAATTTTTTGGAGATCTGCAACAATTTGAAAAAACTTGACATGAGCCAAATAGCCTACAAATATTAAAAAATTAAGACAAAGGTATATCATGAATGCATGAAATATATGTAGATAGTAGTCTATTTTGTCATGTATTACCATAAAATTTAAAGAAGTTAAAATTTCTCAAAACTTATACAAACCCAAATTGTACATGGCACCATGCACAGTTAAAAGAAATGTGAATAAACATAAAGATGCAATATTAAATCACAGCTGCAAAAAATTAACCATAGTACATACTGTACTACTGTGATAATTTCATAGCCACCTCCCATTGCTACTGTGGTGACCTCAAGTATTTCGAATATCTGTTTAAATGCCATGTACGTGACCTTAATAATCTCCCTATGAGCAGTTTGTCTCTCCAGCAAATTGCCTGTAGCGGTAAAAAGTGATCTCTTGTGGGTCTCGAGGATTTTTTAATTGTAGTGAAATACTACAAACCTTGAATAACACCACAGGACCCATACGAAGTGCCACTCATGATGCTGGATATGCTCCCAAGAAGCAGAGAAAAGTCTTGATCCAAAAAGAAAAAGTTGAATTGCTTAATATGGACCATAGATTGAGGTCTACAGCTGTGGTTGCCAGGCATTTCAAGATAAATGAATCCAGTGTAAGGACCTTTGTGAAGCCGTCACTACAGCTGGCTAGCAGGCATGAAACCCTTGCACGTTTTGCCAAAAACCTCTTTATCTTGTATTGAAAATGCAGCTTTTACATGGGTACAGAATTGCTCTAAGAAAGACATACCTATAGACTCTAATATAATTCCAGAAAAAACAAAGTCATTATATGACAACTTAAGGCAAAAGGAAGGGGAAGGGTCTAAAGCTGGAGAATTTAATGCCAGCAAAGGAAGGTTTGATAATTTTAGAAAGCAGTTTTGGCTTTAAAAATGTCAAGATAACAAGAGCAGCTTCCTGACCAAGAGGCAGCAGGTGAATTTCCAGATGTCATTAAGAAAATCATTGAGGAGAAGAGAGATCTGCCTGAATGGTATTTAATGCAGATGACAATGCCCTATTCTGGGAAATAAAAATGTCACAAAGGACATGTATTAGTAGGGATGAGAAGTGAGCCCCAAGATTTAAGGCAGGAAGGGATAGGCTACCTCTACTGTTTTGTGCAAATGCCATTGGGTTTATGAGTCAGACTGCCCTTATCTGTGAAGCTGCTAACAACCAAGCCTTGAAGGAAAAAGATAAAACACCAGCAGCCAGTCTTTTGGTTGCACAACAAGAAGGCCTGGACAATGAGAACCCTTTTTCTGGATTGCTTCCATCCATGCTTTATCCTTGAAGTCAGGAAGTACCTTGCCAGTAAGGTACTATCTTTTAAAAAATTCTTTGATATTGAACAATGCCCCTGGCCACTCACAACCCCACAGTCTACTATACCCAGACCAAGCCCCTTTGTCTTGCCACATCCCTAATATTTATCATTCTTTGTTTAAAAAGGTACTTAAGCTTTTGGACCTAATGTCTTCTTTGGGTCTTCATTTTTCTTATAAAGACTTCCATGGACATATAAATATTAAATAAGATGCGTATGCTTTTCTCCTGTTAATATGTTTTATGCTATTATCGTTTAATTCTTAGGCCCAGCCACAGAACCTAAGATGACAGAAGGAAGTATTTCCTCCCCTACAGTTTGTGTAAAGAAAGTTTGTCCTCTTCTAGGTAGGTAACTCCACAAATATGGAATGAAGATTGACTGCATTATTCATCCAAATGCAATCCTGAATTATATGCCAAATCACTACATCAAAAGATATTTAATGAGACCAAGCCCCAGCCTACCTCCCCTTTGAAGGGGGTTAACATTTGTACTACTGGGAGATGGCAAGGCCAACCCATCTCATTCCCAGGGCTCTATAAGTCCTGAAAGCTCACTTGCAGTCTTCCATGCTCGGGGAAGTGGGAGCATCATCTTGCTCATACAGCATCTTTCCCTAAGGTATGATTGGTGGTGGTGGGAGGGTGTGGCCAGGAGGTTTTCTTCAGAGACTCACATTTATTCTTTTATTTAAATGTTTATTTAGTCTGTACTATGTGCTAGGCATTGTTCTAGAGCTGAGGATAAGGAAACAGCAGTAAGCAAAGCAGACAGAAATCTCTATCTTGGTGGAGCACACATTCTGGAAGGGTAAATAGACAATAAGAAGACAATAAATAATATATACAGTAGGCTGTACAGTAATGAATGCCAAAGAGAAAAATAAAGCACAGTAGAGCAGGAGTGTGGCAGGTGTTGTGCTTCCCATAATGGCAAAATGACACAGATGACTGGAAGCAAAATAAATTGCTTATGGTATATAAACATCTATGTATATATACACACATGCACACACCACACACATATATTCATACACATATACACACACAAATGTATTCATACACATGAACATACACACGTTCTTTATTTTAAATGGCAACAAAGTTCTTTTTAAAAATTTGCAAATTGTATTTCCTTTGTATAATACTATGAAAAATAATAAAGCATTGCTAATTTAGTAGTCTGGCAGATTCAATGGTATGTTTTTACTTCATAATTTGTATCATATTTTGTACAATGGAGAAATTGGGTAGAATTTCACTTTTATTATGAATGGATAACATGAAAATATTTTACTTCTAATTGTATGAGTGATATTAAGATGCCTTATTTTTATATATAGTAACAAATGTTCCCACCCCAATCTTATGGACTCAGAATAATAGAGCAAATTGTATTAACTTGGATTTATAAGCTTATGGTATCCACTTTTGGTGAGAGGGACAAATTAGAACATACTCAATGTATACACTATTTTGACATTAAATAAGCAGTTGTAAATCCAAGTTTACAGAATTCAGATATGTCTTATGGCACCAAGGTGGCATAGTAATTAAGCAGACAGATGCTACAACCAGACTAGCTGAGTTCAAATGCTGGCTCTCCCATTATTAACAGCCTGAGTTAATTTATAACTCTCTGCTGCCCAATTTTCCCATCTGTGAAATGGGAAATAGTAATTGTGCCTACCTCATAGGGTTGCTGTGTGAATTACATGAGTTAACTTATATTAAGCAGCTAGAATTGTGTCTGGCACATAGTAAGCACAACATATTTTATTGTGCTTTTTTATTGTGCTATTTTATCTTTAAAAGTTTTCTCGGCACTATCTAAACATCCTGGAAAATTATGGCAGGAAGTTATGTATCAGAATTTTTAAAATCACAATTATTAGAACCAGCTACTCTAGAATCACTTTGAAAAATTTTTAAAAATCCAACTTTTCACTTGATTAGGGTTGCAGTTATGGGTTAGTCAGAGAAGAGAAGGTGGTAAAGACATAGCTGCTAAGACCACAGAGATCTCCCAAATAAGGAAGTGTTGGGGTGGCGGGGAGCGGGGAGAGGAAGTAAAAAGGGAAGGGGAAGGAGTGGGAGTGAAGTAAGAGATATAGGAAGCCTTCAGATTTGCTCTTGAGGAAGTCACAGGGAATTAACAAGGAAGATTTCTTAGAGGAATCTCCTTGAGCTGCAAAGGGCAGTTGAAGAGAAAGGTAGTTAATAAAGGGAGTGACACAGTGAGTATATTCTCTTGAAAGTCAGAGAACTCTGGGAAAGAGTTGGATGGGGAGTGGGGAGGAGACTAGGATTCATGTTCAAGAACAAATGTAGTTGGAAACACAAGGTCATCCTGGAGAGGCTATATAGTGCAGCTGTTAATATTGTGGCCTCAGGACCAGCCTGCTCTACTCCATAGCTAGGTGTTCTTAGCCAAGTTACTTATCTTTTCTGTGTTCCAGTTACATAGTCTAGAAAATGACAGATGATGATGGTGACAGTACTTCTCTCACAGGTTGTTGTATTAAATGAATCAATATAAAGCTCTTAGGGCAGTGTCAGGTACTAAGCACTACGACTCTTGGTTATTATTCTCTTAGAAATTTTATTTTTAATTTGTGAAAGAATAAATCATCTTTCTCAAATACAAGTAAATGCACCTATGAGCCTAAGGCCAACACTTTCAAATCCTCTATTTTGGGGGATGGGATGCGAAGGGAAGAGGTAAAAGAGAGAGCTAAGAAATGCAGAATATGAGTAGGAAGGTGACTCATTTTATTTTGTTAAAACTTTACCCTTTGACTCAGAATAACACATATCTTTCAAGTTTTGGTAGCTGATTTTCTAGTATGTTACACATTGATTTAAAAAAATAATTTTCATGCCAAATACAATAAAAATTTTTTTGAAATGAAGGCATTTTATATAAAACTATTATGCTAATAAGTTAATCAATGTAGCCGGGCACGGTTGTTCACACCTGTAATCCCAGCACTTTGGGAAGCCTAGGCGGGCAGATCACCTGAGGTCAGGAGTTCGAGATCAGCCTGGCCAACATGGTGAAACCCTGTCTCTACTAAAAATACAAAAATTAGCTGGGTGTGGTGGCACGTGACTGTAGTCTCAGCTACTCGGGAGACTGAGGCACAAGAATTGCTTGAACCCAGGAGGCAGAGATTGCAGTGAGACTCTGTCTCAAAAAAATAATAATAATAAGTTAATTAATGTATAGACAGTTTTTTCAGTCTAGATATAGAATGTCGCTTATTCTAAAAGAATTGAGAGATATATATATGTGTGTGTGTGTTTTGGTAAAGAAAAATGCACATGTATTTTTTTATTATGTTCTACTGTAAGACAGCAAAAAAATAAATGGATGACTCATGGAACTTTTTAAGAAGTCTCCCATTCCAGTAGCACAGTGCCCAGGAGAGGTGGTGAGCTGTTGACACGGGCTGTTCATTGGACTCTGTGTGACCACTGATGAGGCTCACACTCAGCATTTCTCTTCTTGCCTTGAAGCTTCCCTGCTAAGGGAAGACTTCTTGTGGGTTCAGAATGACTGCCAGTGCTTCTTGGATAGCACTTCTGTAGACCCCCACAATATACTTCAGCAGCTCCTCCTCTGATGAAGAGTGGATTCTTGTATCTCTGTAGCTGAAGGAGTATTCTGCAGAATTCATTCCCTCATTCATAGGTATTCAAGTGTTTGCATTTGTCACACATCATTGTAACCAGAAACTAGCCCTTTGTGAGGAACATTGGCCAGAACCCCTCTAGCAATTTGATTCTACCATCTGATTCTGATTCTGATCCATGTCCTGTTCTCATCTTAACCACTCTTGGACCAGCTTCCTGGGGAACTAGGAGTGGAAGCAAAAAATTCCATGTGAGAAAGGAAAATGAGGTCTGGGCAAGAAAGAGAAGGTGAGCTTTGTAATTTGTAAGTTGCTTTTCAAAATAGACCTGACCTTTTGCTTAAAAAGGCCACAGGAAGGAAATGGAATGGCTCAAATTATCCACAGATTGCGCTATTTATCCTATTGTTTCCTCCAAATGGAAAGTAGCATTTGTTTGTTGAATACAGCGTTCCAAGCACTTGCTGGTTACTGGAGCTGTTAATACTGGGTGTCTCCATGGGTCTTGTTGGGTGAGAGAGTTTATATGCATCAAGAGTCATAGTATATTTGTCTGTGTGCGTCAACATATACAAATTCATTTAAAACCACCTTACATTTGTTGAACATTTGACTTTTCAGATTTCTTTCACTTCAGCCATTTTATCTGGTCATCCAGCAACTTGGAAGGTGGTCAGGGCAGATATGAAAACAGAGCCATAGAGAGATTAGCCATGTTATTTTCATCTCACTTGGTCACAAGGCTAGTTAATGAAAGCTTAGATTAGAACCAGGTTTCTTAACTTTCAAACCAAGGCTCTGTCTACTTGATTGCATAGAAAAAGAATTTCAGTAACTAAAGAGTTAGAGTGGAATTTTAATGACCTCAGAACTGTCAGAGCTATAACACTAATTCTCACTTACAATATATATTTAGCAGCAATTAACCATAATTTTTTAGGTGGGAATAAGAAACAAGAAAAAAGATAAAGGCATTTTATACAATATTATATAAAAACATAACAAGATCTTGAAAATGCAATATTATATAAAGAAGTAAGAAAGACCTAGAAAAACAAACACTTTTTCTGCCATAGTATTTTAGAAATAGCACATGGTTTCTACCACATAATAAATATAAGAATCAAACAAGCAAATGCAGAGATGACCTCTGGGCTTAAATTGTGTAACATGCACAGAGCTGAGCAATTTCTGGTCAAGGCAACTAATTTTAACAAAAATGAGGTGATACGTGTTTTGGTGTAAATTTAGGCTCTAGAGTATAGAGTTCTACCCCTTCATCTGTTTTTTTCCCCTTAGTCTGGCTAATCTGAGCCAGTTATACAAAAATTATTTTACTAGAAAATGATCAACATGCTGATGGGGTGGGTTCAGGCTCAGAATGATTTTCTGGTTCACTTACAACATTTAACCAGGTTGAAGTTTTGTTTTGTTTTGTTTTTAAGCCAATCTAAAAGCACACACAAAACCTGTTTCTTCCTGGTTTCCAGTTTTCAGTAAATGCCAATTTTTAATGTTCCAAAAATATACCTTAAAAATGTGATTTAAAAAAAAATCATCCCTTTCTGGCTCTTGAAACATTTCTATAACTTTATTGAATATTGACGTGGAAGAGGCTCCACACACAAAAACTCTTTATAAGTTCTCATATATTTTGATGATCATGTTCGTGGTAGATATGAATATTGTGTTAAATGGAAGAAAAGTGGCTTTTGTTCAGGAATATTACTTTGGTCAGCTAGGAATCAGATCTGCCTCACATAAAGGGCAGGTTCATAAAGGCTGTACAATTCCACTGTCCTACATCAGGCAAGGAGGGTAAAATAACTCTTCAGGCCTTTATTCACCCAAATTGAATGTGTTTCATAAGAAACTCTACTCAGAGAGAAAGTCTGCATACTGAGAAAATTATATAGCAATCATGTTTTCCTAACCCAAAAATAAAACAACAAGATGGAAAAGTTCACAGCACTTTATGCCCCACACGCTCCCCTACAACCATCTGGAGACAAGACTGAACTGAGAGGAGTGACTGTGGACTCTCTGAGGGCTCAGTATCAAGAGTCTGTGCAATAACTTCGAGATCCTTCTTTGATTAGCTGTGTTTTCTCATTTGCATTTGTAGGCTGGAGAAAAACTGGAAAGTCCACATCTAAAAATAAACAAAGCAAAGCAATAAACACTCTCATCATGTTACAGTTCTTTTAATGAAGCAAGTGATAGGTATTTTTGTTGAATTCATGACTGGCAAATCAACTCAATTCATAAGATATCAATATACCTACCATTTTAAGGACTTTGAAAGGGAGGAGGCACTGTCTTTACTCTATTCAAATTTTGTCAGTTATGGAATTATAAAACCAAAGCACCAAACCCAGCTTTCACCTGGAGGGCACTTGCTGAACCTGGTGAACTTGAACTTTAGTTTTCACCATCTTGTGGGAATACAGACAGAACCATCATATACGGTTGTGCAGATTGGAAACTGAACATTATCAAAGGGCACCTTTCATATAGACTACCACGTATATCTACAGGAAAGGTATAGTTTATATGAAAGATGCACCCTGGCATTATGTAGTGTACAATTGGATGACTGGCCCTTGTTGGGACAGGAGTCAAAACTGAGAGTTTGCTTAGAGGGAGAGTCTAATAGAAATCTCCTCACATAAAGCTAGTGCCCAAAATGGTTATGTTTCTCTAAAATCACTAAATCTACTCCTAAATCTACAGAGAGATTTGTTAGCCTTTGATTTGGGTGCTGAGTTGAGAAAGCTGCCCCAAAAATGTTCAATGGCAAGCCAATGAATACACAAGTTGGCAGACCAAGTTTTCAATACCTCTGTGTTCTAAGAAACCTCAAGATGATAATTTAGTTTAAAGAGGTCCAGTGCAAGATGTGCTCTCAAGCACTTAGCAAAAGTGAATGACCTCACCTTCAACCTAGGCCTCAAAATATCATTATAAAATTGCAAGAAACATGAGCTCATAATAAAAACTATTAGAGGTAGAGAAATAGAAGTTGTGTGTGTGTGTGTGTGTGTGTGTGTGTGTGACAGAGAGAGAGAGACAGAGAATTAGAGAGAGAGAGAGAGAGACAGAGAGAGACAGACAGAGAGACAGAGATTACATATGGAAACAATGCATGCTAAGATCCAATATAAACAGCAGAAGGCTAAATCAGACCCAGAAAGACTTCAAGAACTGCTTTTATCAGACACAGAATACAAAAGAATTATGTTTTAAAAGTAATTAAATAAATTAAGTAAAATAATAGATCTTAAAAATTTTAAACAGAATTTCTGGAGATTAAAACATGGAAAAAACCTTCATGAATTGGCTTAACAGCTAAAGAAAGAATTAGTGAAGTAGAAAACAGATTGGAAGAGATTATCCAAAATTTAAGAGAGACAAAGAGAAAATATAAAAGAGGTTAAAGGACATGATGGATAGAATTATAAGGTCTAACATATCTAACATAACTTTCAGAAAGAAAAAAAAAGAGAGACAATATTTGAAGATTTGATGGCTGAGCCTATTCTAGAATTGATGAAATACACCAATCCATAGATCCAAGAACAAGCCAGGGTAAATTAAAGAGTGCAGTGGCTTACTCCTGTAATCCCAGCACTTTTGGAGGCCGAAGCAGGTAGATCATGAGGTCAGGAGATCAAGACCATCCTGGCCAACATGGTGAAACTCTGTCTCTACTGAAAATCCAAAAATTAGCTGGGCGTGGTGGCACACACCTGTGGTCCCAGTATTCAGGAGGCTGAGGCAAGGAGAATTGCTTGAACCCAGGAGGCAGAGGTTGCAATGAGCTAAGATCACGCCACTGCACTCCAGCCTGGTGACAGAGTGAGACTCTGTCTCAAAGAAAAACAAAAAAAATCATATTTAAAACATCTTAGTCACATTGCAGAACAAAAGACAAAGATTTTGGGCTGGGTGCAGTGGCTCACGCCTGTAATCCCAGCACTTTGGGAGGCCGAGGCAGGCAGATCACCTGAGGTCAGGAGTTCAAAACCAGCCTGGCCAATGTGGTGAAACCCCGTCTCTACTAAAAGTACAGAAAAAGATTAGCCAGGCCTGGTGGCAGGTGCCTGTAAGCCCAGCTATTTGGGAGGCTGGGGCAGGAGAATCGCTTGAACCCAGGAGGTGGAGGTTGCAGTGAGCCAAGATTGTGCCACTGCACTCCAGCCTGGGTGACAAGAGCGAAACTCCATCTCAAAAAAAAAGAAAAGACAAGGATATTAAAAGCAATCTTACTTCTCAATAGCAAATATGGAAGCTAAAACTATGGAGCTAAAAAAACTATGAAGCTAAAACATATTGAAACTATGTCTCCAATATACTGAAAGAAGACATCAATCTATATTTTTTGACAAACCCTCTTAATAAGTTACATTTCTTTTTAAAAGAGCATGATAAAGATATTTTCAGTCAGTAAAAACAAATTTTTCTAACTGCAGACCCAATTTAGAGATATAATTCAGGCAGAAACAGTTATCAGATGAAAGAATTGAGCTGTAAAAAGAAAATAATTGAAAAAAAACCCCAGAAAATATGTCAGTAAAACCAAATAATTATTGAATATACAAAGCAATAATAAAAATTTATGAGGCTTAAAATTGAGAAAAATCTAAAATATAAAAATAATGTATAAGTCAGAAATAGGTTGATCAGGGTTAACGTGTTACAAAATTCTTGTATTGTTCAAGAGGAGGGTAAAGATAAGAATTGACTTTAAACTTTGACAAATTAAGTACATTTGATAAATTTTCAGGGTAATTCCAAAAGAACAGAAAAGAGAATAAAATTTCCAAATCAGAGGACAGAAGGAAATCAAATAAGAAAAGACACTCTGACAATTTAAAAGAAAAAAAAAAAGAAACAGGAAAAACATGTCAACTTAAAGTGATGAATATAATGATAAAAAAATTACCAGAAAGTAGGTATATGTATATATCTTATTACATGTCCAGCAGTGTTCTTAGCACTTTATGTATATTAACTCACTCAATAGTTATAATAATGCTATGAGGTAGGGTTGTTATTATAACCATTTTACAAATAAGAAAATGGGCACAGACTGTGTAACTAGGCCAAGGTTACACGGGTAGTAAGCAATAGAGCTGATATTCAAACCAAGGCAGTGTTTCTCAGAGGTCTGTTCTCTTCAAGACTATTTCTCTATTGCCTCTCACGAAAAGTAGGTTAGTAGAAAAAGATCAAAGTACATTATATTGAAGATAATAAATACCAATGGATATAGTACTCTATTTAAAAGAAAAATATTGTCAGACTGAATTTTAAAAACCCAAGCTACATTTAAAAATAAGGATAAAAATAGAGACTAAAATGATGAAAACATATTTACCACACAAACACTAGTGGGAAGAAAGCTAATGTAAGTATATTTTAACAGACAAAATAAGATATAAGACAAAAGCATTTCTGGGGCTAGAAGTAACTCCATAATAATAAAATGTTTAATTCACCAAGTAGCTGTAAATATTCTAAACTTATATATACTAATAACATAACCTCAAAATCAAAATCATAAATCAAAAATCGAAAGAACTTTATAGAGAAATAGAAAAATTCATCATCACTGTGGAAAATTTGACTGCTTTCAGCACCTAACTCATGAAATCAAGCAAGGAAATCTTATGTAGAATTTGAAAAGGACTATGTTATGGACAGAATTGTGTCTCCCCAAAATTCGTATGTTCAAGTCCTAATTCCTAGTACCTTACAATGTGATCATATTTGGAGATAGGGTCTTTAAAGAGGTAATTAAGTTAGAAGGAAGTCACTAGAGTGGGCCCTAATCCAACAGGACTGGTGTCCTTATAAGAAGAGATTTGGACACAGAGGAAACACCATGTGAAATCACAGGGAGATGAACAGCTACAAAACAAGAAGAGGGGTGTCAGAAGAAACCAACCCTGCTACCTCGATCTCTGACTTCTGACCTCCAGAACTGTGAGAGAATAAATTTCTGTTGTTTAAACCCCCAGTTTGTAGTACTTTGTTATGGCTGCCTTAGCAAACTAATATATACAATAAATTAGCTTTATTCAATAGACATATATGGAACAATGAACATAACAAATGCAGAATGTGTTGTTTTGAAGCAATGTGGAACATTTATAAAAACTGGCTAAGTTCCAGGCTGTACAGCAAGTCCTAAGACATTTCAAAGCACTGGTATCATAGTGTTGACATTTTCTGATCACAGAGCAGTCAAGTTAGATACAAACAACAAAAAGTAACCTCGAAATCCCAAGATTGAAAATTAAGATATACACCAGCCTAGCTTAAAGAAAAAATCAAAATAGAAATCAGAAAATATTTAGAACTCAGATGATGAGAACAATATAAGAACATTTTGTGTGTGTGTGTGTGTGTGTGTGTGTGAAGCTAAAGTATAACTTATAGGAAAATTCAAAATTTATAGTCTTAAATTTTTAATGTAAGAACAGAGGAAGGGCTGAAAATTAAGAAGTACAAAAATTAAGAAGTTAGAAAATAAACAAAATAAACTGAGAAATAAGAAAGAAAGAAAGAAATTAAGTAGAAACAATCAACAAAACCAAAAGTTGTTTATTTGAGAAGACTGATAATATTGTAAGACATCTGGTGAGAATGGTTGAAAAAAAAAGAGAGAGAGAGAAAGCAGAAATGACCAATGTAAAGAATAAAAAACAGAATAATCATGCAGATACTATAGATGTATGAAGGATAAGAGGAAATCTTGAAGAAACCATTTTTTCTTTTTGTAAATAAAAAAGAAGGGAAACCTAACTGGTCTATAAACATTAAGTAAATTAAATCAATAGTTTAAAATTTGCACAGTTACATGCTAGCCCAGAAAGTTCTTCAAAATCCTGTAGAAAGAATCCCAGTATTACACAAACTCTCCAAGAGAAGTAAAAAACAAAGGAATACTTCGTAATTTATTTCATGAGGCATAATCTTGATACAAAATACAGTAAGGAAAGTTTGAGAAAGGGAAATTATAGACCACTCTCATTAACACTGTCACAAACATCTAAAACAAAATATTGACCAGCTCATTTCATCAAATAATACAATAGTCAATACATGAAGACTATGCTGAATTTAATTATCTAAGGAGTGCAAAGTTGTTTTAATATTGGAAAACCAATTCATATAATTCATCACATTAACAGATCAAAGGAGAAAAATCATGACCATCTCTGATGAAGAAAAAATATTTGAAAAAATTTTACATCCGTGATCAAATATGAAGGTCTAACAAAATAGGAATAGAAGACAATTTTCTTAACCTGATCAAAAACCTACGGCAAACCTACTAATTATGACGCAACCCTGAAAGTACCTTCTCTTCAACATTTTACTAGTAGTCTTGGCAAACACAGAAAGGCAAAACAAAAACTGGGTTCACATACTTGGTGCGGTTTAAAAAAAATAAAAAATGATAAGAGATGGAGGGGAAGAATCAAAACTGTCAGTACTCACAGATGAGACAAACAGTTAAGTAGAAACCCTAAAGAATTTACAGGTAAATAATTAAAATTAGCAAGAGAGTTTACCTAGTTTCTTGGATTCAAAAATCAATGTTTTTAAAAGTACATTTCTATATGCCAGAAAACAAGTAGGAAAATACATATATAATTGATTGGTAGTAAGAAAAATGGTAAAGTATTCAAAAATAAATGTAATAAAGATATAGAAAATACATCCTTAGTGAAAGCTAATAAATGGTGAAATATACCATGTCACATATTAAAAGACTCAAATTCTTAAAGGTGTCAATTCTACCTGTTGATCTGTAGATTCACTGCAATTCTAACCAAGATCCTAAAAAGTTTTGCTTAGGGAATTCTTGTTAAATAACTTGACAAAAACCTGATTTTTAGATTTATATAAGAAAGAAAATGCTAAGGATATATGACTCACCTGAAGTACAAGTGAGGAGGATTTGCTTAAACAGATATTAGGGATTGTGATAAATGGGTTTGGTATTGCATAAAAAAAAAAGACCAATGGACTAGAACAGAAAGCCCAGAAACTGCTCCATATATCTATTGAAACTTAATGTTTATCAAAACCAAAATTAGAAATCAGTGTGCTGAAACAATTTGTTTTCTATCTGGAAAAAAAATGAAATTGGAGTCCCACAACATACTACATGTAAAAATCAATTCCAGGTGATTAAACTCTTATATGTGAAAAGGCAAAACTATAAAACTTTGAAAATCTATATAGGAGAACATCTTTATATGTTTGAGGTAGCACAGGATTTCTTAATCAAACCACAAAAATCACTAAACATAAAGGCAAAGACTGAAAGTCTGTTTACATTAAAATCAAGAACTTTGATTCATCAAAAAATGCCATAAAGAGTAAAACACCAAATCACAAACTGGGAGAATATGTTTTAAATAAACATAATCAATGAAGAATCAATACCCAGAATATTTTAAAAATCAGTAAGGAAAAGGCAGATGATATAATTTTAAAACCCGCAAAAGATCTGAAAGGGCATTTCATAGAAGGGGAAACCCAAATGAGCAATGAACATATGAAAAGATGTTCAACTTTAATCAAGGAGATAAAAATTAGAACCACAATGACACACCATTTCCCACCTACTAGATTGTCACACATTTACCATCAGGGGATGTCAAGTGGAGGCAAGGGTGTGGGGCAACAGGAACTCTCGTTAACGGTTAGTGGGAATGTAAATTAGTGCAATGATTTTGCAGAACTGCTTGATGTTACCTAATAAGTTGTACAAGTGCATATCCTTTGACTAAGTAATTGCATCCTCCGTATATACCTAGAAAAACTCTAGCATTCATGCACCAGAAAATACATGCAAGAACATTCATAACAGCACCGTTTGTAATGGCAAAAAGTGGACAGTACTCAAATGTCCATTAGCAGTAGAATGGATAAGTAAATTATGGGATGTTCTCCCAAAATATTATACAACAGTGAAAATACATGAATGACAGTCACAATGTGAATGAATCTCAGAAGGACAACGCTGAATGGAGCACACACAGACATAAAATGGGAATAACAGACACTGTGGGCTGCTAGAGTGGGAAGGGGAGAAGCAGACATGGGTTGAAAAAGTAACTATTGGGTACTATGCTCACTACCTGGGTGACAGGATCTGTACCCCACACTTCAGCGTCACACAATATACCCATGTAACAACCCTGCACATGTACCCACGAATCTAAAATAAAAGTTGAAACTATTTTTTTAAAAAAGAAATATTACACAGTAAAAATAAAGATGAAGAAAGATAATTATTGCATATAAATCTATTCATTTAAGTTCAAAAATAGAGAAAACCAAGCAATATGCCATTAGGATTATAAATATAGTTGTAATACTGAAAAGAATAGTAAGAACTGGTTACACATGATTTAAGATCATTACGTCTGAGGAGGGAAGAGCAAACAAGGAGCTCTAAAGGTGATGGTAACATTCTTTTTCTGAGGTAGAAACTCAGGTCATACTTATTGGTATCATTTAATATTTGAGAAAAACAATAACAGATAAAGGAGTTAGGTGAATTACCCCGAGAACCTCAACCAGTATCTTAGAGAGCTGAGGCCTGAGCCAGGATTGTCTGACTCCACAGCCCTCTGTCCTAGCCCCTGGCGTAGACTGCCCTCAAGGTAGCTGGTGTAATAGGCTGAGTCACCTTTGCCCTGTCCCTTTTCGTGGATGTTAATGCCTGGCTTAGGCCTGTGATTTCCTCCACTCATTGTGCTGCGTGAATTTGCAGAGAACAAAGGACTCTCCTTTTCTGAAGGAAGGGTGTTCAGTTTCTTTTTCTAGTCAAATCTTGGTCTACCCTCTCCCCTACTATGTATTTTGAAAATTGAGATGAGATTCACATAACTTAAAACCAACCACTTTAAAGTGAACAATTCAGTGGCATTGAGTACATATACAGTTAATGTATGACTCACACTTTGTCTAATTGCAAAACATTTTTATCTCCCCAAAAGGGAACCCAGTCCCCATTAAACAGTTGCTCCCTATTCTTCCTGCCCCACAGGCCCTGGCAACCACCAATCTACTTCCCGCCTCTTTGGATTTACCTATTCTGAATATTTCATATAAATGGAATCATACAATGTTTGTCCTTTTGTGTCTGATTTCTTCCATCTAGCATGATCTTCCCAGGTTCATCCACATTGTAGCATCCACATGTATCAGTACCTCATTCCTTTTTACGGCTGAAAAATATTTCACCTCCCCTCTATATTTTTGCATTTTTCACCATGGAGTCTCTCAAGTCCTTTTCCCCCTTTCCTAGGTAATCCTACCACTCTTGCACTTCTCTAGTACATTGGGGATGGGGATTCCAGCTACTTCCACTTATCACGTTTCATTTTGATGGTTTGAACCTTTGTCTAAGCATATCTCAGTTTGGGTTTCTTTGAAAAATAGTCATTGCACAACTTCTGCTTCATTCGATTACTTGATAAAACTATTCAATAGAGCAGCCCAATATGACTCTACCTGCCTTGCCTGGCATGCAAAGCTCCATTCACCATCTTATCCACAAGAATATGGGGAGAGGCTGTGACAATTCTTTGCTTGCACTAAGATTGGTCCCTTCTAGAGTGCACCATCCCCAGAATCCCCTACCCCTCAACTCCTCCTCCTTCTTAAAGTCTTCTGCTTTAGATGTCACTTCCTGGGAAAGTGTCCTCAACCTGCTGCATGCAGGTGAGGCCCCAAGTGCTCACTTTCACAGCCCCTGTGCTTCTCCTTTGGCAGGCTTATTGTACCTGTAAATTAACTAGTTCTTCATGTGATTATTTACTTAATATTTGTCTCCCCTTCTCCCCTTCTAGTTTGTAAGGTCCAAAGTACCAGGAACTATGTCTTCATTTCCTCTAGCCCCTGGCATGGCATCAGGCAAATACTAAGTGCTCAGTAAATGTCTGCTATTGAAAGACTATCTCAATAAACCTGACCAGTAAGTTTGCTCACTGAACCTAGATGGCCAAAAATCAAAGAAATCTTGGGTTCACTTTGAGCTGCTTTTTGGGGGAGCATTCAGAGCTGACAAGCCTGTCTTACTGCTCTGGCCCAAGACCTTGATGGTGCTGGCTTGATATTTTCATATAAAGAAGAAGCAAAGCATTCTTGACTAGTTGCAAGCATTGTTTTCCATGTATTATTTTTAGAAATTGATTCCTTTTGACTGGGGGAAAGGGGTAGGACGAAGCTTGAGTGGTGAGTGGCAAAAAGGGGAAGGATGAATTTAATCTCTTCCTTGGTGCCTTTTTCCTGGGCAGTAAGATGTGATGAATACTAAATAGCAAATGTAATAAATGTCTCAATATCTTGGCCGAAAGTGAGAGTCTAATTACAAGCCATATGGCCTCTTCATCTCAGTGGTTGTGTGGTTGTGAATGTATTTGGGTTTTATCCAGGTGAGTGGCAAGAACAGTTAAGCAGTCAACAGATTTTTCTATGCACCGAATCTCACATTTTTAGATCCAAGGTCAATAATATAAAACACTTTCTCTTTTATTCTCCCTCCTTTAAAAAAAATTGGGGAAATCATGACTCCACAGTTTTTTTGTTTGTTTGTTTGTTTTAGGGTTTAGCTGGAAATTTTGGTTGGATGTCATTCTACTGCCTTCAGCTTGGAAAAACCAAACTGAATTTAGATCTTATATTTTGGGTTTGCTTTGCCAAGGTGTTCAGAGGTAACTGGTTCCAATTTGGGCTCTTGCTTCCATACCTTCTCTCTCTCTCTCTCTCTACCACACACACACACACACAGACACACACACATGCCTGCACGCACACACACTACATACACATACATTGTCCCATGAAACAAGGCTCTCTCTCAAGATGGTCTGTAAAGCCCTCATAGTGGAATTCTGATTTCATTGTGGCCTTCAACTGCTAGAGGAGTATAGGGTCTAAGTGAGCTTTTTAAAAATATACCACCCAAAATTTCACAATGTAGAACTCCTAATTTGTGAACATATGAAAGTAAGGGAAATAAGTTGGTACCTATTACCTTTTACCTTTAAGGTTTCAAATTTTCAAAGACAACAAAACTGGGGAAGGGTTCCCCCAAGACACTATCTATCTTCCATTTGATCTTGATTGAGTCATAAGAACAATAGAATGCCTCTGTGTTCCTGGGATCCCATTGGGAGTATATTTCTATTTTAAGAAAGACATAGGAATCTGCTTATAAGTTCTGTAGTTGCCACTGAATACTGAAGATGCCACTGTTTGAACTTCCCCCCTTTATTTCTTAAAGGTAGAAGCTGGATTATACTTTCTGATATAGTTTAAAGGGACATAAAAACCCAAACAAATCTCTCCCTTCTGCTACCAAATCCCACCCTGTACCACCACTATTGAACAGAGATTGATACAATTTTGTATCATCAAAAGGTATCTTAGACTTTGGCTAGAGTCAAGGAGTAGGCATGTTTGAATATGCACATAATAATAAATATGCAAGAAAAAGTCTTAGATACATAATTAGAATTGTTAAAAGTATCTTAAGGCAGGTGAAAAATATTTCTAATAGTTTTTATAAGTCAACAGTTAAGAAAGGATTTGATATTTCAAATTTGGATTTCATAAATTAAGAAATAGTTATAATGTCCTATAACATGTACTCAAAAGTGAAATTTGTGGTGTTTGGTCACTGATATGGTTTGGCTCTGTGTTCCCACACAAATCTCATCTTGAATAGTAATCCCTACATGTCAAGGGAGGTGATTGGATCATAGAGACGGTTTCCCCCATGCTGTTCTCTTGATAGTGAGTTATTACAAGATCTGATTAGGTTAAAAGTGAGGCACTTCCCTTTCACTCACTCCTCTGTCTCCTGTTGCCTTGTGAAGAAGGTGCTTGCTTCTCCTTCACCTTCCTCCATGACTGTAAATTTCCTGAGGCCTCCCCAGCCATGCAGAACTGTGAGGTCAATTAAACCTCTTTTGTTTATAAATTACCCAGTCTCAGGTGGTATCTTTATAGCAGAGTGATAACAGACTAATACAGAAAATTGGTACAGGCAGAGTGGGGTACTGCTATAAAGATAATCTGAAAATATGGAAGTGACTTTGGAACTGGGTAACAGTCAGAGGTTGGAACAGTTTGGAGGGCTCTGAAGAAGACAGGAAGATGTGGGAAAGTTTGGAACTGTCTAGAGACTTGTTGAATGGCTTTGACCAAAATGCTGATAGTGATATGAACAATGAAGTCCAGGCTGAGGTGGTCTCAGATGGAGATGAGGAACTTGTTGGGAACTGAAGCAAAGGTCACTCATGCAGAGACTGACAGCATTTTGCCCCTGCCCTAGAGATCTATGGACCCTTGAACTTGAAAGAGATGATTTAGGGTAACTGGTGGAAGAAATTTCTAAGCAGCAAAGCATTCAAGAGGTGATCTGGCTGATTCTGAAAGCCTTCAGTTATATGTGTTCACAAAGAGATGGTTTGAAATTGGAATTTATGTTTAAAAGGCAAGCAGAGCATAAGGTTTGGATTTGCAACCTGACTATATGGTAGAAAAGAAAAATCCATTTTCTGGGGAGGAATTCAAGCCTGCTGCAGAAATTTGCATAAGTAACGAGAAGCTGAATGTTAATAGCCAAGATGATGGGGAAACTGTCTCCAGGGCATGTACAGACCTTCACAGAAGGCCCTCCCATCACAAGCCTGGAGGCCTAGGAGAAAAAAAAAAATGGCTTCTTGGGCCAGGGCCAGGGCCCCACTGCTCTGTGCAGCTTCAAGACTTGGTGCCCTGCATCCCAGCCACTCCAGCTCCAGATGAGGCTGGAAGGGGCCAAGGTACAGCTAAGGCTATTGCTTCAGAGGGTGCTTCAAATCTTGGTGGCTTCCACGTGGTATTGGGCCTCCTGGTGTGCAGAAGACCAGAGCTGAACTTTGGGATCCTCCACCTAGATTTCAGAGGATGTATGGAAATGCCTGGATGTCCAGGCAGAAGTCTACTGCAGGGGTAAAGCCCTCAGGGAGAGCCTCTGCTGGGGCAATGCAGAAGGGAAATATGGGTTTGGAGCCCCCACACACAGTCCCCACTGAGGCACTGCCTAGTGGAGCTGTGAGAAGAAGGCTACCATCCTCCAGATCCTAGAAAGGTAGATCCATCAATAGCTTGCACCAAGAACCTGGAAAAGCCACAGGCACTCAATGCCAGCTGGGAAAGGCAGCTGCAGGGGCTGTACCCTGCAGAGCCACAGGGCCAGAGCTGCCCAAGGCTGTGGGAGCCCACCTCTTGCATCAACATGCCCTAGATATGAGACATAAAATCAAAGGAGATTTTGGAGCTTCAAGATTTAATGACTGCCCAGCCAGGTTTCAGACTTGTCTGGGGCCTGTGGTCCCTTTGTTTTGACCAGTTTCTCCCATTTGGAATGGGAACATTTACCCAATGCCTGTACCTCCATTGTATCTTGGAAGTAACTAACTTGCTTTTGATTTTACAGGCTCATAGGTAGAAGGGATGTGCCTTGTCTCAGATGAGACTTTGGACTTGGACTTTTGAGTTAATGCTGGAATGAGTTAAGACTTTTGGGGACTATTGGGAAGGCATGATTGGTTTTGAAATGTAAAAAGGACATGAGGTTTGGGATGGGTCAGGGGCAGAATGATATGGTTTGGCTCTGCGTCCCTATCAAATTTTATCTCAAATTGTAATCTCCATGAGTTGAGGGACGGACCTGGTGGAAGGTGACTGGATTATGGGGCTGGTTTCCCTCATCCCATTCTCACGATAGTGAGTGAATTCTCATGAGATCTGAAAGTTTAAAAGTGTGGCACTTCCCCTTTGCTCACTCTCTCTCACCTGTCACCTTGTGAAGAAGGTGCTTGCTTCTTTTTCACCTTCTGCCATGATTGTAAGTTTCCTGAGGCCTCCTCAGCCATGAGGAACTGTGAGTCAATTAAACCTCTTTTGCTTATAAATTACCCATACTCTGGTTGTATCTTTATAACAGTGTGAAAACAGACTAATACAGTAACTGAATTCAAATCATAAATGTATTTCCCTAGTTAATCCCTGTTCCTTTCTCTTATTTTTTAGCATAGTAAGGTATAAGAAGACAAAGTGTTAAGTAGCTATTACTTTTATTCTGGAGTAAAGATTGCCCCATATCAGTTTTACTATACTTTGCATCTTGACATTTCTGGATAAAAGATGGGGAGAATAATAGAAGAAAGAACTGCTAACCATATTTCCTTAAAATTAGTGCTCATGTATGAAAAATTAATTTCCTGTGGTAATCTTCATATGCTGGTCAAATATCCAAGTACAATATAATAATCTGTAACATAGAATTTAGATGGGTAATTAATATAAAGCCCTGGCTCCACTTAGTCTTCCCCATCCCACCTTGTCTCATCTTAATTAGTTTTCCCCTTCCCTAAAACCAGAGTATTATGCTCTGGAGGCATTTTGTCTTCTTCCTTGCCAGTGAGGGTTGGCTCCTCTGTTCTTTTAAACACCTTTATATAATGTAGATTTTTTAATGTAAATGTAAAGTTAGCTAATAGTTCCTTCAAAGAAAAATTTCTGTTGGCAAAAGTCATCAAACTTGAAATCCTGATTTATAGTACACACAAGGAAATATCCTCAGTAGTGGCTATATAACTTGCCAAACCCAGTTCAAAATGAAAATGTGAGGTACCTTATTCAAAAATTAAGAATTTTAAGACAGTGACAGCACAGCAGCAAACCAAGTGCTAGAAATCTTAGACAGTGCAACAAGGCAAGAAAAAGAAACAAAAGGAATACAGATTGGAATGGAAGAAATAAAACTGTCTCTATTTGTAGATGATATAATTTTCTGCATAGAAAATCCCAAGGAATTTACACACACACAAAAATCCAAACTGTTAAATGAGTTTAGCAAAGACATGGGATACAAAGGCAATATAAAAAGAAATTGTAAATACTTGCAATGAACAACTGCAAGCAAAATCAAAACCAATGCCACTTACAATAGCTCTCTCCAAAATGAAATACTTAGGTACCCATTTAACAAGACATTACCAGCTTTGTATGCCAAAAACTACAAAATGTTCATGAAAGAAATCAAATGAGACGTGGATAAGTAGAGATACATATTGTTGATGGATTGGAATATTCAACATAGTAAAGATGTGAATTCTTTCCAAGCTGATCTACAAATTTAATGCAATTTCAATAAAAATCCCAGCAGGATTTTTCTGTAGATATAGACAACTTGATTCTAAAATTTATATGGAAAAGCAAAGATACTAGAAGAGCCAAAACAATTTTGTAAAAAAAAAATAAAGTTGGAAGAATCACACTACCTGATTTTAAGGCTTACTTTAAAGCTACAAGAGAGCAAGACAGTGTGGAATTGATGAAGAGATAGACACATAGATCAATGGGACAGACTAGAGAGTATAGGAATAGGTTCATAGAAATATGGCCAATTGATATATATATATATATATTTTTTGAGATGGAGTCTCGCTCTGTCGCCCAGGCTAGAGTGCAGTGGTGCAATCTCCGCTCACTGCAAGCTCCACCTCCCGGGTTCACACAATTCTCCTGCCTCAGCCTCCCGGATTTATTTTTATTTTTATTTTTTTGAGATGGAGTCTTGCTCTATCACCCAGGCTGGAGTGCAGTGGCACGACCTCTGCTCACTGCAACCTCTGCCTCCTGGGTTCAAGCAATTCTCGTGCCTCAGCCTCCTGAGTCGCTGGGATTACAGGCACCAGCCATCATGCCCAGCTAATTATTGTATTTTTAGTAGAGACAGGGTTTCGCTGTGTTGGCCAGGCTGGTCTTGAACTCCTGGCCTCAAGCGATCCACCAGCCTCTGCCTCCCAAATTGCTGGGATTACAGATGTGAGCCACTGTGCCCGGCCCTGGCCAATTGATTTTTGGCAAAGATGGAAAGACAATTCAATGAAGAAAGGATACATAGTAGAGACCATGTAGAGGATACAGAGAACGTTTTCAACAAATGGTCTTAGAACAATTAGATTCCATATTCAAGAAGAAGAAAAAAAAGAGTCTGAACCTAAACCTCACACCTTATATGAAAATTAACTCAAAATGCGTCATAAATCTAAATGTTAAACATAAAACTCAGAAACTTTTAGAAAACATTGGAGAAAGTCTTTATGACATAAAGTTAGTCTGAGTTCTCAACATAACACCACAAAAGCACAATCAACTTAAAAAACAACTGATAAATATGATTTCATCAAAATTTTCCTCTGCAAAGATGCAGGAAAAGGGCATAATAACATGTGGATACCACATTTTTGTAAAACACAAAAAAGTTTACACAAAAATTGTATAAATGTAATTGTGTTTTGGTATCCTTGAGTGGTGCCTGAGGGTGGACTGTAGAGTTATGTTGGACTCTATGCCCTCCTTTGGTGGCTGAATTTTTATGGGCATCTCTTACTTATAAACAAAGTCCTAAACCTCCCCACCACAGGCGGCTTTCAAATGAGCAGCTGCCTAGAAAAGCCATGCAGAGGTGAGGGTTGATTCCTCAGATTCCTCCCAAGTCTAAAATCCTAAGTTTTTTTTATTAGATCCTACCTAAGAATGAAGGATTCCCCAAGTGATAAACAGTTTGCCATTTTTGAATTAAACTTCAGAATCATTAAAATAAGATTCTTAAAGCCCCAGTGTCATACCAGTGCCTTCTAATGGATTCAAACCTTGATGAATGCTGTTTATTCTTTGTCTTGAGTCACTTGATTTTTAAGTGGCTAGTAGACTCTTTCAAGTGTATTTTCTTAAAGAACCTTAAGTGAGTCCCCTTCTTTTGCAGAGCAGATACAAGTCCAGTCCATTTATTGGACCACAGTCCAGAAAGCTTAGTCTTCAGATGAAGTCTGATTTTCATCCTTAACCAGCCTGAGCTCTGGATTAGTGGAGTATAAACGTGAATCTAACTAATACAACTAACTGCAAATAAGGCATAGTTCCTTATAAGGAAAGGGTAGATCCAAGAGCAGTGCTGGATTTACTGCACAGTTAATGAAACTTCAGCTCAGGGATCCTCACCTGTGCCTTCCAAGGGCCTGTTGGGGCCCTAACGATGTGTTCACATTTTTTGTTATTTGCAAAAGACAGATATTTTGGCCACAATCAACAAAAACATCTCTTTCCACTTTGACTTTCCTTCCATCACATTTCTCTGTCTGATGAGTGGCAGCAGAGGGACTGTAGACATTTTGGGGATTTGATTAAGGGGATAAAGAGTTAGGGATAGGTTTCAGTTTAATTTAGTGGGATATGTTTTTGTGGTTTGCAGCAACTCTGTTTGTTAATTATTGTAGCCCTACGAGTGTAGAAATGACTTTAGGTAGATTCCTACAGCTCACTGTGCCAATTCACTTGCTGAGGGGACATGAAAATCTAAACCAGAGGTGATGTTACAAAATGTGAATGTGTCCATTGGGCTCTAATGCTGGGAGTACTGGTTGGAGTAAGGACAACAAGGTTTGAAATGTACAAAATCAAAGGTGTTCTGTGGAAAATTCCTCCAAATCTTATATCTTCTATATGAAATAAACTAAATAGGTGTTTTCCTGAATTTGACAACAATCCCTAAAAATGTAGACAACGTTATCAATAATGAGTTGTAAAGCTGAAATAAACTTTTCTAATTTACCAGTAATAAAACTTTTTGATCAAACATGCTAGAGGAAAGGCAGATTTTTCTATTTTTTTCATAGAAAATATTTCAAAATGGCCAGGTGTGGTGGCTCACACCTGTAATCCTAACACTTTGGGAGGCCAAGGCAGGAGGATCACAAGGTCAGGAGATCAAGACCATCCTGGCTAATACGGTGAAACCCAATCTCTACTAACAATACAAAAAATTAGCCGGGTGTGGTGGCACATGCCTGTAGTCCCATCTACTCGGGAGGCTGAGGCAGGAGAATTGCTTGAACCTGGAGGTGGTGGCTGCAGTGAGCCGAGATCGTGCCACTGCACTCCAGCCTGGGCAACAGAGAGAGAGACTTCATCTCAAAAAAAAAAAAAAAAAAAAGAAAAGAAAAGAAAATATTACAAAATTATTGCTATATTAATATGAAGAAGCAATCAATGGATGTGCAGCCACAAAGCCTCAGGGGAAGCGTATTGCAGAGCTGTGCCAGACAGTTAATTAAACAATTGCGATTTTTCTAGATTTTGTGAAATTTATGGTATTGTTAAGTATTTAAGCCTTGCAATTTGTTGTGATTTCTTTTTCTCATTCTAAATATATATTCACTTTCAGATCAATTTTGTGTTCTTTTTCTTAAAGAGGTTTGCCCAAATTGTGTAAATTTCAAGTCCCACAAAATCTGGATCTCTGCATAGGAGCTGCTAAATATTTAGAAATAAGATAAAGCTTTTCCTTTTGGTTAAGAATTCTTAACATAGTCAAACAGGATCGTGGTTTACTTCATCCAGGATCTGACCTCTGTGATGGAATTGGTAGCTCTGGGGTGTCAGAGCTGAGAACAGTGAGAGACATGTAGATTCATCACCAATCACCCAGCAGGGAGGAAACCTGGGTAGAATCTGGCACCTAGTATGGATTTCTGTTCCAGAAAAGAAATCTTCCACAAAGGAGGTCTACTGAAATGACCTGGTGGAGCTTTTATCTAATTTAAAACAGGAAAGACTGTGAGGCTGTTCAGAGAAGTGTGAAACACTGGATTGGGGACATCTAGGTTCAATCCTAGATTGAACCTAGGTATCCTAGGGGATACCTAGGTTTGGTTTTCCCACTGTAAAGGAAAAGTTCAGTTAGGTTGACCCAGTGGAGGATGTTGAAGATACTCTCCTATCTTGCTGTCTCTTCTGGTCCTGTCAGTGACTGAGTACTGGGCTGGGCTGATGGATGTTATGGGAGATCCTATGGTCTATGGGGCCAGCAACCCCTGACATAATCTTGTAACAGTTTCTCTCCTTTACAAAAGCAGATAGGATTCAGATGCTAGGATTGTCATTCTCAGGCAAGTTGTGTCAATGTCACAGACCTTTTCCTGAAGAAAAGGAGTTTCCATGCATACATTGCTCCTTAACACATTTACTTGTAATCCTGCTTGCTTGGTCTTCTTGGTATAAACGACCCCATTAAAAGATTAATTTGTCCTTTTACATCTCAAATAAAGGAAAATAAAGTTATAATTCTGTTTCACCATGGGCCCACAGTTTGGCTTCAAGGTCAGTAATAAAAAATGGTCAGAACAACCCCTCTGTTTGCTGGATTGGCCACCTACAGGTCCCCACAGCAAGGGGTCCCAGGTCTCAAGAAAACTCCTTCTGTCCTCTCTAAGCTCCCAAGCCTGAAAGAGTCTGGGAATCTGTACAATTTACATGATTGAAGACCCCTTCCTCTGAGCTACAGTCAGGGTGGGTAATACCTGGATATTACTTAACACTGCATTTCATAGGGAATAAAAGGTGTGTGGAAGCCTTTAACTAGTCTCCAGTGCTTGACAACCTGGAATTTCCTTTTCAGTATGATCAAAAGAATCAGAGTACAATATAGTCCAGAAAAGTACACTGTTCCTAATTTTAGCAGTTCTGACAAAAATGGGCCACTGTCTGAATTATCAAGTAATTCTTTTATTTGGCTGTCTAGGTTTTTTGGGGATTCAGTGATAAAGTCTGTACTCCAGGATAACTATGAGAGAGAATAATGGGAGAGAATGACAGGAGGATCTTGGCTGTAAGGTGGAGCAGGACAATGGCAGGTCTGACCCCAGCTTCTTTAAACAAAGGCATTTCCCAGAGGACGTAAAGTATTCCTGGTGCTGTGAATCCTGTGAGATCTCATCTTTCTTTACATTTTTAAATTTTTTTCACTTTTGGATAGAATGAACTTGAAGAATCAAGTACTACATCACAGTCATGCATACACATGGACACACGGAGGTGGGTTAGCAACGCAAATAGTCCCATCCTTGATGCTGGTTTGAGGCTACTCCTGAAAGAAGCTATATTTCAGGTAAAGAAGGACTTCTCTCTCCTAGTTCACCCAAATTCATAATCAAGTCATTAAAAAGAAGCAAAGTCAAGGGTTGGTGACTTTTTTTGATGCCCACTTTCTTCTATTTCAAAGGAGATCTTAAAGGAACCGGCTGAAATACTTTTTCTGTGAAAAAATTTCTACCTTGGTTCTCCTGCCCTGAGCATTCTCACCCAATCCTCCCTGAATCCAGTGCTCACTCTCTTGTAATGAGACCTGAATTGTATTTCCTTTGATTCATCATCAGCATATTTCATGATTTTCTCTCTAACGGCATCAGGCACTACTTTTCTCTATGCCTGATAAAGGTATCTATCTTTTCATTCTCCCCAGAAGCTGTACCAAAGCTGACAGTCTGTGAAGTTCCACCCATTTGGTTGTGGGAGCTCTCCTACTATAGTGATAGCTGTCCCCGTGGGACCTGGTGCTTGCTCAGGCCTATGAATGGACACTCACTACCTCTGCTCTCATCCTACCCCACCTTTTTCCATGTCAGACTTGATCTGCTCCTCCAGATCCTCTGGGGACACATAGAAGTCCTCTTCTGGCACTGATGACTCGGGCCGGCAATGTCCACAGCAGCAGTTGCAGCAGCAGCACAGGCAGCAGCAAAAATAGCAGCCCGTCAAGAGGCCAACGATGACAAACAGGGCCTAGGGAAACAGAGGCAAAGCAAAATGAGGATGAGGGGTGATGGGGTGAGGGGAGAACCCATGAAATCAAGTCTGTACCCAGGTACCCCCAGAGACCTGAAGACTTCACAGTTCACCCCACAGGCCACATCTTCACCCTCATCCTTACTCCACATAAGAACTATTTCACTTCCTTAGAAACCCATTTCCTGGTAAAGTTTTGCCTAATAAATTAGACTCAGAGGAAATGACTTGTAGCCAAAGTAATAAAGTATGGCCTTTCTTTTTTTATTCTTAAGCTATATGGTGATCATTATTAGGAGCAGAGCAAAGCAAGACAAAAACCAAAAAACCAACCAACAAAACCTCTGCAGGTGAAATGAGTTAGCAAGCCCCCTGCCCAGGGGAGCTGAATCATTCTCACCAGAATGATAAAGAATGAACTGTCCGATACCTCCCCCTCCTACACTCACATTCCTGCTGATCACCAAGTCCTGGATAGCGTCTCTCCTCAAGTCTCTTGCATCCTCCCTCATGCCTCTATCCTGGCCAGCAGGTCTTCAGAACAGATCTTCACTATGTCTAGTCTGGACACTTCAGGAGCCTCGCAACTGGCCTCCCTGCCTCCCCTCTGGCCTCCCTCAAATCCATGCTGCGCATTGCTGATAGAGTGAACTTTCTGAAATACATGTTCTCTTGAACCCATGTGATGGCACTCCTGCCTCTGAGATACAGCCAAGATCCTTATTATGGTGATCTGGCTCTGCCAATGCCTCCCTGCACCAGCACAGCCCTGTTCTTGCCTTTCATTGCCTTATAGCTCTGCTCTCCCTGTGGATTCATCTGTCTGGACGTCCACCTCCCAGTTCCCCAGTCACCTAACAAAATATCCACCTGGTGTGTAAGACTCATCTTGAAGATCCCTTCTATGACATCTTTCCTGATCCTGCCCAAAACAATGACTCCCTCCTTTGTCCCCAGTTGCATTTCATGCAGACTTCTACTTTGGTGCTTTTTTTAAGTGATACTTTTAGAACATTGATCAGTTTGGACTAGACTGTGAGCTTCCTGCAAGCTGGCACTGTCAGCTAGTCATCTTTCAGTTCCTCCTACTGAAGGACTTAGTACCTGGTATGTGTTAGATGCTTATAAAATACCAGCTGAATTAATGATTGTATAAAGTAATAAATAAACAAATGATTTGCTCCACCTGGTGAACAGCAGCAGGATTTCCCCAAAAACATGAAAGGTTTGCTCGCTGTTTGTTATAGCTAAAAACTAAAAGAAACTCTCAACTCCTCCAATGTGAAGTTATAAAAAGTCAGTTTTTGTGAATTGAGCAAAATCAATTTAAGATTTTATCAAAAATATGTAATTTGAAATAGAAAGAAAGGGGTTTATATACCTTTAATTGAAACACAGATTTTATCTAATTAAGGGAGCAAGAGGGACAAAGAGGACTTGTGTGCCTGTGTATTTCTTCAATAACTTCAGGTAGAAATCTTTAATGTTGACAGCCCTCACCTGCCCCACTCCTGCTTCGTAGACCTGGGCTTCATCTCTGATTCTGGCCCCAGGTTTGAGGTGGAGCCTCTGGTGGCTTGGAGTAGGGGAACTTCAGTCACATCCTCAAACATATAATCTCTTTGATATGGAAAATTTACATTTTCGTAGTCTTAGGTAAATTACTTTGTAAACAACTACAACACCTGCCACCTCACTAACAGTCTCCACAGCCTCCTGTGCAGTGTTCTTGAGCCATTGCCCCAAGAAACTCCTCCCTTTTTTAAGCTATTTTTGTCCTTTTTGTTTTTACTATGCAATTCCCACATTGTTCTCTTCTCTGAACTTTTTCTTTTCATTCATATAATGTTTTGTTCTTTATTCCAACTTGATTGTTTGCCTTCTGTGGAAATAGACTTGCTTTATCCCTTACAGTGCTTAGTACAGTACTAGGCAGAGGTAGGTGTCCAATATTTTTATAAGTATGTATCTTTGTGGTACACTGATTAATTCATGTAGTGCATATTTATCACATGATTGCTACATGCAGGTCCACTCTGATGGGTGCCGTGAAATTGGGCTTTGGCACAAGGAGAAGGAAAAGATATGTTTTTTTGTGGTCTTATGTCTAAAGAACCACACCAGGAATTATTTTGCTTATCTCTCACACTACTGGGCAGATTCTGCTTGTCCATGTGAATTTTGATCAATTTTGTCAGCTTCCAAAGCAAGGAAGTTTATTCTCATTTTTATGCCGGCAGGCCCTGATGTGCCATCAGGTGGATGTGTGTAATTATCTGGACCTGCCTCTGCAGTATCTTCCCATGGAAACAGTGTCACGCCCAGAGGTTGGGTTCCCACGCAAACCCACAAAAGCTTGTACTGTCCTATGAACATTCAATCTATTGTCATAAATGACATTGTCGGTGTGTACACTCTCATTCCAAATTCCAAATCTGCTCAACAGGAACTTGTCTCTCCCCTAAGTCTTCAACAACAGAGAAAGGGGTTTCAAAGGGGAATACCAGGTATCCCTGAGAAACAGAACTCTGAGGACTATAGTAAGCAAATTAGGCTAGGTTGCAAGAATCCTTTTGCATGCTGATGTACAAAAACATATTCTCTCTCTTCCTGCATACATAAAACTCAATTTAGCAAGATTTAGTGGAAGAAAATAGCAAACAGATACTACTATTAAACCTGCCTTTTTAGATATTTATTAATTATTATTATGTATTGGAACTTATATGAATGTGAACCGTCCACAAAATATGTTGATGGACTACATGTATGACCCATGTGTAAACATAGTTTTATCAGAAGATAAGGATATTAATATTCACAAACAAATAAAAACCATTACCAAACATATATATACTAGAGATTCCTAGGAAGCCAAACAAAATTTACCACACGAAAGTCAATTCTGATTGCACTAAGCCCTTAAAAATGTCGCCCTTTTCTTGACTAGGTATCCATTTTGCTCTCTGTCCCCTTCTCTGCCTCTCCAGTTCCCTGTCCTCCACTAGTAAATTCTCACCTTTTCCCCCTAATTTCCTTCTCCTCTACCTCACAGCAGGCTCCAAGTGAGTCTCTGACATAATTACCACTCATTCTTCCCAGTATTGTGTTTGCTGATGTAGCCTATGCTATAGATAGAAAAGGACATGGCTAAATTTGCCCTGTAATAATTTATTAAGCAGTTGTCACACTAATAAATTATTTTTGGTTTTGAGCAATGAGTCAGTCCTTACTTAGTCATTATAAAGAATTAATCTGAAGCTCCAAATTCAAATATAATTAATGTCTAGAAGTATTTTAAATCATGTTGTATCTTACAATTATTTGATGAGCTAAACCAGAAATGATCCTAAATAATAGCATTCAGTGGAAGCAATATCTCCTTTTATTTACCAGAGTTTAATAGCAGGAAGGTTAGACTTCCTTTGAGATGGAATCTAAAAGAGTGATTAATATCATGGTCTTACAGGAGATTGTGAAGAAAGGAAATTCAGTTTCACCTTTGCCCACCAGCTCGACAGCACGAAGTAGGTGTTAACGTTTTCGTCTCCAAACTGCTCGGCCACGTAGAGTCCCAGCGATCCGTACTTGTCGTATATGCTTCTCTTTGAAATGTCGGTAAGTATTGCGTGGGCGTTGTTGATTTCTTTAAACTTCTCAGTAGCAGCTGGATCATCTGGATTCTTGTCTGGATGGTGTTTCAGGGCCAATTTTCTTTTAAAATAAAAGAAAAAAGGAGAGTGTGTTATTTGACAAGAATGAACCATGACATTTTAGAAGGGCACTGTTCATTTGTATATTCTTTATTAGCGCAAATACTGTGAAATGGTGAGTTTCAGACTAGCGGTGATTAACAAGTACATTTTCACTAAATGATGTCCCTTGGTTCGAATGCACAGGCGCAATAGTACTATTTCTCCTCTCACATTTCCAAAGGAATTCTCAGTATCTGCATGACTGTTGAGTCTGAGAGACATTTGTTGTTGGCAAATATGCGAAGTTTCTTTTTACCAAGAAGCTATCAGTAGCCCGCCCCTACAGACCTTTAAGAGTTTCAGCAACAGGACCAGTTTACACCAAACTTCCATTTAGAACCAGAAGAATTTTCCAGAATTAACAGAACATCACAACATATATTCTAAAAGTTCAACTCAGCTATCAAAAAAGTCTCTCTTGAACAAAATTAAGACCCTTTCATTAATCTTCCACAAGTCCTAACTATCTCTTGGTTTTCTGAACAAATACTGTGACTTCTTTTGTATTCAAATGCATATTTGGCCTCTTTCTAAATAGGGTTTTCCACTTAATAATCTATAGAAATTTTCTTGTGGGCATAAGGCCTTCTCCTCTGTGGATCAGAAAGCAGTTCCTGAGGGACTCTGCTGGAAATTCCACCTGACTCATCTCCCTACTGTGCCTATCATACGTCTATGTAGGAACACACCTTAAGCTTTTGTTTATTGTATTAGTTTAGAACAAATTGTTTCATTTTAAAACAGTAAGTCCAGAAGTAAAGCAGAAAAGTAGAGTACACCTTATAAATCAATCTACATGATAAACGGAAAAAATCACATCTATTTTAGGAACTGAAGTATTATTGATTAGGAAGTAGATGAATATTTAAGGAGCTCAGCATCAGGATGCTTTAACTTACCAAAATATTTAAAAGCATAAATCATGATGTATAATCCATTCTAATCCTAAACTCAGAATAAATTTTTAAAAATCAAACAATGATGGTTCATGTTAAATTTATTTAACCAAAACTTATTTTCATCCTTTTTGAAAGATATCTGGGGTATTTATAAATTCTTATAGATAGGACCATTGGAGACATGTTTTTTTACATGCAGAATTTATAATGAAATATTTGCTAAT
Source organism: Pan paniscus (assembly GCF_029289425.2). Classification (NCBI taxonomy): domain Eukaryota; kingdom Metazoa; phylum Chordata; class Mammalia; order Primates; family Hominidae; genus Pan; species Pan paniscus. The sequence continues at coordinate 81,807,524 of NC_073256.2, read as the reverse complement.
AGCATAAAATGCCTTTTGTCATTTTTTTACTTTTATGTTTACTATATTTCAGCACTATTAATATTCCTGGAATTCTCACTCTGGGCCCTGAAATAGGAATTGCAGCATTTCCCCCCACCATGGTTCCAAAGATATCATGTCTAGGCCAATCAAATGAAAGGGCTGTTATTTCTGCCTTGAAAGGAAGAAATCTCCAGGCAGACAGATCACTTGAGGTCAGGAGTTTTAGACCAGCCTCGTCAACATGCCCATCTCTACTAATTAGCCAGGTGTGGTGGCACATACCTGTAATCCCATCTACTCAGGAGGCTGAGGCAGGAGAATTGCTTGAACCCGGGAGGTGGAGGTTGCAGTGAACCAAGACTGCATCACTGCACTCCAGCCTGGGCGACAGCGAGACTCCAAGTCAAACAAACAAAAAAACAGGAAGGAAGAAATCTCTGGAAAATGCCTCTTTACATACATTTTCTTGTTTCTAGGGTGGCTTCCTGTCATTTTTTAAACAGCTTGGATCTCTGTCAGCTCACAAGGGCAGATGCACCCAATCCATTTATCACACTCCTAACAATGGAGTTGGCAAATTCGGAGAGCTGGAACACCTCCACTTGTAACACATCCAATTCCTGGTCATCAGCAACATTTTGATTCCTCTTGGCAGATACTCTTGGCTCTGAGGAATCCTCGGGAAGTATGGTGAGCAGAGACAGCTGCCAAAATTCCACAACCGTCAAGGAGGTGGTCGTGCAATGCCTCACCCTCTTGCATGTTGTCTATAGAGCAAGGAAACAACTATAGAATGTAGAGTTTAAGGAAGTGCTTGGAGTATTTTTAAATAGAATAGGCACCTATCCATTGTTAAAGACATTTGTTGTCATTTCTACATTGATACTTAAAGTGACATAATATTCAACCAGAATGTGAGCCTTTAATTCTAAATGTCTCTACACTCTTGGTCACCTGTCAATGTGGCATGGCTATAGCTAATATTAGAAATAGCATTCAATGCCTCTAATTTCCACTTCAAAATCTAATGACAGCTTTCAACTAAAATGCATAGTGAATTTAATTCGTGGCAGATAAGATAAACATGTGGTTTATAGTTATAATTATCTAAAGCCCTCAAGATCTTCCTATTTTGAGGCAGTGACATAATTCTAAGAGTTACAATGTTTTGCTCCATTCTCTTCCTTGCCCCATCCAACACTTCAAGATGCAATCAAACTACTGCTACCTACCACTCTCTACCAGTCTCTGAGTCACCTGAGGCCTGATTCTAACCATGCTGCCCCAGCTCTTAAAATATTTTAATGTCTGTCAATCTCGTGGTTTATATGAGGCTGTTATATACACCGTTTGGATATTCTCTAAGTGCATGTTAGTCCTTTACAAATTTTTACTTTGGTTTTTAAAATTAATTTGTAGTATTTTAAAAATGCATATTCTAGATATGAATTCTTTGTCAGTTATATGTATTGCATATATATTCTCCCATTCTGGGGCTTTCTTGTTGTTTTACTTTATGATATCTCTTGATAATCACAAATTTTTTCTTTTAATTTACTGAGTTAACCAATTTGTTCCTCAATTCAGGAAGATATTGTTCTATAAACTCTCTATAACTCTAAAATCTTTATAGCTTTTCCTTTCATATGGAAGTCTATGGCCCATTGATACCTGACATTTTAATGTGCTGGAGGGTAGATGTCTAATCTCACTTACTTTAAATAGATATTCCACTCTTGTAGCACCATTTATTAGGAAAAGAAAATCCTTTCCCTGGATTTCTGGGATCTCTATTCTGCTCCATTGGTCAATTTGGTTATTTCTGGGCCAATAACACTCTAACATGTGATGCTTTAAAATATGTCTTCATATGTTAAAGAGCAAATTCTGCCATATTGCTGTTCTTCAAGAGTTCTGTGGTTATTCTGGGTCCTGTACATTTCCACATGAATTTTAGAATTAGCTTGTCAATTTACACACACACACATACACACACACACACACATGAACACATGCACACACATTCACACAACCTATTGAGATTTTTATTGCAATTGCATTGACTCTATAGATTAATTTGGAGATTGACTTTTGTATAGTATGTCAACCTATTTCAATCTTTTTAACGAATTTTAAAGTTTTATCATTTTTACCTTTATGTCCTATGTATATTTTCTTGGATTTAGTCCTGGGAGCTTAATTTTTTGTGGTTTTGACATTTAAAAATGTTCCTAATTATTTATTGCAGATAAAAATTATTTTTTTCTATTTTTATGTTTGAAATAATTGTTGTATGTTGATTTTTTTATTCTTCCAACTTCCCAAGCTCATGTCCAAATTTTATTAAATTATAAATTCTTTTAAATTTTCTACATAGACAATTATATAAGCTCAAGTGATAATTGGATTTTTTCCCTTCGAATCCTTATATCATTTACATTTCTTCCCTTATTGTACTGCCTTGGCTAAGACCCCCCACCCCAAGTACGATGTCAAAAGTGGCTGTAACAGGCATCCTTCTTCTGAATTCACTAAGAGTGAATGGATGCTGAATTTTACCAAATGTTATTTCTGCACCTATAGAGGAGATATCTTGTTTCTCTTTTGGTCTATTAATGTGATTGATTGAGTTTTTAAATGTTAGATGAAGCTTATGTTTCTGGGATAAACTCAATTTGGTCATTATGTATTTTTAAAATTTATTGCTGGGCTTGGTTTTCTAATGTGCATTAAACTCTATAAATTTTCCTCTAAGTGCTATTTTGACTGCATTTCACATCTTAATATGTAGCATTGAATTATAGATATTTTATAATTTTAATTATGGTTTGTTATTTTTAGCCACTAGTTGTTTTAAATTATACCTCCTAATTTTCAAACATATGGAAAATTTCCAGCTATTTAAAAATTTTGCTCTTTAACATAATTGCATTGCTGTTAGAGAACATATTTAGTATGATTGAAATCCTTTAAAATTTGAGCCTTGCCTTATGTCTTATTATTTTTATAAATTTTACACGTGTGTTTGAAAAGGGTATATATTCTGTTCTTATTGGGTACTTTGTTTTTATAGTTTTTGATTTTGTTTGTTAATTGTTTTGTTCAAATCTTCTATATCCTTAGCCATTTTATTGATTTATCAAGCCAGATGTGTTAAAACTTTCCACTATGAATGTAGGTTTGCAGATTTCTCCTTAAAGTTCTGCCAACTCTTTGTTTTGTATATTTTAGGCCATGTGTTTTAGAAGCCCATAAACTTATAACTGTTATACATTCTTGGTGAATCAATTTTTTATTATACTTTAAGTTCTGGGGTACACGTGCAGAACATGCAGTTTTGTTACATAGGTACACACGTGCCATGGTGGTTTGCTGCACCCATCAATCCGTCACCTACATTAAACATTTCTCCTAATGTTATCCCTCCCCTAGCCCCCCACCCCCTGACAGGCCCCACTGTGTGATGTTCACCTCCCTATGTCCATGTGCTCTCATTGTTCAACTCCCACTTATGAGTGAGAACATGTGGTTTTTGGTTTTCTGTCCTTGTGATAGTTTGCTGAGAATGATGGTTTCCAGCTTCATCCATGTCCCTGCAAAGGACATGAACTCATTCTTTTTTATGGCTGCATAGTATTCCATGGTGTATATGTATCACATTTTCTTTATCCAGTCTATTATTGATGGACATTTTGGTTGGCTCCAAGTCTTTTTATTGTGCATAGTGCCGCAATAAACTTACGTGTGCATATGTCTTTATAGTAGAATGATTTATAATCCTTTGGGTATATACCCAGTAATGGGATTGCTGGGTCAAATGGTATTTCTAGTTCTAGATCCTTGAGGAATCGCCACACTATCTTTCACAAGGTGGAACTAATTTACAGTCCCACTAACGTGTAAAAATATCCCTATTTCTCCACTTCCTCTCCAGCATCTGTTGTTTCCTGACTTTTTAATGATCACCATTCTAACTGGCGTGAGATGGTATCTCATTGTGGTTTTGATTTGCATTTCTCTAATGACCAGTGATGATGAGCATTTTTTCATGTGTCTGTTGGCTGCATAAATGTCTTCTTTTGAGAAGTGTCTGTTCATAACCTTTGCCCACTTTTTGATGGGGTTGTTTGTTTTTTTCTTGTAAATTTGTTTAAGTTCTTTGTCAATTCTGGATATTAGCCCTTTGTCAGATGGATAGATTGCAAAAATTTTCTCCCATTCTGTAGGTTGCCTGTTCACTCTGATGCTAGTTTCTTTTGCTGTGCAGAAGCTCTTTATTTAATTAGATCCATTTGTTAATTTTGGCTTTTGTTGCCATTGCTTTTGGTGTTTTAGTCATGAAGTCTTTGCCCATGCCTATGTCATGAATGGTATTGCCTAGATTTTCCTCTAGGATTTTTATGGTACTAGGTCTTACGCTTAAGTCTTTGATCCATCTTGAGTTGATTTTTGTATAAGGTGTAAGGAAGGGGTCCAGTTTCAGTTTTCTGCATATGGTTAGCCAGTTTTCCCAACATGATTTATTAAATAGGGAATCCTTTCCCCATTGCTTGTTTGTGTCAGGTTTGTCAAAAATCAGATGATTGTAGATGTGTGGTGCTATTTCTGAGGCCTCTGTTCTGTTCCATTGGTCTATATATCTGTTTTGGTACCAGTACCATGCTGTTTTGATTACTGTAGCCTTGTAGCATAGTTTGAAGTCAGGTAGCATGATGCCTCCAGCTTTGTTCTTTTTGCCCAGAATTGTCTTGGCTATGCGGGCTCTTTTTTGGTTCCATATGAAGTTTAAAGTAGTTTTTTCCAATTCTGTGAAGAAAGTCAGTGGTAGCTCGATGGGAACAGCATTGAATCTATAAATTACTTTGGGCAGTATGGTCATTTTCACAATATTGATTCTTCCTATCCATGAGCATGGAATGTTTTTCCATTTGTGTCCTCTCTTATTTCCTTGAGCAGTGGTTTGTAGTTCTCCTTGAAGAAGTCCTTCACATCCCTTCAAGTTGGATTCCTAGATATTTTATTTTCTTTGTAGCAATTGTGAATGGGAGTTCACTCATGATTTTGCTCTCTGTCTGTTATTGGTATATAGGAATGCTTGTGATTTTTGCAGATTGATTTTGTATCCTGAGACTTTGCTGAAGTTGCTTATCAGCTTAAGGAGATTTGGGGCTGAGACAATGGGGTTTTCTAAATATACAATCATGTCAACTGCAAACAGAGACAATTTGACTTCCTCTCTTCCTATTTGAATACCTTTATTTCTTTCTCTTGCCTGATTGCCCTGGCCAGAACTTCCAATGCTATGTTGAATAGGAGTGGTGAGAGAGGGCATCCTTGTCTTGTGCTGTTTTTCAAAGGGAATGCTTCCAGTTTTTGCCCATTCAGTATGATATTGGCTGTGGGTCTGTCATAAATAGCTCTTATTATCTTGACATACGTTCCATCAATACCTAGTTTATTCAGAGTTTTTAGCATGAAGGGCTGTTGAATTTTGTCAAAAACCTTTTCTGCATCTATTGAGATAATCATGTGGTTTTTGTCATTGGTTTGGTTTACTTGATGGATTATGTTTATTGATTTGCATATATTGAAGCAGCCTTGCAGCCTAGGGATGAAGCCAACTTGTTCGTGATGGATAAGCCTTTTGATGTGCTGCTGGATTCGGTTTGCCAGTATTTTATTGAGGATTTTTGCATCCATGTTCATCGGGGATACTGGCCTGAAATTTTCTTTTCTTGTTGTGTCTCTGCCAGGTTTTGGTATCAGGATTATGCTGGCCTCATAAAATGAGTTAGGGAGGATTCCCTCTTTTTCTATTGTTTGGAATAGTTTCAGAAGGAATGGTACCAGCTCCTCTTTGTACCTCTGGTAGAATTCGGCGGTGAATCCATCTGGTCCTGGACTTTCTTTGGTTAGTAGGCTATTAATTACTGCCTCAATTTCAGAACTTGTTATTGGTTTATTCAGGGATTCGACTTCTTCCTGGTTTAGACTTTGGAGGGTGTCAAATTTTTATCATTATGAAGTATCGCTCCTTACTGTAGTAATGCTTTCTGTCTTCATTTTAATTTTAATAAAGCTATACAGCTTTCTTTTGGTAAGCATCTGCATAGCATCTTTGCCCCTCCTTTTATTTTCAAATTTTCTGTATTCTTAAATATTAGATATGTCTTTTGTAAAAACCATACGATGTCAGTTTTTTATTCAAAGTGACTTTTTTCTTTTAATTGAAGCATTTGGTCTATATTTATTTTTAATATAATTTCTGATATTTTTCAGGTTTACTCACCATATTCTACTTGTCCCTTCTAAAATATACTCATATTTCTTTTCCCTTTCCTTTATTGCCTTCTTGTTGGATTAATTTCTCATTACTCTACTTTTTTTCCCTGTTGGTTTAGAAATTATATATTCTTTTATCATTCTTTTCAAATCCACTGGGAATTAATTCACAGTTTTCTTTAAAAAAAAAAAGTCTTTATTTCAACTCAATTTTGAAAATTTCCCTGGATGTAGAATTGTAGGTTATCAGTTACCTTCTTTCACCATATTGAAGACTTTTGTCCTCTGTCTTCTGGCTTCTGTTACCTTGGTTGGAAAATCAGCTGTAAGTCTAATTGTTGTGCTTTAAAAGTAATATGTATTTTTTCCTCTCGTTGCTATAAAGGCTTTACACATGTTTAGATTCTGGAAGTTTTCCTGTGATGTTCCTGGGTACAGAGTTCTTTGCCTTTATTTTACTTGCTTTTATTGAGTATATGTGGTTTAATATCTTTCATGAACCTGGAAAATCGACATGTTGTTTTTTCAAATGGCTTTTCCTCATTCTCTTTCTACTCTCCTTTTTAGACTCCACTTGCTTATATCTAACTTAATAAATCTTCTATGTTTTTTATCTTTTTTCATTTTTCATCCTTTTGTAATTCTTTCTTGTTAATGAAACTTCGTTTTTATCTTGTTAATAAATCTTCTACTTTTAAATCTTTTTTCATTTTCCATCTTTTTGTAATTCTTCTTTGGTATTTTCTTCTAAGCTATCTTCTAGTCAACTCTCTAACCTGGTGAAGGTTTTTTCCTTTGGTGATTGTATTTTCTGTTGTAGAGTTTCTGTTTATTTTGCAAATCTGAAATATCCCTTTCCATAATTTTCAGGATTTTAAAAAAAAATTCTCAGTCTCATATTTTATCTTCTTGGTCATAGATAGTTATTTTAAGATCTGTATCTGATCATTCAAATGTCTAAAATTCTTATGGCTCTGTTCCTATTATTTCTGCTAAATCTTGTTCATATTGTCTTGATTTGTATGCTTATCTCTGTGTCAAACATTGCATTAAAACATATTTAAGAAATAATTTGAGGACTAAGAAGATATTATCTTAAACCAGAAAGTGTTTTTATTTCCTATTTTCAGATTTCTGTGGTCTTTGCAAAACTAAGATCATCTTAATCCAATATTAAAGATCAAGGTTTCCTTGGCTACCCAGATGACTCAAAGTTCAGTTGCAGTCCATACAAGACTGGTGTTCCTATTATTTATTTCTCTGTAACAAGCTACATAAAGTTTAAAGTTTAGTAACTTAAAACAACAAGCATTTTATTTAATTGCTCAAATGTTGTCATTGAGCAGAACTTGGTGGGGACAATTTTAAGCTCTGCTTGGCATTGGTTGAGGAAACTTCATTGGAGCTGATAGATATGCTCCCAAGATGGCTTCACATATATCCCAATAAGTTGGTGCTGGCTGTGGTTGGGAGCTCAGCTAGGGCTGCTGTCTGGGGAACTCTGTTCTCCATGTGGCTTTTCCTCATGGCTAGATGAGGCTTCTCACAACAAGATGGTCTTGGGGTAGTTAAATTTCTTGAATGATGGCTAGCTTAAAACAAAAGCAGAAACTAGTAGACCTTTTTAATATTTAGGCACAGCATCACTTCTGCCATATTCTATGGGTTAAATTGGGTCAGAGAGCCATCCCAGATTCATGACTTACAACACAAGGACATGAAAACCAGCGGGCATGGTTGTTGATGACCACCAAAGTAATTGTCAACCACAGAAGATTTCCTTCTAATTTACCCTTTCTCCTGGATTACAGCACTTCAGAATCTCAATAAAATTGCAGGACCTTCATCCTTGTTGGGCTAGTGTCCAAGTTTTCTCCTCTTTTGTCTGTAGGGCTGTTTTTTATAGTCCTACTTAGCCTTTCAGCTTCTGTTCTCCAAGATCAGGGCCCAGTTAGCAGTAATTCTTTACTCTCAAATGCTTTTAAAATATGGGGGGGGGGGCAGTGGGAGGTAGGGGAGGGTGGGGGGTGTGTTCTTTCAGTTTTTCTAGTTGCTGTCAGCAGGAGGAACAACTGGTACAAATTACCTAGTCAGTGAGAACCAGGAAACTCCTGATGATCACTTATGTCTTTGTTGTCTTCTTTCAACTATATGTTAATCCCACCAAAGGCCTTACATGCTGTTACACATATGAGCCAAAGACAGCCTCTGTGTATTGGCCCCTAGCTTTTTAAAAATTTCTTCACTGCAGGCTGAAACCCAGTAGCTCAAAAGCCTGCCAGCACCAAAGTCAGGTTTTTATACATCTGTTTATGTATTTATTCTTAAATATTTTTAAAATTTCAATAGCTTTTGGAGTACAGGTGGTTTTTGGTTACATGGATGAATTGTATAGTGGTGAAGTCTGAGATTTTAGTGCATCCAACACCTGAGTAGTATATATTGTAGTTTTTTATCCCTCACCCCCTTCTACCCTCCCCCTTCTGAGTCTCCGAAGTCCCTTATGTCACCCTGTATGCCTTTGGGTACCCATAGCTTAGCTTATAAGTGACAGCATACAGTGTTTTGGTTTCAATTCCTGAGTTATCTATTTAGAATAATGGCCTCCAGCTCCATCCAAGTTGCTGCAAAAGACATTATTTTTCTCTTTTTTATAGCTGAGTAGTATTCCATGATGTATATATATCACATTTTCTTTAGCCACTCATTGGTCGATGGGCACTTAGGTTGCTTCTGTATCTTTGCAATCATGAATTGTGCTGCAATAAGTACATGTATGAACATGTCTTTTTGATATACTGTGTTCTTTCCCTTTGTGTAGATACTCAGTAGTGAGATTGCTGGATCAAATTGTAGGTCTATTTTTAGATCTTTAAGGAATCTCAATGCTGTCTTCCATAGTGGTTGTACTAATTTGCATTCCCACCAGTAATGTATAAGCATTCCTTTTTCACCACACCTGTGCCAAAATCTATTGTTTTTTGACTTTTTAATAATGGTCATTCTTGCAGGAGTAAGGTGATACCTCATTGTGGTTTTAGTTTGCATTTCCCTGATGATTAGTGATGTTGAGCATTTTTAAATATATTTGTTGGCCATTTGTATATCTTCTTTTGAAAAATGTCTATTTAACACATCCAATTATCTAAAAAATAGCCTGACCATCAGATTTCCAGCCACGTAGAGCCAGTCTGCTTTACCTACCCTGCAAAACCTCACTCCACTTCTACTGGCTTTTGATAAGATGGAGCTTTGTGGTTGTAAGACCTCAAGCTTTTATAGCTCTTTGGAGCTCTCTGACTCAAAAGACCTGCCATGCTGCTGGATGACATAACTAGACCCATAAGCCCCTGTTTTTACCCCCTCTTCCTTACAAGTTCCCTCATCCTTCTCTCCCAGATGGTGCCCCTTCACTGAAAGCCCCTGGGCAGTCTTATGCTATGAGGGCCCCTCTCACACAGCCATATCGAAGCACCCAAGCACCGACAAAGCTTATGATGTGTTATTGCCTCTTGTGGCCATATCTTTTCTCTTGATCAGCCCCTAAATCCTTCAAACCCCCTACAACCACTTCATGCACTTGCACCTAGTACAACTGCCCTCCCACAAGAAGCTTGAGTACAGTATGTGGCTGAGAATGCTAGCAGGGCTTAGGGACTCAGGAGCCACTGGGCCAGGATTAGTCTCTGTCCTTCATAAGGGACAGAATAGAAAGCTCGGGGCACCATTTGGTTTCAAATTGCAGATTGTGATGCCAGTGCTACCCCTGCTGTGTAATTATTTCTGAAACACCTGCTACCATAGTACATGATTCAAGTACTTTGACCAGCAAGGCCCCACTGAGGACACACTGAAGGCCACATTACACAATCCTATGATTTTCTCACATTTGCAGATGGAATATCTGAGCAACTCACCCCAACCATTGTTTGAGTGTTCTCTCATTTTCTGGGATGCAGTCACCTTTGTGATTCAAGACAGATGGCATGAGATAACAACAGGAACCGTAGATGATGATCTGTTTCAGAGAATTGGTCTTTTCCCTCATACAGAACCATATGGAGAGTCAAGTGCTGACCTCTAGTGGTAGTGGAGTTGGTGAAACCACTGTGTCTCAATCATTGCTTGAAAAGTATTTCCCCACATTTTTACTAGAATGTGTATTAACTTGACTTTTTGAGGAATTATACTTGATTTTTTAAATTTAAGGATTAAAAGTACAACAATACTTAATCTTTTTTTAAGGTAGCTTTCTGGTCACTACAGTTTTTTCCTATGGCTGATTAAGAGCCAGTTCATTACCCTCTCTAATAAGGTAGAAGGAACTGGGATATTTGTGCAAACACAGTAGATAAAATACATGTCCAACACCAATCATAAGCCACTACTTTAGGGGATGAGGACCTGAACTTCTGACACCAGTGGGTCACTGACAGCTTTTAGCAAGCCACTAAGATTTCTGTGTACTGTATAATATAATCCTTTTCCAACAACCTACCAGCCCACAGCTCACTCAGAATCTGTAGGCTGCATACAGCTCAAAATATCTGTATCTGGCCCAAGCTCCCAATAAAAGTTTCTGGGCATCTAACTTTATTATGTTTCCTGGGGGAAAATTTACATTTGTGGTTTTTCTTCAGGCCAGCAATCTCTACTGAACTAGAAGGTCAAGGGAGGATAAGACTGCGGTGTAGGAGAAATGGCTGTATAGACTTCCTCTGCCTGATATCTTGTCTCCTACTTTCAATAGCAGCTCGCACCCCTGGTTCTAGTCAAAGCTCTCAGCAAGCACTTGCTCTCTCTAGGCCTTCCTCCTGCCGGCTCCTGGCTTAAGTTCCAGTGACAAAGCTCCAAGCAGGCCCTGGTAGTTTTCAGAAGCAGTCCCTGCCAATAGCTCTTTTCAGGCTCCCAGTGTCTCTAGTCTTTCAGTTTTCTCAGTGCAAAAACAAACAGCATTATCCTCTGATCTTTATGTCAAGCTCTCACTTTTTTATTCTTCCTAAACCCATTTTCCCCCAAACTCACTTTTTAAACCTAATAGGATCTATTTTTCTAGACTGGCAGTCTCACTGACAATTTCCTTAACTATACAGGCTGAATCTTGTGTTCACGCACTTGAATGCTACTCAAACCATCTTACTCAATTTCTTAATCATTCTGATTTCCTGTTTCACCCCCAAGAAGATGACATTAGCTACCCACTAATTCCACTCCTGTTTCTCTGCTGGCCAGCATTGCTGGAGAAGATTGCACAACCATGCAAACCAGAGCCAGTAAATTTAAAGTGTTTACTACATAGAGTAAAATTTAATAAGGTTGAAAAGATACGTCTCAAAGACAAGCAAAACAAGGGAGAGTACAGTGAGTGGGATAGATGAACTTGAGCATAGGGTTCATATTAATGAATACAATGAATATTACATGTATATTCATCTCTCATAGTATAATATAAATAATTATCCAATACTAAATAGATATTGAGTGAATGAGTGAGTGAAAAAGTTACGGATCGTAATGATTCCGGCACCTAGGAATGACTGAGATTGGCACTGCATGAAGAACTAAGAGGCCCGATCAAGTGAAAGACTTGACGAGGGACAAGGGAGGTTATGCAGCCCACCAGAAGACAACTCTTCCAAGTGGGCTGTGAGTATGGCCTCACATACTCTTTTCAGTGGAAGGTTTTAGAACTCAGGAAGCAAATTAGTGCTTGATAGAGATTAATGTCAATTAATCTTGTGAGCTTGAATCATCACTCTGCCTTGTAAATATTTACAATTCTTCTATTAACTATGCATTCCCCTGACATTTACACTTTATTCATAAGCAGTCTCTGTTTTCACCTGTAATTGCTAATAAAGATGGGTAAAAGCACCACAGATTGGGGTTGCCACAGATTATTATGGAAATGGCACTCTTTTCTGCTTCTTTTGAAAACAGAATTTGCCTCACTTTGGTCTACTCTGAGGCCACTCATTTCTGCAGAACCGGAAGATAATTTCTAGAAAATTCCATGTGAAGTCAAATGAAAAAGAAGAGTCAACTGAGTCTTCTGCTGTCATGTGAATCAGAATACTTGGTACCTTGTCAGCAAGGAGGAATTAAGCTTATCCATGAGACACAGAGACCCAAGTGCTAATGTGCAAAACTAGTTCACTTTGATTTTTTGTTTGTTTGTTTTTTAGAGTCAGGGTCTCACTCTGCCACGTAGGCTGGAGTGCAGTGGTGCAATCATGGCTCACTGCAGCCTCAAACTCCTGGGCTCAAGAGATCCTCCCACCTCAGCCTCCCAAATAGCCAGGACCACAGGCACATGCCACCAAGCCTGTCTATAAGTTAATATCTATTTAGGGTTTTGTTTTATTTAGAGACAGGATCTCACTCTGTCACCCAGGCTGGTGTGCAGTGGCATGATTATAGCTCACTGCAGCCTCAAACTCCTGGGCTCAATTGATTCTCCCACTTCAGCCTCCTAAATTACTGGGATTACAGGCAACAGCCACCACAGCCAGCCTCACTCCAATTTTGTGGCTCTCTAAAAAGCCAAGGAAGAGCTAGATCTTTGCATGATTTCTTACCCAGCATTTTGTTAGGCTCTTGCACCCAACATGCCAGAGAAACCAGTCAGCCTCACTTTGGGGCATCTTAATCTTGTTTCTAGCTCACTTCAAAAATGTATGTATTGGTGTAAATAAAAACCAATGTTTATGTTACAAATGAGATTTTAAACTCTGAAGACACATTCTCTAAATTGCATACCTGGCTGTTTCTTTACAGTTTTCCTTTTCTTATCCCCTAACTACTTTTCACTTGAAGGTCCCAGAATCATACAAAATGCTCTGGATCCCAGATGGAAGCTAGTATCTTTCCTTTCTGATCTGCCCCTCCTCTGTTTATTGGGTCAGTGAATAACTCCCTGTTCAGCAAAGTGACCAAACTAATTATTTGAGAAATGGTCCTGAAGAAGCTGAGACTATAATCGGGGAGAAAACAGACATTTTCTATTTTCTAATTCTTTTTTGCATTCAGCAAATACTAGCATGGTGCTAGGGCTGAAAGTACAATGAGAGACCAGGCACAGCGTCTGCCCTCAAGGAACTGATGGAATGGGAGAGGCAGAAAAGCAGCAAGGGAACTACTGTCTGTGAGGCTGCAGTGCTCTGCTGGGACAGCGCAGTGGGCCAGGAAGCAAAGGAAAGCCCTCAGGAAGGGGCTCGGCTGCGCCCCCACAGGCTGCCACTCCCCGAAGCCACCTGAATGCCTCCTTGTCATCACTCTCGGTGGGATGTTTGGGTTTCTTCTGTCCTCCCCACCCCCAATTAAATTCTTTTTGCTTAGACACCTCTTAAAATAATATTGAGAAACTGTGTCCCTTCAACATTTTTAACTTGGTATCTAAAAATTTTTATAAGATTAAACAGATGCAAAGAATGTAATTTTCAGCATATTATAAACATCAGCATGTTAAAATAAAACAGTTGTAACATTCTTTTAAATGTATTCAATGGAATCTAAATGTCACATAATCTAAGTACCCCCTATACACGCACGCACACAAACATACTCTCTCTCAATCTCTCTCTATATACATTCTTTCTCATTCACATACTCAACACTTCTTGGCACGTCACCCTGCACCCGTGCCCTAGCTGAGTTTGGAAACTGCCATTTTGTATGGTTGGTTCTCAGGCCCTTGTGTATCCTTTGTAGCACCCAGTACCCATGTGCCAGACCTTGGCTAAGCATTTTGCATGCATCATCTCATGTAATCCTCCACAACCCTCTGAGATTGGATCATTATCTGCACTTTACTTATGAAGAGAATGAGGCTGAGAAAAGTGAGTTGAATTCAGGTCTTTCCGAATACCTTGCACTCATTTTTAGATATGGGATCTTTCTGTGTTTCCCAGGCTGGAGTGCGGTGGCTATTCACAGGCTCAGTCATAGCATACTACAGCCTCAAACTCCTGGGCTCAAGAGACCCTCCCACCTTAGCCTCCTGAGTAGCTAGGACTATAGGCAAGCACCATCACACTCAGAAATACCCTGTGCTCTTAACTGCTACATTATATTTAGAATACACTTCAATGGAGTGATTTTAGTGTTTATGTGAACATCTCAAAGAGAATGTAGAACTTCCAGCATACTCCTAACACTCCCTACCCTCTTCTGCTTTTCTTCCTAGCATTTAGCAACATCTGATATGTTGTGTGTCTTACTTATGTGTTCATTATTAAGCCTCCCCCTTCCCCTGGCCCTATTTAAAACAGGTTTAAGGAAGCAGGTCTGTTTTGTTCACTGCTATTTTACCTAGGACAGTGGCCAACACAGAGGCGGTGCTCAATACATATTCGTTGAATAATGAACCAGACTTGCTGGTATAAAGCCATTGATAGTGTCAGAGACTCTAGACATACTGGTGGTTGCTACGTGCTCTGATCAGCCTTCTTGGCTTCTGCTATCATTAGGTAGCAGTATGGATCAACAATCTAATGACTTTGGAGTGAAGGTCCTTTATGTGCCAACAAGAAAAGAGGAAACCTAATCACACACCCACAGTTCTTGCTGAGCAACAAACAGTAAAATAATACACTTTATTTACCCAGTTCAACACAGAATCAGGTGGACTTGCTGCAGGAATACGGTAGGGCTGCTCTTTGAGTCATTGTCACCCATTGTTCACTGCACGGGGTTAGGGCACATCAGGATGTGTTTGGAAAGCTGGTAGCAGTGGCCTCCCAGAAGTCCCAGAGAGCTGAAGAGGCTTCCAGAAAGGAATACAAGCCACGGCTGTGGCAGCCCCAGCTGGGTACGTCTAAAGAACCAGTGGTACAGCCTGACACAAACCTCTCTTAGTCTGGGGAGGGAACTGTAGAATTTTCTGGAAAAGAATGCATCTTAGGAAAGAGCCAGGTGTGATGACCTTGACACAAGAGGAGGGGGGTCTGTTGGATGAGATCTAGAGTCTAAGCAGAGCGACATTACTGCTAGTGTCTGGCTCACCCCCTGAGCATGTGTCTGGGTCCTAGAGAAAAACAGAGCTACAAGGAAAACTGGAAGGAGCTTTTCTACCATGCTTTGAACTCATAGGGGGCTCTAACAGAGCATATCACAAAGAGGAGGAAAGGAGCCATCCGCTATGCCCAGCCTCAATCCTGCCAGAGGTACAGCCCAGCAGGCTTTGGTGTTCCCTCGGCTCTCAAGGTAAACAGCAGAAGAGGCTTCTGGGCCTGAAGGAGCGGTCGGGACTTGGGGACTGAGAGGTTGGCAAGGAGCACCTTCTGTGCCTACCGTGCCTGGCAGGGTGATGCAGCTGAGTGGCAGGGGAGCTGCAGCAGCAGAGTCTAGCACCCAAGGTTATGTCTAGCAGTGACTGTGGACATGCCCACACAGCAAATGGCAAAGCAGCATCAGCTACAGGGTGGCAACATGGCTTGGTGGACAATGCCACTGCATGGAGATGAACTGCCTCCCACGCCCTGGGAGACTTCCGCAGAGGAGACCCCTAGAAGAAGGACGGCAGAGACTCTTAGTGAACCCAAGTTCTCAAGTCACTTTAAAGGGTCTTGAGCCTGAGTATTGAGGTTATGTAGAGAAAAAGCTTTGAGTTTCTTATTTCAGCAGTCTCCCATCTCCCCAATTGTTCAATCGTCCCACTGTCCACTAGTGACTCTCCCTCCTCCTCAACTCCTACACTAGCTTTCTAACTCAAAATTCCTGTTGGCTCTTGGAGCGATATCTAAATTAGGTGGAAAGGCAAGACACGCCAGTTTAAAGTTCAGGCAAATGTATGAATGATGGATAACTTCTTCTAGGCCTATCTGAATTTAAAAGATTAACTCAAATAAGTCTCCTTCAGACAGCATGATAAGGGGAGACTTAAGAATTTTAGGCAGTGGGAGAAGCAGGTAAAATATTTGCTTATCTCATGCAAACACTGGTCAGATTAAGTGACATGATCTAGCAATGACAAAATTGGATTAAATGAGCCTTAGACTTCAACCCCTTTGGGATGATTATGCTCTGCAATACTAAAGGCAGATTTATTCCATAATGAAGGCCCTGGATGAGACCATACCATGAGTTTCACCCTGTGATATGTCACTTTTGACTTGGATCACAAATTCATCTTATGCTAGATAAATGGTTTTTAAACAGCAGCAACAAAGGGCAGGATAATTTTAGACTTGGATATTTTTTCATCCACAGTAGTACCTGATATTTTCACTGTGCTTTGCCACAAAGAGCTTGGCATCCCTTGAAAAAAAAAGATCTCATTTCTCTTCACAAAATGTCAATAAGGCAAGAGCTTCAATACCTGATGGATTGGCACAGTAAAAGCCTTCCTCTTGTCACCTTTCCCAGCTGTCCTTTGAGGTAGCTGGGGACTCCATTTTATCAGCTGACTAATGAAGTATGGTTGAATTTCAGATGAAAGAGGAAAAAGGTGCTTTATGCACAGGAAGACTCTATGATAAAGATCTACAAATTGACACAGGAGGGACTGAGATAGGTCTTTGAGGCTGCTTTATGGTTAATTCTGTAAAAGAATGAAGAACTGGAGATACTGAAAATTTCTTTCCCAACTTTGTCCCCTTTTTTAGAGAACACTGTCCCTTTCCCTTCCGGTAAAAGTTGGATCACACCTCCTTGCTAAGTGGTAGTGGGAAGTTGTGATTCCCTGAATCAGAGCCAGCTAGACATGAATGGGCATCTGATCTGGCTGGGTCCATGAGATCTTTGCTCCAGGAGTTTGGGATCAGGACATGCAAATATGGAAAAGGGATCAGGAACCAAGATTGTTTCCCTTTCCCCACCTCTATCTACCTTTCTGGACTACAGGGTTTCCCTCTCCGAGAAGCAAAAAGTTGGTTTTAAAAAGACAGCCTTTAAAGAAAAAAAGACAGACTTGATGGGAAACAACCTGAATATCTATCAATAGGAAACTAATTAAGTCATGGGACATCCATGTCGTGGAATACTACATGGTAATATGAAAAGAATGAGAAAAACTTTCATGAACTGATCATTCCTTGGATTTATCTTTAAGATAAACTGTTAAGGGAATACAAAGTACAGGCTAGGAGCGAGAACACACCACCATCGAGGGTGGGAGGACACAGACCACTCACGAGGAAAAGGATAGTCTTTTGTATTTACCCATATTTCTGCTTTCTCCCTTGTTCTTTCCTTCTTCCTGATCTTTCTTTATCATTTCCTTTCTTTTGAAGAACTTCCTTTAGCCATTCTTTAAGAAGAGATCTGCTAGTGACAATTCTTTTAGATTCCCTTTATGTGAGAACGTATTTCCCCATTCACTCATGAAATATAGTTTCACCAGATACAGAATTTTCTGTTGACAGTTCTCTTTCATCACTTGAAAAATGTTTTGTCACTTCCTTCAGGCTTCTGTTGCTTTAGATGAGAAATATGCTGCTATTCAAATGGGTGTTTGGCCATGCATTGTTTCTCCCTGGCTGCTTTCAAATTTTTTTCTTTGTCTGTAGTTTTCAGAAATTTAATTATAATGTTTCTTGGCATTGATTGCTTTGGGTTTATCCTGTCGGAGTTCTCTCAGCCTCTTGAATCTGTAGGTTTCTATCTTTTGCCAAATGTGGGGAATTTCCAGCCATTACTTCTTTTAGTACTCTTTTAGTCCCATTGTTTCACTCCTCTCCTTCTAGGATGTCAATGCTATAAATGTTGGATCTTTGTTATTGTCCCACAGGTTTCTGAGACTCTGTTTTCAGTTTATTGTTTATCGGTTGTTCAGATCGGGAACATTCTATTGATCTGTCCTCAATTTCTATTCTCTGTCATCTCCACTGTACTATTAAGCTCATCCAGTTAGTTTTATTATTTATGTTATTTTTTGGTTCTATAGTTTCCATTTGGTTCTTTTTTGTTAATTCCTATTTCTTCACTGAGAATTTCCATTTTTTTTTTTTACTTGCTTCAAGAGAATTTGTCGTTACTTGTTGAATTTTTTATGATGGTTACTTTATTTATTTATTTATTTTTTGAGACAGAGTCTTGCTCTGTCGCCCAGGCTGGAGTGCAGTGGCGCGATCTCGGCTCACTGCAAGCTCCGCCTCCCGGGTTCACGCCATTCTCCTGCCTCAGCCTCCCGAGTAGCTGGGACTATAGGCGCCTGCCACTAAGCCCGGCTAATTTTTGTATTTTTAGTAGAGATGGGCTTTCACTGTGTTAGCCAGGATGGTCTCAATCTCCTGACCTCGTGATCCGCCAGCCTCGGCCTCCCAAAGTGCTGGGATTACAGGCGAGAGCCACCGCGCCCGGCCTATGATGGTTACTTTAAAATGCTTTTCAGATAGTTCCAACATCTGGTTCATCTCAGCACAGGAGTTAGCTGATTGTCTTTTCTTATTCAAGTTGTGATTTTCTTGCTTCTTTGTAGGATGGGTCATTTTGTTTGTATCTGGATATTTTGGTTATCATGTTGGGAGATTCTGGGTTCTATTTAAGTTGTTTTATTTTGGCAGGCAGTCCCCTTCTTTAGGTTTAGCATGCAGGTTCTAGCCTACTTTTGTGAGTGGTTCCAATAACAATCTACTTTTCAGAGTCTTTACGGTGCTTCTTTTGTTTGTTTGGTTTGTCTCCTGCTTCTGAGGCTCCCAACACTCCTTGTTGGTAGTAGCTGAGGAGCCAGGTGCCTTTAGGTGAAGGGATTCTCCAGCCTGTGGGGACAAAAGCATTCCTGGGCTGGGTGCTTGTGGTGGAATCCCCCTACTAATTTCCTCTGTCAAGTGGGGTCTCTAGGTGAGAGAGAGGAGTCCCAGACTGGTGGTGGGAAAAGACAGCATTTCCCAGCAAGATGTTGATGGGGAGCTTTCAATTGGTGCCCCTTGCTGTTTCTGTGGGGCTTGTCTAATGTTGTTGCCAGGACTTCTGTTCAATCTGGAGGAAGAATGAGACTACCTGGATGCCTTCTTCTGCTAGATTGGGTATTGGGAAAAGCTGGGCCTGGGTTATCTTTTGTTGGGTTGGGGTGGAGGGGATTATAAAATGCCCTGCTGCTGTGACCTGGGATTTCTGACCAGTTAACCTTTCTCTTTCTACCTTTCAGAGTTCTCTTTTGGTTGGCTCTTGTGTTATTTCCAAGGTTTTTAGTTGTGCTTAGCAGGGAGAGAAAAGTCTACATCATCTTGCTTAGACTGGAAGTTCTGAATATATGCTTATTTATTTATTTATTCCAAGACACAGTCTCACTCTGTCGCCCAGGCTGGAGTACAGCAGCATGATCTCGGCTCTCGGCTCACTGCAACCTCTGCCTCCCAGGTTCAAGCAATTCTCCTGCCTCAGCCTTCCGAGTAGCTGGGATTACAGGCATGCGTCACCATGCCCAGCTAATTTTTATATTTTTAGTAGAGATGGGGTTTCGCCATGTTTGCCAGGCTGGTCTCAAACTCCTGACCTCAAGTGATCCATCCACCCGCCTTGATCTCCCAAAGTGCTGGGATTACAGGTGTGAGCCACCGTGCCTGGCCTATATATGCTTATTTAGACATAAGATCTCTCTAGAAGGGTATACAAAGAATTGATAATATTGTTTCCCCTGGGAAAGTGACTTGGGTGATATGAGGTAAGAGAAAGACTTTTTTATATACCTGTTTTCCTTTTAATCAAATGAAAGATTATCTTTTTAAAAATAAAATGCAAAAGAAGAAAGAAGTCTTCTAACTCAGCCTTGTTTTCAAGAGCACAGCCAAATATTATAACAGTGGCCAAGTGGTGTATGGATTCAACAGCTGGTAATTTTATTAAATTTCACTGACTTTTAATTCACTATATTGTGACTGCTTTGATCCAGATCCTACAATATAAGAATAATATTCTCAGTGGATTTCCAGCTTACTCATACATTTTGAATAACTTGCAGAATACAAATGTGTAATTTAGGGAGAAGTAGATGCTTTTGGCAGCATACTAGTACCCTAATCACCTGAAAAAATAATATTTGTATGACATTAAAACAAAATTAATAGCAAGACACTAATTACATGAATAGACTTTATGTTGTAATTATTAAACTTGCAAACAACTCAGCATAATTAATGCCTTAATTAACATATGACCTGAAATTTTGGCTTACAAAATTAATAAAGACAATTAAGAGTCACATTTGTAAAGTAAAGTGGATTTTAAAAATTACAAGGAAGTTGGATGTCACTTTTTTCCCTCCCCATTTTGGGAAGCATTTTTGTAGATATTACAAAAATTAACTGACAATGCAATTATGGCATTCCCTCCCACCTCCCCTACCCCAGCACAGTGTCCCAGCCTGAAGCCTTCAGTCAAATTCAGTGATCTTCAGCCAAGGACGTCCACCAACAGGTGTGGGCAGCTCCCAGGCACGGGCCTCTGGATAGGTCTAGGGCAAAATGAAAGAGCAAAGACTTTTCTCTCCCTAGCACCTTAAGGGAAATATAAACTAGAAGATTGATATTGAGTTTTATCAGACTCTACCATTTTCGTGTAACTATTTGGTTCCAAACTGCAGTTCGCACCATTGCCATTTTTTCTTCAAAACATGCTTCTTAATGGCATTTCAGTTCCTACAATTTGCCACATGGTGAAGGTTCCAACCCTAACCCAAAGAATTTCCCATTAATAGATAAAAATAGAGACTCAATAAGTATTAGTGGGCTAAGGATTTGGGAAAAAATCAGATCTGGAATTCTACCTCATTCCTTATGCCAAAATAAACTCCAATTGGATCAAGATTTAGTGTCAAAGCAAAATCTTAAATGTGCTAGAAGAAGATACGGTGAATATTTTTATAGTGTTGTAATTGCGAGAGGTCTTTTAACCATAATAGTAAAACAAAAGTCATAAATGACTAACAAATTTGCCTAATTTTAAACTTCTGTACAGTAAGAAAAAGGACTTAGGTTTATAAAACCTAATTCAAGACTAAATCAAGAAGTAACTGATTAAAATCTGAAAATTTATTTATATTTTGATTATTTTTTTCCTGTAAAGGCATAGATTTATACCGCATAAGAAAATAAGTAATTGAAAATGTGTTATAATATATGTATATTAAGTATAAGGAATAAGTAAAAGAACTTACATGTTCAATAACAGCTTGCAATGTGACTAAATAAATTACAAAATAACCGTAGGCCGCAGCCATTAAAAATCAGGCTATTTAATAACATCAAGATATTTTCATGATAAGACCTTGTTAAAAAAAAAAAAAAAAGGGTAGTAGGCCAGGCACGGTGGCTCACGTCTGTAATCCCAGCACTTTGGGAGGCCGAGGCTGAAGGATCACCTAAGGTCGGGAGTTAGAGACCAGCCTGACCAACATGGAGAAACCCCGTCTCTACTAAAAATACAAAATTAGCCGGGCATGGTGACAGGCACCTGTAATCCCAGCTACTTGGGAGACCGAAGCAGGAGAATTGCTTGAACCTGGGAGGCGGAGGTTGCGGTGAGCCGAGATCGCGCCATTGCACTCCAGTCTGGGCAACAAGAGTGAAACTCTATCTCAAAAAAAAAAAAAAAAAAGGTAGTTGAAGAATTTGAAGAATATAGACTAATACAACCTGATTTTTAAATGTCTTTTCTAGATAGAAAAAAAAAAAGACTAGAAGGAAACAGAATATTAATGATAATTATTACTGGAGGTAGGATTATGGATAAATGTTATTGCCTTCATTTTTAGTAATTTGCAAATTTTCTACAATAAGCAAATTAATTTTGTACTCAACATTTTTTTTGCAAGGTGGAAAACAATTTAATCATCAGTCACCAAAACCCACAGGTGAATCGTAAATGTTTACAAGCACAAATTATTCCACTATTTCTGTTATCACCATGTCCTTCATGGTAGAGTATCACAAGTCAAAAGTTTCTGGTTGTTTCATCTACTTAAAACTATATGTAAGAAAGAGCCTGAGTCTTAGCAAATTTAGACTTCAATGTGAAACTGTCAAAGCTCTCCTGGCACTTTGGGAGGCCAAGGTGGGAGGATTACTTGAAGTCAGGGGTTCAAGACCAGCCTGGAAAACAAAGCAAGATCCCATCTTTTTAAAAAAGTAATTTTAAAAAATTAGTTAGGCATGGTGGTCCTGATAGCCTGAGTAGCTAGCCTGAAGTCCCAGCTACTCAGGAGGCTGAAGCAGGAGGACTGCTTCAGCCCAGGAGTTCAAGGCTGCAGTGAGCTATGATCAGACCACTGCACTCCAGCCTGGGTGACAGAAGTGAGGCCCTAACTCTAAACAAACAAGCAAACAAACAAGCACTCTCTTGGAAAGATTTTCTCTCTCTGAAAGCAGCTCTCCTGTCCAGAAGGTGGTTAAGGTCCACACATCTTTCTTCCTCCAACTAGCCAAGAGACAGTTAAATACCTCAAAATGCCCTAAGAGGTCCCAAAATATTGTCAAGACAAGTATCAGATAGGCTACATGCCTTATAGGTGGGACAAATAACAGAGTTTTCAGAAATTCATTAAAATCATCATGGAATTCTTAGAGGACTGACATACTATAGCACCAGTGCAGAAAGTCTCCTGGAGTAGGAAGCCCCAAACCAGTGCTGCTTCTGTCACTGACAGGCCTTTCTAGACTTCGGTGTAGAAGAAGATGATTTTTTTTGTGCTTTGAGTTGGGGATTTGCCCCTTTGACTTTAATTTTCAGACAGCTTCTCTCATATGTTTGGGTTGTAGTAATGGCATTTCTCCCTCAACATTTTTTTATTCCTTGGACTTAAAATAAAAAGACATTTCAAAGTTTTCCAAAAATAGCTAACCTGGAACTAGACCACAAAAGATCAAAATTAAGGGCTTGAGAAGTATAGCTTACAAATACAGCATTCCACCAAACTCCTTTTATTAAAAAGAATTCCTCTGACTCAGTGATGCTATATCAGATGGGTTAAATGACAGCGATTGGCAGGGCGCGGTTGCTCATGCCTGTAATCCCAGCACTTTGGGAGGCCGAGGTGGGCAGATCGCCTGAGGTCAGGAGTTCGAGACCAGCCTGGCCAACATGGTGAAACCCCATCTCTACTAAAAAAAAAAAAAAAAAAAATTAGCTGGGTGACTGTAATCCCAGCTACTCAGGAGGCTGAGGCAGAGAATCGCTTGAATCTGGGAGGCGGAGGTTGCAGTGAGCCAAGATTGCACCACTGCACTCCAGCCTGGACGACAGAGTGAGACTCTGTCAAAGAAAGAAAAAAAAAAATGACAGCGATTGGTTGTGGTTGGTTCACTCATTTCTCTCTCTCTCTTTCTCTCTCTCTTTCACTGCAGGTCTAAGACACAGGCTGCCCTTTCCTAAGGCCCAGCATCATCAGTGAGTTCTTTCATAAAATCACTGTCATGCCTTTCCATTCCTAACTCCTATGTTGTAGAGCAGGGAACATTGGATCTAAAATTTGGATTACTGGTCTTAGCGAGAAGCTTATGTCTTTAATGGAGGAACCTGCCAGTCACAAAATAACTCACTAGTAGCAGAAGAAATGTCACCATTGAAATCCGTACCTGTAGGTTTTCTTAATTTCTTCATTTGATGCTCCCTTATGCAGACCAAGAATTTCGTATAGAGCTTCTCCTGTTGTTGACAGAGTCCGCTGTCTTTGGTTAGGTATGTTACATGCCATTTTCTAAGGCTGCAAAACTAAAGGGGAGAAAATAGCCATGAAGGTTATGCACACTACTTCCCACTCTCTAAAGGGGAAGACAGCTCATTTTTGACCTTTTGTAAAATGACAATTTGAAGAATATTTGTGTACCAACTACAAAAAGAGGGGAGAAAAGGGTTAAGAGAGCCAAAAGCAGAGCTCTGAATCAGGGTGTTAAAGAATACAGGCAGCCATGCAAATGGAACAGGGCTTTCTCCACACGGTTAAATAGAAGCAAAATGTCATCTAAACACCCAGTGAATTCAGAATTGTTGAGAATCAATCCTCAAAGGCCAGGCAAATGTAGAGCTTTTTGGTCTTTCATTTTTTTCTGGAATTTGCTTAACTTCTTTTTCATATATTTTCCAAATTTAGCCAGCAATGGAAGTGGTGGATATGGGACAAGCAGTGGCTGGGGGATGTTGTCCAAATTATACTAAATTTCAGTTAAATAGGAGGAATAAGTTCAAGAAATCTGTTGTACAACTTGGTGACAATAGTCAATAACAATATATTATATATGTATGTGAAAATCGCTAGGGAGTAGATTTTAAGTGTTCTCACCACACAACAAAATGAGAAATGAGCTACTGTGTATGCTAATTAGCTTACCTTAACCATTCCACCATGTATGTACACATAAGTCAAAACATCACACTGTACACCATAAATATACACAATTTTTATTTGTCAAATAAATGAACAAATCAACATAATAATTCAAATCCTAGGACTACAGAATATAGAGTTAGAGGCCATCTAGGCCATCTTAACAAATGCCTTTTGGGGAGTTCTGGCCAGAGATCATAGTCGTAGATAATTTTCCTATTAGCCGTTTAGCTTTTCTTTTTCTGGGGAGTGCATAGGTCCCCACTGCAACTTGTGCTTTTCCTGAGACCTGCCTCGGCCTTACCTGATCTCAGTTAGTCCACCAGGAAGAAGTACCTGACCCAAGCCAGACCAATTAGAATCCTTCCCTAGGATTTTAAAAATATAGATCTATCAGATAGTGAAACCTATACAATTGAACATTTGGGTACTGTTGGCTGGCCTGAATTAAGAGAGGGTGAAAGAGAGTGAGAGCCTCAGTGGGGTTCAGTTCCTGGCTCCGGTTGTTCTTGGGTCCACCTGCAACTCTTACCCTACAACAGCTTGTCTATCAACCCTTCCTTGGGTTGAGCCAATAAAATTCCTCTCCATGTACAAATGTACATGCATATTTTTTCTTGTGTGTTTCAGCTAGGTTTTGGTCACTGTCAACCAGGACTCCTAAGTGCTATTATACTCTCTCAATTAAACACCAGTGGCAGCTCCCTGAGCATGGTCAAGCCAGACTAACTATTGTGGATGTTTCTTAAATCACTGCACCTACTCTGCCTTTAAGTTGAATGTGGCTTCTGGGTACTTGGGAAAGAATACTTTGGGAAAATAATAGTGATAAACTAAGATATTCAAACCCAACAGATTCAAATGTATTGTGTTGACATTTCTAGTACAGATAAGAAGAGTTATGTCTGCTTTATCGATTTTTCTCTATATGCAACTTCCAAAAGAAACCATTTTGATAGTTTCAATTTGAGGGAAAAATGTATTTCCTCTTCATCATCTATGTCATAAAATAAAAGAGATGTCATGACTCCCATAAATCAACAGATAGTTGTAAAATCAATTTTAACAAGGCACAGAGAAGCATAATTTTCATGCTTGTGAGCATCGTGCTCTATGACTCACTCACTTTGATTGCTTCCTACTTGGATCTTGCTGTCACTAATCCAGGAAAGAGATATACAGGTTACTGAAGATAATCTACTACATGGATTATGATAACACCCACAGCCGACAATTCAATTATAGTTATGCACCACTTAATGATGAGGCTATGTTCCGAGAAATGCATCTTTAGGGGATTTTGTCATTGTGTGAACATCACAGAGTGTATTTACACAAACCTAGATAATAGAGCCTACTACACACCAAGGCTATATGGTATAGCCTATTGCTCCTAGACTACAAACCTGTACAGTGTGTTACTGTACTGAGTATTGTAGGCGACTTTTTAACACCTAAACACAGAAAAGGTACAGTAAAAATGTAGTGTGAAAGATAAAAATTGGTACACCTATATAGGGCACTTGCCACAAATGGAGCTCAAAGGACTGGAAGTTGTTCTGAATCAGTGAGTAAGCAATGAGTGAATATGAAGTCCTAGGTCATTGTACACTTTTATATAACAGGCAATGCAGTAGGTTTGTTTACACCAGCATTGTCACAGACATGAGTCACGTGTGACACTACATTATGACAGCTATGATATCACTAGGCAATAGTAATTCTTCAACTCCATTACAATCTTCTGGGACTACCATTGTATATGCAGTCTGACATTGACCAAAATGTTGTTATTCAGATGACAGTATTTATTCAGAAGCCTAAAGTGTGGGCTAGGTCTTCAGAGAGGTTGCAGACTAATATGGGATCCAAATGTATAAGCCAAAAATGAAACTAGTGTTCAGGGTCAGAGAAGTACCAAGTATAGAGATCAAACAGACGAGGGATCTCCTAGAGGACAGGATTCTGCTTGGGAACCATGCCATTAGAGGCCTCGCTTTGTGCTTGGCACATATTAGGTATTTGGCAAATGTCCGCTGGGTGATTCAAGAGCAAGTGCTTAACTTGAGTGAGAGCGGGAGGGATGGCCTCACAGAAAAGGTGAAGCCTGAACCGAAAGCAATACTACCACTTGCTTCTATAGTAGAACTTGGTTCATATTTTTCTATTATTGCCCTTCTATCTAAGTCTAACCTCAGATCTGCATGGCCTTGGTGGCCAGTGACTTTCTTGGTCATCTATTTGCATATATCAACATGAATTAGGACTTCTGGGTTTGGGGACTGAAAGACGAGGGAGGTAATTTTGATTGGGATCTAGCTCAGAGAGAAGATGAGGGGAGTTTAGACCAGATGATGCCCACTGGTCCCCTGCCCTACCCAAGAATGTGTTTTTGAGTTCCTCTGGGGGAGAACTTAGAGACTGAAGAAATGTTTGCATAAGCCCTCTGTAAAGACTAAAGGGAACAAAGATCTGCAACTTTGAAACTGTTTCATAGGGAGAGGCAGCACCCAGGCCAGGCTGGGCCAACATTTTCCTACGAAGAAAGTAGCGACAGAGAACATGGCAGAAAGCTGACACTGCTGCCTGCCCTTTCCCCCGACCCCAGGCCTGATAGGAGAAGGGCTGGTGGCAGAAGGCCCAGAGTCATTTCAGAAAACATTTGCAATACCCCCTAGGGATACTCAGAAATATTTGGGGTGTTTGGAAGCTCCAGAATCAGTGTAGGAAAGGGTACCAGCAAGGGGCAGGAAGAGTGAGGGTGAGCAGCTGGGTGGTGGCGTGTGGGGGGCCTTCAGGTTGCTTTGCATATACTTTAGCTGGGGTTAAGAAAACATCCTTGATTCAAATTTAAAAATGGGCATGGTGTGGACTAATGCTAATGGAGATAATGGTGATAAAGGGTGGACACTAAAGCTCTTCTCTGCAACTCTCCCTGAGCACTGGCACACCTTTGGGAGGATTCTGCAGGAGGTGGGGCCCTGTATTTGTACAGGTGAGGTCTAGCAGCATAGCAAAATGAATACATGAATACCAGGAAGGCTACATTTACTCCCACAGCCAGTGGGCCTGGCAACAACAGGGTTTTTATGCTCAACAAAACATTATTCACTTAAATGTCCCTGCACCACCATACTCTGAGCTCCTCAGGGGCTGGAATCCTATTGTATATTAATCTTTGAAATACAAATGACATAGCACAGGGCTATGTTCCATAAAAGTCTTAAGAGCTGTCATATTGCATGAAACGGAAGGAGAACAGGGAATTAGGCTTTACTGAGCCCCTCCTATGCACCAGAATGACAACTTTCGTATATTGTATCATTTAATCCTGTTATCGGTACTTAGGGACATCAGAGAGGGACCCCCAAAAGCTTAGGAGTAAGATAAATAAAACGGTTTTCTGAGAGTTAAAATGGGAGATCAGTGCATGCTGGATCAGGAAGAAGCTATCTTATAAAATCATCTTAAAGAGATAAATGGCTCCTGGGCCTGCAAGACCTGATAGAACCTGATTAACTGCATAATCGTAACTGACAGTGTCAGGTTCTTCTTGTGTCGGTTATTCAGGAGGATGAGCAGACATGGGCAGGCAGAGAAAAACAAATGCGGAGGCCAATGCTGGCTGGGCCATCCAAGCACTATTGCAAGGAAGGAGGAAAAGGACTCAGGCCCCATTGGCCAAACGGTTGCTCTTGAGAGAAGCCCATCCAGCAATTTTGGCCCTCATTGTTAAAATTCGACTAATCTAACTCCATGCTGTCAAGTCTCCTTTTGGTTATTATCTGGCGTCCTACATAAGTCTTCCTCAAGGAAGAGAATGCACTGGTCACATGGATTCAGTTCTTTTCACTGGTCTCAGGGACAATTCTGTCTCCTGGTAAATGAATAAATTGGAATCTGTTGATGATTTGTCTTGCCCTGAGATCCACCCACAAGGAGGGCATGAATGGGTCATGTTGACACAAGTGGTCTTCATCCAAGGATAGCTATTTCCCTTCATAAAATAATAGACATTCAAAGTTTGTGCACCATCTGGAGAACATGGATGCAGGGAGTGTGGCCTTCAGCAAGGCCCTGCTCTCTGGCTGCCGCCATCTCAGCTGGTTGAGCTTCCAAGGCTGAGAACTGGACAGCCTTTCACTGTTTTGACCACGGTAAGTTCATGATATGGTGATGAATACTGTCATATGAAGTCTTTAGAAGACAAGCAGCCTATAGCCCCCGAGGGGCAGCGGGCATATACCTCTCTGTTTGGCAATCTCATTTTATGGATGAGAGAAGTGAGTCTCCCTGAAGTAAAGCAACTTGCCCAGGTTCACACAGGCAAGTTTTGAATTTAGAGCTATCTGGTTCTAAAGCCCATGTTCTTACTGGAGTGTCATATTGAATAACACTTGACATTTCTAAGATACTTTACAATTTACAATTTCCCCCAACTAGTATCTCATCTAATCCTCACAAGAACTCTGAGTAGTGGTGACACTGAACTGAAGCAGCCTTGCACTGTGTCCAGCTACAGGGCGTGAGGGGCCCTGCAGCTCTGTCCAGGGTGAGGGGCCACAGGAAGGCACAGTGGGATCTAAGGGCTATGGTGGCAAGTGTTTTCCCTCTGCGCAGCCACTGAACCTGCACGTGGACTAAGAGGGAGCTCCTGAAGGAGTTAGTTAGGAAAGTAGAGTTACCTGGAAGTAGAGGAATGTGTGGGTTATGCAAGAATTTCAGAACTTCTGCAGGGAGCCCAGTTTGTAAGCCACACAGGAAAGAAGATTCCTGGCCTCTGGGTCAAAACCTCCTGAGGATCTCCAGGAAGCCCTGTGGCTCAGGGCTACAGGAACCACATGAGCCATAGCCCTGAGCATTTCTAGTCTTGTTAAACGTGCTCCTACCACCTATGAAAAACCACTCTCTCCTCTCCATTCCCAAACTCCTGGTTCTTATTTTCCCTGCTGACTGGGTGGTGACAGGAAGGGGGCATGTTAGGTTTGGCGTTGGGCAGCACTTTTACTGGGTACACCAATGTCTGTGAGCAAAGCAGCCTAACGTTAGCATTCATGCTTTTCACAAAGGAAGACTCCGAGGTTTCTGGAGTTGAGGGTGCCTGAATCCTGTCCAGTATCTTTTCCTGTGTGAGGAAAGCAGCCCTGGGGAGCCTGCAGAGCCCTCTGGTGCCCTTTGAGGATGGTTTTCTCCAAGGCTGCCTCCTTCAAAATTATCCCAGGTGTGGAAAAAGAGAAATGGGCTCAGGCGGGGGCTGCTCCCAGCCCCTTCCAGAGTACAGTCCTGGAAACAGCCTGGAGCCTGTCTTTCCCTGCCCCAGGCCTTTGCTTCTCTACTCTCCCTTTTCTAGTATGAAAAAAAGGGCAGATTCCATTTCTCAAAGAGTTTCACACGTAAAAACTCACACCCGGGAAGACACAGTAGCTAGCTAATTCTTTGGTTTATAATGTTTTTTCCAATCATCACTTCATTTAAAAATTGAATCACACAATTATCTATTCCCACTAAATGAAATTCCAGTAGCCAACTTGTTTTATAATATGCATTGATCAATATTCAGAATGGGTAGTATAGAGTGTTTATTGTCTGTTTCATCTTCTTTTGCCCTATTCCCAAATATTTCCTTTCAGACAGACAACATCTTTTAATGAAGAAACTTTTTAAAAAAGTCCATTTGCATCATGTTAAAATGCAAGCAAAAGATAGTTGGTCAATGTGGGAAGTAGTTGGCTGACTCTACACACTGAAACATGAAGGAACCAAAAGACCAGAAAGCTGCTTTGTGCCTCAAGCAGCAACAACACACTACTTTTTCTGCCTCCTTGTTAAGCTAGAAACCAGATTCTTCATATATTATTGATTTCTATGATATTTAGTTTCAGATTCAATAGAGTAATACATTGAAACCTTTAATGACTGTAAAGATGTTATGTCCTGAGAACATAATAACATAAAATCTCTTCCTTAAGTAACCTTAAATAGTGGGCCCATAACCTTTTTAAATTCCTTATATAAAATACAACTTTTAAAACTCTTTTTTTCTGTAACCTTTCGAATTATAATATTCCTATGCAAATTTCAAGTCTTTATTATTTATTCATAGTCCCTCATCTATCAGGCATCCAATGGGGAGAAAAATCTTGTCGAGAAAAGTCATTAAGTGATTTAATTTTGAACATCTAGTACATGATACTTAATCTTCTGAACTTAAAATTACTTTCTAGCTGCACGACAAAGCCATTAATATTACAAAAAGCATTGACCTCTATAGAGTGACTACCAAACCAGGTACTGCTCAGGTGCCTCTTGATAATGGATGTAACTGAAAGAAGGTACAACCCCCCAATGACAATAGGCACTGACTCAAAATTAACAAAAATTTTAAAGATTCTAATTCCAGGGGTCCTAAGGGTGTGGTTCTAAATCTTTCATGTTGAAATGAAATCTTCATTTCGAAGCAAAAGAAGCTTCACCTATATCTATTATGTGAAGTTTGAAAAAATAGAAAAAGTCAAACCATGCCTTTCTTGGCAGGGTCCCTTCACAACTGAGAAAATGAATGTGGGCAGAGGAGATTAGATCATTAAACACAGCAAACACACTTTCCATGGCATTCACTGGGGAAATCAACAAGCTTTGCCGTTTTGTCATTACTTCTATGATTCCTTCATAGAAATTTGTTTAGTGGAGCAAAATTCCCATAAGCCCAAATAATGTATCTTAAAGCTAAATGCACTTCCAAAATGCAAATCCTATGTTTAAAAGTAATAATTCTCCCTAGCAGGATTACTTATTTGCTATTTGAAAACAATGCTCTTGGCCGGGCTCACACCTGTAATCCTAGCTCTTTGGGAGGCCAATGCGGGTAGATCACCTGAGGTCAGGAGTTCCACACCAGCCTGGCCAACATGATGAAACCCTGTCTCTACTAAAAATACAAAAATTAGCTGTGGTAGCGGGTGCCTGTAATCCCAGCAACTCAGGAGGCTGAGGCAGGAGAATCACTTGAACCTGGGAGGCAGAGGTTGCAGTGATCCGAGATGGCGCCACTGTACTCCAGCCTGGGTGACAGAGTGAGACCCCATCTCAAAGAAAAAAAAAAAAAAAGGTTCTTTTCATTGCACTAATCCTTATATAAATGGCAACCTGAAGATGGGGCAAGTCAGAATGTTACTAGTAAACCACAGTACCTGTTCCTGGAACCCGGAACCCCGATTCTGTGTCCGCAAACAGGAACAACTTGCTGTTTTCAACTGGTCTGGAAATAGATGTGCAAAGAAATAAAAGAAGGCAAGAGCAAAAGCTGCTGTTCCATACCTGTTCCACTGTTTCAAAGCAAACAGCTGCTCCTTTCCATCCTTCCCCCCCATGCAGGGTTAAGCAGGTCAATAGAGTCAGGTTACTTTTCATTTGTTACTTTGCCAGCCAATTGGTTATCCCTCTGGAAAACACAACAAAGAGAGAATGAAACATGCATGACCGTAAAGCTTGCAATTACAAGGCATCCACTGATACCAAAATATATGCTGCAGCCCACTTTTGATCCTTTGTCGACTGGTGCTTGGTTCAACCAAACAGCACTGAGGAACTGCCTCCAGCGTCTCCACCAGGACTCTCCATTAAGGAAATAAGCTCATCTCCTTACATGTGAAGTGGGTTCCTTCAAACTTCATTTCCTTTTTGATCTAAGGCTAGTAATGATCAGTTGATTTAAAATTACTGGAAAGAACATGCAACATTAATAAGGGGGAAACTTTAACTGCTCACTATTTATTAACTCAATATTTTCAAATCTGCATATTTAACCCTCGCCTAGTTAAGAGGCATTGAGTCACAGTACTGACTGAGGTGGTTTTAAGAGTTAAGGCATCTCTTGCTAATGTCCATACTCTCACAGACATTAAAAAGTCTCGTGAGACAACAATTCCTATGATTTAGAGTAAGATCCTACAGACTAAAAAAGTTTTACATGAGACAGGTGTTATTCCTGAATTTGGCACAGTGGGGTCCTGGAGGCTGAAGGAGTAGTTTAAGTGTGCTGTTTACCAAGACAGGTAGCCCAGCTTCAGGCAATTTTGTGTGAATGATTCAGAGCACTCTCACCTCTAGAGGGCATTGGTTTTTTAGATACCTTCGGATTTCCAGCCAGAGTTTATGAAGCTGCCCATCATCACAGAAGAGGAAGAAGAAGAAGACGAAGAAGAGGGGTGGGAGGAGGGGGAGGGGGAGAGGGGAGGGAAGAGGGAGAAGGAGGAGTAGGAGGAAGAAGAAGAAGGAGGAGAAGGAGAAGGAGAAGAAGAAGAAGAAGAAGAAGAAGAAGAAGAAGAAGAAGAAGAAGAAGAAGAAGGAGACACAAACAAATTTAGAAGGAAATACCCAAGTTCCAGCATGACTTCAGCTTAAGGACAGTGTCCTTTGATGAAATAAAAATAGTTGCTATGTAAATATGGTGAGCTTATGGGTAGCTTTTTAAAAATGTATGTTTTAGTTTATGTTTCAAATTTAGTCTAATAATAAATACTTTTAGTAAAAGTCATTCTTTTTGAACAATTAATCACTCTCCTTAACCATTAATCTTTATTTTAAAGTATTACATAGAACATTAGTTTCAAAAAGTTAAGTAGTGCAGAACTCTTCAGCAAAGTGGAACTGTAGCTGAGTTTCAAAGAGAAAGTGCAGTATTCATTCAACAATTAGTCACCTATTGAATTCAAACACTGGACTAACTTCTAGAAATATACTGATAAACAAAAGTCAACACAGACCCTGGGTGTGTGAGTCAAAGAGTTACAGCCTTCCAAGACAGGCAGTGAGCAATCAAATGGTCACTCAAAAAAGTGGAAAAGTGAGACTTTGGAGAGATGCTGCAAGAACGTAAAATCAGTGAACAGAGGAAGATTAGAGAAAGCTTCCCTGAACAAAAACAACTGGGCAGAGATCTGAAAAGAACTAGATAAAGGAGTTGCTGGTAGTAGCAGATATATTCCAAGCAGGTGGAAGAGCATGTTCAAAGGTCCTACGTGCTTAAGTCGGAGAAATTAAAGGGACATTCTGATGTGTGCTGTCATACATAGGACGTCATTACATGCTTATAAGTATATGGCTTCTGATATCAAAAGATACAGCCAGAGATCAATGGGATCATATTCCACGTAACCAGGCGAGGCTTTCTAGAAATGGTGAGTTTCAAATGATGTTTGTAAAAGGAAATAACTCATGGTAAGCACATTAAACAATTCCTTGATTCAAAATGCACTAAATGTATTGTAAAAGCATTGCCAAGTGGATCATTTATGTTTTGAAAAAAAGAACTTAGTAGATCTTCCAAGATTGAACCAAAAAGTCCTGTCTCTGAGGCAGGAAACTTAAGATAGAACCATGATTGGGAGGCGGGTTTTACTTGCTAATTTCCCTTGTTTTCTCTATTTGTGAGGTCTTCACCATTCCCTTAGGGGCTCCTAGGGACCCCTTATACACCTCTTTCAATTGCCACATATGGTTAGGGCTATTTTAAGAAATGACTGGTGCACTACCACAGAATCTGCAGCAGGTACCAGATGAATTATTTGAATATTCAACCCAAGCTATCTAACACATAAGCATTAGGGTTACATAGTCTTTCTTTTAAATTTCATATCTCAGCAGGCTCAAACACCACTTGTTTCGAACATGTGATGTGCAAGGACATGATGAACAAAGGCATTATTGTTACTAATATTATTATTTTTAGTACCTCTCTACATCATTTATGTTATTAGTATGCAATATATGAAACTCAAGCCATCACTTGTAAATTTCAAAGAGATAAATCATCTGATCAAGATTCATTGTGTTAACTTACTTGGGAAAGGGAAAAAACAGGTGGTTGCTTTGATTGTATAAAATGAAAAAGCCGTCATTACCACTCCAGTATCTAAGATGTAGCTACTGAACAATTCTGGCAATTCTTCTGTAAAATCAAGTGCTTATATGTTTCTTCAGAAGAACAAACTGGTTAATTCCTATTATGTTTTATCATTTTACAAAGTTAAAAAAAAGTCCCTTTTAAAGAGAAGTTACAAAGGGGAGAGAATTTTAATGTGTGCTGAAATCTATAAACATGTATAAAACATAGAATTATCAAAGGCTAAGCAGAGAGAACTATTTATAACTCTCTCTAGAAACACTTGGAAAGATTTTAAGAATTCTGACGCCCAGGGCCCACCCAGACTATCCCAAAGCAAAAATCTGGCTCAGTGGGGCTGGGCTTATGCACTTTTTAAGGCTCATGGGGCGGTTCTAAAGAGCTGCCTGGATCGAGAGCCGCTGTTTACCCCATGTCAGAGAGATGTGACTGCCGGCAGCTCTCCAGTCAAGTAATGTGGAAAACACCTGCCGACCAGCAGCTCTCTAGAGGAATTTCCCACTGCCTGAGTTTCCCAAGAAAACATTTACTGAAGATAATGGCATCCTTGTGAAAAAACACAAAATAAAATTCAGTTTAACTCAAGAATGAGTATCCAAAAACATTCTTATTTCTTAAACACTGGGCAAGTCACTTTTTTTTTTTTTAATGGAGTCTCACTCTGTTGCCAAGCTGGAGTGCAGTGGCACGATCTTGGCTCACTGCAACCTCCGCCTCCTGAGTTCAGGTGATTCCCCTGCCTCAGCCTCCCAAGTAGCTGGGACTACAGGCACGTGTCACCACTCCTGGCTAATTTTTTGTATTTTAATAGAGACGGGGTTTCACCATGTTGGCCAGGAAGGTCTCGATCTCCTGACCTCATGATACGCCTGCCTCGGCCTCCCAAAGTGCTGAGATTACAGGTGTGAGCCACTGTGTGTGGCCGCAAGTCACTTTCTTGAAGCCTATGTCTCCCCTAAAAATCATCATAAAATATAAACCCATTTTACTTTTTATCTCTTAGAACTTTTATGAAATGTCTACTACGATGTGCCAAGAATTATACTAAGAACGTTTATATACATAGATTATTTTCTAGGGTTGAAGTTTGGAAAATTTTTAAGAAGTTACTCTCTCCCTGCCCCCCAAAATGGGAACAAAGTACATTGGAAGAGCTTTAAGAATTTGAATCTGTAATCCTGATAGATTTCATTCCAAATTTAAAATGCATCAGTGGATGGAATGAGTTATACAACAAATGGGAATTGTTCCCCCTTTATCACAGTGCAAGGCACTATACTGGGTATTTTAGGAGACTAAGAGGCAGTGATGATGATGATGATGTTAGTGATAGTAGCTAACACTGACTAGATTATCTCACTGAAGCCCTAAAAAGTATAAAGTGGGCTGGGCGCAGTGGCTCATGCCTGTAATCCCAGCACTTTGGGAGGCTGAAGCTGGTGGATCACCTGAGGTCGGGAGCTCGAGACCAGCCTGGCCAACATGATGAAACCCCGTCTCTACTAAAAATACAAAAAATGAGCCAGGCATGGTGGTGGGCACCTATAATCCCACCTACTCAGGAGGCTGAGGCAGGAGAATCGCTTGAGCCCAGGAGGCAGAGGTTGCAGTGAGGCAAGGTTGCACCATTGCACTCCAGCCTGGGCAACAAGAGCGAAACTCCATCTCAAAAAAAAAAAAAAAAAAAAAAAGTATGAAGTGGGTGTTTTTATGCACTCATTTTCTACAGGAGGAATTTAAGATTGAGGAGGTTGAGTGAATTGCCCAAGGTAACCAGCCAGTGAACAGTGGACTCTGGCTTTGAAATCAGGCTGGTTGATTCCATAGCTCAAGCTGTCACCCATTACGGAGCTTTGCTTCAGGAGCTTGTAATTCCAGGGGACTGCTGCCTGCTATATTCCCTTGCTTATCAGTCTATGACTGTGCCAAATGATGCATGTGTTAAAGCTAAAGAGAAACATTGTGGTAATGGACTTAAACAAGGAACTACCAAGAAGTGTGTTCACTAATAAAGTCTAACTCACAGTTCTAGTGTCAAGGTTAAGAACTTGCTTCCTTTGGTTAAGTAAACTTTTGGTTAAGTAAAGCTCAGAATCTGAGAACTGTGCTACAAAAAAATATTGACTGAGTCTTGGCCCCTGCTAGGCAACATAATATGTATTTCACATGTGTGAAATTTAAACACCTTGTTGCTTACTTACAGTAAGCAATTGCTGTAATAAACCAAGGAGGCTTCAGGTCAAACAGATGTATTTGTTTGACAAAACATAAACAGAACCTTGATCCCTGATTTTGCCAGTAGTTATTCCCTGTTCCCATTATCCCAAGATGTCTCTAACGTTAGCTTTAAAAAAGGTAGAAAACAAAAACAAGGATGGTATTCCCTGCTCAGGACAAAAGTAGTCCTTTTTACTGAATGTTTTTGGATACTTCTTGAGTTAAACTGAATTTTATTTTGTGTTTTTTCATAAAAAGGTCTAATATGGAAGCTGCTCTGCAAATTGTTGTCTGAATGTGGCTAAGCAATCTACAAAGCCATGAGTACCCAGAACCCAAAATACTTTCCAATCCTATTTGTTTGGTGATGGTAAAAGCATAGGCCTGAAGATATATCTTTATCTTAACTCTAAATAAGCCTCCTTCAAATGGAGCCTCACTCAGCCCAAGTAACAGACACATATTTGAAAGAGAAAGAAATGCTAAAGATTCCCTCCTGAGATTAATGACACCACTTATGTCACAGTGGATCAATTCCTAAGTGCTTTCACAGGTCATATCATATCCATTATTTGATACTATTAATAGGTGCCCATTTTAAGAAAGGTAACCTGTTAGGTGTGATCATGTGACTTCTTCCAAGCCTGAACATCACTCATGAGGGTCACACATCTGGAACTGGAATCCAAATGATCTGCTACCAATTATATCCTTTTTGATCCCAGTTAAATAAAAAGACTGAATGGAGCAAGTGAATTGTAAATGACAAAGGGAATCCCCTCGTGGCCAGGTAGACCCTGCAGCGGTCACCAGTCTTGGAAGCAGGGCAGTCCCTCTGCCTGCCTCCTGGGCCCACTGCACCAAGCAGATCATGGCCTTGCACGAGTTCCCATTATCCACAGTGGATCTTCTCGGTGGAACGTTTCAACTTGCTCGTGGAGGTCACAGCCATGCCCTCATACTCTCTTTTATAGATATACGTTCTCCCCTCATTTTGTTGAAGTTTTCTCTTTCATACAAACAGCCAAGGCTCACTAAATTGCCATCAACTCATTAGTAGAACTTCTGGTCTGCAAAGCCGTCTGCTTTCCTGCAGAGCGAGTGCTCGTTTGCTATTTACAACATGCTGTTGCTAAGAACAATCTTGCTCTCTGCTGAGTGTCATCGGAAGGTTCCCAAAACCGTATGGCTGACACTGAGTGGACCGTCCCAGAGGTTAGAATGGAAAAGCCCCTGTCTGAATGAGTTGTGTCATCTGGTACAGATTCTTCCACAAGCATACACACATCCTCTTGGGACCCGGACACTCACGATTAGACAGGAGATGGTGCTGGTAGTATCTCCCTCTGCTGCCCACCTCTGGTAAGGCACCTCTCCCACGTGGTCTCTCCTCCCAGGCCTCAGGTCTCCCTGGAGGTCAGCCCAGCTACCCCTTCACAGAGCCCCCAGCACCCACGAAGCCTCTCATGCCCTCAGTAGCTCTGCTCCTGCTCCTTCCAGAGCCTTTTAGGAGCCTACAGAAAATTTTCTATATTTCTCCAGAACCATGAATGCTCTGCTGTCAGTGGGAAGCTACCAGAGGGCATCAGTGGGAAACTGTTCAAGACCCCAGACACACACACCAGTCAACTGGTCCCTGCTGCCGAAACCCCACTGCTGTTGAGGCAACAACTGTGCAACCTCAGCAATCCCTCAACCTTCCCTGGGGAATCCTCCATTCTCCCAGGGCCAGGCCTCACCTCCAGATGCTAAGTGGAACAACTCACAGAGCCAGTTTAAAAGGATGAGCCCAGGAAGCAACGAGCTGGGTCCCTGCACGAGGTAGCTCTGGCCTGGGACACAGTTCCAGCCCTGCCGCAGAACCGACCAGAGCTGGACAATCTCAGGACTGGGTGGGAGGGCAGGCAAGGAGTGTTGCCCCACAGGTCCCCCTGCCCCAGGCCCTGGGCGTGAACATCCAGCAAGTGGCCCCAAAAGCCTCTTCTGCAACTTTCTTAGAAGCCTGAGCAAAATATTCAAATGAATACATATTCAATTCAGCACTTCTTAGTTCTTAAATTAAAAAGAAAAAAAAATTTGGGTACCAGGATTTCAGTCCTAAAGCAAGGCCGACCCACCATTCAGTATGACTGTGGTGCCCTCTGGTGTTCATAAAGAAAGAAACTGTAAACAGGAGTTACAACGTCAAAATATTTCTCACCCCAAATCTACCTTGATCTTCCATGTGCCTGATGCCCGTCCCCCAGCCACCTAAGATGACGAGAGCTGCCGAGAAAAACACTCCTGGAAATATCCGGGTGGGGCAGGTCATGTCTGGAGAGGATGCCGCCCTCTCGGTGCATTCTTCTGAAACTAGAGTTTTGCAATAGCATCCCAGAGCTTGTCTGTTGGGGGATTTATAACCTACAAAATCTGGTTTTTTTGTAAGGCTTCTGTCTGAAGGGAGAAACATTGGAGCAACTGTGGAAATTCTGAGATCTCCACTCCATTCGCTGTTCAGCTAGGTCAAGACAAAAGACCCCTGAGAGATCCAGGTAGCAAATGACAACAAAAACCCAGGAACCAGCCAGAGACAATCAGCCAGTTCACCAGCAGTGAATAAATGCTGCCGGGGGCTGCTGGGGAATGCCAAGGCTAAGAGATGTCCTCCACCTCTCAGAGCACGTCAGAGAGTTCCCAAAATGTCAGGTCTCAGCCAGGTTTTCCTTGGCCAGCTCATTGGGGTGTTTAATTTAAATACAGAATGCACTTTCCAATTTGAAAAAGTTCTCCCTGCATCACGCTGAACAACTCTGACCCACAGGGGCATCTGCGTTTACAACCCCTGATTGCCATTTAGAAGGGAAAGCATGAAGCATGACCCACAATACTTGGCACCTAATGGGAAGGACCAGATCATGGTAAAGAAAACATGTGCTGGAGGTGCCGGGAAGAGGGAAGGTCCCCTAGGAGCAGAGACAGGGAAAGGTAAAAGTCGACCTTCCCTTTGCTGTTCATGTGGAAGAACTTCCATGCCCTCCTGCCCAAACATGAGGCTGTGACGGGGTTGTCAGATTCCCCAGGCTGCCGTAACGAGGTACCACAAACCGCATGGCTTAAAGCAACAGGAATGTCTTATCTTACAGGTCTGGAGGCCAGAAGTCAGAAGTCAGAAGTCAAGGTGTCTGCAGGGTTGGTTGTTTCTGGAGCTCCGAGGGGAGTTGGTTCCATGTCTTTCTCTTGGCCTCTTGTGCCGCCAGCAATCGCTGGTGTGTGTCACTGTGGTGTGCCTCCAATGTCACATGCTGTTCTGCCCTGGGTCTGCGTCTTCACATAGTTTTCCCCATTCTGTGTCTATCTCTCTGTATCTCTTCTCCTTTTCTAAGGAGGACTCCAGTCGTATCGGATTAAGGGCCCACCCTACTCCAGTAAGGCCTCATCTTAATTTAGATCTTAATGACATCTCCAAAGACCCTGCTTTGAAATAAGGCCACATCCACGGGCACCGGAGATGAGGACATGTCTCTTTTACAGGCGCAACACGTTCAGTCCACAACAGGATTGTAAAGTTGGGCAGATTTGGAGATTTTATTTATGCCTAGGCAGTGGTGCTGGGAAATATTTAATAACTAGATTTCCAGGGATGGTGGGGGGCATTAGTGGAGGGAAGCCCTGGTTTGTAATGTTTGCTGATTTCCCTTCCAGGCCTATTTCAAGCTATCAACATAACACCTGGCTTGCAAAACTCCTGAAAATTCAGCAATGTGTGGCTCTTTCATTGATACTAACCATGCCCTTGGGGCTATTTTATGAAAAATGTCGATAGCTAAAAGGAGTTATTTAGCACAGTTTTTAATGCATATTTTGTATTATTGAGGACAAGATGCCCCAACAACTTTTGGTTATCTATGTGTAAAATGACCAATTTGTATGTAATTCATATCCAATTTCAAATCTGAGCATGCGTCCAGGCAGATCTGTTTTCTGGGCCTCCATTACCTTAAAGCAGCATCAGCCTTCTCCTCCCAGCCCTTCCAGACACCTGCCCCCACCTCTGATGTCCTGACCACTCACAGATTTCCCATCTCCCCAGGTGTGACAACTCCACCATATTCTTTGAGATGACCCTGGCACTCAGCTTCTACTCTCTCCATTCCAACCTTGTGATTGGTCTGGGGCCCTTCAGCACCGCCTTCCTTGTCAGATCTTGGATGCCCTCCACCTCTCAAATCTGAAACTCCAGCTTTGCCTCTCTGCCCACCACTGCCACCTTGCCAACAACTCCCTCATGCACGTGATGCTTACATTTCTCTGATACCTCCGAGCTCCCCAAGCCTATCTGCTGGGTCCCTTTCTTCAGCCCTTTCCCTGTTCAGTGAAATCTCTGAGATCACCATTGTAACTGCTGCCTTGTCAATACTCCTAACTCTATCCACCACCCCAGCCAACATTGGACTGTATGTCCATCTGCTGGTGGGGTGAATGCTGGCACTGCAGACCCAGGGTCTCCAGTGCTAGGGGGCTGCAACCCTACCCAGCACCCTCTGTGTGTCCCAGTAAGACCTTTTACCATTCTCCACCACTCCTCAGCATTCCCATCTCACTTCCAGCAAAAGACATTCCCACTTACATCACACACACACACACACACACACACACACACACACACACAAAACAACAATAGAGAGAATACTCCCTTGTTAACAAAGTGTGTTCACATAGGGTCATTTGACCCACACACCTGGGACAGGTAGGCAGGGAAAGTGTTATTATTCCCACTTTATAAATCAAGAAACTGAGGCTTAGAGGGGTTTCATGTACACATCAGACAGTTATTAACGGAGCAAGGGTAGGAACATGGGTCTCCCAATTCTGAGCATCCCAGGTCAAGCGGTGCAGTGATTTTACCAGTGAGACCTTCGTATCCAGAACGAGCTCCCACATCTGTGGACACCATCCAAATTCTCTATCCACCTC
Source organism: Pan paniscus (assembly GCF_029289425.2). Classification (NCBI taxonomy): domain Eukaryota; kingdom Metazoa; phylum Chordata; class Mammalia; order Primates; family Hominidae; genus Pan; species Pan paniscus. Next base: position 81,765,903 of record NC_073256.2, on the reverse strand, counting down.
TAGGGTGTGCTGCCTTCTCAACTATGATTCAATTGCTCTCAAGGCACCTAAAGTTTATTTACCCTTTATGCTACCAAAAAAAAAAAAAAGCAGAATGATCTTGAAAGCAAGAAGCAGTTTTATTTCCCTTTCCTCTGAGAGTTGTTACCACCAATTGTGTTTCCTTGTGGAAGTGTTTGGCTGGTAGAGTATTCTCAGAGTCCTAGGCTGAAACAAGACAGTTCACCCTCTGCTCCTGTGATCTGGTTCACAGCTCGGGAGCAGACCAGGGGTCTGATCTGGAAACATCATCCCATGGAAGCCAAATGCGTGTCTGGAGACCCACCAAGATGTCATGGAGAAGAATCCGCTGGGTAGATCCAGTGCTGAGGGCTTACATGGATGAGATGATTCTCTGTAAACACATAATACGAGCCAAAGCCACTTCCTCTGGGAATGGGAGTCCTAAGTGAGTCATATTCTAGTCAATTAGGAATCTCAGCTCTTTCCCGGGCCTTCCAGCAATGCATGCACACCAGAGGGAATCTGCTTCTGCCAATGTAAAAAGTATTTCCCTATCCCAGTTCCTCTTCCAGTACCTTTGTTTGTGTTGCACCCACATGGTTGTACATGGAGGCAAATATGCAAAACAGGTGCCGACCTCCTGTGTGGTCCCAGGCCAGCCTGCGTGCCTTCCTGCAAGGCCACCTCCAGATGTCTTGCTTTTTGACCTGCCCATCCCACCCCATAAGAACTGATGTCTGTGGGATACACCAGAAGCACTGGACTGGGATACGGATGGCTTGGCTTCTAACTGTGTGAACTTGGGGAAGGCCCATGCTCTCCTGAGTCTCCGATTCCTCCTCTGCAAAATGAGAGTTTTGCTGTGGGCGAAGCTAACTGGGCAATGCCATGAGGACTGCTTATGTTGTCACGATGAAGGGGACTCCGTAGAGCAAACAGAGAGTGCTGCAGGGAGTCGAGGACAAAGGAGCTCCTTTTATACAAGATTTATTTAGGGGCTCATAGTTATGTTTAGAACTAGACAATGTTTTTGCCAAGCTCTAGTGGAAATGGAAAATGAGGAACAGCAATGTATCAAGCGATGAGGAGCAAATAAAAAGAAGGGAAAGCCCGGGCCTGCTCGTGGGTGAATCAGCAGGCAGCACGCACCTGTGGAATCATTGATTCATGCACATTTTAAGCAGTTTTGATGGGCAGATTTTGAGGAGAGATGGAACAGGATTGGACTGGCCCATGGGGCCATTTAAGGCAACCTAGGGCACTCTTGGTGGCTCTGAGGACAGCAGTTTAAAAGGATGCCTCCTAGTCCTTGCCCATGGCTGCCTCATGGGGGCACTGTCACTGTCTCCCTCCCAAGCAGAGTGGGGTGGTGAGAAGAACAGAAATGTTGTGAATATTAAATAATAATATCCACACAAAGCACGAGCACGTAGCTTTCAACAAATACCAGCAACTATTCATGCTCTGTGGTCGTCTCAAAGGCAAAGAAAAGGGGAGCCTTCTCTAGGCTCCCAGCTGCACTCAGGTCCCACATGTTCAGGTGTGCCTGCCCCGCTGCTGCCCTGAGTGTTGGCCAGCGGCCAATGCCTTCAGCTCTCCTCCATCCTAAGGAGGAAGCCCCAGGGCCTGTGGGGAGCACAGCACCAGTGCTGGGAGGCAGTGGCCATACTGGTTCAGAGTACCCAGCTGAGTGTTTTAGACTTGTGTTGAAATCCTGGCCCTGCCATTTACTAGCTGTGCTGCTTTAGACAAGTTACTTCAATTATCTGAGGCTCAGTTTTTCATCTCCAAAATGTGCAAACATTTATTAAATAAACAGCTGTGGAGTAAATGGGAATAAGACTACTTTCCATATGGGAGGTCTCTGTGGCAATTAAATGAGGTAATTACTAGGCCAACTGATGACATAGTAGGTGCAATGATTAATTTTATGTGTCAACTTGACTAGGCTGCAGGGTGCCCAGATATTTGGTCAAACATGATTCTGGGTGTGTCTGCATGGGTGTTTTGGGTGAGATGAACATTTGAATCATTTGAATCAGTTGACTGAGTAAAGCAGGTTGCTGCCCCCCACCCCACCCCCACTGTGAGTGGCCATCATCGAATCAGTTGAAGGCCTGAATGGAAAAAAAAGATTGACCCTCCTGCCTCACTGCTTTGAGCTGGGACATTGGTTTTTTTTCTGCCTCCAGACTCAAACTGAAACATTGGCTCTTCCTGGGTCTCAGGCATGCTGAGTGCAGATCCTGGGACTTGTCAGCCTCCATAACCACATGGGCCAACTCCTTATTTTATATATGTGTATATACAAAATGCATACATTACACACATATATCCATCTCTCCTACTGGTGCTGTTTCTCTGAAGAACCCTGACTAACACAGTAGGTGCTTTAAAAAAATAGTTTGCTTTTAATGATTGCTATTTCTGTTATCTCAAAACTAAGCAAGAAATGATGTCTAAATGTAAAGCTGATCGAAATTATGTTGTTTAAGAGGTAGGAGGAGATGCCAATAATGACCTAAGTAGCACCTGTTATTTGTATGCCATTCAGATGGTATATTTCATCTTCTAAAATGAGCATTTATAATAACATATGTGTGTATCAATTGTGGCAATATCATTACCTTAAACTCTGGGAAAGACATTTTTAAATTTATATTGATAACTACCTTCTATTTGTATAGTTCTTTAAAATTAAAGAATCATATTAATTGTACTATGACTTTACCATTCCCTAGTTATGATGAAATCACTGATATGCAAACCTGACTGTCTGCTAAAGTGGCTGAAGAAAGTGCTCAATGATTGCTTCTGCAACTTATAGAGGTGGTGAGGGGCTCTCACGAGCATAAGCCCAGGAGAAAGCCATCACTACGAGATTCCAGACACAAGGGAGGACTGTGAGCAGCCTCAAGATGTGAATAAGGAAAGATTCATGCCTGTAATTTCAGCACTTTGGGAGGACGAGGTAGGCAGATCACTTGAGGTCAGGAGTTCAAGACCAGCCTAGCCAACACGGTGAAACCCCATCTCTATGAAAAATACAAAAATTAGCAGGGCATGGTGGTGGGCACCTGTAATCCCAGCTACTCGGGAGGCTGAGGCACAGGAAACGCTTGAACCTGGGAGGCAGAGGTTGCAGTGAGCTGAGATCTTGCCACTGCAATCCAGCCTGGGCGACAGAGCAAGACACTGTCTCAGAAAAAAGAAAAGAAAAAAAAAAAGAACATGCCACAAAAGCACATACTGCAGGTGGAGGAGGAACAGAAGGAGACCTCCCCACTCTAGCAGGTGGGCTTACCAGTAGAGGAAGGGGGCAGTGGTGGCAGGGGAAGGACACAGCAAGTCCATCGTGACCCATGATTCTGGAGATGAACTACTTTCTGACAACATGAGTATGCCTTGAAATGATTCATAAGAAAAGATGCAGTCAGAAGAAATGGTATGTTTAGTTCCTTTAAGGTTCTAGGTAGGAATAAAGGACATAGGTCTCCAGGGGATTTTAATCTTTTGTTGTACAGGCCATGAGTTTGAAGAGAAAAGAAGATGTAGGAAATGGACATTGGCCCAGGAAGGTGTCAAAGGACACAGTTGATTTTCTGGTCATGACTCTGAGCTACCAGACATTAAATAGCCATCAAGGAGCACCATGAAGACTACGAAGGCTATCAAATAACCCGGCTGGCAGAAGACTCGCCTCCTGATGAAGACTTTCAACTGAAATCTGAGTTGGAGAGGAAGACAGGCTCCATTACATTTACACTATGAAGGGCAATAAAAGATAAAATGCCCAATATTTTTTAGAAAACATAACAGGAAGACTACCAGGAACAGTATTTATAGGCACAGTTGTTTATTCACCAAGGTTTATTGAATTACTAGTTGCCCTGGAGACTGTAACAAATGAATGAGATCCAGGCCCCATATCAACTGGAAGTGTCTTCTCCAAAGCAAATGTCTGAGGGGCTCTCGACCACCCCCACCCTCACTGTCAAAAGTTTCAGCTCTGAGAAGGGAGAGAGATCCAGTCTCTTTAGAGGGCATCAGCAGGAAGTGATGCTGTGGCATGGATAGTTTCATTTCTGGGCCATGCCAGAAACCCAGGTGTCTCCTTTCACTCACCCTCTCCATTTAAACCAGGCCGATCAATTAACCAGGCCTAATCACATCTCCTTTCTAAAGCTCTAAAGTCCACTCTCTTCCTCTGTTTCTTGAATAGAGTTAGTGAACTTGGTCACTACCCTTGACCAAGCTTATTATCTCCTGCCAGCCTCCTAACTGACAGTCCTTTCTCCAGTCTTTCTCTGGTCCCCATATACTACATCCCTTTCAAATGCAAATGTTATCTCATCGCTGCCCTGCTGATAACTCTTCAAACTTGCCCATTGATCTTTAGCTAAAAGTCCAGCTTCTTAGCAGGGCCAGCCCCACGGACTTGCCCCTGCCTCTTCCTCCAGTGCCACTTCTTCCCAATGCCATCATGTCCACTCAAACCCAGTTTCTACTAACTACTATACACTGTTTAGCTCCATGAACACACCATTGTCTCTGTCCTCTGAGTCTTTACACATGCTGTTCCCTGTCTCAAAACATTCTTCTACTCCCTTTGCCCTGGTCTCCCAATCCCACCTGGCTCACTCCTTCAGCGCAAAGGGTCAAATTTTTTAAATGTCAGGAGAATGTCACAAATGATGAAGGTAGGAAGCAGAGAGAGGAAAGCAGTGGCCCATGTGAAGCAGGAATCCTGGAGGAGGCCGGATTAGGAGTTCAACTATCAGAAAAGCTGAAGAAATTGCATGAGCAAGACCATGGAGGCAAGAAAAGTACTGGGCAAGCTGGAAAATTGAAGGCAGACAGATCTACCTGGTGCATAAGAGGTGGGGAAGAATGGATAAATGGGTGGCCAAGGGGAGAGGCTTGGTCCAGTGAAGCTAGAGAAGGTGAGAGGCCTTGAAAACCAAGCAAAGGAGTTTAGTCCTCGTTTTATAAACAACGGGAAAAACTTGAAACTGGGGAGTGCCGGTTTCTATTTTAGAAAGGCGTGGCCAACGAGTGCAGAGAAATGAGGTTGGAGAGATGAGTGATCTTAGAGGAAGATGAGGAGATGAGGGCCCAGACAAGGGTGGCAGCAGGAAGAACTGGCTGAGGTGATGGGTTCGGGAAAGATGTGGAGATCCAACCCCCTAGGCTCAATGTTCAATGACCGAATGCAGCAGTAGAGAGTGACTCGGGGATCAGAGGGGACCTGAGATCCTCGCCAGAGAAACTGGGAATATGGTGAGGCCCGTTGGCTGAGGTGGGAATCACAAAGGGGGAACAGGTTTGCGGAAGATAATGAATTAGTTTTGGAACATGTTGACTTCAGGGTACAGGCTCTAGAAGCCCTCGTGCCTAATTAAAATCAGACACAGCCCTGGTTTCAGCATGCAGGGCCGTTCACAGAAACCACCTGTTAGAGTTCATTTTATCCTTCCTGGTGTCCTTGTGTTTCCATGACTCCTCTTTTTCATATCCCAATGAAGCAAAGTGAATTGTTTGCTTTGCACGCCAAGAATGAGTTGTCAAAGCGCAGGTAGAGTGGACATGAGCGCTGGTGAGTAAGAGAAGAGCGGTTGTGCCGGGGCCAAAATTTTCACTAGGAAATTGTTTTTCTCCCTAAGTTTGTGTCAATCAGTCATAGTCTGTTTCTCTTCCTTTCAAGATTCCTCCCAAGTCCCAGTGCTGACCTGCCCTCATGAGCAACCTGAACACTCCAGACAACACTGCTTCTTCGCTCTGAGCCCCTGGGGCACTTTGAAGTTCACAGTGCGCACATTTTTCACATAGTTTTGTAGTTTCCTCTTTGCTTTTGAACTCTTTGCAGGTGTACATCTTGTCTCAACTAAATTCTTAACTCTTAAAGAGCCCAACTTATGTCAAACATTTTATTTTGCTGTTGTCACAGTGCCTAGTACAGTCCCAGGTGCATATTAAGTTTTCAAAAATACAAACGGGATTGAAACTGACATTGAATTCATTTGGCATAGAAAGGAGTGTGGAAAACAACCTCCTTGAAAGGACACAGTATGAGAGGAGATAAGGTTGATGCGGGGAGGGAGATAGCGTCAGTTCCTACCATGCAGAGGAACGTATCCTAACATTAAGAAAAGGCTTTCCCTCTCTTGTAATAATAATGATTTTGCATTCTAAATATACTTGAAAGGACGAAAATACTGGTCTTCTAGTTGCCAAGTAAATTGTCTTCTCAACTGGCTAAAACGTCTGTTTTCCTGAGACCACCTTTTGTGACCAACAATATTGGTAATATAAAAATGTGGAACTTTCATTTATAGTGAATTACATGCCATAGTACTCCGCACCACTTAAATGGCAAGACTGAGAGTGAATCTTTCACTTCCTTTTGGTTAGAGCTCCATTTGTGTGGCCATCATGATGTTTGGGTAACTTAAAAGGAGAGTATTCATGACTCAGCTCGTGACATTTTCCCCAGGCAGAAGAGACGGGACAACCCCAAGTATTATGGTGGCCAGATTGTGTACTTGTCATATTGGAGGAAGATGTCTATGGAAGAGGTGAGGAGAGGAGGCAGGAAGCTGGTTTTGTAAATCAATGAATCTCAAAGATTTCCGGGACTGTCCTGCCACCAGTGCCTGGCACTCTACCATCCACATCACATTTAATATGGATCCCTGCTCCCCAGACAGCAGGATACCCTTTACCCTTACAGGGCATTGGAATAATGGGACCACAGCTTGTAGCTTTCAGTAGGAGACACAATTAAGAGGAGGAGGATGAGGAGTGGCTTGAAAGGAGGATGAGGGGATCAGGTGATGGGTATCCTAAAAGCCCAAACTTGACCACTACACAATCTATGCATTTTTAAAAATTGCACTTGTACCCCATATATTTATACAAATACAATAAAAATTAAAGCACATTGGGTTCTACTCTCTGGAGCAGCATGAAGCATGCCTCCGGAGGTCAGCGAAGATGAGGGGAAAAGACACTAACTAGAGTGCTTGCTTCACAGCTGTGCCAAGGACTTGACTCCCCATGCATTTTAGAGCATAACCTTCCCCCTTCTGAGGTTCCCATGGGATAGCAGGGTAAACAGCAGGAGAGCTCCTTCTCAGCCCTGGTGGCACCGACACCCCTTGGCTCTGGGTCACATTCCTCCACAGACTTCACAGGCCTCAGGTTACAAAGGCCCTGTTGCACAATTCTTGGGAGAGTGGGCATGGGGGCTGGGCTGGGATGACAGGCAGTGTCCTGCGCGTGTCGGAGATCCAGTGTGGCCGCCTGCCAAGGTGCCTCAGGGGACGGCAGCAAGAGGAGACTCTGCTGTCTCAGGATCTTCAGAGAGGTAGCTTCCTTTTGCTTTTTTTCCTTCCAAGCCTCTTAAATAAAACTTGTCAAGGCTGCATCTTCTCCGGTAATTCAAGAGAAAACATTTCAAAAGTTTGCTTGGCATACCTGTGTTTCATTTTACTGGAGAGATTTGAAACTTCAAAACCGCAATGAAGAATCCTGAAACTAAAACATCTTTTATCCCTCTGTTTTTCACAATTAGCTTTCTTCTGCAGTTATACACTGTAGTGTGTGTAAAATTACTCAATATATTACACAACTTTTAAAATTAATAAGGAAGCTGAAAGTTATTACAACAACTGTTTAAAGCCTATGCCATGATGGAATGCTCTTTCTTATGCTCCTTCTTGTTGGTAATTGCTTCATAATTATCTTTTATTAAAGGCAACCTGCATGTAATACCAGAAACATATGGAAAATTCTTACAGGAAGTACACATTTTAGTTGGCTAAAAAACAATCTAATGGCCTAGAAAATACTTACCAGACATCTCTAAGGTTAATGATGGCGCTGATGACTATAAAAGTTAGGTCTCTATTTATATTTAAAAATTCTTCATTTCATTTCATTTTCTTTCAGAATTTGGATCTTTGGGCTGATATTAGTACATTTGCAATGAATTTAATTGGAAAAACGCTGACTACCTGCACCCAGGGACTGCCTGGGCTCAAACTTGCAGATTAATTACGGATGCAAGACATATATAGCTTCGTGTATGTCAAACCCTGGACAAGTCTAAGGAGGCTCCTCCTACACTATCATGTTAATTCCAAATAGAATATTAATTCATGGGATAAGTCACAGAAGGCTCATATAGAAGATATATTAGGTAAGTAAGTGTAGGTCGGATACCACGAATGGATGTAATAGCCAGCCCCACACCTGCCAGATAAAGTGTTTACTCATCTGTACATTCAAGGGTGTACACACACACATTCATAAACAAAGTATTATCTACCTAAACAGGAAAAGACAAGGCCACAGGAAGACCGTATATTTATTATAAAGTAAAAATCTGGTAAATTGTATACTTTTTTTTTAAGAAAAAAAGGATTACTTCTAATCAGCCCTCAATTTACAGTAGCTAGTCAATTTCCCTGGATTTATTTTCACTGTTATCTCAGTGTTTTGAATGGGTTCTTCGGTGCTTTTTCTTGTCATTGACCAAAGCTTATCTTGTATGGAGGTGCAGAGGCTAGGAGAATATCTGCTTTTACCAATAACCACACCAAGGTGATAAATGAGATTTCCTCCTTTTAGAATATTCTAACTTAGAAAATCAAAGAGTTAGTTCAAATATGAACCAATACATTCATTCATTGTGGGGCAGAGTGTATTGGAGAGGCCACCAGGCTAAGAGTGAGGGGGCTTAAACTTTAGTCCCCAGCACTAACTAGCCTGATACCCTTAGCTGAGACACTTCTCTGTGTGGTTTCTCCTGGAAACGAAGCTGTGGAATGGATGATCTTCTAGTTCCCCTCCGACTCTAAAATTCTGCAGTATGTGACAGGCTGCAGCAGCATGTGACTAACACAAGGGTCAGGGAATGTTACAGTCAATAAATGCAAATGGAGATGAGTTAGGACATTCTGTGTTTTGTGGGTATTATCTGAGGTTCAGCTTAAACTTAGTTTTCAATGGCTATCAATGAAGGAAGCCTAAAAACTGGGCCAATGAGATTTTAATGTTCAAGGTCTTAAGTGGTTATGATTAGATCATAACCTAATTGTGAAAATCACAGTGACTTCTGTACAGAAGTTGAATGTGTGCTATAAAGTTTATGTGCAAGTATATTTTGCTTTTATCTGGATCTCTCAGTTTTACATGCTTTGGGGACTATTACTACTTTCATAGAGTGTGAGAGTATTGACCTTACTGCTGTGATATATTTATTCGTGATGTGTTGGAGGCCAAGGAGAGTTAGAGTTGTGTCCTGTGGATAGAGAATCCATCTCCTCCTCTTCTTGTCGATGGCTGTTGGGGTCCCCTGTGGGTAACTGACCTACCTGTCAGAACATGGACTCTTGCTCCCACTGAGGGAGCATCGCCATCAACTCTGACCTTGCAGGCAGAGCTCAGCGTGCCTGCCTGAGCTGTCCTGTGCTCCAACTCCGGGGTTGCAGTGTGCTAAGACCCAAGGGAGTCCACATGGGGATGAGTCAGGGCCTGGCGCTGGCCCCGTGCTCCGCCCCACTGGTAAACAGAACAGTTCTTTGCCGTCACTCAGAGCCTCTCAGGGCCCCAAGACTCCAGGAAGAAACAAGTGTTGTAGAAGCCAAAACCCCAAGGCAAGGTAAAGAAAACAGAACTGTCCGCATCCCCAGCAATGATTTCACTGGCAGAAGTTGCTGGGGGCGGGGTGGGGGGTCCGGTATATGTTCCAGCAGAGCTGTTTTACTTACTTCTCAACCAAAAGGCCCTTCTCTTTTACTCTTTATAGGGGTATCCTTTTGCCTTTCAAGATTTGAACTTTCAAAACTTGACCTTAGAGTCAGTCTTGCTTGCTAACCCATAATACAACTTTGCACCTTTTATTACTTTTGTTTGTTTTTGTACTGGCTTCTATTAAAATACTTCCTTAGTTAACTTATTTTTGTTTACTCTACCCTGTCATCCGGGGAGGGGCTATTGAAAGAAAAAAACCTCTAAATAGAAATATATCACCAGCAGCACAAGTGGACTACAGACTCGGAAATGTCCTCACCGTCCGGCTTCATGGCAAGCAGCCTGGCTGTTGGCAAGATGCGCCCAGCTCTGCTTCTGCTCGTGTGGAACCTTACATTACCCTAACGCAGCTGGGGCACACGCCGTCTGTGCTTATACTGTTCTTCTTAAGCTTGGAGACACACTCACCTTGAGATCTCTCCTCTTTTTCATTTAGACACTGGCAAGTCCTGTTCTGAGCTTAGCAATGCCAAGTACCTGAACTGGAGGCATGGCTGGCTGATCCCTTCTAGCTCCCTCCAGTAGTGTCCCACCTTGGCTATATCAGTAACTGCGCCTCCTGTTATTTCTCCTTCCCGGTTGTCAAGGTCAAACCTGGGCTGGATATTGTGATGTCACAGAGTGGAATCCTCGCTCCTCCAGATGGTCCAGCTGAGGCCCTCTTGGACAACACTTCCTCTCCTGCCCACGGTGGGAGGTTGGGAAGGACATTCCCCCATTTCCATTTGCTCTGCCATTCAAAACCTTGTGAGGGCCCTCAGGGAAGGATCCCTTTGCAGGTCATAAACTGACCTACAGAATTATGGGATCTTAACTGTGGGGAGAGACCTAGAAGACCGGCTAGTGACCAGATTCTCATCTAACTCCTTTCTTTTTTTTACAGATGAGGAAACTGAGGCCCCACGTGGTGAAGTGGCAGATCTGATTCTACAGCCCAGGTGCCCTCAGTGTCAGCCCCTGCCATTCTGACCATGCTGCACTCAGATCTTGTTCTACTCTCTGGAGTTTGTCCACATCACAGTTTTCTGGTAGCTCATCAGACAATTTTTACCCGAATCCACCCACAACAAGAGACCATTTGGATAATGTACATTATGGGAAGAGAACAGAGTCTCGGTGAAGATCATGTTTCCCCAGCAACACAGGTGCCAGGAGTAGCTGGCTCTGGTCCCAGCCCAGACTCAGAATCCTGAGCCACCAGACCATTTCCAGATTAACAAGTAAGGTGACTTCTGAGCAACTAATGTTTTCATTGAGATTTGATGATAAGCAGCAAAGCTCAAATGAAAGTCCAGAGTTAGTGTTGGCAGGGCGAGATGGCTCATGCCTGTAATTCCAGCACTTTGGGAGGCTGAGGTGGGAGGATCACTTGAGCCCAAGAGTTTGAGACCAGCCCGAGCTATATAGTGAGACCCCATCTCTACAAAAAATACAAAAATTAGCTGGGCGTAGTTGTGCGTGCCTGTAGTTCTAACTACTCAGGAGGCTGACAGGGGATGATCGCTTAAACCCGAGATATCAAAGCTGCAATGAGTCGAGATTGCACCACTGCACTCCAGCCTGGACGGCAGAATGAAACCTTGTCTAAAACACACACACACACACACACACACACACACACACACACACACACAGTATTGATTACAGCGCTATACCAGGTTCTAGTGTTGAGTAAGGGACAGGGAGGAGCAATCTGTAAAGAAATAGAGTCTCACTGGAATTTCATTCTTCATTATTTCATACCCTTCACTTTTTCTAGACGCTAACCCCATATGATACTAAAAAGTGTCTGTATTGCATCAGACGACGTATCTGTGAAGTCAGAGAATTGTGCTTTAAGAATCTCTCAAGAGGAGAACATATATTGGGCTTTCATAATACCAATAACATTTTACATCATGCTTCATTTACAAGCTATTTTCACACATATCACTCTATTTAATCTTCACAACTTGGTGAGATAAGCAAAGTATTATTTTCAGTATAATTTTCTGGATGAGAAAATTATAGCTTAGAGAAGTTGTGTCTTGCACGAGATCACAAAGCTAATTAAGTGGAAAGGTTACTTAACATTAACTACAAACCAGATCTTCCACCAAGCCTTTTCCCCACCACAGGGCTTCGCTGGTTGGGGAGAAATTGTCATTTGGTCCCAGAACACACTTGAAGGCCACTGCCTTAAGCAACCCTTTGAGTAACAAGGAAGAAAGTATTCCCATAGGTCATAAATACTGCTTTACTAACTTCCTAAATGTCTTCATAAAATCTTAGGGAAATGGTTAATGGACACTAATTTTAAACTTTAAAATAATATAATTATTGCCCTTTCTTCCAACAATTCCACATCTGTGAATTCTCCTAAGAGAACCATTATGGATATGAAAAATATTTAGCTACAAGAGGTTTTTTGAAGCACTGTTTATAACAGAAAACATATATGAAGCTCAGCATTGGAAAAGTGGTAAAATGGATTATGCTGAACTCAAGAAAATAATGTCAGGGTTTCCCACACTTTGATTATTCATGTGGCATCTTCAGAATATTGCCATCTGCACTAATATTTACTTAACATTTTCCTTTAAATTAATTCATACATTTTACTGGAATAAAATTATTTAAAGGTATTTTTTATTATTAACATAAGTAGAAATACAGTATTAATTGCCTTAAATGTCAGATGACAATAAAAACAAATACAATGAAAACAAAGTAATGTTATTAATGCATGAATTTGGTCCCAATACCTTGAAGAAAACATATGACTGATTTAATAAAATCACAAGTAATCCCTTTTTTTTGCCATCACAAACTTCACCTTTCTGCATTAAAAAATCTCTTTTTTCACCTCTGATCTATAAAAGGTTCAATGGAAAAAAGATATGCAGTGTGTGTCTGACCCCAAATCACAGTTAGATATATTTATGCATACCTTGCATACTAAATCAGTAATTCTCAAAACTTGCTTGAAAGGTCACCTTGCTTAGAACAGGGTATTCCTCTGGCAGGATATGCAGGGATCAAACCTCTTTGCTCAAAGCAGTCTTCCTCCAGCTATCATCTCAGGGCAAATAAAAATGACATCTTTCCTTGTGTTTTGTCTTGGCTGAGCATACTCAATACTGTACATTCTGTGGAGGTGTGGGTTATGCCGCATCCTTTGAGCATACATCCCTGTGTTGAAACAGGTGCACACCTGTAGCAGAGGCAGGCAAAGCCTCACACCTGGAGCACACAGAAGCTTCAGTCCCCTATGGCAGTGATGAGGGAAGCCTGCATAGCTCTTCAGAAGCAGGCACTCTGCAGGCTAAGTGAAAGCTATAGATATTTGTAAGTCAGAGTTCAAAGGTTTTTGCTTAGTTATGGAGGAGGATTTTGTGGGGGGAAATGCTAATTTTGTCAACACTTAAATTCCACTTCAAGGCAGAATTTCTCAAATTGTGTTCTACAGACCACCTGCACCAGAATCACCTACTTCATATATATATATATATGCAGATTCCCACACAGCTTCCTGCATTTACTGCCTCCAAATCTCACGGCCTGAGTGAGAGACTCATGTTAAGTCAAGCTTCTCCAGGAGCTTGTGGTGTAGGTGTACACAAATACTTGAGAACAATGCTCTAGGCCAGAAGTTCCCAAACTTTAGAGCAAACCAAAGAGTGCCTGGAGGACTTGTTTTTGTTGTTTGTTTGTTTGTTTTGTTTTCTGAGATGGAGTCTCACTCTGTTGCCCAGGCTGGAGTGCAGTGGCACGATCTCAGCTCACTGCAACCTCCGTCTCCCAGGTTCAAGCAATTCTCTGCCTCAGCTTCCCTAGTAGCTGGGCTTACAGGCACCCCCCACCACGCCCAGCTAATTTTTTGTAATTTTAGTAGAGATGGAGTTTCACCATTTTGGCCAGGCTGGTCTTGAACTCCTGACCTCGTGATCCACCCGCTTCGGCCTCCCAAAGTGCTGGGATTACAGAAGTGAGCCACCGCGCCCGGCTGAGGACTTGTTAAAACACAAATTGCAGGCCCCACCCATCAAGTTTCTAGTTTGGGATGTCTAGAGTGAGGCTCAAGACTTGACACTTTTAGCAGGTTCCTAGGCCTGATGGTGGACACCAGACTTTGAGAACTACCGCACTTGGACCAAGAAATTGAATGTACAGTATAGAGTGCTCTCGATAGTAGTACAGAATGTACAGTATTGAGTACGCTCTAAAGGCATTTCCAAAGGCCTAGGAAATGGAGTTTGGACCTTGAGTCTTTACGTATTCAGAAAAGAATTGGTATAGAAAGGAATTTTGTTCTTATTTTGCTTTTGGTTTTTGTTCTTTAGGATTTTTCTTACAAATAATTTTTATTTTTCCACTAAAATGCTCGTAGTCTATGTCCATCCATTCAGGATACTTCAAGGTTAAACAGAATCACTTCCTTATTTTGTACCTTTTAAAATATGGGAATCTTAATGAATGAACACAATTGATGTCTGACTTTTCAGAGGCCTGCATTAATTTGATTTCAGTGACCCACTGGAAACCAGTGTCAGCATAACAACAGTTACGAGAGCTAAACCTACAAAACAGGTAAGGCATATAAACTGACTAAGTGCTAGAGATTTTAATTAAGCCTAGTGACTCTGAAGCTGGACTCCCTCTTAAAAGATGTTGAGAATTCAACTTAATTCTGAAAAAGTACATCTAAATTCGGGTCTTTTTACCAACCAAACTATTTATGCTTAATAGAAATGGAAGCGTGCCTGTAGAATCAGAAAGATCTTTCTGTTGAATCAGAAACATATTGCTAATGTTTGTAGCTATGGGACCCACCTCATGTACAAACAAAATCATAACATTTTCTCAAAACAAAGGTAGTACTATATACCCCAACAGAATTCATTTTTAAGGAGTGCTAATGACATTATTAAAAGAAAATGTCAGCCAAACTGCAATAAAACATTTCCAGGCCAATAAAAGTAGTTTGAGTTGAATGCTCTAAAACTATTGGCTTTGAAAGGTTAAAATAATAAGTGATCACAGATCCAAGAAACACAATGCTCAAGTCATTAGCAGAGGCATTTTATGCTGTATTGTAAGTAAAGTGTAAGGCATGTATTGGTTTAGATCCTATAAGGTGATCCCTATAAGACCAATGCCTGCCCTTTCTATGTGGCTCTTCTGTGAAGAACAGAAAGTTATATATAGGAACAAGAACCCACACATTTTAGAAACTAAAAAAAAAAATTATATTTGACTTCGTGATACATTTGTGTGATTCCATTCAGACATAACTGTCTGATATTTTGGAAGTGCTTTAAACCAAACATGAGACACACTGTGAAGACCTACATTCCCAAAGACTGCTGCTAATATTGGTCTAACTTTCCCAGTGAGTCTCTGTCTCAGAAAACTTTTCTACTTTCTCCACCCATGATAGAAATCTGTCTCTTCTCCTTTTTCTTTACCCCCAAATAGTCACAATGGCAGAAACACATAATGCCATACAGACCACGCCAAGTACAAGTGGTCTCTGCTGTGGCCTGAGAGTTCTACAAAATTCATATGTTGAAACTTAATCTTCATTGTGGTAGTACTGAGAGGTGGGGCCTTTTGCAGAGTGACTAAATCACTCATTGTATTAGTTTATCTTCACGCTGCTATGAAGAAACACCCAAGACTGGGTAATTTATAAAGACAGAGGTTTAATTGATTCATGGTTCTGCATTGCTGGGGAGGCCTCAGGAAACTTACAATCATGGCAGAAGGCAAAGGAGGAGCAGGCACCTTCTTCCCAGTATGGCAGAACGGAGCGAGTGGGAGCAGGGGAAATGCTGGACACTTATAAAACCATCAGATCTCATGAGACGCACTCATTGTCACAACAACAGCATGAGGGAAACCACCTCCATAATCCAATCACTTCCCACCGGATCCCTCCCACAACATGTGGGGATTATGGGGATTACAATTCAAGATGAAATTTGAGTGGGGACACAGCCAAACCATATCACTCATGAATGGATTAGTGCCTTATAAAAGGGCTGGAAGAAACTAGCCCCTTTTGCTCTTTTGCTTTTCTGTCATGTGAGGACACAGCGTTTGACCCTTCCAGAGGATGTGGCCATAAGGCACCACCTTGGAAGCAGAGCAGCCTTCACCAAGGCCAGTGCCTTAGTCTTAGACTTCCCAGCCTCCAGCACTGTGAGAAACAAAATCCTGTTATATATAAATGACCCAGCCTGTGGTCCTTTGCTATAGTAGCATAAATGGACCAAGACAGTCTCCAATCTCAATTATGCCCTCAGCACAGGGCAGTTCTCTCACTATCCACTGCACACTCATTGCAAACTCTCACCAATCTCTGGAAGCCTTTCATTTGTGTCCCTCTCATTCTTAGTGGTGAGCCTCATCTCCTCCGCAAAAAACTCAGAAACCATTAACTATTCCCTTTTTCAATTTCAACCCTACCCTACTCTAAATACATCCACATCTGTGCCCACTCTTAACACCTTCCTGCAGCTCAGTGGAAAGGCATTCTCTTTCAGACCAAGGATAATACCTCTCTATGTGACCTGAGCCCCCGTTTAATACTGCTACTTTTGAGAACTTGCTCCTTCAATTATTCCCTTTAGCTAATTTCTACCACAGTCTCTGTCTCTCTCTCTCTCTCTCTCTCTCTCTCTCATTTCTGGCTCTCCCTTCTCAGCATAAAAACATTCTCAAGTCTTTTCTATTTATAAAAACATGAAACCTCCCTGAACCCCAAGCCGCTCTCCCCAACACACGTACTTAAAGTTCTCTCTTCTCTTCCAAGCTAAGCTAATGGAAAAAAAAAAAACTACTACATTTCCTTTCAAGCCATAAGGCCGATGTCCAAAGCAAGACAAGGAGGAGACAAAAGAACACAGGCTTGTTAATCATTTTATACTTAATCATTTCCCTTCATGGCATCACTACCAAACTCTCCTAGGACTTCTTCAAGCTACAGCTACAGCTAGAAGACAGACTACCCATGTCCTTGCCTCGAAGACTGTTGGCAGCATTTTAATGTGATCTTTCTCATTATAATGCTGTTGCCAGGATATCGGGGAATGGATTATGTGTAGTTCAGGGTCAGATGGACTCAGAATCCCTCCAGTTACCCTCCAGCTGTGTTTCTGGCTTACCTTGGTGTTAAAATCACAGGAAAGCAAGCGTTTGGAAGTGTCCTCTCCTCATGAGATCTTGCTGTTATCTGTACGTTCCCTTGAAACCACTGACTCTTCATTTTTACTAAGCCACCTCTGATCACCTTCCCTTTCATTTGCAGATGGATTATCCTCTGAATTCCCCCAGTGCTTAATACTCTTATAGCATTAAGAAACCTAAAGAAATCTACCTTGATCTTTTCTCTGAGCAGTCTCTCATTAGGTTGAGTTCTACCCAGTTTATTTGCATAACTACTCCTTGATTCTAAGATTAAATCGGTTAGGAGACAACTAAGAACTAATAACAGCTTTTTAGGAAAAGAAAACAAGAAAAGACTACTATATAAGTAGAGGCATCAATTGAACATATGTTCCAATTTAAGAGACGTTTAAATGTAGAAAAAGGGGCTGCTGTTTGGAATATATGGAATACAGTATTGGGCAGACGCAAGAGCCAGGCCTGTAGTCCCAGCACTGTGGGTGGCCAAGGCCAGGAGTTGGAGATCAGCCCAGACAACAGAGAGAGACTGCATCTTTACAAAAATTTTAAAAAATTATCTGAGCACGGTGGCATGCACCTGTAGTCCTAGCTAGTTGGGAGACTGAGGTAAGGAGGATCACTTGAGCCCAGGAGTTTGAGGTTACAATGAGCTATGATTGCCCCACTGCACTCCAGCCTGAGCAACACAGCAAAACCCTGTCTAAAAAAAAGAAAGAAAGAAAGAAAGAAATACAGTATTTATTTTTGTTGACTACTTACTATGCAAAATACTCCCATGGGATAGAAAGGGTCACAGTAGTACCTGGTGGAAGAACTAGCCCACAGAGCAGGGAGACAAAAGTCACACACAACTCAACTGCAAATCAAGTGTGAAAACAGCATTGTTAAGACTACCACTTTTGCAGTTATAGCCTGAATTCCAATCCTTGCCCAATTTTTTCATCTATAAAGAGGAAAGAATGATACCTTCTTTGCAGGAGTGCTGCAAAGAAGAAAGACACCGGCTGTAGACTTTAGCATGGTTGAAGCATAGTGGAAGTTCTCAATGACAAGGCAGTGTGATTTTTACTATTATTAGCTTTATTATAGAGAAAAAATAGATGCTCTATGGATTTAAAGAAGGAAAAGATCATGTCTTCTCGGGAGACACTAGAAAGACTTCATTTAACCCGTGGTCTTTGAGAAGAGCCTCGAAGGATGAGTGACACTTCTTTAGGGCAAGGTGGAGAACCGCTTCTCCCAGCTCTCCGCAATCCTGACTTAGGCACCATGAGCCTGCCAGCATGACCACCTTGAGAGTCATGCGCAGAGATGACACTTTGTACATGTCAAAATTTATAATACTTATTTATAATTGTACCTGGTGAACTTTTAAATTCAATAAATTCCTATTTATATCATTGCTTTGAAACAGGCAATACTTGTTGAGGGGCTATAATGTTCATAAAATAGTCAAAAAAGCAAATAAATGATATTTTGAATAAGCATTACTGTGAAATCATTTCAAAAGCATGTACTTGTTATTAATGACAGACAGTGCGTTATGTGCCTCTGGCTTGTCATCCTGTCTCTGGAGTACATGTTGTAAAAGAAGAAAAGTAGGTAATTATATTTTACATGAACATCAAATTGAGTGTTCCTTCCTTGTAGTTTTGTAAAGTAAAATTGTGGCAAGATTGTCCCCAGTTAATGCCAGGAAAAAAATAAAAAATAAATGTTATTTAAAAACCTGTCTCTTAGAAACACAAGTAAAACTTGTTCAAGTGGTTTGCAGTCATTGAACATAGATCAGCTCCTATGAAAACAAACTCCATGGGTAAGTCTGTATTATTTTGTTATGTAGGTATTTTGTTGCATCAAATGTTGCTTAACATGAAATTAAATATATAGTTTGTATCAGAGTGAAATAAATATCAATGTTATTATTAGTTAATACATTATTGGCAGACTCTAATAACTTTGTTATAATAAGGATTTTAATTATATCTATATTCATCTTAACAGGTGCAAACTTATGGTTCAAAAAATGAATAAGTAACTTTTCAATCTTGTTCTATAAATATAAAAGTTAATTTTTGTCTCAGATGTCTGTTTTAACAATTATCTTCAAGGTATTTATAATAAAAACACAGTTGAAAGTGTGTCCTTAATACTTGTGTATTCTGCATAAAAATGATCTAACATAGGTCATTCTAGAACATAAGATTCTAACATTTATTAGGATTCTATATCTCTATCTGATTCCCAAGGTATTTCTTGTTTTTTTTTGTTTTTGTTTTTGTTTTTTTGTTGTTGTTTTGCTTTGTTTTGTTTTGTTTTGTTTTGAGATGAAGTCTTGCACTGTCCCCCTGGGCTGGAGTGCAATGGTGCAATCTTGGCTCACTGCAACCTCTGCCTCCTGGGTTCAAGCAATTCTTCTGCCTCAACCTCCCGAGTAGCTAGGATTACAGGCACGCACCACCACGCCTGGCTAATTTTTTTGTATTTTTAGTAGAGACGGGGTTTCACTATGTTGGCCAGGCTGATCTTGAACTCCTGGACCTCATGATCCACCTGCCTGGGCCTCCCAAAGTGCTGGAATTACAGACATGAGCCACTGTGCCCAGCCCAGTATTTCTTTATTATAGAAACTTGTCTGGGACTGTAATTTTTGCCTAGGTGTTTTTTTTTTCTTCAACTTTTAAGTTCAGGGGTACATGTGCGGGACGTGCAGGTTTGTTACATAGGTAAACGTGTGCCATGGTGGTTTGCTGCACAGGTCATCCCATCACCCAGGTATTAAGCCCAACATCCATTAGCTATTCTGCCTGATGCTTTCCCTCCCCCCAACCCCCCATCAACAGGCCCCAGTGTGTGGTGTTCCCTGCCATGTGTCCATGTGTCCTCATCATTCAGCACCCAGTTATAAATGAGCATATGCAGTGTTTGGTTTTCTGTTCCTGTGTTACTTTGCTGAGGATAATGGCTTCCAACTCCATCCATGTGCCTGCAAAGGACATGATCTCGTTTCTTTTTATGGCTGCATAGTATTCCATTGGTGTATATATACCACATTTTCTTTATCCAGACTATCACTGATGGGCATCTAGGTTGATTGCATGTCTTTGCTATTGTGAATAGTGCCACAATGAACATATGTATGCATGTATCTTTATAAAAGAATAACTTATATTCCTTTGGGTAGATACCCAGTAATGGGATGGCTGGGTCAAATGGTATTTCTGCCTCTAGGTCTTTGAGGAATCGCCACACTGTTGTCCACAATGGTTGAACTAATTTACATCCCCACCAACAGTGTAAAAACATCCCTTTTTCTCTGCAACCTTGCCAGCATCTATTGTTTCTTGGGATTTTTAATGATCTCCATTCTGACTGTCATGAGATGGTATCTCATTGTGGGTGTGATCTGCATTTATCAAATGATCAGTGATGTTGAGCTTTTTTTCATATTTTTTTTGGCCACATGTATGTCTTCTTTTGAGAAGTGACTGTTCATGTCCTTTGCCCACTTTTTAATGGGGTTGTTTTTTCTTGTAAATTTATTTAAGTTCCTTGTAGATCCTGGATATTAGATCTTTGTCAGATGGAAAGATTGCAAAAATGTTCTCCCACTCTGTAGGTTGTCTGTTCACTCTGATGATAGTTTCTTTTGCTGTGCAGAAGCTCTTTGATTTAATTAGATCCCATTTGTCAATTTTTTTGCTTTTGATGTAATTGCTTTTGACATTTTCGTCATGAAATCTTTGCCTGTGCCTATGTCCTGAATGGTATTGCCTAGATTTTCTTCTGTTTGTTTGTTTGTTTTTTTGTAGTTTTTAAGTTTTTAATCCATCTTGAGTTAATTTTTGTATATAGTATAAGGAAGGGGACCAGATTCCATTTTCTGCATATCATTGCCTGAGTTTTAATAGTATCACTAATTGTTAAAGTTTGACATAAAACACTGCATAAAGAACACTTTATTGGACTCTAGTCATTTGGAAACATTTCTAGCATCTCTCAGGGGTGTGGTGTTTGGAATACTCTAATCTGATTTTGGATATAGAGTGCCTCCTTGTCCAAAAAAGCCCTTCAACTTTCTTTCCTACCTACTTCCTCACTTTTAAATCCCAAATAGAATCATTCCTCCCTTCCTTGGGAAACTTTACCAGCTGTATTAATCAGCTTTTGTTGTGATAATGTTGCACAATTTCTGGGTTTAGCTGGGAGTGGTGGTGCATGCCTGTAGTCCCAGCTACTTGGAAGACTGAGGTGGGAGGATTGTTTGATCCCAGGTGTTCAAGGCTGCAGTGAGCTGTGATAGCACCACTGCAATACAGCCTGGGCAACAGAGTGAGACCTTGTCTCAAAAAAAAAAAAAAAAAAAATTCTCAGTGGTTTACAGTACCAAAACATTTACTTCTTGCCCACAGGTTGGCTGGTCAGCTACAGCAGCCCTGCTCTGTGCTGTGGGTGAGGCTCAGGTCTGTCCCATGAGTCTCTCATTTTGGGACCCACATTGGAGGAAGAGTGGCTACCTGGGGCAAGCTCTTCTTAATGGTAGAGCAGGAAGGAACACAAAAGACTGAGAAGTCAAGGCAAAGGGTGCAGGCACATTCAAAGCCTCTGCTCACATTTATTGACCAGAACAACTCCATGACCAGCCCCAACATCAATGGAGAGATTATGATACTCCTAATATAGGTGAGGAAAAGAGACAGAGAGAACATTTGCTGAACAGCACCCCCGCTAAACATATAAGGGTGGAACAGAGATAGGTTAACAAAACTCAACATCCTGTGCCTAAAGGGGAAGCAGTCACTGTTCTGTGGCACTTGTGAAATCCCACTGGGCAAACATTCTGCTGGATGGGTCACTGGGCAGCAGAGCAGGCTTGAAAGCCTAAATACCCTACAAGCTCATGTTCCACCGCAGGCCAACACCATGTACTACCCACAAACTCCCCAAAAGGGGAAATGACCAAAGACAGAAATGAATTAAACCTTCGAACACATGGTATCTGTGCCACGGATCATGAAACTGAAGTCCTGCATCCACTTAAATCCTGTACCAAGAGATGCCTCTGTCTTCTGAGGTGTCAGGAAGTGAGTAAAGAAAAAACAAAGTAAAGAAAGCAAAGTCAGTAGAGCAGTAAAAAACATCAGTTAATCAATTGATCAATTCAGGAAACTTGAAATAATTTTCCTTTTCGGGATCAAGGAACTAGAAGAAAAGAATTCCTGCCTGAGAAAGGAGTGGAAGACCTCATGAGATACCTTCTTCAGAACCTCTGGCAGCCTTCCTGGGATGTGGAAAACACTGTTTGTTTTTCCTTCCATTTCATTTAGATGAAGAGTTGACTACTCGCACAGTCATACAGTTGATGGCATTGTCAGGAATAATCTGTAAATAATCTGTAACACTCATGTTTACTCATAAACAGATCCCTCTTTCCTGGACCAAATTGCAGTTTTCTTTGGAAACTATTTTAATCAAGCCTTTTTTGTTTCAAAGTAACATCAACTCACATCAAACTAACTCAAGCCAGCCAAGTGGCTGGGGTAAGGATTCTGGGGAATCTCACAAAACTCAAGGTCAAGAGAGTGGCCTTGTGAGTGACTGGAATGAGCAATTGGCTGCACAGTAAAAACTGAGGCCAAATCTGAGCAGGGTGTGTTGGAATTGATGTTTTCATGTAATTAGCAATGCCACTCGCTGAGGGGACCCAATGTTGGACTTGTCAAATGCCACCTGTGTCTGTCGTCTCTTTCACACTGAAGCTGAGCACCCCCACCATGTTCTACACAGGGGACCATCATGGAACTGTCCCTGACACATGGCAGCCACTGGTGGAACCAGATGTGGGCATAGGACCCAAAGGCAGCTTATGCATTGCTTGCCAGAAACCCATGAGGTGGGCCTGTGCAAAGGTCTTACCCAGTGGTAATGACAGTAGTTAACCAAGTCAGTTAGTTTCAGTTACTTCGGACTGGGAAATACAGAAGATGGGCCAGTGAGTAGCCAAGGCAAATGGACCCAATGTAGGGAGAGACATATCAGCCACAGCTAGGAGGCCATGCTGGCTCAGATTGCTGGAGGCAGCAGCTGGCCTCTGCAAGTGTCTCCCCCAGTTCTAGTCCATAAGTGCCTAGATGAATCTGCCTGGGCTGCCCCAAAAAAGAAAAAAAAAAAGGTACTACAGACCAGGTGGCTTAAACAATAGAAGTTAACTTTTTCACAGTTCTGGAGGCTGGAAGTCTCAGATCAAGGAATCAACAGGATTGATTTCTTCTAATGTCTCTGTCCTGGCTCATAGACAGCTGCCTTCTTCCTGTGTTTTCACATGGTCTTCACTCTGAACATGTCTGTGTCCAAACCACCTCTCCTTATAAGGACACCAGTCATATTGAATTAGGACTCACCATAAGGCCTCATTTTAACTTACCCCTTTAAAGATCCTGTCTCCGAATACAGTCATATTCTAGTGTATTTGGGGTTAGGACTTCCACATACGAATTTTGGGGGGTACCCAATTCAGTCCATAACAATGCCCGCTCCCTTTAAAAAAGTGTCTTGTATGAGTCTATGTGATCTCGATAGTCTAGCAGACTCTATTAGGACTCTCTGTTGTAAGCAACAGAAAAACCAAACAGGGTTAAGGAAAAAGGGCATTTACTGGCTTGAGAAACTGAAAAGAGTCCAAGAGTGTCACTATCTTTAGGCGTGTCTAGATCCAGAACACAAATGCTAGCATTGTATCTGTTGGGATTCTGGCAGGAAATAGATGGCTCCGTCCAATTGGGTTTTAAAAAGAAGACTACTTACAAAGATGAGGGTGGGGCTTAGGAAATTTGAGGGATATTGAAGTACCAGATTAAGTAATAGTGGGACACTGTTGTCGCTAACCCTGAAGGAGCAAAGCAAGAGTGGCTGCTGGAACCTGAAGACCAAGAGCTGTGTGGAGACAGTTCCCTGAGAGAGCTGCAGCCTTCAGTAGGGAGACACAGCCAGTCCCAGGAGGCCCCACAGAGAGGGAAATAAATAACCCAATTTTTCTGTCAGCACTCCCATTTGGAAGCCAGAGAAGAGTTTATGTAGTCAGCCGAGAGACAGGAGGAGAGGGTAGACCTGGGGAAAGTGGAAGATATGCAGCATCATCACAAAGTCAGACTTGCTCTCCACCCTCTTCCTAACCAGGGTCTTGCTTATCAGCCTCACAGTTTGCAAGCTACAGGAGGAGAGCTTCTCTTGCCCAAGGTTTTTGAGCAACATCCCCCGCCACTGAATTTAGTCTTATTGACCTCGCTTATATAACCAAACCCATCTCTATTTCAATCTGTATTTATGCCCATCTCTAAATCAATCACTGAGGCCAAAATAGGACTGAGCAAGTCATGATCACTTGAAGACCCTTGGAGCTAGGAGGGTGAGGTCAGTCGTATTGAGCACAGCATGTGGAATAGAGTGCCTGGCCAAAGGAAAATTCAGGCATTGTTAACAGAAGAAGGGGGAATTCACAGAGGCTGATCAGGCAAAAACAGCATATGTACATTACATTATCCATACTACTCATAGTACAGTCCTTGGCAAATAAGTAACGACTGGTTGCATTGATTGGATGCAGTGTTTTGAGAACTACTCATTGCACATAGCTGGTGCTCAATACATGTTTTCAGAAATTTGTTGGAATATAAACGTTAATAATCATCAAATTAGAACTCCATGGATAGAATTATTTTGCAATTGGCTAGAAGACTTCTGAATCCAGAGGATATTTTTTTCACTTCCAGTCTTTAGAGTGATCCTTATGAATGTTGACTTATGATTATTAGCTGCTTGTTTTTAGAAATCTATATTTACATCCCAAACACTGTCTCTTTCAGTGTTCTGAATTATTTTGTAAACTCTATTTATTTGCTTTCATTAGACCACAGTCTTGAGAATTTCTGGCTTGTTTACACACATCACCAAGTTTTTTTTTAAAGACTCATTTAGCAAAATATCATCATGAAAGAGGCAGCAAACTGAAGTAAGATTACTGAACAATTTAAATTTAAGTTATTAGGCCTTCTTTGTTTTTGTCCATGAAGGATGACTATCAATGTTGCTAAGAGCTGTTTATTAAACTGATAAAAATAAATATTGTCTTTAAAAAGTCAGGCTGCCTTTATCTGATCGCAAAGGTGAGCTTGTAAAATTAATCCTTCTGGTGTTTGCTTGTCATTCAAGCATAACTTTTCTTCTACCTACACCCACTGTTTTTTTTTTGTGGTTGTTGTTGTTCAGCTCCAGCAAGTTTTTGGCTGTGGTTCTATCAATGGCTCTTTGAATAAGAAGCCCTGATGGTAGGATGTAAGCAATATTTTTTTAAAAGTGGGAGCAGGGAGTTAGATTGGGCTGACATTAAAAATCAAAGAATCTTCAAAGTGTAAGACTCACCGTTATTAGGGTTTTAATGCCATTGAAAGTTTCAGATAGGGAAACTTTCCCTTTGTGTCTCCCGTAGTCTGGAGGTGATTATACTTTCATTTATTTATTCCATAAATATTTATTGAAGGCCTGCTTTGTGGAAGGTAAGATATACGCAGTAGACAAGAGAAACATTAATTAGGACCCACCCACCTTAATGAAACTTATTCTACTATGGGAGTCCCCAGATGCACAAATGATGGGACTGTCAGGGCATTTGCAGATACGTGTGTATAAATGTGTGTGATGAAGTGAACTTACTGTGCATGCTCATCTTTGCGCAGAACAATGGTGGTTAATGAGGATGTCAAGGAGAATAGGAGAGAAAGCCTGAAATCTCATGGCATGTGCTTCTTGATTCTCTGCCAGCAAAGACAAGCAGTAATGTAAAGAGCTCCCAAAATCATACCCATTGGATTTTGAGATGCATGATGCACCGGAAAAGTGGAAGATTTAACTTCTTTCTTACCTCTTACATACACATCTCACCTATCTAAATTCCTATCTCTTCTGCTAAGCTTTTCTGATCATTCCAGCCCAGAATGATCTCACTGCCTCCTTACTATCAACTCTTATAGTGCTTAGACTTAATTACCTACTCCCTCACAGTAGGATCTGATTTTTGGAGGTCTCCCTGTGCTCCTTAAGGGCAGGGACCAGATTTAATGCTTTTTTAATATATTGTATGGCCCATCGTCTGGGGCAGAGTGGGAGCGCTAGAACCACTGACTAAATTGACATGAATGCTTTGCTCAAGTTAATATTAAACTCAGTTTGCATTTTCTTGGGCCATAAACCACTCAGTAATTAGAAGGCCATTTGCGAAGGAGGAGCTCTGAATGTACCAGTAATGGAACAAATCTTGTCTGGTGGCTGGAGGAAGTAGACATGGCCTAATAACAATCTGATCAATTAGGTCAAAACTGACCCAGACAACATCAGAGCTGGAAGTTTATACAAAAATCATTTGGTACACAATCCCCTCACTTTACAGGAAGGAAGCCAGGGCCCATCGAGTTTGTAGCCAACTCAAGGTCACATTGAGTTTGTGGTAGGTCCCACTGAATTTGTGATAGAACTGGTGACTATAGCTATTGACCAAGTCTGTGCTGGGTAGAGTGTCAGGCTTGAGAGCCAATTAGATGTAGGCTTAACCTGGTGTTTGCCAAGTCCTCACAGTAATAATGACCATGTTTCAAACCCGTTTGAATGTTCCTGGCACCATGTCAAATGCTTCCCATCTGGTAATACCATGACTTCAATTAATCTTCACCACACATGAGGGAGGCACTGTATCAGAGTTCCACCTGAGAAACCAAACCAGCAAGAGATATTCAGAATTTTTATGTGTAGGTTTATGTGATTGTGGGGTTGGTTAAGGAAGTCCAAAATCCATAGGGCAGGCCATTAAGAAAGGCAGGCTGGAATTTGAGGCACTCAGGGAAGCTGGTCCACAGATGGACTTTCTTCTTCAGGGAAGCCTTAGCCCTGCTTTCAAGTCCTTTTAACTGATCGAATCAGGCCTACCCAGATTATCTAGAATAACCTTCCTTACTTAAAGGCAATTGATTATGGACTTTAACAACATCTACAAAACACATTCTCTGATTGAGGACAGCGATGCCTGGAATAGCATCTGTGATTGAGTAATTGGAGACAGTAGCTTAGCCAAGCTGACATATAAAACCGACCATCCTGGATACTACTTTTCACTGGTTTCCCAAGTCACAGGGCTGGTTAGTGGCAGAGCCAGATCCCAGGCCTGCTCTGCCTGTCTCCATGGTCCATACCTGAGATGCACAGGACGGTCTGTGCATGTAAACTTGGGCAAGTTCTTACACTACTCTGAGCCCCAGATTCTTTCCCCTATAAAATGTAGGAAGTCATATTTATGGCACAGTGTTATGTTAATCAAGTGGGGAAAAGTGAGTTGTTAGCACTTAGTAGGGGCTCAACAAATGTTAGCTATTTCCTTCCCCTTTGTACTACATCAGTTGTCCCCAACTTTTTGGTACAAGCGGCCAGTTTCGTGGAAGACAATTTTTCCATGGACCAGGAGTAGGGGACGGTTTCGAGGTGATTCAAGCACATTACATTTATTGTGCACTTTATGTGTATTATTATTACATTGTAATATATGATTAGGTAATTATACAACTCCCAATAATGTAGAATCAGTGGGAGCCCTGACTTGTTTTCCTCCAACTAGATGGTCCTATCTGGGGGTGATGGGAGACAGTGACACCTGAAGTGTGTTGCTTATGTCCAATCTACTTCATAATCTCATTTTTATTGCTGTCACTACAGAAAGCCCTTCTTCACAAAGACAGGATGTTGGAAATGGCAGCAAGCTTTTCGATGCACTTGTATCAATCTTAGGATATTCTGCCTTGACTTTAATATAGAAGGTATGGTGATTTGAAGTTGTCTCAAACATACTTTTAAGGTCACTGTCATTTGTGATCTCAACCAGTTGACCCACCCGGCTTATTTGGAAATGGTTCACAGACCCATTCCTTCCCAGTTTGGGGGTCTATTGTGGTTGGAAGTAATGCTTAAACTCTTTTGAAAGCTAAGATGGTGATCATGCACCAGGCCCTCGCTTAGTCTCTTTCAAAAATCTCTGCTAATGTTTGAAACATGTCAGAAATTCCAATGTTCACTCGTCACTCACGTAATTCCATTTTGGCTTTGAAGGCAGCCACTTTATTTGCCTACTTGAATACAGTTGTCATTCTCCCCTAAAGTGACAGATTGAGTCTGTTGAGCAGGTTGAATATGTTGCACAAGTAAGCAAATTTTGTGACCCATTCTGTGTCACTGAAATGTGCAGCCAGTGGTGACTGTTTTTCTAAGAGAAATCTCTGGTGCCGCTCTAGTAACTCAAAAACTCTGGCCAGTGATCTACCTTTAGAAAGCTATCTCACTTCTGTGTATAAGAGAAGACATGTGTGTTCTGTGTCCATCTCCTCATGCAGCTGAGCAAACAGATGTGAGTTAAGGGCATATACTTTAATGTGGTTGATAATTTTAATCACATTCTGCAAAGTGTTGTTAAGTTCAGATGACATTTTTCGGCTAACGAGCATATCTCTATAGATGACACAGTCCATAGACTCACATGCAGAAGCTACCTCTTCGGTCTAAGCAGTGAAACCAGAGAGCCATCTAGTCATGGTAGCAACTCTGTCCATGCACATATTGACACAAAATGACCAATTCAGTTTTTCTGATATGTGATCATTCAACGGCTTGAATAGTTCTGTAGCTGTGGTGTTGTTTGGCAACAAAAGTTCACATAACACATTCTCATGCCCATCCTCCTGAAAAATATATCACACAAAACAAGCATTGTTGCCTTATCGTCAACATTGGTAGACTCGTCAACCTGGATTGTGAACCACAGTTACTCATTAATCCTCTCTAACAATTGTGCCTCAATATCCTCTGTTATTTCATCAATTTGCCTGTTATGATCCTAGCCAAAAGGGGAATATGTGCCACCTTTTGAACTGCAGCCTCTCCTAAAAGTTCACAACAAATGTCCTTAGCAGCAGGCAGGATCAACTCTTCACCAATAGCAATGGGATTCTTAGGTTTAGAAATGTGGTTAGCCACTAAGAATGATGCTCTCAGTGCAGACACATTTGATGAAGTGTTGGCCTTCAATAATTGCTTCTATTCTTCATGTTCACATTGTTTTTCTTTTGAAAAACTCCAAAGGCAGGGTGCAGGTCTACATATGGCAAAGCAGTTTTGAAGGCTTCATGGCTTCATTGGATATCTGGTCACCACGTACTATATAAGTGGGCTTGGAGAATGTGAATCACCTGTTGCAATGAACTCGTAATTTAAGTAGGACTCAGTATTTTATTTTAAATGCAGCTTTCTTTTTGTTGGCAGTCTTAGAGTCTTCTTCTGTCTCATCATTGGGTCTTTCCCCTTTTCAAAGAAACTCTCCAGTGGCATTTGTTTTTTTTTTCTGATTTTGGCTAGGGTTAGCTTGTGGACTTACGAAAACTGTGACTGAGACAAGTGTTCAGTGCAGGAAAGAGGCACAGATGGAAGTGGCAAATAAACTAATAGACCACATGCAGACTAAAATAAGTGTCAGATTCGTACTTAAAGCCCGCCACCAGATGCAGTTTAATTGTCACTTACTACCTACTGATAGGGTTTTGATATGAGTCTGAAAGCAATTGATTTATTACGGTCTCTGTTCAGTCAAACCTCTCACTAATGTTAGTCTGAATTAGCAGCCACTCCCCAGTGCTAGCATCACTGCTTCAGTTCCACCTCAGATCATCAGGCATTAGCGTCTCATAAGGAGCACCCAACCAAGATCTGATGGCATTGCATGTGCAGTTCACAATAGGGTTTGCGATCCTGTGAGAATCTAATGCCACTGCTGATCTGACCACAGACAGAGCTCAGGTAGTAACGCAAGTGATGGGGAGTGGCTGTAAATACAAATGAAGCTTTGCTTGCTCACCTCCTGCTGTGCAGCCCAGTTCCTAACAGGCCTGCACTACATCATCCACTCACACTCACACGGGAGCTGTGCTACCAGTTCAAATCAAAATCAATCCCACAAGAGAAGCTCTGGCTCAGATGTGGGTTTCTTTCTGAAATCTTACACAAACATCAATTTCAAGAAGTAGCATATCCATGACCGTCTCCACATATCCTTGGACGTTATTTCCAATATTCCCCATATCCTTTTCCTGCTTTGACACCTACCTGCAAGAGGATTGATTTACTTTCTCAACCAGGCAAAAGAGGACAAACTGTTTCATTCAGGCTCTTGTTCTCTTACTCTTGCTTTTGCCTTATCTGAATTCAGATCTCTTTTCTAAGAAAAAGGTATTTCTGCTTTCATGCAATTATTGTAATAAATGATCTCATGTGCTGGACACTTCATGAGCATGTTCCCAAAATTTACTGTCCTATTACTTCCTTTGAAGGTTATCTGCAAAGTCAAGATTGGATCTTTTGGAAATTCTTTTGTCTCCCTTGACTTGGGTAGAGCAGGAAGGAAGTTAATTACTTCTATTGTGTTCTCGAGATAAGGGCAGTCACAATCCCAGGTCCAATAACCAAGTAGCACCACCTGATATTTTGCTGTTTACCTTCCCAAACTTGAAATCAACAATTATATATTTTTATTTTTATGTATTTATTTAGAGATTGGGGACTTACTCTGTCATCCAGGTTGGAGTGCAGTGGCACAATCATGGTTTGCTGTAACCACAAACTCCTGGGCTCAAGTGATCCTCCCACCTGAGTAGTTATGACTACAGGCACATGCCATCACACCCAGCTAATTTTTTTATTTTTATTTTTTATAGAGATAGGGTCTCACTGTGTTGCCCAGGTTGGTTTTGAACTCCTGGGCTCAAGCAATCCTCCTGCCTTGGTCTCCTAAAGTGCTGGGATTACAGGCATGAGCCACTGTGCTCAGCCTGAAATCAACAATTTTAGAAGACCTTCATATCCTTGATATTAACTTCATCAAATGGAAATATTTCTTCTCACTGGAAAGTCACAGTTGCATATTTCTGTACTACCAACCTGCACTGCCTAGTGGGGGAGCAGATACTTACTGAACACCTCATCTACCTCCACCTGCCATCCCTGAGCACATCTCACATGAGTATCTCTACACCTCATTCAGATGCAGCAAGGAAAAAATGTATTATGAGTTTCAAATATACTTGGTTTCACAAACATGTGGTCCCACATATGTGAGCCCTCTGTGCCATTTATTTTGTCCCCCTCTCCCATTCTCTACTGTCATTATTCCAAACCTCTCTATGTCCCCTGAGCCTGTCCTTGCCTCCTAATTTTTGCTCTCAGAGCATGATCTTGCTAGCTCCCTTGCAGAGAACTTGGAGGTTGGAGGCTAACAGACAAACTCCCTCAACTTGCTGACTGATCACCTCCTGCTTTCTCACAAAACCTTCCTATGTACACCTTTCCCTTAATCCATTCCCTCCATCCTCAGAAGAACAGATATTCCTTTCCTTCTTCTCTTATTCAAGGTCAATGCCTCCATCTGTGCCATTTCCATTCTGGACTTTCAGACTCTTCATCACAAGATCCTACTTAACAGCCTTTAAAAAAGTATATGTTGCTGGGCGTGGTGGCTCACGCCTGTAATCCCAACACTTTGGGAGGCTGAGGCAGGCAAATAACTTGAGGTCAGGGGTTTGAGACCAGCCTGGCCAACATGGCAAAACCCCATTTCTACTAAAAGTACAAGAAATTAGCTGGGCATGGTGGCACATGCCTGTAATCCCAGCTACTCGGAAGGCTGAGGCAGGAGAATTGCTTGAACCGGAAGGCAGAGGTTGCAGTAAGCGGAGATCACGCCACTGCACTCCAGCCTGGGCAACAGAGCAAGACTCCATCTCATACAAAAAAAAAAGTATATGTCTTGCCTATTATGAATGTAGAGAGAAGGAAGAGAAAGAAGGAAGGAGACACAGACAGAGGGAGGGAGGGAGGGAGGGTGGGATAAACTCCTCTAGCTATTGTCCTGTGCCACTCCTCAGACAGGCTGCTCAGGAGACTTGTCCTCATGTCTGGAGCTTGTCATGTTTCACTCTTAATGAGCAATCTGCCTTTTGCTCCCACCATTCCACTAAAGATGCTTTTGTTAAGGTCACCAGTAACTTCTCAATTGCCAAGCCCAATGGATACTTTCCATTCCTTATCAAACTTGACCTTTATGAAACATTTGATACTGTCTCTTTAAAAAATACTTCCTAATTTCCAGGACACCACACACTCCTGGTCCTTGTCCACATCCTTGACAGTTTCTCGTCAGAATCTTTCATTGACTCTTTTTTTCCACTTGCTCCATAGGCATCTGTCCTGACTCTTGTTTTCTTCTCACTCTATACCTTCTTCCAATAATGTCCAGGCCTCATTAGCACTTTAGTGGCTCCTTTCCCCTGTGCTAGAGACCACTAGAACCTGTACAAGCTGCTTCAGCCATTCTCTGCAGGTCAGGGAATTTCTCTGGGCAGTATCTTTCACCCACCGATCAGAACCTTCTTCTTTCATTTGGTTGCCGTCTACTTCCTGGTACAAGGGTCCTTGCTCTCTGCTAAGCCTCTTTGCATGTATGACTTATTTAGAAGATCAGCCTGGCTTTTGAGTCCACTGTGACAGGAACAAAAACATTAATGGAAGAGCCCTTCCAACCTTTCCCCAACTCCTGGCCTCTAAAACAATCCTCACTTTGCTGGCTTCATTTCTTCTCCTTTCTCAGTCTTCAGAAAGCCTCTTCTTGCCTCACCAGACTGGAAATCTTCTTTTCAAACATTTCCAAAGACTTCTTTGAAATCTTTGCAGATTGCAAGATATAGAATAAGGAGAAAGTGGGAGGGAGGTAGAGACAGGCAATGTGGGGGCTAGGACTAGAAGAAGGCTTTGCAGAATGTGCAGGAGTGTTGGAGGAGCAGTCTGTGATGAGAGAGAAGTAAACGGGAGAGAGATGAGGTTTTTAAGTGTTTGTATGGTCTGTGTATTCATTCAAAATATTAAAGAAACCCAAGCAAAAATAAAATAAAATAAAATAACTTTAACTATTTTAACAGCACTTACTGGGTTTGGGCAGGTTTTCTTTGATGGCAGTTCTGCTCTAAAGATGGATAAAGAAGGAGGTTCCAAGATGGCCGAATAGGAACAGCTCCAGTCTACAGCTCCCAGCATGAGCAACGCAGAAGACAGGGGATTTCTGCATTTCCAATTGAGGTACCTGGTTCATCTCACTGGGGCTTGTTGGACAATGGGTGCAGGCCAGCAGGTGCAGCCCATTGAGCATGAGCCAAAGCAGGGTGAGGCATCACCTCACCTGGGAAGCACAAGGGGTTGGGGAATTCCGTTTCCTAGCCAAGGGAAGCCGTGACAGACAGAACCTGGAAAATCAGGTCACTCCCACCTTAATACTGTGCTTTTCCAACGGTCTTAGCAAACAGAACACCGGGAGATTATATCCCATGCCTGGCTTGGAGGGTCCCACACCCATGGAGCCTTGCTCACTGCTAGCATGGCAGTCTGAGATCCAACTGCAAGGCAGCAGCAAGGCTGGGGGAGGGGTGCCCGCCATTGCTGAGGCTTGAGTAGGTAAACAAAGCGGCCAGGAAGCTCCAACTGGGTGGAGCCCACCACAGCTCAAGGAGGCCTGCCTGCCTCTGTAGACACCACCACTAGGGGCAGGGCATAGCTGAACAAAAGGCAGCAGAAACTTCTGCAGACTTAAACATCCCTGTCTGACCACTTTGAAGAGAGTAGTGGTTCCCCCAGCACGGAGTTTGAGATCTGAGAACGGACAGACTGCCTCCTCAAGTGGGTCCCTGACCCCGAGTAGCCTTATTGGGAGGCACCTCCCAGTAGGGGCCAACTGACAACTCATACGGATGGGTGCCCCCCCAGTGAAGCTTCCAGAGGAACAATCAGGTAGCAACATTTGCTGTTCTGCAATATTTGCAGTTCTGCAGCTTCTGCTGGTGATACCCAGGCAAACAGAGTCTGGAGTGGACCTCCAGCAAACTCCAACAGACCTGCAGCTGAGGGTCCTGACTGTTAGAAGGAAAACTTACAAACAGAAAGGTCATCCACACCAAAACCCCATCTGTACATCACCATCATCAATGACCAAAGGTAGATAAAACCATAAAGATGGGGAAAAACCAGAGCAGAAAAGCTGAAAATTCTAAAAATCAGAGTGCCTCTTCTTCTCCAAAGGAACGCAGCTCCTCGCCAGCAACAGAACAAAGCTGGACGGAGAACGACTTTGACGAGTTGAGAGAAGAAGGCTCCAGAAGATCGGTAATAACAAACTTCTCTGAGCTAAAGGAGGATGTTCAAACCCATTGCAAAGAAGCTAAAAACCTTGAAAAAAGATTGGCTAACTAGAATAAACAGTATAGAGAAGACCTTAAATGACCTGATGTAGCTGAAAACTGTGGCACAAGAACTACATGATGCATGCACAAGCTTCAGTAGCCGATTCGATCAACTGGAAGAAAGGGTATCAGTGATTGAAGATCAAATGAATGAAATGAAGTGAGAAGAGAAATTTAGAGAAAAAAGAGTAAATACAAAGAAATGAACAAATCCTCCAAGAAATATGGGACTATGTGAAAAGACCAAATCTACGTCTGATTGGTATACCTGAAAGTGACGGGGAGAATGGAACCAAGTTGGAAAACACTCTGCAGGATATTATACAGGAGAACTTCCCCAACCTAGAAAGGCAGGCCAACATTCAAATTCAGGAAACACAGAGAATGCCAATAAGATACTCCTCGAGAAGAGCAACTCCAAGACACATAATTGTCGGATTCACCAAAGTTGAAATGAAGGAAAAAATGTTAAGCGCAGCCAGAGAGAAATGTCAAGTTACCCACAAGGGGAAGCCCATCAGACTAACAGTGGATCTCTCAGCAGAAACTCTAGAAGCCAGAAGAGAGTGGGGGCCAATATTCAACATTCTTAAAGGAAAGAATTTTCAACCCAGAATTTCATATCCAGCCAAACTAAGCTTCATAAGTGAAGGAGAAATAAAATCCTTTACAGACAAGTAAATGCTGAGAGATTTTGTCATCACCAGGCCTGCCCTAAAAGAGCTCCCGAAGGAAGCACTAAACATGGAAAGGAACAATTGGTACCAGCCACTGCAAAAACATGCCAAATTGTAAAGACCTTCGAGGCTAGGAAGAAACTGCATCAATTAATGAGCAAAATAACCAGCTAACATCATAATGACAGGATCAGATTCACACATAACAATATTAACCTTAAATGTAAATGGGCTAAATGCTCCAATTAAAAGACACAGACTGGCAAATTGGATAAAAAGTCAAGACCCATCAGTGTGCTGTATTCAGGAAACCCATCTCACATGCAGAAGACACACATAGGCTCAAAATAAAGGGATGGAGGAAGATCTACCAAGCAAATGGAAAACAAAAAAGAAAGCAGTGGTTGCAATCCTAGTCTCTGATAAAACGGACTTTAAACCAACAAAGATCAGAAGAGACAAAGCAGGCCATTACGTAATAGTAAAGGGATCAATTCAACAAGAAGAGCTAACTATCCTAAATATATATGCACCCAATACAAGAGCACCCAGATTCATAAAGCAAGTTCTTAGAGACCTACAAAGAGACTTAGACTCCCACACAATAATAATGGGAGACTTTAACACCCCACTGTCAACATTAGACCGACCAATGAGACAGAAAGTTAACAAGGATATCCAGGAATTGAACTCAGCTCTGCACCAAGCAGACCTAATAGACATCTACAGAATTCTCCACCCCAAATCAACAGAATATACATTCTTCTCAGCATCACATTGCACTTATTCCAAAATTGACCACATAGTTGGAAGTAAAGCACTCCTCAGCAAATGTAAAAGAACAGAAATTATAACAAACTGTCTCTCAGACCACAATGCAATCAAACTAAAACTCAGGGTTAAGAAACTCACTTAAAACCACTCAACTACATGGAAACTGAACAACCTGCTCCTGAATGACTACTGGGTACATAACAAAATGAAGGCAGAAATAAAGATGTTCTTTGAAACCAGTGAGAACAAAGACACAACATACCAGAATCTCTGGGACACATTTAAAGCAGCGTGTAGAGGGAAATTTATAGCACTAAATGCCCACAAGAGAAAGCAGGAAAGATCTAAAATTGACACACTAACATCACAATTAAAAGAACTAGAGAAGCAAGAGCAAACACATTCAAAAGCTAGCAGAAGGCAAGAAATAACTAAGATCAGAGCAGAACTGAAGGAAATAGAGACACAAAAAACCCTTCAAAAAATCAATGAATCCAGGAGCTGGTTTTTTGAAAAGATCAACAAAATTGATAGACAGCTAGCAAGACTAATAAGGAAGAAAGAGAGAAGAATCAAATAGACACAATAAAAAAATGATAAAGGGGATATCACCACTGATCCCACAGAGATACAAACTACCATCAGAGAAAACTATAAACACCTCTACGCAAATAAACTAGAAAATCTAGAAGAAATGGACAAATTCCTGGACACATACACCCTCCCAAGACTAAACCAGGAAGAAGATGAATCTCTGAATAGACCAATAACAGGCTCTGAAATTGAGGCAATAATTAAGAGCCTACCAACCAAAAAAAGTCCAGGACCAGATGGATTCACAGCTGAATTCTACCAGAAGTACAAAGAGTAGCTGGTACCATTCCTTCTGAAACTATTCCAATCAATAGAAAAAGAGGGAATCCTCCCTAACTCATTTTATGAGGCCAGCATCATCCTGATACCAAAATCTGGCAGAGACACAACAAAAAAAGAAATTTTAAACCAATATCCCTGATGAACATCGATGCAAAAATCCTCAATAAAATACTGGCAAACCAAATCCAGCAGCACATCAAAAAACTTATCCACCATGATCAAGTGGGCTTCATCCCTCGGATGCAAGGCTGGTTCAACATACACAAATCAAAAAACGTAATCCAGCATATAAAAGGCCTTTGACAAAATTCAACAACACTTCACACTAAAAACTTTCAATGAATTAGGTATTGATGATATGTATCTTAAAATAATAAGAGTTATTTATGACATACCCACAGCCAATATCATGCTGAATGGGCAAAAACTGGAAGCATTCCCTTTGAAAACTGGCACAAGACAGGGATGCCCTCTCTCGCCACTCCTATTCAACATAGTGTTGGAAGTTCTGGTCAGGGCAATCAGGCAGGAGAAAGAAATAAAGGGTATTCAATTTGGAAAAGCAGATGACATGATTGTATATTTAGAAAACCCCATTGTCTCAGCTCAAAACCTCCTTAAGCTGATAAGCAACTTCAGCAAAGTCTCAGGATACAAAATCAGTGTGCAAAAATCACAAGCATTCCTATACACCAATAACAGACAAATAGAGAGACAAATCATGAGGGAACTCCCATTCACAAATTGCTTCAAAGAGAATAAAATACCAAGGAATCCAACCTACAAGGGATGTGGACCTCTTCAAGGAGAATTACAAACCACTGCTCAAGGAAGTAAGAGAGGACACAAACAAATGAAGAACATTCCATGCTCATGGATAGGAAGAATCATTATCATGAAAATGGCCATACTGCCCAAGGTAATTTAGAGATTCAATGCCATCCCCATCAGGCTACCAATGGCTTTCTTCACAGAATTGGAAAAAACTACTTTACATTTCATATGGAACCAAAAAAGAGCCCGCATTGCCAAGACAACCCTAAGCCAAAAGAACAAAGCTGGAGGCACCACGCTACCTGACTTCAAACTATACTACAAGGCTACAGTAACCAAAACAGCATGGTACTGGTACCAAAACAGAGATATAGACCAGTGGAACAGAACAGAGGCCTCAGAAATAACACCACACATCTACAACCAACAGATCTTTGACAAACCTGACAAAAGCAAGAAATGGGGATAGGATTCCCTATTTAATAAATGGTGCTGGGAAAACTGGCTAGCCATATGTAGAAAGCTGAAACTGGATCCCTTCCTTACACCTTATACAAAAATTAAATCAAGATGGATTAAAGACTTAAATCTCGGACCTAAAACCATAAAAACCCTAGAAGAAAACCTAGGCAATACCATTCAGGACATAGGCATGGGCAAGGACTTCATGTCTAAAACACAAAAAGCACGGCAACAAAAGCCAAAATTGAGAAATGGAATCTAATTAAACTAAAGAGCTTCTGCACAGCAAAAGAAACTACCATCAGAGTGAACAGGCAACCTACAGAATGGGAGAAAATTTTTGCAATCTACCCATCTGACAAAGGGCTAATAACCAGAATCTGCAAAGAACTTAAATACATTTACAAGAAAAAAATCAAACAACCCCATCAAAAAGTGGGCAAAGGATATGAACAGACACTTCTCAAAAGAAGACATTTATGCAGCCAACAGACACATGAAAAAAATGCATCATCACTGGCCGTCAGATAAATGCAAATCAAAACCAGAGTGAGATACCATCTCACACCAGTTAGAATGGTGATCATTAAAAAGGCAGGAAACAACAGGTGCTGGAGAAGATGTGGAGAAATAGGAACACTTTTGTACTGTTGGTGGGACTGTAAACTAATTCAACCATTGTGGAAGACAGTGTGGCAATTCCTCAGGGATCTAGAACTAGAAAAACCATTTGACCCAGTCATCCCATTACTGTGTATATACCCAAAGGATTATAAATCATGTTGCTATAAAGACACATGCACATGTATGTTTATTGCAGCACTATTCACAATAGCAAAGACTTGGAAGCAACCCAAATATCCATCAATGATAGGCTGGATTAAGAAAATGTGACACATATACACCATGGAATACTATGCAGCCATAAGAAGGATGAGTCCATGTCCTGTGTAGGGACATGGATGAAGCTGGAAACCATCATTCTCAGCAAACTATTGCAAGGACAGAAAACCAAACACCACATGTTCTCACTCATAGGTGGGAATTGAACAATGAGA
Organism: Pan paniscus; assembly: GCF_029289425.2. Taxonomy (NCBI): domain Eukaryota; kingdom Metazoa; phylum Chordata; class Mammalia; order Primates; family Hominidae; genus Pan; species Pan paniscus. The sequence continues at coordinate 81,726,930 of NC_073256.2, read as the reverse complement.
ACACTTGGACACAGGGTGGAGAACATCACACACCAGGGACTGTCGTGGGGTGGAGGGAGGGGGGAGGGATAGCATTAGGAGAGATACCTGATGTAAATGATGAGGTAACGGGTGCAGCACACCAACATGGCACATGTATACATATGTAACAAACCTGCACGTTGTGCACATGTACCCTAGAACTTAAAGTATAATAAAAAAAAATTTTAAAAGATTTGAATTTCAGATTTAAAAAAAAGATGGATGAGGAGTTTTTCAAGTATATCACTCCTCTCCCCAAGACTCTGACCTATGGATTCTCTCTTGAACACTACCCCTACAACCCAGGCTTCTTAATATTGCTGGTTTGAAGCCATCCTGTGTAAGAGGGAAGATCCAAGTGCTCATCTGGCCCTAGAAATAAGGCTCTGGGTTCTGAGCCTGAATCTCCAGGTCAGTTTTCTCTTCTGAGTTCCAGAACACTACAATGAACTGTTTACAAGACATTTCATGCAGACATTTCAAAGAACTCTGACACTCAACTCATCCCAATGTTATCTCTTTATCTTTACCATCTCCTCTTATGTCCCTCAGTAAAGGACATCAGCCTCAGCAAAGCAACTCAATACAGAAAATTGAATGTCATTCTTTTCTTTGCTATGCCTTCTCCTGCAGATGGTCACCAAGCTTCTTCCACTTCTTAAATATACAGAGATGCTGAACAACTTGACATTTCCTGAACTCTTGAAGTTCTGAATTTGTTTACAATGCCATTGAGCATTCTGTTGATTTTGCACTTGATGTCTTTCCATTTTATTCATCTGTTAAACATTAGATGATGCCTAAATTTCTCTTCTTTGAAGCCTTCCTTGATTGTCCCAAGTAGACCTGATCACTTTCTCCTTTGTACCGCCTTGAACTTACTAGCATTAAGACAGTTTCACAATGTGCTACAATTATTTTTGTATTCAACAGTTTCTGCTCCTAGACAATGAAATATTTGAGGGAGAACACTGTATCTTATTTTTAAATCTCTAGCACCCAGCTCAATAAATAAACATTTATTAATTACTTGATTCAATAAACAATAAATTTATGAGGTAGTTAGGAACCCAAATGTAAAGATAAGAAAGAGAGTCTTCCTGAAGTTAAGTAATTTGCCCAACATTACACAGCCTCTAAGTCAGGGAGTGGGTATGAACCTGGCCTGTACTACGAAGTCCACGCTTTTCTTTCACAACAATCACACTGTCTCCTAGCTGGCCAAAGCTCTAATCTTGTAGTTTAGAAACTTATGTAGAAATTTTCCTTGCTGACGGTGATAATGTTGTCTCTTTACGGTGACATTTTAAGGACATTTCCTTGGAGGCATCTCAGGGATATAAGAAGCATTTCAACAATTAAGTATGCAGTGCATATCTTTATGCTCATCTTTGAAGTTTCCCCATGTTGTTCAAACTTTTTAGGACTTTCAGCAATTACTTGACAAATCCTGGGTGATGACATTATTAGGAAGTAGGTCAAAATTAGACTCATCTGTCTCCACCTATTATCATCCAGGGAAGGCCAATCTTCAATGGCAAGGGGTGCCTTGGAACAAGAGTAAGTGGAAGAGTTTATTTTGAAAAAGAATTAAGGGGCACAGCAAACTGTTGGAGGAATGATGTTTTGTGTTCAATAAACCCTCACAATTACTTAGCAAGGACCTCCCTGTGGACTTCCCAAAATCCAAGTACAGTAGCCACTGATACCTAGTGAATACCCTTTTTTTTTTTTTTTTTGGCATGCATTTCTGAACCTGTATTCGACTCATCTTCTGTAATTGCTGCCTATGGCAATGTGACATGTGATGTCTGAACATATATCTCAGGATAGAAAAAAGAAATGTTGGCAGCCCACATTCTTTTTAAAAAAACCAGTTGCTCCTCCCCTGTTAGAGGACAGAGAGTAAGTGAATCAAATTCATCTTATTTGTTTTACTTGGTCAGAATAACTTTTAAAAATTATTTCATCTGACCAGAATTCAAGGTAATATAGGGTCATTTTTAGTCATTTAAAAGTTGTATCACTTTCCTAAGTAGTGAAGGATACTTGTATTCTCCACAAGCAGAGTACGAGGACAGATGTGGCAATCACCACAGATCAAAATCATTAATGTCTTTTAAAACATGCATGGCTCCTTTCCTTCAAAGAGCTAAGTCTCCTTACAAAATAGTCATTGCCAAATAGACATTAATCTTTCCGACACCCAAGGAGAAAGGTGAAAGTGTATGCTTTTTCTTTTTTCTTTTTTTTTTTTTTTGAGATGGAGTCTCACTCTTGTCGCCCAGGCTGGAGTGCAATGGCGCAATCTCAGCTCACTGCAACCTCCACCTCCCGGGTTCAAGCTATTCTTCTGCCCCAGCCACCCGAGTAGCTGGGATAACAGGCGCTTGCCACCACGCCTGGCTAATTTTTTGTATTTTTAGTAGAGACAGGGTTTCACCATGTTGTTCAAGCTGGTCTCGAACTCCTGACCTCAGGTGATCCACCTGCTTCAACCACCCAAAGTGCTGGGATTACAGGCGTGAGCCACCGCATCCAACCAAGTTTGTGCTTTTTAAACACAACTTAATTATTTGGGGGAAGCCGTCACAGTTCACTTTCAGATGGAGGATGTAGGGAGGATGGAGATTCTTATTAGTTTACTCCACCAACACTTACTAAGCACTTTCTATGCATCAGGCACCGTGCTGCGTGTTAGCGACACAGAGATTAGAGAAATGAATACTATCTCTACTCTCAACAGACTTCCAGGAGAGTGAGAGGTCCTAGCAATTATACACTGACTGATGAGGGCCACAAGGCCACAGTACCAAGACCATGCACACTGCAGGGGCACCTTGTGGAAGGGATGGGGATGAAGGGAGACTGCACAGAGGTCGGTCTTGACAACAAATAGAAGGTAGGCCAAAAAGAATATTAAAGGCAGAAGCAGCAGCTCTGCCTTTCATAAATAAAGAAGATGGCCAGGTGCAGTGGCTCAAGCCTGTAATCCCAGGGAGCAGATTGCTTGGGCTCAGGAGTCAGAGACCAGCCTGGGCAACATGGCAAAACCACATCTCTACAAAAAATACAAAAACGTAGCCAGGCATGGTGGTACACTCCTGTCATTCCAACTACTCAGGAGGCTGAGGTGGGAAGATTGCTTGAGCCCAGGAGGTGGAGGTTGTAGTGAGATCGTGCCATGCACTCCAGCCTGGGCGACAGAGCGAGACCTTGTCTCAAAATAAACAAACAAACAAACAAATAAATAAATAAATAAAGCCCTTTAGGAAACTGGAAGGATTTCAGCATGGCTGAAGTAGACACATGGAGGCAAGAAGTGGTAGTCCTGTGAAGGGCATGGCCAGGGGCAGAGAGCAGACCAGGTAGGACAAAGGTATGAGCAGGGAAAAGGGTAGAGAGGGGGCTCATGAAGCAGCCTCCCCAGTTCCATGTCCAGCTCTAAAGGATCAAAATGACTCTGGGGAACACAGCCATTTCCCTGGTATGCCCTCTTCTTAGCAACAGCCCTGAGAGAGTTGCCACTTCAGAGTTCATAAAGCCTGTTCTCCAGTGTCTCAGGGATTCTAAGAAGCAGTAAAACTAGTCTCTTCCCATGTCCCCTCTCTAGAAAACCTTTACCCAGGAACCTGTGGCTTCCAAATGGGAGCAGACCTTCCAACTACTGTAGGCCTTTACTTTTTTATCAAGGCCAGCCACCTTCAGCCATCCAAAAGCTATGTTGCCCCCCACTATGGAATAACACCCGCATTGCATCACTGTGGGAGTGTGCACCCATCAGGGGGACCGAACGCACAGTCTCTGACCTGTATCTCCTAGCCCATTGCTTCTGAGGGTTGTTTAGTAAATCCTCACATACATATTGACTCTCCTGAACTATTATTTAATGATAATGGATTGATGTTCAATAAATACTTACAAACAATCATTACAATCAGGCTCTACAGTGAGAGAAAAACAAAGGAAGGAGAAACGAAGCAGAGAGGAGTAAGGGAACAGGAAGAATGTGGAAGAAGTAAACATTAATATGAGCTTCTTGAGTGCTTACTAAATCATGAGTCCCAAGCTTATCACTTTATGTACCTTATCTCATTTAATATTTTTGAGGGCTTCATTTGGTTTTGTTTTTTTGGTTTCTTTTTGAGACAGAGTGTCACTCTGTCACCCAGGCTGGAGTGCGGTGACACCGTCATGGCTCACTGCAGCCTTGACCTCCTGGGCTCAAGCAATCCTCCTGCTTCAGCCTCCTGAATAGCTGGAAACAAAGATACACATCACCACGCCTGATTAATTTTTCATTTTTATTAGAGGTGTGATCTCTCTGTGTTGTCCAGGCTGGTCTTGAACTCCTGGGCTCAAGCAATTCTCCCATCTCAGCCTCTCAAGTGTTGGGCTTACAGGCATGAGCCACCGTGGCGAGTTTCATTTAATATTTATGGCAACCTATGATATACATTATTATTCTGTTTAGCAAGTAAGGAAACCAAGGCTCAGAGAAGTTGAGTAACTCTCCTCCAGCCAAGGGAATGGTTTTCTGACCAGAGACCAGGGTCCTTATTTGTTACGTTTAGCTTCTGGTAAGAGAGGGAGGGGTCTTAGGCTTCTTTGTAGAAGCTTTAGTAACAGTCCTTCCTTGAGAAAAAATAGCAGGAGATTCTGCCTTATGTTTTAATAACTAAAGATAAAAGTTTAAATCTTGCTTGGGACACTAAAAATACTCTGTGGATCCAGCCCCTGTTCAATGACCTATGCCATTTTCCCTGGGCATTCTAGATCATCATCACTTCCCAGACCTGACCCCTCACCACCCTTGCTCCAATTATCCTGATCTTTGTTTATAATCCTTTTATATTCATGTTGAACAGTGACCTCCCAGGAATGACAAGTGTGTTTACACTTTTCAGGGCTCTCTGGCTTAGCAGGGAAGTCAAAGACTAGAATCTGGTGTCTAACATATGATACCACGATAAATCCCCAAATTCAATGTATGCTTTCCCATGGAGTAGGCTTGAAACTTCCCATTAGATATGAAAAAAACAAGTGTCAACAGAATTATCCATGAATGAGTAGTGAGCTGCTTTAAAAGCATTAATTCATAAATGCACTTTGGCTATTTGAGTGTCAAAAGCCCCATTAGAAGATGCATTTAAAGATTAAGCATGAGTGTGTATGAAGACCCCTGCTTTTGCTGCACATAACCTGAGTATGTAGTTTATGATTCATTCTATGTATCTAGGAGGCAGCTGTTCTGTCTTATTTAGCCGACAGATAAAATATTGTGGAGTAAGTAAGCAGTAACATATTTTAGAATAGGTTAATGAAGATCAAAAGGGTATGTTAAAATGAGGAATATGTACCCCCATGTCACAATGTTTGTAAACAGAAGGTCAGTTTGTATTTAAGTCCAATAAAATTAAATATACCAGGCTATTTTCTTTCATAATTAAAAAAATTATTTTTAGGAGACTGAGACCATCCTGGCTAACATGGTGAAACCCCGTCTCTACTAAAAAAAAAATACAAAAAAATTAGCCAGGCATGGTGGCAGGCGCCTGTAGTCCCAGCTACTCAGGAGGCTGAGGCAGGAGAATGGTGTGAACCCAGGAGGCGGAGCTTGCAGTGAGCTGAGATCCTGCCACTGCATTCCAGCCTGGGCAACAGAGTGAGACTCTGTCTCAAAAAAAAAAAAAATGTTTTTATAGATTTGGGGGCACAAGTGCAGTTTTGTGACATGGATATGCTGTGGAGTGGCGAAGTCTGGACTTTTGGTGTAACCATCATCCGAATAGTGTACCTTGTACCCATTAAGTAATTTCTCATCCATCATCCTGCTCTCACCCTCCCACATTTCTGAGTCTCCAAAGTCTATTATTCCAGTCTCTGGGTCTAAGTGTACACATTATTTAGCTCCCACTTATAAGTGAGAACATGCAGTATTTTGACTTTCTGTTTCTGAGTTACTTTACTTAAGATAATGGCCTCGAGTCCATACATGTTGATGCAGAAGACATGATTTCATTCTTTTTATGGCTGAATAGTATTCCATGGAATTTATATGTATATACCACATTTTCTTTATCCAATCATCTATTGATGGACACTTAGATTGATTTCATATTTTTTCCATGGTGAATAGTGCTGCAATAAACATGAGTGCAGGTATCTGTTTTACATGCTGATTTTTCTTTTGAGTAGATACCCAGTAGTGGGATTGCTGGATAAAATGGTAGTTTTATTTTTAGTTCTTTGAGACATCTCCATACTGTTTTCCATAGAGATTGTATTAATCTGCCTTCCCACCAACAGTGTACGTGTGTTCCCTTTTCTTCATTGCAGAACACAGGAGCTATGTGGAGAATTGATGGAGGGACATTCCAGGCAGAGAGAACAGCAAACACAAAGGCCTTGAAGAGTGAGGCTGCTTGGCATATTTGAGGGACCTTGAGGATGAAATACTTGGGATTTAAACCTCAATCAACCATAAATATGGTTTTCCATTCTTTTTTCATAGTTTTTCATTCTTCTAATTTTCTCATTAAGCAGAAAAATGTTTTTGTTTCAATCTATGTTAAAAACCTGTTTCCTTCCAGGAGCGGTGGCTTACATCTGCAATCCCACCACTTTGGGAGGCTGAGGCAGGTGGATTGCTTGATCTCAGGAGTTCGAGACCAGCCTGGGCAATGTGGTGAAACCCAGTCTCTACCAAAAAATACAAAAATTAGCCGGGCATGGTGAGCATGCCTCTGGTCCCAGCTACCCAGGAGGCTGAGGTGGGAGAATCACTTGAGCCTAGAAGGTCAAGGCTGCAGTGAGCCGTGATTGAGCCACTGCACTCCAGCCTGGGTGATAGGGTAAGACCTAGTCTCAAAAAAAAAAAAAAATCCAAGTTTCCTACTCTCTGTAAATACTACATAACCAACTCACTTTAATTTTTCATTCTTTTGTTAGTGTTTCCTCCATGCCAGGCACATGCAGACGCTGTTAGGGGCTAGGCACGTGTGGCGAACATTACAGACAGACACATTCCCACCTCCAAGGAATGTAGAGTGTTGAAGAATTTGCACTACCTCACAATCTTCATTTTCATGATCCAGTGCAGATTTAGGAGCCAGGATTGAGAATTCAGTCAGAAAGAGAGACGGGAGAGCACTGAGTGGAGGAGCAGGAGGGCCTCGTGGGGAGAGGGGCTCCAGCCTCAGAGGAGAGAGAGGAAGAGGCAGGGGAGCAGACAAGCAGGCCAAGGGGTCCACAAACTACTAGGTTTGCGCCCCAGGAGGTGTGAATTCTAGCCAAGTACCTCAGGCAGCTGCAAGGGGCTTATGTGAACGGCAGCAGACATCCATGGCAAGAAAGGAGCTGAGACAGCCTGTGTCTTGGCCACTGCACTCAAGGTTTGGTGTTGAGAGTTTTCAAGCATTGTTGGCAGGGCCAAAGGACAACATCTCCCTTTTTCTGTTGTGCCCAGGCCACAAGTTGAAAAGGCAAAGGCAGGATTGAACCGCATTGCTCACCACAGAATTTGGGTGATGCCTGCTCGTTGAGTTGGATCGCCTGGTTCCTGACTCATTACCTGAATTGGACCCCATCTGCCTTCCAACACTGGGCCCTCCTCACCTCCCAGGCATCTCCTGGCCCCGTCGTTCTCGTCCACGCTGCCAGTTGCTGCTTTCATCTGCATCCTCTTTCCTCAGCCTTCTGCTACCCACCCCTCGCCTCCCACCCCCCACCCCCACCAACTGACAAGTACTCTCGTTGTAGAAAGTGCCAGAGCACAAAGCAATGACATTTCCAGTAAATCTCTCAGTTCAGGTGGATTTCAAATGTGTTTCTTTCTTGCAGGAGAGTGCCTAGAAAAATCCAAAACATTTGGTCTTTCATTTCAATTCAAATGTGAATAATCAAGATTTTTCATGATTGTTGTTTGTTTTGGAGGATCTTTTTCCTTGAGTAGCTCTTTCTCTATTTATGTTTTTTAAAGAGGCATACTTTCTTCCCTGTACATGGATATGTAGGTCATACACCTTTTTATGAGCAGTGGATTGTATAACTCCATACATGAACATACCTAGTATGCATTCATAACCATCCTTATCTGTGAAAGGACAACAGTATTCAAAATGTAAGCCAAAGTAGAATGTGAATGCTGGGCTCAGGACATTATATATATTTTACACAAGGTAAAAGAAATCTGGTAGCTGGGCCAGGCACTGTGGCTCACATCTGTAATCCCAGCACTTTGGAAGGCCGAGGCGGGTGGATCACCTGAGGTCAGGAGTTTGAGACCAGCCTGGTCAACATGGTGAAACCCCATCTCTACTAAAAATACAAGAAATTAGCCGGGCGTGGTGGCACGACGTGCCTGTAATCCCAGCTACTGGGGAGGCTGAGGCAGGAGAATCTCTTGAACCTGGGAGGCAGAAGTTGCAGTGAGCCGGGATCACGCCACTGCACTCCGGTCTGGGTGACAGAGCCAGACCCTATCTCAAAAAAAAAAAAAAAAAAAAAGAAAGAAAGAAAAGAAAAAAAAGAAAGAAATCTGGTAGCTGGCATTCATATGATTAGTTCCAGTGTTTGAAGCCTATTGCTTGTTTTTCAGCTGCCTTGACAACCTGGTGTACAGATAAACTCTCTTTGAGGAGATGAAACCCTTGGAAAGAAGGCCAGATGCTCACACTGACTTAACAAAACTATACTATTATAAGGAGGATTGCATTCACCTTGTTCTATCCTCCTAACATTTTTTTTTAATTTAAGTATATTTTTATTTTGTGGGCTCAGAAAGTTTTCTTGTTAACAACTTTTTTCAGTAATTGTGTGTTTTAAAATAAACACATTATAGTCCATGCAGAAAATTTGAGAAACTTAGATATTCCCTTTACTTCTGAAAACCTTACCTTCTCAACCTCCAGCTAAATGATGATATGCATGGGATCAACCCTTGTATAACACAAGCTTCACATAATTTTAAGAGAGGTTCCTTAACCTAGGGATGTGGCAAAGGATTTGTTGAGAATGACAACTACATCTAGTTTATTAAACAAGTAACTTGAATGTAAATGTGTAGGTGATTCTGGATATGCTGCTTCTTTCTCACTCTGAAGTTAGTGGTAACACCTAGTGTGGTTGTGGGAATTGTATCAGCATTATCCAGCTTAGATTCCCTTCTTCCTGGCTTGGGGGTATACTTCTGGGTGTTTTTATCCTTCTTGGCATGGAGTGTTAATTTCTTATTTTGGGGCACTGATATGCTTTGGCTATTTGTTCCCTCCAAATCTCATGTTGAAATATAATCCCCAATGATGGAGGTGGGACCTGGTGGGAGGTGATTGGATCATGGGGTTGGATTCCTCATGAATGGCTTAGTGCCATCCCCATGGTGATAAGTGAGTTCTTACTCGGTTAGTTCATTCAAGATCTGGTTGTTTAAAAGAGTCTGGGACCTCCCCCTTCTCTTTCTTATTCCCACTCTCACCATGTGATACACCTTATCCTGCTTCATCTTCTGCCATGATTGGAAGCTTCCTGATGTCCCAATCAGAAGCAGATGCTGGCACCATGCTTCGTGCACAGCCTGCAGAACCATGAACCAATTAAACCTCTTTTCTTTATAAATTACTCAGCCTCAGGTACTTCTTCATAGTGATGCAAAAAATGACTAATACGGGGCCATTATTACCAAACCCCAAAATTTTCAGGCCTCACTTTTGACAAGTACAGACCATAAATATGTGATCATTTGCCTCTCTGAAACACTCTATACACCCTATTTTAAGAAAGACCATTGCACTTCCTATGCAAAATATATCTTAGGGAGCAGCACCAGAAGGGGCATTATACTTTACGTCCAATATCCCGTAGGCTCCATTTTATCTGCCCCCGTAGGCCTCCACTGAACATACTGCTGTCTCTACCTCAAACCCAACATCTAAACTTGAACTAAGCAACCGCTTCATAAAACTAGCTCCCTTCTTGATTTCCTACTTCGGTTACACATTTTCCCAGTCATTAGGCTTAAACCTGTAAAGCCATCTTCAATGCTCCTTTCTGGTCCTCTGTCAGTCAACACGTCACAACCACTTTGAATGTCATCACATCCCTTGTACTACTGCTCCATTTTGCTTCTAGAAAAATTATCATAATTAGTGTCAAAATGTGGATTCAATAATATGTCATTATGGGGGCTGAGTGCTAAAAGAAGAGTAGTTTAGAGTATCTGGTTTACTCAACTATATTAAAGATTCTTGTCTGGGAAACATTACACTTATTCTTGAAAAGTTGTTAAAATTTCTCTTGGTTGATTGTAGAAAATATTCAGGTTTTTTCCTTCCTTTTCTTTTTCCTTCCTTCTTTTCTTTTTCCTTCCTGGTTTGATGGAGAAAAGAAGAGGGAGAGGGAATTGCCTTTTTGATGTCCTGGAAGTGACAGAAAGGTTAACGTTCTCTCTTTTACTTAGTTGGACAAACGAAGATGGTGGCTTTAATAATTAGAAGCTGCATTTTGGTTGTTCTAGGGCCTGGAACAGATGTACTATTAACTGGTAGTCATAAAACTCAGGGCTTATTGTTTACCTGGATTTCAGCAGATCCCTTCACAGAGATGTTATGTCTTTTACTTTGTTCCAGAGTGTGCTTAGGGGGTTACCAAGTCAAATTGGCCAACCCACAAACTGTTGAACTTTAGTCCACAAAGCAGTAGCTATAGAAACTGAAAGGGTCATTTAGAAAGGCCATGTTCAGTTAAAGACATCTGTGGTTAACACCAAAAAAGAAAGAAGGAAAGCCCGTTGACCCTCAATCCACTCTATGAACAGTTTTACTTCTGTTTCTGAACAGTGAAGTGTAAACCATTTTCAAAGCAAAATGTCTCTGAACAAAAGAAGTTATAATGCAACCACAGCTACCAAGGTCAGACTGAGCTCCCCCTTTGGACAGGCAAATGATGTTTGAGCCTATGCACCTTTGACTAATGTGGCTAATAATCAACACTTTTCTAAAAGTTCTTGTAAAAATATAACTCCCTAAAATATTTCAGTTCTGACATTTATGAGGAACATCAGTTTCTAAAAGGAAATACAGTCACATTTGCTTTACAACACTTGTCACATGTTTAACTAGGGTAGATTTACAAGCTCAGTGTCTTAGGCATATGCTTTTAAAAGCCAAAGTTCGATCTTAAATCTATCCCAATGTGGATAAGAAGAGTGACCATATTTATAACAAACCACTGAAAAGCCAAGAGCAGACAGGAAGCATGAGAAGAAGGAGAAAGCTAGTGAGGGTATGTGAAGTGGGGGGAGGGCACAAAATGAGAGTCAAGTCTTCATTCCTTCCCACAGCTCCCAAGATTCCTTCCATCAAAAACACATAAGCCCAGTGCCAAGCACAAGCGTGGGTGTGGGTGTGGGCATGTGAGTATGGCGGTGTGTCCAGAATATAGGAGACTTTCCCTTTAGGATCTTGCAGTCTCATGAGGGAGACTGATGTAGATCACTAGTCATGATGAAAAGCTGGCCTTGACAGATATGTAAATAGCTTTCTGATACATAGCAGAAGAGCAGGGGCAGAAAGTTTCCTTCCCCCTGGATGGAGCAGGGATGTTCTGATGGAGATGGTGAGACTTGAGCAGGGTCTCGAGTGATTAGTAGGATCAAGAAAGGTAGGAGATGAAAGAAAAGGAGGCAACCAGACATGGTGACATGGGCTGTTCCCAGGGAATAGCAAATGAATTGCACTTTTAGGACACAATTAGCATGCGGAGTGTATTTGTCGATTTTCATGCTGCTGATAAAGATATACCTGAGACTGGGCAATTTACAAAAGAAAGAGGTTTAATTGGACTTACAGTTCCACATGGCTGGAGAAGCCTCACAATCATGATGGAAGGCAAAGAGGAGCAAGCCACATCTTACGTGGATGGCAGCAGGCAAAGAGAAAATGAGGAAGTTGCAAAAGCAAAAACCCTTGATAAAACCATAAGATCTCATGAGACTTATTCACTACCATGAGAACAGTATGGGGAAAACCGCCTCCATGATTCAATTATCTCCCACCAGGTCCCTCCCACAACATGTGGGCATTATGGGAGTACAATTCAAGATGAGATTTGGGTGGGGACACAGAGCTAAACCATATCATTCCACCCCTGGTTCCTGCCAAATCTCATGTCCTCACATTTCAAAACCAATCATGCCTTCCCAACAGTCCCCCAAAGTCTTAACTCATTTCAGCATTAACTCAAAAGTCCACAGTCCAAAGTCTCATCTGAGACAAGGCAAGTCCATTCCACCCATGAGCCTTGTAAAATCAAAGGAAGCTAGTTATTTCCTAGATACAATGGGGATACAGACATTGGGTAAATAGAGCCATTCCAAGTGGGAGAAACTGGCCAAAACAAAAGGGCTACAGGCCCCACGCAAATCAGAAATCCAGAGAGGCAGTCAAATCTTAGAGCTCCAAAGTTATCTCCTTTGACTCCATGTCTCACATCCAGGTCACATTGATGAAAAGGTAGGTTCCCATAGTCTTGGGCAGCTCTGCCCTTGTGGCTTTGCAGGGTACAGCCTCCCTCCCAGTCACTTTCATGGGCTGGTGTTGAGTGTCTGCGGCTTTTCCACGTGCACAGTGCAAGCTGTTGGTGGATTATGACAGCTTCACGGTTTGGGGGACAGTGGCCCTTTTCTCACAGCTCCACTAGGCAGTGCCCCAGTAGGGACTCTGTATGGGGGCTCTGACCCCACATTTTCCTTCTGCACTGCCCTAGCAGAGGTTCTCCATGAGAGCCCCACCCCTGCAGCAAACTGCTACCTGGGCATCCAGGCATTTCCATACATCTTCTGAAATCTAGGTAGAGGTTCCAAAACCTCAGTTCTTGACTTCTGTGCACCTACAGGCTCAACACCACATGGAAGCTGCCAAGGCTTGGGGCTCACACCATCTGAAGACATGGTCTGAACTCTATATTGGCCCCTTTCAGCCATGGCTGGAGCAGCTGGAACGCAGGGCATCAAGTCTCTTGGCTGCACACAGCTCAGGGAAGCTGGACCTGGCCCATGAAACCACTTTTTCTTCCTATGCCTCCAGACCTGTGATGGGAGGAGCTACCATGAAGACCTCTGACATGCCCTAGAAACATTTTCCCCATTGTCTTAGGGATTAACATTCTGTGCCTTGTTGCTTAAGTAAATTTCTGCCTCATTGTCAGGCTGCAAATTTTCTAAACTTTTATGCTCTGTTTCCCTTTTAATACTGAATGCTTTCAACACACCCAAGTCACATCTTGAATGCTTTGCTATTTAGAAATTTCTTCCACCAGATATCCTAAATCATCTCTCTCAAGTTCAAAATTCTACAAATCTCTAGGGCAGGGGCAAAATGCCACCAGTCTCTTTGCTAAAACATAACAAGAGTCACATTTGCTCTAGTTCCCAGTAAGTTCCTCATCTCCATCTGAGACCACCTCAGCCTGGATTTCATTGTCCATATCATTATCAGCTTTTTGGTCAAAGCCATTCAACAAGTCTTTAGGGAGTTCCAAATTTCCCACATTTTCCTGTCTTCTTCTGGGCCCTCCAAACTATTCCAACCTCTGCCTGTTACCCAGTTCCAAAATCTCTTCCAGATTTTGGGGTATCTCTTCAGCAGCACCCCACTCTACTCGTACAAATTTACTGTATTAGTCCATTTTCATGCTGCTGATAAAGACATACCTGAGACTGGGCAATTTACAAAGGAAAGAGGTTTAACTGGACTTACAGTTCCACGTGGCTGGGGAAGCCTCACAATCATGACTGAAGGCAAGGAGAAGCAAGTCACATCTTATGTGGATAACAGCAGGCAAAGAGAGAATGAGGAAGATGCAAAAGCGGAAACCCCTGATAAAACCATCAGATCTCATGAGACTTATTCACTATCACGAGAACAGTATGGGGGAAACCATCCCCATGATTTAATTATCTCCCACCACATTCTCACAACATGTGAGAATTATGGGAGTACAATTCAAGATAAGATTTGGGGGGGACACAGCCAAACCATACTAGAGAGTGTTTGTCTCAGCCTGCGATGTAATTTATATATTTGTCCCCACCCAAATCTCATGTTGAATTGTAAATCCCAATGTTGGAGGTGAGTCCTGGTAGGAGGTGATTGGATCACAGGGGTAGATTTCTCATGAATGGGTTAGCACCATCCCCTTGGTGCTATTCTTGTGACAGTGAGTGAGTTGTAATGAGATCTTGTCATTTAGAACTGTGTGGGACCTCCCTGCCAACTCTCTCTCTTGTTCCTGCTTTCACCATGTGAAGTGCCTGCTCCTACTTTACTTACTGCCATGATTGTAAGCTTCCTAAGGCCTCAGCACAGGCTGAGCAGACATCAGCACCATGCTTCTCATAAAGCCTGTAGAACTGTAAGGTAATTAAATCTCTTTTCCATATAAATTACCCAGTCTCAGGTATTTATTTAAAGCAATGCAAGAATGGCCTAAGATAGTCTATTTATGCTGCTATAACAAAATACCTGAGACTGGGTAATTTATAAAGAAGATAAATTTATTTTCTCACAATTCTGGAGACTAAGAAGTCCAAAATCAAGGTGCTACTAGTTCAGTTGTCTGATGAGGGCTGCTCTCTGCTTCCAAGATGGTGCATTGTTGTTGCATCCCCAGAAGGGAGAAATGCTGTGGTCTCACATGGCAGAAGGTGTAAGTGAGAGGTGACAACGTGCTGATGGCCTTCGCTTGCTCTCAGCGCCTCCTCGGCCTCAGCGTCTACTCTGGCCACCCTAGAGGAGCCCTTCAGCCTGCCGCTGCACTGTGGGAACCCCTCTCTGGGCTGGCCAAGGCCAGAGCCAGCTCCCTCTGCTTGCGAGGAAGTGTGGAGGGAGAGCCGCAGGCTGCGCATGGTGCTCACGGGCCAGCGCAAGTTCCAGGTGGGCATGGACTCGGTGGGCCCCACACTTGGAGCCGCTGGCAGATGCCACCAGCCCTGGTCAGTGAGGGGCTTAGCACCTGGGTCAGCAGCTGCAGAGGGGGCGCCGGGTCCCCCAGCACTGCCGGCCTGCCTGTGCCATTCTCGAATTCTTGCTGGGCCTCAGCCGCCTTCCTGTGAGGCAGGGCTCGGGACCTGCAGCCTGCCATGCCCAAGCCCCCGCAGTGGGCTCCTGCATGGCCCAAGCATCTCCGATGAGTGCTGCCCCCTGCTCCATGGCACCCGGTCCCATCGACTGCCCAAGGGCTGAGGAGTGCAGGCGCATGGCGCAGGACTGGTGGGCAGCTCCACCTGCGGCTCTGGTGCGGGATCTGCTAGGAGAAGCCAGCTGGCCTTCTGAGTCAGGTGGGGACTGGGAGAACTTTTATGTCTAGCCGGAGGATTGTATATGCACCAATCAGCACTTTGTGTCTAGCTCGGGTTTTATGGATGCACCAATCAGCACTCTGTACCTAGCTAATCTGGTGGGGACTTGGAGAACATTTATGTCAAGCTAAAGAATTGTAAATACACCGATCAACACTCTGTGTCTAGCTCAAGGTTTGTAAATACACCAATCAGCACTCTATGTCTAGCTCAAGGTTTGTAAATGCACCAATCAGTGGTCCATGTCTAGTTAATCTGGTGAGGACTTGGAGAACTTTTATGTCTAGCTAGAGGACTGTAAATGCACCAATCAGCACTCTGTGTCTAGCTCAGGGATTGCAAACGCACCAAACAGCACCCTGTCAAAATGGACCAATCAGGTCTCTGTGAAATGGACCAATCAGCTCTCTGTAAAATGGACCAATCAGCAGGATGTGGGTGGGGCCAGATAAGGGAATAAAAGCAGGCTGCCCGAGCCAGCATCGGCAACCCACTGAGGTCTCCTTCCACACTGGGGAAGCTTTGTTCTTTCACTCTTTGCAGTAAATGTTGCTGCTGCTCGCTCTTTGGGTCGGCACTGCTTTTATGAGCTGTAACACTCACCGCGAAGGTCTGCAACTTCACTCCTGAGGCCAGCGAGACCATGAACCCACCAGGAGGAATGAACAACTCCAGACAGGAAGAATGAACGACTCCAGATGCGCCACCTTAAGAGCTGTAACACTCACCGCGAAGGTCTGCAGCTTCACTCCTAAAGCCAGCGAAACCATGAACCCACCAAAAGGAAGAAACTCCAAACACATCCAAACATCAGAAGGAGCAAACTCCGGATACACCATCTTTAAGAACTGTAACACTCACCGCGAGGGTCCGCGGCTTTATTCTTGAAGTCAGTGAGACCAAGAACCCACCAATTCTGGACACATAAGGGCAAGAGAAGCAAACACTGTGTGAAACCTCTTTTTTATTTATTTATTTTTTGAGATGGAGTCTCATTCTGTCACCTAGCCTGGAGTACAGTGGTACAGTGGTGCGATCTCAGCTCACTGCAACCTCCACCTCCCAGGTTCAAGCGACATTCTCTGGTCTCAGCCTCCCAAGTAGCTGGGACAATGGGTATGTGCCACCACATCTGGCTAATTTTTGTATTTTTAGTAGAGACGGGGTTTTGCCATGTTGGCCAGGCTGGTCTCAAACTCCTGACCTCAAGTGATCCATCTGCCTCGGCTTTCCAAAGTGCTGGGATTACAGGTGTGAGCCACCACACGTGGCCTGAAGCCTTTTTCATAAGGGCCTTAGTCACATTCTTGAAAGGAAGAGCTCTCATGACCCAATCACCTCTTAAAGGCCCTACCTCTTAACACTATCACATTGCCCTTAAGTTTCAACTCCTGAATTTTGGAAGAGACATATTCAAACCACAGCATTCCACTCTGGCTCCGCTAAATTCATGTCCCTCTCACATGCAAAATATATTCATTCCATTCCTCAAAGTCTTAACTCATTCCAGCATCAACTCAAAAGTCTGAAGTCTAGAGTCTCATCTAAATCAGATATAGATAATACTCATGGCATAATTCACCCTGAGACAAATTTCCTTCCAGCTGTGGGCCTGCAAAACCAAACAAGTTATGTGCTTCCAAAATACAATTTGGCCATTTCTATTCCAAAAAGGAGAAAGTGAAAAGAATAAGGGGTAGCACGTTCCAGGTAAGACCAAAACCCAACAAGGCAAACAACATTAAATCTTGAGGCTCGAGGATAATCTTCTTAGACACCATGTCCTGGATTCTGGACACACTGGGACAGGGGTTAAACCTCCATGTCTCTTTGCAGGCTCGTCTCCATGGTTTTGCTGGGCACTACACACACTAAACCTCTCACAGGTTGGAGTCAGGTGCCTGTGGCTCTCTTAGGCGGGTGTTGCACGCTGGTGGCTCTACAGGTCTGGAGTCTCAGGGGCAGCCCTATTCCCATGGCTCCACTGAGCACTGCCCTAGAGGTGGCTTTCTGCAGTGGCCCTCCCCTCTTAACTCCAATAAGCATGTCTCTAGTGGGGGCTCTCTTTGGCACCCCTGCTCCTGTGGCAGTTCTCTGCCTGGGCTCTGCAGGTCTCTAAGGCATCCTTTGAAATCTAGCTGGAGGCAGCCATGCCTTTATAGCATTTGCATTCTGCTAGACTGCAGAATTAACACCACATGGATGCCACTAAGGTTTATGACCTGTACCTTACAGAGAGGTATTCCAAGCCACATGTGCCTGCTTAAACCACAACTGGGGCAGCCGAGAAGGGCTGCACAAGAATGCTGGGAGCAGAGACTTTTAAGATGGCCTAAGTGAACCCCTATGTTCCATGGGAATCCTGGGTTCTTTCCTGGAAACCATTCTGCCCTCAAGGCCCTGTCACCCTGGCTTGTAATGGGCGTGGTAGCCTCAGAGATCTCCACAATGCCTTCAGGGTCATTCTCCCATTCATATTCTTGATGAATAGCACCTGGCTTCCTCCTGTCTATACTAATCTCCTCATCAAATGGTTGCTTGTCCACACCCTTGGTGTTCTCTCCTGAACACACTTATTTTCATGCTTTACGTGGCCAGGCTGAACATTTTTCAAATCTTTAACTTCTACTCCCCTTTTAATGATAAATTCTGTCTTTAAATCATTTCTCTCTTCTCACATTTTCTCATCTTCTTATATTTTATAAGCAGTTAAAAGAAGCCATGCACCACCCTGAACATTTTGCTGCCTAGAAATTTCTTCTGCCACATATCCTAGTTTATCACTCTTAAATTCTGCCTTCCACAAAGTGTAGGACATGGATGTAATTCAGTTTTTGGCCATGTGGTAACAAGGACGACCGTTCCCCCAGTTCCCAATACCTTGTTTTAATTTCTAAGAACTCATCAAAATAGCCTTTTCTGTCCATATTTCCACCAGCATTCTGATCAGAACCACTTAAATAATTACTAAGAAGATCAAGGCTCTTTTTTCTTCTGAGTGCTCACCAGAATCACCCTTAGTGCTCTGTTCATGGCAATACAGGCTTTTTTTTTTTTTTTTTAGCATTTACTTTAAAACTGTTCCAGTCTCTACCCATAACCCAGTTTCAAAGCCACTTTCATATTTCCAGGTATTTATTATAGCAACCACCCCACTTCTCACTACCAATTTCTGCCTCAGTCTGTGCTGTGATAACATAATATCTAAGACTGGGCAATTTATAAAGAACAGAAATTTATTTTTCACAGTTCTGGAGGCTGAGGAGGCTAAGATTGGAGCACCAGAAGATTCAGTGTCTTGTGAGGCCTTGCTCTCAGCTGCAATATGACTTCTTGCTGCACCCTTACACGGTGGTAGGGCAAGGGAGCTCCCTTCAACCTCTTCTATAAAGTCACTGATCCCATCCACGAGAGCTCTGCCCTCATAACTGAATCACCTCCTAAAGGCCCCACCACTTAATGTTGTTGCACTGGAGATTAAGTTTCAACATGAATTTTGGAGGAGGCACAAACATTCAAATCACAGCATTTCACCCCTGGCCCACTAAAATTCAAGTCCTTCTCCCATACAAAATGCATTCATTCCATCCCAATAGCCCCCCAAGTCTTAACTTGTTCCAGTATCAACTTAAAAGTCTGAAGAGTCTCCTCTAAATCAGATATGGGTGACACTTGAGGTATGAATCATCCTGAGTCAAATTCCCCCTGCTGTGAGTCTGTGAAGTCAAAAAAATTTGCTTGCAAAACACAATGCTTAGACAGGCATAGAATAGACGTTCCCTTTCCAAAGGGAGAAATAGAAAACAAGAAAAAGTAACAGATGCCAATCAAATTCAAAATCCATCACGACAAACATTACATCTTTTTTTTTTTTGAGACAGAGTCTCGCTCTGTCACCCAGGCTGGAGTGCAGTGGCACAATCTCGGCTCACTGCAAGCTCCACCTCCTGGGTTCACGCCATTCTCCTGCCTCAGCCTCCTGAGTAGCTGGGACTACAGGCGCCTGCCACCATGCCTGGCTAATATTTTGTATTTTTAGTAGAGACGGGGTTTCACCGTGTTAGCCAGGATGGTCCTGATCTCCTGACCTTGTGATCCGCCCACCTCGGCCTCCCAAAGTGCTGGGATTACAGGCATGAGCCACCACGCCCAGCCCAACATTAAATCGTAAGTGTCCAGAATAATCTTCTTTAACTACACACCCCACCTTCTGGACACGCTGCGGGTACAGTTGGGCCGCCAGAGCTCCAGTAAGCCCTGCCCTCATGGCTTTGTTTGGTGCCGCCCATGCAGTAGCTCTTACACATTGGAATCATGTGCATGTGGCTTTCCCAGGCTGGCACTGCATGATGGTAACACTAGAGTTCCGGGGTCTCAGGGGTGCCCCCCTCCTATGACTCCACTAGAGATTGCCCTGGTGGGAGCTCTCTGTAGTGGCTCCACACTTGCAGCAGTTCCCTGCCTAGGCCCCAAGTATCTCTAGGACATCCTTTGAAATCTAGGTGGAGGTAGCCATGCCCCCAAGCTCTTTGTGCCTGCAGAGTTAGCACCACGTGGATGCTGCCAAGGTTTACTGCTTGTGCCCTCTAGAGGTGTGGCCATAGCTGACCGCACTGCACATGGGCCTACTGGAGCCACATGTGGGGCAGCAGAGGAGCGCTACAGTGGAAAGTGGGGGACAGGAACTTAAGGTGGCCCTAGGCAGGAGCCTCGAGGTCACACGAGCACTTCCATCTGGGCTCTTCCATTAGAACCCGTTCTGCCCTCAAGGCTCTGGCACTCTGGGCCTGTCATGGGAGTGGCAGCCCCAAAGATCTCCAAATGCCTTCAGCGTCATTCTTCCATTGTCTTGATGAATAGCACATGGCTTCCTTCATTCATGCTAATCTCCTCATCAAATGATCTTTTGGCCACACCCTTGGTTTTCTCTGCCAGGCATGCTTTCTCATTCTTTACTACCTAGCCAGGATGACAGTTTTCCAAATCATCATGTTCTGTCTTCTTTTTGGTTAAAATTCTGTCTTTAATTTGCTTCTCTCTTCTCACATTTTACTATAAGCAGTTGAGAGAAGCCAAGCTGCATCCTCAACACTTTCCTTAGAGATTTCTTCCACCAAATATCTTAATTCAACACTCTTAAGTTCTGCTTTCCACAAAACACTAGGATACAAATACAATTCAGCCAAGTTGTTTTTTGCTTTATAACAAGGATGGCTTTTACTCCATCTTCAGTATCATGTTTCTCATTTCCATCTAAGACCTCATCAGAATGGCCCTTACTGTTCATATTTCTACCAACATTCTGTTAATTATTTCTTAATCACTAAGAAGTTTGAAGAATTCTCTACTGCCTACCTCTTCTTCTGAGCCCTCACCAAAATCATCCTTAATGTCCTGCTCATGACAATATAGTTTTTTTCTAGCATTCACTTCCAAACTTTTCTAGCCTCTACCTGTTACCCAGTTCCAAAGCTACTTCCACGTTTTCAGGTATCTATAGCAACACCCCACTTCTCACTACCAATTTCTGTTTTGTCCTGTTTGGGCTGCTATGACAAAATGCCTAAGACTGGGTAACTTATAAAGAACAGAAATTTATTTTGCACAGTTCTGGAGGCTGGGGAGGCCAAGATCAAGGTGCCAGCAGATTCAGTGACTGGTAAGGGCTTGTCCTCTGCTCCATAGATGGTGCCTTGTTGTTGTGTCCTCACATGGTGGAAGGGCCAGTGAGCTCCCTTTAACCTCTTCTATAAGGTCACTGAATCCATCCATGAGAACTCTGTCCTCATGACTTAATCACCTCCAAAGGGCCACACTATTTAATAGTATTGTATTGGAGATTAAGCTTCAACATGAATTTTGGAAGGACACAAACCTTCAAACCATAGCAACTTCCAATAAATTTCCTTTTTTATCTAAGTTAGTTTCTGATAAGTTTCTGTCACTTGCAATTGGAAGGATCCTGGTTGCCTGTGTTGGTTATCTTCATTTACTTGGCTATTCCCTCCATCCACAGTCCTCATTTTGTTCTGCATCCCCAAAAGCTAACTGTGTGGATTACATCCATGGGTTCCCTTGCCCTCCTACTTCTAGTTGGAGTTTACCAATGAGAGTCCCTAGCAGGAGATGGAGTAAGGGGAGAGTGAGGCTTAGGATTTATTGCCCTGACACTGCTCCATCCAGGCCCTGTGGATTTTGTGCAGGCCTCTCCTGAATGCACAGCTCCTGGCAGCAGCCTCATCCACACAGCTGTCTCCCAGCCTTGGTAACTTCTCCCTTCCTCTGTACCTTCCCACCTAGATGTGGAAATGGCTCCCTGCTGTGACTAGCCTAAAGTAGGGCAAAGTCTTTTATTGCTCTTTTTAAATCCTGCCCACACATTTGCAAATAGTACTTTTACTAAAATCACCTTAATTACTCAGCTAGAGAGTGTCACCTCCTTTCTCCCAGGATCCTGACTGCTACAAGCCCTCAGCTGACTGGTGGGTCGGGGGTTGCAGGGATGAATCTTTCCTAGACTGGGACTCTTGGGATCTAAATTATAAACAAACTGCTAAACATTCTGGATTATTCTGTTTTGAAACAATACCATCATCAACTGTTAGCCTATAGGTGACCTGCTTAGCCCAGGATCTGCAAATCCATAGCTGAGGTACCAGCATTTCCCATTCTCATGTCTTTGTATGAATTCATTAATGAAATTACAAGTCTGTCCACTGTGTCTTCAGTAGTCACCATCAGTCCACTGCTTGCCCTTCAAGTATTAACCCCAAAGTCCTGCACTTTTGTCCTGATATCTACTGTGCCCAAGATATGTCCTTGAAATACAGGGACAGCCAAGAATCCCAGTGCTCCACTGGAGCTTCACTTCCAGCTGAGAATTCTAGAGCTAAGTCAGGAATCACTTGCCCTGGAAATGCCCAATTCTAACTTTTCTTGGGGCAATCTTTGGAGGCAGACTCCTTGCTCAGGCCCTTCATCACTGCCTGCTTGCCTTGGTCACTCTGGTCATTTGTGCCATCTTAAACAGCCTTCCCAAGACTTGGATTACATGGGTGAGGCATCGGGACCCTTAATGAACATTGATGATGAACTTTGCAGACGTCTAGCTAGTCACAAAATTTCATAGTTAGCAACCACAAACTTCTGTACAGCTTTGAAGAAATATTTTATTTATTTATTTATTTATTTATTTATTTTAGAGATGGAGTCTAGCTCTGTTGCCAAGGCTGGAGTGCAGTGGTGTGATCTAGGTTCACTGCAACCTCTGCCTCCCGGGTTCAAGCGATTCTCCTGCCTCAGCATCCTGAGTAGCTGGGATTACAGGCATGTGCCACTGCGCCAGCTAATTTTTGTATTTTTTAGTAGAGACGGGGTTTCACCATGTTGGTAAGGCTGGTCTTGAACTCCTGACCTCAGGTGATCTGCCCGCCTCAGCCTCCCAAAGTGCTGGGATTACAGGTAGGAGCCACCGCGCCCAGCCATATTCTCTTTAAAACAACACTTCTCAAACACAGTGCACTTCCATAGGTGTATGAGTTTCCTAGGACTGCCATAACCAGCTACCACAGACTGGGTGGCTTAAAACAATAGAGATGTATTGTCTTACAGTTGTGCAGGCTACAAGTTGAAATCAAGGCATCAGCAGGGCCATGCTCCCGCTGAAACCTCTGAAGAGGATTCTTCTTGCCTCTTTTCAGCTTCTGGTGGCCTCAGGCATTTCTTGATTTGTGGCAGTGTAACTCCAACCTCTGCCTCCATCTTCATATGGATGTCTTCTTCTGTGCATCTCTGTCTCTTCACATGGCATTCTTTGTTATAATGACAACAATTTTATTGGATTTGGGGCCCACGCTACTCCAGCAGGACCTCAGCTTAACTCATCACATTTGCAATTACCCTGTTTCCAAATAAGGTCACATTCTGAGGTACTGAGTGTGAGGACGTTGACATATCTTTTTTGAGCTACACAGTTCAACCCACAACAATAGGGGGATGCAAGTTTGGCCACAGTTCTGCAAAATATTAACCAAAAGCCCAAAACTTTCTCTCTGATTCAAAAAGGCAACAGTGGAATGCAAACAAAAGTTATGTTAGTATAAGGATGATCTTGAATCTGTTCTCATTTATTTCTAAAAAATATCCTGGGTCTTACTAACTCGCAACTGACAAAGACAATGGTTTGTGATAGAAAAAGGCACTACCCAGAGACTTGTTTTCAAGGCTGACTTTCCGCCTTACCAATAGTTGATATTTGAGAAAGATACTTGGTTCTTCAGTTTCTGTTTTCTCATGTTTAAAAAGAAGGATTAATACCTCGTTCATTTATGTTACAGACCATTTCAGATGATAAATAAGATTTAAAAAAAAGCATTGTGTAAGCTGTAGCATAACACAGAGGCAAGTGGTTATCATCATTAACATTAACTGTTTATTGACTATAGTGAATTCATTAAAGATATTAGTAAGTTAATCCACACAAATTCTGGTTTATAACTCTGGAAAGTATATGTGACCTAAATGATATGCTCTAGGTTAGAAAGATAAATAGTATGATACATATTTTTCTCTTTTTAAAAAAAAGGCTAGGGTTGGTTTATTGTCATCAAAGAATAAATGCTTGAAGAGTAAAGTAATATATTAAGTTAAAACAATATTAAGTCTTCAAGTAACTTTTTTGTCTTACCTTTGAGGAATTATTTCTCAATGTAAACAATAAAGTTAACAAAAGAGACAAAAATCAGTCTCCAGGGGGAAAAAACAAACAGGGTTTTAAAATATATTATTAATCATAAAAATTATAGCAAAGTCAGAATGGGATATTTGTTAATTCTGATTTTTATTTATTTTACTATTTATTTATTATTTATTTATTTATTTATTGACAGAGTCTTGCTCTGTTGCCAGGCTGGAGTGCAGTGGCGTGATCTCAGCTCACTGCAACCTCTGCCTCCCGGGATCAAGCTATTCCCCTTCCTCAGCCTCCCGAGTAGCTGGGACTATAGGTGTGCGCCTCCAAGCCCAGCTAATTTTTTTTTTTTTTTTTGTATTTTAGTAGAGATGGGGTTTCACCCTGTTGGCTAGGATGGTCTCGATCTCTTGACCTTGTTATCCGCCCGCCTCAGCCTCCCAAAGTGCTGGGATTACAGGCGTGAGCCACCATGCCCAGGCTGTTAATTCTGATTTTTTAAATACTATCCGATCGTGGTATACTTATTTCCATACTTGTATCAAGGCTCTGCATTCAGTAAATACCACTTGAAACGTTGGCTTTTTCTTTCAAGACTGATTTATGCTTTAGAAAGAACACACCAAGGGAAAGCTACAAACAGGCCATGCAGCTACTTACAATTTAATTAACTGGAAATTTTGGTAACTTGCCTAGATATTTAAATTGCTTTTAATTTTTTAAAATACTTTTTATAGGCCAGGCATGGTGGCTCACACCTCTAATCCCAGCACTTTGAAAGGCTGAGGTGGGCGGATCACCTGAGGTCAGGAGTTTGAGACCAGCTTGGCCAACATGGCGAAATTCCGTTTCTACTAAGAACACAAAAATTAGCTGGGTGTGGTGGCGATCACCTGTAATCCCAGCTACTAGGGATGCTGAGGCAGGAGAATCACTTGAACCTGGGAGGCGGAGGTTGCAGTGAGCTGAGATCACACCATTGCACTCCAGCCTTGGCAACAGAGTGAGACTCTATCTGAAAGAAAAAAAAAAAATCTCTCTCTCTCTCTCTATATATATACACACACACACATTGTATAAGGATTTTTAAAGTAAAGATTAATTTTTCCTCTTTTACATAAAGACAGATTTAGTAAAGAAAATATAATTAACAATCTTTACTAAAGAAAAATTAGTATTGTACTTAAAAGACAGCATGAAAGATTTAGGTTTTTCAATTATGAATCCAAAGCTTATAAAAAGTATGAGTCGCTTGAATGTATTCTGATGGTCAGCCCTGTGGGTCAATGGGCTGAGCAACCAGTCAGGGCCTGAAAAGGGTTTTGTCCAAAAAGCCTGCACAGAACTACCTAGATTTACTCTTCTTCTGGATTAAGTTACCATTTGTCAGATGGTCCCTGTTAATACACAATAGACAGCAGGAGAGTCACACCTTGTCTTTTAATTCTGTAAGGTAGTATTCATTCTTGACACTTCCATCCAATCCATGTCCTGTGGATTCTAACTTCTAGATAAATTCAGAATATACCCATTGTTCCCATCTCTACTGTCTCTGACATCGTGACCTCTCACTGGACCACTGTATTATCCTAGCAGGTCATGTCTCCACTCTTGCCCTGGCCATGCATTCTCCATCATGAGCCAGAATGTCTAAGGTGTATGTCATTCTCTGTAAGATACATTTTTTCCAGTGGACGTCAAGCTTATAATTCAATCCAAACTCAGAAGCAAGGCCTTTCATAATCTGGTCCTGGCGGCCTCTCCAGCTCTCTCTTGGTATTTGACCTCCCTCCTCCTCACCTACATATTCACCTTAGCCATACAAGAAATAACAAACCGCCATCAATAATAATGGCCTCTAGAGAGGCAGTAAAATCTCAGTCTTGACCATTACTAGCTTGGGATTCTACGCCAGTCTGTCTGACTCTCATCCACTTCTTGACCATGTTACTGTACAGTCTCTCTGCTAGCTTTCATTATTATTCATTGTTATTAATAATAATGTTTATTATTTTTATTTTTAAAATACTCTCTTGTGCAGAATTAAACTCATGGGTGATTTATAAAGTCTTTCTCAATAATTTTGCCCTAAAACTTACATTAAGAGGAAGGAAATTTTTCACTTATGTCTCCAATAAAAAGAATAAGAAACGCTATTCTATTTTTCTTCCCACAGGACCAGCCTTTAGAGTGCTTCAGTGAGAGATTTTATGCAGAATCGCAGCCAAGACAAAAAGACAATCTGAGAGCAGGCACACACATTTTAGAGGACAAAATAATGAAATTTCTTTATTAATCCCATCATTATATTTTTTTTCATTTTTACTTGATTGTTTTGTGGGTTTTTTTTTTTGTTTTTTGGTTTTTATGGGGGTTTTTGGGACAGTGTCTCTCTCTGTCGCCCAGGCTGGAGTGTAGTGGCGCGATCTCCACTCACTGCAACTTCCGCCTCGTGGGTTCAAGAGATTCTTGTGCCTCAGCCTCTTGAGTAACTGGGGCCACAGGTGTGCACCACTATGCCTGGCTAATGTTTGTATTTTTTGTAGAGTTGGTTTCGTCATGTTGGCCAGGCTGTTCTCGAACTCCTGGCCTCAAGTAATCTGCCCGCCTCAGCCTCCCAAAGTGCTAGGATTACAGGCCCATCATTATTTATTAGGGACTTACAAAATCATAGGAAATAAAATACTCTGAGGGTTTTAAAAATCTTTTGGAGAAGCAAGAGCTTTAGAAAGACCTGTATCTGCTTTTTGCTTTTGTGAGTCATTCTTTGAGGCCAAATCTCACACCTGTCATAAAGAACCATGTTCCCGCTAAGAATGGGTGGCGACCCCATCAGCAGCATGCAGCCTGGCATGAGGCCTGCCTTCCCCTTTGCAGGCAGTGCCTAGCTAATTGCTACTACAGTGACAAAAAGGAAAAAAAAAAGAAATTACTCCTTTAATCATCAGAGCACAGTGGTTCTTGATGTGATTTAATCCACACCTGGAAGGTGTGAATTAAATTAGAAGATATTAAATGTATCGAATAGCTTCCAATTTGGGCCAGCCTGACTCTCCCTTCAGTCCTTCCCAATGGATAAATTCTTACCAGTGGGCCAGGTGAGGTGGCTCACACTGGTAATCCTAGCACTTTGGGAGGCTGAGACAGGTGGATCACCTGAGGTCAGGAGTTCGAGACCAGCCTGGCCAACATGGTGAAACCCCGTCTCTACTAAAAATACAAAAATTAGCCGGGCATGATGGTGCATACCTGTAATGCCAGCTACTCAGGATCCTGAAGCGGGAGAATACCTTGAACCCAGGGGCAGAGATTACAGTGAGCTGAGATCGCGCCACTGCACTCCAGCCTGGGTGACAGAGTGAGACTCCATCTCAAAAAAAAAAAACTTCTTACCAGTGGAACATTGCGCAGTGGATCACTCTGCGCTTTCCTTTGATATGATCTCTAGCAGCCATGGGGGTGACGTTGATGGCTTGTTTGCACTTGCCTTAGGGGCTAGGTGGAGGAATTTGGACACAATAATGAATTCATATTCAATGCCCAAGGGTGCATCAAGAAACCTGAACTTGAATCTCAGGTTGCAAAAATGCAATTCAAAGAGAACATGATATTCCTTCTCCCCTGGCATTTTGCTGATAGAATTATCAAGCTAAATGGAAGATTACCCCCTACTGTATTACATTCACTTTAAACATCCTCCAATATAAGGAGCAGCAAAACTACAAGTAAAATGATATTACCAGTGTACTTCCTTGATACTACCAGCACAAATGCAACTTGAACATTTAAAATGATATTTGGGGAAAAAAATGGATCCTACGTCTACTGATTACTCCTATAATAAAAACACTTTCTATGGTGCAACTGTGGGTATTTTTTTTCTTACATGAGCAATTTTATAATGGAAAAACACTGTGACCTTAACCTTATGAAAAGTTGAAAAACACAGACACACTTTATGTTGAACATAAACAAAAATATCTAACTACCAGGCTTATTTCCTGGCCAGTAAGCATTTGATGTGTTTATGAAGCCTTGTTAAAGTATTACAGCAGCTGTGACTGCATGGAAAGACTTCTTGGGCAGGTTGGTGCATGACCTCAGTCTTAGGTAGTGTTGTCATCAGCTCCTAAAGGGATACTGGCTTTTTACAGCGGCCTGTGATGTTCCAGCTGTGCTTTCCAGAGTGCAGTCATCAGCGTCTGTGTGATTGTTTCATGGACTTTGGGTGATGCTTATTAAACAGTTGTACAGGAAAAATTTCCCAGGTGACTACAAGCACTGTAACATCATCTCTCCTGACCTCTTTCTTTATCTATATATTTAAATTATAAAGACAACATATGTTCTCTTTTAATTTGGAAAAATAGAAACAATATTTTTAAAGAATTTTTTATTGATTCATTACTTCTCACATCCATTGTTAATATCCTGGTGTATAATCTCACTACTTATTTGTATGCATTGTTAAGGTTGTATAATCAGACAGAGCACACAATTTTGGGTTCTACTTTTTTTTCAACATTGTATCATCACTTCTGTTTTTTTTTTTTTTTTTTATGACATTGTCTCACTCTGTTGCCCAGGCTGGAGTGCAGTGGTCCAATCTCAGCTCAGTGCAGCCTCTGCCTCCATGGTTCAAGCGATTCTCCTGCCTCAGCCTCCTGAGTAGCTGGGACTACAGGCATGTACCACCATGCCTGGCTAATTTTTTGTATTTTTAGTAGAGACAGGGTTTCGCCATTTTGGCCAGGCTGGTCTTGAACTCCTGACTTTAGGTGATCCACCCCCTGTGTCCTCCCAAAGTTCTGGGATTACAGGTGTGAGCCACTGCACCTGGCCAGTTCTTTCTTTCTTTCTTTCCTTTTTTTTTATTGAGAGAGGATCTCACTCTGTCACTCAGATTGGAGTCTAGTGGTGCAATCATGGCTGACTGCAGCCTCGACCTCCCGGACTCAAGCAATCATCCCACCTCAGCCCCCCAAGTAGCTGGGTCTACAGGCGCATGCCACCATGCCCAGTTACTTTTTAAATTTTTTGTAGAGATGATCAGGTCTCACTATATTGCCCAGGCTAGTCTCGAACTCCTGGGCTCAAATGATCCTATTGCTCCAGCCTTCCAAAATGTTGGGATTACAGGTGTGTAATCCCTGTAACTGTAAGTGTAAGGCACTGTGCCCAGCCACTTCTGTTCATTTTTAAAGCTATTTTAGTGACTGCATATCATTACATGAAGTGTTGGTAGCATAGCTTACTTAACTACCAGCTGTTTAGTTTCTGCCCCCTCTCTAACACACACACTTTCTTCTGCCATTGTAAACAATATTGTAAAGATCACCTTTGTGCAAGAATAATAACAACTTCCAAAAGTGTAACAGATCAAAATGTGTTAATATTTATGGCTTTTGGGTCAGCATACCAAATTACTTTCCCAAAGGGCTCTGTTATTTTATTTGTACACTAGTTATGTGCAGAGTCCCCAGCTAGTTTGCCACACCCTTCATTGCCACTGGATAGCGTGATATTTTTAACGATGTCTTTAATTTAATAGATGGCTATGGTAGCTCAGGGTTATGATTTTTATCTGACTACAAGCAAAGTCATTTTTCCCATAATTTCATATTTTTTCTCTTATAAATGGTCTTGGTGTGCCCTTTCCTACATTGTCTTAATGTTTTTTTTAATTGATTAGCGTGACTTTTTTTTTTTTTTTGAGACAAAGTCTTGCTCTATCACCCAAGCTGGAGTACAGTGGCACGATCTTGGCTCACTGCAACCTCACCCTCCTGGGTTCAAGCGATTCTCATGCCTCAGCCTCCTGAATAGCTGGGATTGCAGGCACATACCACCGCACCCAGCTAATTTTTGTATTTTGAGTAGAGATGGGGGCTTTCACCATGTTGCCCAGGCTGGTCTCGAACTCCTGACCTCAAGTGATCCACCCACCTTGGCCTCCCAAAGTGCTGGGATTATAAGCATGAGACACTGTGATGGGCTAATTTGTGTGAGTTCTTAATATTTGATGCTTTGGTCTCCTATTTGCTGTAAATGTTTATTTTCCTTTTAAACTCATACACATAAAATTTTAAAATTTCACTGTAACCAAATCCATGTGTTTTTCTTTTATTGACTTCTGTTGCTTTTATCCTTAAGAAACTCTTCCAATGCATAAAATGAAGAAATTCAGTTCCACTTTCTTCTAGATTTTCTGTTGTAAACTGTTTAACTTTGTAAATTCTCTGAAACTGATTTTCATAATGTTGTATAGGTCTAAACCGTTTTCCCAATTGCTAGCCAATAATCTCACTCACTTGCCAAATATTTATAGTGTTATATAGTATAGATGTAATTCTTTCATTTGAGGGTAAATCTGTTCTGTTTTATTGAGCTATTTAAGACGTACAGCTGAAATGATTGTGGCTTCTTAATATACAGGCACAGCCCCTATGTCTTTGTAGATAATTTTTTTTTTTTTACTAGAATACTTCTTGGATTGTACTATGCAAACTTCATCAAACATACTTGTTTTAGCACACTCTTTTTTATCACTGCTTATATAGGAAAATTGTATAATTTTCCCTAAAATTCAATACCTTATTTTAAACAAAACTATGGAGGAAATAAATCTTAACAAAGAATAATAAGAATAAATAATAGTCTTGAGTCAAACAAAATTAGTAGAATATCATACTCATATCATGTCATCATGTGTAGACCATTTTGAAAAGCACATCAAGTGACAGCAAGTGGGATTGTGGCTGAGATACTGCACACAAAGTAACAGTTTGTTAATAACCATATTAAATATTTGGTGATCAGAGAGTGATGTTTGAAATGTTTTACATACTAGCATGATGTTTTGATATATGGGCGTTTGACTGTGTTTTGGTTCCAGGTTACATAAATTGATTAGGTGCTCTAGTTTGATATGCCAAGCATATAATTTTTCTCATTTAAAATAATGGAGGGAGGCTGGGCACGGTGACTCATGCCTGTAATCCCAGCACTCTGGGAGGCTAAGGCAGGTGGATCACCTGAGGTCAGGCATTTGAGACCAGGCTGGACAATACGGTGAAATCCCATCTGCACTAAAAATATAAAAATTAGCCGGGCCTGGTGGCATGCGCCTGTAATCTCAGCTACTCGGGAGGCTGAGGCAGGAGAATCACTTGAACCAGGGAGGTGGAGGTTGCAGTGAGCCGAGATCCCACCACTGCATTCCAGCCTGGGAGACAGAGTAACAGTCCGTCTCCAATAAATAAATAAATAAAATAATGGAGGGAAAATAATAGGAAATAGGCTCCCAAGGAGTATTTTTGGAGGGCAGTAAGTCTGCTGATCAAACACAAATTACTGCCTTAAGTGGGAGAAACCTGTTCTTTATTATCTCGTGGGATTAGAACTGCCATAACATTAATATTCTTTTCTATCACTTGAACTCAGGAGATGAAGGTTGCAGTGAGCCTAGAAGGCGCCACTGCACTCCAGCCTGAGTGACAGACTGAGACTCTGTCTCAAAACAAAACAAAACAATTGTTTTCTATGACATTCTTTTTCTTTTTAAACTTGTAAACTGAACTATTGAGAATAAGTCATTTACACGAAGCCCAAAACCTCCAAATACTTTCATGTATAATTTCTATAAACAAAGCCATTTCTACATAACCACAATACCACCACCAAAATTGGTAAGTTAATGCTAGTGCACTCCTCTAAACAAACCACAAATGCCCACATTTTGCCCAGCGTTCTAATAATGCTCTTTCTAGTCGAAGGATCCAGCCAGAACCACATGTTGCATTTTTGATGTCACATCTCTTTAGTCTCCTTCAAACTGGAAGAGTTTCTTAGTGTTTCCTTGTCCTTTGTGACCTTGACACTTTTGAAGAATGTCGCTGGGTTTGGGTTTATCTGATGTTTTCTTATAATTAGGTTCAGGTTTTTATTTTTGGCAGAAATGTCACAGAAGTGTTGCTGTGTTCTTCATCATATTCTGTCACAAAGAAATCCTAAAAGTTAATTGGTTTCATCCTCCAATGTGTAAAGAAATGAAAGCAAACAAATTCCCTAAAACTAGACAGCATAACCAATATTTCTCCACTTTGTTCTTGGTTGGCAGTAAATCAAATAGAAGGCTGTTGTATCACTATTAAAGTTAGCTATCACTATTTAAGAAACCACTTTAAAACTTACAGCTTAACAATAACCATTTTTCAGTTCATGGTTCTGTGGGTTGGCAATTTAGGCTGGGTCCAACGGGGTGGGTTCTTCTAGGCCGCTGGGCTCAGCTGACCTCAGCTGGGCTTGCTCATAAGTTTGTGGTCAGCCAGCGGGGCAGCTGGGATAACTCATGTCTTCAGGCTCCAAAGCTTCCAAGAGAAAGAGCAGAAGGACACGAGCCTCCTGAGGCCCAGGCTCAAAATGGAGACATCACTTCTGCTGCATTCTATTGGCCAGAAGTCATGAGGTCAGACAAACTCCAATTTTTTATAACCAACAATTTTCATGACAGGAAGAGCAAGTGCTTTTGATTAAATAGTGAATTCCAAGTAGAAGTTGTTCTGGTCATCTGTGGCTGTGTAATCAACTACCCTAAACATAGTGGCTCAAAACTGCCTGTTTATTTTGCTCGGGGGTTTTATGCATCATGCATTCTGAGTTTCTTGCTAATCCACGAGGCATCAGCTAGGACTGGAGAATCCACTTCCAAGATGACTCTCGCTCATGCATGGTACATGGGTTCTCTTTGGTTCTCTCTCTGCATGATGCCTCCTCCCCCAGGGCCTCTCTGCATGGCCGGGCATCTCACAGCATGGCCGTGTCAGTACAGTCATACTTCTCAAGGGATAGCTGGACCCCCAAACTGAGAGTTCCAAGGAACGGGAAATGAAAGTTGCCAACTGCCTAAAACCTGGTTCAAGAAACTGGCACAACTTCACTTTGGCCATATTCAATTGATCAAAACAGCCACAGAATCTAACCAGATTTAAGCAGGGGACCACGAGCTTCCCACTTATCAATGGGAGAAGTGTCAAAGAATTTGTGGCCATCTTTGATCTGCCACACTCTGCCCTGTGGTCACAAATAATACTCTCCCCACATGAAATGTGCTAATCATCTTCTGCAGTCCCCAAAAGTCTCATCCCCTTATGTTATTAAGTTTAGGTTCAAGGTTCCAGATCTCAGGTCCAGGTACAAATAAATCTTCAGTTTGGTTCCTCAAGTGCATGTCCTCTCAATCTGAAATCCTGGAAATAGAGAAATAAATTATCTTCCCCCGACTCTTTCTCTCTCTCTCTCTCTCTCTCACACACACACACACACACACAGAGACACACACACTCCAACATACCATGATGGGTGGAAATGTGTAAACACGCCCTTTCAAAAAGGGGGAAAGCGAGAGGCTCAGGGCTGTCACTGCTCCAGAACAACACTGACATTCAGATAGTGGATGTTGCCAGCTCCTGGATGCAGCCGCGGTCCTGCACCTTTTGTGTGATTCTCTGCTTCCTTTGGTTCTGACCTTTGGACTCTTGGTTTTGTCCTATAAGTCAGTCCTCTTTTTCCTTAAGAAATAGCCTGTGTTTTATGCGGAGTAAATTTCTCATCCTGAATCCTGGCTGTATTAGTTTGGGGTGGAGTCCAAGGGCTTTTTTTAAATTTGATATTGATTCTGACTCTTTCAAGTCCAAGGTGACATAATTTCTTTTAAAACATCATGGGCTTCTTGTGTATCAAATTATAATCTGTTGTGTTACATAAAAGTCATGGCCACAAATCCTTTTGAGGTAGATTCTTCTCTGCCCTGGGCCCTCTGCAAAGCTGCTTAAAAATGGGACAATATCCTTAAGATTATTAGAATCTGTTGTGTAATACAGGGGTCCCCAACCCCAAGGTCACAGACCGGTACCAGTCATGGCCTGTTAGGAACCAGGCCGCACAGCAGGAGGTGAGCAGCGGGTGAGCGCGCGTTACCACCTGAGCTTCACCTCCTGTCAGTTTAGCGGTGGCATTAGAATCTCATAGAAACACAAACACTATTGTGAACTGAGCATGCGAGGAATCTAGGTTACATGCTCCTTATGAGACTCTAACTAAGGCTTGATGATCTGAAGTGAAACAGTTTCATCCAGAAAACATCCCCCCACCCCTAACCCCCTCCCAGCCCTAACCTCGTCCGTGAAAATATTGTCTTCCATGAAACTGATCGCTGGTGCCAAAGAGGCTGGGAACTGCTAGTTTAACAGATAGGCCCATAAGGCACACTCTTAAAATCCTAGAAATCTATTGTCTGGCCAGGCGCACTGGCTCACGCCTGTAATTCCAGCACTTTGGGAGGCCGAGGCAGGTGGATCACCTGAGTTTAGGAGTTTGAGATTAGCCTGGCCAACGTGGTGAAACCTCGTCTCTACTAAAAATGCAAAAATAAGCTGGGTGCGGTGGCGGGCACCTGTAATCCCAGCTACTCAGGAGGCTGAGGTAGGAGAATTGCTTGAACTCAGGAGAGGGAGGTTGCAGTGAGTCAAGATCGCGCCACTGCACTCCAGCCTGGGTGACAAGAGCGAGACTCCATCCCCCCCACCAAAAAAAAGAAAAAGAAAATCTTTTGTCTAGCTGAAACGGCCCACAAAGCATCAACTTAAATTTTTCGGAAGTCTTATCAAAGGGACTTACAGTTGCAGCTTCGATTTAACTTTTACCCTGAGTCTTTGTCTTATTGCCCTGGTTTTGATCTCTACCTGGAGGCTACTTCTGGCTTTAAAAATGTTTTCTTAGGCTGGGTGCGGTGGTTCACACCTGTAATCCCATGTAATCCTAGCACTTTGGGATGTCAAGCGCTGGGATTGGCCAGGAGTTTGAGGCTAGCCTCAGCAACACGGTGAGACACCATCAGGAAAACATATGAGAAATAGTCCTATTTGAAGCCAACAAGTCCTGGCTGCTATATATTTTCTCTAAATTCTGCTAAAAAATTTGAATAATTATTTCTGATTTCCCCCATCCTTACTTTATCGTGTATGGATAAAAGAACCAGGTGACACTTTTAACATTCTATGTGGAAATCTACTTAGCAAAACCCATCAGTTTATTAGGCCTATATTTTATTTTCCAGAATATCTCAGATGACTGTTTTGCTAAACCTCCTGCTACTATACGATAAGTGTCATGTTCCTGCCGACCCACGATAATGACCTTCTGTCCTCCAGGCTTCATTAACACTTTTCTTGAGGCTTTTTCAGTCTCTGCCCACTGTCCATTCCCAAAACCAATACTATATATTGGCCGGGCGCAATGGCTCACGCCTGTAATCCCAGCACTTTGGGAGGCCGAGGCAGGTGGATCACCTGAGGTCAGGAGTTCGAGACAAGCCTGGCCAACATGGTGAAACCCCGTCTCTACAAAAAATATAAAAACCAGCCAGGCATGGTGGTGGGTGCCTGTAATCCCACCTACTTGGGAGGCTGAGGCAGGAGAATTGCTTGAACCTAGGAGGCGGAGGTTGCAGTGAGCCGACATGGTGCCACTGCACTCCAGCCTTGGCGACAGAGTAAGCCTCCGTCTCAAAAAAAAAAAAAAAAAAAAAAACCCATACTATATATTTTAGATTTTTGTGATGGCAGCACCCCTTTTCTAGTCGTCTATCTGTTCCTGTTATCTATTGCTGCATAATACCCTATCCATCATTTAGTGTCCCCAAACAACTATATTATTTACTTAAAATTTTGGGTTGGGAATTCATGATGACTGTAGCTGGGCAGCTTGTTTCTGATTCATGTGTTGTCAGCCCGAGTCACTGGGGCCGGGTATCCACTTCTAAGAGGGCTCCTATGTCTCACTCATCTGTCCAGCATCTCCATCCTCTTTGGTCTCTCTCTTGCTCCACATGGTGTCTCATCCTCCACGGACTCTTCACATAGCCTTGGCTTCTCACAACATGGTACTCTTAGGGTAGTCATACTTCTCACATAGAAGCTGCCTTTCAAGAGTCAGTGTTCTAGGTAATAGGAAGCAGAAGCTGTCAGTTTCTCAAGGCCAGACACGCCCAGTGTCATTTCCACCATATTCTATCCATCAGACCAGCCACAGAGCCCACTGAAGTTCAAGTGGAGGAGACATAGACTCCATCTCACAATGGGAAAAGTGTCAAAGATTTTGTGACCATCTTTACTCCACCATAGAGGTGAATCTATGGTTCTCTTCTCTTTAACAGAGCAGGAGATTTGGAATCAGAGCTCTGCCGATATAATTTGAAGCTCAAATCTAGCCTCTTTCACTGAGGTATTTATTATCTTGGTGCCACTTTCCTTCTCTTATTCTGTCCTTCTGTCTGTAAATATAATGGGTCATATTTCATAATCTAAGATTTATGGCTACATTTATATTAGAATCATCCTGTAGGTCCATGACATAAAATAAATCTGCCATTTAGCTGAGGTATCCATTTAAATTATGTTTATTGTGAGGCTACTGTGCCTCACCATCTATGTACAATTCATTTCTTTTCTTTTTGCAAGTTGGTTGCATTCTTTCTCACAGATACCTGAATTTTTCAAATAAGTCTCCCAAGTCTCACATCTTATAACTTCCAAACTTTCTTTTACCAAGCACAACAATCCTGGATTTTATTAGTCAATCTTGGGTCAGATGATAATCTTTGTACCAGTCAGGTATGATTTGGAGCTGTCGAGTTTTATGATTGGTCCAACTGGGTCCATATTTCCACTCATAAACCAATCCATTATGGCCAAAGTGTCAAGTAAAGGAATAATAGGGCCCCAGAGTAGTCACAAGGAAGAGACAATGCAAGTTTCAAGGGGAGAAGAAGGTATGATATGGTTTCCTGGGCAGACAGTTTCCTAAATTCCCAATAACCTTGGCATTTGATAAAAACTTCACAAATGTCTGCTTTTCACATCACGGTCCAAAAATACACTCTCAACGTTGTAGCTATGTCAAAGGCTGTTAAGCCCTTGGCCATGGTTGCACAGTCAGATAAGACATTATTGCAATTACCGCATAACTAACTCCCTCCACCACGAAAACTCTTGTGGCTTCTTACCTCTCTGTCTTCAGGCAGGGTATGTCGGCAAGCTGTGGTAAAAGATCAGGCATTTGAGATCCTTCTCTGATAAGCTGGCAAGGAAAAGCTGACTAGCTTATACCATCAGAGTTTTGGTGCCTATCAGGTAAAAAATGAGAGCTTCTAGAAATTATGATCCATTATTGGTACAGAAATACACTCGCCATGCTGGGAATGTAAATTACAGTCAGATTCTACTACTTAAACAACAAACTTCTCACTTGCCACTTACTCAGGAAACATTTATGAAGCCTCTACTAACCTTACTCTCTGGGAAGAGTTTCCTCATCCATTCTTATCTGTGATCACTGGCACTGTCTTCCAGAAACATTTCTTCAAGAAACGTTTATACATAAATGTAAATTATATATATATTATATATATATTATATATATATATTATATATAATATATATATAATATATACATAGTTTTTTTTGATACAGGGTCTTGCTCTGTCACCCAAGCTGGAGTGTGGTGGTGCCATCTTGGCTCACTGCAACCTCTGCCTGCTGGGCTCAAGCGATCCTCCCGCCTCAGCCTTCCAAGTAGCTGGGACTACAGGCTCGAGCCACCATCCTCAGCTAACTTTTGTATTTCTTGTAGAAATGGGGTTTCACTATATTGGCCAGGCTGGTCTCGAACTCCTGAGCTCAAGTGATCTACCTGCCTTGGCCTCCCAAAGTGCTAGGGTTACAGGCCTGAGCCACCATGCCTGGCCCATAAATACATAATTTTAATGCAAAGTGATAACCTTAACGATAGATGTGTAAGGTCTTAGGGTGGGTCAAACAAGAACATCTAATAATTCTGACAGCCTGCACAGACTTCTTTGAGATGAGACTTGAATTAAGTTTTTAAACAATTAGTAGGAATTAGCTAGGCAAAAAAGAGGAAGAAGGGTATTCCAGGAAAGTTTGAATAAAGAGAAGTATCATGCATCGAGCAAGAAACTTAAAATACTTTGGTGTTCCTGAAGCATAAGACATAAGGACGTGAGCAGCAAAAAATGAGGCTGCAGAAGAAAACAGGAGCCACAGCATGAAGAGCCCTGTCTAGTGGGTTAAAGAGACTTAATTTCTATCATACATGGAATGGGGAGCCCTTGCTAAATTTCAGTGGAGAGCAGCACAGCCTGATTTACATCTGTGAAGATCAGCCTGGTTGATACACAGAGGAGTTGATTGCACAGTGCTGGATGCTAGGAAGCCCACAATCAAGGTGCCAGCAGATTATGTCTGGTGAGGCCTGCTTCCTCATAGACAGCTGTCTTCTCACTCTAACCTCACAGGAAGAAGAGACAAGGGGTCTCTCTAGATCTTTTTCAGAAGGGAAATAATCTCATTCATGAGGGCTCCGTTTCAATGATCTAATCACCTCCCAAAAGTCCTACCTCCTAGTATCATCATCTTGAGGGTTAGAATTTCAACATATTAATTTGAGGGGAATACAAACAGTCGAACCATAGTACTTGGGTTTCTGGACCTCCCTGTGATGACCAACACAAGCACATTAAAGGAACCCTTTAAATTAGCTTCGGAAGATTCAAGGCTGATTGTGGTGGCAAGGCTGGTGGTGTTGCAGGTTGAAGGGATGATTTCCATCACCCTTCCTAAACATTTGTTGATAGAGGCATAAATGTCTGGGAGAGGAAAGTCATAGATTTTTAAAGTCCTAGCTCATGGTTTTTTGGATAGTAAAATTTAAAGTTTAGTAGGCTATGTAGGTAAGGATACAATACAAACATAAAATTATGAATTCCTTGGGTCTAAGAAAGAGGGTTTTAGTATCTTTTCCTTAAGCTCTTTTATCCAATTTAAAGAGTTATTTAATCCATTCAGAGGTTTCCATGGTCAGGCCTTGATTTGATAATCTGTAGTAAGTAAACACAAATTTGATAATTTGTGTTTGAATCTGCCTTTGACTTCAAGTGAATTTCCTAATTTTATTTTTTGCCATGTGTGGTTAATAATAAGCAATAAGTCTCTGCCACATGAATTGCACAATTTGGGGACAATCTCTATTATTCCCTTTTATTCTTACTTACAAATCAAACAATTCTCTTTTCAGCTGATTTCTTTTCTTGTAATTCCTCCATAAATGCAGCCAATGGCAACTAACACATGCTTCTAAATGTTGTCATCCAGCCTCTTTCCCTAGAACTGCAAGTGCATTACATACTACCTTCTAAGTTTTCAAAAGTGATTTACCCAATGTCTTACCACTACTTAAAGTGAATTGTGATCCTTTTAGTTGGTAAGAATTTCCTTGCT
Organism: Pan paniscus; assembly: GCF_029289425.2. Classification (NCBI taxonomy): domain Eukaryota; kingdom Metazoa; phylum Chordata; class Mammalia; order Primates; family Hominidae; genus Pan; species Pan paniscus. Next base: position 81,687,509 of record NC_073256.2, on the reverse strand, counting down.
ACTCATTGCTTGCTCCTGTAGCTAATAGCACCGCATATTTCAGCATAGTTACATCAGTATCTAATACCTTATATCAACGTCTCTATTAGTTACCTTATGTTGCAGCAACAGAGAACCCTAAAGTCTGAGTGTCTGAAAACAACAGAGTCTTACTTCTCACTTCCGCCTATGCATCCGCTGCAGATCAGCTGTGCCTATGCCACTCTCCTTAGGGAGCCAGGTGAAGAGAAAGAAGCTCTATCTGTGCTTCCATGCTGACTGGGGCCTGTGCTGTCCAGCTGTCATTCACTAGGCATCTCTGGCTGTTGAATCCTTGAAAAGTGGCTATTCTGAACTGAGAGGTAATTGTAAAATACACACTAGATTTCAAAGACTTAATATGAATATAAAAGACTATAAAATATCTCACAAATTATTTTTAATATCAATTCCCTGTTGAAATGATATTTTGGATATATTATTAAAATTAATTTTACTTTTTTCTCTCAACCTTTTTAATGAGACTACTAAAACATTTAAGATGACATATATGTCTTACACTGTATTTCTGTCAGAGGATGCTGGCCTTGGCAGAGAAAGGAAAGTATGCCAAAGTCCACAATGGTTCTTAAAGTCTCCTCTCCAAGGTAACACATATCACTTCTGCTAAAATTTCTTTGTCCCAAACAACTCACACAGCCCTTCCTAACTTTTTCAGAGAAAAGAAGTATAATTGAACCATATGCATCCAGGAGACCCAGAATAATTTAGTTTACAGCACTAGTGACAACCACACATCCTTTCCTTAAAGAGTTTCACTAATCACACCTATGAAATAGATTTAATATTAAATGTCAGTAAAGGCTGGACCACCATCAGTTTATCATTCCCCACCCTTGCTTTATTCTTTTCTGGCTGAACACAGGTCTCCCAAGCAGCTCTGAATGATGAATTAACATGAAATAGACATTTCTAGGTCAGGAAAAAGAAACACTTTTACTAATCAATAGTAACCCTGTGACTGGGTACAGTGGCTCACACCTGTAGTCCCAGCACTTTGGGAGGCTGAGGTGTGTGGATCACCTGAGGTCAGGAGTTCGAGACCAGCCTGGCCAACATGGTGAAACCCTGTCTCTACTAAAAACACAAAAATTAGCCAGGCGTGGTGGCACACACCTGTAATCCCACCTACTCAGGAGGCTGAGGCAGGAAAATCACTTGAACCCTCGAGGCGGATGCTGCAGTGAGCCAAGATCATGCCATTGCACTCCAGCCTGCGCAACAAGAGTGAAACTCCATCTCAGAAAAAAAAAAAAAAGGGTAACCCTGCTTAGGAGTAGTGATACACATAAATGCTGACCCCGAGGGAAGAGCTGCAGAAGGCAGACCCTTTCAGTGGGGAGCAGAGATGGAGTAGTTTTGGGTGAGTCAAAATGTCATAAAATACGTAAGTAAGGAGGCACAGAGACACAAGCACAGGATCACAGGATCCAGGTATTTAAAGCAGTCATGAAACAAAAAGCAGTTTTTCATGTGCACACTATATGTCAGCAGAGGAACTGTGGGGGTGGTGGCTTAGTACAAAGATAGGCCACAAGCTGGAGCTGGGGGAACAAAGCACATGCGGAAGTTATGGGTCTGGGTTGCACAGCAGGTTTGCAAACCTGATGAGGAGCCGGGAGCCCAGATGCATGAACAAATTGAGCTTCAGGGCAAAGTTGCGAATCACACCACTTGTATGAGCAGCACATAAAATGATTGGTCAAGGAAAATAGTGGGAAGATGAGAAACATGTGGCCTTAAGAACTGCAGAGAAAGGCCAGAAAAGTGGCCTGATGCTGCACCGGAAGGAAAGGGGCAGGGCAAAATGAACTGAAGCAGAGGTGCAAAACACCGAAAGGAAACCTCAATGCTGCGGGTTATCTACAGCCGTAAAGAGGGCACTTCCTGTTTGCTTCTTTCTGGTACAGGAATTAGCTCCTGGCATAGTCTGGGAGCTGTGGGAGGCAGCAGGTAAGAGGGGGAATCTGCCAGGAATAGGGAATATTCATACAGAGATAAGAGAAGATCCTCACCCTTTAACATAAAAGGAGTAGAGAATTACACAATGGGGTCTCTGAAACTCACACACCACACTGAAAAACATGTGGTGTCTTTATAGGTACATATTGGCTTCGGGACTCATTTTCCCTTTGGGATCCATTGTCAATGGAGCATATGCTCATCAAAGAGTGGTCCTGGTAAAATTCTCTTATTCCAGCCTTCCGTGTGATCCAGGCTATATGCTGACAAACTAACTGCTAAGTCAAAAGAGAGCAGTCTGGAAGCATGATTCACCCCAAAGGCAAATCGCAGGACAGCAAATTATCTTCCAAGACTTGGCCAGCAGGGTAATCTCTCTGAAAGCTCATGCTGTAATTTTGCTTATTGGTTTAGCTGCTTGGCTGGGTGATGATGGCAGTGTTGTTTAGGGTTTCTCCTTCCTTCCTTTTCTCTTGCCATGAAGATCATTTGGTGACCTTGAGAGTGGGTGGGGAGGGGGCAGGAATCTTATCTGAAAGGTGTAGAAGATAAAGGCATGAGGGTTGGGCTTTCTGAGAGGATGACCACAGTTGGCCAACTTGCTGAGGGGCCATCAGACTCCATGTGAGAGGGCAGAAGTGGACTGTATCTTCTGCACATTAAGCCTAAAGAATGAAGGACTAGGACATAGGTAGAAGACTTGAGGGGAGGAACTGGGGTGAAGGGCCTTCTGCCCTCCTGTTTTTTTACCACATCCTCCTAGAGACCTTTTCCGTGCCTGTGGCTCTAAAGGCCATCTGTATGTTGATGATTTCCAAATCCCTACCTCTACCCATCTGCCCAGGTTTCAGGTGCGTATTCCAACTTCCCATTGGATGGCTCCATTTGGCTGTCTCACAAACATCTAAAACTCAGTTCCAAAATGAAATGGATTCCCACTCACCCCTACAAATATACTCACCTTTCAGATTTTCCCGGATTACTAAGTGACGCCACCATGAATCAGTCTCTTAAACCAAAAACCTAAGAGTCATGCTGATTCTTCTTTTTCTTACCAATCTCGTTGAACCCAACAGGAAGTCCTACTGATCAACCTCCAAGAGGATGGAGAAATCCTTCATTCCTCCCCGCAGCCGCCACACCCAGGGTCAGCCTCCTGACTGGCTCCTCTGCTTCCTCTTCTGCCATCTACAACCCATTCTCCATACATTTTGCAGTAAGGGTGACCTTGGAATTTCAATTATTCTACTTTATTCTCTCACATCGATGCCTTCATTTCTCACATGGATTTATATATGAGCTCCCTAGGGCCCTACATTCTGCCACTGATCATACCTCAATTCTTTTTTTTTTTTTAAGAAAGGTTTTTTTTGTTTGTTTGTTTTGTTTTATTTTAACTAATCTTTTGTATTTCGGGTAGAGATAGAGTCTCACCATGTTGCCCAGGGTGGTCTTGAACTCCTGAGCTCAAGTGATCTGCCTGCCTCGACCTCTCAAAGTGCTGGGATTACAGGCGTGAGCCACCATGCCTAGCCCATGCCTCAATTCTTATCTTGTATCATTTCTCCACCTGGCTCATTATACTTCAGCTCCACTGATTTTCTTTCCATTCCTGTAAAATACCTACCTTAGGGAGTTTGTACAGGCTGTTTTTTCTAGCTGTAACACCCTTCCTTCAACTGTTTGCATTCTATCTCATTCTTTTTGTTCTACTTTCTCATTTCTTTTGTTCTCACTTTTTGCTGTATCTCATGTCACCTCTTCAGAAAGGCCTTCCCTGAATAGACACCTTCCCCAATTATTCTGTCTCTGACTCTTGCTTATTCAAAGTTCAAATATTCAAAGCATATTTCACAATTTATAATAATGTTTTCATTTAATGTTTTCTTGTTTAAACCACTAGCCACTAGCCAGAGCATTGCATATGAAAGATGTTTATGATTATTGTTTGGTCCATGCATATTACACCCGAATTCCACCATCAATATTGCCTGAAACTCAACTGGTTGCCCAGAGTATGTCTGTTCAGTAGATAGGGTATGGCTGCTTTGCAGGTTACCAAGCAAACTCCAGAAATTGTGCAGGACTAAAGTGGCTAACGTGTCAGAGAAAATTGCTGCATTGCATGAGTGGAAATATTTTTCAGTCTTGCTTTAAGACTTCACCATCAGCCGCTCACTCATCTGCAAGCAGGATAGCCCCAAATGTGCTTTAGACTTTGCTCAATACACATCTGATCACTGCATGAGGACAATTCTCTGAAAACACAGCAGGATAGACATAAATTCTAGAGGTCTGCTGGACAACTGGCAGGGTAGAGGATGAGTTTTTAAGTTGTCCTTGGTTCTAGCCTGGGACACACTGGGACACCATGATCTTGAGTCAGAAGAAACAGTAATTAAACTTTGCCAGTGGCCGGGTCCTATTCATCAGGTTGGCATAGAACTGATAAGACCTGCCTTCCTAAAGGGGCAACTTAAAGGAAGGAGGAGAGTCTGAAGGGTCAAGGATGGGTGAAGAAACATTACCCAGGGCAGTTTGAGAATGTGGGGAGCCCAGAAACAGATGTAAAACTGCATTATGAGGAGAATTAGGGAAGACAGGAACATGAGTCAAGTAGAAATGTTAAGCAGAATCCAACCGTGTAAGGCATGGGGTGGTCCAGCTGGAAAGTTTCTCTGAGAGCTGCCACCACCTCCCACAGCAAAAGACCTGCTCTTGAATCTCCCATCTGGTAGGGTGCCAGAAATTCCACCTGCTCTGCGCTGCTGAAGAACTGTGTGCCTAAATGGCCGTAAAATCTCCCTGCAGTATGAAGAATTTGAGAAGTTGCATCAGACTGCTGGCAAGGCACTCAGACAGAAACACATTTCAGGGGGGAAAGGGAAGAGACAAGCCGAGACAGGCCAGGTGGCGCTGTGGAAGGAACAGCCACTTGCGCACCAGGTGGAGTGTGTGCCCTCAGGGCCCATGTCCCAAGCCTTGACTCTGTGAAATGACTCACTGAAGCCCATCCCATAACCCTGCAGTGGAAAGATATGCAGATCACAAGGTGATAGTGAGCACTTCCACTATATTACATTGGGTACTCCAGGTTTTTATATTAATGCCCAGGATTTATATAGAGAGAGAACCAATTAGTTCGTTCACCTTCTGTTGTAGATAGAGAAAGCCAAATTGAGGATAGAAAACTTCAGGCATGAGTTAATTCAGTGGCTGAAAGCTCCCCATCAAAGGCCAACCCCTTGCCCCACCTTGGGTCTGACTCTGTTCTCAGGTTCTCTCCATATCCAAGCTCTCTTCCTTTGTCTTTCTAATAAGAGAAAGAGCTTTTAAACCTCAGTAGTTCTGGCAAAGATCTCAAGACAGGCTCTGTTTGGACTGATTTAGTCATGTCCCCGTGTCCAAACCAATCACTATGATTGGGTTTGGAATACACGGATTGGCCAGGACCTGGGTGATGTGGGAGGAGGCTCAGTCCCACCTGAACCATATGGACCAAGGGGAAGAGAGTAGCAAATTCCCCAAGGAAACAGAAAAATATCACTAGCTGTAAGAAGGAGGAATGGAGGCTGGAAAAGCAAAAGCAAAGGAGATTGGGATAAACCAAGGTGGGTGTGAGTATGTGGAATCAACACTGAGACATAATCAGGAAAGTTGTGATACTGAGCCAAGTGGAATTGGAATGTGTGATGAATGAGAGGGCAAGGAGTGGACCCAGGGTACAATAAGCAGAAGGGTAACTGTGATTACTAAGGGCATGGATCTATGAGCAAGGCTTAGCCCAGGTGGCCCAGAAATCAGAGCCTGTGGCAAAACTTTAATTGCTAATGTTTTGCGGGGGAGTTTCAATCCCAGGGCAGCAAAAGTGAGGGAGAAAGGAAGTAAGGTTGGAAGGAACGGAGGGAAACACAAGATGGGTTGCTCCTTTGTAAAGAGACACTTTACAAAGTGTGTAAATAGCCTCTTTATAAAGGAGCCATCTCCAGATGCACTCCCTGAGCACCGTACCACAGAACAGTCCATTGTTGGGAGGGATGGAGAAGAGATTTATGTGCCGTCTTCATTCATCAGTTTGCCCCACAGAGTTAACTCCCGCAAACTTCCATGACATCATCTGGCCCCTTCAGTATGTGAAGACAGATGTGTTTAACCTGTGCCTTGGTGTTTCATCCAAGACTCTGGACATTGGCCTCAGGCTGTAGAGTGTGAGACTGGCAGGGAGCTGACTGCAGGGGAGACACAAGCAGTAAGGGCCCAGGAGGTAGTGAGGCCAAGCAGATCTGAGGTGGCACATAGAATGTGTTCAACACAAGGTTCATGTTTTCAATTAGGACTTTTAAAAAACAAATATTAGGCTGGGCATGGTGGCTCACACCTGTAATCCCAACACTTTGGGAGGCCAAGGCAGACGGATCACTTGAGGTCAGGAGTTTGAGACCAGCCCGGCCAACATGGTGAAACCCCATCTCTACTAAAAATACAAAAATTAGCCAAACATGATAGCATGTGCCTATAATCCCAGCTACTTGGGAGGCTGAGACAGGAGAATCGCTTGAGCCCAGGAGGTGGAGGCTGCAGTGAGCCAAGATTGTGCCACCACACTCCAGCCTGGAAAACACAGCGAGACCTTATCTCAAAAAAAAAATAAATAAAAATAAAAATAAAAACAACTATTAATACTAGCCCAGCACTTGGTACATTGTAGGCCCTTGATAAACATTAGTTTGTGAATAAATGAATATGTGCAAGGCTTCATGCTAGGAACTTGGGATACAATAACAAGGAAAGCATAGATTTCAGACACATAGTCACTCAAAAGCTCTGGGGTCAGTTAGTTCATTTTGAGGGGAGCTCAGCTATGCTGAGGGCAGGCTGGACTTTGGAAACTTGCAGTCCTAATTTGGGTTCCATGGTGTAATCACTTAAACATGTCCAGATAATGGAATTTTGGGGGCTGCCTGAGGAGCAGAAAATTATTTGCAAGGTATTACATAATGAATATACGATATCTATATCTGTGGAGATACATATATGATATTGCAGATGGCATATCACTCATACTTTTTTGAGATTTTATTATTAAAATGTTAAGCCACAACCACTCACACCTACAACAATTGTAATTACACAACACTTATATGTCCCAAGCCCTGTTCTGAGTGTTTTGCCTGTGTTAACTCCTCATTTAATTGTCACAACACTTTTGAGATAGTGCGTCACCCAACAGGTGGTTTTCTTAGACTCTACCAGATGTTCAGACTTACAAAGTGACCACAGGCCACCAGCCTGTTGAGAAGGATGTAAGACCGGAAACACAGCTCACCCCAGGGCAGCTTCAGACTGTTCCCTTCAATGGCAGTTTTGAAGTCGTCCAACAGCTCAGGTTCAGGGAAAAAAGATCCACAGGGGGTAAGTGCAGGATTTACTCTGGCCTAGAGGCCTCATTCTCCACTAGACCAGAGCAGTTTCAGGTTTCAGAAAAAGTGAGTGGAAAGTACAGAAATTTCCCATATACCCCCTCAGCCCTATATGGGCACACAGATTCCCCTGTTATTATGTTAACGTCTTCCATTAGTGTGATATATTGTTTTACTTGATGAAACAATGTTAATAGATTATTATTAACTAAAAGCTCATGGTTTACAATAGGATTCTGTGTGTTGTACATTCTATGGATTTTTCACAAATGTACAGTGATATGTAACCAGTATTCTAGTATACAGAGTAGTGTCACTGCCCTAAAAATTCCTTGTGCCACACCTATTCATCCTTCTGATCCCCCTCCCCCAGCAACCACCAATCTTTTTACTGTCTCTACAGTTTTGCATTTTCCAAAGTGTCATCTAGTTAGAATCATACAGCCTTTTCAGAATGGCTTCTTTCACTTAGTAATATGCATTTAATATCACTGCATGTCTTTTCATGATGTGATAGCTCACTTCTTTTTAGTGCTGAATAATATTTTATTGTCTGGATGTATCATGGTTTATTTATCCACTCACCTATTGAAGGACATCTTGGCTGCTGCCAAGTGTTGGCAACTATGAATAAAGCTGCTATAAACATCTGTGTCCAGGTTTTTGTGTGGACATACGTTTTCAACTCATTTGGGTAAATACAAGGGAGTATGATTGTTCGATTATACGTTAATCTCTCCTATAGAAATTTTTTCCTTTTCCTATTTCTATGTTTCAAATTTTTAAAAAGTATGAAATGAGGCATATATATATATACATATATATATATGTATATATATATATATAAAGACTTGTATAGGTACAGCTACAAGGATCCTGCAAAGCACAGGCCCAGTTACCAGGGTCACCATACTCATGGCAGCCCAAAGCAGGGCATCCCCATCACATACTTACAGTTCACTTCTAATTCCCCAAGTTCAGATGCAATTTACTGATTAGGGTTCATTCTTATCATAAACAATGATGCTGGTGATATAGTTAACACTTCTACTTTTTCCAGGCTACCAGGACAGAACTTGCACAGTCGACCAATGCTCAAGTCTCCCAGAGGAATAACAGGTTTTGTTAAACTCTTTGTTCACAAATAGGTGCTTTCATTATCCCTATTTTTCCAGTGAAGAAACTGATGCACAGAGTGTCAGGTAACTTACCAAGATCACATAGTTCAAGATCACAGAACCAGACTCAGGCATTTGGCTCCAGGATCTATGCTCATATGTGCCACATTGTACTGCCTCAAGCTTTATTTTCTTTTCTTACAATGGAGGCAGTGTTTATATAAATAGGTCCTGGGTTAATACCCCTAGAATATTAAATGATAAACCTGTGGCCACTAAATTTGCTATAATGCTGATTTTATCTAAAGTCTTCTCTATTTTTGTGCCCTGGGGGAAATTTTTCAAAGCCCCTAATTTCCATGGGGTGGGGAAGTCCCCAGGATTTCTGGGAACTTATGCCCTCTCACGCAGTCCCCTGCACCAGAACTTACTGTCTCTACTTTCTCACAAAAATTCTGATGCAGAATTTGGCCAGTTTTTCATGAGATTTGATTTTCACAAGAAATCCAATCACCTCAAGCTTTTTGTCAAATTTTCTGAATGTTCATAGGGTCATAGAGAGGAGTTACCCTGTGCAGTTCATAATATTCCACCGAACGTGGCATTTCTTCATGTCCCTTGTTCTCTCTTTCCTGTCTCTCCCTTCTCCCTCAGCCCCACTCTAGTTGCAAACACATTTCTCCATGTCTCCTTCCTTCCTCAGAAGACCTACAGAGACTTATTTCTCTTAACAGCCTTCTCAAGGATCTACCCATAATAAAGGTGAGACCCCTACCCCCACCCCAAGAGAAACCTATGTAGCATTTGCCATATAGCATTTTTCTTTCTCATTATACTGTGATAGAGTCAGCTGCTCAATAGTCAGCTCTAATAAGGCTCTTGGGGGCTCTATCTGATATCAGCGATGTAATCATCAGAAATGTGTTACTAAAGATCTTTGTTTAGTGTCTATTACATTCTTATATTCTACTTTTAATTTTCCTTTCAGTGCAGCCAACTAAATGGTAGAGAGAGCAGTAGCAATTTTGTATTTGTTATTTAGCTGGGATCACACTTTTCTTGTAAACCTCAAACTCTGCAGCCCAAGAATCATTTTATCCAGTTGCTCTACTCTGTGTCATTGAATGCTCATTAAGTCAGGACATAAAGGAGCTTCATTTACAATACTTGTCTTTGTTAATATTTGGCCACATCTGCAGCTGGCAAATGAACAGACTGAAACATTTCTTCTCTCTTTCTTTTACTAATATTTTCAAGTTTCCCATGTTATGTAATTTAGGTCAGAACTAAAATTTCCTGTAAGACCTTGTATTCACTAGGTTTTAGTTCAATTCAACTCTGCAAGCATTTTGAATGCCTGTTCTTTGCAAGGCACCATGCTAGGTAATGGGAGAGGTGCCAGGATGACTGTTGGTTTGTCACTGACCTGGAGAAAGCCTAGTAGAACAGGAAACATGAACCCAAATCACTGTGACATAAGGTAGATTATAACCACCCTAAGAGAAAGGTGCAGATCTTGTGTTATGGGATTTTAAGAGGAAAGAGTGATCACATTCAGTTGGGAAGATCAGGAGATAGCATTAGGTTTGTCTTTAAAGACCAAGTAGAATCTTGAGGGACTGGAGTGATGAGGAGCATATTCAACAAAAGCAAGTGCCTAGAAGTGAGAAAATAAGGGACGCAGTGAGAGATCAGCAGGATGGGCTTTGTGTGATAAGTGGGAAAGATAGGGCATATTTGAAGGATGCTGTCTCTAACCAGGTGCAGTGTGGAAAATCTGCCTTAAAATAGTGAAAATAGTTGAGGCTGGAAAACCTTCCAGTCTTAAAGTTACAAGCAGTCGGGTGAAGGCTAGAATTTACCATTGGGGCCAAACTGCTAAGTCAGTTTTTTACAAACATAATTTCAATGGGCCTTTTAATTATGTAGGTGTAAGGGCAAGTACTCACTATTTTTCTTAAAGAAAGTCGAAATGCAGTGCAGTAACCCAAATGCAAATGCTCTGGACAGTCTATTTAGTAATGTAAATTGGGTATATCTTAAGCTCAATTATGTTCCTGCAGAGGTATACATTTTTTTCCCTCAATCTAGATTTAGAATTTATGTCTGAAAAATGCTGGTTGTTCTTGGGAAATGTGTGTATGGGTTCTTGTCCTGCATTTGTTTATAGGAGATCAGGAATGAAAACAGGGCTATATTAGGGTTCATGTGAAAGACCATTCTGCACTTCACCGCATGCTGGAGAAAAGGCTGTAAAGGAATTGCATCTGGCTTGGGGCTGTGCTTCCAGGCTGCTTCTGGTTATCCCACATTGCTGTTACATAAGACTGGACAGCCTAACTTTAGTCAGTGTGGTCTGGGAGGACTGGACTTGCTGAGTCACAGAAGCCTAATTCTTTAGAGGTAGGTAGAGGGAGAAGAGTCCTTAGAATCATTCTTCCTGGGAAGAAAATCCTTCCAAATCAGGAAACAAAGTGGTCACTGGCTGGGGTAGAGAATGATGTTTTCCCCTCTCCAGGCCTGGGGATCTTTTGGATCCGAACTGTCTAGCAGGGACGTCGCGGGAGTACACGTGCTAGAGTGAGCCAACCCCTCCACATGGAGGCAGGCCAGCGTTAAGGCAGAAATCACTCTATTTAAAGACTCTCAAATGGTGATTTAGGATGTGGGCTTGAAGAGTAGCAATGTTTAGCAGCAGTTTGACATTATTCTTTGTATTACACTTGTGTTAACCTCAAGCCCTGAAGTTTCATGTAAAAGCCACAGCCTGGCCTGAGGTGTGCCGCGGGCAATGAAGAAGCACCCATCTAATAGCCATGGGGCTGCAGTGCACTTTCTCTGAGGCATAAGAGGATTGAGCAGAAATAGCTGGGCTTTCTTTTGCAATGGAGGAGCACAGTGGCCACCACGTGGAAAGCAGGGACAGCGCCAGAGAGAACCAAAGAGACCTGCTCCAGATCGCACACGAGGCAGTGTCCAGGAACTCCACAAAAAACCTGGCAAAATACGCAGCCAAACGCAGCTGAAGGACATTCTACACACAGGCTGGTACCCCTCAGAAATGTCCATTTCATCAAAGGAACAGAGAGGGTGAGGACTATTCCAAGGAAAAGGACATGAGAGGCATGACAACAAAATTGAAGGGTGTGATCCTGGACTGGCTCTTGGATCAAAAAAATAAATGCCCTAGAGGACATTTAAGTATTGGCATAATTGGTGAAATTTTCATATGAGATGTATGTTGGGTAATAGAAATGTGTATTGCTGTTAAATTTCCTGAATTTGATTATTGAATTATGGTTATGTAAGAGAAAGTTCTTGTCCTTAGGAGGCATTTAGAAGTATGATCAGGTATTTAAGAGTGAAAGGTCAGGGTCATATTGTGTGAAAGTTATTTTCAAATGGTTTAGCCAGAAAGTTAATAATGGTTGTGTGTGTGTGTGTGTGTGTGTGTGTGTGCATAGAAAGAGAGAGAGAAAGGCAAATGTGGCACTAAAGAACAATAATTTCATGAGTAATTACTCAATGCATAATAATTTATTATCAAAAGTGTGACTTTAGTATAGAAAGTAGACTTTATTTACATGTATCAAATGGTATATCTTGGTAAGGTCTGCACCATATACATCATGTTCATAATCCTTAACATTCAGAGGCACTTTGATAATCATGCATAGCACGTAGTAATGCATCCCTTTTTCTCCATCTTGTAATGGTGATTTAGATGTACAGTTTTCTAATTGCTTGTTTCTTATGTTATGATGGAAAACGGATGTGTTGTTTGGCATGATTGCTTCACTTGCTACCCTGAAAATACATTGACTTCAATCATTTTTGGCATCCCTAACACCTAGCAATGTCCTCCTAATGGTGGTTAACAAACAAATCTACTGCATGGATTGAATAGCTGTATAAATAGCATGTAAAGGGGGCAATGAAGTACCACCACGTTAAGAGATACATAGCACGGGCATCTCCTGATAAGATCAGTGGACAGACGCCATCTAGAAACATCTCTTTCCACTTGTGTGCCATGGTATCCTCTTTAATACAGATTCACAGCTGACTTTAGACCTGGTTCCTCTATGACTTGGAGACACTCTAGTCTTACTCCTTCCTAGTAACGGATCTCAGCAAATGACTCTCCTTCTGAGCACTCCTTGTTTTTGGCATTTGCTAAGTCCATTAGTTCAGTTACAACCCTTGAGTAGGTAAAAATTTTGACCTTCACCATCCAGTTTATTCCCTAAAGCAGACTTTTCAGTTAGAGACCACACTGAGTCACATGTCAAGCCTATTACAAATTATTGACCAAAACACAGAATTCTTGACTGGAAAGAGATAACTATCAAACCTTCCTGGTTGGGAATGTATCCAGTGGGAGACACATGTTATAGGCAGAATAGGCAGAGTAGAATGGGTACATGTTAGCCAAAGCCAAAAAAGAGTGTCTGTCCATTTTAAGGACTATAGTCATCTTTTTGCTTTTCCTCCTGTTTTTGAGGTTGCCATAAATATGCACATAATTCAAAATTCCTTAAGTATCAGGGAGTATTTGTTAACTTACTCTCCTCCCAGTATTCTTACATTATTAAAATTACATCTTAAATATGATTTAGGTTTTTTTGTTTTTAATTTTTTAATTTTTTTTATTTTTACAGTCACATAGGTACATTTTTATGCAGTACATGAGATATTTTGATATAGGCATACAATGTGTAATAATCACATCAAGGTAAATGGGGTATCTATAACCTTAAGTATTCATTATTTCTTTGTGTTAGAAGCATTCCAGTTACACTCTTTTAGTTATTTAAAAGTGTACAATAAGTTATTGTTGACTGTAGTTATCTTGTTGAATAAAGATCAAATACTAGATCTTTATTCATCCTATCTAACTATATTTTTTGTACCCATTAATTATTCCCATTTCCTTCTCCCTCCCAAAGTGTGATTTGATTAATGAATAAACAAATGAGACTCCAGACCAAGAAGTGCTCAGTTCTAAGTGTCTTACTCCAACGTATTATTATTGATTTAAATATGACCATCCATTTCATAAAGAAAAAGATTAAGGGCAATAAGTGTAGTAATTCATATTCAGAGATGAAGAATACGGCAGACATAAATTCGTACCTGGCAGCTGTTAAAAAGTTAATGGATAAAAAGAAAAAACAACCAGTCATTTTCTATTTCACCTTGTTTTCGCCCTAGGTGATGTTTATCAGATTCTAAAAGCTCAAACAAAGGCTTTGGTTAAGCCTTGAATGAGAGAGAATTTTATGAGAACCCCTAGCTGCCAGAAACACTGACATAATTGAGCCACTATCTGAAATTGTTGTGAACAAGAAGCTAAGTATTGGGTGAGGGTGGGCAAATGGGAGATTCTGAGTAATAGAAAGACATTGTTAATACATTTATTCAACAAAAACTTTTTGAGATCCTTCCTATAAAGAGAAATTAGACATGGTTCCCAGAGAAGGGAGACACTCAACAGATAATACAGTAAAAATTTGGAAAGTGTAATGATACTGATTTGTATAGGACATTATCGGGCAACCAGAGCTGTTGTTATCAGCATGGGTTTATAAGTCAGACAGGCTAGAGGATGATACTGGCTCTGCCACTTACTATGTGGATGTGGATCTGGAAAAATAATTCAACTACTGTGGCCTTCATCCTCCATCTGGGAGTAAAATCAATTCCATAGGCTTGTGGTAGAAATTCAGTGAGATAATATAAGTAAAGCACTTAACACAATGCCTAGCATAGGGGACACACTCAATAAAATAATAATTGGGAGTTATTATTATATCTTTGAAGTATGTATTAGTGATGTTAATCCTGGGCAAAATTCCAAAACTGATTGTCAAATAGAGCTTTTTTCAGCATCTAAAAAGAAAGCATGTGATCACTGACAGCTATAGTGGGTACATTAACAAATCAGCTACAATTAACCTCATTTCTTTTTTAACATGGTTACCCCCACACCTACTTACTAGCAAGTCATATAAAAAGAGGTAAATAGACAAAGTGCTAGTGGGTTTAGCAGGACACACAGCAAAATCTCATCAACCACTACATGAAGTGCATGGGAAACCCAGGGGCCAGTGATGAACAGCCACATGGATCTGCATGTGGTTGATTGCTCTCACCAAAGGGGGATGTAAACCTGGAGGGCTGTGGGTAGGACCACAGTGCTACCCTTCCAGTTCAAAAATTTCATGGACAAATTAGAAAAGAGCACTGATTTTGTTTGGCTCTGTGCGCCCACCCAAATCTCTTGTCAAATTATAATTCCCAATGTTGAAGAAAAGGCCTGGTAGGAGGTGATTAAATCATGGGAGCAGATTTCCCCCTTGCTGTTCTCATGATAGAGTTCTCACGAGATCTAGTTGTTCAAAAGTGTGTAGCACCTGCCCCCTCGCTTGCTCTCTCCCACTGGCCATGTGAAGATGTGCTTACTTCCCCTTTGCCTTCTGCCATGATTGTAAGTTTCCCGAGATCTCCCCAGCCATGCTTCCTTAAAGTGTGCAGAACCATGAGCTAATTAAACCTCTTTTCTTTATAAGTTACCCAATCTCAGGTAGTTCTTTACAGCAATGTGAGAATGGGCTAATACAAGCACTGACGGCAGTCTGACAAAATATGACTTCTCATTAGATAAAATAAGTCATCTGTCTTATGATGGATTGAGGACCCAAAAGGACCTCTCTCTACAGACCAGAAAAATGGGTCTAGGCCCTTTGAATTTTTTTCTAAATTTAATTTTCAAAATAAATGTTGTTATCATAGACTACATGGTCTGAATTCACAGAGAATACAATAAAGTGTAAGTGTTCTGCTCCATACTAAAAGCAAGGAAATGTTAAACTACCCATCTAACCATATATGTAGGGATATATTCCTTCTATAGAAAGGGAGGGCTGGGCACAGTGTCTCATCACTGTAATCCCAACACTTTGGGAGGCCAAGGCATTAGGATCACTTAAGCCCAGGAGTTCAAGACCAGCCTGGGCAACATGGCATGGCCCCATCTCTACAAAAGATAAAAATAAAAAATTATCCAGGTGTGGTGGTGTGCACCTATAGTCCCATCTACTAAGGAGGCTGAGGCAGGAGGACTGCTTGAGCCCAGCCAGGGGTTCAAGGCTTCAGTGAGCTATGATCATGCCACTGCACTCCAGCTGTGGTGACAGATCAAGACCCTGTCAGAAAAGGAAGAAAGAAAGAAAGAGAGAGAGAAAAAAAGAAAGAAAAAGTGAGAGAGGAGGAAGGAAGGAAAGAAAGAGTGAGAAAGAGAGAAAAGAAAGGAAGGAAGGAGGGAGGGAAGGAAGGAAGAGAAAAAAGAAAGGAAAAGAAAGAAGGGAGGGAGGAAAGAAAGGAGGGAGGAAGAGAGGAAAAAAAGAAAGAAAGAAAAAAAAGAAAAAAGCAAACAAGCAAGAAAGAAGAGAGATATAGCATGTAAATCATACAGCTTGTGACTGTGTTACACTAAATATGCATATGACATAATAAGAATGAAACTCAGTTGCTTGATGTCTCAGTTTTATCATTTTGATAAATAGCTGAAACTGATGTTTGGTGACAAAATATAAGCTTTCTCTGATTTTTCTGATAAGCTTATATATTATATTATAAGCTTACATATATATTATAAGCTTATCAGGTTATAAACAGATTTTGACCTCAAAACTAAAAGTATTTTCCTTTCCTAAAACAATAGATTATTCTAACTTTTCTTTAGCATTTTATAAAATTGATGTGTATGTTTGCATAGCATTATGCCTTTATAATATATATTTGACTTCTGTTTCCACAGAGTTCTTATAGGTTATGTTGAGTCAAAAATACAGTGTGTTGTCTCAATGGAGAATATAGCATGTACTTAAGTGAACAAGTGCTTGTTGTAATCTTTCTACTCCTTGGAACTTCAATTACAGCCTTTCCAGATCTGAAAAAGCCAAGTGAATCTATATGATAATCTATGTGCAAGCTACCCAAGGGGGCATACTTCTGGAATACATTAGTCCCTACTTGCATGGGGTTGACTTTGTAAGAGAAAATAACTGATTAGGCAGCAGCCTGGTGCCTTATAATTCAGAACCAGCAGTGATCAACTTTGTTGTGCTCACATGAAACTTGTACTGGGTAGAAGAATAGTGTCCTCCTATCCCCCAAATTCATTTCTTTTCCAGAACCTTGGAATGTGACCTTACTTGGAAAAAGGGTCTTGTATTAGTCCATGCTCACACTGCTATAAAGAACTGCCTGAGACTGAGTAATTTAAAGGAAAGAGGTTTAATTGATTCAGAGTACCACAGGGCTTGGGAGGCTTCAGGAAACTTACAATCATGGCAGAAGGTGAAGCAAACATGTCCTTCTTCACATGGCAGCAGAAAGGAGAAGTGCAGAGTGAAGAGGAGAAAACCCCCTTAGAAAACCATCAGATCTCATGAGAACTCACTTACTATCACAAGAACAGCAGGGGGAACCACCCATCTGATCTAATCACCTTCTATGAGGTCCTTCCCCCAACACATGGGGATTATAAATCAGATTACAATTCAAGATGAAACTTTGGGTGGGGAAACAGCCAAACCATATCATTCCACCTGCTGGCCCCTCCCAAATCTCATATCCTCACTTTTCAAAACACAATACTGCCTTTCCAACAGTCTCCCAAAGTCTTAACTCATTCCAGCATTAACCCAAAAGTCCAAGTCCAAAGACTCGTGTGAGACAAGGCAAGTCCTTTCTGCCTATGAGCCTATAAAATCAAAAGCAAGTTAGTTACTTACAAGACACAATGAGGGTACAGGCATCGGGTAAATATACCTGTTCCAGATGGGACAAATTGACCAAAATAAAGGGGCTATAGGCCCAAGCAAGTCTGAAATCCAATAGGGCAGTCATTTAACCTTAAAGTTCCAAAATGATCTCCTTTGATTCCATGTCTCACATCCAGGTCACGCTGATGCAAGATGTGGGCTACCATGGCCTTGGGCAGCTCTGCCCCTGTGGCTTTACAGGGTACAGCCCCACTCCGGACTGCTTTCATAAGCTGATGTTGAGTGTCTGTGCATTTTCCAGGTGCATGGTGCAAGCTGTTGGTGAATCTACTATTCTGGGATCTGGAGGATGGTGACCCTCTTCTCACAGCTCCACTGGGAAGTGCCCCAGTGGGGACTCTTTGTGGGCTCTCCAACCCCACATTTCCCTTCTGCACTGCCTTAGCAGAGGTTCTCCATGAGGGCTATGCCCCTGCAGCAAACTTCTGCCTGGACAGCCAGGCATCTCCATACACCCTTTGAAATCTAGGCAGAGGTTCCCAAACCTTAATTCTTGACTTCTGTGCACCTGCAGGCTCAACACCATGTGGAAGCCACCAAGGCCTGGGGCTTATACCCTCTGAAGCAATGACGCAAGCTGTACCTTGGTCCCTTTTAGCCATGGTTGGAATACAGCCCACCAAGTCCCAAGACTGTAGGAAGCAGCAAGGCCCTGGGCCTGGCCCATGAAACCATTTTTCCCTCCTAGGCCTCTGGGCCTGTGATGGGGGCGGGGGCTGCCTCAAAGGCCTCTGACATGCCCTGGAGACATTTTCCCGATTATCTTGGCTCCTTATTACCTATGCAAATTTCTGCAGCTGACTTGAATTTCTCCTCAGAAAATGAGGTTTTTTTTCTATCACATTGTCAGGCTGCAAATTTTTCGAACTTTTGTGCTCTGTTTCCTTTTTAAACATAAGTTCCAGTTCCAAACCATATCTTTGTGAATGGATAAAAATGGAATGATTTTTATGAGCACCCAAGTCAACTCTTGAATGCTTTGCTGCTTAGAAATTTCTTCTGCCAGATATCCTAAATCATCTCTCTCAAGTTCAAGATTCCAAAGATGTCTAGGCCAGGGGAAAAGTGCCATCAGTATCTTTACTAAAGCATATCAAGAGTCATCTTTATTCCGGTTCCCAACAAGTTCCTCTTCTCCACCTGTGACCATCTCAGCCTGGACTTCCTTGTCCATATTGCTATCAGCATTTTGGTCAAAGCCATTCAACAAGTTTCCAGGAAGTTGCAAACTTTCTGACATCTTCCTATCTTCTAAGCCCTCCAAGTCTCTAGGAAGTTCCAAGCTTTCCCACATTGTTCTATCTTCTTCTGAACATCCAAACTGTTCCAACCTATGCCTGTTACCTGATTCCAAAGTCACTTCCACATTTTCAGGTATCCTTATAGCAGCACCCCACTCCCTTGGTACCAATTTACTGTATTAGTCCATTCTCACACTGCTATAAGGACATATCCAAGACTGTGTAATTTATAAAGGAAAGAGGTTTGATTGACTCACATTTATGCAGGGCTAGGGAGGCCTCAGGAAACTTACAATCATTGTGGATGGGGAAGCAAACATGTCCTTCTTCATATAGCAGCAGGAAGGAGAAGTGTAGAGCGAAGCAGGAAAAGGCCCCTTATAAAACCATCAGATCTTGTAAGAACTCACTCACTATCATGAGAACAGCATAGGGGAATTGCCCCCATTATCCAATCACCTCCACAAGGTCTCTCCCCCAATACATGGGGATTATAATTTGGATTACAGTTCAAGATGAGCTTTTGGGTGGGGACACAGCCAAACCATATCAGTTCTTTACAGATATAACTACTTAAGTCAAGGTGAATTCATACTAGAGTAGGATGAGCTATAAATCCAATCTAACTGGTGTCCTCATAAGAAGAGGAGAAGAGACACAGACACATACAGAGGGATGATGATGTGAAAACACAGAAACACACAAGGAGAATGCCATTCAATGACAGAGGCAGACATTGGAGTGATGGATTTACAAACCAAGGAACACCAAGAATTGCCAGCAATCTAGAAGCTAAGAATATGTCATGGAACAGATTCTCCCCTAGAGCACTAGAGAGGGCATGGCCCTGACAGCACCTTAAGCCCTGTCTCCCTTCGGCTGGCTAGTCTTCAGATAGAGTTGTCTTTCCTGCCCCCTACATTTTGTTCTCCTTTTGATAGTCAGAGAGATCTTTCTAAAAATGTAAATCTTATTATGTCACTCTTCTGTGTAAAACACATCAATTGCTTCCCCATTGCCTTCAGGATAAATCCCTAATTTTCTTGTCTGTCCTCAGCTCACCTCACCTTGGGCCAATCTTCCCCCCATAACTTCTTGTCCAGTCATGCTGCGTTTCCAGGTACTCCTGCTCATTCTCCCATTGGCCTTTGTGCCTTTATTCCCTTTGTCTGGAGCATTCTTCCTCCTCTCCCTCCCTAGTGCCTCCCAACATCCCTTCTCCTGGCTAATGTTCTTCAGTCTTGGCTTAGACAACTCTTCCCAGGAGGCCTTCCCTGCCCTCCTAAGTGCTCTCTGTGAACTTGATGCTTCGTCCAACATTGTTCATCACCCTGTGTTGCAATTGCTTGTTTATTTGTATAGCAAGCAGGAATTTCACTCTTCATTACTCAGGTGCAAAAAAAAATGTCACATTCCATTATTCCTAAAATTAAAACTAAATGTGCTCCTAATTCTCAGCCTCTTGACTCATGAGAATTTAATCTGTGGGCTCCTTCCCCACCCCACACCATCATGAGATCACCCAAGAATTCTGAATTTATGCAACACCAGAAAACTGTTTCTCCACAGAAAATTGATGCTGCAGTTGCATGCTGGTCTGGTGTACTGGTTCTCTGGCAAACTCAGGGACCACTCCACCCCCACCCCAGCAATCCTCTCCACCAGTTACAGAAAGACCACAGGACCCTTGAACCTACTAAAAGCCCCAGCATGTACTGGCCAGTCTGGACTGACTTTCCATTAAGGCAGAGATTCACCCGACCTTACACACCCCACTCCTCAACACTCAGCAACCCCTCAAACTCCTTACCTTCCTTCTGTCTAGGGAGACCTGTACTTCCTCCCTAACCCCATGCATGCACACACAGCTAGACACTCCTGTCTTTCCCATTTAAGTCTCTTTTCCATGTTCTGAGTCAAATCATAATGTTCCTCCTCACCCAGTTAGAAGCAGAAAAGCATTTACTACCACCTTGGATAGGTTGGGTATAAGGTGAGTGAGCCCTATAGACACTATGTAGGGCTCTCCATCTGCTGGAAAATTGAAAAACATCTTGACCCTCATTACTTTTCAGCCCCCATCCATCTACCTCCTATCCACCCACCTTGTGAATTAAAGCAGCAAAACAAAAGCAATACAAATAACAAAACACCAGTTACATTTGTAAAAAGGCTCAAATGATTACATTGTTTTTCTTCCTCACTAAAAGTAAAGTTTCCCGAGGAGAGAGAATGCTCTGTTGTATTGGCTATATAGTCAGTGTTTTAACCATTACTCTGTACTGGTAGACAACAAACTATCTTTAGAAAATGGACAAACTTGCTAATAATTAAATAGTATAGAGTAGAGGTAAAGAAGCATAGAATTAGAGCTGGGTTTGATCACATCTCCTGATATGTATAAACCTGTGACTTTAATGTACCTAGAATGTTTGACAACTAGAGAGCACCATTTTTATTTATTTATTTATTTATTTATTGATATTGTTTACTCTTTTTTCCCCCCTTTAATTGTTTTTTTTTTGTTATTATACTTTAAGTTTTAGGGTACATGTGCACAACGTGCAGGTTTGTTACATATGTATACATGTGCCATGTTGGTGTGCTGTACCCATTAACTAGCCATTTAGCATTAGTTATATCTCCTAATGCTATCCCTCCCCCCATTTTTAAAAACATCTTCTCCTCTATACAACAAAATTATTTTCTGTACATTCAGGTCATAATTGGTAAATGATCATTATTTTCTTGATTAATGTTTAGGTTTTAAGATGCTTTCTTAGACTAAATAGCACCTGAGTGCCAAGGCACCTGGAGGGTACTGAGCCACAGAATCAGCAATGTGAGCAACATCTTCTTGATCTGCCTCTAATTTCTTGGCAAATGTTGGAGGTTGAAAGTGAGAGTGGAGAGGCATCAACAGTGTTTAATCTTTAAGCCTTCCTCTCTGTAAAGTTATAATGATAATTTTTAGCATTTTTTAATGGAATCTATTAATTCTCAGGGGTAGCTCCTGCTTCTGCATCATGAAGGAAGTTGCACTTGTTCCCGCAGAAACAGGATATCATTGACCACATCTGACATGACAACACAGCAAGGAAATGGAGCACCTTTGGTAAGTGCACTAGATCAGCTGCTGCTACAAAAGTTGAAAAAGAATAACATGAAAGAATTAAAAAGCTGGTATATATGTACAGAGCACACAACAAACAAAATAATTACTGCAGTTTTCAGTTCCAAAATTGACTAGAAACTTAATATCCTTTTGATTTTAATATTCATTGGTTGTAGGGAATAATTTTTTTCTCACCCCAGCATAATAGGCAAGCTATTTAGAACATTAAATTGTATTATAAATGATGACTACCAATAGGGATCCTGGGATCCGGTTGTGGTCATATCACCAGAATTTAATAGGAAAATTATTTTTTTCTAAAGAGAAAAATTTTTTTAAATATTGAGACCTGTTGTTCAAAAGAAAGTAAAGACAAGTGATATAAAGAGGATTAGATTCTTATTTGACACACTATAAATAAATAATCCACAAGGACTATGGGCAGAAGTTTTTGGACTGAAGGTAATTTTAGAAGGCTGCCATTTGAATGACAAAGTGGGTTTTTTCAGCCCATCTCCACCACAAACACACATCTTTTTTCCTAAATCCTGGTGTAGGTGTAGGGGGGAATTTTTGAAGTGTAACTCAAGTTCGAAGAGACAGAAATCATGTGACCTTAATTAGGTACAGGAGTCTTACTAACAAGAGGAAAGTGAAGGAAGAAAGGCAGGAAAGAAGAGTGGGGAGAGAGAGGGAGAGAACGAAAGAGAGGGAGAGAGACCTAAACTACATTTTCAATCTTTTCTATTCAAATTTTGGTCCAAGAACTGCAGCTTATCATCACCCAGAGCTCGACAGAAACCCAGGCTCTCAGCTATCCCCATCCCCTGCTCTCCAGCCGGGGAGTCAGCACCTGCATTTTCGCAAGCTCCCCAGGTGGTTTGTAGCACACTGAAGTGCCAGTAGCACTGTCTTTCAGAACTATGCCAAGGCCAGACAGTGGCAGGGACTCAACCACACTCTGCCCCACATGAGGAGGTTGACAGAACGCAGAGAGGGCCCAGGGACGAGGCCCAGGCCAGGCATTTGGGGAAACACAACAGGAGGCACAGCCCAGGGGGCTGAGTCTGTGCCCAGCGACCTGGCTGGAAATCAATCCCAAATCTCTCCCGCTCTGAGGACTCTGTGTGGTTAGAAATAATCTCTGGAAGCCAAAGGGCTAAGTGACACGTTCCCTGTGTGCCTGTCTGGCTATCAGGGACGTCTCTTTGTTGTGAATTCTGTCACTTCCTGTCACAAGAGGGCTTTGGAACTGAAGTTACTCTTGAGAGCATCAGGTAAAATTTTTGAATTAAAATAAAACCAGTTGGCCAGGCGCAGTGGCTCACGCCTGTAATCCCAGCACTTTGGGAGGCCGAGGCGGGCGGATCACTTGAGGTCAGGAGTTTGAGACCACCCTGGCCAACATGGCGAAACCCCATCTCTACTAAAAATACAAAAGTTAGCCGGCATAGTAGCTCATGCCTGTAATCCCAGCTACTTGGGAGGCTGAGGCAGGAGAATCGCTTGCACCGAGGAGGCGGAGGTTGCAGTGAGCCGAGATCGCGACACTGCACTCCAGCCTGGCGACAGAATGACACTCCGTCTCAAAAATAAATAAATAAAACCAGTTGACAAAGGAAGCTGTGCTGAAGTAATAGAGATTTTATAATAGGAAGGAGCACATGGGAGGGCTCCTGACTTCTTGAGAAGCGACTGTCACCGAGGAATAGGCGGGACGTTATCAGAGGCGGAGCCCCTGCTGGCTACTCCAAGAGCCAGATCTACCTCAAATCCCGAACTCACAAACCTACTAGTGAGTGCTGAGCACCTCCTCCAGCAGCCTCATACAGGGAGATGCCAGGAAGAACCAACGAGCCCACTCCTTCCTGGTGGAAATAGCTATTATTCCACTGGTAATCCATTTAGACCAGAAAAAAGGAAAATAACAGAGGACCGTGAATAGAACGATTCTTCAGCAGATATATTCCCAATCCAACATTCTGCTACAGCCGAGATAAATAAACTGAAGTTCTGCTGAACAAGAAAAGATGTCAGTACAACCTAAAATCATTTGCCAGAAAATATGAAAATATAGAATCCTTCCTTTTCTGGAGGGTGGCCTTGAAGTCTCTCACCAGAAGAACACATACCTGAAGCGGGGACAATGGAGCCCACTGAGCAATGCAAGTTGGGCTCCATTGTCAGAGTAACCACACCTGCAGAATGGGACATGCTTTGTTTGCCCTAACCCAAGGCCAGATTTCTTTTTAGTTAGAAAAAAAAAATGGTTTTAAGTAAGAATGTTGTGCAAGGGATAGAGTGGCGGGAATCGTAGAGGAAGATCACGTCCAACAACCACAGTGCACCACAAGTTCTTGGAACCTGCTGCTGCCTTCATATTTGGCACTAACCAGCCTATTGTCCTGTCTAGACAAGTGCTACAGGCTGAGTAAACAGGGAATTGCTGCATAAAGCCTCTATTCATCCAGAATGAAAATGTGTCAATGTGCAGCCTTTTAGAGTCCAAGGGGGCCTTTGTACAGAGAAAGAACTGTTTACAGTCACTTTGGTTTTCAATTAGTAGTCACTTATTAATGTTACAAAATTTAAAACCCATCTGCCTTAAATTTTAAGTGCAATTTACAAGACATTTTATTTTATTTGAAATTCTAATAAAATATGAGTCACTTTTAGTTATTATTTTATTAATACCTGATTAACTTAAGCTAAACAGGCTAAATTCCTTTTAATAGCCATTCCCATTTACAAAGTTAGTTAATTCCCCAAGTTCTTAGTCATTTCCATAAGCATTTTAACTACATTTGCAAATTTCACATATTTAAGGTTCTCTTCTAGGAGTTCAAATGCTTAAAGGGTAAACTAAACATTCCTTACAAGCAATAAAATTTTATAATCTAATAAATTAGACTACAGATAGATAGATATTGATATAGATATATTAATGCAACACATAATGACCACATACACCAATGATGTTTGTCCCATAAGATTAAAATGGAGTTGAAAAATTCCTATTGCCTAGTAATATAATAGCCATCGTAATGTCATAAGGCAACACATTACTCATGTATTTGTGGTGATGCTGGTGTAAACAAACCTACTGAGCTGCCAGTCCTATAAAAGTCTAGCACATACAATTCTGTACAGTGCATAATACTTGATAATGATAATAAATGGCTGTTACTGATTTACGTATTTGCTATATTTTTACTGCTAATTTAGAGTGTACTCCTTCTACTCAGAAAAATAAAAAACTTAACTGTAAAACAGCCTCACACAGGTCCTTCAAGAGGTATCCAGAAGTTGTTGTTATCATAGGAGATGACAGCTCTATGTGTGTTATTGCCCCCAAAGACTTTCCAGTGGGACAAGATGTGGAGGTAGAAGACCATGAGATTGATGACCCTGACCCTGTGTAGGCCTAGGCTAATTTGTGTGTTTGTTTCTTAGTTTTTAACAAAAAAGTCTAAAAAGTAAAATAAAATAAGTTTTAATTTTAAAAGCTTATAGAATAAGAATATAAAGAAAGAAAATATTTTCATACAGCTGTACAATGTATTTGGGTTTTAAGCTGTGTTATTACAAAAGAATAAAAAGTTAAAAAGCATTTAAAGGTTTATAAAGTAAAAAAGTTGCTGAATGGGACATGCTTTGTTTGCCCTAATCCAAGGCCAGATTTTAGTAAGCTAAAGTTAATTTTTTATTGAAGAAGGAAAATTTTTAAAAATAAATTTAGAGTGGCCCAAGTGTATAGTACTAACAGAATCTACAGTAGTATACAGTAACATCCTATGCCTCCCATTCACTCACCACTCACTCACTGACTTACCCAGAGCAACTTCCAGTCCTGCAAGCTCCATTCACGGTAAGTGCCCTATACAAGTATACCATTGTTTATCTTTTATACCATATTTTAATTGTATCTTTTCTATGTTTAAACATGCTTAGATACACAAATACTTACCATTGTGTCATAACTGCCTACAGTATTCACTACAGTAACATGCTGTACAGGCTTGTAGCCTAGGAGCAACAGGCCATACCATCTAGCCTAGGTGTGTAGTAGGCTCTGCCATCTGGGTTTGTGTAAGTACACTCGATGATGTTCGCACAATGATGACATCACCTAACAATGCATTTCCCAGAAAATATCTCCATTGTTAGTTCAACCATTGTGGAAGACAGTGTGGCAATTCCTCAAGGATCTGGAACAAGAAATACCATTTGACCTAGCAATCCCATTACTGGGTATATATCCAAAGGATTATAAATCATTCTACTATAAAGACACATACACACGTGTGTTTATTGAAGCACTATTTACAATAGCAAAGACTTGGAACCAATCCAAATACCCATCAATGATAGACTGGATAAAGAAAATGTGGCACATATACACCATGGAATACTATGCAGCCATAAAAAAGAATGAGTTCATGTGCTTTGCAGGGGCATGGATGAAGCTGGAAACCATCATCCTCAGCAAACTAACACAGGAACAGAAAACCAAACACTATATATTCTCACTCTTAAGTAGGAGTTGAACAATGAAAACACATGGACACAGGGAGGGGAACATCACACACCGGGGCCTATCAGGGGTGGGAGGAAAAGGGAGGGAGAGCATTAGGACAAATACCTAATGCACGTGGGGCTTAAAACCTAGATAAGGGGTTGATAGGTGCAGCAAACCACCATAGCACATGTGTATCTATGTAACAAACCTGCACGTTCTGCACATGTATCCCAGAACTTAAAGTATAATAAAAAAAAAACTTAAAAGAAAAAAGATAATATCTCCATTATTAAAACCTATTCATAATATTAGCCAAATTCTTATGCCTATCAACTTAGAATTGTCTGAAATTAGTAATGTAGGTAAAATGAAAATCACACAGGTAATCTGTCAGCTTCTCCTTAAGGATTATATTTTAAATAACAAGTATAGGAGATCACCCCCAATGCTTACCTATTCTTGAACTTTACACAAAAATATTATTTGTGGGTTGGTTATTTTTATTATATTTAAAATTATCTAAAACTCCATATAGTTGAGAAGACACCATTCTGGACAGAGGTGGAGTTGTAACATCCCAGGCAATTAATGAGATTGTGTTGACCATGACTATGACCATGAGATGGTTGATCATCAATTAGATATTCAAGGCAGGATGCAAGCCCAAAGGATATGTGCTTACAAAGGGAACAGCTGTGGTGAGAGAGAATTCTAAGACTGCATTCTTCAGATGGGCTCAGTTTTACAATACCTGTTCCCTGGGTTTGTTTCACCTTCACCTTATTTTTTTCACAGTTATAGCTTGATTTTGGTGGATGGAATTCTACAAACCACCTTTCCCCCTCCCTTCTTAACCCTAGTGGAATTAAACTAATCCCTTTGTTGCATGATTGAGTCTGCATTCTTTTTAGATGTTTCTCAGATCACAGCTCTCAAGCCCTCTGAATGTCATCCCTTGGATCATGAATTCCTCTCAATTCTCCATGGGGCTCTGTGACCCCAATTCTAAAAGCCATACTTTTGACAAAATGTTACACCAACCCATTAATACACTCTAAATAAAACCTCTGAATACCTGCAGGCAGATCACTAGAGCGGTTAAGAGCATAAATCTGCACCATATACCAGCTCTGTGGCCTTGAGCTGTGTGGCATAAGAAATGCCACCCCTAAATGTTTAAGCCTATGTTATTCAGGTTTTCTGTTACTGGTCTCTAGACACAAATGTAGCTTAAACAGGCAAGTTACTTAGTCTATGCCTCAGTTTCCTCATATATGAAATAAATATAATAACAGTCTCTACCTCATTAGATTGTAAAGATTCATTGCAAATAATAACAGAAGAATCTAGTACATTGTAAATACTCAGGGATGCCTACCGTTGTCATGGTGATCATTACCGTCATGACAGGCACAAGACTGAGGATGACAAGTGTGGAAAGGATGTGCAGTATAATTATGCTTACCTAGTGCCAAAAGTAGACCAAATACAGGCCTCTGCCATTTAATTCATACAAATGTACCTGTTATTATAACTAATGTAATTATAATGTATTGGTACTTCTACCAGAACGTAAGTGAATTGTGTAAACTTTGCTAAAACATTGCTATTTTCCCAATACTGCTGTAGTCTTCTGGGAGGGTGTGTCAGTACACAGATGCTAGAAGTTTACACATACTAAAGGAGTGTATTTCATTTTCATTTTATTTTTCATTATATTAATATATATACAGTAAAGAAAATGTGTAAAATAAGTAAAAGATTAATTGTTAAGACTTTGCTTATTTTCTGTTTTTTCTCTTTTAATACATAAAATGTATATATTAAAAACTCATACATATGTAATATACAAAATTGGGACACACTGAAATATTTTTCAGTTGTACTTTTGTCAGTTGTTATATGACCATTCTCTCATGTCAGTTGTTGTTTTGACCATTCTCACATGAAAAGATGCTCTATATCCTTAGCCATCAGGGAAATGCAAATCATAGTCACAATATGATACCATTTCATACTCACTAGGATGGCTATAATAAAAAAAATACAGGTAGCAAGTGTTGGCAAGGATGTGGAAAAATTGAAATCTCTGTACACTGGTAGTGGGAACGTAAAATAGTGCAACCACTTTGGAAAACAGTCTGACAATTCCTTAATGTTTAAACAGAATTACCATATGGCCCAACTGTTCAGCTTCTACATATATACCCAAGAGAATTGAAAGCATGTCTACATAAAACTCTGACATGAATGTTCATAGCAGCATTATTGATTGTAGCCCAAAAAGTGGAAACAATCCAAATGTCCATTAGCTGACAAATGGATAAACTAAAAGTGGTCTATCTATACAGTGAAATACTATTCAGTTGAAAAGAAGTGAAGTACAGATATGTGCTGCAACATACACGAAACTTGGAAACATTGTGCTCAGTGAGAGAAGCCAGTCATACAAGCTCACTCATTGTATAATTCCATTTATTTGAAATGTCCAGAACAGGCAAATCTATACAGAGAGAAATTGATTAGTTATTGCCTAGGCTAGGGTAGGGTGGGGAGAGAGGATTGGAAACTCCATCTTGTACTTCTATGACAGCCAAATGCCAACTTAACCTTAATCAAGGACTTGCTTCTCTCAAACCCTCCTAAATTCTCCTAAAGTTATTCATTTCTCCTCTGGACCTCCAAAGTATTTATTTATTACTTTTGTCCTCTTTGCATAAAAAATAGCTATCTCACAGCTGTGATGGAGGCACAAGGGCTTAGAACAAGAGGCTCAAATAGCTTCTATCTGCATATTGCAAGGGAGCACAAACTATACTTAAGTTGGGAACTTGGAGCAACTAAAGACAGAGAGAATAAGAGTTTTCTGCAATTTGGCATAGAAGTCACAATTGCTTCCTTTTAAAGATATTTCCAATTCCTTCTTCTCACAAGAAGAACAAGAAACAGAAACTTACATTCCATCTCTGATGAATCTAGGAAACATCTGTAACCCCAAAACCACACTATATTGGGGGGAAATTTGATGGAGGAATGGTACGTGACTTAGCAGAACAGAGGTAGGTCAAATCTAAGTGCCTGCAGAGGTGATGGCAGCCAGAAGCAAGCCAATCAACCCATAGGATCCCAGAGTGGCTCAGAAAGTGGAGACATCAGCACTGTAAAAAGTAAGGGCAAGTAGATATCAATAACCAGGAGATTATCTCAAAATCTGTAAAAGGAAAAACTGAGTCTCACATCCTCATTCCCATTTCTTTTAGCCTGGTGACCACCCCTCTGGAAAAATTTGAACCAGAGAGGATATTAACAAAGAGAATGGAGGCATGAAGTGCTAGAGTGAAAACAGGATTTTAGGTGAAAGCCTGCATACTAAAGCTCAAGAACTCTGCCAGCCTCCTTCCTCTGCCCAGCTCAAAACATGAGTGGCCAAGTTTATATTTTCCAGCAGGGGACTGAAAGATTCGAAACTGACCACACACACCAAAGTCTTTTAGCTATTGACATATGACATCCACCGTGAGAAAGCAGGCTGGCCACCCCTCTACAGCAGGATTTCTCAGCCTGAGCACTGTTGATGTTTTGGACCAGATAATTCTTTGTTGATGGGGACACTCCTGTGCCTTGTAGGATGTTTAGCAGCATCATTGACCTCTGCCCATTAGATACCAGTAGTATTCTTTGCCCATTAATAACAATCAAAGATGCCTGGGGGGCGGACATTAGGCACAAAATTACCTTCAGTTGAGAACCACCATCCTACCATAAAGCTCATCAGTATGCCAGCCCTACACAGGGAATTTCTAATAGCTTTATAGCATATCACCAGTTCTTTGAGCATAGTCTGTGACACAAAAGACAGAGACCAAAACAAAAATAAACTGTAATTAATATCTTCAGACAAATTAAAAAATATTTTGTGTATTGAAACAAAAACTGTATTCTATGCAATAGAAACAGATAAAAAGAAAATATTCTTTTAGTTATTTATTTTTTCTGGAGACGGAGTCTTGCTCTGTCACCCAGGCTGGAGTGCAGTGGAGCCATCTCAGCTCACTGCAACCTCCGCCTCCTGGGTTCAAGCGATTCTCCTGCCTCAGCCTCCCGAGTAGCTGGGGTTACAGGCACCTGCCACCACACCCAGCTAGTTTTTGTATTTTTAGTAAAGACAGGGTTTCACCTTTTTGGCCAGGCTGGTCTCAAACTCGTGACCTTGTGATCTGCCTGCCATGTCCTCCCAGAGTGCTGGGACTACAGAGGAGAGCCACCATGCTTGGCCCGAAAATACTCTTAAAAATAAAAATATCAAAATAATTTTTAAAATTCAACAGAAGGGTGAGAAAAAAATAAATCTCACCAAAAGTAAAACAAGAAAAAGATTGAACATAAAACATAAAAGTATTAGAGCACCAGCCCTAAAAGACTGACATCTAACTAATAAGGTTTCTAGGAGGAAAAGAGGAAAAGTAAAGGGGAAAAGTTATCAAATACTTCAAAAAAAGTGTCTAAAACTGAAGAACAGGAATTTCTAAATATTAGTGACTACATGCCTAGTAAAATAGATTTTTGAAAAAAATACACATATCAAGTTCATTTTATCAAACTTTAGGAGAAAAAAAATTCTAAAACCCTCCATAGAGGAAAAGCAGAAGTACACAAAAGACTGAGAATCAGAATGACTTAAGCTTTTCCATAGCAACATTAAAATCAAGCAGACAATGGATAAATGTGTTCAAAACTCTTTAGGTAAATAATTTGTATCCAGCATTTCTATACCCAAATTGTCAATCAAGGTATTTAGGATAAGTACAGAGTAGTAAAATCAACCACAGAGTGGCCATTGTTTAAAAGAAAACCTGGCCGGGCTTGGTGGCTCACACCTGTAATCCCAGAACTTTGGGAGGCTGAGGCGGGCAGATCACGAGGTCAGGAGTTGGAGACCAGCCTAACCAACATGGTGAAACCCCGTCTTTACTGAAAATACAAAAATTAGCCGGGCGTGGTGGCACAGGCCTGTAATCCCAACTACTCAGGAGACTGAGGCAGGAAAATCGTTTGAACCCGGGTAGGCGGAGGTTGCAGTGAGCCGAGATAGTGCCACTGCACTCTAGCCTGGGTGACAGGGCGAGACTCCATCTTGAAAAAAAAAAAAAAGGAAAACGTTAGACAAATTTTCTTTTTGTTTGTTTTTCTTTTTTGACAGAGTCTCGCTTTGTCGCTCAGGCTGGAGTGCAGTGGTGCAATCTCAGCTCACTGCAACCTCCACCTCCTTGGTTCAAGCGATTCTTGTGCCTCAGTCCCCAGGTAGCTGGGAATACAGGCACGCGCCACCATGACCAGCTAATTTTTATATTTTTAGTAAAGATGGAGTTCCAGCATGTTGGCCAGGCTGGCCTCAAACTCCTGGTCTCAAGTGATCCGCCCACCTCAGCCTCCCAAAGTGCTGGGATTACAGGCGTGAGCCACCAAGCCCGGCCGTGCTTGGCCTTACTCAACCACCAGTAATTGACTGAGGCTCAGCTGCTGTAATTGACTGAGACAGACGTTTGTTACAAGAGTACACTCCTAAGGTAGGCTTTCATTTAGTTTATGTAATAAACTAGGTTGCAGTTCATTACATAAGGACTAGAGTATGGAGGCATCCTCCGGCCAAATTTAGCTTCGTTTAACACCATGTATTCAAAGAAAACTTAGAAAATTAAGAAAAGTTCTAACAACTGCAGGAAAAATGGGAAAGGAAAGGTAATCATAGTACATTTTTTGGTTCTACATTGAATAATATTTTCATAGTCAAAACAGGAAACACTGAATATAGAACAGGCAAAAATATGCTATATAATATCAAGAGGATGAAGGGAGGAGAAAAAAAGAGTGTAAGAGAGATAAAAATCCTTATTTGTCATAAAAAATGACAGAGAAATTCCATTTCTGATAATATGGTGGCTGTATGCTGAAAACAGTGGAAAGTCCTGGATAAAAGATAAAACATCTTTGTAAAAGCATTAATGAACTGATAAGGAAGAAAAGAGTTCTCAGGCCCAGTGCAGTGGCTCACACCTGTAATCCCAGCACTTTGGGAGGCCAAGGCATGTGGATCACCTGAGGTCGGGAGTTCGAGACCAGCCTGGCCAACATGATGAAACCCTGTCTCTACTAAATATAGAAAAATTAGGGCGTGGTGGCATGCGCCTTAATCCCAGCTACTCAGGAGGCTGAGGCAGGAGAATTGCTTGAACCCAGGAGATGGAGGTTGCAGTGAGCCGAGACTGCACCACTGCACTCCAGCCTGGGCAACAGAGCAAGACTCCGTCTCAAATAAAAAAAAAAAAAGTTCTCAGGCCAAGTCCTCAAGTGAGGCTGGAACTCAAGAGGCAAGTGGAGCTGCTCACTTTTGCTGTGAGGGTCTTTGCTGAACTTGATGAGCTGGACCTTCAGTTTTCAAGGACTTAGGGTGTAGGGATGAAGAGCTAAAGCCCAGGTTCTAGCCAAGGTAAGTCCAATTGGCGTTCCTTCTCCATATGGCTGGGACATCAAAAAGCTATACCCTCAGAATAAAGGTAAAGTATAAATAAACCTGCATTTTCTTTTTCCAGGGACTGCAAAGAGAATCATTTATTTTGAAACTTGACAATGAACAGAATGAGTGTATTCTTTAGATCCCAGCAGGAAACTGCACAACTCAACAAGGGAATTGAACAGAGTTTAATAAGAAGCCTATTTATAAAGGTATGGTCAGGGTTTAGGGAATCCAACAAAAGATGGGGCAGAATCTTGGTGCTGGCAATTGCAGGGAGCTGTTACAACCTCTATGTGTAAACGCATGTTTGCCAGAATCCAGAGAAAGCAAATTATTTGAAGAGGGCTGCCTGAGAGCACAGCCAATCTACAGCCACCCATCAAGGAGAAAGCCAGGGGCTCCACTTTCTTCCTGCACTCTCATGTCCTGTAGGTATCTCTCTGTCCAGTCCTGAGGCTTCCACACTGTGCACTTTTGAAAGCAGGATCAGACTTCCAGTGAAGCTGGGTAAAGACCAACTACTCTGAGCACGCACAGGAGCCAATTCTCATGCACAGCCAAGAAGCCCCCATACAGAAGGCTTCATTGAAGGCTGCTGCCTCCTGGGTCCAGAATTAGATTCACTACACACTTGACTTCAAATTTTATGATTTCCTTTAGGAAGTTCCTACCTGAGACATGCTTTTAACATGCAGCTGTTTTGTAAAGAAGAGATCATTGACATGTTGAAACTAAAAATCTGGTTTTCAGACTTGTCCTCTTACCTAGAATCTCTTTGCTCATGTGCTACCAGGCAGTTATCTTACTAAAAATAGTTATTAGGTATAATCATTATACCTTTATAACATACAATATATAAAGTCATCTGAAGATATTTTGAATGATTGGTATTTTTTCCACTAAGGGAAAAGGAGGATAATTTCCTCCATTCTTTACCTGTATTTTACCTGTCTCATCTCTTTTCCTAACCTGGACCCTCTCTGTAGTCCTGAGAGCCAACTGGCTTACTAAACATAAACAAGTCCCTGTAACAAGTGTTCCACTAATAATCAAATACATAAGGCAATTTGATATTTGCATTTATAAAAATGAAGTTAGGTTTGTACACCCTACACAAAAGAATTCCAGATAAATTAAATGAACATAGAATAACTTCATAATCCTAAAATGGGAGAGGCATTCCTGAATAAGGTCGGCGGGGGGCGGGGACCCAGAATCCATGTTTTTTTTCCATGTGCCATGTAAATTTTATCCACCAGGCATTATTGGCAAAGTGCCTGGGGTTGGGACATTTCTTTCTTTTTTTTTTTTTGAGATGGAGTCTTGCTGTAACACCCAGGATAGAGTACAATGGCACGATCTCAGCTCACTGCAACCTCTGCCTCACAGGTTCAAGCAATTCTCCTGCCTCAGCCTACCAAGTAGCTGGGACTACAGGTGTCCACCACCATGCCCAGCTAATTTTTGTATTTTTAGTAGAGACAGGGTTTCACTGTATTGGCCAGGCTGGTCTTGAAGGGGTTGGGACATTTCTAAGGGCCTATGAGCTGTTTCAAACATAAAAATAAAAATAATACTGCCTCCAATTTTAAAAAAAAATTTTAATTTTTGTGGGTACATAATAGATGTATATATTTATAGGGTACATGAGATACTTTGATACAAGCATGCAATATGTAATAATTACATCATGTTTAAAAATGGGATAGCCAACCCCTCAAACATTTATCCTTTCTGTTACAAACAATCCGATTACATTATTTTAGTTATTTTTAAATGTACAATTAAATTATTATTGACTATAGTTACCCCGTTGTGCTATCAAATACTAGGTCCTGACCAGGTGCAGTGGCTCAAGCCTGTAATCCCAGCACTTTGGGAGGCTGAGGTGCATGTATCACCTGAGGTCAGGAGTTTGAGACCAGCCTGGTCAACATGAAGAAACCCCATCTCTACTAAAATTGCAAAAATTAGCCGAGTGTGGTGGCAGGTGCCTGTAATTCAGCTACTTGGGAGGCTGAGTCAGGAGAATCACTTGAACTCGGGAGATGAATGTTGCAGCAAGCTGAGATGGTGCCACTGCACTCCAGCCTGGGCAACAGAGTGAGACACTATCTCAAAGAAAAAAAAAATTCGATCTTATTCATTCTTTCTATTTTTCTGTACCCATTAACCAGCCCCACTTCCTCCCCACCCCACCTCCAATACCTTTCTTAGCCTCTGATAACCATTCTTCTACTCTCTAGCTCCATGAGTTCAATTGTTTTCATTTTTAGCTCCCCAAAATAGGTGAGAACAGGCAATGTTTGTCTGTCTGTGCCTGGCTGATTTCACTTAACATAATGACCTCCAGTTCCATCCATGTTGTTGCAAATGACAAGATTGCATTCTTTTTAATGGCTGAATAGTACTTCATTGTGTATATGTACCAATTTTCTTTTCCATTCATCTCTTGATGGACATTTAGGTTGCTTCCAAATCTTGGCTATTGTGAAAAGTGCTGAAACAAACATGGGAAACCAGGTATCTCTTTGATACACTGATTTTCCTTCATTTTGAGTACAGACCCAGCAGTGAGATTCTGGTTTGTATGGTAGCTCTATTTTTAATTTTTTGAGGAATCTCCAAACTGTTCTTTGAAGTGATCGTACTAATTTACCCTCCCACCAACAGTGTATGAGGATTCTCTGTTCTCCACATCTGGCCACTGTTTGTTATTGCCTGTCTTTTGGATATAAGCCATTTTAACGGGTGAGATGATATCTCATTGTAGTTTTGATTTGCATTTCTCTGATAATCAATGATTTTGAGCACCTTTTCATATGCCTGTTTGTCATTTGTATGCCCTCTTTTGAGAAATGTCTATTCAGATCTTTTGCCAATTCTTATTTTTATTTTTATTTTTTATTTTATTTTATTTTTTGAGGCAGTCTTGCTCTGTCACCCAGGCTGGAGTGCAGGGGTATGATATTGGCTCACTGCAACCTCCCCCTCTCAGGTTCAGGCAATTCTAATGTATCAGCCTCCCGAGTAGCTGGGATTACAGGTGCGCACCACCATGCCCTACAATTTTTGTATTTTTAGTAGAGATGGGGTTTTACCATGTTGGCCAAACTGGTCTTGAACTCCTGGCCTCGAGTGATCTGCCCACCTCAGCCTTCCAAAGTGCTAAGATTACAGGCATGAGCCACCACACCCGGCCTCTATTGCCCATTTTTAATTGGATTATTAGATATTTTTCCTATTGAGTTGTTTGAGTTACTTATATATTCTGGTTATTAATCTCTTATCAGACGGGTAGTTTCAAATATCTTCTCTCATTCTGTGGGTTGTCTCTTCACTTTGTTGATTGTTTCCTTTGCTGTGCAGAAGCTTTTTAACTTGATATGATCCTATTTGTCCATTTTTGCTTTGGTTGCCTGTGCTTGTGGAGTATTACTCAAGAAACCTTTGCCTAGACCAATGTACCAGAGAGTTCACCCTATCTTTTCTTGTAGTAGTTTCATAGTTGAGGTCTTCAATTTAAAGCCTTACTCCACTTTGATTTTATTTTTGTATGTGATGAGAGATAGGGGTCTAGATTCATTCTTCTGCATATAGATATCCAGTTTTCCCAGTAAAATTTAATGAAGAGACTGATTTTCTCCCAATATGCGTTCTTGGCACTTTTGTTAAAAATGAGTTCACCGTAGATATATGTATTTGTTTCTGGGTTATCTATTCTATGCCATTGATCTATGTGTCTGTTTCTTTGTCAGTACCATACTGTTTTGGTTACTATAGCTCTGTAGTATAATTTGAAGCCAGGTAATGTGATTTCTCTATTTATATTCTTTTTGGTCAAAATAGCTTTGGCTATTCTGCATCTTTTGTGGCTCTATATGAATTTTAGGATTGTTTTTCTATCTCTGTGAATAATGTCATTAGTATTTTGATGGAGATTGCATTGAATCGGTAGATTGCTTTGGGTCACATGGACATTTTAACAATATTGATTCTTCCAATCCATAAAGATGAAATAGCTTTCCATTTTTTGATGTTCTCTTCAATCCCTTTCTTTAGTGTTTTATAACTTTCATTATAGAACTTTTTCACTTCTTTGTTTAATTCCTAGGTATTTAGTTTAACTTGTGGATATTGTAAATGGGACTACTTTTTTTCAGATAGTTCACTGTTGCCATATAGAAACATACTGATTTTTGTATGTTGATTTTTGTATTCTGCAACTTTACTGAATTTGTTTTTCAGTTCTAATAGTATTTTGGTGGAGTCTTTAGGTTTTTCCAATATAAGATTGTATCAACTGCAAACAAAGATAATTCGACTTCTTCTTTTCAAATTTGGATGCTCTTTATTTCTTTCTCTTGGTTGATTGCTCCAGCCAGGACCTCCAGTACTATGTTGAATAACAGTGGTGAAAGTGGGCATCTTTCCCATGTTCCAGATCTTAGAGGAAAGTCTTTTAGTTTTTCTCCATTCAGTATGATACTAGCTGTGTCTGTAAAATATGGCTATGATTATGTTGAGGTGTGTTCCTTCTAAACCCAGGTTTTTAAGAGTTTTTATTGAGAAGTGATGTTGAATTTTATCAAATGTCTTTTCAGTATCAGTTAAAATGATTGTATGGTTTTTTGTCCTTCATTCTGTTGATATGATGTATCACATTTATTGATTTGTGTATATTGAACCATACTTGCATCTCTGGGATAAATCTCACTTGATCATGATGAATGATCTTTTTAATGCATTGTTGAATTCAGTTTGCTAGTATTTTGTTGAGGATTTTTGCATTGATATTCATCAGAGATACTGGGCTATAATTTTCTTTTTTAGATTTGTCTTTGTCTGGTTTTGGTATCTGCATAATACTGACCTCACATAATGAGTTTAGAAGTATTCCCTCATCCTCTATTTTTTAAAATAATTTGAGTAGAATTGGTATTCTTTAAATGTTTGGTAGAATTCAGAAGTGATGCCATTGGGTCTCAAGCTTTTCTTTTCTAGGAGATTTTTGTTATGGCTTCAATCTCATTACTCGTTACTGATCTGATCAGATTTTGGATTTCTTCATGGTTCAAT
Organism: Pan paniscus; assembly: GCF_029289425.2. Classification (NCBI taxonomy): domain Eukaryota; kingdom Metazoa; phylum Chordata; class Mammalia; order Primates; family Hominidae; genus Pan; species Pan paniscus. The sequence continues at coordinate 81,649,650 of NC_073256.2, read as the reverse complement.
TTTGGTAGGTCATATGTGTCTAGAAATGTACTCATTTCCTCTAGATTTTCCAATTTATTGGCACATAGTTGCTCATAATAGCTACTAATGATCCTTTGAATTTTTGTGGTATCCATTGTAATGTTTCATTTTTCATCTCTGATATTATCTGAGTTTTCTCTCTTTTTTATTTAGTCTGGCTAACATTTTGTCAATTTTGTTTATCTATTCAAATAACCAATTTTTTGTTTCCTTGATCTTTTGCATTGCCTTCTTCATTTCAATTTTATTTATTTCTGCTCTGATCTTTATTATTTCTTTTCTTCTACTAATTTTGGGTTTGGTTTGTTCCGGCTTTTCCAGTTCTTTAAGATGCATCATCAGGTTACTTATTTGAAATTTTTCTTCTTTTTTGATATAGGCATTTATAGCTACAAACTGCCCTCTTGGTACTGCCTTCGCTGTATCACGTAGATTTGGTATGTTGTGTTTTCATTATCTTTTGTTTCACGACGTTTTTCAATTTCCTTCTTAATTTCTTCAGTGACCTACTGGTCACTCAGGAGCATATAGTTTAATTTCCATGTATTTGTATAGTTTCCTAAATTCTTCTTGTTATTGATTTCTAGTTTCATTCAGTTGTGGTTAGAGAAGATGCTTGATACTATTTCAGGGTTTTTTTTTTTTTTTAATGTTTTAAGGCTTGTTTTGTGACCTAATGTATATAGTCTATCCTTGAGAATGATCCATGTGCTGAGGAGAAGAATGTGTATTCTGCAGCCATTGGATAAAATGTTCTGTAAACATCTATTAGGTCCATTTGTTCTATGGTATAGATTAAGTCTGATGTTTCTTTGTTGATTACCTGTCTGGATAATCTGTCCAGTGCTGAAAGTGGGGTGTTGGAGTCTCCAGCTACTATTGTATTGGGGCCTATTTCTCTCTTTAGCTCTATGTATATCTGGCAGCTCCAGTGTTGTGTGCATATATTTATAATTGTTATATCTTCTTACTGAATTAACCCCTTTATCATTATATAATGACCTTCTTTGTCTCTTCTTATAGTTTTTGTCTTGAAACCTATTTTGTTTGCTATAAGTATCCCACTCTTTTTTGGTTTCCATTAGCAAAGAACATCTTTTTCCATCCCTTTATTTTCAACCTATGTGTATCTTTGTAGGTAAAGTGTGTTTCTTGTAGACATCAGATCATTGGGTCTTTTTTTTTTATTCATTCAGCCACTTTATGTCTTTTGATTGTAGAGTTTAGCCCATTTACATTTAGTGTAATTATTGGTAAGTAAGGACTTACTTGTGCCATTTTGATATTTGTTTTCTGGTTGTTTTGTAGTCATCTTTCTTGTCTTCCTTTTAGTGAAAGTGATTTTCTCTGGCAATGCAATTTAATTTCTTGCTTTTTATTTTTTGTGTATCCATTGTAGGTTTTTAAATTTGAGTTTACCATGAGGCTTGCAAATACTATCTTATAACCCATTATTTTTAACTGATGAAAACTTAACACTGATTACATAAACAAACAAGCAAAAAGAAAACTAATAAAAACTCTACACTTTGTTCCCCTGCTTTTTAACTTTTTGTTGTTTGTCTTTATATCTTATTATATTTTCTATGTCCTGAAAAGTTGTTGTAGCTATTATTTGTGATTGGTTTATTGTTTAGTCCTTATACTTAAGATAAGAGTAGTTTTTGAGCAGCTGAGGCAGGAGACTTGTTTGAACCTGGGAGGCAGAAGTTGCAGTGAGCCAAGATCACACCACTGCACTCCAGCCTGGGTGACAGAGTGAGACTTCATCACAACAACAACAACAACAACAACAAAATATATATATATATATATATATATATATATATATATATATATATATATAAGTAGTTTGCACACCACAATTACAGTGTTATAATATTCTTTGTTTTTCTGTGTGCTTACTATTTCCAGTGAGTTTTGAGCCTTCAGATGATTTTTTATTGCTCATTAATGTTCCCTTCTTTCAGATAGAGGAACTCCCTTTAGCATGTACTGTAGGACAGATCTGGCATTGATGAAATCCCTCAGCTTTTATTTGTCTTGGAAAGTCTTTATTTTTCTTTTTCATGTTTGAAGAATATTTTCACTAGTACACTATTTTAGGGTAGAAATTTTCTTCCTTAAACACTTCAAATACGTCATGCCACTCTCTCTTGGCCTGTAAGGTTTTCCCTGAAGTCTGCTGTCAGAATTATTGGAGCTCCATTGTGTATCATTTGTTTCTTTTCTCTTGCTGTTTTTAGGATCCTTTCTTTATTCTTTTTTTTTTTTTTTTTTTTTTCAGAAAGAGTCTTGCTCTGTTGCCCAGGCTGAAGTGCAGTGGCATGATCTTGGCTCACTGCAACCTCCAACTCCCGGGCTCAAGCGATTCTCATGCCTCAGCCTCCCAAGTAGCTGGGATTACAGGCACATGCCAAGATGCCCAGCTAGTTTTTTTGTATTTTTAGTAGAGACAGGGTTTTCCTATGTTGGCCAGACTGGTCTCAAACTCCTAGCCTTAAGTGACCCACCACCTCGGCCTCCCAGAGTTCTGGGATTATAGGCATGGGCCACCGCACCCAGCCCCTTTTGTTATCCTTTATTTTGGGGAGTTTGATTATTAAATGCCTGAGGTAGTCTTCTTTGGATTAAATCTGCTTGGTGTTCTATAACCTTCTGTAGTAGAATATTGATATCTTTCTCTAGGTTTGGGAAGTTCTCTAATATTACCCTTTTGAATAAACTTTCTACCCCTGTCTCTTTCTCTATCTCATCTTTAAGATCAATAATTCTTAGATTTGCCCTTTTGAGGCTATTTTCTAGATGTTGTAGGCATGCTTCATTCTTTATTCTTTTTGCTTTCATCTCCTCTGAGTGTATTTTCAAATAGCCTATTTTCAAGCTCCCTAATTCTTTCTTCAGCTTGGTCAGTTCTGCTGTTAAGAGACTCATGCATTACTCAGTATGTAAATTGCATTTTCAACTCTAGAGTTTCTGCTCGATTCTTTTTAATTATTTCAATCTCTGTTAAATTTATCTGATATAATTCTTTTTTTTTTTTTTTTTTTTTTGAGACAGTCTTGTTCTATCACCCAGGCTGGAGTGTAGTGGCACAATCTCAGCTGACTGCAACCTCTGCCTCCTGGGTTCAAGTGATTCTTGTGCCTCAGCCTCCTGAGTGGCTGAGACTACAGGTGTGCACCACCACACCTGGCTAATTTTTGTATTTTTAGTAGAGATGGGGTTTCACCATGTTGCCCAGGCTGGGCTTGAACTCCTGACCTCAAGTGATCCTCCCACCTTGGCCTCTCAAAGTGCCGAAATTACAGGAATCTGATAGAATCCTGAATTTCTTCTCTGCGTTATCTTGAATTTCTTTCAGTTTCCTCAAAACAGCTGTTTTGAATTATCTATTTGAAAGATCACAGATCTCTGCTCCTCCAGAATTCATCCCTGGTACTTTGTTTAGTTCATTTGGTGAGGTCATGTTTTTCTGGATGGTTTTGATGCTTGTGGATGTTCGTCAGTGTCTGGGCATTGAAGAGTTAAATATTATTGCAATCTGGGCTTGTTTGTGCCCATCCTTCTTGGGAAGGCTTTCCAGGTATTAGAAGGGACTTGGGCCCCAAGCCCAGTAATGCTATGGTTCTTGCAGACTCATAGAGGTACTACCTTGGTGGTCTCGAATAAGATCCAGAAGAATTCTCTGGATTGTCGGGTGAAGACTCTTGTTCTCTTCACTTACTTTCTCCCAACAAACAGATTATCTTCCTGTATGGTGAGCCACTTGGAGCTGGGGATGGTGTGACACAAGCACCCTTGTGGCCACGACTGGGACTGTCCTGGGTCAGACCTGAAGCCAGAACAGCACTGGGTCTCACCCAAGGCCCACTGTAACCACTACCTGGCTACCACTTATGTTCACTCAAGGCCCTATGGCTCGGCAATCAGCACGTAACAAAGCTAGCCAGGTTTGTGTCCTTTTCAGGGTGGCAAGGTCCTCCAGGCCCCAGGTGGGTCCAGAGATATTGTCTGGAAGCCAGGGATTGGAGATAAAAACCTTAAAATTTTACGTGGTATTTTATTCTACTATGGGTAATGTGGCACTCAAGCCACAGGACAAAGTCATTCCCACTCTTCCCTCCCCTTTCCATAGGCAGAGGATCCTCTCCCCATGCCACCACCACCACCAGCCCATGGAGAGTTCTGCCAGGCCACTGTCAATGTTCACTTAAGGCCCAAGGGCTCTTCAGTCAGCTTTTGGTGAATGATGCCAGGCCTGGGACTTACCCTACAAGGCAGTGGGCTCCCTTCTTGCCCCTCGCAGACCAAGAAATGCTGTCTAAATGCCTAGGCCTGGACTCAGTGACCCTAAGAACCCACTTGGTGCTCTCCCACCCTGTGGCCAAGCTGTTACCTGAAGCCAGCATGTCTCAGGGTCTCACCCAAGGTTCACAGTGTACTACCTGGGAGTCGCAGTTAGTTATTCAGGGCCTAAGGGCTCCTTAGTCAGTAGCTGATGGATCCTGCCAGGACTGGTTCCTTCCCTTCAAGGCAGTGATTCCCTTCTTTCCCAGGGTGTGTCTAGAAATGTCATCCAGGAGCTAGGGCCTGGAATGGGGGCCTCAAGACTCTGCCTGCTGTCCTCTTCTACTGTGGCTGAGCTGGTATCCAAGATGCAAGACAAAATTCTTTTTACTCTTCTCTCTCCTCTCTTCAAGCAAAAGAAAGGAGTCACTTTCATTGTTGCAAGCTGCACTGCCTGGTATTTGGGGAGGGGTGGCACAAGCACTCCCTAGCCAAACTGTCTGATATCTCACTAGGTCATATGGACCCCAGTCCATTGGCTCTAAGCCCAGCCTAGTGCTTGGTTGCCTAAAGACTTGCAGTCCTTGTGTCCTAGACTGCCTTTCAAGTTCACTTAGAACCCCAGAGCCCTTTAGTTCATGGTGGCAAGGCTTGCCCAGAAACACGAGTTCTGACAGCTGGGATGGGTACTTTTCCTCTGGTTAGTTCTGGTCAAAATGCTTCCTCCATGGGTGAGTGCTGACTGAGTTCAGCACAGTTTTGCTTTCCTCTGCCACAGGCAGCACTGAGTTCAATGCAAAGTCCTCTAGTCATTGTGCACTCCCTCCCCCAAGCACACAGATTTTCTCTCTGTACCATGCCACTGCTGCTGGGGCATGGGGGAGGGAGTGCATTGGCAATTCAAGACCATCTTTCCTACCCACTTCAGTGCCTCTTTTAGCAATATGAAGTTAAAAATCAGGTACTGTGATTGCTTACCTGATTTTTGGTTCTTATGAAGGTGCTTTTCTGAGTGCAGACAGTTGTTAAAAATTTGTTGTTCCCATGGTGGGAATGATTGGTGGAGGCTTCTATTCAGCCATCTTGCTAAGCCACCTCCATGTCAATGAGATCTAACTTGGCTAAATATTCATTTAATTATATATTAATATAATTTATATCATGAGAATAAGAATAATTTATATTTAATAAAATTGAAAATTTAGAAAAATTATTTTAATCTCTTAAGACAAAAAAGAGTATATTTTGTGTGGGACATGGGGTCAGTTTAATGAAGTTAATTGGATATGGGGGAGGAGATAGATCTTAGTTTGGCTCTAAACAACTCTGGTTACTTGTAAATGCCATTGTTGTCTATTGCCAAGAGTCAGCTCCATTTGGTCCTCATCCATGTTTTCCTCTGAAGATGTTATATCTCAGTGATATAGATAAGGGAAATGCAATGCAACTTTTTAAAATGTAAAGATGTTTTTTGGCTTTGGACTTACATTGTTCTTCTTAGAATTGCACTCTTTTCCCCTTCAAAGTAAACCTTCTAGAAATTGACTCATGCCATGCAATTTTATGCATAATGCATGCTCAGTAAAAGACAGTAAAGCCCAAAAATATCAGCTTCATTTTCTCTATTCTAATGCTATTTTTCCCTAATAATTTCCTAGGGAAGCATTATCTGATTTTATAACATTCCTCTGCCAATTATCTTAGTGATTCTACATATCAGCAATTCATCAGAATCTGTAACTGGCAGTACCAATTATTCACAATTGTAACTTTTTATAACCACATTTACATTTACATCATCTCTCTATCCATTTTGCAGTAAGAAAAAAAGAGGGCAAATTAAAAAGAAGTAGCTTCTCTTTTGATTTTCTCCTGTGAGTACAAGAACAACAGATAAAAGATATTTTAAAATCCTGAAAGAACAAGTTGTGTATCTTTTGCACTTAGGTTCTATATATGTAAGCAGTTATTTGAGTATTTGGGGTATATGATATCAAAATGAAGATCCTTCTACCCAGGCTTCTATTATAGCTTTTCTCACATTGAATTGCAATTAACTTTTTCCACAATCATCTCTCTCATTGTAAATTCCTTAAGAAGTTCTTATTTATCTTTATATCCCTAGAAATAGCACACCCTTAGCTCCCAGTAGATGCCTTAATATATGTTACTTGAATGATTAATTTATATAATCCCATTAAATTTATGTAGAAATGATTAAAATATGTCATAATTTGGCTTCAAATAATATATTATCATTTACAGTGCATTTCAAGGCTACTGAAATCCATCTGCAGCAATTCTCCATGTACTACATCATAGATTCTATTTCACTTGGATTATTTCCATCAGCATACTGACACACTCTGATTTCTTCTTATCTTAAAAGAAAAACTATCTTGACCCCTTTTCTCTCTCCAATCATTCTCCAAGTCCCTGTTCCTTTTTATAGAAAATCTCTCTACATGTTTTCTATATTCATTGTCTCCAGCCCCAAAAGGGGACTAGGTAGTGGTAAATGGCCTGGTAGGTTACTCAGGGCCTGGAAACAGTGGAAATGGAAAATCAGAGACAAGGTCTGGGGAAGATACATGTGGATGGACTTTAGAGAGTGGGCACAAGGAGTGCAGATCTTTGTGTTTCACTGTAGTACCCACCAGAAAACACCAACTGCAGAGGAGATATTCAACAACAAGGCAGACTGAGTAACTCTTCTTAGCTGCTCCAGTGCTTGCATAGCATGCTACATACAAGGTAGCCATGGTGGTGGGGTTAGAGGTTGTGCATGGGCTCAGTATCTCAGGTTCTCTTTCACCATAGCTGACCCAGTTATTTCTATTGCTGACTACCAAACTAGGAAGCACTGGGGACCAAATGTGTTCTCAATACAGTACCCCTTAAGCAGGCCAGGTAGCATCTTGGGTAAATGGAATATTTTGCATCTTTTCAATCCTGAAAGGGTATAATTCATCTTTGATGCTAACTTTAGATAAGGTGTGACTTCTCTGCCTGCAGTACCTTTGATGGCACCAGTCTCCAAGGGATTATAATGTAATTTACCAACATGAGATCCTGTGTAACACCACCACAGGCCAAAAGAGTCATTTTACAGCAAAACAAGATGGAGTAGTGGGCACAGGTCCATGGGACCTAGGTTCTATCACATACTGTGTTCCCCAGTGCACCAGCCTGGTAGAACTTTGGAAAGGTTCCATTAAGATGCCCATTTGTAGACAACATCTTGCAGTGGTGCTGCACAGTCCTTCAGGATGTTATATATGCATTCATCAATTGCATGATATTTGGTCCTATTCCTGACAAGTTCACTGCACAGGTTCAGGAACCAAGGGGTAGAAATAAGACTGGCTCTACGCTGCATGACTCCCATGATCCAACTTACAGAATTTTTATTTTCCATCCCTACAACTCTGTGGTCTACTGGATTCGAGGTTCTGATTCTCAGGAAGGAGATAATACTTTCACTAGGGATATGATGTTTCAGTAAACTCAAAACTACAACTAATGCCTGGTCGCTCCTCATGTTTATGAACTAACAGGCAGTGAAAAGAGTTACTCTATCAGCAGGGCCAACTGGCTCTGATTATAAGCAAGAAATCAGGTTGCTACTACTTTATGGGTCAGGGAAGAGCCTGCAAATCAAAGGACTGATTGGAACATCCCTTAGTGCTACTATTCCAAGTACATAAAAACAAACAGGTGAATGCAGTAACAATGGCCTGATGAGGGGAAGGCAACCAAAGCCTCAGTCTAGAGGTGACATTTTAGGTCATTCCATCAAGCAAGGAATCCAGAGAGACTGAAATGCTAGCCAAGGATGGAGAAAATAGAAAATGGGTTATGGAGAGGAGGAAGAGGAGGTATATCAGTTATGGCCCTTGGAACAGCTGTAGGAACAGTGACTGTGGCTTTTTCTACTGACCATCCCATTGTAAAACTTTTTCTTTCTAGAGATTATAGCTAGGTCCCATCTTTATTCATTCTTCAGTTGATGGATATTTGAGTATTTCCACTTTGGGACTTTCATGCATAGTGCAGTTATAAACATTCATGTACAAGTTTTTGTAAGGACATATGTTTTTAATTCTTTTGAGTAGATACCTAGAAATGGTTTGTCTGGTAACTCTAGATATTTTTAAAAATGGCTGAATTGCTTTACATTCTCACAGCAGTGAACAAGTGTTCCAACTTTTTTGTATCCTTAACAACACTGATTTTATCTGACTTTTTTATTATAGCCATCCTAGTAGGTATAAAGTGGGATCTCATGTGGTTTTGATTTGTACTTTTCTAATGACTAATAATGTTAAGCATCTTTCCCTGTGCATGTTGGCCATTTGTATATCTTTTTGGGAGAAATGTTAATTTTTGTATATGGTGTGAGGTAAGGGTTCCAGCTTCATTCTTTTGCATACAGATATCCAATGGTTCCAACACCTTTGTTGAGAAGACTATTTTTTCCACATTGAAATGTCTTGGCATTCTTGTTAAAATTCAGTTGACCATAATTTTCAAGGTTTATTTATGAACTCTCAATTCTATTACATCGATCTATATGTTATCCTTATGCTTCATGCACTTCTTAAATAATATTTGATAGTAGATGAAAAAAGTGTAGCATCATCTGATGTGGTGCATAATAAATTGTGGCACTCAGGACAACTATATTTAAAGGTGACTATATTTAAATGGAGAGTAAATGTGTCTAAAAGGAAGTACCTTTACTACACTTCATTCAAAATGGTAAAAAGTTTATATTAATAGATCATGATAAATTACATGCGTATATTGTAATAATACCTAGAGCAACAACTAAGAAAACTATACAAAGCAATATACTACAAAATACTATATATAAATCAAAATAAGAAGCTAAAAATATTGAAGTAGCATACAAAAAGGAAAGAAAATCGAAACAAATGAGAAATAAGAAAAAAAATAGAAATAATAAAATGGTAGATTTCAGCCCTAACATATCAATAATTAACTCATATGTAAATAGTTTAATTACATCAGTTAATGGACAGAAATTGGCAGAGTGGATGAAAAAACATGATCCAACCATATGTTTTCTTAAAGAAAGTCACTTCAAATACAATGATATAGGTAGGTTGAAGGAAAAAGGATGAAAAAAGAAGAATTCATTTTAAAAAGCAGTAGCGACTATATTAATATCAGAAAAATTAGTCTTCAGTGAAAAGAAAATTACTAACAACAAAGAGGAATATTTTATAACAGTAAAAGGATCAATCACAGGGTAGACATAATGATCCTAAATGTCATGGCACCAAACAACAGCATCAAAATACCTGAAACAAAACTACCCCAGTTGTCCTATCTTCACTCCAGAAATGAGACAGACTGGTAGGGACTGGTTCTCAGCTGGGGTGATTTACTCCAAAATGTGCACTGTGTACAGGTATTTTTGTTTTTTTATGGCTGGGAGAAAGTTCTACCAGTATCAGTGGGTAGAACAACTTGTGTGGATACAATGGGTTTGGTAAGAACTTGTGTGGATACAATGGGCTCATGATAAGACTTACCTGCTCTATCACAGCTGCTTTGCAAGGAGCCAGAAGACAAAAAAAAAAAAATCACATTCAAGAGACAGCTCCAAGGATCAGACCCAAATGTGCATGTCTAGAACAATGGCCACAAGAAGGCAGGCTAAAGAGGAGAATGGAGTCAAGGATTCAGAGAGCTGGGAACATAGAGTACAGAATTGTGAGATGAAACCCGCCAGCAGGAGCATGAATGCCAAGGTAGAGTGAGGGATTTCTTGTTACACTTGAACAAGTGGCATTTCTAGATAGCATATCACATAAAATCCATGAATCCATTTAAAAGCCTTAGAACACCATTAAAACTTGTAGATTAATGCCTTATGACCCAGTCTTTTTGCTAAGAAAATTTTCAAAAGCATTTATTAAGCAGTTACTATTTCCAGATGACAATAAATTATGTGCGTTATCTCACAATTTTCACAGTAGCCCTATTGTATTAGTTTTCTACTGCTGCTATAACAAGTTACCACAACCTTGGTGGCTTAAAACACATTTATTATCTTACAGTTATGTAAGTCAGAAGTTTGACATGAGTATCACAGAGTTAAAATCAAGGGGTCAACAAGGCTGTGTTCTTTCCTTGGTAGGATCTATTTCCTTCTCTTTTCCAGCTTCTAGAGGTTGTCCACAGTCTGTGGCTCATGGACCACTTCATCCATCTTTAAACCCAGAAAAAATAATTCGAGTCATTTTCACATCACATCACTCCAACCTCTTCTGCCTCACCCTTTCACTTTTAAGGACCCTAGTGATTACATTGGATCTACCCAAATAATCTAGAATAATCTTCAAATTTAGGGTCACCAATGCAACCTTAATTTCCCTTTACCATGTAAGGTAACACACTCACAGGTCCCAGGGATTAGGATGTGAACATCTTCAGAGGCTAGTATTATGCCTACTACCTGTGAAGTGGGTTTGGTTATCCATAGTTTGACACCTAAAGGAGTGGTTCTCACTAGGGGTGATTTATCCTAGTACAATGTGAAATGGGTGGAGACTTTTTTGTTTTTTAGTGACTGGGAGAAAGTGCTACTGGTATCTAGTGGGTAGAGATGCTAAATATCCTACAATGCACAAGGCAGCGTCCTACAACAAAAAATTATCTGGCCTAAAATGTCAATAGTGCTGCTATTGAGAAACCCTCTATAAAAAAACCCTGGGACTTGAAAAAGATAAGTGTATTAGTCCATTTTCACACTGCTATAAAGAACTTCCCTGAGACTGGGTAATTTGTAAAGGAAAGAGGTTTAATTGATTCACAGTTCCACATGGCAGGGGCCTCAGGAAACTTACAATCATGGTGGAAGATGAAGGGGAAGTGGGCATGTCTTACATGGTGGCAGGAGACAGAGAGCGAGTGTGAAGGAGGAACTGTCAAACACTTATAAAACCATCAGATCTCGTGAGAGTTCATTATCACAAGAACATCATGGGGGAAACCACCCCCATGATCCAATAAATTCCCATCAGGTCCCTCCCTTAACATGTGGGAATTATAGCAATTACAATTTGAGATGAGACTTGGTTGGGGGCACAGAGCCAAAACATATTGTTCTGCCCCTGCCCCCTGCTGAATCTCATGTCCTTTTTACATTTCAAAACCAATCATGCCTTCCCAACAGTCCCCCAAAATTTTAACTACTTCCAGCGTTAACCCAAAAGTCCAAGTTCAAAGTCTCATCTGAGACAAGGGAAGTCCCTTCTGCCTATGAGCCTGTAAAATCAAAAACAAGTTAGTTACTTCCAAGATACAATGGGGTACAGGCATTAGATAAATGCTCCCATTCCAAATGGGAGAAATTGGCCAAAACAAAGGGGCTACAGGCCCCATGCCAGTCTGAAATCCAGTGAAGCAGTCATTAAATCTTAAAACTCCAAAATAATCTCTTCTGACTCCATGTCTCACATTCAGGGCATGCTGATGCAAGAGGTGGCCTCCCACAGCCGTGGGCAGCTCTATCCCTGTGGCTTTGCAGGGTTCAGCCCCGATGGCTGCTCTTATGGGCTGACATTGAGTGACTGTGGCTTTTCCAGGCACACAGTGCAAGCTCTTGGTGGATCTACCTTTCTGGAGTCGGGAGGATGGTGGCCCTCTTCTCGCAGTTCCACTAGGCAGTGCCCCAGTGGAGACTCTGTGTGGGGGCTCCAACCCCACATTTTCCTCCCACACTGCCCTAGAAGAGATTCTCCATGAGGGCTCTGCCCCTGCAGCAGACTTCTCTCTGGACATCCAGGTGTTTCCATACATTCTCTAAAATCTACGCAGAAGCTGCCAAAGCTCAGCTCTTGAATTTTGTGCACCCACAGGCCCAACACCATGTGGAAGCTGCCAGGAATTGGGGCTTGCACCCTCTGAAACAATGGCCCAAGCTCTACCTTGGCCCCTTTCAGCCACAGCTGGAGCTAGAGTGGCTGGGATGCAGGGGGTCATGTCCTGAGGCTGCGCAAGGCAGTGGGGCCCTGGACCTGGCCCAGGAAATCATTTTTCCCTCCTAGGCCCCTGGGCCTGTGATGGGAGGATGTATTAGTCTATTTTTACGCTGCTGTAAAGAACTGCCGGAGACTGGGTAATTTATAAAGGAAAGAGATTTAATTGACTCACAGTTCCAGATGGCTGGGGAGGCCTCAGGAAACTTGCAATCATGGTAGCAGGGGAAGCAAACATGTCCTTCACATGGTGGCAGGAGAGAGAAGTGCAGAATTACAATTCGAGATGAGGTTTCGGGTGGAGACACAGCCAAACCGTATCAGACAGGCTGCCATGAAGGACTCTGAGATGCCCCACAGGCATTTTCCCCATTGTCTTGTAGATTAACATTCAATTCCTCATTACTTATGTAAATTTCTGCAGCTGGCTTTAATTTCTCCCCAGAAAATGGGTTTTTTTTTTCTACCACATGGTCAGGCTGCAAGTTTTTCAAACTGTTATGCTCTGTCACCTCTTGAATGCTTTGCTGCTTAGAAATTTCTTCCACCAGATACCCTAAATCATCTCTCTCAAGTTCAAAGTTCCAAAGATCCCCAGGGCTGGAGCAAAATGCCACCAGTCTCTCTGCTAAAGCATAGCAAGTGTGACCTTTACCCCATTTGCCAATAAGTTCTTCATCTCCATCTGAGACTACCTCAGCCTGGACTTCATTCTCCCCATCACTATCAAGATTTTGGTCAAAACCATTCAACAAGTCTCTAGGAAGTTCCAAACTTTCCCACATCTTCCTGTCTTCTTCTGAGCCCTCCAAACTGTCCCAACCTCTGCCCATTACCAAGTTCCAAAGTTGCTTCCAAAGTTTCAAAGTCACGTCCACATTTTCAAGTATCTTTATAGCAGTGCCCCCAAACTCCTGGTACCAATTTCCTGTATTAGTCCATTTTCACACTGCTATAAAGAACTTCCCTGAGACTGGGTAATTTATAAAGGAAAGAGGTTTAATTGACTCACAATTCTGCATGGCTGAGGAAGCCATGGGAAACTTACAATCATGGTGGAAGATGAAAGGAAAGCAGGCACATCTTACATGGCAGCAGGCAAGAGAGAGCGAGTGTTAAGGAGGAACAGTCAGACACTTACAAAACCATCAGATCTCATGAGAACTCACTCACTATCATGAGAACAGCCTGGAGGAAGCTGTCCCCATGATCTAGTCACCTCCCACCAGGTGTCTCTCTTGACACTGCAGATTATGGCAATTACAATTTTAGATGAGATTTGGGTGGGGACACAGAGCCAAACAATATCAATAAGTATCTTGACCACAATCACAGCTAATAGTTATCAGAGCCATGATTTGAACCCAGGTCTACCTGACTTTGGATTCTGGACACTTTCTAACTCTGCCAAACTGCATGCTTTTCCCATGACAAGCAAAACCTAATGTCCTTTTCCATGAGTATATTAATGCAGAACTAAATGAGGACTTCTTTGGCCTCTTTATTCTGAAGATGCAATGCCCAGTTCCCAGAGAACTGTGCCTTGGTGATTTGGACAAAGCAGTCTTGTTCAGTAGTTTTAGCAGCTATAGTTGTTTCATGGAAGGTTTCATTGAATAGAGTTCACTCAGGCCTTAGAGAGAAAAAAAACACACACACAAATCCAAGTGTGTGGAGTTACATGCTCTCTCAGTGCTACAGGTAGTTGAGGAACTGGGTGAAAGATCAGATGTTCATGTCAGTCTTTCCCTTCTGTTTACCCATCTCTGTACTTACTGTTGCTCCACTTACCAGTGTGCTAGTTGCTGAGAATATTCAGAAGTATGTATTATCTATGAAGATGGATAAAGACCAGAGTGTGTACATTCTAAGTGCCCACTAAGCATGAACATTTGAAAGTCATATCTCAGCAGACTTACATATGAATCAGGTATCAAAGCAATATATGATATTTATCATCCAATATGTGAAAAAATAGTGCTTTAGCATAATGCAACAAAAAATAAAATTTCTCAGTCACGGAAGATTATTTTTACAACAGTTTACTGTTTTAAACACTCACAACATTAACAATCCATTATACCTGAACATTAACATTGCATAAACCATCATATCATTAAATAAACACAAAATAATTATAGCAACATTATTATTTTCTATAGCCGTATGTTCCCTGAAGCACCAATAATTCATTTGAACATAATTATGGCATCTCAAACTATACAAATATCAGCATGAATTTAAAAGACTTTAACTAGGGAACACCTTTAACTTTCATTGGGTAACAGTTACATTTCAACATCAATAACAGCAATTCACATAATTGC